>NC_069732.1:10213289-11695789 GCF_027358585.1 Pangasianodon hypophthalmus | reverse complement strand
TCTGCTTTACAACAGTTGTTTAGTGTGAGTATCTACCTGACATTTGTCTGATTAACCAGAACTTAACACAGAGAAGTAGGTGGCTGTTGGAGCAGTATACACAGAGGAAGCAATAGACTTTTAGCACCAATCACAAAACTACAGCTGTTTTCTTAGGCACAGCTGGGTCTCTACTGTGCATGACAAAGGCGGAGTCTCTCAGGCTTAATCAAAGGAAAGAGGCAACAAGGATACGTTACCATTCGCGTCACAGAGGAGAACTGTGAAATATCCCATAGCTCCATAGACTCAGGCTATACTCGAAATAAAATACTCAATAAAAGATAGTGAGTGCAACCCTGACTGTTGATTCTTGTTGTCTCTAATCCTAAAGCTGTGGAAGTAAACATTTAGAGTTAGGGATACAGCAGTGGTCATCAATTCGTTTTGTCCTGGGATCAAATTCACTTTCATGTGAAAATTCATGAAAAAATTCACTCTGAACAAGCCACCATACCCCTCTGATCAATTTTCAAATGTTTATTTTACCGACAAAATTTGACTGGTCACATTAACAACAACAGCTAGTTAAGCTAACTTAGAGTGGGACACAAAAAAGCCATGTGAGTGGAAGGTTTTTAACTGTATGCAGGCCTGAGCGAATGATCAGATATGAAGCTTGTGGGACAAAGAAAGACCATGTTTTCATTCATCTTTAGTAACTTCTTGGTCAGGGATGCAATGGTTATAACAGGCTGTTAATTTGTTTATAATTTGAGAAAAATTGAGCCCAATAAATAAATATCATGGGCAGGTACAAACAAAATTAATAACTGTATATAATCTAAATAAATAAATAAATAAATAAATAAATAAATCTGAGCATGATTTCATGCCCACAGTGACAAGAATAGCTGCAGCTTAACCATCCCGAAACAAAAAAATTTGAAAATCATCATCAACAACAACAACAACAATGTAAATTTGTTGTAAATTTGATTTGTTATGGATTGTCAATTTTTTTAGCTTGATTTGCAATTTCGAAGAGCATGGTGTTGCATTCATGTATATGTAGTTTTGACCGGAAAAAAAATTCCATTCAAAGCTCCAATACTGTGATAAGACGTCTGTAGCGCTTGATATTATCTGATATTGTACAAATTAAAATAATCGGGTTTCTGTTTATGCACACTGATACCTCATTCCTCACAAGTGCCACTCACATTCCTTCCTCTTGACGTGTGGTGTTGAGTTTGGAGAATTCCCCCCTTTGAAGTAGGGAACACGTCTGTGGCAACAGGTCACGGTGGGTCATCCAGACCTCCTGACTCAACATGGCCCTTTGTGCTGGCCTGCTAATCTTGATCTTGACCAGATAACAGACCACAATGTACACCTCCTCTGTCAACGAGCATCACATTCCATCAGGCCATTGCTGAAAAGCCTGACAGAGTGCAAAGGACATGGATAGTTCACTCATTCACCTGGGAAACAGCAGACAGACTCAGTTTGCCAAGGAAACTGTGATGTAGAAGTCTGAAGATGTCAGGATTTTAACATACTTTAACACCTCACCATAAATATATTTCATTAAAATTGGAAGTGTTTTATTTACTTTATAATCTGGCTGTGTTCCTGCAAAGATTATATTGAACCAGTGTAACAAACACAATAATAAAATAGTCGGTCTGCTTGAAGATATCTAAAACCTTGCTAGCTAAGCGTGATTTCCTCACACAGTGAATGTCAAGCTTTGATCAAGTTGTTGGAGAGCTACAAGCGATAGCGAAATGTACATAAGCCTAATCAATTCAGTTTGTAATCAGATACCGTCTGTCAAAATGTCCACAATGCTCAGGTACCACAGTCAGAATGGAATCTTTAAATGCAATTTTCTTTTTCAAATTAACCACACGTTAAAATTCTATATCCTGACTTTTGAGTGAGATATGCAAAAAAGAGAAGATATTTCAAGAAAGCCTGTAGTTTTCAGAGCTATAGATAGTAGAAAATGTCAAAATATGACCACGTGAAAGGTTTTCCAAGTTCACAACACATATACACATGACTCTTTAAGGATACAAATACTTTTCCATTTAAGAATATTAAATGTTTTATGGTTTCATTTGGCTACAGATACATCATCATGTCTCCTTATCAGAGTGTCTCAGTATGAATAAATAAGTATTTTATCCACATAAATTAATGAATAATTATTGTTGAATTTCAATGATTTTATTATTTGGAATCACAGTTCAGTGTGTCTATGATAGTTTCCATTTGCGTCAGATGGAGCGACTAACTCTAGTAAACACAATGCCTAAACATTTAACTATTACATACTTAAAATGTTCTTAAAAGTGCAAGAAAAAATGTGCTTAAAGTGTGCTTAAAAGAGATGCATAAAAGGGTAATAAACTACATATGTATTGGATTGGTATGATGAGCTCTTTGTGCGTGTTTGTGTGTGTGTGTGTGTGTGTTTGTGTGCACGGGCATGTAGCGGTGCGGTAGACTGATTGAACAATGATTGCAGAGGCAGCACAAGTTTACAGATGAGTGGGCGTGAATAAAAGAGGGCCTTGAAGCAAGGCCAGGACACTGATCCTACAGTGCATGGGGCTTTGAGCTCATTTCCTACCGTACAATTCAGTCTAAACACACATAAGTTATACAGGTTCAGCCTTGATCACAGACTCACAAGAAAAGAAAACCCACCAAATGACAAGGACATTCTATTAGAGTGAGTGGGAAGACAGTCAGCCTCCCTTTGCGAGCTCAGCTTGGTATTGAAATGTAAATGTTCTTTGGTGAATGTAGTAGGCTTTCTGCTTTGTGACTCAAAGAAAGTGCATGGTACACTCTTTTGAGTGCTGCCAAAACTATTTGCTCTTTTGAATTTTTGGAGAAACAAAAAAGATGAACTTCAAAATAACACCAGCCTACATTAGTGGATCAGGTAAACATCTGCAAGTTAGATTTATTTGAATTACTTTGTAAGTATACAGAATGTATTTTCATTGTTCCACCGCTGGGTGTCCCTGCTCCAAACCTTAGTCATTCCCACTTACATCAAACCACAAAAAATGATCCAAAAAGGATCATTTTTTACATTTAATTTTTTTTTTCATTACATTTCATTTTTCTTTTCTTTACAGTACTGTTGTCTTTTTTTGTGTGTGAAATGGCTGCCAGATGGAGCAAAGAAAAATTGTTGCAGCATGGATGAGGTCTTTCAGTCCCCCACTATAACAATTACTGTGCTGTAGACATATAAGTGTTAACATTTTTAAACCACCCTGTATTAACCAGCCTTAACACAATATTGCTGTAATATTGTTCATTCACTGTTGCTTGGAGCTAAGTGATTGTCAGAAAAAAATGGGATTGTGTCAAAAGATGACTTCCACAGTATGACAGTTACCTAGCATCTGTCTGTCAAGAAAAGAAAGCAAAATGATCGCCAAGAGATTTAGCAGCAGCAGTCCCTCAATCAGCTTTCATAAAAGCTTGCTCTAAAAATAATAAAGAAAAAGTGTCCTATTCAACGCTGAAGATTCAATAATTACTGTGCTACTGTATTTAAATGTGCGTCAGGACTGTTGGTGTTGTTTAAAACTTGTTGCCAAGGCTGTAGATTGCTATTTATGTGTTACAGCATGGCTTCCAATTCAGGAATGAGACTTTCAGGGATTTATATTGTCATGTTTTGTCATGTGTAACTTTACCACAACTTGACTCATTCATTCATCTTCAGTAAACGCAATAACCTCTCACACTTATTTACTCTTTTCACGTTTCAACCCTATGTTAATAAAGCAGTGCTATAGTGCTCCATGGTGGTGCAGCAGGTAGTGTTGCAGCCTCACAGCTCCAGGGTCCCTAGTTCAACTCAGATTACTGTCTGTGTGGAGTTTCACACATTCTCCCTGTGTCTGCACGGGTTTCCTTCAGGCCTCCAGTTTCTTCTCACCTTCCAAAAAAAATGCTGGTAGTAGGATTGGCTACGCTAAATTGCCCCTAGGTGTGAACATGCATGTATGGAGTCCTGAGAAGGTCTAGCGTCCCATTCACCCCATTCCCACCTTGCACCCGGTGCTCCAGGGATTGGCTCTGGAGCCACCACAACACTGAGCAGGATAAAGCAGTTACTGAACTTGAATGAATCAATGTTTGTAACATTTTTTTGTTCAGGTTTTAAGGCACTTTTCATGAAAAAACTCTAATATAGTAACGATGGTAAGACATCAAAAACTATGGTAACCATGATTACACTACAATGGTAAAACCATGGTTAATTTTCCTAAGGTATAACCTACACACACAACCTACTAATGATCAAGTGCAACCACACACCCTACAACAACACTTATAATAAAGATCAAAACAATCTGTTTGTATTATTATGATGTGTACATACTACTCAGAGAATATTTTGTTTGATGACCATGAAGACACTCCCATCTCTGTGGCTTATCTCATGTGACATGTTGATAAAAGTACACAAAAAGGCCCAAGTATACACTTTCCGAGGTGGAGTAAATAAATTTGCATGAGAACAGCAAAGTCTGTGCTTACAATTTATTGCAAGGGCAAATACATGTAGGATCAACTTCTTTGTGTTTCTTTGTGGAATCCGCACAGGGTCACTACTATGCATTCTTGACTTTTGGTAGCAAATATGCATAGTCCTGAAATTTTAACTTATGGGATGAAGAAACATGAATGACCGGTAGGAGGGAAAGAAGATGAGGACAGAATCAGGGCAAGAAGGGAAACAGGGAGGAGTCTGAGGGATAGTGGCAGATGTTGGGCCACTTGGCCTAGTCCACAGGATAAAACAAGGAATGGTGGGTATTAAAGCAGTACTCAGCATGAAAGAAGGGTTGGGGGATGATGACAGTACACTCTCAATGCAGCCTCTCTCTCTCTCTCTCTCTCTCTTTCTCTCTCTTTCTCCCAGTGGGACACTCACAGAGGGAAGTTAGGAGTGTGTTTAAAGCTGAACTCTACTTTTGTCTTAATATTTGATTGAAAAGGGAAGTGTCTCCAAGCTCCACTAGAATGTACTACTTTAGCAGGAAACACTGAACACACATTTTCTCCACGTACACTCTGGAAAATGTCGGGGTAATTAAATATATACAAATATGTATTGCAGGTTTTCTTACTGACTACATTAGGAGTGCAATAGCAATGCAATTTAAATTTCATAAAGCTTATACTGGATACACAGAATACAGCCTGCATTCACATAATACATCCATGACACTGAGTTTTGTGACTGTGATATTAAATTTCATGTAAATCCATGTTTCCTGTTTTTAGAGGGCAGTTGGTTATTTGTCTTTCATATTTAGCATTTGAGGCAATGGACCTTTGTTGTTTACCATCACAGTTGGATAGACATTGTGTTTTTTTTTTTTTTGCTTGTCTTTTTGCAATTTTGCAGTTATTGGCTCACATCTTGTATTCAAATGGATAACTTTAAATTCATATTATTTCAGTGAGCACTGGCAACAGGACACAGCAGGTGTAGTATAGTTGTGTTGGTAAAGTAGAAAAGCAGGTGGCCAGTATTTCCAATGCTGTTAGTTATCCATATGTAAATCTGTCATTAATGGATATCATAAAGCATTTAATTTTCTCAGCCATAAGTACAAATGCATATGCTGCCAACATAAGGAGTAATTGTACAGTCTGCATGTTTAACATAATGACATGCCAACACTCTGCGTGTTCTGCCTTCACAATTTTTTCATCGCCAGATAATGATTATGAAATCTTTTAACAGAGTCTGTTGCTGTGAAATACACCACCTCCTTCTCCACCTCCCTCCCAACTCTCAGTCAATCTGTATCTGTATCTTCTCTCTCTCTCTCGCTCTCTCGCTCTCTCTCTGTCTCTTCCTTGCATTCTCTAACTCTCTCTCTCTTTTCTGTCGCACTCTTTCTCACCCTGTCACTGCCAAGGCACAGTTTGCAACAAGAACAAGCTGTACATAGAGCTGAGCTCATGCTCTTCTCTTTCTCTCTCTCTCTCAGGGTTGATTTGGCCAAAAATGCAGTACAGACCTTGCAGCTTTCAGGATTAAGGATGATCTATCAATCAAACCGGCCACATCACTAACCCACTCACATTCTTCTGTTCTGGTCAATTGTCCAGGCTCTCAACCCCCTAGATGACACCAGTCACTCTGCAAAAGATCCTGTCCTAAATGTAGCACATAAGGAGTAGTATCGATTCAACACTGCACTACCAAGCACTGCTGTTCCAGTTCACAGAGAATCCTCTAAGGCATCCTGTAAATTGATTACTCAGAGGAGATGTGACACAAAGTCCACACCCTGAGATTCAATACACAAGACACATGTGATAAATCTGAAAGAGAAAAAAATCTATTTTTCACTCTTCTTACATTGCATGTGGAGTAAAAGCGAAAGGGTGCAGTTTGCAGACATTTTCTGTCAAACAGGAAGGGTGTGTGTTGGTGATGCTTCACACCTTGTGTAAATCACATGTACTGATCTGTCTGGCTGTCATACACTTTCAGGACGCCACAAGGGGAGTACTACATGTCTATGATGAGAAGCTTGTCCTGTGCTTTTGCTGTTTGGTGTTGCCACAATAATCGGAGACTGGGTGTGGTGGTTTTCTTATCAGATCAGGCTGTAAGGTCCACGTTACCTCTGAAGTGACGGATCAGCACAACTATGCAGCACCCCCCAACCCCACCCCTGCCTTGCTCTACATGCAGCCCTCTCTCTCTCTCTCTCTCTCACTCACTGTCTCCACACCTCTCACATACAGGAACATAAGCATAGAGATGGTCAACAACATCTGTACATTTACTGAAAAATGGATGACCAGCCAGCTACACTACACCGGAATAGTCATAGAGGTCATATATCAGTATAAGGTTGCTAAAAGTACTGACACATTTGCTCTTGAATATGAGATCAGAAAAGATATAAATGGATTGATGCAGTAATGCAGTAATGTAACCTTCCTTATATGTATATGAATTTATATATATATATATATATATATATATATATATATATATATATATATATATATATACATACATAGTATGTTGAGCCACTATGAGTCACCAGAGCTGTTTCAGTATGTCTTGTTATAGATTGTTTTAATGATAGTGGGGGTGATCAGTGTCTAAAACATCTCTCCAACATCTCCCATAGGTGTTTATTTGGGTTTAGATCTGGTGACTGTGAAGGCCATAACGTATTTACATCATTTTCATATTTCTCAAATCATTCTGCAAGCTCTCATTCCTTGTGGATAGGGGTGGGGTCGTCCTGGAAGAAACTACTCCCATCAGGAGAGAAATGTTTAATCATAATATAAAGGGGATCAGTCAGAATAACTTTGCATTAATTTCCAATCACCATTCAATCTAAGTGGACAAGTGAAAACCAAAAAAATGCCTCACATGCACTTGTTGAGAATAGAGTAAAGAGTAACTCATCTGATCATATCACCTTTTTCCACACGTCTTTATCTATGGACTGTCACATATGCATTTGTCTGTTATGAGTGTTTATGCACTGCAACTCTATAATATCCCTCTCTGTGTAGTAGTGAATTGATGTTTCTTGCTGACAGTCTGATCACATACAGCATTATTTACTATTTACGGATGTCTTTACCATAAATCTAAATGCAGATGCAAGTTACTCCAACTCTTGCTATCTGACAATATCATGCTGGAAGTAATAATTATAAGATAGGTAACTTATGGCCATAAAAAGATGCACGTGGTCAGCAATAATACTAGACCGTGGCATTCAAACGCTCAATTGAATTTAAGGGACCCAATGTGTGCCAAGAAAACTTTCCCCATTACAAAACCACCACTACCAGCCTGAACTGATGACACAAGGCAGGTTGCTGATGCCAAATTCTGAGCCTAGCTTATGCATGTTGCAGCAGAAATCAAGATCAGACCAGGTGACCAGGTTTTTCCAGTCTTCAGCTGTCCAGTTTGAGTGAACCTGTGCCCACTGTGGCCTGAGATTCCTGTTCCTGGCTGACAGGAATGGATTTGATCTTCTGCCGATGTAGCCTATCCACCTCAAGGTTTAACATATTGTGTATTCTGTGATGCTTTTCTGTTCACCATGGCTCACATTTCCTCTGACCTCTCTTATCAGCAAGGTGTTTCAGAATGCAGAACTGCCACTTTTTTTTTTCCGCATGGTTCTGTGTAAACTCAAGAGATTCAAGAGTTTCTAAAATAGTCAAACAGCCTGCCTGGTACCAACAACCATGCCACAGACAAAATGTTTGATGTGAACATTAAACTGAAGCCTTTGACTTGTATTCGGAATGGTTATTATTATTATTATTATTATTATTATTATTATTATTGTGTGAATGAGCAGGATATACATGCATTTTATATATACAGTTATGTATGTATGTATGTACAGGATATATGTTAGAGGATATGTTGTTCCTACAGAGAAGGCCATAAACTCAAGATTACTCTTGCTTTGCATTTGGAAATTGCAGGGGACAAGGGGGTCTCCCCTAGCTGTGCATCTTTCAAAAGTCAACCAATCAGAAACAGCAATGACCTCCTGAGGAGGAGGAGGAGGAGCTCAAGGACCCTGAACGCTCCCCATTCACACCCACCTCAGGAGGAGGCTTTCTCTCTCTCTCTCTCTCTCTCTCTCTCTCTCTCTCTCTCTCTGTGTGTGTGTTGTAGGGGCCCCAAAAGGGGCTTGCTCAAGCTGCTCTCTGCATCTCATCAACTTTAATGTCCTGTGAATTTTTTATGAGATTTATGTTCTTCATGTACAAGGTTATCAAGCGGTTCCTAATTTTATGATTAATGCTTTGGTTTCAAAGTATCTGTAATCTGGTATTTGTAATCCACTTAGTGCATTGTTTCCTCTAGTGGTTAACATTTTGCATTTTAGTCGTTATAATCTTTTATGTTATGGATACAGTAGGGGTAGTAAGAGTGTTGGAGAATTAGGCATGGAGGATTGTTGATAAATAAGATTTGACATTCATGTTGGTAATATGACAAGGTTACATAACATTTCCCCCTGCCTGTACACTGTAAATACACTGTAACATTGTGCATGATGTCTCCATTCTCCAATTTGTATAGTCCATCATGCATGTGGGTCATCTTGTATTTGACATATTTGCAAGAATAAATTGTAATGCTTTACATTAAGATTCCCTTAACTAACATTATTTGCTGCATATTTACCATTAGCACGAATAATCCATGGGTATTAAAAAATAAAAAAAATTAACACATGTATTAACTGGCATTTGTTTAAATAGTAAAGATATGATTATATGACTAATGTGTCTTGAATCCATGTCTAAAAATAAATGCACATAAATTAGCAAAAAATTATATGACAGCGCCCACACACACATGTATTAAGGTGTTGGTTCATATCAGCCATCGCAGGCTTAATTTGACTCATCGTTTGTATGAATATTGGATTATGTAGGTGTTCATTATTTGGATGTTTTTGGTTTATTATAAAAAATAATTAATAAAAGTGTTAGGATGGTATATTAATGCTAAAGTACATGCTTTGTTCTTATTAACTAATATATTAAATAAAGTCACAATCCTTAATTTAAAGCCTTTTTTTTTTTCAGACAAATTAATCACATATGATTCTAAGACTATTCTATTCTTTGTTTTTGGTGTGGTAACAGTCTTATTACCCTGCCCAGCTGAGTCATGGAACAGCTTCCCCAAAGGACCAAATGACTCTGGGACCATTCTGTGTGTGCACTTAATAGTTATCACTAATAATAGTGATTATTAATTAAGTTTGTTATGAACAAACAATATCAATAATTAAATAAAATTCCCTGTCAAGGAAAACTTTTACAAAAATTAAAATGACCCAACATCCAAGTAAATAAACTTTTATGTCAGGTTAAATTTGCTATTTAAAACAAATTTAGATGCAAGCAAATGGTATAACATGTATAAATCTTAGTTTGTAAGGTAAGTGTAAGTATTTAGCTGTAAACTTTCTAGGTTAATTCTAACTCTGATTTACATTTCTTTGTGGTAGATTTACATTTCCTTTGAAATAGATCCATGATGATAGGGTTACAGGAGCAGGCAAGAGTGCTATAACTAACACTGATGTTGCTGAGGTGCAAAGACACTTGATGTTGGGATCTTGTGGCTTGTCTACGTAGATATTTGGGTCATTTCAGGCCATAGAAGACAGAAAAATCCAGTTCTTTGAAATAGGATTAGCAAATGCATGATTTAAAAAAAGTACTTTGGATAATGATAAAAGAGGTGTGAATATCCAGCTTTTGGAAATCAGCAATTCCCATCTGCTCTGTTAAGTAGTGTAAGAGAAGGAGAAGTGAGTTAAGAGGGTGGCTGTTGTTGCAGGGTTTTTTGGGTGGATCCATGGGTCTGTGAGGAAACTGAGTTGCAAAAGCAGGGATAGAGAACGTTTTGATGACAGCTGACTGGCAGTTCAGCTGACATCCAGTTCATTGGGTAATAGGGTGACATTTCTGGTCTCAATCTGCAAAAAAACGGCATAGATGTGTTTGTGGTAACTTCACGCTACATGCATGTGCAAATGCTTCTAGAGCTTTAGAAAAACTAAAACTGATGGCTCATCACATTTTGGTGTTCTGGTTTGGTGGACTTGCTGTATTAGTGTTTGTTGTCACTGAAAAAGGTTCACTATACATATTGCCTGGGTCTAGGACAAACCGTCTAAAATGGGCCCCCAAGGATACACGGGTACACAATCAGTGATATGTAAATGGCTGTAACGCATAATAAAACTATAACATATTTTAATGTGACAATCAGTGTTACTGTAAGAATTTTGCCATGCACTCCCTTGAGTTTACCAGTCCTTCTTCCCTTTTTCTTTTTCGTGCATCTGACTTATGCAACATCTTAGCAAACTCGCACGAAAGAAAGTAACTAATAGCTGGTTACACACTGTAATTAGTCATAAAATTTTCAGTGGACTGTGAAATGCCCCAAACTAAATCATTTCACAAAATAGGAGAAATATTAACTTATCTAATGAGTTGCAAACAATGCACAGGCATATTTCAGATGGGTTTATTCTGCATGTCAATGCATAGGATTACTAAAGCCTCCTGGGCCCCTCACCCAGCCTGGGCCCAGGACAGCTTCCTTGGTTGTACTTTTGTGACGGCTGGGCTGCTGAAAGCTATTATACATATACATCCACATGCACATACACATACATGTATATGTACGCATACATAGACATGTACATATACATACAGGGTATACATATTGTACATATGACTATACAGGAAGGAATAAGAGTTAAATATAAATATTGACTTAATTACTTGAATGTATAATTAAAGAAAATCACCTTGGCACTATTTCATATTAAATCTGGGTTTTAGAGAAAGGAAGGTATGAACCACCCATGTTGCCTTTAGATCCAATGGCCAGATCACAGTCTTAGAGTCATGAGGTTGAAAGAGACATTACCTCTGGTTTGACCTCTTATACTATATCTTCAGGGCTTGAAGGCACCAGATGGCATTCAGTGCACTTTGTCAATGTGTCCTTTTGAGCCTCGAGCTAAAGGCAGTGAGTGATCCTTGAAATATACACACCACAGTGAAGATAGAATAACAGATTCATCACAACCAGAGTCAAAATACTTTATTTATTATATGCCAATTTAAAAAAAAAAAAACTACACACACGTACACATTTTGCCATTCCTCACTTGCACTTTATAACCAGACTACATTAATTAATTATGCTTACAGTTACAATTAAAGCTAAGTTTCAGAGTAAGGATTGGAAATGATTAGCTAGTATTTATATTGGTATTGTTCTTTACAAATAGTAATACAACTGACTCATTGTACGTTCAGTTTTTAAATAATAGATGGCTATAAATGAAACACACTTCCAAAGGTTAAAAAAAAAAGACAGTGTTTCAGTGCATTGACCAGTTGAGACAGCATAAAGGAAGCAATCAGATATAGCATTAGTTTGAAAACAATAAAAAAAGAATTATATATATATATATATATATATATATTTTTTTTTTTTAATGACCGTTACTCCGTACATCAATCCTTTAAACATCTTCAAGATACCAGATCCTATCTGAGGCTGGAGACTTTTTTGTGTCTCTTCCTCGCTCAAGGTGTCCATTCAAGTTTTCCTTTTTCCAATACTGGTGCACAGCTTTGTGGACAGACTTCTTAATTAACACCTCGAGTATCATAACTGAGATAATGTGAAAGAAATTCACACACACACATATACATACACACACAGACACACACACATACACACACACACACACACATGCTTATTGTCATACAAACAACTAGCACCATCTCCTAGTTCCTCATTTTCCAAATACAAAGGGGGATTATAGTCAAAATTAGAAGTTCGTCTTAGCAGGATGTAATGTGGCTCTGCTGGTGTAAAAATCAATTGAGATACAAGTTGCATGAAACACCTATGCTTAACCAGAAACTTAGTTTTTAATTCTGGATTTTGTATGGCTTAAAACAAACATTCTTTCATTCATCTCCAGTAGCCGGTCTATCCTGATCAGCGGGAAAGCTACTGGACTGTATATAATCAGCTGCGTGTTATATTAACCACCCACGAATAACAATTTGGAACTGTCATAAATTATTTGCTGGGGGCGTGTGTGTGTGTAAAGGCGGATAGTAAGAATAGTAATAGGTAGAAAGGTATTTATAATAACTAGTTTATCAAATTAGTCAAGGAGAAAGAAATTACAAGTATTCAATAATTGATCACAATATGACAAGGGGTCCTATATTCTTGGATTGTCTGTGTTGCACAGTTTGAAGGTTGCATCACTCCAAACACACCAAACACAGCTGTGTTGGGAATATTTCAAACTCTGCAGGTCAGCGTGTATTGGAGAGGAGTGTGTTGAAAAATACCTGAAGCTGGACAGATGAATAACTGAAGAAATGAAGATTTTTGCTGTGATATAACAAACAACAGACTGCATATCCGTCTCAGGGTGTTTTCACACTTGGTCCACTTCAAGGGGTCTGAGTTTGGTTCTTTTAAAGAGGACTCAAGAGTGAACACACCCTCAATCACTTAACCATACAGATCTGATTCCAGAGCTGTCATCAACCACCAGACCCAGCAAACTATTAGTATCAGCGGACCAAACTGAGTACCTGAGAAAATACTGTAGCAGATAAACATATTTTAAAAAACTGGCTGTAGTTCAGCGACTCCAGTTTTCTAAACAAACCAGCATGGCTTCTGTAGCTCTGTTGCAGCTTATCCAGTCACGTGAATTTATGTAAATCATTTAGCTGAAGGCACATCATCAGACCAGAGACTAGCGACTGGGGTAAAACATTAGGTAGAAGATGGGAGAGTTTTCACAGTTATTTTAAGTTTATTAAAAAAAAACTTGACAATGAAAACTGAACGTTTATATTCCGTTAGATTGGAAGGAAATGGATGTATTTATTCTCTCTGCATCAAATTCAAACCTCATATCATCTTAAAAAAATGTGTTTACACTATGAAACAAAATATAACTGTCTTATTTATAGCTATAAACTATTTGTTAATGGTTAAGCATTAGAAGGTACTTGGTGTTGGTTGCTTATCCAGACATTTGTAAGCAAGGAATTTTATGTAATGGACCTTTACCAATTTTAACTGGGTACCCCTGATAGAGCAGGTAGGTACGGAGCCCCTAAGGGGACATGGTGATGGAAAAAAATATGAGATGGGAGGAAAATTTGTTTTTCACTGCTTTTGTGTGCGCTCACAAAACTTTTGCGTTCTCCAAGAAACTTTGCGTTTGCTTGCAGAACTTTTGCGTTCTCTCGCAAAGATATTTGCATTGTCTCGCAAAAAAAAAAAAAAAAGTTTCTTGGGGGAACACAAAAGTTTTGTGAGAGAACGCAAAGTTTCTCGGGGGAACGCAAAAATTTGTGAGAGAACACAAAGTTTCTTGGAAGAACGCAAAAGTTTTGTGAGAGAACACAAAGTTTCTTGGGAGAACGCAAAGTTTTGTGAGAGAACACAAAGTTTCTTGGGAGAACGCAAAAGTTTTGTGAGAGAACACAAAGTTTCTCTGGGAAACGCAAAAGTTTTGTGAGAGAACGCAAAGTTTCTTGGGAGAACGCAAAGGTTTTGTGAGAGAACACAAAGTTTCTTGGGGAAACGCAAAGGTTTTGTGAGAGAACGCAAAGTTTCTTGGGGAAACGCAAAGTTTTGTGAGAGAACGCAAAGTTTCTTGGGAGAACGCAAAAGTTTTGTGAGAGAACACAAAGTTTCTTGGGGAAACGCAAAGGTTTTGTGAGAGAACGCAAAGTTTCTTGGGGAAACGCAAAGTTTTGTGAGAGAACGCAAAGTTTCTTGGGAGAACGCAAAAGTTTTGTGAGAGAACACAAAGTTTCTTGGGAGAACGCAAAGTTTTGTGAGAGAACGCAAAGTTTCTTGGGAGAACGCAAAAGTTTTGTGAGAGAACACAAAGTTTCTTGGGAGAACGCAAAGTTTTGTGAGAGAACACAAAGTTTCTTGGGAGAACGCAAAAGTTTTGTGAGAGAACGCAAAGTTTCTTGGGAGAACGCAAAGTTTTGTGAGAGAACGCAAAGTTTCTTGGGAGAACGCAAAGTTTTGTGAGAGAACACAAAGTTTCTTGGAAGAACGCAAAGTTTTGTGAGAGAACGCAAAGTTTCTTGGAAGAACACAAAGTTTTGTGAGAGAACGCAAAGTTTCTTGGGAGAACGCAAAGTTTCTTGGGAGAACACAAAGTTTCTCTGGGAAACGCAAAAGTTTTGTGAGAGAACGCAAAGTTTCTTGGGAGAACGCAAAGGTTTTGTGAGAGAACACAAAGTTTCTCTGGGAAACGCAAAAGTTCTGCGAGACAACGCAAAAGCATTGAAATATAAATTGTCCTCCCATCTCATCTTTTTTTCCATCACCATGTCCCTTTAGGGGCTCCGTAGGGTAGCTGAATGTTTATACCCGCTCATATGAGTGAATGATTTATACCCGCTCATATCTTTCTCTCCGAGCCTGTCACTTTAAATGGGCGTGGCTACGCGAATACTACCAGCCCTTTATGTAAATGAGTGCGCCTTCTCGCCCGGATAATACAGAGCTGTAGTTGTTTCACGGATCCATAGTGAGTTGAAGCGGCAGCGCCGGTTAGATCCAGCCTTAATACTCTGCATCAGCTTGGACGAAAGAGAACTGAAAACACGGATCAGCTGCACCGAGAAACCTGCACGCAAGAAGGACATTTTTCTCCAGGACGCTGTAAAGCTTATTTATCGGGAAGCTTCTGTTGGTGAATTGAGTTTATGACACTGAAAGCTTTGTGAAGAAACTGGGCTACACAAGGAGAGCTATTTTTCGGCGCAGTCACTCGGGAATTTCGCAACTCAAATCAATGTCTTGCGGGATACAGACTCTGGAGGATATCTTACGGTAAGCTTGTGAAAGGCGAGAAATCATTAGCTATGTGTGCTGCTTGGTTGAATGACTTTGTGGTTAGTAAAGTAAATGGTTCTGCGGAGGGAAGAACGGTGTTTTCCTGCATCAACTCTGAACCCCGGTTACTGTACAAAGCCTGAGCCCACTTCCCGGTGTAGCCTGTATTGTGTAATCTAAAAATGTGTTGCGAAACTTTTCATTTAACATTTCTCAGAGGCACGCTTAAGGGAGGGGGCACGGTGGCGTAGTGGTTAGCGCGCTTGCCTCTCACCCCTGAGCCGCAGGTTCGAATCACGCCTCCTCCCTGTGTGTGTGGGGAACGCATGCTCTCCCCACCTCGGGGCTCGCTCCAGGTACCCCAGCTACCTCCTAATATCACTCCTTCTCTAGCCAAAGACGTGTTGTAGGCTGACTGGCATCTCTAAATTGTCCGTAGTGTGTGCAGGTGTGCCTTATGATGGGTTGTCTAGGGTGCCCTGAGTCCACTGGGATGGGCTCCAGGTGACCCTGTGTAGGATAAACAGTACAGAGGATGAATGGATGCTGCACCTAGCTCATCTGAATAACAGATTTAATGCTTGTTTAGCTGCTGCATTATTTTAATAAACAAATATCCTCCAGACAGTGAACCTGTTACAAACCTGCAATGGAAAATTGTTCTCTTGGCAGACAGGCTGCTTTAGGACACACTGATGACTGATGACTTTTAGCGATCATCAAGTGCAGTTATTAATGACTTGCTTGTCTTTCCTCTTTTAGATCTTGTTTGTTCTGACTTGTGGCTGGTGCTCACTTCTGAAAGACTCTAAATGCCAGGAATCAGCGCGAGCCCTTTTCCCTATACATGCTGGGACATGGAGGAGCCGGATCAGTACCAACACTACTTCTACGACGACCATGATGCAGATGAAGACTTCTTTAAGTCCACTGCACCCAGTGAGGGCATCTGGAAGAAGTTCGAGCTCGCACCCAGTGAGGACATCTGGAAGAAGTTCGAGCTCGTGCCCACACCGCCCATGTCTCCTGTAAGGAGGCTGGATGAAACATCTGTGTGTCCATCACTGGGGGACAAACTCGAGTGGGTGTCCCACTTCCTGGGCCAGGACGATGAGCATGAGGCACAGTGCAACCTGAGCTCCATAATCATACAGGACTGCATGTGGAGCGGCTTTTCAGCCTCTCAGAGGCTCGAGAAGGCTGTCAGTGAGCACATGTTGTGTCAGGGTGGGGCCAAGGTGCCTCTCGTCCCCCAGATTCCCTCCTCGAGGTCACAGAGTGGTCATGTGGAGTCGCTATCTCTCAGCAGTCCGATGGCGGACTGTGTGGATCCGGCGGCTGTGTTGACCTTCCCACTGAGCGGCTGCAAGAAGCAGGTGTCCTCTGGCTCTGAGTCACACACTGATTCATCTGGTAGGTGCAGAGTCCTTGACCTTGTTTAGATCTGTGATGGGCCAGTACTTTTCACAGACTCACTCAGTGAGAGTGAAATGTGTTACTCTCAAGTGATCACTTGCTTAAAGAGTCATTAAGCTTTGATGCTGCGCTGAATTTTAAGGAATCTAGTTGTTCAGGTCTTGAAGACCTGTTAATTCTGATTAAACCTCTGAAAAGAGCGGTGACATGTCTTAAGATTAAAGCACAAGTGAGTCAATAATCTGGACAGCATTGTCCTTTTCAGTGTAACATGCTGGTTCTTTAAACAGTTAAGGTAATGTGTGAGAATCTTGCAGAGGTGTTACTCCATTTATGCACCGATGCCCTGCTTTTGAGGTTGACATCATTCCGGGCTCCTTGTGGAATGTCTCTGTGGACTTGTGCCATGGTCCTACATTCCTGAGCTTGAACAACAGGATGGGTTGTTTTACTGGTGGGCGGGGCACAGAGAGTGAATGGCTGTAAGATGAGCCAATGGGAAGTGGCTGAACTGAATGAGTTGTGGAGGACCAGATCCAGAAAGGTCCGGGATAGGTTTAGTGGAGGATTAAAGTATGTTTGTGAGACAGATTAAAAAGGCTTTTTCTTAGCCCTTTAAAGCCTTAATCACAGAAAATACCTGCCTTAAAGAAGAGTTTTGAAACTAGGCGGTTCTTTTAGAGGTCAGCAGAAGTGAAATGTCCCAATGAATATTTCAACAAGTTACTAATGTTCTTTTGTAAC
This sequence comes from Pangasianodon hypophthalmus, assembly GCF_027358585.1. Classification (NCBI taxonomy): domain Eukaryota; kingdom Metazoa; phylum Chordata; class Actinopteri; order Siluriformes; family Pangasiidae; genus Pangasianodon; species Pangasianodon hypophthalmus. The sequence continues at coordinate 11,678,142 of NC_069732.1, read as the reverse complement.
TTGTGCATGATTTTCATGTGATTCAGTTAAGCTGCCTTGTGTCACTGAATAAATCCATTTATCAAATAGTGTAGTAATTTTGGAAACTTGAAAGTTATCATGCAGCTGTTGGTTTGAATGCATTTGGATTCATACCAGATGCTTACTATAGGAAAGAGAACTATTTTGGCCAGTGTTTATTATTTTGGTATTCTATAGTAACCCCGACCAAGGCAGTGCCACATCCCACAGAATAGCTATGTTGCTGTATGCTTGATCAGGAGTTACATGGGTCAATGGATGCAATAAGACCATAAGACCAGGATTAAATAACCTATTTTATAGCAGTCAATACATCTTAAATGGATGTTGTATAATTTATTGTAAGTGGCTGAAGGTTAAATGGTTTGTAATGTCTGTTGTTTTAGATGAGGAGGAGATTGACGTAGTGACGGTGGAACACAAGCATGGCAAGTCCCGGCCAGTGAACTCGCGCAAGCCGGTCACCATCACGGTGCGCGCCGACCCACACGACCCGGGCACAAAGCGCTTCCACATCTCCATCCACCAACAACAGCACAACTACGCCGCCCCGTCCCCCGATTCAGAGCCCCCTCGCAAGAGGATCCGCCAGGAGACCTCCCAGACTCGGCCAGGCCCCACAGTCCACACACTCGAGAGCAAACCGCACTCACCTGTTGCATCCGTTTCCATTCCAGCACACTCCATGACCATCTCACCGCCTCTTGCCTCATCCCATCATGGCCCCAAATCGCAGCCAGCCAGCCCTCAAAGCTCAGACAGCGAGGACATGGACAGACGCAAGAACCACAACTTCCTGGAGAGGAAGAGACGCAACGACCTGCGTTCACGCTTCCTGGCCCTGAGAGATGAGATTCCTGGCCTCGTGGACTGTCCAAAGACGCCGAAGGTGGTGATCCTGACCAAGGCGACTGAGTACCTGCGTCTGCTGCATGTCACCGATAAGCAAAAAGCCCAGGAGAAGAAGCAGCTCAAAAACAAGCATCAACAGCTCCTTCGGAGGATAGCAGAACTGAAACGCTCTTAAAGTTCCAGGCCAGTCGAAGGGACCTTGTGAGAGTGCTTGGTTAAAAGTGGGGATTATTTAAGATTTAAGACGTCTGTACATTTTGTTTTATTCTCCAACAATCTTTGCACATTTGATTCTGTAGTTAGGGGGAAGGATACTCCTGGCGTGTTGTGGATTACATAAACTTCACTGAGTTTCCCAAAGAATGCCCTGCTGATAAAATGAAAAGGGTCTACCCCCAAATCTCTTTATTATTAAAACCATCCTAATCGGGGATAGTCTATAAATTTGAATTGCTTTGCCATTTGGGCGTTGCTTGAAATGTAGCATTTAGCTTGTATGCACGTTTGACCACCATAATAAAGGTGGATTTGTGTGAAGAAATCTTTTATTATCTGATTTAATAAGTCTTTGCCCTGCTGTGCTGTTACTAATGTTCAAAATGATTTGAACAATTTGAAAGTGAAGTTTGTGTGGCCCTTGCAATACTCTATCAGGATTGGAGTTCAACGACAGGAAGTTGTTACTGGTTGCCGTTTGTCTATAAAAATCACATATATGGTTTATCAGTTTTCTAAATGTTCTTGTACTGGTGCACATCTGAGTCCATGCCTTACCGACATATTTTGTATATAAACTGTGAGATCTGTAACCATTTGTACATAATAGCTCAGCTGTATAGGTGTGTAAAGTATATTATATATGCTTTCCATTTTAAATACCAAAATCGAGGTTGTTGATTTTAACTTTTTTGTTTTTATATATTTTTCCTTCATGTGTTCTGAATCTTGGTTGGCCCACTTGGCTTAATCTTATCTCAGAGTATCTCAAAGCTTCTATTTTTGTTAACAAAAGTAAAAACAAAAAAAGGTAAACATGAAAATGACACTATAGAACCTTACTTTGCATTGCTAGTCAGCTTGATGTTTCCACTGCCTAATCATCTTCTGTTTTTTAAGGGGTATATATAATATTTGCTTAGTAATTCAAAAATGCTGAGAAGAGACTTTTATAATCTATTTTCTTACAAAGTTCTGTGTTTCTTTGTAATGTTAATGTCTTTTTCTGTGTTTTCACCCTCTTTTTACAAAAGCTCTACTGATGGTATATGCCTCTTTATTCATTTACTAAAGTCCCATTTTTTATTACAGTACATTTATTCTTCCTCGTGCAATATCCTTCGAATCACGCAACTTTACAGCTCTTCTGGAATAATGTCATCATGCTGCATGGTGCACTGCTTTCTCACACCTAAACTTTCCCCCACTTAACTGAAGAAGCCTTTTAGAGTACCGCTGTTATTCCAAAGGCTGATTTGCACATCATCTTCTGCCTTAATCCTTTTCAGATTCAACCTAGTCACTATAAATGGCAATTCTCCATTGAAAATCTCTTTCAGTGTTGGACTAGGCCTAATCGGTCTGAAAAATAATCCAAAGAAAAACTATGGTAGCTCATTGTTGTATTTCATTACTGATCACTTTCTCCATTCCTGAGACTTTCAGGCCTCTTTATCTCTAAAATGCATATACCATCAGCAAGCTTAACACTCTCAGTCTTATTTATGTTTATTTTCCGGTGGAATAGCCAAGCTTTAAGAATGCATTTGTTACTGTTAAAATTGTCACATAACTTAACTTCTTTTTGCTGATTTTTTTTTTTTTTTTTTTTAATTTTTTATTCATTGCTCTTTTTTCACTTTGTCTCTCCTAGTGGCTAATTGTTACACTTGGAGCATAACAGCAGCATTAAGCACTTTGTGTTTTCAGTACCTCATGAGCCCGTAGAAGTCAGACAATTAATAAATTCAAAATCAAAACAATCATGTCTCAGTGTTTTCTTTCACTAAAACATCTAAGTAATGAATAAAACACAATGTAATGTAATAGCAAAATAATCAGTGACGGTACCAAACAGCATGTACCAACGTGTTTTATTCCTCTTATACTACAACTTTTTATCTGTTTATAGTTGTAGTGGTTTGCAAAAGTATTCAACCCCCTGGAATTTATCAGATTTGTCTGAATAATAAATGATTAATATACATATTCTTCCTGTTAGTATATTCACCCAACTTGTATCTCTCAAGACAGTACAAAATTGAAAAGTCAAAATTAATTGTTGGTCAGCAAGTACAAAGCAAATCATAAACTGAAAACCGGTGCTTGCATGAGTATTTAAACCCCAGATTCCAGAAGCTCCGGATGAAAAATATTATATTAATGGGGACATAATTGACTTACAAGTGGTCTTCACCTGTGATGTATTAAAACAGCTCCCATTTTCAGAACAGAAAATACCTCAGTTGAGCTGTCAATGAAAATCCTGTCAGTCTGAAGGAAGGGAGTGAGAAAGGGAGTTAAAGTTAAGGTAGTAGAATTTCATAAATTAGGAATAGAGTGTAAAATTATATCTAAGAGGTTGGACATCTCAGTTAGCAGTGTAAGATCAATAGTGAGGAGGTGGAAGCTGCATCACACCACCTACACTACCTAGACAAGGCTGTCCCTCAAAACAGCGCAAAAACAAGACAGAGACTAGTGAGGGAAGCCACAATGAGGCCAGCAGTCACTCTGAAGGAGTTAAAGGGTATAGTGGCTGAGAGCAGTGTGAAGTTGCACCACATAACCACTTCAAGAGCTCTGTATAATTGAGCTCTGTATGGGAGGGTCACTAGAAAGAAACCACTGCTCTAGAGGAGAAGCCCGAGAGTGACCCAGTGAAGAAGTGGTTTTGGGCAAGTTGCAAAATGCTGTGTGGTGCAAACCTAACACAGACCACACCTCAATTAACACCATCTCTACAGAGAAACGTGGTGGTGGCAGCATCATGCTCTGGGGACACTTTTCATCCCAGAACCTGCACTTCTTGTCAAAATTGAAGGGACACTAGACGGAACAAAAACAGGGGGATATTACAAGATAACCTGCTTCAGTCTGCATATATATATATATATATATATATATATATATATATATATATATATATATATATATATATATATATATATGGCTTGGGAGAAACTTTACCTTTCAGCAGGACAATGGTCCTAAATCTGAATCCTACTGAGAATCTGTGGTGGCACTGTTTGAAAATAGCAGCCAACAACCAACATCAAACCAACCTGAAGAACCTGGAGTAAATCTACCAGGAAGAATTTTCAGTACAGAATTTAATCTGTACTGTTTCTCAAGGGCATTAGAAGGTCACTGGAGCCAGTTGTCCCATATTACTTTTACTGTTAAAGAAGTAGTTCTTATATATCAGTCATTCAAAGCATACTTAGTGTCTGATCTTTGCTTCTTTAGTTTTGCACTGGAGCTACAAAGTAGTTAACAAATAATGAAAGTGTCTCTGTCCAAAATCTTCCATAAACATGTGCCTCAAGTGCAAACAGTTCTTATCTAATGTCACATAGAGTTGCTTCTTTCTTACTGTAATCTATAAACATGAACCAGACACTGTGATGTTATAGGGCAGCCATCTTGGACACCCAGAATCACTTTTCCCCCTCAGTGCAATGTATTAGCAGTTTCTTCTCTAAGCCCCTAGTCCAGCCATTTTCCATACAGCTTATCCTACACAGGAGCCCAGAGCCTATCCCAGGAGACTTGGGGCACACAGCAGAGACACACACACACACACAGGTTGAGCAGGGTTCCAACCCATCACAGGGCACAATCTCTCTCTCTCTCACACACACACACACACACACATCAGCCTACAGCACATGTCTTTGGACTGGGGGAGGAAACCAGAATACCCAGAAGAAACCCCTGAGGTATGGGGAGAACATGCAAACCACACACACACACACACACACACACACACGATTTGAACCCTCAACCCCAGAGCTGCAAGGCAACAGCACTAACTGCTAAGCCACTATGCCAAAGCCTGAAAGAGGAATTTTGTTGGAAAACTGGATGTTGATGTTGTATGAGAATTAATAATATAGTTTTGGTCTAAATGTGATTACCAGTGCTTGATATTTTACAGTTTATTTTGATTTAAAATAGTGATTATGAAGCTTAATGAAAATTTGGGCATGTATTTACAGAAAGGGGTTTTGAATGAGAGAGTTATTATTTTCATTATTATTAGCTCCATTAGCGCCATAGCTGGTGTGAAACTCCACTAAACTTTGGAATAAATGGAAATCCGTGTCACTTGGTTTTTCCACTGAGTTATTCCTTTAAAATCTTTAAAGACACCTTTACTATAGATAACGCGTGGCTGTTTTATAAGCGCTGTGTGTCCGCCTTCCCTTCTCTGTTACCTGTAAGAGTGCACGGCACGGGGACGCGTATTCCAGACAAATCACCATGGCAACTGACATCTCTTTTTTCCCCGGTGGCGCAGATAGTTCAGTTTCCATAGCAACCAGGCGGCTATTCGCGTATTCCGGGAGGTGCGCGTGAGTCAGCTGGATCAGGAAAGTCAACAAAACCACGTGCGCGCCTGATGACCAGTGGTGCTGTATTTGGGAGGGGGCAAGAACACTTATTGTTCTGTTGCTACTGTGAAAAAAATATTTATACATTTTGTTGGAAAAACAATGTCATTATTTCTCGAATTGTTTATAAATCTACAGTATTTTATAATACAGACGTAAAATAGGTAAACACAGGATTTCCGGGAAACAGCTAAAGAGCAGCACGGGACTTCACAAAATCTGCGTTTCTCACGCTGCCTCAATGTTTCTATGGAAACTGCTTTGGGTTGCTAAGATACAGAGCCTCGCTGCACGCCGCTTCGAGCGCGCATGCTCAGTTGAGACTGGAGTTCTGTGGCGCTACCATCATGGCGGCCTCCACTCTTGGTGTGCAGCGTGCGCTTGGGAAAGGCATAATCCCTCCTTTGGTCGTGATTTTAGGGGCTACCGGTACTGGGAAGTCCAAACTAGCGATCGAGATCGGGAAACGACTTCAAGGGGAAATAATAAGCGCTGATTCAATGCAGGTGAGTTTAAAAAAAATGCTACACAAATACTGGAAATGAGAGGAGCAGAATGAACAAATGTGCATGAGTTTAGAATATAAATCTATATATTTTCATATAAGCCTTCGGGAATGCTTTAGAAATAGGTGTGATCATATCAGTATGTCCCTCAGAAATCACAGTATGCATGAAACAGCTCTTATTTCATTTGTTTGTGTATGAAATGTTGAAGGCTGGTTAGCTAACATGACTTGTCATTGTGCTTTCATGCATCGTGGTTGTGCAAACCAGCTACAAGATGCCGATGCAGTGATTATTTAAAACAGATGCAGCCACTCTGTGCATTTCTGCCATGGTCTAACAGCTTAATATTTGCTGATTGTTTATATCTAACCAGATTAGTTTCGTTCTATTCAGGACAATATGCTAAGTCTGATGAGCTAAAGCTAAAATGTTGTTTGTGTTTCTTATAAAGATTTCTATTCCAGCAGTTGTGCAGAAATCTGTAGAAACACTCTACTGATGAATCCCCTCTTTTACTGAACTTGCTAGAACATGATATAACTGCAGGATTGAGTAAAAAGTCGGAGTGCTTGTCCAAGTGGGAAACGTGCCAAACCTATAATATCGCGATACTTCAACATTTTCACGTTCGTGTGTACTGATTTAGTGTTAGTTTTCCTCAGGATTTCTAATAAGGAAACAGACACAACATTAAAAGAGATAGCTAAATTTCGGTTATTTTTATTAAATGTTTAAATCAGAAGGACAAATGGATGTAAAATACATCGGTGTATGCTAATTGTTTACTTTCCTGAGACTACACAATGTTAATCTGTCCCTGTGGCACCAAGAACTGTTGTTTACAGGCTTTACGATTCCTGCTAAATCTCCTCAAACTCCACATGATTCCCTACTATGCCCAGAAAATGTAAATTGTGACATAAAATAAAGAAAGTTTTTTTTTTCGCATTATCCAATACAACAGGATGCGTGCTTGACTCACATTCAGAGTTATGAATCTCATTAATTTCAACATTAAGAATATTTAGTTTTGTATATGGACAAAAAAATGGGCCAAGCCAAAAATGGGAAAAATGTTACGCTTTTAATGGTCTTAACAACAAATCACTGGTCAGGAAATTAGCAAGAATTAAACAAATAGATAAAGGAAGTTAGTATGGGAGAGCTTTTCCATTTTATTTCTTTAAGTGTTTAAGCCTTGTGGCCCTTGATGAGCTGCATCAGATGTGGCAGATAACCAAATAATGACTAATCTTTTAAGAAAAAAAAACATCTGAGAAGAACTGTTTGGTAAATTTTGTATTTCCAGACATGTGTTAGTTTGAATTTTACATCAAACATTTTAATCATTATCATGATTTTACCTCTGTGTACAAGAAGACTATATAAGTGAATTTCCCTTTTTCCAGCTTTTTCTCCAAACAGTACACTGCACAGGAAGTCTCATAAGTGCATTTGTTTAATTTTGCTAACTTCCTGGCCAGTGATTTGTTGTTAAGACCATTAAAAGCTTAATAATTGCCATTTAGGGCTTGGCTCTTTTTTTTTTTTGACTCAAGAAAGTATACTTATTTTCCCCCAAACTCGAGGTAGTTTCAACAAAATGTGGCAGCAGCAACCAACGTATAATCATTACATACTATATCTTGCACAAAACAAGGAAATAAGGTAAGTAACACAACATTTCCGGTTCCTGTGAGAGCATACCGAGCGCATCTGCTTCTTACCCGCATGTGTATGTCAAGTTTTTTTTTTCTCACAGTCTGATTTTCTGTGGCTGGGTTTATTTTCACTTCAGAGGAAGTGACAGGAGAGTGTGCAATATGCAGACTGTAGTTGTTTGGGAGAAATAGATTTTTAACTTTTTTTTTGTACTTTAGTTTGTGTGTGTGGAGTTCTTGTCCTTTGATACACATAATACTTTGGCAATACTGTGTATTACAGTTCCATTCATAGGGTATGGATCAGTTTTATATTTCACATTTTTGTTGACATTTTCTTTAGCTCAGAAATTTGCTCAAACCTTTAGCTGGAACAGAACTGGCCATTTCCCTAAAGTCTATGTGTGATTTCAACAAAAAGGGTTATGTCAGTTAGTGGTAAGGTGTATGTATGTGTGTATGTGTGTGTGTGTGTGATATATATATATATATATATATATATATATATATATATATATATATATATATATATATATAATATATAATATATAATATACATATATACACACACACACACACACACACACACTGATCAGCCATAACATTGAAACCACTGACAGGTTAAGTGAATAACTTTGATTATCTCATTACAGTGGCACCTGTCAGGGGGTGGGATATATTAGGCAGCAAGAGGACAGTCAGTTCCCAAAGTTAATGTGTTGGAAGGAGGAAAAATGGGCAAGCGTAAGGATTTGAGCGACTTTGACAATGGTCAGATTGTGTTAGCTAGACAACTGGGTCAGAGCATCTCCAAAACGACGGGTGTTGCCGGTATGCAGTGGTTAGTATCTACCAAAAGTGGCCCAAGGAAGGACAACCGGTGAACCAGAGGCAGGGTCATGGGCCCCACGGCTCACAAATGCGCGTGTGGAAAGAAGGCTAGCTCATCTAGTCTGATCCCATAGAAGAGCTACTGTAGCACAGATTGCTGAAAAAGTTGATAGAAAAGTTGATAGGCTATGATAGAAAGGTGTCAGAACACTCAGTGCATCGCAACCGCAGACCGGTCAGAGTGCCCATGCTGACCCCTGTCCACCACCGAAATCGCCTACAATGGGCACGAGAGCATCAGAACTGGAGCAAAGGAAGAAGGTGGCCTGGTCTGATGAATTACATTATCATGTGGACGGTGGAGTGTGTGTGTCGCTTACCTGGCGAAGAGATGGCACCAGGATGCACTATTGGAAGGAGGCAAGCCGGCAGAGGCTGTGTGATGCTCTGGGCAATGTTCTGCTGGGAAACCTTGAGTCCTGGCATTCATGTGGATGTTACTTTGACACGTACCACCTACCTAAACATTGTTGTAGTGTTGTAGTACATCCCTTCATGGCAACGGTATTTCCTAATGGCAGTGGCCTCTTTCAGCAGGAGAATGCCCCCTGCGACACTGCAAGAATTGTTCAGGAATGGTTTGAGGAACATGACAAAGTGTTTAAGGTGTTGACTTTTGCATTCGGATCACGATCCACCAGTTGACGACCTCTGACCAGAATGATTAAAGACTCCATCTAATAGGTGGCAGTAAAGCAGTAAAGGTGGTGTGAGTTGAGGAGGCTGTTATAATCTTTGTCTTGAAAAAATGGCAGAAACAGCAATGGAAGCACCTACATAGATGGTATATTTGACATTTAAACCAGTCTTTTCAGGACAATGGAGAGTATGTTTGAGAAATTGATGATGAGTGATGTCGTGGTGTTGCTTCACATATACTGCCCCCGCTGTTTATGTTGGTATCGCAACATGAGCACATTGTGTACATGCACAATCAACATGCGGACCAGCCATCTTGCGTACATATGGTGAAAAACAAATATAATCACAGCCTTTGTATTTACATCCGCCTCAGGTGATCCAGTCACAAGTGCACACCTGGCATACACGTGTCTCAAATGCATCTCCACTGACCCCTTGTAAAGAGCTTTTGTTGAACTCGGTGATCCTTCGATGTTGTCAGCAGAGGCTGTACATTCATGTCATTATATTCATTTTAAATAAACCTTTCAATAAATTGAACTTGAATAGTAATATTTGGGGCATTTGGTTCGGAACCTGTGTGCCAAGGTAGCTAGCTACAGTTAGCATTGGATACCATAGTGTGGATTGTTGGAGTATATTGTGACAGGTTTGGGTATTGTTGAAAATGAGAATATGTCAGTAAATTGAGACTTTCATACTGAAATCCCACACGAGTCTGCTTGTGACAAATGCGACCTAGCTTACTAAGAGATTTCTAAGAGAATTTAGATTTGAGAATTCAAACAGCACTGTTGTGTATTTCATGTGCCTTAAAACAAACATATACCACACTGCTGCTGAATTCTTTAATCTGATTGGTTAAAAGGTGTTGATTAATTTTCTATAACAGCAGCTCTGATCGTAGTGCTGGTTGTAATTTAAATCACAGGTTTATATTGAACCCTCGTTGTAATGTGTTATCATTACTATAGTAACAGCTCATTCACAGGGACTTGCATGGTGAATGCTTCACATAATCCAATAATAAATGAATTTAAAAAAAAAAAAAAAAAAAATCAAACATGTCTCTGGTGTCAGTGCTTTGCAACGATCAGTTTTCCTGATAACAGGAACTAGCTTGTTTTACAGACATTCCACAATGTAAAACATAACTGTGAATGGACAAAAAATGTGATATGTTGTTCTTATAATAGAAGTTTAATCAAATTAAATGCATCACCCTGTCATTGATTTTTTTTTTTTTATGTAGATCTAAAAGCATGCCCCACTGTGTGCAGTGCTGTGAAAAAGTATTTGCCCCATCTTAATTTCTTCTTTTTTGTGTATATCTCATACTAAATAGTTTTAGATCTTCAAACAAAATACAACATAAAACAAAGGCAACCTGAGTGAACACAGAATAAAACTGATTGCCTCCTTAAACCTAAAATCTTCTTGTGCCACCTTTAGCAGCAATAACTGAAACCAAACACTTCCGATAACTGGAAATCAGTCTTTCACTTCGCTGTGGTGGAATTTTGGCCCACTCTTCTTTGCAGAACTGCTTTAGTTCAGCCACATTGGAGGGTTTTTGAGCATGCACTGCCCGTTTAAGGTCTTGCCACAGCATCTCAGTTGGGTCAGGACTTTGACTAGGCCACTCCAAAACTTTAATTTTGCTTTTTTTTGGTGGAGGTGGGCTTACTCCTATGCTTTGGATCATTGTCTTGCTTGTCTTGCTTGTCTTGCTGCATAATCCAGTTGTGCTTGAGTTTCAACTAATAGACTGAAGACCAGACATTCTCCTTTAAGAGCAGAATTCATGTTTCCCTCAATTATTGCAAGTTGCCCAAGCTCTGAAGCAGCACAGCATCCCCGCACCATCACACTGCCACCACCCTGCTTGACTGTAGGTATGATGTTCTTTTTGTGGAATTCGGTGTTTAGTTTACTCCAGATGTAAAGGGACCCCTGTCTTCCAAACAGTTCCACTTTCGACTCATTAGTCCACAGAACATTCTCCCAAATGTTTTGAGGATCAAGGTGTGTTTTGGCAAAATGCACATGAGACTTAATATTCTTCTGGGTTAGCAGTGGTTTTCGCCTCGCCACTCTTCCATGAATGCCAGTTTGCCCAGTGTTTTTCCGATAGTGGAGTCATGAACAGTGACCTTTATTGATGCAAGAGAGGCCTGTAGTACCTTCGATGTTGTGCTTGGCTCTTTTGTGACTTCCTGAACGAGTCTTCGCTGTGCTCTTGGTGGAATTGTGGAAGGTTGGCCAGTTCTGGGAAGGTTCACTACTGTGCCGAGTTTTTCCATTTGGATATAATGGCTCTCACTGTGGTTCTTTGGAGTCCCAGAGCCTTTGAAATAGCTTTGTAACCCTTCCCAGACTGATGTATTTCAATCACCTTCTTCCTCATCATTTCTGGAATTTCTTTCAACTTTGGTATAGTGTGTTACTGGGTAAGACCTTTTAACCAACTTCATGCTGGTTAAAAGTTCTATGTAAGTGTTGATTTAACTGAACAGGGCTGGAAGTAATCAGGCCTGGTTGCATCTAGTCCAGCTGAACCCCATTATGAAAGCAGTTTCATAGATTTGGCGAATTAATAACTACGGGGGCATATACATTTTCACACAGGCCCAGATGTTATTGGATAACTTTTTTGCTTCATTAAATATCATTATCATTTAAAAACTGCATTTTGTGTTTACTTTGGTAGCCTTTGTTTTATGTTAGATTTTGTTTGAACATCTGAAACAATTTAGTATGAGAGATACACAAAAACAGAAGAAATCAGGGAGGGGCAAATACTTTTTCACAGCACTGTATCATTGCTGACTTAAGCAATTTATTATTCCACACATTATTTTCATGCCTATGCCAGTGTCTGTCAGTGCGTCCGCCTGAGATTCTCATTATCATGATATCTCAAGAACGAGTGGTTGAATGTTTGGTTAGGTTTTAAATGGAATTATCTTTATAATCAGCAGATGGGTCCCCGGAGGACTACTGGTTAGGCTGGGTTCGATTCCTGGCCAGACAGCCAACCCCAGCCAATGCGGTTGCACAAGACATTGCGCTCCCAGTGCCGGTCCCAAGTCTGGATAAAATTGGGGAGGGTGGCGTCAGGAAGGGCATCCGGCGTAAAAAAAACTGTGCCAAATCAAATATGTGGACCACTGATCCTCTGTGGCGACCCCTAACAGGAGCAGCCGAAAGAACAACAACAACAGTCTTTATAACCAGCAGATGAACTGTAAAGCTTTTGGAATTGATCCAAACAGGGTCAAGGTCACTGCAAGATCAAATGTCTGAAATAGTTTTTCTTCAATAGCTACCTTCCTATTTGTCGTACCAAGATATTGCTTACGTATTCATATTCAGGAACTCAGGGCCCATTTTTGGCTAGCTACTATTTTTGCTGTTGTTCTGTCCATGCGTCTGTGTCTGTCCGAGATTTGAGATTCTCATTAACACGATATCTATATATAGACTTTGGAATTGATCCAAACAGTCAAATGTCTGAAACAGTTTTCCTTCAATAGCATCCTTCACATTTGAAGCATATTTTAAGGGATGTTCTGGCATACAAGTTCGACATGTTTACTGTGAACATGTTATTTTAAACCATAAGGATGTGCATGAGTATTCAAAAACCCTGTTAACCCATATTCGACTGGAGGAATGTTTAACTGTAAAATGATACTTAAAATGATTATGCTACCTTAAACACTTGTCCTTTTCTGAACTGAATATCCATTCATTAACTCTTATAGATGTCCATATATTAAAATTAAGCAGAAGAGTTCATTCACAGGTAGTTTATAGACCTGAAAGGTTACTTCCTAGTCTATTTGCATAAGGTATTAAGGCAAAGACATATGTCTATAGTTGGAATAATTCTCTCAACTTGTGATAATGCTAATAAACACTAATGGCTTCTTTGTGACATTCTTTCATTCATTCATTTGTTCATTCATTCACTTGTAAGTATATTTTTTCAAGTTGACCCTTGAAAATATATGCTGAAATTACTTTATTTAAAGTTTAAAATTCTGATGCCTGTTCATCTATTACTTTGTTTTTTGTGGATAATTTTGAGCACTTCAAAAGTGCATGCAGCAGTGTTGTATAGTAAAATATATACATGGCGAGATTGTAAGAGAACCAATCACTGCACATTTGTCTTTTTATTTTATGGCCAAATTAGAGCCGAGGCTTTATCCCCGAAATTCGGATTCGGTCTCCTCCATGATTACCCATTTACCCATTTATTACATGCTGCACTTTTATAATTTAGGGACACTCTGCCCTTGCCTTGTGTTTCTTGACCTTGAGTATGTCTCCACGGCTGTCACCTGGTGCAGTTAACTAGGTTACGCTAATGAAATTCCTGCAGCTCAAGCTCCTTAGACTCCATCGAAAGTGGGTGTGTGGGTATAGCCCTTGCGCTTGTATTAGAGATGGAGTTTATGCAAGACTATTGTTGTGTTGGGGTTGCTGTTGCACAGACACTATAGGGAACCACCATTGTCATGCTCAGTTGGTTCCCACACTCTTATTGTGTTGAAGATCCTCCATTTACCACTGCTGGCGTTCAGTGATTGTGCTGCTTGTATACAACGCTGTTGACACTTTCAATAGCAGTACTGTATGGGGTGCAAGCCAGATTGCATGGTTAATGCGACCATGATAAGTTTGTGTTATTAAATAATGGTGGACACACCTAGTCGAGCCATTGGGATGAACTTTGACCTTAAAGGTCACTGAGATCATAGTTCAAAGGCTATGAGGATGAGTGAGGGCTCATGGGAACCTCATAGAGGACTGTGTACTATCCCATAAAGTGGGATAAAAAAGAAAGAAAGGGACTTTGGAGACCCAGTGTATCCTTTTTACCATGGGAGGTCTCAGAGGTCCTGAAGGGCAGTTTAATGGGTCACTAATAAAAATAAAAGACTGGGGCACATCAGTCACAAGGGAATTAAAATATCTCTGTGTGTTTGGAGTTGGTGATCACTTAATGTGTCATGAGGTTGTCCTTAGAGGAATGGACTGTTAGGCCTAGAGCTGCCCCAGAGCTGCATGGCATATTTAATACATTTAATAAAAATGAGAACTATTGTAAACAGATCCATTTGTGTGAAACTTACCAAAGCATCCTCAGCGTGAGTTATGCCTATGCCTTGTTGAATAGATGTAACTTAGGGCACATTTACGCCACCTATTAATCCATTTACTGGGTCTAAATCAGAGAGAAATTGCTACTTTTGGTTTGCTGGCTGTTTGATTTGGTTTCACATCGCACATAATTAAACACATCATAAAGTTCTTTCATTGCTCCGAAATACAGCAAAGGAAAAAAAAAATCACATGAGTTATGAGCTGGCACTGAGTAAATAATTAGATAATTATATAAAGGTCAAAACGGTTTGTGTTTTGCATCCAGCATTTATCTCTTTTTGTTTGTTGGTCCAAATATCCAGAACACTTCACATTTCTGCAATTCTACAGGTCTGTACTTTGGCTCAGTTTAGCAGCTCAGATCTCCAGAAAAATTGCTGCTCTCAACTCATAAAGCATGTCATATTTTGGCTCCTTTCCTGCAGTCGGGTCGATTCAGGATCGCTTTCTTACTGCAATCGAACCATGCTAGCTTTGTTCACACCTGCACGAACAAACCACATCAAGGAAATGTCAATAATTTGCCACATAATCTTGAAAAATTGCTGTTCTTTAAAGGAAAATGAAAATATTTTCTATAATATATATATATATATATATATATATATATATATATATATATATATATATATATATATATATATATATATATATATATATATAAAAAAAAGAGTTGCGTGACACTGAAATAAACTATTCATAGGGATTTGTCATAATCTAAGGCTTATAATTAACCTATTAAAAAAACATTATTTAACAAAGAAAAACATATACTCTTTGATATGGGGTGAAGTTTTCTGTTAGGAGATGTTTATTTATGGACGTCTCAGTTGTCAGTGCTTTATAAAAGATCAGTATGTTTTCTAACACAGGACGTCTTCAGGTCAGAGGAGTTCTCTTGTTAACTTAGAAACAGAGAACTGAGAACTGTTAGTAGCTATGATGATGTAAAGTAAGTAATAACAGGAACTAACTTGTCTTGCAAATGCTCCATGGCAAATGTTAAATGTAACTGTAAACGTTAAAAAAAAAAAGCATGACCTTTTGTTCCTTAATAAATTAAAGAGGAATAACACACTTCGGATCATGCCGTTACAGGAAAATAATCAACACACCACACACTAATAACAATTTCAATGAAAATAATAAAATATATAAACCACTGGTGAAGATGTAATGTTTGTAGAGTATGATGATAGTTTCTATCAACTCAAGATCTTGATCAAAGCTGATTTATGGACATTTGACTCATGAGATTCTAATTTCATTCTCTCATCTTGAGTAATGTACAAACCCCTCAGGAGAGCTTGACTTCTGTCTATGGCTCAAACTGTGCAGGTCATGAAAAATTCAGACATCTTGACTGTAGATTTGATTAACGCTGTCTGTGCACGTTAGAAAGCGAGCCTGATTGTGTGTTCTTATCTCTGTGATGCAGGACCTTACACTTAACATACCAGAAACAAAGGACCTAATTTATTCTGAAATAACTTATTATATAGTGCTATTTAAAAAAAAAATTCTCATTTCCTCTCATAATAGGCATAAGTGATGAGCCTGAACTATCTGAAGCCATCCCGTTTTTGTGAACGAGCAGTTTAATGCTAATTTCATCTGAGCTTTGTGCTGATGCAGGCCTTTAATGTGATTGTGTGATATTTGCCACCTCTTTCATAGTGAGCCACACCTGTGTGAGGTCTGCCGTCCACTAACCTCTCCCACTGTGTTATGCTGATGCTTGAAAAGGGTGCATGGAAACTGGAAAAAAATAAATAAATAAAAAAATAAAAGACCAAAGCAAATCCAGAGGCCTTTATGTATATACGTATATATTCAAATATCATTACCTATACAATCAGTCTGAGGCAGAGACAGGAGGTATGTTGTGAATGTTATGCTTTCGAATATAATTTCATCTTTTAAATCGACCACTTAAATTGAAAGTGACAATAATCAAATAAAGGCACACCTTAAAGGAATAGCTATATTTACTGTCTGGGATAAAAGTGAATAGCCGTCTGCATTCGAAGCTATAGTTACTTAAGTGTCAAAACCTTCTGAATCATTTCCATCACTCCAAGCACACCAGAGGCCAAATTAAATTTGCACTGAATGAATGAAAATCCAATTGTGTCAGGCTGTCTGGCATCATGCCTTACGACACAGTACATGTCTGGCTTGACGTCTGTGTTCATCCAGACTTCCGCGGGAGCTTGATGGAGCCTCTGATAAGCCTGATAAAGTCAAAGGAAATCATACTGGTTATAAGGAGCAGAACATGTCTCTTGACTGGTCATTGTACATGGAAATGGAAGTCTTTGTTCAAGAGCCTACTTAGCTCCTTGACCTAGTCAGGAAGACTGTCATAATGAACGTGGTGCTTTAACATGCTTTTGCAGTGTCATCCCTTTGAATGCAACTAAAACATATCTGGTTTAAGTTCTAACAGGTTTTTCAAGTTGTGAATGGGCCATTCTAAACAAAAAATGATTGTTAATTTTTTTTTTCCTTCAATGTCCAAGAATTTTACTAAAATGGCTGGTCCATTGTTGTCAGAATGGGAGGTCCGTGATTTTATTTTTATTGTTGCCAAACTGCTGGACCACTATGTGGATGGAGAAAAAAAATCATTAATGCTTCTCAAAATCCACTATTTTGTTATGGTTGCTCTTGAATGTCCAAATAGTAGACATTTTTATTAATTAATGAATGCTGGAAACACTGGGTGTGAGGTTGGAATACACCCCACATGGGACACCAGTCCACTGCAGGGCATTATGCACAGACTCTGTCACACTTAGTGTAGACAATCCACCTCCCAGCATTGTTTTTAGGAGGTGGGAGGAAACCGGAGATCCCAGACAGACACCATGTGAATATGCGCAAAAACATCTCACAAACAGAAACCTGAGCTCAGACCTGAACCAGGGAAGTCATATCTAATCTAAGCGATTTTTTTAAAACGAATTTTTTCCATTTTTCTCCCCTGTTTGTCCACCTGCCAATTTCCATCCACTATCCAGCTCTCTTTTTTTCATACACCAGCTACCAGCCAGGGAGGGTGCAGGCTAAAATGTCCTTCCTCCAAAACATGTAAAGCCAGCCACCTGAATCTTTTCGAACTCCTGCTCCTGCTGCCTCACTCAGAGGAAAATGCCATCTGCCCTGTTCTACATACATGAGCTCACAGACACCCATGATTGGTTAGTGTTGCTGTGATTGACAGGGGAGAGAGCGTTTGCTGCCTCTCTCACCCCAGTGCATGGGCAATTTTCCAAAATGTTGACATGCTCCCGAAAACTGTTAGCATGTCAACATTTTGGGAAAAAAAAAGACACAAGTGGGATTTTATGTACCCGAGTCTTGATTTGCAGTGTCATATTATTAGAGATTTATTTAACAAAAGCCTAAATATTTAGTTCAGTAGTTAGCTAGCTAACTAAGCACGCAGGGTCTGTGTGGAATACATATTGTCAATCACAAACTGACCATATAGGGACAAGAATGAACAAATCACCAGCCTGGGTGTTGGAAATAATCTGATTATGTTTACAGGCTATCAGTTTTTTATTCATAGTTGTCTGTCAAACAAGTAGGATACTAGCACAGTGGACACCAGGATTTTTTTTCCTTCGCCTCCACCAACCATGAAGGAAAAAAAAAAAAAATGTCTGATTGACTTCCACAAACAAAATTTTGTTTGATATACAATGAAATGCCACATGCTCTGGTGGGTTCCTATATTTATGGTGACATGATGCACAGCTAGCACATGCTACTAGTTTCCAAATCTCAATGCTTGCTAAACTTCACACTTTTACTTTATTGAATAAATTGGATTGTATGGATGACAGAAAAACTTTTTTTTTTTTTTTTTAAATTACAAACGAATGGTAAAGAAGTGGCCAGACATGAATAACGTTTTATATTTGTAATGTGAAAAGAGAAAACCACAGCTCATAGTCGAAAAAGCTTTGCTTTTCTAAAAAGCCGAGACATTATCAGGAGAGTGTAAGGACTATTTCTGCCTTCAAGTCGAATCAGAAATATCATAATGGGACTAAAGATGGGACTGTTCAGGCACGCTCGAACTTGCCTAGTGGGCTAGCTACTGAATTTGTGGGCAGTGGTAGCTCAGTGATTAAGCTATTGGACTGCTGATCAGAAGGTTGTGAGCTCAAATCCCAGCACTGCCAGTCTGCCACTGATTAACCCTCAACTGCTCAGTTGTATAAATGAGATAAATGTAAGTTGCTCTGGATAAGGCCGTCTGCCAAATGCTGTAAACGTAATTTGTCATCACCCAGAAATCCTAATTTCGAGGGATATTTTAGTGTTTAGGAGTTGTAACGTAAGTGAGTGAAACGTGTAACACATCCACCTAATAAAAATTTCACATCCATTTTACAGCAACTTTTATTTTATTTGTTTCTATTATACTTTAAAGCTGTTGTCCTCTGAGAGCCATGATAATATTGTCACAGCTAGTTATTTGGCTTACTGACTGGATGGCTGCTGCGTGTGTGTCGGGTGCGGTTTCTTTACTGCTTTTTCTTGTTTGTACCTCTCCTTCTTCCCATCGGAAAACCTCAGAGTCCGTATGCCCCCCTCTCACTTCTTCCTTCTCTCAGCTCTGAACGGTGCACGAGGGGCTGCGGAAAAGGGCCACGTTCGACTGAGCTGTTGAGTACTGCGCTCCTGTATAACGGAGGAGAGAATGTAGTAAAAGATCAACCTCATGAAAGATTCATTAGAGGGAATTTATTGAGCCGGTGGCTGTAGGAAAGCAGGGCGGAGGCGAATGAGATAGCTGGGCACTGAGAAAGCTGCAGAGGGAAGTGATGGAGAGAATCTGGTGCGAAAGGGAATCCTGCACCATCAGCAGCGAGAGATGAAGGTCATGCTAAGGATGTTTTGTGGGTGTCATCTTTCAGCCCTCTTCTCACTCATCAACATTTTCCCCATGTTTCCTCTGTATCCCTATTACGTCCTCTTCCTATGTATAATCGGGCTCCACATTAATAGGATTTTAATTATAATCACATTTTTGGCTTCCTCATTTAATTAAGGATAAATAAAAGTGTCGGCCAGTTGACATATCTAATAAGCTTTCTTTCTTTCCTTTTTTTTCTCTTTTTCTTTGGTGTGTTTGTATCTTTTGTTTATTTTTTTCTTTCTTCATGATCCTTATGATTTTTCTTTTGATCTTTTGTTTAAGTTTTTTTTGTCTTAAGTCTGGTTTTGACCTTTCACTTTTTCTTTTTTTTTATTTTTTATTTTTGTTTATATCTTTCATTTTCAATCTTTCTGATAATTCAACTTGTCTTTTGATCATTCAAACTTTCTCTTTTAATATATTTTTTAAATAGTTCTTTCTTTCTTTCACCCTTTCCTTTGATCTCTTTTCAATTTTCATTTCAGTCTTTCTTGTGATCTTTTAAGAATGCTCTCAAATAACCTGGGCAAGGAACTGTTTTCCTGGGTAAGGAATATAGGCTTATATATATATATGAGCTAAAGAAAATTTGGTTTCCTGTTGATTCAGAGTTGGAAAATACTAAAAATGATTTTTTAATATCATTATCAATTTAGGCATTAACATGCAGCCCTGGTGTATAACAACTCCTGTGGATTTTATGTGGTTCCATCTGGGTTTCTGCTCTGGTTCAAATTTTGTGTCTCCTGCCCTTCTGCTTTGCTCCTCTTGGCATTTTTCCAGCTTGATTGGTGGATCTCTTCCCATCTCTCTTGTCTCCTTGCTCTATCTTTCTCTGCTGATTCTCATGGTCTCCCCCCTTCTCTCTCTTTCTTTCTCTCTGTGTGTATGAGGAGCAGCTGTCTCGTGCATGGCCTGAGGTTGGGTGTGGATGGCAGGCCGGCTGCAGTCATCCAACACTGAGTCCATTGTCTGGGAGTGGGGAGACAGGGCAGTGGGGGCAGTGCAGGGTTCTATCCCTCTCTTTCTCTATGCCACACATCCACACACAGGCACACAAAGAGGCGCTGGTCCCACCACGTGGAGCCATGCTCCCTAAACACACAGACTAGCTCCTCCTTTGTTTCACCTCCCTCTTTCCCACTCCCTTGCTGTTCTGTATGGAGGAAGAGCGCGCATTCAGAGGCTCGCATTCTCACGCTTCGCTCCCATGTGGTTCTGAAAGGCCCGTGCTACTGAGAGCTGTCGCTTATTTCAGAGCAGTAACACGGCTTTTATTTCATTCTGTAAAATGTCATTTGTCAAGATAAAATGCAGATGAAACCCACAGACGCTCCTCTTTCCTTACCCTGTGAATTGTTTGGCCTTGAAGGGTTTCATTGAGCCTTTCTGGTACTTTTGACTTATCGTCACACATGTGGGTCTGCACACACACCAAACATTAGGGTTGTGGGAATACATTTGCACTGTTCAAGCTTTATAATATGAACTTTTTCAAAGGCAAAAAAAGCTTTCAAATGTTTTGTATCCCATGTTATACTTTTAGTCTATTGGAACGTAGGTTTTATAAACTTTTTGGCTTAATTGACACTTGTTGCTTGACATAGTCTGAAAAGTTATTTTCATATATCAATTTTCAAAAACTATAATTTACTATGATAGGGCATTATTTTCCAACAGGCACTTATTTGTGGCTGAATCTCAAATTGTGTTCTACTGATCATATAGTGCACTATGTAAGGAATAAAATGACAGGACATGTTGTTATAGCAAAATAATTAATGATTGGATATACACTTTTAGGAAAATAATCAGCGACAGGGTGGTGTGATGTGGCCGAGTTAAAGCTGAGTTACTGTTACTACCTCACAGTAGATTATTTTCCAATAACAGCATTTCTGGTAGTGTTTTATTCCTCTTATACTACAGCAATTTTCTTAATTTGCTATTTTTACTTTTAACCATTTATAGTTACCTATAATGTTGCAGAATATCTGTGAGACAAATTAGTTCCTGTTTTCACTTCAATAACAGCAGCTGTAAATAGTCATTCCCCTCATCAGCTTCTCTTTTTTTCTCCCTTGAACTTAATGAGACAAAAACAAAAATGCTAATTATCATGTTACCGGAAAGAACAATGACCTCAGTCCTGAAGACTCTTCAAATGGCAGAAGGCTTACTGTTAGTCACTGACATAGATTTCTTCCATAAATGTTAAATAAACATTTATATACCATTATACCACAACACATTAACAAATAGCAACACAGTTTCTGATCCATTTAATAATAGTCTTAGATTGGGTGGAATGTCTGCCATGCCCATCCCTGTGAAGTAGCTGTTACTATAGAAACTATAAAATATTAGAACTAGCAGATTAATATAAAGCTGTGATTTGAACTACATCTGGCACAATTGTCAGAGAGATAATTAATCAACAACTTCTGACCAATCAGATTTGAGAGCTCACAATAGTAGAGTCTAATATGCCACTGTTACACCCTAAGCATATGTAGTCAGCAGGAAGCCATTTTCGTGCTTAAAAATATTCCCACATGAAGTTAAAGGATATAATACTGTGGATTTTTACGTGCAGTCCTAATATAAACCACTTTTGAAAGAAAACGTGACAAAAGAAATGTGAATCAGAGAGACAAACTGAGACACAGGTTAGACAAACGGCATGAATCAGAAACAGAGGATCAGGTAAATGATGGAAGAACTTCAGAAATAGCATGAGCAAGGACAAGAGTGACATTATTAGCAGGACAAAAGCTGCTGTTCCACCAGAGGACAGTCTGTGCGGAGAGGAGACGAAGCAGAAGGAGTATGAGGCAGCCGGCGGGGAGAAAAGCACACAAAGAGGAAGTGTGTGTGAGGGAAAGATTCCCGAAAAAAGCGTTGGAGGAGTGAATGTGTTGGGTGTTCAGGGGGTGGTACTGAACAGCGAGCGCGGCTGAGAACAAACCTCACTAATGCAGGCAGCACTCAAGCAGTGTGGCCCCAAATGAGAGCCACATGACCAGACGAGACATGGCTTTTTTTCTATTATTTATGCATGTGCCTCAAACAAGCTTACATACATTCACGCATTCCCTGTCTCCTGTTTTTCATTTTGGTAGGTTTTATCCAAATGTCTCTGAAAATTAGATAAACAAAAATCAAATCGGCGTTTTCTACAACCATTGTTAGATGAATACACAGAAAATAACACAGCAAGATGACTTAAAGCTAGTCACCGGCTACATCAAAACCTCATACTACCTTACTAAATACTATGAAGTTTTATACCAGGTGATTGTTTTTCTTCTTAATCAGAATTTAGCAGCCACACAGCTTTTCTTGGTACTATGACAACAGGTACTTCCTGTGAATGAACATCATCTCACCCTAAATAGCTATGTTGACATACATATATTGTGATATGATGTTCAAACACAGGAAGTGGCCTGTTATCGTAGAATCAAGGAAAGCGTCATGGCTGCTAAATGCTAGATTAGCTAGTTAACTACGCTTGTTTAAGGGATTGTACCACAGACATCTGTTTAGAATTTCTTGTCCTTAGACATTCCCATTTCTCTAATGTATCACCTTTGTCATGTTTTCCCTTTTCATGGTACAGTTAATGGCCTTTACAGCACAGCACTGTTGAGAAGGTGGTGATTAATTTTCTTTAACGGAATGCTTGACAGTAGTGCTGGCTGTGACTCATATCACAGGTTTATATTAATGCACCCATTCAAATACATTTTTGTTTCTGTAGTGACTCACAGGAACTTATATATAATTTAAGTCTGACATTAAGCATGCATTATTTAACAAAGAAAAACATATAACCCCCGCAATGTGTTCTGTAAGGAGAACATTTACTTTAATTTATGGGAGGAGACAACACATAAACTACGCTGCTACTTTAAAGGTTTCTGCTGGGAAAAGTCTTCAGGATGAAATACTTTGTTGTTTAGTAACATGGGGAGGGAGGGAGAGAGGGGGAGGGAGAGAGGGAGAGGGAGGGGCCTGTGAGGAAACAACTGTTTATAGCTGTCATAATCTACTTGACAACAGGAGTGAACTTGTTTCTTAACACTAAAAGGGTAAAGAAAGCAACATGCATTTGCCAATGATATATATATATAGATGTGTGTATATATATATATATAGATGTATATATATGTGTGTGTATATATATGTGTGTGTATATATACATCCCTAACTGTAATTGAACTATTATAATGTGTATATATATCCCCAACTGTAATTGAATTATAACTTAAAAAATATATATTTTCTGCCAGATCAGAGATGTGTGTGTGTGTGTGTGTGTGTGTGTGTGTCAGATTGGATACTGATTGACATTAAAGTCTCCCTGGCAACGTAAACAACTGAACAGTGCTAGCAGTAGTAAAGTGAGTAGGAATGACATAACAGTATTTTCAGTCTTTTCATTATTTTTTTCATGTGAGTCGTGAACTTTGTGTAGTATGTTAGTGCATTTTGTACATATTTCTAGCAGCATAGTGCTCATGGGAAGCGTCAATAAAAAGATGAGATTGCATTTTGTATGCATTCCTCTGCTAGTCCCGCCCCCTCCCCCTCTTATAGCTAGTTTAAAAAGCTACACTGATTAATAAGAGTATGATACTGCAATACCTGTTTTAATAAAGTGGATTAAACTGAGCTTTACTGTCCTTTCATTTAACTACCGACTATCACGCTGCATATAAGCCATTCAGGATTATGAGGTTTGCCCGTGAAGCTCGGTGAGATCAGATTAATATTGTAGAGAATTACAACAAACATGACAACAAACTTTATTGTACTAGGTGTCGATGATGATACACTATGACACTATGATTATATCAGTCATCATGTAGTCTGTGGGTCATTTTCATTTCTTTCACTGTTTATTAAAAAAAAAAAGTGACTTAGAAATATTACCATGCAGACTACTACAGTAAACAAGTGTATCGAAAACTAAATGCAGTTTTGCTCAGGCACAAAGTGGCTCAGGCACAGAGTCACTTCTCTGGTTACTGTCACAGAATGAAATAAAAGTGTCATTATGTAATAAAAGTCTCTTATGAGATGAAAAAGGTCATTAGGAAATAATCTTTGAAAAAAAGCCATTTTGAAATAAAAATGACCTGAAACGTGGCAATGTTATTGTGAAAATAAGTATGATGAAATAATATTTTATAATAACGAGTTCAGTGTTATTTATTTATTGACACATTTATAGCTGCATTTACTCGTTTTATTGTTTATATCATTGGCTTATTTATTTATTTATTTATTTATTTAAAATGGTATTCCACAGACATAAAATGGCATTCCATAGACATCTACCATGAAATCTGTCCCTATCATAGTCCCACCCATCTCAAATCAGAAAAAAATGGCCGAAAAAAGAATTTCAGAAATGTCTTCATTGTTCTTTCTTGGACCACAGAAGATAATAGTAAAACGCGATTTCTGAAAATACGTTGACAGAGGCTTTAAGAAATAAATCATTTGTGTAGTTTGAGAGAGAGAAAAAGTTACCACAGCTTCTACAAACCTGACTACTTAATGTTTTTATTGTTCACTGTTTGTCTGGGTGTTTTGTGTTGTACACCGTGTCTTGAGTCTGCTGTTTCAGGATCTGTCTGCCAGTATCAGTCAGATTTACTGTCCTGCATTGACATGAACCCGCAGTGACGATGATGCCAGAATAAAGCAGCACTCGAGGCCAGACAGTGGCAGGCTGCTATGCCCTCAGCATACAGCTATGCAGCACGTCTCTCAAACCACAGGGTCACATCCTAACAATGCAGTGCTAACCTATCAAATAGACACTATTGATCCAAGCTAATGCCAGCACAGATCTACAGTAATGGTTAAGCAGAGCATGAGGGTTGGCTAACATGCAGGTGATGTGGGGAAATTAAGACTAGCAATGGGCTGGGGAGGTGTGATCGGGGCAGACAGGAAGCCCTGCATGCCGCTCACACCCCTCCGAGACATGGCGATGGGCACTCTGTGGCTGAAGTATTGATCTGTCTGCTTTTCCCTGTCTCTCTCTTCCACACACACTCATACACACACACACACAAACACAGATTAAATAAATCTTTCAAAAAAAAAAAGAATCCAGTTATGACTTTAAAAGCATTCCTTACAGTTTACATCAATCCCAGAAATATGTGGTTTGCAGTTCACCTAAACTGCCTTTACAAGGGAAAGATAAATATAATGTCAGATGCCTTTTTTGCTTTTACTGAAAGATATATATATATATATATATATATATATATATATATATATATATATATATATATATATATATATATATATATATATATATATAAATAAAAAAGGCAATTGGTTGACAGGTAATTACTTAGTGTGAATATCAAGAGGAGCTGTAGAAGAAAGGCAGGGGCGTTTCTCTGGAAAGCAGAGGCAAGCATTTTCCAGGAGCGCTAAAGCTGCAGCCGACTCCTGAGTGCTGCGAGGTATTGATAAGGCATCTGTGCTTTTTTTAATCTCTCAGTGCTGGGGAGAGTGAGGCAACACCCTCTGTCAATATTTTCCTGCTGATTCCACTCACCTCTGGATTTGCCTGGCAGCGGTGCCCTGTGGAGACAGCGAAGGGGAAGAGAATTTTAATAATTCAGCAAGTTTCTTTGCACAGATAGCGATAACGTAGTCGGAATGCAGGGTAGCAATAATCATAAGCATGACAACCCGAACTGAAGGTGCTCCTTGAAATTCCAGAATATCCCGTGAGACGGGAGCCTCACTGCTAGATAATAACAGGCAGCTGTCAAATACAGAGTAAGGGAATGTATGGGAAGCTTCTTTTTACTCTGTATCCTGCTGTGGAATGATGGCTTGCTTATATCTGTTCTGTGCTTCACATGTAAGAGTGTTTTATATGGTTCAGGGATGGACAAATGAATACATTTGTTAACTAGACCAATGGGCAGTTAATAGCTCCACTGTGCTATGTTTTGGTGGCCCAGAAACATAATTGACCAAGCGAAAAAGTGGTAGCTAACATAATGTAATAAAGTATGGCAAGCTAGTTAAGCACATTAATGGAGGTTAAGTTAAACAAATGATTATATGACTTCTTCGTTTTGCCCTTGAGGTGCAGTATTCTGTCTTCACATCGCAAGTAAAAATATTATTCAGTCTGGCTGGCATCTTTATTTTTCCCCTCACTATCATATGTTGAACTGCAAGGCATCTACACGTTATGCTAGAAGGAGAGTTCTATGACAGCTTCACGCTATATCTTATTTTATTTCGTTTAGTTTTGTCAGTGTTTCCGCATACCCACAAGTTCCTTATTCTGAGATCATCTATCATCCATCCTCTCTATTTAATCCATCTAGGAAAAATAGTTCTCCCTTCAGACAGATCGTGTCCCAGGTGATGTGTGTAGTGCAACAAGGCGCTGCGATTCAGAAGCATATGCTGGAGTTACAGCAAAGAGCTGCATCAAGCATGTTGCATTTAACTACGCTGAAAACAATGCAAAAGGTTTAAGCTAATATTACATAATAAGATCTGATCTTGGTAACACCTAGGGCAAAGTCAACCCGGACAGGACACACGTCTATTGCAGGACACGGCGATCCTGTTTAGAGTGTTGTAATTGTAATCGTCAGTAAAACATTTGTTTATTGCATTGTAATGTAATGCCTGCGGTTTTGTGTGCCTTGTGATTCTCTCACCACAGGTTTATAAAGGACTGGACATCATCACTAATAAAGTGACAGCAGAGGAGCAGGCACAGTGTCCCCATCACATGATCAGCTTTGTGGATCCTCTGGCGAACAGCTACACAGTGGTGGACTTCAGGAACAAAGCACTGTCTCTCATATCCTTTTCTGCACACAAGTTAATAACCCTTATCAGAATGAGACTTCGAGTAGGTTCCTGCACTTTAATAAAATCATCTTTTTTTTTTATCCCTGCTAAAATTCAAACATTGAAAATGGTTAAAGGGGCACTTGGGAGCACTCTGGCCCAAATCCAAAATACGTGCCTGTCGTTACATCAGCAGTAATGCAGTCGTTTTTTTCAACAAAATTTAAAGATGAATAAGATGGGAGCTTGGTTGTGTGTGTTGGAGGTAGAAGTCAGTTTGGAAAGACAACCACTTTGAGCTGGGATATATATTAAATAAATGGGTAATGTAACAACCTTCAGTTTTCTATGAGGCTAATTTAAATAAAATGATTTCAAATTCTATTCAGGGGTGTGCTGAGTATAATTACTGAGCATGCATTGGAGCAATAATTTACACGCCACTGCAGAATTTTACAAGTTAGACAACTCTGTATTACTGGTGCTGTGATGCTGCTCTGAAAGATAACTAGAAGAATAAGAGTAGGCAACGTTAGCGCAAGGCAACCGGTCTTACTGTAAACAGACTGCCCTTTTTTTTTTTTTTCTCTCTCTTTTTTTTTTTTTCTTTTTTTTTTCCTTTTCCTTTTTCTTCATAGCAGGTGTATGAATTTGCCCCTTTAAGGTCAGTTCTCTATAAAGTAATGTTTGAGGGAAGAAAGTGTGTGTTTTGTAGTCTTGCATTTGTCAATAATTAATCGATAGCAGGTTGTTAACGTTAACAATAATCAACCAAGGAATTTCCTTACAGTTGCCAACCTAGTACTAAGGCTTCATGGTTAAGAAAGGTTGAATAGTTTTCTACTCCCTAAAGGTATGAATAATTTAAGGTGAGTGTATTCTTGCTCATCTTGCAGATGTGCTTTCTTGCTAAGCATCACTGCAGTAATGATCAACTAGAATCCCTCCCTAAAACTAGACTCTCATTAACTGTTGTTTTATTTTATTTATATATATATATATATATATATATATATATATATATATATATATATATATATATATATAAAGCTTCTAAAAGCATGAATTTATATATACACATTATATATATATATATATATATGATGTGTATATATAAATTCATGCTTTTAGAAGCTTTTTATTTATTATTTCTAGACACAGCCAGGTACCACAGTCCTGTACATTTCTGTTAAATGAGTATGAACGTGGCATTTTTCTTGTACATCAGTTAAAATGCTGTGGCATTTCCGAGTGGATTATGAAGGCGCCTCCCATCTGGTGATCCCGGTGCCATGCACACTTTAAAAGGATAAATCTGTGTGTGTGTGTGTGTGTCCTTCTTCTCCCTGCCAACTGATGCTGTTGGAAGTGAGAGCTGATCGGGGCAGATATTAATAGATCCAGGAGATGCTCTCTGTCTTTGATAGTTGGGAGGAGTCATCACTGGGCATGTCCTGGCACAAACACAGCCAGATGCACATGATTTGCATTTTTACTGATGGAGATCCTAGAGATTTCCTCTAGTAGCTACTGCTTTAACATAACAAGCAATGTTATGCTAATGCTTCATCCTGTGCCTGTGTAAAGGAGTGAAACAGAACGTAATCAATGCTCATTTTATCACAGGAAACTAGAGGCGTCGTCTTCGGTCACAGACAGATGAACCTGCTCTCTGCCTTTCTCTCTCTGTAGCCTTGATCTCCTTCCCAGGAGAACAGAGTAATGCAGGGTGTAGATGGTGTGTGTGGGGGTGTGTTGGAGGATGAGTGCTTTTGGGCCTTGTCTTGTCATTTAATTACTCCAGGGAGACAGGCGATGAGGCCTCTGCTGATCTTTATTATAATCTCCACAGCCAAGTAGAGGAACAGAGGTAATTGTCAGCTCTCATTGAGCTGTCCAGATTAATTTGGAGCCTATTTTAATGGTATGTATGTAGATTAAATGTACATTATTATGAAACATCAGGTCTATTTCCGTAGGCAAATGTGTACTAAAACAGGGTGGGAACTTTTAGGAACCACATGATTCAATTCAGTTTTGATTCACTGTTTTGTTTCAGTTTTGATTCACTGTGCTAAGATGTGATTATAAAATGATTCTGTATTCATCTTAGTTTTTCTAGTACAACCACATGCTGATTTGAGAACGTATCATTTTCACTGTAAAGAAAAGCCAGGCTTCTTTTTATTTATTTATTTATTTATTTATTTATTTATTTATTTTTAAACGAATTTTGCGTAGGAACTCCGCATTTTAACATCAGAGTGCGCTATTATGTGTTGTCACTTAAAAAACATGCGAAATGTCTTCTTTTCCCCTCAAAAAATGGTAGATGAGCCAATTGACGTATGAATCTATAATGACTGACAGTTCTGCATGTTTTGAACTCTCCAAAATTAACCGACACCCCTGTAAGCCCCGCCCCCTTTCCCCATCTCAATCTTTCATCTTGTTTCGTCTTGTCTCGCTTGAAAAATATGGTACCCTTAAGTATTATTTAACTTCAGTTAACTATATTTATAAAATTTCAGCCAAAATGAGCAAAAACTGCATTTTCTCAGCCAAAAAAAGATGAAAAAAAAACAACAAAAATGAAAAAAAAAAAGACAATGTCAAATCTGCACATTCTAAATAATTTAAATGGTAATGATAATTAGAATGTGATTACAAACACTTTGCTGTCCTGCACTGGTCAGCTCAGATGAGTTTAAACAGTCGCAGTCGAAATCCCCCCAAAGGGAACTACCCGTTATAGTTCATAAAGGTTGGCAGATCTGTTAATGTATTTCCAGGGTGTTTATATTTCATTAGAAACATTTGATAAAGCTGATAAAGAAGTGATGCATAAGCCTGTATAATAAGATGTGGAATCTTTTAAGAGAATCACAGTACATCCAGGATGCATTTGCTTTTCTAATATATTAGCCAAACCAGAGTTTGTAGCTATAAAAAAACCAAACTGATTATAGTACTAGTAGTTTTTTTCCCCATAGTAGTGCAGACTTCTATGATGTTCTTTTTGGACTGCTTCCTTAATGCAGCACATTGAGGACATGCATCGCCGGAAGAAACTCCCAATCATTGTTGGCGGCACAAACTACTACATCGAATCCATTTTATGGAAAGTTCTTGTTGACACTGGGGTAAATATATAGTATATATACATCTATGCTGTTTGGATCATTGTGGAACAGAATTTTGATTGCTCAGCCTTTTTTCCGAGTTACAGAGCCCACTCGTTTTTTTGCCCTCTGCAGGAGAATGGCACAGAGAGAGTTCACAGTGCCTCCTCCATACCAAAAGCTGAGCTGGAGAAGCTGGGAGCTCCGGAACTTCACAAGCGCCTGATGGATGTGGACCCTGAAATGGCGGCCATGTTACACCCCAATGATGCTCGCAAGATTGCAAGGTAAGCAGTGGAGTTATTCAAGTTGTGTTTTGTCTAGAGCTACTGTTGCTAAGACTCTGCTGCCCTAATGACAGCTTTAACCGAATACACCCAGTCCATCACAGCTGTCCATTCATGAACATGAACTAGAGTTGGAAATAAATTCTAAAAGATGATGGCTCTTCAGAAGCTGTGTTTGACAGCTATGGTATTGGCTACGCTAGCAGTTTTCACTGAAAAAGAAAAATCTACAAAATCTTCACTAGCAGTATTCATTGAGTGAGTAAACATTATTGTTAGCGCTGTAGTCACACTAGAAATGTGCAGTTCGCATCTGTTTGAGAAATAGGTGTAACCAGGGTGGGTCTGGAAGACTGGCAGTGAAAAAAAGTTCATCGATTTAGCCATTTAGATGTTACTTTCAGCTTTGGATGTTGATTGGTAAAATTAATCAATTGATTAATTAAGTAAATAAGTAATTTCAGGATATTAAATAAAGTACTGTGTATGAACAGATTTATACATTGGGAGTTTTCTTGCTGAGTTGGTTGCCAGCAAGCTAGTTTTCTCACCAACTGTAAACACTAAAGGATTAACGCTGTAACTAGGTTTTCAGGACAGAGGGTTTCGTGGTTTCTTGGTAACCTGACAAGCTGCACCAAGAGAGAGAAAAAAGAGAGCCTGGTGAGGGAAAAACTATTTCTAGCTGTTATAACATAAGTGCTAAAAGAAAGTAACTTCTTTTGTGGGTGTTAGCATTTAATTTGTCATTCTTTATTAAATAAAAATATCTTAGTGTTGGTAAACTGCTGTGGTAAAAGAGGAATAAAACAATTTCGGATGTGGTGTTACTGGAATATGATCAACTTATTAGACATTGTAAAAACTATGTCTAATAATATCCAGTTTGGTAATTTTAGCTCAATTAATGCAAAAAAAAAAAAAAAAAAAAAGAAAAGAAATTGTGCTCACCATTAAAATATGGCTATTTATGCAGCCCTAGTATTTATCAATCTAATAGGCAGAAATATTTGGCTTTGCTTTTTGTAACATCTTTTATTAATGCCCTGTAATGAGAACATAGGGCTGTACTAACCCATCATGATGATTTTTTTTTCCCACCCTGAACCCATTTTTGTGTTTAATCCTGGCACCAGTTTATAAAAATCTGTCTCCCCACCTGTGTGAAACAGTTGCCTCGGGCTGCACCAGCCTGCTGTACATTACACACACTCATTTTCCGGATGCATTGGTTGGGTTTTAATCACCATCATGGGACCAATTAACACCACTTTTTTGGGGGGGGGGTTGTGAATCTGGCTCTCTGCATTTTGGCTAATTGATGCCATCATGTTTTGGGGGATCAGTCCCAGTCCCTACCTCCCTCAGTAATAGATCTGCTGCTTTTGAAATTTTCTTTCCCTGGCAGTAGGAACAGAGGCTTCTGTCACAGTGGCAGCTGCTCAGCTGTCATATCGTCTGCTACATAGACAGGCAAAGTGGTAGCAAGCTGGGTGTTGGGCTTCGTTCATAGACCAGTGTCATGCCTCTTCTTAATATCCGTTCTTAGATGGTTCTGAGACTGACTAAGGATTGAGTCCTGTTGCATATGTGTTTACAAATATCTGTACTTTTAACATAAAAAAATCTTGTTAATGATTCTCTATGATTTTACCAGAACTTAAAGATAGGAAGACATTTTAGGTTTAGAGATAAAGGTAAACATGAAAGGATTTGCTTATGAGAGGTAAGTATATGTATAAGATATGCAGCAGAGCGTATCTCACTGTGATGGTGGATGTCGTACATTGTGCCATTCAGAGACAGCATGTTTCAGGGACTGGACTGAAAGCTCAGAAGCAGATACAGATTTCTGAATGCCTGTACTGAGAAATTTGTGTCTGTCCAAAAAGCATGCCCACGTTCTCTCAGTCATATAATTTTGGCTGCAGACACATATTAGATAGAAGTTGGCGACATAGCGGTATTTCCCCACGAGTAGGATTGTGCCCACAGTGTTGGATGACACAGTTTTTCTTGACCTGACCTTTAACCAGTTCGCCTAAAACAATGCACAACTGACACATGCGAAACAAGACCTCCCAGCAATCTCTGGCTTTCCCGACATCAATAGCTGGACTGTGTTCTTGGTGCAGTTAAAGCGTCATCAGAAAATTAATTCCTTTATATAAATCCTAGCGGTTTCTATTCCGTATCCGTTCAGCTGATTTATGACGCACATTTGTTAATGTTTAATAAATGTATTTAAATTCCCGATCTCACAGAAAATTTAAATACCACAGAATAACTATCCACTTTATTCTTCAAAATCAAAATCTCTGCTTTGAAAAAAAAAAATTCTTCAGTATTTCTCTGTAACGCTAGCAAAAAGTCCTTTTTTGGCTACCCTTTGAAGTAGTGCCTACATACCATCTATGGTTAATTGTGGGCGTGTCTGTATATAGATAAGCAGTGACGTGCATGTGCATGATGACTACGAAGCATTTCTACACAATGTTGATAAATGAAGGACATTTAAAAGGCTTTATTAACAGATGCTTACATTTCTAGACTTGGCCTCATTTACCTTGTTATATAATCCTGTTGATTAGTTTGAGCGTTTTCAAGTGTTAGTGTTATAGTCATGGCTAAGTCCTGCTTATTATTTAGGTACAGCTACTAAACTGGAAGGGAGATGATGAGCATGTTTTCTCGGAGACTGCTTTGGCAAACATTATAGGGGAACTGACCACTCTAAGCGCTCACTTGCACGAGCCAACATGCATATGCAAGTTGGATAACTTGCGTATACATGAGCTAACAGATGGCTATGATTGGTTAGTGTCACTCTGAAGGATAGGCAAGAGAGGAAGGGCCCCCCTTTTATCCAAATTTCAGGTTAATTATACTCTCTTGGACTCTCAGACACACACAGTTAGGGTGTACTAACTAACTGTCTTAGAATGTTGCACTCTTTGGGAGTGGTTTTAAATGGCCATGGCCAGGTGGACCTTTTTATAAGTCATTTCCTGGATGTACTATGTTGCGTGATTGATGTGATTAACAGGAGTCTTCAGGTTTACCAGGAGACAGGAGTTAAGCACAGTCGTCTGCTGGAGGAGCAGAGAGAGCAAGATGGGGCAGATGGTCTTGGTGGTCCTCTACGTTTCTCAAATCCCTGCATCTTCTGGCTCCACTCCAACATGGATGGTATGATGGATCCTTCTGTCTGTGTTGATAACCCAGAGCCATGGATGATGATGACCATTTTCTAATCAATTTCTTTCCTGTTGTTATCAATCTCTTTCCACTTGTAGCTTTAGATAAGAGGCTGGACAAGCGTGTGGATGAGATGCTGTCTTTAGGGCTGATTAAGGAACTGAAAGATTTCCACCAGCGCTTCAACGAGAAGAAAATCCAGGACAACAGGTGATAAACTGTTTGGAATTCAGTTGGTATAGTCAGCATTCCTAAATTGACCAATTCAAAGCCCTGCCTTATTTTTCTGGCTCTCCAGTCACTGCTTAGCAACCTTCGTTATCTACTATTACCTCAGTGAAGCTTTCAGCACTTCAGCAGGTACACTAGCATTTCCTGTGTACGGCCCTATAGGACTACATTCTGTGTCATGTGAAAACATGTATGTAACTTCTCAGATTTAACAATCCATGCATAGCTGCAGTTAGCTGGAAGGCTAAATATGCACTAGCACACTTGTCGTTAATGAACCATCCCCTGAAATGGGTGTTGATGTAAAGCCAATGTCGACGAACTTGTTTTGTTTTCATTCATTTGTTTAAATAATGTGACATCATTCAAGTATCCTTTTAACACATTCTTAAAGCTGATCTGACACAGATCAGATCAGATATTGTTGCAAACGGCTTTGGCCACTTGAAAATGAGGTTCTAAATCTGAAACCTGTCTAATATCTGGTCAATGGACTCACAACAGTATGTTGTTTAAACAGTATGTTAATAGTGCGAGGGTAGTCAAACCTGAGCAGTGAGACGAGCATGCTCGTTAACCGACAGTTCAAGGTGCTGTGAATTACGTGCACACAGATATTTGCGAGCGTGGAGCAGTGAATTGAGCGTGCAGATAGAATGCTTACAAGCACCGAGACATTTGTGCTTTCACCTTTCGCTTGCAGTGGCTACACTGTGCTCGCAATTCAAATTGAATTTTGAAATTTGGAAGGTAGGTATAAGACATATGTTCCCAGGGCTATGACTGGTCAACCTCAGCCAATCCCCTTCCTTCTGGAAACACAGACCTTGATCTTATTCAGAGTATACAAGCATTCGGAAAAATGGACTGTCTACAAGGCAGTCATCCTGGCTTGTATGCCAATGTAAAATTAAAAGCCTTAAGACAAGATACAAAGAGGCTAAAGACCACAATAATCACAATGGAATCATTGTCCTTTCTACAACCATGGTGATGCTACTGGTAAAAAGCTGTTAGCTGGGAGGGGAAATGATGTAAGCATGAAAAACTAATGTGGGTCAGGTCCTACGTATATGTAAATGGGCAGAACAAAAAAAAAAAGTCACACTTATGTCAAAAAATTGGAATTGTCCATCAAGGCCCATGATGTAAATGCAGCCTTACTGATTCACCCAAATTCAGAAGAAGGTCATGATCTTAAATTAGTCTTAAAACTTTCTTTTGATCAGTCAGAAATGCAGGAATGAGTGAGCACTTTAACAAGCAGAACCTGTTTTCTGGGCTCAGAGTGTTTAACACGTCCCAGCCTGTCACTGCCAAACTCTTCTTGCATAATGTAAAGGGAGGGAGTGAACAAGTGCTTAAGCTGCATTTCCTTCAAAGGGATGAGAAGAAACCTCCCTTTAAAAACACTATAGCATTATAGGCACTTTTTAAATATTCAGGTTCAGAAGATTAGGATTTGTGGCCAGCTTGACTGAGAGGTGAATTCTTCCAGAGGAAGTGCAACAAAAATGAAATGGAGACTTATGACATTTCATAGACTTACTGTAGTGTGAAGGGGAATCTGCTTATCTATATATCTATATATGATGTAAATCTGAAGGTAGATAGACTTGGTCTCATTTGACACACTATGTCTCATTGCTGTGGGAATGGAGTCAGGGTGCACGGACCAGAAGATCACTTTGAATAGTGCCTTTTTCCACTGTGAAAAATACCACAAACTGGAAGTGCTTTACACAATGAGCTTAACTGTGCTTTGAACATTGGTCACTAGTCCAGTTCTAAAGGTTATTCCTCATGATTGGCAGCCAAAAAGCACTGGATGGTACGAGGGGTGGGGCAGCACTGTCACTGCTGATTTTATATGTACATATATGTAGATATACAGACAGAATAAAGAATAAAGAACAAAGTGATAAATGGGTGTACACAGAAACAGGTCTGTACGGTGAAGATGGCAGAGGGTTATAGTAACTGATGTTTAACCAATGTGTGTAGATCAAAATGAGGAAAAAATAAACAAAAACAGCATCTCTAAAGGGAAAAACATGTCTAAAATTTGCTGATTAGTTGACATTGCTTATTGTTTGACTAAATTTAAAACTTCTTTGTCAGCGTCCCTATACGTCAGTATTTGGATTGCAGCCAAAAGAAGCCGGTTAACCTGGTGGCTGACAAATGAATAATATTAATCAAACCACTTTTCCCGCATTGAACTTAGTGACTTCATCTGTGTGCCATAATAATGATGTCACTTGAACTGTGGTTATTGTGACCGTTCTGGTTCTCTCTGGTATCCAGTCTCTCTCTCTTTTTTTTTTTTTTGTTTTTTTGTTTTTTTGTTTTTTTGTTTTTTTTGGCTGTACAGCTGAACCTGGCAGAACCTTTACCTATGGCAAGAAGTCTTTGCGTAACTGTGCCAGGAATCGAAATGTGACTTTTGATATGCCTTGTGCTCAAGTCTCCTGTGCAATGTAACTTGTATTAAGATTTGGTAATTTACAAAGTGTCTAAATCTGCATATGTATCAGAAAATCATAGCTCTGCATTTGCAAATCAAAAATATTCTCTTTTGAGATTATGCTGTGAGCAGTTACTCTGTGTTTGTTTTCTGGTTTAATATTGCTCATGGCTTCAGCTTTGAACACGCTGTTCTGTAGCGGAGTTGAGTAAGTGCCTGGCTGCACAGCCAAGTTTTACAAGAAGTGAGACATTGATCATTTGAAAATGACAGAGGAACACTGGAGACACAAAGCAGAGTCTTGAGTAGGGATGCAAATTTTGGCACAATCTTTTGACTGTAAACTGTCTGTCTGGCTGTCAGCAATTTATCATTAACAACAAGCCTGAACTCAAAAATACCAAGCAAAAGCACTTTTCAATCACCACGTCTCATACGAATTCAAAAGAAGACACAGACTACATTTCATGTCTAAGTTAGCACTAATGTTACCTGCGTATGTTTATTACTCCATAACAATAGCTAGCCCAGCTAAATCGTAGACAGTTATAGTCTAAACTAAATAGCGAATATTAGTTAACCTAGTATAGTTATAGTATAGTAGTATAATACAAATTTAGCCATAGTTTGTTGTGAACAGGGCTAGAGCCTAAGGTTGCTAGCTAATGTAACTATCATAATGTACATTATTCTCTATGTAGCATAAATAAACATCACCAACAACCAAACACGTAGCAGTAACAGTAAAATTAGTACTAGCTGTCTTCAAGGATTTCCTCTAAGGCTATAGGTTAGCATAAATTGAGCTAACAGAAAGAGTCTTACATAAATTCATCCTAAATTTCACTTATATGTAACTTATCCATATTAGCTAGATCCAGCAATAAAGTGCTAACATTAGCTAAATAACATAACATGCGATAAATTTGTAGTGAAACATTTCTTCTCACTTAAGAGTAATGTTTTTGTACGTGACGAAAACAAACATAATCAACAAAATTGAAGCTAAACAGTAGCCTGCCTGAAAGTT
Source organism: Pangasianodon hypophthalmus (assembly GCF_027358585.1). Taxonomy (NCBI): domain Eukaryota; kingdom Metazoa; phylum Chordata; class Actinopteri; order Siluriformes; family Pangasiidae; genus Pangasianodon; species Pangasianodon hypophthalmus. The sequence goes on along the minus strand of NC_069732.1, from coordinate 11,640,650 downwards.
CTCAGTCTAGTTGTCAAGTAAACAGTCTGTCAGTAGTCGTAGCGGCTGAGAGTACCACCTCTGGATGAACTGTTGTCCGAGGTATGCATAATTTATGTAACACTACACAATCTGTTAATGGTAATAGCTAATGTAGTTAATGCAGTCCCTCACCTGTATGTAGCTGCTGTACATTTTCTCACCTCATGGAAGACGCAAAATTTTCCCAATATGTTAATTTTGTGTTCAAATGAAGTGAAAATTGTCAAGAATACTCGTTCTGTTTTGGGCTGTTTGATGGGGAATAATTTATTGGTTTTACTTAGTCACATAAAATGTAGTTATAGCCGTACCTGTGTGTTGTGTAAGTTGTTAGGCTGGTGTGAGATAAACGTGGCATAAGGGAATTATAGCTTTGCAAAAGAGGTGAAAGGTGCAAAAGGAGTGCTCCAGACAGGCTGTAGCTGGTAGATGTTGGCTGTAGCACAATGTTGAATGCGTCATTCACTGTAAAATGCAGGAGTCAATTCATTACTGGTCCCTATGTGCTGGGGTAATGCTGCAATATGTCCTATATAGCTCATACCTAGCAGTGAACTTAATATAATAAGATCTCTATCAGACAGTGAATTATTGATATCATAGTCTGGACTGTTGCTTGCAGGTTGTGCAGTGATATTGGCTGACTGGCTGCACTGCAGAGTGTTTGTGTGTGTGTGTGTGTGTGTGTGTTGTTGGGATGGGTGGGGATGCAGAGAATTGATACCCTTGTGGCTGGCTGTTCCGTAGCGCCAGTCAAAGCCCCACCCCCAGCCGGGCCTTTCCCAACCCCCCAACTAATCATTTACTGTCTCCAGTCAGGCCATCCCCTGCTACACAAACTGGCCACCCATGCACTTTTCTCCCTCTCCGCTTTCACTAGTCTTCTGTCTCCCACTTTCTCCTGCAGTCGTCTCTCTGTTCCGCCTTTGTCTGCCTCGCTTCCGCTGATCGTCTCGCCTTTCAGACGGTGCCATCACAAAGCAGGAAGGTCAAACTTTGCTCTAGCCTCCCATCTCCCCCTCTTTTTCTTGTACACATAGATACACAGTCATTCATTCTGTCCGAACAGACACTCCATCCTGCAGTCTGGTGTCTATAGGTACAGTTCTACTTCAGGAACCTTTTCAGGAACTTTTTCAGGAACTTTAGGCATGTTTGCACCTTAGAAAGTTACCAGTAATGTTAATAATATTCACGCAACAAAACCTTGCAAAACTTGCACTATTACTTCAATTCATCAAGCAAGTCATCAAACCTGAATAGGTGTTTATGGATTTGTAGCACATAGCAGGTATGCATCTTTTTCTGCCTGTTTCAATGGTTTGTTGTTGTTGTTTTAGCCAGGACTATCAGCATGGCATCTTCCAGTCTATTGGGTTTAAGGAGTTCCATGAGTACCTCACTGCTGGAGGAGACATCAGCCAGGAGGACCGCGGACAACTGAAAAGTAAAGGTACGGCCCAGTAAGACACCAAGTGTGCATTCACTCATAAAATGGTTTCTTCTTTCTTTTCTAGTGCTTTTCCACTCGATAGCATGGTACGGTTACTGAATCTGAATCTCGAACTATCTGTAACCTAGTGTCAGTTTTCCATTGTACAATTGTACCCATGAAACTTTCTGGAGGTTGTGAGTGGTGACATCATTTTCCACAAGACAGTAAACACTAACAAGAATAACAGAGGACACCAGATCTCACTGGATTTACCTTATCAATCAAACAGTCATGAAGGCTTGCTTTTCAGCAACTGACCAAATGGAAATTGCCATTTTCATTGTAGCTAGGACTTTAACAGAATCATCTTATTTTTTAACCGGCTTTAGTGAGTGGTTAAACTGTTTGGGGGTGGGAGGGTGAGGATTGACACTTGTATACTCGCTTCATTGCATCATGCTCGCAAAAATATCTGGTATTTCTTGTATTTCATATAACTTGGTCTCATTTTAGTGAGCACACTTGCTCAGGTTGCTGTGCTTGCGCTCTCTATTAAAGATACTGTTAAACACCATAGACTGAGCTTTGAGAACTGACACAGAACACTCGAGAACACTGAGCACAGTTGTTTTTTTTTTTTTTTTTTAATAAATGTTTACATAACCTAAGCTACTTAAGACCATAGGATGCTTTTTGTAAAAGCTAGGCTTTATGCCTATTGCCTACCAAACCCCATGTGCATTCAACAAGCGCAGCTCAACAGCCGTGTTTCAGGAATATTCTCATTTATGCTTGGTTCAACAAATATGGTATTAATGTAGGATATCAATTCTTTGTGGGAATACTGTTGTCTTGCTATGAAATAAATCAATAAATGAACCAAAAAAAAAATTTTTACAGCGACTGGGGACTGTTTCCACTGTAGCTCTGTGATTGTCGCCAGACGCAGGCCTAAATGTAGCTGACAGGAGTGTTATCACACAGTAGTACTGAAAATTGCTGAGCCATTGTGTGTGTAAAAAGCAGTATCTGACCCGAGTTACGACTCGTGGCAATTCTTTGAAAGTTATGTCTATGAATGGTCTGCATTATTTCTAGTCATACACATTTCCTGGTCAGTACTCTTGGTTCCCTGGCAGGAAATCTCAGACCATTACACACTACACAACTTCAACTGCTTGTGGTCAGTTGTTTGGTGTTGTAGTGGTGTGTACACTACATGACCAGTCGTAGACTTTCACCTGGAGAGATCCCTGCCAGAGTGTGCCAGATCCACAAATTCTGTCTTCTCATGAAAATAAATGTAAGAACTGTCTATCTTGTGACTGTCACTATTTTGTCATGAAACAAGAAAATAGAGTGGTAAGAGATACTGTGGAGGAAATATTTGGTTGGGGAGATTCAAGCAGCGTATAGCAAAAAATAACATAGCTGTTTTTATACTGTGCATTGCCAGGAATCATGTCATGTTTATGTTTATTTTGGTGTTAAAACTGTTTGGGTATGACATGCTAAATATTCTTACAGAAGCAGTATCACTGTGCTTACATGTTGTCCTCACTCCCACACAAATAGATGGATGATAAACTGGATTCAGGGATTCAGTGCTGAGAGAGCAGATAAAATAGGTGTATTGAAGTATGAGCTATGGGTTTGATATTGTATCTCCTTTCTTTCCCTCTCACAGGTATTGAGGCCCTGAAGCAGGCAACACGGCGCTACGCTCGAAAGCAGAACAAATGGGTTCGCAATCGCTTCCTCAAAAGTAAGAGGAAATCTTTTACCAAAGCAAATGTTTCAGTGTTATCAGAATTCAGGCAGACAGCTTCTTGACCGTAGTGTATGCCTCATTTGTCTTGTGCTGTTGTCTTTATTTAGTGTGTAACAGTGAGCCTAAGTGAGTGAGATGTTTGCTGCACTGCTACACACTCAGTAGTTTCTGCGCTACTGCAGTACACTGCAAACATCACGGCAACCAGAGAAGCTGTAGCTCCCTGTCATGCTTCCTGTTAATGCCTTGCTTTCACAGAATAAGGCACGTTTGTTTTCCCTCCATCCGTTTCACGAGCTGCTCCGTTGAATGCATCAATGCACAGAACATGCAGATTTCTGATGAGTGAATGCACTTGATGTGCATTTTCGGATCCTCGGTAAAGACTGGTGTCATGAGTGTGAGTCTGTCTCAGCATGGTCTGCTGGCTAAGGCAATCACATCCACCTTAAATGAGATGGGATTCACACAGGCTATTAAGCACACAAACACCAGTCGTGTGGACCTCCCTTTCTGACCAGACAGAAAGACAGGACCCCTGGATGGTTCGTTCTTTGCAACCACCAAATTGACGCATCATCTTTGTCTCAGCTTAGAGTGTGTGTGATCAAAAGATAAGAGATTGTTGGCCATTTTATGTGGCTGTGACTTACAAGTCAGGCACCATAAAGTCCATTTGTCTGTTGTGCAAGACAGTTGTAGGAAGAGTGTAGAAGATCAGCAACTAGGAGCAGCAAGTAAAGCGTGAAGTGCACAGAAATGCTACTAATGCTGATCACAAAGCAGACACCAATCAGAACTACACGATGACTTCTAATAATACACATGAATACTTATGTCATAAATATGAGTAACCACAAGATATTTTGGCTTATGTTAAACTGTAGACACAAAGTAAAAAGAGAAACATGCCTGGATATAAAGAGAACACACTCCTCCGCGCTTCTCGCTCAACCAGACAAGGAGGCAGAACAGGTTCACTCATTCTAAACGCTAGAAATTCACACCTCTCTGTTCTCTATACATTTGCACTTCATGTGAATACTACACAGCAGATAAAACAAAATGTTGTTAAGAGTTTTTTTTTTTAAAGAGCTACAGGCCAATGAAAAACATCACAACATATTCATATTCACTGTGTTTCTCTTCTATTGCTGTGTGCTGAAATTACGTGACAATCACACAGTTTGCCTCACTTCTATTATTGTACCTAATGGTTCTGGCAACAAAGTGGCAACAGGAACAGGAACTATAAACTTTGTATTCGGATTTTTGGCACTCTGTCTATCTAGATCTTCTGAAAGGAACCTCAGTGGTATTGTTTTTTTGTCCCTGTGGTCATCAGTCTCTATACTCTATTCCCCATTCCTTACAACCTACCAAGTGCATTATGGGTGCTGTGTATCTCCTAGACTACCTCTATCTGGATTTGGCACCCTGCTCCAAGCTCAGTTTGTTCCTAAAAACTGCAAAGTGTATTCTGGGTGATTTGGATCTTCTAAGTTACATTATTTGGATGATAACATATTGCAGTGATTTCACAGTGCACAGGATATTCTGCATCATGATTTATCTCTAGTGGTCTAATCCGGAAGGTGTTTTTTTTTTTTTTTTTTTTTTAATTAAATATATGACCTACCATATGCCCTTGGAAACACTAGAAAACACTGGAAGAAAAAAAAAGAGATAGAAACGCTAGCACTGTCAGCACGATCTGTAAATGACAGTTCCTCAACCTCATATCACTCAAGAAGGATTTTTTTTTTTTTAATCCCACTTGTGGGGTTATTATTTTTATTTGTACCTGTCAATTTTAGTTTCTGTTTCCAAAAATATAAACAAAGTAGCTTGATTTAAACCATCATAACCCTTACCAGGCAGTTACTAAGCACTGCTGCACATTCATGTTATTTGAGCTTCAAGTCTAACAGCTCACTCGCCCCCGCATGAAAGTAAATCTTCCCGCTCATGCAACTTTTGTTTTTTGTTGTCCGTGGGATCTCAGTCAGCAACATGCTCTGTGGCATCTTGCAAACTTTCTGGCAAGTTTTCTTTAAAAAAAAAAGTGTCTCCTATTCATGTCTGCATTTTTATCTTTTTTAAAAAAAATTTAACACATCCATTATCAACACCGATAATGATTTCATATTCAGTTTTACTCTACACTGTAGATAATAGCATGTGGTTTTGGAGATTGCACACTGTCTCTGCATTCAGCTATAGCACCGATTTTCATGTTTAACCCCAGATTGTCCACATGTGCAGTATGCTGCAGAGATGTGAAGGGGGTTAGGGGCGAGTAAGTGCGATGAAGAAAATTGTTAAGGAGGTTTGGTCCTTTGTAACTTCATATCCTTGACACTCATTTTTCCTGTCTGTTTACAATCTCTCCATCCACCCATCCATACCACTCTCTTCACATTTCTTCCTGTAATGGCCCACCATCCTGTGGGACAGTCTTTGATCCTTTTCCCTTCCCGCTCTTTGACTGGATGTCAACCCTCCTCCCACACCGCCACCACTTCTTACTGTTCCACCACAATGGCTGGAGCGTGTCTCGGATTTCCTGTGCCATTCGTTTATCTCAACCCTCCCACAATCATTATTGTTTCACCAGTGCTGCATGCAGGCTGTGGCCACAGAGACCAGCATGCTGAAGAAGGCCTGCTGTCCACTCCCTCCACCAATCCTGTTAGGGTTAAAGGCATGAAGTGGAAACTGTGGCTAAACCTGATTAAGTGTGTGTGTCTCCTGCCATATGGGCCTACACCCTGCTTCTCTTGGGCCACCATAAGGCTTTCTTCAGGGGATCTTGGGGCTCAGCTTGCAATGCCTCAATGAGCAATGAGCAGGCACTGACAGAGTAGTACATTTCTTTTTTCATGGAGGTGGAAGTCAGTGTGGTTGGAAATTGTGGTTCTTTTTTCTTTTTTTTTTTTTTTTTCTTTTTTTTTTTATTGCTTTATTTTACCAAATTTTCTCCCAGTTTAGTCATTGACACCCACTAGCTAGTTCTATCATATCACATGAATCCCACTTGGCTAACTACACTCTTTTAGACTCCTGATCTCAGATATCTGTGGTACTGTTGAGTTTTTAAACGTATTAAGATTAGGATAATTGGCTCAGTAGTTATGGTTCTGAACTAGAGGATCCTTGCCAGTTCTCAGCCCTTGAGCACAATAATAAATCCCTCAACTGCTCTGAGCAGTTGTAAGTTGCTTTAAATAAAAGTATCTACCAAAAGTATAATGTGAATGTAGTTGCCTGCAGAAAACTGCAAAGACACTTGTTTGATTGATTGGCCACTTTCTTGGCACATTTTTGAGACCACTACACATGTAACCGAGCCCTCTTAGCCATCTGGAGGTGCCTAAACCAGCGCAGATCAGTACGTGGCTCACCAAATGCTTACTTGCTGTAATTACACAGTTTTACATCAGTAATTCTCCTTTGCGTCTTTAGTTGTTGTTCACTTGGCTGCCTTTAAGCCTATAAGCTCTTTCAGCTCTTCCAGCTCTTCTCCACGCTGACCCACTACCCTACTCTTCACTCAGTCAGCTGACTCTCCATTACAACCATGCTTACCGTTACACTACAACAGTCAATACTGGCTTTCCTTACATTGCTGTCATTGGACTCCTGACCTGCTTTTGGTCATGGTTAAGCCCCTCCAGCTTGGTGACTTCATGGGGGCCTCAGCAGATCCTCTCTAATCCAGTAGGTATTAGCAGACTGCCTGATATTCCTCTGTGTAGGGGTAAGACCTCCTGGCAAAGGCTTGGCCATATAAGTCATAGCACTGAAAACAAGTAACTGAAATGATCATATCTGTTCATTAAAAAACATTTAGAACATCAAATATTTGACTGAATGTTAAATTTTAAAAATGTTGACTGAGATTCCATAATGCCCTCTGTTATTTGACGGCATAAAAGATATAGTATCTAATCTGTTGTGGTTCCCTGGTGCAGTGGGATTTTCCGATGGTAAAGGAAGCACTTGCCAAATATGGAAAACCATTTAAACATTTAAAGATTCCTAAACAAAGGGAACTGTTTCCAAATTATCAAAGTGGCACTCATCACACCTGCATTCATAGTGGTGACGGGATATGGTTTCTGGTCTACAAAATAACACACAAAGGCTACAGTGCATTTCATTTTACACCTGGTGTGACTCACATTTTACTGTATATGAAGGTTCATTAATCCAGTGATATTTTCGCATACTCAGTGGCAGATTGAACAATCTGGATTTTAGGACTACAGGCTGAAATGTAGTCTAGTTAGCAATAATGTGGCAGAAGTATTTTTTGCTTACCAATTCTAGTGTAAAATAGATAGCCCAGGAGCTAAGAGGAATGTTCGGACTACTCTCAGCTAGCTAATTTTTAGGTTTGTGTTTGTATGTATGTATGTATTTGTTTATTTATTTAAAAGATTTTGGCTCATTTATTTATTTTAAGGATTTTGGCTGTACTCAATGAGTACTATCAGAAGTACATGAATACTACAATTTATGTAAATGCAATTCAGCATACCTAATTATCAATTAAATTCTTTCAACCCTGTCTGTCTGTAGATTTGACCTAGATTTTTACCTGCAGAAATTTTTAACTTTTTATTCAGGAATATTTTCCTTTTCTTTAACCCCCACCAAAACAGGCTGAATCCAATATTTTTTCCTATTCACCATATATGCTTATTACACAAGACCTAGTTCACTATATTTGCGATTGATTTGAGATTCAGCCATAGAAAAATATTGACTTTTATCACTTTTAGAGTTCATACTTTGCTTGTTTTCGTAGTTAATTTGAATCTTTTTTTCATAGTTTTAATACAGTGCTGGGAACACTCAGGTTGCTGCATTTGCACTCCTCTAAAATTGTATATGGTATATAATGTAAAGATACTATTCAAACACCATAGACTGAGCTTTGAGAACTGATGCAGAGCACTCGAAAACACTGAGCAGATATTTTATTTATTTTTTTTTTTATTTTTTATTTATTTTTTTTTTTATACATGTTTATGTAACCTAAGTTACTTAAGGCCATAGAATGCTTTTTGTAAAGGCTAGGCAAAATGTTCTCAAATGTTCAAATACAGATTTTTTTTACTTTTGAATATGTAAATTATGAACATTTCAGTGGTGTTCAAACAGTGCAATTTGTTGTAACCGTTATGTTCCAACCGTTAGAGTCAATTATTCTATGCATGGATAAATTCCTCCCTTACCCTGATATTTGTGAATGTGCTTGGTTGGGTGTATGTTGAACTGTGAGTGATTCAGAGCTTGACAGGCCAGTGTTGTGAATGATGAGGCCTTGCTTGGAGTGGAAGAACATCCTTATAACAGCCTGTCTGTGTGTGTGTAATAGAGTGGAATGCAGGAGAAGTGAGGAGGACAGCTATGTGGTTCATACATTCCAGGAGTTAATTGATATTTCAGACAATCACACATACTCTTGCTCAACTGAGGGTATCTTTGTGTGTAGTTTTGGTGTGTGTGGAGCCAGTGGTGCTGTATTTGGTGTTGTCGAGTGTGTCAGGTGTGTCAGTCGGGTAAGTGTTAAGTAACAACCCCGCACCTATTTGTCAGCCTTAGTGGAAATTTGAGTAGGACGGTCCACAGAACAGGTGCGACATTGTGACAGGTGTGTTTCCTTCCACGCCACACGCCTCCTTCATGCTGCTTTTAGAAGCTTGGCATTACAAAAACCATATTGTACAGAGAACACTTCTCCTCAATGTTTAAGTCTGTCAGCTGTCAAATAGTGTGTGTGAATGTTCTCTTCTAAGCATGAATGCAGCAGGTGGTGTGATGCCACTGTGTGCCTTTACCATGCTCAGGCTGTAAGCTATGCCAGTCTCTGTACCCTGAGCTGCTGTCCTGCCATCTCCTACCGACTCTTGTGGTTGACACTCGAGAGCTCTGTGGTCAAATAGCCTCATTTATCTCTTGTCTTTGCCATTCACATCCAACTGGATTATTTTACTTAGATTTCACTGAGATTTGAAGTTAAAAGGGGCTGCTCTGGCCAACATCTGCTGTCCCTCGGGCGAGCTCTGCTGCCCTTCTATCTTAACCTTTCCAGTTCTTAGAATGGCAGAGGGGAGAAGTTAAAAGAAGTGAGTAGAAAAGAGAGATATGCTTCCTCCACTTCACACATGGCTCAGGTAGGCCAGGTGCTTCAGTGCAGCAGTCCCACCTGCTGCCTCTTGTCTGAAGAGAATAAAAGAGGACAAAAAGAGTGCTGGCTGAAAAGAGAAACCCAATCTTTGATTAAGAGCAGCGGCAGGCAGGAGGCAACATGGAACAACGGGGTGGCGAGGTGTGCTCTACACGAGCCAGCTGGGTTTTTTTTTTTTTTTTATTGTGTATGTGTGTGTATGTGTGTGTATGTGTGTGTATGTGTGTGTATGTGTGTGTTTGTGTGTGTTTGTGTGTGTATGTGGGTCTTACAGAGAGAGAGAGAGAGAGAGAGAGAGAGAGAGAGAAACCAAGAGAGCTGTTAGATGCCGTGAAACATTAGGGCTAGGATGATAACCAATTTGGAAAAAATTACCAGTCTGTTCAAAATAATTTTATTGAATTACTTAAGAAATTTATTTAAGAAATTTATTGTGGATGTTACATCCATTTTGCGCCAGTGAGAGTATTAAAGGCTTAGTCACTTAAATAAAGAAATATCCTTAAAGGCATAATAAGCAAACCTCATTTGCCAGTTCATTCACTACACCTACATTGATTTGACACTTTTTAGCACTTACATACAGGTGCATTTTGTAGCGGACTGTACTGTTCTGTTGCTATGCACAATTTGTCAGCCCCCTCTATCCATCCATCAATGAAAAGTGACCATGTAATACTGTTGTCTGTAAGTTATCCACACACACACCTGCTGTAAACAGAAAAGGACAATTAAAGGCAGTCCTCTTCCTTGCATGCACAGACAAGCTGTCCTTGACAGGCTTTTGGGAGACAAGTATTTTATCAGTTGCCATTATATCTTGAGATTTGCAAATGTATTTGCATATAAATGCTAGTCATATTTATTGCAGTTTGTAGTAAAAGAAGTTGCAACATCCCTATTTATTCACTCTGTTCTTTAGGGAAAATGTGGAAATCCCCTAATTTAATCCCAAACGCCTTGGGATCAGTAAAGAACTCAGACCCGCTGTTGGTTTACGTAAGTTTGATGACTGATACTCTTTGGGAGAAAAAAAAAAGTTGAGCAGTGTGAACTGTTTTCTGGCACTGCTGGATTTGTGTTTCACCTGCCTTGAAATCAGCACTTCAGGGTGTCAGTTTAATTCAACTTTTATTAGGGGACTTCCCATCTATAAAACCTGGACAAAGCCGTTGAAGATATTTGAATACACAAACATACTTCAAGGCCTGCTTTGAATATGTCTGGTCCTTTACACAATAAGATGGGGTTGTACAACAGGCAAGGCTCCTTTTGCCTTTATCAGTTATCAGGAAGTAATTAAGCTTTTTACTAAAGTACTGGAATTAGTTGCTGTAAAACTGAACCGTGTGGACTAGGCTTGCTTTGATAAACTAAAGGCAATTAGTCATTAGTTCTTAAGAGGAATTGTAGCTGTTTGATTTTATCAGTAGGATTTTTCCTGCTGATTGGCCACCCACTTGGTGAAACTGGGCACTTGTACGATGTAACACAGTGCTAATTAGTGTCAAAGTTGAAGTATCAGAACGTTTGGTCCATTCTGTAATACCTCTTTTGGTTTCCTGCTGTTGGAGTAGATTAACCTGTAACTGATTGAGATAATTGAGCCGTTGTAGTTAATATGATTAACACAAGAAGTAAGCTTCATTCAGGCATGAAGGCAGCTCATAGCAATCTGATCCTTCATATGAAAACCTGAAACAGCCTGTGCCAAGAGTCATGTTCTGACTCTGAAGTATAAACCATGTCTTTTTTTTTTTCCTCACCAAAAAAAAAAGTTGTACCTCATGACTTCAACCTAAAAGCATGTGTAATATTAAAAGTATTTCGCCTTCGGTCCAAGTTCTGATAAGACATAGCCTAAGTATACAGTCTCAACAAATGGGTATTTCAAGCTATTTCTTTCTTTGTGTGGTTGTTCGTTTTCCCTCTGTATTTATCCAGCTGGTGTTGCCTTTCTATATGCAGATAAAGTCCTACCTCTGGGTCATTCTCCTCCCTCTCTCTCCCTGTGTGTCTGCTATGCGAGTGAATCATTAGTGAGAGTGGAGGCTCTGGCAGAGCCGGATTCTGCCAGTCTGACTGCTGACAGGGCCAGAACGCTGAGGGAGATTATGGAGCTGTTGCAAGTCAGCAGGTTGATGTTTCTTGTTGGTCCAGTCTGTACAGGGATACACACAGCTCTGCTTTAATGCTGCCACTTTTACATAGTCTCAGTTTTCACTTTCTGATCACATCTCAGTTCTAGTGCTCACTCAACTGTCTTGGACTTCTAGGGGTGGGCACTATGGCACAAAAAAATAATAATACTTGAAGACAATGTCTTATCGAGACCTTGGAACTGTAAGGTTCTATCTGATGTTTTTTGGCAAAAAAAAAAAAAAAAGTCGTCATGTGTCGCACTGACACCTGGTGATACTTAGAAAAATGTGTTATAAAGTGAATACAGAGTGTCCCAAAAGTCTCCATACATAGGGGAAGTTAACACTTTTTAGCAAAATGTCTTCCAAACTTTTTCATACTTAGTTTATATATATATTGTTTTCAGATAGCCTTTAAGAATGCCTTTGACAAAAGAAGAACATATTGAAATCATTCTCATAGCTGGATCGGGAAGCTGTCGCAAGACTTTAACAGGAAACTTTACAGGACTTTAACAGGAAACATGGCAAGCACAGAGCTGAGAGAGATGACCCCGTGTGAGTTTACAAAGAAATGGCAATCATGTAGAGGAAGTTTTGTAAATAAAGTTACATTTTGCTAAAAAGTGTTAATTTCCCCTATGTACGGAGACTTTTGGGACACCTTGTATATATTGCTAAATCCATATTATATCACCATATCCCCTAGCTATACTTGTGCCACTAGCAGCTTCTTTAAACAGCTGGATGCTTTAATTGTGTTTAGCATCAGAACAGTCCCAGAAAGCCTGCATGCATGATAGTGTTCTAATTAGGTTAATGTTGATCTTGTGGGAACACATCCTGATTGTACAAAGTAGGAATAATTGAACTAAACTAAATGATGTTTGCTTCCCAGTCGTCCCATTCTGATCAAATACCTTCAGGATTTCATTAAAATTAATATGAGTAATACTCAAGGGTAAGGCAATATGATCAAAATAAAATAAAATGGTGAGGGATGTCTCTTTTTGCCTCTTTTATTTACCTCACTGCTTTGCCTGAGTGGCATAACAAGCTGGGAGTCTCGAATAAAGGGATATCAGTTAAACGTGCTTGTTAGAGTATTAGGCCATAAGGTCATATCCGAGCAACGTTCTACGGTCTTATCAGTGAGTTTAGATCTGTTTTTGACCAATTCGTTCTATCCTATTTCAAGTTTGCTATTATACGAGGTTGTTTTGGCTCAACAGGGTCTGCTAACTTATTAAATGTAAATGTAATGTTTATTAGGAAAACACTATTAGGAAGATTTTCTTTAGTTTGTACATGACATTAGTTTTGTTGCTTTAGTTGCTTAGAAGTTTTTGTTGTTGTTGTTTCTTTCACTCTCCTTCAGGGCCAGGTACCAGTGTTCCACCTGTCTATGGCCTAGATGTGACAGATGTGTCCCTCTGGGAACAAACGGTCCTCACTCCTGCCCTAGACATTCTGGACAGCTTGTGCAAGGTGTATTTTCTATTTCTGGAACTCTTTTATCCTGTCGTCAAACGATACGAGACGTTTACCCTGAATGACCCGAAGAGTGACATGATATTTGGAAGCAGCTTGTAGAGGCTTGATGATTTCTTGTCAGTCTTGATATTATAGGCTGAACAAATGTGGTGAACTTAATGATGCTATTCTTTATTTATTCTTTTAATGAAGCACTTGTATCTGACTGCCATCAGATTTAGATCGCCAGTGATCACTTATGAGTTATGGAAAGATCACATCATTTGTGTATAAAAATGATAGCCAGCTTACACAAATGCCAGTTTTATGTTGTTGTTCCCATTTAAATACATTCATGTGGAGCATTTGAGCAAACTGCTTTTCTTTGTGTTAACATCTCCAGGGAGAGCGGCCATCTGTTGAGCCAATCAGAATTGAGGGGGAGGGACCACGGAACAAGCGGAGCCACCACATGTGTGAACTGTGTGATAAAGTAATCATCGGTGACCTGGAGTGGACAGGTGAGCTCTTTTACCTCCTAGGGATAAGGATCAGAACTTTTGGATGTTGAAAATAATTACATTTGGGCTGGTAAGAGTAACTCCGCTTCGTGTCGGATCGCATCACAACACCCCTTTGCTGATTATTTATTAGTTTATTATATGCTATCATTATTGTCAAATAATTTTAAAAACACATCCTCAATGAGCCTGTTTGTAATTTTGTTCTAGCCAGTATCAGCTGGTGAACCAACAGAAAACAGACAACAGACAACAGAGTAATGTTGATCCAAGCACTTCTAACATATTGTACTTAACAATAGAGTTGTTGCAAGTCGTAAGTAAATTTTAGTGTCATCAGTCATTTCTGCAGCCTCTTACATCAGAAGTCTGGTTTATTTTTTAATGTGCTCAAAGGTTATCCACAAATAGTCCTCAGATAGCAATCCACTATTGCTCAGAATGTCATTTATCTTCTCTTTCAGCTCATCTCAAGTCTAAAAGCCACCTGCATCATATCCGGAAGAAGCGGAGAGCTGAGGAGACCTCAGAGCATCATCAGGGTGTTGGGTCTGACCTCCCTTCCACAGCGAAGTGTCAGAGACAGGCAGGTTCTACTCCTCACACACCAGGCTCTGAATCAGGCATACTCGAGCCAGGAGCACACAGGAACCGTGATAACGAGAGACAGATTTCTAAGGAGTCGTAGCCTGTGTGAATAAGCAAAAGGATTTTCATTTTACAACTTGTGCCTTAAATTGATGCTTCAGGAGTGTATAAGACGAGCGTGGAATAAGAGTGGCCTTGTAATTTGCACAGATGATATGGTAATTTTTGTGTTTTTGCTTCTTTGACTGGACCGAACCATTTCAGTCCTGTTGTTGGATTAATACAGTTTTCACAATGCCCTGAGTGAAACCTCTCCTAGACTTTGTGGAAGTTCTAATGAAAATTGTTGCTGGATGGAGAACGATTTCTGAGTTTTTACCTGTAAAAAAAAAAATACCCGGGCTGTACAGAATTATTCAAGTTCTGCACTTTTTGCTTTTTTGAGCCTTTGTCAGGCTTCACAAAGGCCAAGTAGACTTCAGTTTTCTTGCACACATGCTTGGCCCTGCTGTCAAGTTTAGTTTGAGTGTATAATCAAAATCGCCTATGTGGTACATTTTGTAATTAAAGTGCTTTACTATTTTAATCCTACTTCTTTGCCTATGCTCTCTTGTGTGTGTGCGCGTGTGTGTGTTTGTGCGCGTGTGTGTTTGTGCGCGCGTGTGTGTTTGTGCGCGCGTGTGTGTTTGTGCGCGCGTGTGTGTGTGTGTGTGTGCGCGGCTCAGGTTAGAGGGTGTGTGCTGCTATCAGGGACCTGTATGCTTGCTACCCGTCACTCCAGGCGTGTTTGTGTTTCACAGGCTTGGAGTGGTATAAAAGCTTCTGTTCTGGGGTCAGCTACACTTCCTCTGAAATGATAACACATGATAATTTAGAGGCAGGGGCATCGCAGGAGTAAAAGGTCGGTAGGATCGGCTGAGTAAAAAGAAAAAGGCCTCTTTTATCTTTACAAATGTCTGTGGCAAAGGTTACTAGTGATCTTCTCATGATGTTTTTGATAGCTGTTTTTCTATTTTTTTCTTCGAGATAAGTCTTTCTATGAATAACATAGTGACTTAATAACAGCTGGTTTGTGAGGATGTTCAGAACATTTATTTAGCTCTTGCTCTGCCAATTAGATTTGCCATTCTCATTTTCTGCTGCTAAATCAGTCTTGATGTTATAAAAAGCATGTGGTTGGTTAGAATGTTGTTAGAAAATGCCAAGCACAAGAGCAGCCCAGGAAATGAGTGCTTTAGTCTTGTTAGCTGGCTGCACAGAGCTTGAAAGTGGAGCAGGTTGTTGCGTTTATTTCAGGAACACTTCTTGGAAGAGAGAAGTGTGTGAGGGTCACGCAAACACAGACTCACATTGACACTGAGATGTTTGTGACACGTGATGCAGCCAGGCCCAATCTTTTTGTATCTTTCGTTCTGTCATCAACCAGTAAAAGGGTATAAAAGCTACTCCTCTTCTAGTCTCTCTCTCTCTCTCTCTCTCTCTCTCTCTCTCTCTCTCTGTCTGTAATGGATTTGGGCATAGTCTTTGAAGTGCATTTTGTAGATGTACAATTCCCAGTTGCTGTAAGTCAACCCCCACCCTGTCCATCAGTGGAAAAGGACCACCATTGGGCCAGTACTGACCAGATATTACTTGGGTGGTGGAACATTCTCAGCACAGGAGTGACACACTTGTACCAGTGCCACACACACTGTCATGTCAGTATCAGACACACAACTGTGCTGCTGGAATTTTTAAACACCTCACTGTCATTATTTTCTCAACTGAAAATCTTCAGCCAAAGTGGTCCTGGTGTCAGAAACCGAAACTGATGGACATTCACTAACATATCACTTTCGGTAATGCAAGTGGTAGAGGAGGCTGACAAAAAGTCCTTGATTACTTATTAGAATGAATTTCTAATTTAGGTTGAAAGCAAGCATTGATCATGGCTAAACAAATGATAAATTCATTAGCACTGGACAAGTTAAAGCTCCAATATGCTGCACAGACCCATGTTTGGTTGCCAGGAAAATGACAAGGCTAAAAAGTGGTAGCTAACATAACAGTAATTTATGAGGAAATAATCAGGTGGTTAAGTGCATTTATTCAGACTAAGGGAAACAAACATGTATATGATCATTAACAAAGTTTAGGATGTTTTTTGTGCTCTCAAAAAAAGTCAGGAAGTCATTGTTTTACATATGAGATAAAGATATTATTCAAGTCTGATTAGCATCTTGACTGTTACTTCTAGCAGTAGAGATATACTATATGGCCAAAAGTATGTGGACACCTGACCATCACACCCATATGTTGTTCTTCTTCAAAATGTTGCCACAAAGTTGGAAGCAAACAATTGTATAGGATATCTTTGCATGCATTTTGCATTTTGCATTTTCCCTTCACTGTAAGTAAGAGGCCCAAACCTGTTCCAGCTTGACAATGCCCCTGTGCACAAAGAGAGGGGGGGGACAAACTCTAGAATAGGATGTTCAGGATGCACAGCGGATTGTGATGATCAGGTGTACTTTTGGTCATATAGTGTATATGACAGCTTTGCACTGGACTTTATTCTAGCTTGTGTTTCTGTGCGTGCCTTGCAGGTGCCTCACACCACCATGAGCATTAAGTTTAAACGTACAAAATGATTTTTTTTTTTTCTCTCTTCCCTTCCCCCAGTAAGAATTGTGTTGTTGAACTTACTTGGATGTCTGCAACTATGAATTAATAAAACTGATAACTAAGACACTAAATCTGCATGTTCCAGGCATCTGGGCTAGTGATTTGTCCATCCCTTTTAATACATTACATTATTTTGTCTACTTCATCGCTCTTTGCATTTTTTTTAAGCTGAACATATTGTATATGATTTCTAGCCCAATTCTATCCGAGAAGATGATCAGAAGTAAATCTCTGGGTCTGGTGCTTGATCATAATAGTTATCATTGGTGTGAGAGGGTTTAATGATTCACTTTCAGCTTTCTAATATCGCTCTGTATTAACATCCTACTACTGAAAACATGTGAGTCTTGTAGTGTAACATAACCAGTGATTTATTGCACGAATGAAACAGACAGTGGCCAGTGACAGAGCAGGGAGGGAAAAAAAATAACGGTGTAACAGAACAGGGAGGGAAGAAAGGAAAAATGACAGCTGTATCTGTGCACCATGTGTAGTTACACATGAAGCCCACTTTTAACTAACATCATCCACAGGTGTTTTAGGCATAGGTGTAAGATTTGTGGCACATTGTAATGGGTCTGTGCTGATTCCCTTTAGATTTAGGACCAGAAGGCCTTCTTTTTTCCCCAGAATTGTCTGCTGTGCACACATTTATGACAAATAGACAAGAAATTCAATATTCTATTAAGGCAGATGGCAATAATTGCGCAGAGTAAAACTGGGTAAAATCAGTTTATCTGATGTGCAGCCAAACACGCAGCATGTAGATAATTACATATAGGTTTGTTAGATGGCTAATAGGAAGGTTAATCACTTCAATTACATGACAAAAACAACAAATACACTAACAAAATTGGTAGATTTTGCTTTTGTGGGCCTGAATTATTTAATCCTCTCTCTCTTTCTGCAATATGTTAGGAGTTTGTAAAGCATGCATGCTTGCTTTTAGAGTCGCCTGTAAAATCTGCAGATAATCCTAATCCCGTTAGACAAAACAGATGGCCATCTGGAGCTGGCGACGTGAACAAGGCTAATAAACATACAATGACCACAAACCTCCAGCCAGAGCCAGACAAATATTATTCAACCACACTATCCAGACAAACATTAGTATATCCTTTATATACTGACTTCATAACTATAAAGTAGACACAATATGCCTGATAACGGACTTTAGAAGTGTCCTTGAAATAAAAACAGTAAACAGTAAGACTGGACACAGTGGACAGATTATAGTGGTGAAGTACTGTATATTGTAACTAGTACTGAATGATATTTTAGTTCATGAGTAATATTAATAGTAAAACAATCAAAATGATATTTATGAGTGTGCTGGATATGGTTAAAATACTGATGTTCTAAACTTAATTATTTAATTATTTATATAATTAATTAATTAAAACACTGTGTTTTCATGCGTGACTTCTTGACATGCTTGACTTGTGTGATTCCTGGGCTTGCTTTCAAAATGTTTTGTTTACATTTTTTTTTGCCATTTTTCTAACAAGTGAATTAAAAAAAGATTTTTGCATATATGCTTCCATCCATGCATCTTCTCACGTGCCTCTCAGACAATTATTTTGCCTTTTGTTTTGTTTAACTACTGCGGCTTGAACGCGGGTCTGACTGAAGAGAACACTAATCAGAAGTGTTCATTTGTGCTATAATTTAGATTATACCGCAGAACTGCTGATTCCTTGAATCTAATTGGTTACAAGGTGTTGATTAAGTTTCTATAACAGCAGCTCTGACAGTTGTAAGGACATATAATGGACAGTCCACACAAACAGATTTAAAAAAAAAAAATGTGCATAGTCGTTGATATGGTGAGGTTTTCTGTTAAGAGACGTTTATTTAGCATTTTTGGGAGGAGTTTCCAGTACCTCTAAGTGTACCTCTAAGTTTTTCCTTCATGGAAAAGACTTCAGGACATTTTTTTAGTCTTATTAACTTCCAGTGAGTGAAAAGGGAACAACTGCTTATAGCTAGTATAATGTAAATGATAACTTGTTTCCTGGACAACTTTAAATGCGACTATAAACTGATAAAAAGTACAATGTGTTATTCTTTAATAATTGTTCTTAAATTTAAAAAAAAAAAAATGCTGCCAGTACCTCATCAGGCAGCATCACACCACCCTGTTGTTGATTATTCTCCTATAACATCATGCCCCATCATGTTTTTTAAGAGAATGTTAGATGGATTTTTTTTTTTTTTTTTTCAATTAAAGCTGAAGACTTTGATGAAAGCAGGAACAGTCTCCACAGTCGGTTCAGGTAAAGGAGCATATATGAGACAAATCTGTTTGTTTACTTATCCATGTTATTCATGAGTTGGTGAAATGTTTGCATTTACTTGACTCCACTCAAACTTTATCTGCGAGCTCTTAGTCATGAAGGTTGGCATAGTTATCTGTCTGCCTTCACAATCCCAAGGCTAGAATTTGAGACATTCTTTAGTCTGCAAAACTTAGAAAATGATGAAATCCCAGGCATACACACACATGTTTAGTCTGGCCTGATGGTTTGTACTTTTCATTTTGTTTGGGGTTTGTGATTGTTGCGTAGAACAGAGCAGTGCTGAGGCGGATCTTTCCCAGTGTCAGTGATTTAGATTGTGTTTGGAAGCTCTGGCAGTGTTGATGCTGAGAGATGATGGATGCTTTGTGTCACTAGTGATGTATGTCATAGTGTAGTGGGATAACTCAGTATCAGACAAGGTGGGGATACATAGACATGCAGTGGGTTAATCATTGTTTTCTCCTTTGTATCTTTCCCCCTTAATCTAGACATATAAAACGTCTAGTGAGCGCTGACAGAGACGTTCATACACCATTTCCTCCTCCACATCAAGACGCACGTAAGCACTTGACTTCATCAGCACCAGCGCTGAAAAATGGATTTGTGTGGGCTTTGATTTCCACACCCACCTTTTCCTTTTAGTGTGTGTGTGTGTGTGTGTGTGTGTGTGTGTGTGTGTGAGTGTGTGTGAGTGAGTGTATAGCAGGAAGATAGAGAGTGTTTGGCAGGGCGACTGGGTGATGTGTTTCCTGAGTTGGCTGCCAGCCTGCCTGCTCCTCTCCGTGGCCCTGAGTGAACTTTGAAGTTTAATCACCATCATAATAAATATGTTGTTCTCACTTGCTCTGCCTGTTAATTTCTGCTCACACATCACTGCATGGAATGTCAGTCACGGGTTGATGAGGACCCGAAGTGTTACTTCAGTATTAACAGATATTGTAAATGTGTATATATATATTTTTTCCAATTTATAAATCTATCACGCAATACTTTCAAAGTCAATACACCATAGAATACTTCTGGTTGTGACATGGATGGCAGTTGGTGGCCCTGGTGGCATAAAAATCATACAGAGGTCATTTTTTTGACATGTAATTTCTGTTACACTTTCCAACACATTTTCACTTCATTTAAAGTGTGAATACTTTGCACGACACCCTGTTTGCGAATACAAGAGCAGGGGCTGTGTCTGGTAGTTTCTTTTTGGTTATTTTGCGGCTACAACCTCAAATGTATAAAAATAAAGAAGACCGAAGCATGAATATACTGTACATATATTGTTCTAATTGTATTTTAAATATCTAGTCATGACCAATTTTTTTCTCCATATTCCCCAATTTGGTGACATTCTAATTCCCACCCACCAGCCAGCTGTCCCCTATCATATGTCAGCTACCTGTCGGGGAGGGTGAAGGCTGGCACGTGAAGTCAGCCAACCCTATCTTTATCAAACTGTTGCTCATGCTGCATAATATGCTCAGAGAAAAGTGCTATCTACCCACTTCTGCATACATTACCTCAGAAACACTCATGATTGGCTAGTGTTGCTGTGATAGACAGGGGATAGAGTATGTCAACCTGGGTCCCAGCATGGAAAGACTACAGTCAGGTCCATAAATATTGGGACAGTGACACAGTTTTGGTAATTTTGCCTCTGTACACCACCACAGTGGATTTGAAATGAAGCAGTCAAGATGTGACTGAAGCGTAGACCTTCAGCTTTAATTCAAGGGGTTTAACAAAAATATTGCATTAACCGTTTAGGAATTACAGCCATTTTTTACAGAGTTCCTCCATTTTCACTGGCTCAAAAAGTAATGGGACAAACTGATATAATCATAAATATTAGGATTATTTTTATTACTTGGAGGTAAATCCTTTGCAGTCAATGACTACCTGAAGTCTGGACCCCATGGACATCACCAAATGCTGAGTTTCCTCCCTTGAGATGATTTGCCAGGTCTTTACTGCAGCCATCTTCAGTTGCTGCTTGTTTGTGGGTGTTTCTGCCTTCAGATTTGTCTTCAGTAAGTGAAAAGCAGCTCAGTTGGGTTGAGGTCAGGTGACTGACTCTGCCATTTAAGAACATTTAATTTCCAAGCTCTTGGGCTGCTTTCACAGTATGTTTTGGGTTGTTATCTATCTGTACTGTGAAGCGCTGTCCTATCAGTTTTGCAGCATTTGACTGAATCTGAGCAGAAAGTATAGCTCTGTACACTTCAGAATTCATCCTGCTACTTCTATCAACAGTCACATTATCAATAAACCCCAGTGACCCAGTTCCATTGGCAGCCAAACATGCCCATGCCATAACATTGCCTCCACATGTTTGACGGATGATGTGGTATGCTTTGGATAATGAGCCCTTCCTTTCCTTCTCCATACTTTTCTCTTCCCATCATTCTGGTACAAGTTAATCTTGCATCAGAACTGGTCAGGCTTTTTTTAGAGGTTTTTTAGCAAAGTCTAATCTGGCCTTTGTGTTCTTGAGTGTTACCAGCGGTTTGCATCTTGAGGTAAACCGTCTGTATTTACATTCATGAAGGTGGCTCTTGATTGTAGATTTTGACAATGATAGGCCTACCTCCTCCAGAGTGTTCCTGACTTGGCTAGATGTTGTGAAGGGGTTGTTCTTCAATAAGAAAAGAATTCTGCAATCATCCACTTTAGTTGTTTTCTGTGGTCTCCCAGGCCTTTTGGTGTTGCTGAGCTCGCCAGTGCATTCCTTCTTTTTAAGAATGTACCAAATTGTTGATTTGGCCCTCCTAAAGTTTCTGCTATCTCTCTGATAGGTCTGTTTTGGTTTTTCAGCCTAATGATGGCCTCCTTCACTTGCATCAACACCTCTTTGGATGGCATATTGAGAGTTCCCATGAACAGCTACCAAATGCAAATTCAACACTTGGAATCAGCTCCAGACCTTTTATCTCCTTAATTTATCATGATATAAGGAGGAAACAGGCCACAGCTGGCCATGAAACTGCTTATCAGTCAATTGTCCCATTACTTTTGAGCCTGTGAAAATGGAGGAACTCTGTAAAAAATGGCTGTAATTCCTAAACGGTTAATGCAATATTTTTGTTAAACCCCTTGAATTAAAGCTGAAAGTCTACGCTTCAGTCACATCTTGATTGCTTCATTTCAAATCCACTGTGGTGGTGTACAGAGGCAAAATTACCAAAACTGTGTCACTGTCCCAATATTTATGGACCTGACTGTATGGCATTCGAACTTGTGATCTTCCGATGATAGGGGGACCGCTCTTCTGCATCTCTTGGGCACCCTGTAAGCTTCTTCTTTTTTTTTTTTTTTCTTTTTTTTTTTTTTCTTTTTTTTTTTTTTTAAATGTTTTAATTTTTGTGTAGGCATAGCATTAATTAACTACAGTAATAGTTATGACAATAGAAGGACAGCTGTGTGTGTGTGTGTGTGTGTGTGTATATATCTGTCTTGTCCATAATTACCTAACTGCCATTGACTGCTATAATTAGGTAATTAACAGTTCACTTGTGTTTGTACTTTGATGAAATTAACAATTATTAACAATATAATTATCATTATTAACTAAGCATTTATAAAAGTTACAAAATGTTACTTGAATCAGTCATTACCCCCGAATATTTGTTTTTCTATTCTTTTGTATTCAAACTTTACTTTCTCTACATTCGCTCATTCTTCTTGCCAAATCTGAGGCTTTGCCCACCAGCAGGAGGATTAGTCAGTGGCGCTGCAGCTTGATGTCACTCAGCAGCATTGTCTTGACCGTATGTCCTATTCAAATTCACATATAATAAAATATAACACAACATATTATCTACTTTGTTTTTTTATTTATTTGTTTGTCTAAGCCATAGCCAGTAACGAAATCCCGTGTTTCACGCATTCTGTCTATTCATTATTGAGCCTTTTAGCTGTTAAAAGATAATGTAAAATGGAAATTCAGACATATTTTTCTTTATGGGTGACTACATGTTAAGACCATAAATCAGATGTCATTTAGAAGCAGATTGAAATCTTCACTTGAGTGGAGGATTACTGACAAAAACGAATGATGAATGAATGATGTCCTTTAATTATGTCTTGTTACACATTAATCATATCCAGTCAAAGGTTAAAAAAAGGGCAGGTTTAATTTCAGGTTGTTTAATTAAATGGCACATCAGCACCAAATTCACGTTTTGGTAATCTAGTAAAAACAAAACCGTGTTGAGTGACATCTCAGTAACAGCTGATAGCCCACACTGGAATAAATCTTCCTCCATTCCTCATACAAGCATAAGGCTTTGATAAGAGCTCAGTACATCCATAATAACAACTTTTACCAGTGTCAGGTTTGTAAATGGTGCGTTTGAATTCAGAATGCCTCTCAAGAGCATGGTGTTCTTTTTCTCTGTCTGCACGTGTTCTCTTTCTCACACCCTCCCTGCTTTTTTCGCTTTCTCTTTTTTTGTTCTTAAACAAGGTCAGATTGTTGATAGTCTGCAACATCACGTTCTTACATTTTTAAAAGCTCGCTGTTTATAAAGACTTGCTGTACTCTTTGTGGGAAATGCAAGGCCATTACCTCAGGAGCAGAGTACTCACAGCTACGATCTCCTGCAAAACTCGCACTCTCTCTCTCTGTATCTATCATTCTTCTTTGCAGCCTCTTTCTATGGTGATTGATCACTGGTCTCCTGCAGCATTGGAACAGTACACGCAGACTGAGCCTCTTCCCAAGAACCTGGAATTTAGGTCTACTTAGTGTTCTTACTAGAACGTCTACCACTTTAAAGAAATACTCTGGATTCTTTAGCCTAATATCTATTCATCACATCTGTAGTGAATATGTGATTATTGCAGAGCAGAATTTTTTAAACATGCCCCTGTACTGAGTAAAGAGCAGTGGGAGTCTATAGCGGCTATAAGTGCTTTCATGTTGACAAGGTTTAATTCAGCTCTAAATCTGTATAATTTCTTTCTTCCAATGATGGCACTACCTTTTTTTTTTTTTTTTTTTTTTTTTTTTTTTTTTTTTTTTTTTTAAATGAATTATGCACTGACACAATTTCAAGGTGGATAAAACTACATAGCAGCTTTGGTAAGGCATTCTATCATGTCACTCTCATCCTAAGTAATTTATTGTTAGAGTATAACATTTTATAACTTTGATTTGCCTTGTATTATCACTTATGTAAGACTAATTATAATAAATTATTAATTTATAGATCATTCATAAATCAAAAGATCAGGAACCAATGAGAATAAAACTACATATGCCTACTTTTATATTTATTATTTACAACATATGCTCTATATCTCTCACCCTTACTCTCTTCACGTTTTCCCAGTCGCTGACTTTTGGACAGTCTGTAAATAATTGATATAATAAATAATTATACAGTCAATTATAAATGTTAATATACCAGATTCAGCAACTGCCCTTAACCTTGCATTATAAATGAATTCTAAGTAAGTGACTCAAAGATGGATACTCTTAGCACAATTTTCTTCTAAGAGACATTACAAAGCTTAGAACCTGAGCTAACAAAACATCTTGATTGTTTTGTTGTTCTTTTAAATGTTGCCTGGTCTTTTTCCAATCTTCAACTGTCCAGTGTTGATGATCCTGATATGGTCTTCAGCTGTTGTAGCCCATCCATCTGAAGGTTCGGCATGTTGTGCATTCTGAGATGCTTTTCTGCTCACCATGGTTGCAAAGAGTAATTGGGTTACCATAGCCGTCTTGTCAGCTTTAAACAGTCTGGCCATTCTCTTCTGACCTCTCAACAACAAACCATGTCCACCTGCAGAACTGCTGCTCATTGGATTTTTTTTTTTTCCCCCCACACCATTCTGTGTAAAATCTAGAGATGTTGTGGAAGAAAATCCTGGGAGATCAGCAGTTTCTGAAATACTCATACCAGCCCTTCTGGCACCAACAACTATGCCACGGTTAAAGTCACTGAGATCACATTTTTTCCCCATTCTGATGTTTGATTTAAACATTATCTGAAACACTTGACTTGTAACTGCATGATTTTATGCATATATATAATACCTCATGTTTCTGTTAATATATATTACCTAGTGTTAAATCATTTTATAGTGCAGTGAGACATAGTAAATGGACAGCATATTAGTGTTTATTATGTTTCTCCATGTTGGTTTAAGGAGGATCAATACTGTATAAACCTTTTGCTCTGCGAATACAGGCCGCAAAATCCTAATTGTTATAGATTCTAATTTGTAATAAATGTCACAGCATACAGATGGTTAGAGTGTATGATATAAATGAATGGATTTCTGTGGAGTTCATGCTTCGTGCAGAAGTGGGAGTAAAAAATTTATTAGAATGGAGGAAGGGGTGACATCCCTAATGCACGCCTAACAGCGTCAGCATGGCTTAAAACATTGGTTAAAATAGAAGTGTCTGTTCCTTGAGTCAGCCGAGTAACACTTCTGGAAATGCTTTTGTGTGCAAACTTGCCTTTAGTTTACGTACAGTCATTGCTGCTCGGTGACAGTATTGCACTGTGCTCTGTTTTATTCTCTAATCGTTTATCGGGTTGGCTCTGATTACAGCCACAGAGCAACAGTTAACTGGTTTCTCAGGAACCACCACACCCTCTGTGAGTGTGTGTGGTTGTGAGTGTGTATCTATAATGGTTTTCTGTCTTCCAGGTCATTAAGTTGCCTAGTAAACCATTCTTTAAACCAGTTACTAAACACATACAGTGAAAGAATGACAACAGAATGAGAAGAAAACTGCAACGGTTTCTGTGACCTCTTTATGTTAGTAATGAATAGGACATTGTACTTTTTCTGTAGGAAGTTGACAATAAGAAAAGGTGGGTGGTTTTATGTAACAGTTTAATAATAGTACAATAACATAATCACACCTGTAGTAAGCATAATCATCAGGCTCAACCTTTCCTTTGTATGCCTTTTTGCCAAAATGACCTCAGATCCAGTAGATATCATGTTACATACACATTGAGTTTGAGTATTATATTCGTCATCATTTAAACCCATGACAGACCAAATTCACTTTCCTTGATATAGAAATCTATTTGAATGGTGTTCATTAGCTTGAATAAGATGACTTGTATGAGTTCATGACAGATATGACTGACCTAATCAAATAGCGTTTAAAGGGTTTACATGGTTGATGGAGTTCTCCTTCTTTATAAATTAATAGAAACAGTCCAGCTTAATACTCAGAAGAATTAAATTGAAGATGATGAAGAATTAAGAAGATTACACCAACCAACCCCACTCACTGCCAGGGCAACACCATGGAATTATCGTTATAATACATAATAATAATACATTTTCATGAAATATTAATAAAGGCAAATTACATAAATAATGGTTCATTGCAAAAACATTTCATTTTATTACACCAAAACACTCAGACAGAAGCTTACCAAAAGATCCTGTCTTGTCAGAACTGTTTAACAATGTTTCTGTTTCAAACGTTTTATCAGTATGTTTTTTGACTGTTCAAAAAGTCCATTTGTTACACTGAAAGTTAAAAATAGATGTTTACTGAAACACCAGATCAGAACTCAAAAGTGTTCAACATTTTGTTAATTAATCTTCTATTTAGAACCTTCTATTTGCCTCTCTTAGAATAAATCATTGTTCTTATTTCCAGCAACTACTCATTTTGATTGTTCTATAAGAACAAACGTCCATTTGTTTTCTCTATACAGTACATTTACTCTGCAGTTTCCTCCATGCTGTCATCAGATGATTCGGTGTAACATATGTTTGAAAGAAAAATTATGCAGAGAAGAGATCATTTTGGAAAAAATTGAGAACATTTGACTTATAACTCACTACTCACTATACATAACTCAGCATTATAACTGACTATTATACCACACTATAGAACAGCATTATATAACAGCATTATAGTGCCTGTATATAGTGAAATCTGTCAACTAACATGGCATTGTTCATGCTCTTAAGAAATGTGTGGTTAGTTGATGATATTAACACTGATATTCATTTGCACCCTGTATCTTCCTTGTTTAGTTTCCAAACATATAGTTATATTTTAAGGCTGTTTTCTACTGTTTTTCTGTAGCTGAATATGTTTTATTGGGCTTATAGTGCACTACATAGACTCTACAATGCCATTATCTTACCCCTTTTTCCTGATTCTGATTGGTCAGAAGGTGTTGTTGAACGTTTTGTAGCACCATGGCGCTGACAGTAGTTCTGGCTGTATGTAACATCATAGGATTATTTTAATGTGTTCATTGTAATACATTATTATTTGTGTAACTCATTCACAGGGACTTGGTAGACACTCCACATGATTTAATCCTAATAACAAACAGATTTAAATATATTATCATTGATATGGTGAAGCATTCTATAAAGAGATGTTTATGTAATATTTATGTGCTTTGAGGCAGTTAGTAGAGGTAAAGCTGTTTTTTTTTTTTTAATACGTTTTTCCACCACAGGAAAGTCTTTAGAAAGAGGATATTGTACTAGCAGTTTCTTGGTAATATGACAAGCTGCACATTTTGTTTTATTAACTTCAAGAGAAGGAAACTAGAGCCGCTGGTGAAAGAACAACTGTTTATAGCTATTATAGTGTAAGTGATAACACCTTTTTGTGTTTTATTCTTTACTTACTGACTCTACAGTTAAGGGCAAACCAGCACCCCCTTGGTCTCTAGGTGAAAAAATTAACCTTTAACTAAACAGAACTCTACGTTCATTTACTGGTGTATCTTTATTTAATACATGTAGCTGGGTCTACGTAAGCAGCCTTAAAAGTTTGTACCCCCTTTGACGTGGTCTACGTAAGTTGTTTGAATGTGCCTCATTAAGGTGTCCAAAGACATACAGGCAACATGTTTACTTCATTCTTTAGGATATGAAAAGTTTAAAAAGGCTCGAAATGTCCAGGTCTAGTTAAAAGTCAAGAGAATCTTGGGTTACCTAAGAAAAAAACATTATTGTGGGAAAATAGATTGGGGGGGGGGCACTTTAGGGTTTATGATAAAATACTCACTTTTTGATTTTCTTTGCTTAAAAAAAGACAATTTTCACAAGTTTCTGTTTATTCTGTCTGTTGCAGTTTGAAATTATAGGTTAATTCCTACTTGAATGCATTTACATACTAAATCTTTTAATTAACTAAAATTTGAATGTGATTTTTAAAGATACTTGACAGCTCCAATATCTAGGGATAAAAATCTCCCAAGAGAGCAGTGGAGAGGCCATGTAGCTGATTTCTCAATACAGCTGGCACAAACACTCTCCAGATCTAATACCTTAAGAGAGGCTGATCTGGCTTCATGCCTGGTGTGTGTGAGCAAATGTGTGGGGAGAAAAAAAACCTGTCATGCCCATGATTATGACTGATATTATACAAGAGTGCCATCTGTTACACTGTGTATGTCTATTGTTTCCAAGTGTATTTAGTAAATGGTTTGTTTGCATTGTATACAATGTTTTCAGTGAGTGTGTTTGTATGTGTGTGTGTAGGAGAGATTGTTACAGGCCTGCAGATTTCCTGTGTGATTATGAAATGTGTGGGCCACGCTCCCCTTTTTCGTTTTTCTGTTTTCTTCCCTGTTCTGCCGCTCTTCCTGTTTGACTTCCTGTTTTCCCAGTGGCCTACTGAAGCCCTTTCTACAGACAGGAAGTGGAGGAGCAGGCAGCCGCTCAGCTGTACGGAAGCACCACCACATATACCGAAAGAGCTTTAAACTTCAGTTTACCCACAGCCTTCACGTGTCTTTATGGTCTTACGTCATTCCTGATGGCCTAACATCTATAAGATTTGAGTGTTTTACTGAAGTTTTATGCAGAATACAGCTGTTGTACAAAACTGTTTCTGTGCATATAATGTAATATATGTAATATATACACTCTTGTGTAAGTGAAGTCTTGTTTATTTCTGTTTAACATGGCCTCATGCTTCACACTTTTAATTTTGGGGCTGTCAAAACTATGAAGGCTAGGGCTGAGCCGGGGCCCCTCATAGCTAGGAATGTCTCACAGCTTTGACCATTTGGGGATATTTGCATCGTCCACACAAGGAAATGTGCTTTACTTAAGCATTAATTAAAAGAAGATGCCAAAGAAGACTTTATTTGCCATATATTACAGTACAGTGAAATTCTTTTCTTTGCATATCCAAGCTTGTTAGGAAGTTGGGGTCAGAGCACAGGGTCATGCATGATATGGCGCCCCTTTACTATTATTAATTAGCTGCATTCATAATGATGTCAATGTAAGGTCCTTACAAGGATAGTAAGACAAACGTGTCTGTCTGAGAAAGAGCAAGAGAGACAGTGCTCACACTGTATACATGTATAACAGTGTGTATAAACAAAATGAAGAAGGAAGTGTTGCAGCACAACCCTGACGATTTACAAGGAAAGTTAATTCAAAATGGATATTGTGTACTTTAATTCCTGACGAAAAGATTTGGGGATTATTATCAGCTACATTAATTGATTTGACAAGAACCTGCCACACGTATGACGGCATGGTAGCACTGCCGCCTCACACCCGAGCCCCTGTTTGACCATAAGCTCAGGTTGCTATCTGTGCAGCGTTCTGCATGTTGTATGGGTTTTCTCTGGGTTCTCAGGTTTCCTCCTACGTCCCAAAAATATGCTTGGAATTGTGCTGTCTGAATTAAACTGCCCCAGGTGTGAATGAGTGTGTGAAGGTGTGTGCATGGTCCTCTGCGAAGGACCGGTGTTCTATCCAGCGTGTATTCCTGCCTTATGCCCAGTGTTCCCGGGATAGGCTCCGGATCCACCACAACTCTGATCAGGATAAACAGATACATAAATGAATGTAAAGGATGTTTGCAAAAGAATTAACATTATTTCAACAACATATGTAGCCACATTATCCAGGTTTTAATTCAGTGCCTCAAAGTTTACAACAGCCTTGTCTGAGGTATTTGAAAGTAGTGTTTGCAGTGTGCATGACTATTATGCAATAACAGAACACTGTGTACTTATTTTGTGTGTATGAGACTCTGTGTGTGTATATGAGAGAGAGAGAGAGAGAGAGAGGGAGAGATGGTAGTGCAGTGTTTACCTAACATTTTAGATAAGTGCTCTTGCAGCTTGCTGGCTGTGGCCTCCCATGTTTCTCTTTCCTGTACCAAGTTGGTTTGATGGTTTACAGTCTGCCATTTGCTCAGAATGACCCCCTCAGACACACAAAAACTAAACTAATAAAATATAAAAGCCTCGAAGATTATTTCAGAAAGACACAATGTGACTGTGGTGTACCTGTGGTAGGTTTTTTTGTTTGTTTGTTTGTTTTGTTTTTTTGTTGTGTTATTATTTTAGTCGTAAGAGTAAATCCCCCTCTGGCTAGGTAAGAGTTAGCTTAGCCTTGCTTACAGCAGTCTCGCGCCCAAACCCGGAAAAACCTGGGCGTTCCCTCGCGCTTTGTCCACTTTCCCGCTCTCACTCTACTTATCCACCCCCTTTTAACGTGCTCGTGTTTCACAGTGTTTGTGTAATCTTCCTGGCTTGAATTATATCCTAATTGTTTGTGAGGCGTGTGTTTTTTTTGCCCCCTCACGCCAAGCTGAGTGTGTGTTTGCTCGTTTCTTAGGTACGGTTGTGCTCGGCCGGCTTCTCACTATTCAGCCGCCGCGGGAAACAGAGGATGGGCGTGGTCTGATCCGCGCGCTCTGCCTGCCGCACTCTCGCTGCAGTTTTAGCGCGCTGCAGTTTCCCGCCACTCGAGCCGGGCGCATGGGCGGGGCTCCGGCAACAAAGACACAGCCGAGGACGGCTTTCCCGCCAAATGCTCAACATGCAAATGAGGCACTATGTGGTGGGCGGGGCTAACGACAGAGCGCGCCGCAGCGTTAACTCTTTCATCGCCACGCTTCTCAAGCGTGCACATGCGGGCGCTTTATGTGATGAGCAAAACAGATTTAATCTCCAGGAGCTGGAGCTGCAAGACGGACAGTTGTCCCTCCTATTGTTTATATACACACATTTAGCAACGAGCTTGTTTGTTTACTGGTTTAGCATCAACAGAGGAACTTAGAAAGCCATGTAATCTTGTTTTCTTTTATTTATGAGTCCAGTTTGAATTTGTGAATTGTTGTACCGCAGGGTTAATCAGGCATGTCAGTCTCCATCCAATACTAAAGAATTAACATTTTACCCAAGATGTATCATCACATCAGCTTTTGATCGATATTTTGATCAAATGCAGTTTTATCATGGACATTAAAAAGTCGTATGAGGTCAGTATACAGAGTTTACTGGGGGTTTCCTCCGGGTACTCCGGTTTCCTCCCCAGTCCAAAGACATGCGTTGTAGGCTGATCGGCATCTCTAAACTGTCCGTAGTGAGTGGATGGGTGTGTGTGTGTGATAGTGCCCTGTGCTGGTTTGGAACCCCGTCCAGTGTGTCCCCCGCCTTGTGCCCCGAGTCCCCTGGGATAGGCTTCAGACTCCCTGCGACCCTGCGATATGCGGTACAGAGAATGGACGGAAGTTCTGTTTTACTGGAAACTGTACTACACCAAACTTTAATCATCTTTACTGAAGTACACTGCAGTTATTCCCTGTATTCGTCTTTTTTAATTATATATAGTACTGTGCAAAAATCTTACAAACTTTTTTTTTTTTTTTTTTTTTTAAGTACAAATTTTGTTCTAGATGTTTATTTTACGACTTTGGCATTATTTACTCAGTACAAAAACTTTTTATATTTCCAAACACAAAACTTTTCCAAAATTAAATGTTACAGTAAAATGTTTGTATGTCGGTAAAGAAATCAACAAATTACACTACAGACAACATTAAAAAAAAAAAAAAAAAAAAAAAAGGCTGCTGGGTTTTGCTGCAACAATAAGAAGCGAGTGTGACAGTCAAAGTCTCCAGAAGAACTGTGGCTGGTTTCCTTATAAAACTGCACACACTGTAACTGAGACTACTGACTTTTTTTTTTTTTTTTTAAAGCAAAGGGCTATCACATAAAAATATAGACTTTGTTTAGTTTAATATGGTTTACTGCTCTTTAGAATTTTTTTTTACATAGACAGTATTACCTTTCATTATTTTTGAAGGCAACTTTGCTTTACAGCATTTGATTGCAGACATTTGCACAGTATTGTATGTATATTCTTGCTGTACCTGTCAAATAATGTTATGCCCCGGTTTTGTGCTCTGTACCCAACCCTAACTGTTTCCTATTTTCCAGTAAGGATTACCATGCATTTTTTTCATACAGTGGACTGATAATTTACTTTTTGCAAGACACTTTTATCCAAACTGCCTTACAGTTAATTAAGCTGAGCAGTTAAGCTCAAGGGCCCAACTGTGGCAGCTTGGCAGTGCCAATATTTAGACTATCAACCCTCTGATCAGTGGCCTAGAGCCTTAACTGCTGCTTATGTCAGCTGGTAATATAATACTTTAAGTAAATGTGCTGGCCTGATGTTAGGTTTAAGGAAATTATCCTACTTCTTTGCTTACTATTTTCTTTCCCATGAGAGAGTAATTAGCTTTAGTGTCTGAATACAGGTGAAGTGGTCCATGTGTGTGTTTGTATAAGGAAATATATACCAGCACTACCATCTCCAACCCTCATGGGTGGTTTGAGATATAAACACACCTGCTCTTTTTGGAGTTTGTGTGTCGAGTATGGAGGTCAGGTACAGTGAGGCTGTTGAAAATATATCCGCAGGTGGTACTGCCATAAAGCTGCTGCCACATGGCCCGGATTTACCTGCAACAATAGAGTCAAAGCGGGCAAAGGTGGCATACAGGTGTGCAAAGCATGTGTGCTCACCACTCAAGTGAATAACAGGTAACGGAGGCTTAGCCCATTCTGTTAAAAAAGCACAATAAGTGCACACTACATGTCAACTGCTCCAAAATTATTGAGCTGTTGTTGTGAAACACATCAGGCAAATGAGAGAGTAACTGTTTGGGGCTTGACTAACCACCACTAGCTTCCTGCTAACTTTCTATAGTACTTCCCTCTGGTGTGGGCTTGCTAACGGCCCGCTCTCATATTTCAGCTTGTGTGTTTATTTTGGCCCTGCTCCTGTCAACGGACCCACTGCTCCTGAATTTACCTGGAAACTTCCCAAGTGCAGAGCCCAGGGGCTTCCCATTAGCGATAGGCAGCTGCAGTCAGCACTCACTCTGTCTCTTCCTTATATAATACTTATATCTTAACTGGGAACACTGGACAGGTCCAAACATGTTCACTTAGTTTAAGGGTCTATGTCATGGGAAACTGGATTTATCTTTTCTTCTACAGCTGGGTGCCCAATATTGCATACCCTTAGGACAAAACGAAGAAGACAAAGACATTTAATATACACCAACTAGACTAGTCTGAGTTATATTTCACAAATATTCCTTCATTGTCACAAGAAAGAAAATGGTCAAATGATATATCTCAATACAAATAAGAGTTAAGTGTAAATGTTGACACCCTCCTCCCAATTCTTCTTCACATCTTTGTTATAATTCTGCCAGATGTCACACCATCTTCGCTAAATCACGCTTGGATTCTCAGACGGTTGTCATAAAACTTTGACTTCTTGCTTTTCAAAATATTTTTTCTGTTGATTTTGTCTTGTGGATTGGTGTCTTGTTGCAGGACACTGTTCAGTTGTAACTTCTTGAAGATTTTGTATTTGTAGATACAAAAACTTTTTGTAGGTAAATTTTTCCCAATATTATTTTAAAAAATGGGGGATGCAAACATTTGCACTCAGCTGTATTTAAGAGTTAAAATGACTACTACTACTACTACTAACAACAACAACAACAACAACAACAATAATAATAATAATAATAATAATTTTACTGTCATTCCTCTCTATAGCTTGTATACGCTGGAACGAAATGTTGTTTCTCCAGGACCATGGTGCAACACAGAACAGTACGCAGGACAACAGTGTGAGATGATTCCAGAACAATAAATACACACACCAGAACAATAGACACAAGACAATAAAAGTAACATGAAGTAACTTTTCTCACACTGATTCTTGAAATGATGTTAAACACAGCTGGTGTATGGTGGGTTTTTGGCTTTGGTTAAGCTGTATAATCTA
Organism: Pangasianodon hypophthalmus; assembly: GCF_027358585.1. Lineage (NCBI taxonomy): Eukaryota > Metazoa > Chordata > Actinopteri > Siluriformes > Pangasiidae > Pangasianodon > Pangasianodon hypophthalmus. Next base: position 11,606,462 of record NC_069732.1, on the reverse strand, counting down.
TTATTCTTCCTCCTTCAGATCTTTCATTGTAACAAATATTCATAATCAGATTTTAATAATGCATTAAAATCAGATTACCGTCAATGTTTAAATAATAATTGTATGCTTATAACAACACTTAACCCAGGAAACTATTATTTGATTAAAGCTTGATATGAAAGTGGAAACGCTGGGCTTTTCCTTGAATATTTGCATTCACAGGAGATTCAGCTCATTGGACTACTAAGCGGACGCCACTAGTCACTATGGAAACCAAGCTGCTCATTCACTCACTTATTACCCCTTTCCTCAGATGAATGAAAAACAGTTCAGACCAGTCCTAAAATGATTTTTTTCCTGGAATAATATTAGCCATTTGTCCATCAGTGGATTTGTTCCTGTTCTGTTTGCCCACACATTCAAATGTTAATAAATTTTACACCATATTGCATCTCTCTTCAGTGGTAGTGTAAAAATTTGTTAGCAAGCATTACTGTCGCAGTCATATCTCCCTCAGATGTTGTAGCAAGGTCAGTTTGTTCCCAGAATTAATCGTGTATTAAACATGGCATCACCTAGAATACTTAACATTACTTACTAGTAACGTTTCTTGCCAACTCCTGTACAACATGAACAACTCAACCATAATGTTATGCTTAAAATAGTCCTGACTGGAGAGAAATTTGAATAAATCTGACCAACAGCTGTTCAATATTTATAAAACCACATTAGTTGACTCACACACTGTTGCTGGCTGTTCCATTACAGCAAAGGACTTGAGATGCACAAAAAGACACTTTATTTACAAAATAATGGACCTCTGGGTCCTCAAGGGTATCTACAGCAATGGCAAGGTTAGCCTGTAGTGAAAGTCTCATAGTTGTGATGTCACTACCATGAGCATGTTTATGTATTCGTCCTACAGCACTTTGGCCCCACACAGTCACACTGAAGGGAAACTAAATGTATCGATGCTCATGACTGTCAATGGGCAAATGGATCTTTCCAGATATCAGATAAGTGTGGCTAAAGGGTTTTGGTTTTGTTGACGTCTCAAAGGATTTCAGCCCAAGATTAAGCATTTGTTCAGCTCATTTCAGCCAAGATGATTATGTGAATGAGTATTTGAGCACGTGTGTTTGTGATGACCTGGATGGATGCCCTGGAGCGCCATCCAGGGTGCATCATGCTCAGGTTCCAGATCCACACTGACCCTGAACATGAATGACTAAGTTTGGAAAATATTCATGTTAAAAATTCATGATAAATTCATGACAAACATGTGAAAATGTGCGCAACATGGGCCCTTTTTAAACGGATGAAAACTGCCAAGTTGGTTTTAGTTTTATATCTGCATTAAAAGAGCATTCGCAGGGGATAGAAAGTTTCATTTTCTTTTTTTAATTACCTTTTTTTACTTTTTTGGATTTACTTACACAGTTTTTCATATATTTTACATAATATTGATATATAATATAATTAAATCTTAAAAAATATTGATATATAATCAATATTATTATGATATATAAAATTTATTAACATTATGGCTAGGCTATATGTACTATAATGTATGTGAGACAGAAATAGGCTTACAAGTTTCTTTATTTCAACATTTGAGGACAACTAACTAACACACTTTATGTACTACAATAGCAATTATATTCAAATATACTATATTTAACACTATTTAAATACATATGCTGGGGAAAATTGTACAGATGGGTGACAAATTAAGGAAAACCCAACATAAAATGTGTAATGTGCCACCTCGAGTTGCCAGAACAGCTTCAATGCACCTTGGCACAGATTCCACAAGTCTCGGGAACTTTACTAGAGGATGAACACCATTCTTCCAAAAGATCCAAAATCTCCCATAGGTGTTTAATTGGATTTAAATCTGGTGACTGTGAAGGCCATAGCATTTGATTTGCATCATTTTCATCCTCGTCAAACCATCCAGTGAACCCTCTTGCCCTGTGTTTGGGGGTGAGCTCATCACTACCACCGTCAGGATAGAAAAGCTTCATCATAGAATAAAGGTGATTAGTCTGAATAACTTTGTACTGATTTTTGCAGTGACTCTTCTCTCCTAGAGATTCTTTTCTGTTCTGTATATCTGCAGAATCTGCGAGCACCATGTATTAGGAAATTTACGCACACCGTTGCAGTTTATCAAAAAGTGGATAAAGAGGCAGACGTTTCCAGTTTCCTATGGTATGTGACTGTGACTGTGCAACCTGTATGATACAGGACAGAACTCATTTCCAACAGTATTGATGGTAGTCTCTCAAATTATTTCCAGATGGAGTCTCTTTCATAATCTTCCCCTGGAGGAGTTCTTGTAATGACTATACAGACACCATATCTTTCCTCTAGTGTATTTTTCTCCTCTAGGTTGCTTGCAGATCTCTGATCCAATCCCTATGTCTAGACAACACATATTGTGACATTAAAAGTAATGAAATGTTGAAACAGCAAAGAAACATCTGCTTAATAGACTTACCAAATTTACCAAGTGTATTGAATGTTGAACAGATCTTAAGATATAATGCTTGGTTATAGCCTCATATTTGCATGGGTTCTTAATACTCTACTGCCCCCTTGTGGGTGTAGAGACTATTTCAGCTGTTCCAACATGTCGATTTCTGGGCTATGCTACATATAAAAGTATGTTTTTTGTTGTTGTTTGAGCATGTGCATGAACAAACCACAGCCAGTATTACAATATGGCATCACTGTGAACAGCAATACAGTAATTTTGTTCATGCAAATGTAACTATGTGGTGTGCATGACATGAACTTGCCTTTATCCATGCAACACATGAATTGTACTGTCCTCTAGTGATATAAAGTCAAGGAAGGCTTTGCAATTTTCTAAACATTATATGTTTTCTACCAGTTATTATAGACCCTTAGAGAGGCCACAAAAGGATCTTTTTTTGTTCATGTGTATGATGTACTCATTTTTTTCAGTGTGATTTATAGTTAAATATGGCCATGATATAATAAATTGAGATCAGGAACATGTGATGTGTGTGGGCGATTTACTTTATTCATGATCTCAATTTTTGTATTTCGAGTTCTTGAATTAATACTGTTAAGTAATTTGTGCTTTTCTCTAAAGATAATGTGTGGAACATTAAAATGTGATGCAGTACATGTGCATGACACCGAGCCAAGATTTCTTCTACAGTGGTAAGATTCAAAGCAACAACATGGCAAGATTTGAGATTTTCTCATATGCAGATTTCCTATAACGTGGTAAAGCACCAAATTCAAACCATTGTCTTGAATAATTCCTCAGACCAATAGTGAGACGTGTGTAGTCCGATGTTTCTTCAGTTCCCCACTCACAACTTTAGGACCTACCTACAATTCACCTGCCTAATTCACATCGCTAATCGTAGCTTTGCCTCCTGTTGCTGAAAACTGCCTGCTCTTACTGACAATGAATGACTTCCAGTTGCTTTGTTATGCATATGCACATTTGCATCATTTAACACTGTAACCCTACATGAGCAGCACTGGAACAGTGAGACACGTTTAGACATACTGTATTCACTTACACTTTGTTTGTGGAAATTTATCAGATTTAATTTTGATTATTTGCTATAAAACAAGATCTTGGCTTCCCAGGGGAATTTTTAAACCAGCCTAATTTAGCAACTGTCCTGTCTGCCGCTTCTACCCTGAACATGGGGCAGAGTGATTCTTGCCCCAATGGACCTCTGTTAGCACTTGTGGCAGTATTGATCACTAAGTGTAATAATAACTCTATGGAAAGTAAACTGCTGCACCTCAACTGCACAACATCTAAAAAGGCAAGCAAATTGAAGGAGCATTGGTTTCTCTCTGTCAAAAAACAAAATTAAAAAAATCACTGGTTACTCATAAGAGGTAATTAGTATTTCAATGTAGTTTTAAGTGTATGGAGTTGTGAATGACTTCATGAATGTTAACATTTGTTGAATGGCGGCCCCATGAATGAGACGCCACTGCTCAACTGTCCAGGGTTTGTCTAGTTCTGAAGAGAAATGGTAGTAGCTATTCACAGCTCATAAGGCTAAACATGAAATAAATAATGCATTAATCGCTTTGCTTTACCAAAGTTCAGTTTGCAAAGAATTAATGAAACTCTCAGTGGAAATGACGCTTGACGCACTGCTGCTTTGTCTTTCGCCGCTATCGCTGAGATGGTGACTCTGTGTTGCACAACTACACAGAAATAATTGGGCACCTTTCATTTTGATGTTTGCTAGTGTAAACTTAGGGTTATTGTTCAAGTGAAATAGTGATTAATTCCACATTAACTCCACATTCTACATTCATAATGCAGCAGAGAAATGTGATATTTATGCACAGTGCTACAGTGGTTCCGTAATTCTGTCTGTAGGCAAGAGGAAGTGAGCAGAAGATCACAAACAAAACTGAACTTAATAAATGACAAGTTTATTGTTGCACAAAATGTACAAAATAACAAGCAAATGGACAGTCCCCTCCCTCCCCCATCGAACTTGCCCATTACTTTCTCCGCCAGTATGAAGTTGAAGAGCTGGAACCTATGACTACAGCAAGTCCAATAGTCCAAGCCAAATGCAAGGTTTCTTAGACACAACACACACCCAATTCAGTCACTGAACATTTGAAAATGAATAAAAACACCGTATTTACACAATTTCATCTGAAGTTGTACAGCATGCCATCTATTTATTTATACAGAATATGTTTGTGAACATACCCCTGTATAAAAAATATTCTGTCAGATCAAATTAAGTTAAACTAAGGGCTATAGACATCGAAATACAACACTGCATTTGTTGCATCTTAATTTTATTAAATAATTTATTTTTTAAATATTCACTTGTTTATGACATGATCTTTTTTTTAATTGCATCTTACTAAAAGAAACATTCTCTAGTTGAATTTAAGCGCATCAGTTCCATGGCCTTTTAGATGGCTGGTGGAAAATCCTCCGCTTATTCACTTATTTACACCAAAACTTTCTAAATTTTTTCAGCTGTACGCCCTTTGTGTGTGTGCATGTGTGTCTGTGTATTTGTGTGTGTGTGCAAGTGAGTATAAGTAATAAGTGATTGATTTCCAGTTTTCTACAAGAATAAATGTGCCCAGAACTTGAACTTGAGTACAGTAATAGGCAATGTCATGGTCAGATTTTCTGGTATTTCTGATCAGTAGATTTAACACACCATAAGTGTGTGTTTTAGTGGTGTACTACTAAGAGGTTGGTGTTAAGCGGCTGATTAATTGGGACCTGTAGTTCACTCAATATGTAGTAGACTCCTGATAAACTACACGTCCTCAGATGAGATGGTTGCAGAGATAGTATCTACAGTGCTGCGTGAAATGTGAGTGGCTTCTGAAATAGAGTTTCATGGCTTTCTTACAATTCCTTCTCACAAAGTTTCCCGAAGCAGAACAATTCCTAATTCAGTGCCTTACATGTACACCTCACTAAGGCCTTTACTCTGTTCATGAACTGATCACTGTTCATTCTATATTGGCACAACACAGCTTATTCTAAACTGCTTTTGCAGTTGTAATTTTAGTTCAGTATTGCTGTACAGCACTAGTGAATAAGTCAAACAAAAATCCTTAACCTGTGCTTTTCAAGTATTTACAGCAATGCAAGTGTCTTGTTTTATAGGTACTGAGTTCTGCAGAAATAGCATGGATGATTCACAAATTGATTCTGTAACTGAAACTTGGAAAGGGAGTGCAGTATTTAAATACTCCTGTAGAATGAATTGGAAGAAGCACGGTGTAGATAAAGATAAAATTTAAATGCATGGAGACTGAGTGGCACTATACACACTATACACTATACAATGTGAAGCCATTTTCAAAATCTTTATAATTATTAAGGGGATTATCTATGTGCAAAAATAATCTGCAGAAGTACATAGTTATATGGACCTTATTTGTTGTTTTTGTTTCTGATCGTAGGGCTTTAATATATGGATTTTTTTTTCTTAAATGTTCTCATCTGGTAAGCCATGGTTCTGTTTCAGCTGTTTTTTTTTTTTTTTTTTAATTTTAATATACCTACATATATATATTTCTATAATCTCTTTTCATGTTTTTACAAAATCAAAGACATGATGAACAACTGACAATATATTATATATACTTTTTTTCCATTTTTCCCTATTTAGGTTTTTGAAATTGACATTTTGCATTTCATTCATGTAAACAAACAGGTTTCTGTGGGTGTGTCACCCAAAAACTTCTAGCTTTCATACTTTTTTCTCTGTCAGCAACTTCCTTCTTCATCTGTTTCTCTCTCCCTTTCTCATACTCGCTCCATTTCCACCCTCTCTCTCCAGGCATCTCCCCTCATTGAAGCAGAGCACGGATTTGTTTAGAGGTGCTGTCATCGTTTAGATGTCTTGTTGTGTACCTTAAGATGAACAGAGAGTTAAAAGTCAAGTAAAAAAATCTCTACAATTTAATTTTAGAAACAGCATTATTTATGACAAATAATGTAATCTCACAATAATATTTGAAAAGCATGTTTCTGTTATTCTCATTACTCTTTGTATCAACTAAAAACAATATTGTACATACATGATCCATACACTCCTACTCACCTCAGTGCATTCAGCAGTCCCTCCACGCTGTTTGAAGGCTGCTCTTTCAACACCTTGATGCAGCCCTTCATCTGCACAACACACACACACACACACACACACACACACACGCAGACAGTGTTAGAGAAAGGTCAACTCCTTCTGATCCTCACTCCTACTGTGACAGTGAACACATCTATCTGCTCCTGAATAACCAATTCTGCCACACACACACACACACACACACACTTAATCTGTTACCCCACATTACTATGAAAGTATACTCTTAGGAATAGGGGATTTGGATAGTTAAGTGCTTGTTCTACCTGGAACCTTCTCTAAAAGGGAAGTCCTCTGTTCTAGGGTTCCACATAGAACCTTTATTGGTTTCCCCAAACTGAAAAACTCTTTAGGCTTCTAGATTTAACCATTTTTCTAAGAGTGTAAAATAAGTGAATGGATATAAATGAAACAGAGCCATAATGTAGCTGCAGCAAAAAAAAAAAAAAAAAAAGATGTGTCTTACGTCAATCTTGGAGGTTTTAGCGAAGGCACCCACGGGGTGAACGTGGTCGTAGAGGATAATGACACCCACCATAACACGCATGCAGAACAGCATAGTGTCTGTGTTGGTGAAACGGCACCGGTATTCCCTAAATACACAGAAAAACAGCTAGATTCATCGTCCTGTTGCTATCACTGACCTGTATTTTAGCTAATGAAGACTGATTTAGACAAGATTCAGGAAGTGATGTCTGAATTTTTGACACAACAAAATATAAGGAAAGGCAAAAGACCAAAGATGTTTCACTGTTCTTTTAGTTTTATTTTTTTCTGACCAGCACAAAATCTTATCTAAACACATTCAGTGAGTGGCTATGCTCTGATTAATTTTATCTACATGCATTCTTCAGTAAGATTTATATTTAGCAGCTTAATTAAATTTTCTGTCAAAGTGGATCTATACAATAAGTTCTACAAATGCACATGTTTTTGTATCTGATGATGGGAGATTTGTCTTAGAGTAATTCACTGGGTTTTCAGGAAAAAAGGAAAGATTATTCTTTTTTGAAGTTAGTAGTGACCCCAAAATATTATAGTATTATATAGTTATAGAGCTATAAACAAGAAGTTAATTGCTGTTTTAGTGGCTAGCTAAAAGTATTGCTAGCAACCGTTAGTAGTACCTGTTAGTTAGCCACAATTAACCACAATTAACAATTCACAATTAACATTTTAGCCAGCTAGCTGGAGGAAAAAAAACATTGTTAGATAACCTGAAGGAAAGATTTCAGTGCTTTCAATTTCTTTCAACATTTTACAGTATTTACAGTGCCTAAGAATTCACCCCCTTAAACTTTTCCATATTTTGAATTACAACCTAGAACTGAAATGGATTTAATTTGGGATTATTATGCCATGATACATTTATTATGCCATGATACATTTTGTGTATTATGCTACACAAAACAGCCCAAAATTTTGAATTGTTGCCAAATGCCATGTTGAAGAAGGTGGAAAAATGTTCTCTGGTCTGATGAAACAAAAATTTTCGGCCTTGGCACAAATCACTATGTTTGGCAGAATCCCAACAAAAGTTATCACTATGAGTGTATCATCTCCTCATTGAAGCATGTTGGTGGTAGCATCATGTTGTGGGGATGCTTTTCAATACCAGGACCTGGGAAACTGGTCAGGGTTGTGGGAAGAAGGATGGAGCCAAATACAGGGCAATCCTAGGAAAAAACCCTGTTCCAGTCTACACGAGACTTTAGACTGCAGAGGAGGTTCACCTTCCAACAGGAGAATGACCCGAAAAGTTACATTGGAATGGTTGTAAACCAAGAACTTGAATGTTTTAAAACAGCCTATTCGGAGCTCATACCACAATCCAATTGAGAATGCGACAAGACTTAAGTTTGGCAAGAAGAATTGGCAAACATATCAGCATCCAGATGTACAAAGCTGATAGAGACATTTTCCAGAAGTAGCTGCAATTGCAGCCAAATGTGGTTATACCAAGTATTGATTTCTGGGGGTGAGAATACTTAAATATCTGTTGCTTTGTTTAATTAACCTTTCTCACAATAAAAATAATTGTACCTAATATGTCTAACATTTGTTAGTTATGGTATACTGTGAAAATCAAATGGCAATAATCCCAAATATGTCCATTTCTATATTAGGTTGTAACATTAAAGTATTGAAATTTTTAAAGGGGTTGAATACTAATGCAAAGCTTTTTACTTTTCTTTTTTGTGCTAGAAAAAAATATGATGTTTTTCCAATTTATTTCCATTAATTATTTCCAATAATTGTTGGTTTATGTGTCATTATCCTGGTCATGCTAATCTCATTTACAAGCATTTTCCTAGACGGTCTTCCTACTGTGGTTAAAATTCTTTATCTTTTCTTACATTTGGTCCTTTCTAACCAAAACCATATCTGGACTGGGAAAAATTTATGTGGGTTTTCTTAAAAAGGAAGAACTTACGGAGTCTCCAGCATGACCCGGCACACACAGGCCATAGTGCTCAGGCAATCTGTGGTGTCTTCAATAGGCAAAGTTTTGTTCTGCAGTATACAATACGTGGATAATACAATAGCAATACAATACAATACAATGTATTTATAATACACCATTTTTTAAAGATAAATTTGTCTATACAGTTCAAATCATTACTCCAGAGCAGTTCTAAATACTTGCCTCTGACACAAACTTAGTTGTGGCATTGCTTAAGGTTTTCAGCATAGGTGTCGCTTCTGCATAAAACAGAGACATCCGATTGGCCATTTCGTTATTGACTTCATTCTCTGCCTCTAACTGCAGGAGAGATAAATATTTTTTGTTCAGACAGTGAACATGAGTGTGTATGTGCGTGATAACATGTCCAAACTTCAGGTTGAAAGTTTATTTTGGCACAGCACCTGCTGATTGTTCAGTCGATTCCTGCTTATGGTCCTCCTGTAGTAACTAAAGTCATTCTGAATGGCTGGATTTGTCATCTATTGGAGACAAGACAACTTTTTCAGAACATCTGATAATCATACAGCCTGTTCACGATGCTGTAAAAATGGCTATTTATTACACAGCACATCGACTTCACATCATCGACAAAGCACAGAGAGAGAGAAGGATGCTGCGCATTAATCTCACCTTTAGCTCGTCAAAGCTAAGAGTGAAGTGCAGGATCTCTGCAAACTGTTTAGCCAGAGCTTGTTCTCTCTCCAGGTGCTGCATGGGAGCGTACGGTGGGCTCGTCAGTGCTTCCAACAGGCTGCGTAGGGCATTTTCTGAAACAACAATATAACACAATCAGAAAATATTTCCCTAAAAGTATACTGTTCTCTGCTATAAATTGTTTTTATGCAACCATTTAGATTTCAGTGACATGTGACTGCAATATTTCAGAAGGGTGCAGAGAGAGAGAGAACAGTCCATGCTGTTTATGTTTATTAATCTTTTATGTGTATTTTTACATGAGTAATAAATAAGAATCTGGGAACACTGGAGGTTCCTTGGAGCTTAAGATTTCAGATTGTTAGTCAGTTGGTCAGCCAATACATCAATGGATGCAGAATCTTTTAAAACTTAACCTAAAATCATTAAATCTGCCATATTGACACATGATTGACACATGATGTGTCCATTAATGTCTTTAGCATGCTGTAGCATATCTCAAGAGAAGCTATCCCTTCTCCTCATGAAATATGCAGCAGCGCTTCTATAAATAATAAGCCGATATCTTTATCTGGAAGTCTGATGAGAAACTTGAAACCTCCTGAGCTGATATCAGAGGCCTGGATACAAGAGATGGAGAGAATGAAGGCCTGGATATGTTGAGAAGCATTTTTGTTTTCCTGCAGTCATCATTTCACTGACTTGGTGTGTGTTAAGTTTCTCCTGAGTCAGATGCATTCCCATGACACAGATTTAGCACTGCGTTACTGTCTCATCAGTATAGGCAAGGGAGAAGTGGTAAGCTAGCTGTATTAGCCTCTGAATCTGCTAAATTCTTATCCTCCCATGCACAGGACATGGAAGCTCTGCATCCTTTACACTCTGCCGGATGCGGTAGCCATGGCGACTCTTCTGTGAAAAATCTTTCATCTGCGCCAGAGGGAAGGCACATCCTGCTAGTGTATTTGCACACTGATGCCTTGTTGGCACAAGTGGTGTCCACGTCACCTAATCTTACTTATCCTTTCATCTAAAAAATTGCAAAAAAAAGAGCATTGGACACCTACTTACCTAACCTGAGTGAAAATTCATAGAATCGCTTCAGCTTGGCCACCAGGGGGCACACAGCGTTCCAGGCTTTCTCCTGAAGCTGGAGGTCATTGGGGTTCTGAATAGCCTGAAGAAAAGAGCAAACAAAATTTAGACCAAACATCTGTAATAGCTATGTTAGAATTGACAATCCAGTGTGAGTAAATAGAGTTAGAATGAAAGACATCAGCACTGATCCTTTCTTCTTTCTGTAAATTAGCTTCCACTGGCTGCAAGCTTTGATCTACAGGATCTGAGAGTTTTCACAGCTGAATACACCCCATGTACCCATTGGTACTATGCAAATATATGCAACCAAACCTATAAAACCAACCTATTAGAAAAAATATTTATTCCTAAAGCAGAATTGAATAGTAGATTTCCAGCTGTGTGGCTGAGAACTGCTTACTTTTGGGACATGCTCTCACCTCTCTTATCTCTTGCCCTGCTCCGCTGTAGGACTGTAACTCTGCTAGGATACCATGAGCCTCCTCCAGAACGGCGCTGACTTGATTCCAAACGGCCGTCTCCGCCTCTGTGGGTTGGGCATCTGCAGATCAAACATGGTCCCGGTGTCAATTTATGGACGTCAATGTAGATTAAAGTCAAACACAGCCAATATTCTTACTGGTTCTTCTGGATTATTTATCACCTCTGTCACACATAGCCTTGTATGTGTTCCTTTCTCCTTGGAAGCCAATAGTTTAGAGTTTAACTGGACTAGTAGTCACATTACTATTGATTCACAGAAATGGCAGTAAACTAAGTACCACGCCCAGTTTCTGACCCTGATGGAATAGTTACTCCATACTTTGGTGGTATTATTACTTTATTATCTCACAGAGAGTGTTTTGTCCAAAGGCATTGAGACAGAGATTTTTAAATCCACATGGATTAGTTTGGTAATAACTATGGTGTTATTTCCAAGTCTAAATACATTAGGAGGATTTTGATTTTATTAGAGTATATTGGAGGATTTGTTGTGGTTGAAATAGCTTTCAGGGGACTGATGATTGAATGAGCAGTTAGATTTGAGATTCTGAGCTTGGTGTGACTAAACAGGGACTTCGTGGAAACATTGTACCACCACTGTCCAGTTTATCTGCACTCTATTCATAGGTTCAAATACAGTGTATTTACAGTTTACCAATTCTTTACTTGTAACAAGAAGTGGAAACAAAGATTTGATATATTTGTGGTGTATTTTAGCCTAGTAAAAGGTCAGTTGCTTCCAAATATCTCACAAGTGGCTTAACATGTGTGAGATAGTATAAGATATTGTATTTCTGATGTGTGCCATAGCATATTATAGTATTGCTCTCTCTTTCTGACTCTGTGTCTCTCCATCTGTGCCTGTTTGGACAGTTACACTTGTACATGTTTGTACCACAGTGCCTTCCCTAGGGCTATACACATGCAACCAGTCATACACACTAAATGTGCTCGTCCTAGTCATCTAATTTTGTATTAGGTATCAAAATATATTTTACCTTTTTTGCCTATGCTTGTTTATACATAGCTTTGCCATATTTACTACAAGGGAACTAAATTTTCTGAATTAAACTGAATTAGTTTCCTTATTCTTGGCCACACTAGAGGATGATTGGGCCAATTTTGAGGACATTTTGCCCCACTAGAATCGCAAAAGGTGAAAACAGTTATCTTCCTGTGGTATGGAGTGAGTAAAATCCAATCTAAAACACTCCAGTCTACACAGACTAGTCATGGTAGCCATGATTTAAAAGAGTAAATATTAAACATTTTAAGATATTTAATAGTTTAATGTATACAACTGAACTGTTGTCCTTTTTTTTTTTTTTTAATCTGATCTTGTTTGTTGAAAATCTCTGGTTCTGGGAGATGGGATCACTGGTCAGGACTCTGTGTGGACTCTTTATGAGCATAATTTGAAAGTGTGTGGTGTTGTATTCTGGACAAATCTTATAGTGTGAGAAGTTTAATGCCTAAGACAAGCCAAGGCAAAAAAAAAAAAAAAAAAATCTGTGAAATCTGTCATTATATCTGGGGTCTCTCACATCAATTACGGTTGCATTTTGTAGTGTGGCCCTGGCATTAGATGTAGATTTGATTAGATTACATCTACCTTGAATACACACCGGCAAGTGTCAACTTTCAGTTTATGTAAAATGAATGCTGTCAAAACTGGAGGTAGGAAGCTTTCATTTGACAGCAGTGAATTGTATTTTGTTCCTTCAGGTGCTGAATCACTGGGATTGTGAGAAAGGAAACCAAGAACTGTGACAGAGGTGGCCATTCCCTGTTGCATCAGAAATAGTATAGTACAGAGCAGAACAGGCTGCTGTCCATGTCCATCCTTTCAGAGTGCTTTATGGTTATTTACATTCTAAATAACCATAATACAAATCTCTATCTCACCTACACTATTAGACAGTAATTAGCTTTGTTTTCAATGGCTTAGGCTGTGTCGTTATACATTACTTCATTAGAGCTGAGTATTTGCAGAGTGCTGTTTGGATAGCAGCCTGTTTGAGCTCACTGGGTATTGTGCACATGAAGTTAGTGAAAGACCAGAGAGGAAATGTTAAAGTGGAGCTGGTAAAGGACTGGAGGTTTCAGAAAAGGAGGAGCTATTCGGGAAGGATAAGAGTTAAAAAGTGAACAGAGAAATGGAAATTCCCACTTCCTCAGTTCATACACATTAACATGCTTGCTTCTCTCACTCATTCAGTCACACCACCTTGCCAGCCACACACACACACACACTGACAGATGAACAAATAACATGGGCATATGCGTAGTCAGAAACCAATAGTGAGGAGAAAGAAGGAGAAATGACATTAGATGGGTTTATAGCATATCTTTCAATATATGCATGGCATTCCTGAGATATTGCAAAAGATTGTGCATCATGCTAGACCTGGAAATCAGAAGAAAAAAATTGATCACTGTAGGAGGACATTGCACATTGAAACTCTTGAATGCCAGCAATTTATGAACAAATAGAGGAACAGAGGGAAAAAGGAAATGAAAGCTGTGATGGACGCAAATGGGGATGAGCAGCGCTAAGAAAATAAAGAAACAAAACTCAAAAAATAAGAAGCTGATGAGCTCACGTTCAAAGTCAAGGAAAACTATTGGGCCATGCTCAAGTTCGGCGCAAGTCAGCACTTTCAGGAGATTCCCCATGAGCCCCCTGGAACAGAAAGAAGGGAGACATGTGTGGGTGATGGAGGGTCATGGAGATCTGTGTGGTGTGTGTGTATACAGATATGTGTGACACCAGGGGCATATACAAGGCGTAAGGTGTGGATGGAATGGGTTAAAAAGTGTTGACAAAGACCAGGAAGACTGGGGCGTTTGGTGTGATGTCATGGTGTAGCAATACATCTCTTCTTCCCTGCTCCATTCTTATTTCTCAGAACAAGTGCAGGCACCCACAGAACCTCCTCCAATCCCTCCATTCTCCAACCTCAGCACATCCACCCCGAGCTCTCACACACACTGAGATATAACACACCACACAGCAACAAGCACTTACTTTCAAAGTCCAGAAAAAAATGTGGACAGTTCTCTAAATCCTTGCCAAGGACCTTAATGAGGTTCCCCATGGCTGGCAAACCTGGGCAAGGGAGACAACAGATGCATACAGTACAAGGCAACAAAACCTGTTTTTTTTTTTTTTTTTAATCACAAGAGCAGTTCAGAAGGCAGGTTTTGACTTCAGCACTATAACTGTATAACATGTGCAAGAGCCATGCCAACTTTTATTTGATCAAATATTATATGTATAATATTATATGAAACGTGGACATTCTGACAGCATTAAAGAATCATATTAATACATTAATGTCTCTCTTTAAACTGGATCTGGATCTTTAAACTTCATCAGTTATGATTGAGATATCAATGAATAAATGTCTCAGAAAAGATCAGTGTGACTCAAGACATATCCAATCAGATTTCCAATTTATATTCAGTATCCAATTAGGTTTGTTTAGCAGTATGTGGATGCAATTGTAAGGCATTGTATAAAAGTATGCTAGGAATGCAAAAACTCAAAGCTTTGGTGTAAAAAGTGAAATACCATTTGTCATTTATTCAGTGAAGTGATGAGGATATCCTAATTTAACTGGTGGTGAATCTATATTAACACTCCAGAATAATTTGCTTTTAGTTCCCAGCGTGTCTCCTGTTTTTCTAGAACCTGCTAAAATCTTGCACCTTACCTTGTTAAATTGTTCTGTTGTTTTCTAACATTAGTAGCAGCTACTAGCTACTTTGAAATAATGAATCACATGCACCCTATAGTATATAACAAGTTTTATATCAGATTTGTGAATATCATGTTACAAACACAAAATCTGATTTAAGAAAAAAATCTGTTTACCATCTCAAAATGATTTCAAGCTCAAAAATATTTGGTCCCTGTTAAGAGTCACTACATATGCCCATTTCATTGTGTTTCAGCTCTTAGTATGACCAGAACTACTGAAAATATACATACATATATAATACAGTAAGTCTCTCATACCTGGGTTTCAGTAATTATACACAAAAATATTAAACGTAGGTCAGTTGCAAAGGGGTGAGATTGAAACATCCCATTTTTTCCACTCCTCACATCAAAGTAATACACCATATGATATGGACTCTTGCTAGTGCCTAATAACTGTAGTTTATGTCCTCTCTCATTAAAATTCCAATCTTTTACAAATGACATTTTATATTTGGTCAAATTAAATTTTGAAAGCTCACCACACCACCATAATTATTTGGTTTAAATGAAGGCGAATCCATTTGTTATTCCCATTGGTTCTCATGTGTGCTCTGAGTACCACCAGATGCCTAAAAACTTTAAGGTTAAGCAAAAATCTTTATATGCATAATAATTTACAGCATGTAATATGATAATTATGGGAGTAGATTACTGATGATTTAGCTCATGCACCATTAGGGGTGTAATAATCAGACGATTGAATCGATGTATTGATGTAAAAAAAAATATTTTAATTCTATTTTTAAACTAATGTATAAATTATTTAATAGGCCAATAAGGTGATTTGTCCATAACTCTGATACCTTAAAAATAGTCTTTATCTGCATCATCAGCATTCGCCAACAAACGGTAGGCCTACCTCGGATTCTGAACAAATTTTCCTAAAGTGAACTGTATTTTATTGTAGCAGATTCAGTGGTAATATCACACACAGTACTGTGCAAAAGTCTTAGGCATCCTATATTTTTTTTAGTACAAACTTTGTTAAAGATTTTTACAAAATCATTTTAGATTTCCAAACATTAGTTTTCCAGCACAAAATTAAATGCAACAGAAAAATGTTTGTATGTCAGTAAAGAAAGCAGAATATTACGTAAGAGACCACTTTTCACAAAAAACATAATGAAGGCTGCTGGGTTTCACTGCAAAAATAAGAAGTCGACAGTCAAAGTCTCCAGAAGAACTGTGGCTGCTTCTAAACGACGTTCAGTAAAACTTACCGCTAATTTCCTTATAAAACTGTACAAATTGTGACTCCTAATTTTTTTTTAAAAAGCAAAGGGTCGTCACACCAGATATCGACTTTGTTTCATTTATTATTGTTTACTGCTCTTTATAGTATTTTCTTAAATGTAGAAACATTTACTTTCATTATTTTTGAAGGCATCTTTGCTCTACAGCATTTCTTTGCATGTGCCTAAGACTTTTGCACAGTTCTGTATATCGAATCGTTGCCTTATGACTCGAAATTGTATTGTAATGTAGCAGATTCAGTGTTATTTTCAAATTTTGAATCATTGCCTTATGAATTGAAATGGTATTGTGTCGAGTGGAAACCTGTGGTTTGCACCCCTATGCGGTATATCATAAAACATTAAAAACCCTCATCAACTCTACTGTAAAAATATAATCTAACCCAATAGTCATGAAGACCCCATGAATTCACTGGATTCTCAGTCTACTGCAGATCAGCCACCAACTTATATTTTACATTTTATCACTGTGTGTAATTACCATGGCTATTAAGCATGTAGAAGGCTCACGATAATAAATATCTACAGGGGTTCCAGGGGTTCACTTCTTTTTTCATATTAGCATTCCACATGTATATAAACTTCATTAGCATACAAAGATTTAATACCATATCTCCATACTGCAGCTATATAAAAATGGAAAGACTGAAAATAAATGCTTGACGTGTTAGGAGACTCCTTTTACAAATGTTATCTGAAATGGCAGCTAGCCTTACGTTCTGCATCAAATGGTGATGCAGTATGTTGGTTAAAGGCGCGCACACACACACACACACACACACAGTACAGAGATAGCATTTCCCAGCCGGTTTATCACTGCCCGTCTCCTGGCAACTAGCCGTATAGCTCTGTTTCCATGGCTGGATTGCTCAGCTTTCTCCCCCTCCCTCTTTGCTAGCTGGGACTTTCATCAGCCCCATGCTTCCTCATTTTCGCCTGTACTTATTACAAGGAATGGGGCATAGGAGCTACAGTATACCTGGCTGATGTTACATGATGGATGTCATTTTGCTTCCCAAATAAAAAAAAAAATAGTTTGAGAAGGCAGCAAATATCCTACATATTCTGTTCACTGCTTATTTAATGGATGGTCCATTGATCTATATTGTTCAAATCGTTTGCTCCTATAGCATCTGATTTGAAATTTCACCTCAAAATACACAATATATCTTATATTCATATATTAACTTATATATTAATTACTGGAAAATATTTTGGTTAATATTTCTTTAAGTATAAATGACATAAAGATAATCTCTGTAATATAAATATTATTACTATTATTTTTCATGTTCATTAGAGAAATTTAGCCAAAACACATAGTGGGAGAGTTATTTTTAGTATTGCTGCACTTAAAGGCGCACCATCCACCATTCAAACCGAGAATGAGAGAGGTAGTTTAATGTCAACTCTGCTACTTCTGTCATCAAGGACAATTTCTCAGCAAACCGACAACTGTTAATTATGGCTCTACAGCACGCACTTCAACATAACGCGGACATCATGACATCTATTGTTGTTATCACCTACCAGCCAACATACGCTTGCCTTCTCCCACCTTTCTTTGTTTTGTTCTAGTTTTCTCTTGTAACAATGCTGTGCCTCTTCCTCCTCACTCTCTTCCTCCGCTGGACACTGAGGTGTTTCTCAGATCAGCAGAACCATGTGCTTACCAACAGTCAGCCTATGTGTTGTGTAGCCTTATAAGAGCTGTGCACTTGTGCAGAAGCCGCTCTGCACTCAGCATGACACTGTTCTTTTCACACTTCTCTTTTTGTGACTGCTATTTGAAGGCACATGGTGTGTGTGGTTGTGTGTGTGTGTGTGTGTGTGTGTATATGTATGTGGGTGTGCGTGTGTGTCTGACTGATAGATGTGTTACTTTTTGGTCTTGTGTGAAAAAAGAGTGTGGGCTACAGAGGATGCCCTAAACTAGGCCTGGGGTTTAGTAACTATGTGAACGCTTAAACAGCAGCTTCCTGTGGACAAAAAAGTCTGCTAAACAGAATTCTGTCTAACGATGCCGATTTAGCTTCCGCAAAGAAAAAAAAACCTCTGAAAGCTCCCAATGCTACATTTTGTTCCTTTTTTTTTGTTAGATGTCTCTTTAGACTTTTTTATGCTTGGTGCGTATACAATATTAGGAAAGGATAAATCATTAATGCCAACTATGTATGGTGTGCAGTGGCAGCCAGTGATAGCTGATAGCTCTGTGGTTAAGGTTTGTGACAAGAAGCACTTACATATAAGCGTTTGCTAAATGAATAAATATAAATAATAGGCACCTCATAGCTGGATTTAAATATATTTAATGGTGAGGTGCGGAGAGAAAGTTCCTTGCTAGTAAAGAGGAAGTTAGACGAGAAGTCACAGCCTTGTCTAACTACTGTGAGAATGAAAATGCCTTCTGCCTCATCAGTGTTTAATGCTAAAACCAGACCAAAGGCCTGCTCTTGCCCAGTTTCCTGAACTTTAATCGAGCCATGCTCTGGTTTACACATTAGTGCAGTATATACATTATCTATAAATATTCTGTCCATGGCCGCAAAAGGATTGCATCATAGCAAGTGCATATATTTTGCATACAGTCAAATGTATCTAATATTTCTTATTATAAGATTACAATATTCCAAATGTATGATTATTAAATTTCAATTTCAAGCAATTTCAATTTCAAGTTTGAAATAGTCATGTTCTATGGGCAGATAACTTTTTTAATTTTAAGTATTTATTTGTAGAATTTAGTGTAAGACATTTGCTTCTACATAGGTATGTATGTTTTTTTGTTGTTTAAATGCACTACTTTGGCTCTAAAGCAAGTTCATTTTGATTTACTTTGTGGCTATGGCCTTTCTGCAGCCACTTTGTGAAACAACATGTGTAGATAATGCAAGTGACATATGCATTCTGTGGTTTTATGTTTTATTATCTGTCTGTCCAGCACCCTTGTTCCATCATTCTTTGTGCCATATGGGTTAGTTGCACAAGGATGCACAGGCCACAGCTGGCCAGTTTCATACTCATACCTTTGCTTGCAATGTTCCTCCAAGAGCACTTTACTGCATCCACTGGGGGCCTGTCTGCTCCTCTGCCAGTATCACAGCATCAGCATCCACCGCCTGAAGGAGAGAAGGGAAGATATTGTTCTTGCTGGTTTTCTTTTCAGAAAATTGATTGGAAAAAGATAGCAGAGACACAGGGTGCTAACACTGACCAACCAAGGTGCAACACGCACGCACGTTTGTCTAACTATCCTTGTGAGGACTTACCACTGAGATAAATATTAACACAGCTAATCTAACCGCAACCTGAACCTCAGTAACTAAAAGGAAACCTTTTGACTCTTTTACTTTGTTTAATAAACGGTAAAGTAGCTTTTCTCATGGGAACCAGCCAACATCCTACGTGCCTACACCAAACCTTAACTTCAGCAACCGAAAGGAAATCCTTTGACTATTTTAGTGTTTCAAATAAAAGTTGATTTTTTTTTCACAGGGACCTGCAACCACAAAATTTGCATGTGTTCTTATCATCATGGGGACATTTGTTCTCCAAAAAAAGATACATGCATGCTGAAACGCACATATTTCTCTGTACTAGTACGCTGACAATGACAATAAAGTTGAACCTAACCTAATTTGTGTGATTAAAGTGATAATTTTTATCTAGACATACATTATTATTTTTATTTTTTTATCTGTGCGTACATCATTAGGAGCATCTACTGTAGAAATGGAAAGTGACAATTTTTTTATTTTTGGCTTTTGAGCAATAATAAACTCAAATAATAAACTCAAATGAATATTCAGTGTTGACATGTAGAAGCTTTTAGTTATTGTAAGACAGACGGTGCATTTGTTGTGTTGAAAGAAGACTTAGCTTCTAAGACATAGCTTCTCAATTAACAAAATGATACTGGATTATAGCCCAGAACAGTTTGTTAATAATGGAGACATAAAGTTGGCAAGAAATGTCTTAGATTTTCTAGTGTCTAGGTTACTGGCCGTTTTGTGCACACATCTCACTAAAAGCACCTTCTCTAAACTCTGTAGTTCCTGCCAAGAGTATGTAAGTGTATATGAGTGTTGTTATTGATTATTACATGTCACGCTTGCATGATGCATAGGAAAACTTTCAGCAGTCTGCAATCAGCGTAGTGTATAGTTCCAGTGGGAAATCCAACATAAAACAACACTTCACAACAAAGTTCCCAGAAAATTCTTGGGCTAATGAATTCTCAAAGGACAAGCAGCTCAACTCTACTGAGGAGGGTCTGTCAGTAGACTTCAGGTCTCTGAACATGTTTTTAAGCAAAACAGATGTTCTATAATGTATATAGTATGAACTCAAACACCCTTCAAACGTTCCTGAGTAGGCACGCAGCTATCAGAGGTTGTTTTAAGATCAGATATCTTGCCGATTTATCTGATGTTTATCAGCTAGCTAGCATTAGCAGTGAATATTATAAACTTTTATGAATAGTACTTGAAAATCCTCTCAGTTATCATGTCATGCTTTCATAAGTTAGCTGCCATGTGAAGATTATGAACACTTTAAAATTTCTAAGAAATCTTGTCAGGTTAGTTTATGTTAGCCAGCTAATACTAGTAGTGTAGGATGTGGACATTTATGAATGACTTAAAAATCTTCTCGTAAATCCTGTCAGGTTAGCTTATGTTACCTAGCTAGGCAGTTTTTGCCATGAAGATTATGAATGCTTAAATTTCTAAGAAAATTTGTCTGGTTAGTTTATCAGCCAGCTAGCATTTCAGGGAAGATTGTGAACATGATTGTAAATGATAAAATAATGTCAGAAACCTGTCAGGTTAGCTTATGTTAGCTAGCTATTGCTAACATTATAAGATAATGAACATTTATGAATATGACTAAAAATCCTCTCAGAAATCCTGTCAGGTTAAGTCATGTTAGTCACTGACTAACAAAATATGGAAAATGACATAAGCATATATGAATGCCAATGGCTTTCTTCCTCCTGCTTGAAGACATTAATATATGGACTCAAAGACAAACTTTCTATGGTCAGTGATGTGCAAACAGGCCTTATTGACTCTGTCCACCAATTTTCATTATTGATATACATCCAAACATCTGCTGGCACATCTGTATATAAACTAGAGGTGTAATTACACAATTACATTATCTGTATCTGTTTAATGCTCCAAATATTCATAACTGTATTTATATTTTTGATTTCAACCCAAAGTGGAAATGGCCAAAACTGGATGGGTTCTTCTTTTTTAAAATTTAATATAAGCCCTACAACTCTGCCCCCAGTCCCTATTTGCATAAATCTAGTCTTAACCAGACCATATGAACTTATGAAAAAATATGAAGAAATATGAAAAAAAAAAAAACCATAGTATTATAGTATACCTAGTTGTAGTATATCTACTATTTGTATCTGCATTTGCATCTGTTTAGAACATATTATTTATTTCATTGTGAATAATATATTCATATTCAGTTACATCCTAACATAAACTATGCACTAACTGTATACTAACCCTAAATAAATATACACTAATAGACATCATGGCTTTGTGACATAACGTGAAACTGTGGTCTATAAATTTCTTATCACATCTAAATAAAACACACACACACACACTCCACACTCAAAATCATCACCAGCCACAGCCAATAAGTTTGATGCATAATGCAGCAATGTCCACTCCATAAATCCAAAAGAATATTCATCATAGCACACAAACAGCTCTGCTTGTTGCCATGGCTTATGAGCAACCTGCTGTCCTGCTGTGCACCGCACTCACACTGAACCGCACAACTGCTCCACATGAACCACAGTCCCGATTCAGCATCATCATTAACATGAACCATTATCACTACACCATGAGTGACAGAACTAGAGCAGTGTGCTTTGGGGTGATGGGGGATGTATGGTATTTTTTACTGGATATAATAACGTCTCTTCTGTTTATGTCTCACACATCCTTGTCCAAGTGGTGTTTGAAATGCCAGACTGTGAAGAGTTCAGTTTCTCTGTTCCCTGATGGATTTACAGTGAGTGTATTGACTGGGCAGTATTGTTAATACATTTTGAGGGCCGTACAGGGTCATCACAGGTCAAAAGATGCTTTTGAGACCTTGAGTTGTATGTGGATCAAATGTTATGGGGTTTGTCAGTGAACTGCTTAATGGTTCAGAGCCACAAATGATTAAATATTATAGACTGCCTAGTTTGTTTATGATGTGGGATGTATAATACAGCAAGGTCAGCCTTTTTCACCTCTGATATTGACAATAATCACCTCAATATTCCAATAAATCCTGGTCATTGCATTACGGTTAGATCTAAGAGACAAGCACTGTAATGACCAACCCTCTGTGAAATGTGCAGCCGTCAGCTTTAATTTGATTCCTTGTGTCTTTTTTGAGCAGAGAGCTACAGTCCCTTTGTTTTTGATTTTAGCAGTTAGCACCACCTGAAGAGAGAGAGAGAAAGGAATATTGATGCTATATGATGATTTTACTTACGGATGCTGCGTTTAAAAGGAATTCAAGGGCTCTATTAATGTGAAATGGTGAACACTCGAGACACGCTTGCCACTTGTAGCTAAAGTCATGAAAATTTAGCTCTAGAACACCAAGCATTAACTATATAAAGACTAAGGCTATCGATTTAACTAGCTAGCACTTAGCTGGTAGGGCTTTTAAATGCACAATGACAGTGAAAGCAAGAAGAAAACATCAGGGATGTCAATATTTTCTTCAGTTGCATTAGTAAATTTGTAAAAATAAAAAAATTTAAAAAAAAAACCTCCGTATGACTTAAGTGACACTTTCCAGTCATTAGAATTAACATCGACTTCAAACCAAATGGCATCACAACTATCAGTGAATTTTGATTTCTGAAACAGTGAATGCCACAAGAGTGAGATATTTATATGGAATCTTCTCCTAGCCACGGTGAACACAAGCCCATTTTTAATGTTGCAGTATGAAAAGAAAATGTGTATATGATATTTGTACAGTAGTCTGTTGCTGAAGCACGCCCCAAACCATGCTTTTCTGCTGAGTAATATATAATTGACTTCCACGACTTGTTTAGTTATATTATTGAGGAAGTAGTCAATTTCAACAGTACTCTCATTCTTATTTTTTATGTATTTTTATTTTTATAGATACTGCAATTTTTTTTTATAGTAGTACGGCATCTACAGTGCTGTGAATATGTATTTTGGCCCTCCTGATTTCCTCTATTTTTGCAAATTTGTCACAGCAAATGGTTTCAGATCCTCATTCAAAATGTTATATAAGACAAGGAGAAGTTTTTAAATCATCATTTCATTTATTCAAGGAAAAAGGTTATGCAATACCTATATCACCCATGTGAAAATGTAATTGCCCCCTAAACTTAATAACTTGTTGTTTCAGCAACAACTGCAGCCAAATTCTTCATCAGTCTTTCACATCAGTGTGAAAGAATTTTGGCCCACTTATTTTTAATTTAATTTAATTCTGTGAAATTGCACTTTCCACTTTCAAGCATGAGTTTAAGGTCCTGCCACAGCATCTCAGTGGGGTTCAAGTCAGGACTTTGACCAGACCACTCCAAAACCTTATTTTACTTCTTTTGAGCCACTCAGAGGTGGACTTGCTCTTGTGCTTCATATCGTTGTCTTGCTGCATAACCCAATTGTGCTTGAGCTTCAGATCACGGTTTGATTCTCCTTCAGGACAGCAGAATTCATGGTTCCATCAATTACAGCAAGTTGCCTGGGCCCTGAAGAGGCAAAGCATCCCCACACCATCACACTACCACCACCATGTTTGACTACTGATATGTTCTTATATGGAATGCTGTGTTAGCTTCATACCAGATGTAAGGGGACTGAAGTCTTGCAAAAAGTCCACAGAACATTTTCCAAAAGGCTTGGGGGTCATCAAAGTGTTTTTTTTTTTTTGGCAAATGTGAGATGAGCCTTTATGTTCCTCTTGGTTACCAGTCATTTTCACCTTGCAACTCTCTCATGGATACAATTTTTTTGCCCGGTCTCTTTCTATTGGTGGAGTCATGAATGCCGACCTTATCTGAGGCAAGCGAGGCCTGCAGTTACATAGATGTTCCTCTGGGCTTTTTTGTGACTTCCTGGATGAATTGTCAGTGCGCTCTTGGAGGAATTTTGCTAGGCTGGACCACTTCTGTGAAGATTCACCACTTTTCCTTGATCTCTCCATTTGGACATAATGGCTATCACTGTTTTTGCTCAAGTCCCAGAGCCTTAGAAATGGCTTTTTATATCATTCGATCATGGCATAGTGTTCTGTACATTGAAACCACTACTTCAGATTACTGGAAAAGTTCTATATAAATGATATTTAGATTCAACAGGGCAGGCAGTAATTAAGCCTGGGTGTGTCTAGTCTAACTGATCCCAATTATCAGTTACATTTGGTTAATTGTTTGTCTGAGTAACTAAGGGGCAATTACTTTTTCACACAAGGCCAGTTGGTGTTGAATCACTTTTTTCATTCAGTAAATGAAATGATTATTTAAAAATGATACTTTTAGTTTACTCAGGTTGTCTTTGTCATATTAATTTTTATTTGAAAATCTGAAATAATTAAGTGTGACAGATATGCAAAAATAGAAGAACTCAAGAAGGGGATGAATCCTTTTTCATGGCACTGTACATCTCTATCCACTTGCTATATCAAAGGTTCTGCTTCACAAAAAAGATACAATCAGGTAATATAACAAGCCATGTTAACTTCGCCTCTCTTGCTATTTAAATTGTGTGTTTCCTTTTCTAGAAAATAATGAAAAAACAGAATGATGGAAAGGAGCGAATGATGCCTGGCTGCTTATTTCTTTCTCTCGCAATATGTTCTTGCATTAATTCTTGTCAGTGAGTGAAGTGTCTTTCATTTTGTGCAAGCGAGAAAGGTGCTGATCATTTGTCTTTCCTCTTTTCCCACCATTTTTTCTGATGTGAGGAGAACACATTTCCCCTGGACATTAGCATGGTCGATGTGCTGTGGATGGAACATTAGCTTAGCGCAGTGGGCAGTGGGAGGGAGGTTAGTGCAGACAAAGAGCTCAGCTCTGCAGCTGATGGGAAGTGGCAATGTCGGGACTAGACTGACTGGTAACGTGATGCTATGGGGCTGAGACGCCCAGTCATCAACCTCAGTGAATGCTAGCACTAGGAAGAATTGTGTGAGAGGGACAGGAAGGTAGGGGGAGCTTCTACTGTGCCACCCTTCCCCCCACATTCTCTCCATCCTCAGTGTCTGTGATCAGAGAATGGTGCTGCATGAAAAAGCCAATTGATTACCAGCATTAAGAATTGAGCTCAAAGTGTATAGGATCTGACCATTTAAAAAAAAAAAATCTCATTTGATGTTTTGACTCATTTCATTTAGTCATTGATTGGGTTTCAAGGTTAGCAGATTTTTGGAATATTTCAAGATATCAATGCCATGTTTACTTTTCTTATGATAAAAAAAGACAATTAACAGAATGCATAATGAGATGTTTTGTTTTGCTTCACTGGGTTACTGAAAGAGTTTCACTTGCATGCATGGTTTTCACACTGCGTGCGTTAGCTTTTGAAAGAGTGTGATGAAGCCTCAAGGCTTTCTTCTGCTACAGTTCTGCATTTTTAAAAATCAAATTGCCTCTGAGGATTTTTTTTTGGTGACAATCCATTTTTGGTAACAACAATGTAAGGAAAGTGTTATTAAAAAAAAAAAAAAAAAAAAAATGTAAATATGATCAAATTGGTTTGATTGGTCAGACGGTATTGATTCATTTTTTATTACAGCAGCTCTGACCATGGTTCTGGCTGCAAGGGAAATCACAGGTTTATATTAATGCGCTCATTGTAATATATTATTCTTTCTGTAGTAACAGCTCAGTCAAACCATTGAATGTGCTGTTACCATAGAGCTGCTTGAATGAGCTGTTCAAAAGGATTAAAAAATTGTTGATTGTTTTTACTTAACAAAGACAAATGTATGATCAAATTTTCTGTAAGAAGATATTTATTTAACGTTAATGGAAGGGGTTTTAGATGTCTACGCTTTGTAATATTCAGTAGGTTTTCCACCACAGGAGAGTCATCAGGACTGAGAAGACAATGCTTTCCAGTTTCTTGGTAACATGATAAGGCTATATTTTGTTTACTTATTCAAGAAAAAAAGACAGGTTGGTGAGGAAACAACTGTTTATATTTTCTTTAATAAAGGATATCAGGAACTAACGTGTCTTGTGGAAGTTCCACAGTGTTAAATGTAACTATTAAAGGCTAAATGTATCATATGTCTTTCAATAATAAATTGTCAAATTGCTGTGGTATAAGAAAAAAACAACACTTTGGGACATGCTGTTATTGGAAAATAACTTAACAGTGAGTCTGCTTTCCATCAGGCTGCATCACACAACCCTGGGGTTTTCTTTATTTTCCTATAAAAGCCTGGCCCATCATGTTTTATTGCTTACTTGAACAATATCAATGAACTTCATTCAAAATATCAAAGACCATGATATGCCTAAATTGCAATACTCACTGTTCTGAATTTTGCTGCAAAATATCATGAGGGAGAGAGCTCTGTTATTTGTCATCTGCTCCTTTGTTATTTGGTCTTTTTTTTTTAAATTAATTATTCTAATTACTAAAAATGTTACCAACCCTGGTTTCACAGTATATCTATCTCCTCTCCCATCCGAATCAATTTTTATTCTCTTCCTTCCCTTTTGACAGAGCACATTTGCTCAAGGTCATCAGTTAAATCAGCAATCTATATATAGCTACATGTCTTAGACTCATTGACAAAAGCTTCTGTCCTTGTGCCTTTGATTAAGGTACTGGTTTGACCTGACTCTTGCTGAGTCTGAAAATGAAGAGAATGGGTATTATATGAAAGTTTTTCTATGTAAGTGGATAAGAGAGGGAAAGAACATATCTTTCACATCCGTTATTGACATACTACCATGACTGACATAAAAGCATGCTCGTTAATCTCAAAGTGCATCTTTGAGTTTGTTGATCTCTCTGAGAGTCTTGTTTGGATCTGTGCCAGCAGCTTGTTCTTTAATCCACTGCACGCTTTTCCGATACTGAGGTGCCATGGCTGTCAGGCTGCCCTCTGTGCCCGCCGCTCGGCTGCCCTGGGCCACAGAGAGAGACGGATGATGAGAGATGAGAGGAGATGAGAAGCTCTGTGCTAGCCAGTCCTGCTGGGATTTGTGCTCTAAAATTCCCTCCAACCCAAACGTTTTCAGGCAGACAAAACACTTCAGATTAGTTTCATCTACCCCTTGAGCAATGAAGAAGATAATAAATATGTTAATATGAGCAGACCAGAGTGTTTAAAATAGCATGCAAATTGGTTTGTGCTGTTGCCTTAAGGTTGTTAGACTAAAAATCTGAATGACTGAAATGGCTTCATTCTCAATAGTTTTGGATTAAATTTAGCTGGAGAATCAATTTTTTCCCCTCACATGTATGACTTTTGAATGAAAGTGTTCAAATTTGTATAATATATGTAAGGAGTTGTCTCCCTCCTTTTTTTTGCTATTTTTATTATCCTTAGAATAGTAAAAAAAAAAAAATGTCATTATGATCAAATTGGTCTGATTGGTCAGAAGGACTTGATTCATTTTTTATTATAGCAGTTCTATCCATTGTTCTGGCTGCAAGGCAAATCATACATTTATATTAATGCGCTCATTGTAATATGTTATTCCTTCTACAGTAATAGCGCATTCAATCGATTGAATGTGATGTTATTATTGCGCTGCTTGAAAGTGTTTGGATTTGTATAATATATGGTTTTCTCCCTTTCTTATTTGCTATATTTATTATTATTATTATGATAACATTACAGGGTTATATGTGTACATCTCTTGTTGGAGGTCAGTACCACTGTACAGCAATAAATGACTCATTTTATATAGCTGATGATGCATGAAACAGTTATTAACCTCCTTAAACTCCATGATTCCTCTCCTTAATCTTATAATGTATTAGATTAATTCTTATTTGTTTTCTCTGTAGTTACTACACAATATGCTGATAAGTTTTGGAAATCTAAAGGAAGTTGTTTATGGTTGAAGACACAGTTTCTGATAATGTCCAGTATCCTGTATCATCACTAGCTCTTGGTAAATGTGTGTCCTCAGCATGCTGCACTCTCACAGTGCTCTCTGGCTGTCTCTCTATCAGACATGGTCATTTTTAGCCCTTCCTGTAGGGGTGTCTCTCTTCTCAGACCTGCTCTTTGCGCTTTGTCCAAATGTGTTGGGCTCTGAAACAGAGCTTCTTGCCAGAGACTGACAGCTCAAGGCTTGTGGAGCAGCTCTCTATCTTGACCACTCAGTGTCAAGAGTGAAAAACTAGAAGGTTGCATATCTTAGCAATCAACCTTGGTTGCAGAACTGCAGTAGAATTTAAGGTTAAATAATTGATTATTCTCTGGTAATAAAAACATTTAAAAAAATTATTTCCATATTAAAAGAAGTGACCATTGCACTACTACCAAAAACTGCTTCAAGTGGATCAGCCATGTATCAGTCTAATGATCAACTGAAACTGTAAAAGCTTTACTTATACGCTTTTATATATCTTAAGCCTGAACATTAATTGGCCATTTGTGTCTTTGTAATTAAGTTTAGTGTGGTGTGAAATGCCTTAATGGTTCAGTTATATTTTTAGCCATTTAATTCAACTTATTTAATATTAATGATAAGTAAGCTATGGGAAACTGCCAAGTTAGAATCAGCAAGATGCTTAGATACTGGCAATTAGCAAATTTGAGATGTTGTTTGTTTGTTTGTTTGTTTGTTTTATTCTTCCAAATCATCCACTAATCTAACATTTGTTTTAATTTAGAAAACAAAATTAGAACTGTACCAAGGAACCTGGAAATGCAGTTTATACAATAGTAACTTGAATGTTATTTTCATTGTAAGACCATTAATAGTCAAATGCCAACAAGTCGCAACAAGCCAACAACGTTTTGCTTTACATGTAATGTGTTTAAAAAAGATTTGAATATATGATGGACACCAAAAAAATAGTAAATTAATTTCTACTGACAGATATGCCTCTACTCTGGGCAGCTTTATGATCTGTTATTTTAAGCGTCCAGCTGTGAATACAGAAACTTTGTACACAATGCTGACATGGATTTGACAGTATTCACCTATGTGAACTAAGGCTAGTGGCAGAATTTTATTGTTGGGGCATGTTAATTAGGAATTTGGGTTTGTTTTATGGGTTTATGTTTCATTCACCATTTGCCCATTATACTACTTGTGTACTATGTGTTTTATGTTAATTCATTTAGAGATCTATTGTTCTTTTATAGTATGATGTGTGTAATGTACCAGGTCTCACAGGATTTTGAACCACTTTAAATTAACTAATGGAGAATTTACATCAGTGCCTCTGATAACCTGGAATGTATGTGTTCTCTACAGTCTTCTTTTACCTAGCAATGCAAACACACACATACATACACACACACACACACACACACACACACACACACACTATAATGCCTACATACACACATCCACACTGCAGCAGTGACAGTCAAAGCTGATCTCAAGGTTACTACAGATCCCTTGACATCCCCCACTGCATCCACCCCCAACTTGCTCTCTAGATTCTCACCCTCCATACCTGCCAAGCTCATGTTCTCTGCAGAGGGGTAGTTCATGAGACCAGAAACCACTGCTCAGCATATCTTCTCTAAACTGAGAACACACAGCACTACATGTCCTTTGTGCAGTAAACAGAGCACTCAAAATCCATCTTAGTCCAGCTCTATAAAACCCACTGGGCCTGTTCTCTCAGATGCCCTCTAAAACAATCCCTTTCAGCCAAACACAGTAATCCAGATCATCTACTTCTTCAATGACACAGGAGGGGATAAACACTTTAATATGAACAGCAGAGAGTTCAGACTCTTTTTTTCTTTTCATTAACCTGATTTTTACACTGATGACAGTAACCGTATCATAATTACAGTGTGCAATGCCATTGTTGAGTTTGGATTAACATTGTTTATTTGTTTCACTGGTCATTTGGTTAACTAGCTTCTGCTGAATGCAAGGAAAGTACTGACCAAAAGGTATGTTAATCAAAGTTTTTTAATTTTGCCTACAGTAACATCAAGAGGACAACATAGTGATACAGCAGGTTACATTGCTGCCTCACAGCTCCAGTTCAATCCTGAGCTCAGGTTACAGTCTGTGTGGAACTTGCATTTCTGTTTCTGCGTGAGTTTCATCTGGGTTCTCTGGTTTCCTCCCATTTCTCAAAAACATGACAGTAAATGGACTGGCTACACTGCATTGCACCTAGGTGTGAATGTGTGTGTGCATAGTAATGGACTGCTGTCCAATCCAGGGTGTATTCCCACCTAGTGCCCAGTGTTCCTGAGATCAACTGCCACCCTGACTAAGATAAAGTACTTATTGAAGATCAATGAATGAATAATGGCAAGATGCTTGGTGATGAAATTAAAGTGGTTTGAAATGACTGTTGATAGCATTCATTTAGCTTCAGTAACTGATTTATCTTAGTCAGGGTTATGGTGGATCCAGAGCCTATCCTGGGAAAACTGAGTGCAAGGTGAGAATACACACACATATGTACGCATGCATACCTTCACACCTATGGGCAATTTAGAGTAGCCTGTACATCTCCTGGCATGTATTAGGGAGGTAGGAAGAAACCAGTGTAAACTCACTTGATGCAGAACCACCACATGAAAACCCGAGCAGAGACTTATTTAGGATTGAATCCTGGAGATATGAGGTGCCAAAACTACCTGTGGTGCTTCCAGTTCATTTCAATAAATTAAAAACCTCCATGAAGTTTGGCATCCCATGTGATCAGAAAACAAAACTATTCTTTTTCATATACACATAAGAAGCACCAATGGATATACACATAAACAGCACCAATGCTATGTTGTGTTTACCCTGCTATACAATGCTATGTTGTGTTTTTTTATTCTCTGTTCATCTGTGTATATGAAGATAGTCATTGCGACACAGTTTGCATAGCCAGTCAACAATGAACAGTTCTGCTATTCCTGTGCACCAGTAGTTCATGTTGGTGCCAATCTTGAGCAGGTACTAAAAACTAAAACCAACTGAAACCTTTGGTGCTAGGCCCATTGCCAGTAAGAAATCAGTTCCAGCTTTCCGGGGCTAAAAGTTCCAGTAAGTTATGCAGTGAAAAAAGGGCTTAGTACCAATTTTTCTTGCAAAGTTATCAATGACTGTCATATGACATCTGCCACTGTCTAATTTGGCTCTGCATCCTCCTCCTCCAACAGCATCTTGCTATAATATGAGGTGAGATTTGCTCTAACAACTATGTCCATGACACAGTCTAAACAGATAATAGAAAAATGATGGCATGCATACCCTCCGTTTGAAATAACTGATTGGGATTTTATGTGGCATGAGAACCAGGGCTATTGTGCTTCTGCCCTCTCTGCATTCATTTGCAAGATTTACCGGACATTCATCATCACTGCATCTCTTTGCTGTTATTAAGCTTACTCTATTTAAGTACATATTATATGCACTGTACAGACTTCTGTTATGGTGTATGCATTGTATGTCATATGTCTTTTTGTACATTTTAAATTGTTGAGCATATTTCTTCTTTGCATACAGTATATCTATTGTCATATGCTCTAAATCTCTGCACCTCTTAGCTTACATAGGTCTGATCCTCAGCACTATGCAATATACCTAATGTGCATCTCCATGACTGACAAATAGTAATTATAAAGGCAGGAAGGAGAAAGATGTGTAAAATGTACATTTTACATCATGTCAAAACAAGATTTTTTTTGTTCACAAGAAAATCTAATATGGGATGTTATTCATGACTGCTAAATTGAATAGACATACCTAATGAAAGGTGTTTTTCAAGGATTAGGATTCCTGTGTCTCCAACAGGAGTGTGATCATTACAATGAGACAGCTTCAAGATGACCAAGTAGACAGATAAATTGAAGAGAGGATGGAGGTGAGAAATAGACAGACAGCCACTGGCAGAAAGATCAGAGGAATGGAAGGAGAAGCGCAGGCAGACATGTTTCCATGGGCGAAGGGGAGAGATTTGGGGTAAGAAAGCTACATCATCTGCATCAGCCAATCCGGATGCTCTTATAAAATGTTCAAAGGGAGTGTCCTAGCAACAGACGAGTAAATATCTGTTCTGGCTCTTTTCATTTTGTATATTTGGGGGAATGTTCTCCTGAGACGGTTTGCTTCATAGGCTAACATATTTTTTGTTAGTATCTATTTGATACCTGAGATCCAGCTAGCCATAGTATTTAGACACAGAATAAAGACTTTTTTTTTTCAAATGTCACTGAATAATAGATATTCATATATACCTCCTCACTATACTGATTTTTATGTCCAATATTTGGGATGCAGTTGATAAGTTTACCAGTGTTGTGTCAAGTGCCTATGTGAATTTCTGCACATATACATTAATAATAGGAAAAAAGATTCAATATAAATTCTCTGTTACACTCATTACACACCTGGGAATCTGTTCATAAGGCTTAAGGGAAAAGCACACATCCTGAAAGGCCTGGTTTTGAGACTTCCACCAAAACCCATCAAATCTCTTGTTGTGCCACTTCATTAACATCTAGTTCTTTTCTCTTTTGTGGTTTGAATAAACCACAGCGACCAGGGAAATGAGTGGAAAAAAGGAGTGGTTCATTCCTTCATTCACCATCTCATTCATTTTTTTCCCTGCTTCTCACTCTTTTCTTTGCTCCACATTTATTTCCACCCCTATTGCAAGGATGGTGGTTTTAGGTAGGTGTGAGAATGCATGGGATTAAAAGACACACTCACACACCCACACACAAGCTAATTAGCTCTACATGCTCTGCATGCCAATCTAAATGTCACATGAGCCGTAAAATGTCATTTCTAACAAAGCTAGAATGGGGTACTCGCTCAATAACTGGTTTGCAGGGCAAAATGGTTGCCATTTGTAAAAGGAAATAGCTGACATACAGTACAGACTGTCTGTTGTTATGGGAACTGCCAGTTTTACACTGAAACACCTTTTCACTTCGCTGTTATTTATATTTTAATAATAATTTTACAGCACCATTTTATACCACTGAAAATAAAAGTATATATTAGTATATTAAAGGATGACTGCAAAAGCGTGTATTTATATAGAGACTGAGGTGTATTGTGCATCATAGGCACATGCCAGACTTTACTGAGTGTGTGTGTGTGTGTGTGTGTGTGTGTGCACATGTATGTGTTTATGTGTCTATTTGCAACTACAACGCACTGCTGAGAAAGAGGACGAGCCCTGTTTGACCGATCTCTTGCTAGGAAAGTAGCACACCCCTCAGTTTTCTCTCTGTCTCTTCCTCCATCCCTCCCTCTCTCGTTCTACCGGTGCAATTCTCTAAAGTCTGGCTGAAGAGGATGCCGGCATGGTAACAAGAGCGGCTGCCATCGCTTGCCATGTGCTACCTTCTACTCTAATTTACAGCACTGCTGCATCTAAAATGATACCAACTGAATTAAAGAAAGAGACACAAATGAGGAAGGGACAGATAGAGGAACTGAAAAATGGAGAAAGAGCATTAGTGATGCTGCTTACCGGCAAGAAGGTTTACAGGGAGGCAGCGGTGCTCCTGCTCTGTCTTCAGGAAAAAGAAATAGGTGACAAAAAGGGAAAATAGAGAAGCTAAAAGATCAGAGCAGACCCCTGTTTGGAGAATACAAAGGAAGAGTATGAAGTGTGAAAAAACAGCACTCCTTTCACTTCCCCTGTGAGCGGCTGTGTGGACTTCCCTGAACGCACGACTAGAGTCAACCTCACGCTGTGTGTGTGTTTGCGTGTGTGTATGTGTGTGTGTGTGTGTGTGTGTGAAATGTGTGTGTCAGTCCCTTTCCCTGCCTGCCTCTGGCTTGCTCATGCGC
The DNA here is from genome assembly GCF_027358585.1 of Pangasianodon hypophthalmus. Taxonomy (NCBI): domain Eukaryota; kingdom Metazoa; phylum Chordata; class Actinopteri; order Siluriformes; family Pangasiidae; genus Pangasianodon; species Pangasianodon hypophthalmus. The sequence goes on along the minus strand of NC_069732.1, from coordinate 11,572,129 downwards.
TCCTCCTGCTCAGTTACCAAATGATCTCTCTCACTCTGACTGTCTCTGCACTCAAGACTCTCTGCTTAGCAGCTGAGAAATAGTACGCTCCGTTCCATCCTCCCTCCCTCTCTTTCTCTCATATTCTTTTCTCTGTCTCTCACTCTTACAAAGACCCCCATCAGCCTATCCCCTTCACACCCCCTCCCCCTGACTAACAACTGACATCTCCAAAGCCTACAAGCATGAGTGGGGGGAGTGTGTGAGTATGTGCGCTTTATGCATTTATGGCATGGGGGGGTGTTATTTAACCCTTTGTCATGCAATTTGCCCTCCCTCGTAGCAGGTGTGTGTGAGCCGTCTCCCCAAATAAAAACAAGACTGGTCTCTGTAGTGATGCGACTGGTCAAACGATCTGCGTCTGGCTTGGAGTGTGTGAACAAAATGGCCATTGTTTGTACTCACCAGCCTACTTCATACTCATTCCGTCTTTTTGTACCCCTTCTCACCTCATCCTCCCCAGTTTGTGGTCAACACACACCCTAGCATGGGCCACAACAGTATCTCAATATCTCTGAAGCTGGGATGTGGAGTATTTGGTAATATATAGCAGTTGACCTATTTTAGATGCATGCTCACATAGATGGTGCATTAGCTCATGTATTAGATGTGTATTTGCATTCAACTCATATATGATTCATGGGTTCATCATTATCATCTCTGCAGTATGCCTCCAGAATGCGCAGGGACTATGCCAATTATTTACAGTGGCCTCCTGCAGTGCTATCATCTATCTTACTCATATCAAATGACTGCACGTTGTTAAATTTGACTTACACTTTGATACTGAACATGACAACTTTGTGTGATCATTGATTTTTAACTTTGGACGTTGTAGCACTATTTATTATTGTCAACTGCAATCCCTTATTGCTGCACAGCGTTTGGCTAATCATTAGTTTTGCATTGTGTATAGTCTTGTATTCTTAGTGTAGAGTTTGTTAGAGAATCTCTGTTAGGGATCAAACTCCGAAAAAGCTAATATAAGACGAAAAGATGTCGCATAACTGGAGCAGAGGGCTTATTTGTGGCCGGGCAACAGGGTGTAAACATTCAACACTTTCCAGACTTTGGACAAAAATAATAAGTCAGACTTTTAATAATAAATCAGAAGTATTAGTCGCTGTGAGCCAAGGAAAGAGAAAGGAAAAAAAACATGTCATTATGTTCAGGTGGTCCATACAATATAGCAAGGCGATCACAAGGCATGCACATTCATTACATTAGTCATAAAAATTTAGGGCCCTGACACACCAGGGCAACTGTTGGCCATCAGTTGTCAGTTATCATCAGTTGTCAGTTGCTCATTGCCTGTAGTTTTCAGCTCCAACTGAGCATGTTCAATCAGCACTTGAGTGCAGAAGAGAAACTGAAACAAGCAGGACAAGAATAAAACATTCTCAGGAAGACACACACACACCTATCTAGTACACACACCTATGTTTGGTAAATGATAGCTAGGATAATTTAATTTGTTAATTTGACTACGCTCAAAAACTGCATATCACACTAACTAGATACTAGTAAGTGGCATATTATTTAATGCATTATTATGATTTTCAGTAGACTTAGAATCACAGAGAGATTTTTTTTTTCTTTTTACAAAGACAGACAACTGCCACCTGTTGGTATGGAGAGTTACTTCCTTACACACCAATCAGAACATGTGTACATTAGTTTATTATTTGGAATGAACAGTTAATGTGTTGTAAACAGATACAAGTAGGAGGCACAATGTTTTTTTTTTTTTTTTTTAATTTTCCAGAAAAGTTCACAGGGCTTCTGGTTGAGACTGGAGGTTCTTGAGACGAATGCAACAAAAAGCGAGTGGGAGGCTTTTATTTTCATAGAGGTGTCTGTGAGAAGTCAGATGGGGACAAAAAGACCACACTCATTAATTTGAATATGCTGTGCTGTACAATGCATTTACAGCATTCATCTACTCTTCCTCAGTAACTGGCTGTTAATGGTGGTTTAAATTATGCTGAATTTGACTTACATCAGAAGTGGGAAGTCAGAAATTTGAAATTGCATTTACCCCTTTTTTGACCTTTTGAGCTTCAATGGACACCTCCACGTTCCCCTTGTTAGCAACAAGCTAGGCAGCTAAACGTGATGAGTGATTACCCCCTCAAAACAGCAAACTGTATAGTTATTGTTATACATTTAATAAAGATAATATGTCTGCATGTTGATCTAAAGCAACTAGAATATATAGCATTACTCATTTATGTTGTATTACTTTGCTTACTCCTTGCTACTTTGTTCACCTCAACTTGGGGTTGAGGAGACCATCCCGAGTTGCTGAGTAGGATTTCTAAGTTGAGGGGTGTTTTCTTTTTTAGAAATTATGAGTTACTACCTTTAGCTGAATGCAGCATTAGGCTACTAGTTCAATTCAAATAGAAAATATCACAGGCATGTACAAAAATAATTGCATGAGCAGGATTTAAAAGAAACTGTCCTATGCATAACTTGAGTGATGTAGCTGAGCTTGAGGAACTGTCAGAAGCAGAATTTCTATCTCTGGGGCACATAGGTGTCAGCTGTAGGTTTCTGCAGTGTGGTTAAGTGCACAGATTTTCACAGATGTGAGGTAATACAAGGTGATCTTTAATTGTCACCTTTCCCACATCTCATTATAAGACTACAGTGCAGTACTTACACATACCGGTGTGAGTATGTGATCGGTTAGTATCCACAGCCACTAGAACACTTGTTAATAACAGGAAGGGACTTTGCACTAGTTCCTCTTCAACATGATCAGATATACAATGGAGGCTATGTTTTTGCCCTTCTACTAGACAGATCATACTGTGATGTCACATACAGACTTTTAAAGTACTTTTTTTAACTTAATGGTTGCCCATGGGTGGTAATTAATGAAAAGTTTGACCACTATTGTGAATGAGTCAGTGTGTACTCCCAACACTTTTAAAACCTCACTAATGTCCCCAAAGTGAGAAAAGTTGGTATTGAAACAGAATGAATCATTTAGACTGAATCACAAGTCATTATTACAAACACAGATAATGCCCCAAATTGTCCGAGAGGGTAACTCCTACAGACTGTGTGCATGACAAATGCTTTTAATGTATCTAATTATTACAGTGTCTTACTGTTTGTCACTGCTTATATCACTACTCAGATCTCATACACTGTTCTACTTAGGAATGTGATGTATTTCATTCCAAATGCTTGTTTACAGCAGTTTATTTTCAGTCATGGCTCGTCCTGTGACTTCTGTTTAATCTGTTATTGCTGTTGCTTTTGGTGGAGGATTGAGGTACACTTTGGAATGGGGAATTTATTTAAGTGTGTAAACAAACAGAAGTTCAGTTTCAGTTTGAACAAAAATGAAAATACATGTTGCTTGACTTATAGCCACAATAGAGGGGAATCACTGGAAATCCCCATATGTCATCTGCTGATGTATCTTATGAGATCAGTCAAGAAGTGAAGTGTGATTAAACTCGACAAGTTTCTGACTACCTGGGCCTTTTTTTTTTCCCTGTCTGCTATGTACTGTATGACACATTTGAGCCATGCTAGGCAGATAGCATGATAGGAAGTGAAATATGTGTGGTTAAGCACAAATATCATTTTTAACCACCACTATGCACTGGCATTACACACTTTCGCCATCACTTTTCTTTCTTTTTTTTTTTTTAAATCAGGGGTGTAATGTAATGAATTACAAATACTTTTGTTTCTGTAATTAAGTAGTTTTCTCAGGAATTGTACTTTATAAGTAGTATAAAATGGGTGTGATTTTACTTGAGTATGGTTTAACAGTACTTTTACTTGACTATTTTTCCTTCAAGTGTGCGTGCTGCTTCCATCTCCTGATTTTATACGTTTGTTTATTGTTTTCCACTTCTTGAGACTACTCCGACAGTGATTGGACTCTCCTTATTATTAGTATTCTTCCTAGCCAATCATATCAAATCACATAGAAAACCTGTGTGGTAACAGTAGAACTGGCGCCAACTGCTAATAATCATCATAGACCAAGAAAGGCAATAGTGTTCTCATGTCATGTTCGCTTTGCATTCTAAAGCCTGTTGTGGAATAAATCAGACCTCTAATTTGACAGGTAAGATTGGATTTTATGCCAAATAGGTTAGCTCGAGTGATAAGGGTTTTACTCACAATAAAAAAAAAGCTCATAACTCTACTTTTAAATAAGCTACTTCTTAAAATGGATACATTTACTCTACTCACAATACACTTTTTTGGGAAGTAACAGTACTTTTACTTGAGTATGATTTTTTAGTACTCTTTCCACAACTATTTCCAGCTATGATTATCATGCCATTAGTTTTTGTTGGAATGAAGGTTACCTCAGTTGTTAATAGCTAAAAAATGGATGCATAAATTAACCTAAATGGAGAACACATGGACTTTTAAGTGATTTGGCCATTTTCTTCAGTTTGAAAATGAAAGATGACTCCACAAATAGATATAGTAAACACACTTGTTATCACTTTGACAGTAAGAGACCATGTAACATTATTTCCATCTGAACATCCTTTTAAAACAACAGACCTACCCATCAAATTAATGCTCTACTCCAACATTTCTTGAAATTTAGATTATTATCTCAGTGACCTAAATATTACCTTGGCGCAAAAGCGCAGCTATCTGAGAGTGGTCTTTTCCATGAGTGACCTCCCAGTGAACCTGAGAAACAGCATGAACCTCTGCCACCTAATCTCTTCTCAGCAAGTGAGAGAGAGAGGGATATTCTGTCCTTCTGTAAAGCTGGGCCAGCTCTGGTTTGGATAAACATGATGATCTGGAAGATCTTAAGGGTGTATGAGAGTATGTAAGCATATGTGAGGACTAATAGAAGATGAGAGACATGTAAACCTAGTTATTCCTTTTTAATTCAATTCAGTTATATTTGTATATATATAGACATTGTCACAAAGCAGCTTTAGATAAATCCGTATGTAAGTAAATGCTTTTTATTTAGATCCCTAATGAGCAAGCAAGAAGCGAGGAAGAACTCCCTGAGACGACATAAGGAAGAAACCTTGAGAGGAACCAGGCTGAAAAGCGAACCCATTCTCTTCTTTGTGACTTTGGATAGTGAGATTATAAATCACTATTCCACAATTGCATACTACTAAGAGTGTTGAAAGGATGTTCACTATGAGCAGCACAGACTTTATGATTACAGGAGCATTTTGTAAGTAGTTCTTAATGCTTGATAAGGGAGCAATAGGATTATATGAATGGTAACTTCTATAGTGTGAAGGTTTGCATTAATTTCACCCTTAAGGACTACAAGATTTAACCATTATGTACGGTGATCAAATCCATCAGGTAGTAAAAGAATTTTCATTAGTTATAATGCAGCACTGTATCATGGATTTTTTGTACATCTGTATTCAGTGTATGTGTTTTTTTTGTACATTTGTATTCAGAAGGAGATAGGTAATCTAGCCTATTTGTTTAAATATTTATTTCAGGGAAGTTTAAAGCTGAGCCATTCATAATTAATGTTCTAGCCACTATTTTATTGGGTCAGTTGTCCAACCCTGCGTGCAGCTCTGTATCATAACAGTGGATGTCCATATGTCTTTCATCTCTTCCAAAAATGTGTGAAATGAACAACAGTGAAGCTGTAAGCAGTGTGATGGTATCTGCAATAAAAAATTCACACCCACCTACTGTATTACTGCTCTACGCTCAGTGTTTTTAAGCATGATTGCAGCTGTGCTGTTGTGGAAAAATCTGCAGAACTAAAGGTCAAGGTGTTTCTCTGACTGATTGTGGTGTGAATTCTAGTTTAAATGGCCTGGTCAAGATGAAGACTTTAGTCATCCCTGTAAACTCACTCCCTTGCTCATTTTGTATTCGGCTGCAGGAGTTGGAGAGGAATTTGTCTATGCTTGTGCCCTGTCCTTGCATATTTTTATCCCATTTTTGAATCAGCTAATTGGTTGGATCAGGTGTGTTAGAGCAAGGAAAACTGAAAAATATGCAGATCAGGGATTCTCATGTTCTGGGGTATTATAGTATGCGGAACAATCAGACGTGATCCTTTTCAGTCACTGATGTGCTCAGATCTGGACTGACACTGTATGTATGTGTCTGAAAATAACCCAGTGTAACATTCTGTAATGTGCCATCATCCCACAAAGATCAGCTTACTCTACTGTGCCCTCACTTTCTTTCTTTTTTTCTCCCCTTCCTCCTTTTCCCTCTCTCCTCCTCCCACGCTCTTGCTCAGTTCACCCCAGTAGCCTATTTTTGGCCCTTCATTCGCAGCCTCAAAGAAGCTGTGTTACTCACCATTACTTGCCTCCTCCAGCTCTTCTACACACCCCTGCAACGTGTTTGCAGATAGTATAGTCCAACTGCACGCTCTCTCGCCCCCGCTCACTGCTCTCACTCTCTCCTTATAAGGGCAAAATGCATTGAGAAAGACAGGGAACGGGGGCTGTACCAGCTCACACAGGCAGGTAGGGGGGCAGAAGCTCTGTCAAGTACAGAGAAAGAGGGAACAAGGGAGAGAAAGAGAAAGCTGGTCCTGAAAGGACAGCGCCCAGAGATTCCCACTGTAAAACGAGAGAGAATGATATGCTATGCAGTGGAGAGTAAATGGGATTAACATTTAGGTACACACTGTATTATGCACATTGTAATGATTAAGATGCAAATAAGATGTTCCTATTTACACTATAAATAGCAAAATTCATGATAAATACACCACTCTAAAGCTCTTAAGTCAATGAGTCAATGGATAGACCATTGCTCTCACCACAAGGAGTACAAACTGAATAAAAAAAATGAGTGAACATTGCCTGCAGCTGCTTTGTATTAACCTATATACCCACAGATCCTATTTTCACCTAACATAGCTTTGCGCGCACACACACACACACACACACACATACACACACACACACACACACAATCATAATAAACTAAAGGTTAACTGTGTTTAGTTAAAATTCTTATTTTCACAGCACGCTTCCATTTACAACAACAAAGACTTTCTCAGTAAATGGTCAAATCTAGAGACCTTACTAAGGACAGATTCTGCGTAGAACGTTTTTACAAAGCAAACATCTCTCTGCTATGCAAAGGACCTTTGATGAACCTTTTTTTCTATTAGAATACTTTAGTGAGGACAGATTAAGGAGAATTATATATGAGCTTAGTGTGTGACATCACAAAATAGGCTCCATCGATTTGAACCTATCACATAGGATATGCAAATTATTCAAGGGTAACAAGATGGTAACTAAAAATGTTTTATCCACAAAGCCTGTGCACTTAGAAAACCTTAGTGGCAACAATTTGTGTTTGTTAAAGTCTGTTTTGACAGGTTTAGCTAAAGTCATACAAACTGCTGAAGATATGACAATGCAAATCAAGCCTCAGTCATGTTAGTATGTGGCAACAGCTATTTAAGGTGAGCTATCTAATGAACAGTTAGCGAGCTGGGCAGCTTTGTGTTAATGTTACCTAAGGTACAGGACTCATGTAAGTCTCAGGTTCACACATAAACTGTTACATTTCCCAGTGTGGCCTCTCATTTTTTTGTAATAACGGAAAAGGCAGGAGAACATTAGGCTGTTTCTAATTAGCCTATCATACACAATAATAAATCTGCATTTTTTTTTATGAAGGTAAACATGTAGAGTTGTACTTAACTAATTTTAGTAGTAACTTTGGTCTTAAAATTAACATTAAATATTATTATTCAATATAGTTTATTATTTTAGGGTTTAAAATTAACATCTGGCTATTTTAATAATTCTATTATGTAACCAGTGTCATGCTCTAATTGTGTTTATGGATATACATTATGATTGTGTGTGTTTGCAATGCCGTTTTTTTTATTACACAGGTGAATGACTGGAACGGTGCCACTGTAACTCATTCTGCTTTGGCTTTGACCACTTTAAATCAGATTTCAGTGCACACCACAGGCTTGGCTTACACTACACAAACAGCTATTACAGAGGATAATGAGAGGAACACTGCACAGTATGATACCTGTCTGCTATATTAATTAAGCCTCAAATGCTGTTCTCACACATCAGCAGAGGTGTGAGAATCCACATAATACTACTGAGCTGAATTCTCGATTCCGATTGCTCAGAAGCTGTTTATTAATTTTCTATAACAGCATGGCTCTGACAGTAGTGTTTGTCTGCAAGGCAAATCACAAGTTTATATTAATGTGCTCGTTTCTATAGCAACAACTTCACAGGGACTTAAATGGTGGATGCTTAAATCGATTTTATATATATATACACACAATACACACACACACACACCTAAGTTTCCATCATGGAAAAGTCTTCAGGATGGAGGACATTTGCGGCTCCTCTGTAACATGACAAGCTGTATTTTTTGTCTTTTACAAATATATATATATATATATAAGTAATAGAATAAAATACTCTAACTAAAAAAAAATAGAAAATACTCTAATTTTAAAGAAAATCTTTTAGGATTTTAAAACTCCCAAAGTACCCTCTGTAATTTCCAATGACTTTGCAATAACAAGACATTATTTCATTATTTTATATGATAAAATACAAGTAGAGTTCCAATAAGATTCTAAAAATCAAATAATATCCTACAGGTTAAACTGAAATTCCAACAGGATTTTTTTGACAAGGGTAGAAAAAATGCTGTAGTATAAGAGCAATACAACACTTCGGGACTTCCTGTCAATGGAAAATAATCTTTGGTGTCGCAGCTATTATTTCTTAATGCAAATTTTGCTTCTGAAATAGGCAGTTGTTTAATGTTTGATTAATGTTGGTGTGTGTTTGTGTTAATAAGTAGAATATCAGCACTGGAATAATTTGTAAGTAGTGCAAATTCACATTTAAGTCAAGAGAAGAATCTGTTTTTGTTTAAAAACTAACATTTACTTCATGTTGTCAACTAAAACAAACCCTTTTGGCAATTATCAAACAGCTCCAGCACATTTTCACATGCACATTTTGCTATTTTTTTCTACACTAACACTTTATCCCTAATGTTTCAACTGTAATAATAGTGCCAAGGAGGCTCAGAACTACATTTCCCATCAGCCCCAGGATATTACATGTCTCAAACACCCTCACCTGTGTCTTGTTTCCCCATAATTAGCACCACTATATAAGTTCCTGTTTTTGTTCCAGGTTTATGGTTCTTGTTTTTGCTGTTTTGTTTAATTGTTTGCACTTTGTACAATAAAGATCTACACTTGCATCTGCTGCTTCTACGAATCCCTGACATCAGCATGTAATGAGCAGAAGTGTGTTTGTTTATTATGTTTAAAGAGACATGAAATCTTTTTAAACAGACAATGCAGATATCCTTCATGAGGCATAAAAGTGTAAGCAAATTTTTTTAATGAACTTGGAGCGAACTTTGAAATTTTATTTTAGTATTCCTGTAACATACTGTGCTGTTTCATGATGTGAAGTGTGCATCAACCTCTACCCAACCCCTTCACCATTAGCTCCAGTGACACCTTTACTGTCAGCTTCAGTATTACCTCTGGGGTAATTCTTGCACGTAGTATTGCCAGCATTATCATAGCTAATGTGGCAAACTATTTTTGAATTATTTTTGAATTTGAGTTTGAATTACACAATCTCCCAAAAGTCACTTAATAAAAAGTAAAAGGTCATCAGCTTGCACATGAACACCTGTCTCTCTCTTTATGTGTGTTTTGTGTGTAAGCACCTCTTAAACCTTTAACAACTCTATGAGCAGGAAATCTGTTGTTTCGCACACTCACACACACAGTGTGTTCCAGTGATGTCATTTCTAAAAGTGTGAGGTTACTAAACTCTTTTTGATCTCTGAGGATGTCTGTGTGAGATATTTGTGGTTTCTTTCTGATTCAGATCACTCTCACCACAAAATTCACAGAAGATATGTAGGGAAAGAAGAATAGTGTGCAAATTAAAGTATGTGGGGCGTAATCAGTGTTACTTCTGTTAAAGACACGAGTGAGTATGTGTGCGTGAGGTTATCCTTGGAAAATCTGTGCCAGCTTGGTATCTTTTTTTCTCTCATTTTCTCCCTAATTTAGTCATGGCCAATTCCCACCCATCAGGCAGCTCTCCCTATCACACGACAGCTACCAACCAGGTATCATATACTTCCTATGAGGCATGTAAAGCTGTTGTCAACTAAAACAAAAGTTGGTTGCATGTTTTCAAACTGCTGCTTATGCAACTTCAGGGGGCATTGTAACACACTTGGAGGAAAGCACTATCTGCCCACTTATGCATACATGAGCTCAGATGATTGGCTAGTGTTGCCATGATTGATAGAGAAGTAAGAACCTCCCTCCCTCCGAGGCCAGTTTTGCTTTCTGGGGCTTCTGGCCATGGATGGCCATGGAATCATAGGGATTTGAACTTGTGGTCTCTAGATTATAGGGCAAACACCTTGCTGTTGTGCCACTTGGGAGCCCTTAGGGTGCTTGGTATCTTAACAAAACCTCTGCTCTTCTGATTTTGGTTCATCTTGAAATTTAACCACAGCTCTCTGTGAAGAAATGTGAGGGAGGGAGGGAGGGAGGGAGGGGGAGAGAGAGAGAGAGAGAGAGAGAATGCTAGCTCATGCTTTAAAATGGGAAATGATGTATCCACATGTAGTCAAAGTGCAAAAGAATGTTTGGCACCCTTACATTATGCCTTGACATGAAAATGGAAAGCTGATAGCACAGCATTTGTGGTTTGGACAGAATGCAATGTAAAGCCTATAGAAGACATGTGTGCTTAAAGGTGAAGGAAGTGCCACTATTCTTGGACAGAATGCAACGTAAAGCCTATAGAAGACATGTGTGCTTAAAGGTGAAGGAAGTGCCACTATTCTTGGACAGAATGCAATGTAAAGCCTATAGAAGACATGTGTGCTTAAAGGTGAAGGAAGTGCCACTATAATTTGGGAGTTTTTTTTTTCAAAGTGGCATAGAATCCAAACTTGGCATAGAGATTAGAAGTTGAGCCTTGATAGCCAAAGAGCATGACAGTGAACTCACAACCTTCCAGCATCTTTTTGTACCTCTTTGTCACCTACTTGCTATGTCTCTCTGTATATAGGAGCAAATTCATATCTTCTATCATTCATTCATCTTCAGTAATCGCTTTACACCTGTACATCACAAGGCACCATACACACATACATTCAAATGCATGTGTTTGGACAGTGGGAAGAAACCTGCATGAACACAGGGAGAACATGCGAGAGGCTACACAGACTGTAACCTGAACTCAACTCAGAATCCTAGAGCTGTAAGGCAGCTATGTTACCCACCGCGCCACCATGCCACCCATCTTCTATTCCTGCTAACAAACAAATAATGGCCTAGTGCTGACCACTTTCATCTGGCCCACATACCCCATGAAATTATGGTAATGCCCTTGGAAAATTGGCCTTCCAGGGAAACAGCGCAACTTTGAGGAAGCCATAGTTCCAGCATAATTCACAGCTCAGCCATATTTGTCCTAGAATTATCTTCTACTTAGAATATATTTAGTAAATGAGCCAAGTAGAATTGCAAGATGTTCATTGGCATGTATCAATTCATATGAAAGTTAGAAATTTTATGGCAAGGGGCAGGTTAAGGTTTGTTCACTTTTTTACCATGCTATTTGTATGAAATAGAATAAGATCCTAAAACATTCTCCTCATTCATTTAAATTTTGTATAAGGTCAGGTTCACAGACAAACTATAAAGCAGTTTTGCATTCTGTGTTTGGAATGTAATAAAGGTAGGTGCTGTAACAGAGTCATTACTATTCTGAGCTCACATTATGTTTGGGGTGTGTAAGTGGGCATGTGAATTGTCTGGCTGTATCTGGGAGTGTATTTTATATATGTGTGTGTGTTAGCTGGCTGAAACAGGCTTGGCACTCGCTTAAGAGACAGCAGCTGCTCCGAAGCTGTATACTCCATATGGACCAGTAGCTATTTCTCAGGCACTCCCATAATATTTTCTTTTTCTGTAGTGCTACACTTTTATTGCTGTAAACTGTTAGCTGACACAATTCCCTGGAAATAATCAATTTATTTAGATTTTTACTAATAATAACAAAAGGCTGTAGTGTAGTATCATAATAACTGATATCATAATAACAAAAGTTTAACTGTAATGCCACTATGGAAATAGTCTGGGATTAGGATATATAGTGGTTAAAAATGCCCTTACCTTGTGACCATAACACACATTTAACAATAGCATGTTTGTTACAAATAAATAAATTTGAATTGTGATTTGATCTGTGACTATACACATGAAGGACAAATGTGAAAATGACTCTTTTGAATGTTGGGTGTGATAGTTGTGAGACTGCTGTGAGTGTGAGAGTAGTCTGAAGCAATCACTTCTCTCCTTACATTTGTCTGTCTGCTGCTTTGTATAGAAAATGCATCTTCTCACACATATACACTATGTACACAGCCTTGCCTAAACATACACACAATCTAAACATAATGCAAGCATTTTTTTTCTGTTTTATCTTTGTAACATCCCTAGCAGTGTGAGATATGATCCTGTATGATGCTTTCTCTATATATACACAGTCTAGGTGCTTTTGCATGAAAGCTTTGCCAGAAATTTCATGTGGCTGAACTTTGACCTATGCCCATCTGCTAGTTACAGCACAAAGAGTTCTGACAGAAAAGAGAACAGAGGAGTAAAGATAAAAGACATAAAAATAAAAAAGCAAATTATGTAGCTGCTTAGATCACAACAGTTAGTCCCTTTTGTGTAAAGTCCTACAATCTGTGGACACTGCAACCAGCATTGCAAAAACTTGGTTTCCACTGATGGCTTCCTCCCCAAGCAGATCTACTCTCCAAATGGACAGAGACATTCTGCAACCCCTCCAGGTCATCTATGTCTGTTGGTTTGGTCTTTCAGAATGAATCATGAACTGAGGACTCTGACCTTCATTGACTGGATTCGGTGCATGGCTCAATTCACAAAATACTAACTTTTCTTCAGGGACTGCTAGGACATTAATGGTGTATGTTGTGGCCATTGCAGTGCATCACACATCTCTCTTGGGACTTATTATGACCTTTCTGAAAAGGGTGAGGTGGTTCCATTTACCACGATTCCTTAAGAGCCCAGCATGGGATCTCCCATTGTGCTGGAGTCCCTTAATTTCCCTCCCTAAGAGCCTATGAAGGCTGAACTGAAATAAGTGTTTCTAAAAAGTGTGTTTTTGCTAGTGATTGCTTCAGTGGCAAAGTGGGAGAACTCTGGGTGACAGTGTAGTTGAATCTAGCATTTATAGCCATCTCATATCACCTAATTTTTTTTAAATAATCAATTGACCATGTAGCGTTCCATGAAGGCGGTCCATGTTGTGCCCTAGAGTACTGTTTAGACCAGATGGCAGCCATTGGATCCTCAGACCAATTGTTCATCTGTCACAAAGGAAAGGCATAAGGCTATCCCTTGTTGAAACAGAGGCTGGCCCACTGGGTGGTGGACAGCACTGCCATGCCCTTTAGGCAGGTTGGACCCCCAGCCCCTACGATGACCCTACAAAGTGCATCTCCTCCTCATTAGCATGAGCTGCTCCTATCTACCTTGTAAAAGCTTCAGGTTCTACAAAGTTAACATTACCCCTACCAGTGTCCTGAGTTTTACGATTAGGATTTATAGTGGTTAGAAACACTGAAGTGCTTACCTTGTGTTGGGTTCCTCACGACTTTGTGGTATACAGTATCCAGGTGATTTTCAGAACCCCTGGCAAGGAGGGGTGAAATAGAATGCTAGTCATGTTGACCCATCAAGAACCTCGCAAGAAGGTTCCAGGGAAAGATGGTGCTATTGTGCACAGAGGTTTTCGCACAAGCACAAGCAGGAATCCAGGTGATTCTCACTGCCCCAGGCAGGTATTGGGGGTCCATAGAAGCACAGTTACATATGTAACTAATGTTCTATTTTATTTCAAGTTTTTATTTTGTGTGCACCTTTTATGCCATTTTTGATGATAACAAAAAGATCATCTTTCCATCTCTCACATAAGCACTTCTAACTCAGCTTCAGCAAAATAGTTTTCCCCCTCTTCTGCTTACTGTTTTCCTTACATCTGTCTTTAGCCTGCCATCCTTTTATTGGTTCACTATTACAGCACCTGCAAAATTAGGGTGTCTTTCATGTAAAAGAAATGTATAGAAAGGTAAATTGAGGCATGTCATATGCATATAATATGTAAATAATGGATGAGTGGGGAAGAGCTTGCATCCACACAGCTGAAGCTGATTAAACAATTGTCCTCAAATCACCTTTTTTTTTCTATTCGTTCACTTGGTGTGCTCAAATCTGTACATTTTTCCCCAGGAATTTAAACAAGGAGTATGTGCTGACAGTGAAGAAACATTTTCTAACACAAGATAAAGCATCTGCCTGTAAAATAGCAGAGATACAGTATCCATCCACACAAGGCTAAATTATCACATTACACCAGCTCACTGGAAAACAGTACAGCTTGTGGGCTGAAAATTTTAAGAGTTGGAGGGAGAAAACAAACCGACACTGCTGATGCAAATAGAAATAAACTCTCAGAGTAGCATCTGTAGATGATTAAATTATCCCTATGTATTATAATTAAATTATAACTAATGGAGGCTGAATATGTTCTAATATTCTAATACATTGCTATCTGTCTATTCAAGGCCTGAGTCTCCTGGCAGCTGGAAAGCCCAGTGGCCTGGTCTGTACTCTGTCCTAGTGTATGTATACTGAATATAAAAAAGGAAAATTATAGTGAATTTGTAAAACTGCCTTTAGCTTTTTGCATTGTATCAGAGTCTGAATTTTTTGTGCTGTAATATTCCTACAACTTAAAAAAGACATCTCAGTTTCCCCAGTTTAAACTGTATAGTGAATATCTTAACACCCAAGCTGTGTGTGTGTCTGTGTGTGCTTGCATATTGTATGAAGGTGAAGGCAGATGAGCAAGAAGAGGGGTAGGACAGGAAACAGATGACCAGACAATAAGATGGCCTGTAGCTCTTTGAATAAGTTGATCCTCAGGGCATGTCCTTCTGGATGAAAGTTACTATACAAATTTAAAAATGCTAATGAGCATAAATTAAGACACACACATTCCACAATCCTTTTACATTTAGGCACAAAACATGATGGAACTAAATTTGCAGCCTGTTTTTTTTTTTTTTTTTTTACAGATAATGTTTGAATGGGCAGTTAAGCCACACACACACACACACCCTGCTTCCCTGCAGGAGGCTGGCAGCCTTCCACTAGTGTGCCTGTATGTCTGGAAAGAGGGAAAGGGTTACGGTTGCCAGCTTCCCCTCCCCCAGACATGGCAGTAGCCACTGCTCTTCATTTCCCCTCTCATCTCCATGTGGCACACTCAGTCCATCCTTCCTCTCTCACAAAAACATCACATAGTGTCTTCACCAAGAGATCCATGCTCCCTTTCTCTTACTCTTGTTCTGTCTCCTTGCATGCAGATGTCCCTATTCAGTTCATCAAGCTGAGTTTTGCTCCCTACCCTACAGCTGAGTCTTCAGCAGGCCAGACGGCACAACAAACAGCCCTCGAGAAACACACACACTGCTGGGCACAGTTCAGTTCAACAGATGCAGCTGGAAAATTTGCCAACAGGGTACCACAGTGGAATGGATAAAATATATCAAAATAAATTACATATATTCATTTTAAAAATTATAAGTGACCAAATTCTATTTATTTGTTTGAACATGGAGATTTCATCATGAATTATATTTTACATTAAATCAATTTACAGTGGCAGTTTTAAACATTCTGCTCAACAGTGACAACAGCTGAAGAGGTTAGCATATGCCATGTTTGTTGTTGCTGTCACTGTGACTAATACAGTTAGGTGACTTCCTCCTGTGACCTTCCTTCTTGCTGGTTTTCATTCATGAGGTTTTGTGCTGCACAATGACAATATATAAATATATAAATATATATATATCAACATGAAATTTCATCCTGATCATCAGCTCATTCAGTGGTCCATGAGCGCATCCGGGGATGAATTTGATGAAATACAAATTGACTGAAATAAACGTTAATGAAATATATATCTTTATTCGATTAGGTCTAGACTCAGCAGAAAGGTCAGATGCTTTAAGAGAAACTTCAGGAACCAGACCCATACCATCTGGTAGCTCTATACACTAATAGGGTCTATCTAGGGTTCTTCGATGTGTTCTTTAGACAATTAAGGATTCTTGGTTTCATTAATTGAACACTCTGCTGTAGAGTTATACATGTAATCTTTATGGCAACCAAATAGTTCTAGATATGGCCTTATTGTTCATATTAATATAAAATAGCACTGTCAGTAGAAAATGAGAGAACACAGTTTAAGCACTGATCTCTACCACCCTCTAGTGCCTTCACAATGCATTACCTTTTCTGTTACATATGGAAAAGAACCTACATGAGACAGTCAGGCCTGTGCAATGATTTGGCTTTCTGTTTGTTTTGTCATATTAGATTTATTATGTTGCCTTCATGTGCTCTTTAAGGGTCCTCTTTCCCTTAGCCATATTTCTGGAGCCTTTGTGTTCAAATGCACAATTAATTTTATTTAGTCATTTAACCTGATCTATCTTGCTAACATTTCCCCGTATTAACAAATGACATGTAAACTGTGGTTAGAGATATAGAGGGTTCCACCACTCCTCCATCAAAAACCTGAATGATTGCATGAGAGATGTAGTGACATCATCAAACTATCCCAGTTAACCCAAACTCTGTATGTCCACAAACCTCCCAGCTTTGCACTTTCCTAAGAAACATCTATTTAACAAAATTCCTGACTAAACAAATAGGCTTAAACAAATAGACTTAAAGACTCAAACTTGGAGGGTAAAAAAGCTCTTTCGTCTTCTGTTGTCTTCATTATTCTATGTACTGATAAAAATCTGGACCTTTTAATAGAAACAGGCATGGCAGACCAAACCAGACCAAGCCAGTAGTCTGTCATTTACTACTTTAACCAGCGCAGTCTTAGTACTGTGGTGAGGCCACAATCCTGACTGAAAGATTTCATGTATGTGATTCATATACAAGCATGACCTTAGCTGCTAAGCGACAATCTTTTCTAGGATCTTGGAGTTTAGATTTTTATTAATTGGTTTGATAACTGCTAGTTTAAATGATTTAGATATACACAGGCAATACTAAGGGAGGAGTTTATTATTTTTAACAGTGGTCCAGTTGCTTCTGGTGGTATTTGTTTAAGAAAATGCATAGATATAGGGTCTAGTACACAAATGAATGATTTTGAGGTGGAAATAGGTTTGATGGGTAAATCGGCAGACTATCATCTATCATTCACTAGCTTCCCACCAAATAAGAAAACAACTAAATGTCTTATCTTTTCATCAGGAAAAAAGCTATTGCTACTGAATCCATATTCTATTATTTTGCTCACATACTTCCATTTGGTTTGTTTAGACAATGAAATGCTTTTAAAAATGTTTTTACTCTTTCTTTCCTCTTTACTCAAGTCCTCTGAAATTGTAGCTTTATTATGATAGGAAATGAAGGTACAATATGCTACTGGCCAGTGAAGGATGTGAGAGAGCTGTAGTTCCAGCTGTTCACCAGCAGAGAGCAGTATTGTGCAATTACCTGAACACACTGTACCCCTGTACCAATCAGAGTAAATCAGAGAATTGACGTCACGATCATAGAACAAAAGTGCTGGTTAGTCACATGAAGAATGGATTACTGAATAAATTATTTTTGTCCTGTTTTTTTTTTTTTTTTCTGTGTGTGTGTTGTGTATGTAATATGTGTTGTAATGAGTTTGCCCACTGGCTTGTGTCATTGCTCAATGAAGCTATGAAGCGAGTACTCAGCTGGGTTACTATAGCAACCATTGCCACTGATGCTAGAGTGATGCAGAGCCATGGGTGAGCATGAAAGAGGGAGATAGAGAGAGACAAAGAGTGGGAGACACAGACAGACAAAATATAGAAAGATAGCAGCAGAGAGATTCTTCTCAGGTTTTATGTTGCATCATGATACACTGTTGCATCATGCAGTGTCACTAAAGCTGTCAGTGGAAACTAACTAAACTCAAGTGGGGAATACATAGCAACTGTCCACAGATTATCATTATCAGAACATTCAGTAATGTAGTCAACAGGCTCTTAGAAGGTTAGGTTGAAATGTTACAAAAATGTTTGTGAAATATTCTGAAAAATTTTGAGCTAAAAATGATTATAAACATTCAGAAGACCCAGAAAATGAAGCAGGAACCACATGTTCCCAGGATTATAATATTATTTTAACCTAAAATTGTTGCTGGGTGAGTATTCGTAATTGTGTTAAAACATGTTTCAAACCACAGAGGAACTAAATGAAAAATAACCCCAGCTGAACACACTGGCAGAAATACACTCAGAAAGAGCAACGTTCTTGTCAGACACGGCACTGCCTGGGATGCAAAATGGTTTTGAGGAGGCTGTTGGCAAGGCTGGTCATTCTTTTCTTGGCCTTGGTGAACTTATCACAAAGAAAAATTTGGCAATCATCAAGTCAAGTGGGTTTTTACTGGCATTCCGCTATATAATGTAGCTTGTATACATTTGAACAAAATGTGGTTTCTCCAGGACCATGGTGCAACACAGAACAGTACACAAGACAACATAATGTACGATACACAACAGCGTGAGAAGAGTGCAGAACAATAAATACACATAACAGAACAATAGATACACAGGACATGGGCTATAAACTGTAAATCATTCCTTACTGTGGGTGCAGGAAGGGAATGCAACCTGGACAGTCCATCACAGTACATCACACATAAACACAGGGGCAGTTTAAAAGATGCAAAACTTTGTACAGATAGTTTTTTGAGCTCAGGAACAAACCCTTGCCCCTGGAGCTATGAGTCACCGAAATTACCTGCTGCACCACCTTGTCACCCACGTTCAAATCATGCCTTTAGCAACTTTTAATTTTGAATGCAAAAATCCGAACTTGTATTTTATTATTCTGATCTGTTCAACTGTAAGTGAATGTTGAACCATATTGTAATATTTAATTAAGGTTTATCTGAGAAGCTGCTATGGTGGAGCAGAGGGTAGCATTCCTGCCTCACAGCTCAAGGATCCCCGGTCAATCCTGAGTTCAGGTTACTGTCTGTGCATGTTGTCCATGTGGGTTTACTCTGGGTTCTCTGGTTTTCTCCATCCTCCCAAAAACATTCCAGTGGGTGAACTGGCTAAGATAAATTACCCCCAGGTGTGTACAAGTTTATGAATGTGTGTGCTTGGTGCCCTGCGATGGACTGGTCTCACATCTAGAGTGTATTCCTACCTCACACATCAACAGGAAACCCTGACCAGGATAAAGCGGTTGCTGAAAGTGTTTGGATTTGGACAAGATTAATCTTAAAATTTGAAAATGAATTCATGCTTAACAATACACAAAAAGTAAAAGTCAGAATTTTCTAATGTTCCTAATATTTAAATTCAGAGTTTTACATTCAGACTTTGCATTTCAAAAGCCATAATTCTAACTCCTTAGAACATTCACATTACTTCAGAAATGTTCTACATAAACTGGGCTACTGTGCTTCACTAGGTTTAACAGCTGGGTGCCATGCAGCTGCTGTACATAGGGTCATAGAGTTCGTTATTTAATATACTCATATGTGCTGATATATTCATGTAGAAATGTTCACCCACTCCAGCAGACACAGTGATAAATACCTCAGGCCTGTCTGTTCAACACTTCAGTACAAATGCACGATCATATTAAACAGGCAAGGCGGTAAAGCTCAATTCATCTACAGACATAACATTTTACTGTTTTGCTCTATGTTTTCTCTCTTTTGCTCTTCATTTCTCATTTGTCCTTTTTGTCTCTCCATTCCACAACCCATGGACTTGGCCTTCTCCTTCCTCCCACTCCTGACTTTCACTCTCTAGCTATAAATAGGAAATGGTGTTTGAAAGTGAGCATCGCTGATATAGGAGCTCTCTCTCCTCTCTCCACTTCATTTCCTCTCCCCTCCCCTCCTTTTTCTCTCTTTTTTCTCTTTTTTTGTAAGCCAGCCTCACTCTCTCCACCTGTGGTTTATGGATCGATAGCTGGGAATGCTCGAGCTGCATGACGGATAAAATATTCTCTCAGGTGGATGGCTCTGTGAAGTGGGCTTGTGAGCATGGTATCACCCTGACAACGGTACTCTGTGCTCCATCCAGCTTCAGACTGCCATATTGGTCAGTGTCCAAAAAAATGAAAATGAACAATTAGCACCTTGAACTTTATTGCGTGCCCACATGCTCTTTTTTTCTGTTGGCCATGGACTTCTCTAATAATTGTTCAGTAGGGCTCTGTGTGTCTCTGTTTTTGTAATAAATAGAAGAGCATGATGTTCTGATGGAGTACACAGTGGCTGAGTCACACGTCTGGATCTGTCGTGACATCCGCTTGGCACATCCTAAGTCCCACTTCTCCCCCACATAGACACATAGGTAGGTATGTACTGAAGTATTCAGAGTTGAGATATACTCGCATAGGGAGAGGTTAATAGTGATATTGCATACATCCGTATTCAGACGTCAGAATTATCTCTGGTCGTAAGGGCTGCTTGATAGTTGTGCAGAATTTGACGAAAATAGAAAACAGTCTCAGATTATTTTAGGAAAAAAAACAAATAAAACTTTGAACATAAATGTTTTTTTTTTTTTCGTGACATATCCACCCAGAAAAAGAGCTGTAATAAGCCCAGTGCCACTGTGGAATGCCAACTGCCTTTATGAAATAAATATCTGTATTTATTGTTTTTTACTGGAGTTCCCAATAGCACACACAGAGTTTTTACCCCTCCCTAACGCTACATGCCCACTTGCAACCTCTTATGCCTCATACATGTGGTACATGATTACGGTGCACTGTAATTTGCTGCACTGCGTTTAGACAGACAAAGACTTTTAATTCACCATGACCAAATCCAAGTAGCCATCATAAAACAGCCCATCAGCAGTGAACAGAGAAAGGTTGTATGGCAGCAGTGCAACATAAACAAGTGGACACATATTGTGAGAAGTCTTCCCCTTTTCAATGAGCTGCCAGCTAAATAATTAAATAATAATGAAAATACATCTTATTAGCTGCAACAAGCTGCAGTTTAGAAATGGAACTGTGGTGAGTTTGTTCCATAAGTTGATCAGTTCTGCTGTAGTATTTTTTGAGTGCTTGGTTCAACCTGCTGAATTACTTTGCTGGTTCTGCATCCGGGCCACTGTCCACCAGAAGACAACCCTCATTCTACACCGTATGAGGCAAACATCCACAGATATCAATACAATACATTCTGTGTAAGAATATGTAGTAAACATTGTGTAGGTTCGCTAGATCCTGTTACACAGGACAGCTCTCCTGTGAGCCGACTGTTCCTACAAGCATGTGCTGAAAGAAGTTCATCGTTCTCACGTAAGATGTATGATGTGCACAAATGCACAAATCTGTACTTTGCTGAAATAAGTCATGAAAAGCGTGTAGGTTTTTAGGTTCTATTGATCTAGATCTGGATTATTTGAACATTGTGCCTAAATACTGTACATTAATTAGCAAAATGGATTTCACAAATTTCTGTGACTATAGTGTCTTCTGTAAGAAAGCTTTATGTTCAAAGCTACAACTAGGGAAAACTGATGTCCTCTTGATGTGGTGATTAAAGATGACTGATCAGAGCCACGTATTTTTTATTTTTATTTATTATTAATAGCATGTTCAGTCATGTTTAAGGGTGAAGCTTATGTGAAATGCCACTGCCCATCAAAATTGAGCAATGGACATATATATATGTCCATTATATGTCCGATATATAGTATATACATTCACCGTCCACTTTATTAGGAACACCTGTACATCTGCACATTCATGCAGTTATCTAATCAATCATGTGGCAGCAGCACAATGCAAAATAAATAAATAAATAAATAAATCACGCAGATACACATCACGAGCTTCAGTTAATATTCACATCAAACAGAATGGAGAATGAAGAAAAAGTGTGATCTCTGTGACTTTGATCATAGCATGGATGTTGGTGCCAGGAGGCCTGGTTTAAGTATTTCAGAAACTGATGATCTCCTGGAATTTCACACACAACCATCTCTAGAGTTTACACAGAATGGTGCGAAAAACAAAAAAACAGTTCTGTGGATGGAAACGCCTTCTTTATAAGAGAGGTCAGATGAAAATGGCCAGATTGGGCTGCCAGGAAGGAAATAGTAACTCAAATAATCACTCTTTACAATCATGATGAGCAAATAAATAAATAAATAAAGCAAAAAGGTGGATGGGCTACAACAGCAGAAGACCACACTGAGTCAGCCAAGAACAGGAACTCCTGTCAGCCAAGAACAGGAATCTGAGGCTATCATGGGCACAGACTCACCCAAAGTGGACAGTTGAAGATTAGAAATTTTTTTTCCAGTCTTCAACTGTCCACTTTGGGTGAGTCTGTGCCAATGATTACAAGCCTTAGAGTCTTGTTCTTGGCTAACAGGAGTGGAACCTGATGTGCTCTTCTGCTGTTGTAGCCCATCCACCTCAAGGTTCAATGTGTTGTGCATACTGAGATGCTTTTCTGCTCACAATGGTTGTAAAGAGTGCTTATTTGAGTTCTTATATAGACTTCCTGTCAGCTCAGACCGTATTTCTCATCTCCGCATTCTCTACAGGTGTTCCTAATAAAGTGGACAGTGTACATGTATGTATGTATGTATGTCTGTGTGTGTATGAATATATATATATATATATATATATATATATATATATATATATATATATATATATACATATTCATACACACACATTTCAGATTTCAATTTCATCTGAGTCTACAATAACAAACAATGAAACGAAACACACACACACACACACATGCATATACCGAGTTGTGTAGGGTTCATGTGTTGGCCACCTGAGGGGCTTTGAATGCTGAGCTTTAATCTCCACACTGGGCTCTTGTGCCTTTGAAGTGTTAATCTGAGGCACTCACTCTTCTTCCTCATGATACACACATACACACAAGCCAAATTTGTGAGGCTTGCCCTGAGACAGCTGGTTCCTTCTTGAACACACACACACACATACACACAAACACACACACCACTTGTTATTGGCACAGAGAGGAAAACAAACCCAAACCCGTAGCACACCTAATGGCCCATTTGAGGATCACTTGTGATTCATCGTATTCAAACTGCTTTGGTTTTTTGATGACTTGCCTGGATGCAGAGGTGCTGTGGAATCCTCTAGCACCTTCTACAGTCACTAACACCTTGTCAGTGAAAAGTGTAGGGTGAGAGTATATACTGTAGGTTTAGAAAACAAACTAGAAAACTCTCTCTCTCTCTCTCTCTCTCTCTCTCTCTGTTGAGGGTGTGTGCATGTCTCTATCTCTCTAACAAATAAGAGGAGGGAGGCTGCGACCTATAGGTTGCTTGTATTGTTGCTATAGCAACTGGGTCACGACTGCCACATCCAGGGAAACAGAATGTGAGTGAGGAAGTATCAAGGGAAAAATATAGGTAACGGTGGGGACGGAAGGATGAGAGACTGGAAGGAAAGATAAAAGCGTGTGTCATTGTGGAATTAGCCATGGGAGGTCAGGTTAAACACATCTGTTCATAACAGGCAACACACACACACACACTCAATAGCTGTAGCTTAATTAGTTATGTGGCAAAAAAATGCCACAAACAAGTCCTTCTTTACACTAGGGGAATGTATGGAGAAAAGAATACTCACTTGTTTTCACAGACAAATGTGCAAAACATAGTCAAGTAGGTTCACAACAACCTCTCTATACCTGGAGGTGGTAATAGTCTCAGTTCTTAACAAAAACAACAAAGAAAGAAGGAAAACCCAAAGACCTGTATTGGAAAAATAAAGCCTATGAATCACATACTGCTGTACTAAATGGTATGTCAACATAGTATGCAGTTTACCAATGCTGGTAAATACAAAATATTGGCATAAACTTTTGATATACTTGTACGAATTAGACAAACAACTTAATCGAACAACAACTTTGCACAACTCTGTGAATCTGTTTAAATGCTTTGCTCAGAATTTAAATGTTCTGTTGGGCTTTTTTGTTGCATAAATATAACTAGATTGAAAAATAATAAACAGATAAATTGTAAAATTAGTTCATGTGCACTGTCTTGAGTGACGTTTACTTGATTTGTTCACTTTGATTTCTTATCAGCCACACTGAGTCACTAGTCTGAACAGTCAGTCAAAGAACTCTTTCTCCCACCAGCCTCAAACAACGATTCAACCATGATGGGGACTGACAAGGATCAGTTAGTGCCAACTGCGTGCTACACCACAAAAACTACAAGCAACAGTCAGGTACTGATACTCAGCATCCACCTGACATGTACTATTTTGCATGGCGTGTCAAGACAAGTAGATTACAGCTCTATCCCACTCTTAGAAAAAGTGTTAAATCTAGGATACTTAAAGATCTTTAAAGTTTCTAAGTATAACCCTACAACAGATATAGTTTCTATATCAGAAAAAAATTCAAATACAGTCCCTGTTAACTCATATCATGTTATACCTCCCTCATTGTTTATGTTGGTATTGCATTTTGTGGATGTCCCATATTAATTTATGGCAAGAGGACAGCTGCAGTAGTTGTACTGTTGCCCTAAGAAATGAGAGCAGGCCATTAGAAATTGCTGTTGGACAATCAAGTCTTGAAATTATGTGTCTGGACATGTAATCCAAATGGCAGATGGTGCCAGATAGAGAATGTATGAGCTGCTAGCTCTTGAAATTTTGACGTCAGTGTCACTATATGCAGTCGTCTGGCGGGGGAGAGGAATTACAGCAATGTCATAAAAATGGTTTACTGCTATTGTGTAGTCTGGTTATTTACAGTTTGGTCTGATATGGAATGGTCTAATAGATTCACAGTATAACCGTGCAAATACAGCAAATCCTATAAAAAGAACCACACTAAACACTAAATGTTATGCTATTTACATTTCAAGAGATAGGTAATGTTTTAATAACCTTTTTGTGACATCATGTAATAGGGCTGTCTTCAGAAACTAACACTACACACCCACTAAATGCATTGGTAGCATAGCACAGCTGTAGTTTCTTCAGTTTGCCAGGAATAAAGCTGTGTTATATCTCATACATTACTGTGCTAAAATCTTAAACACAGCTAAAGAAATCAACAAGAAATTGTGTGAAGTGAAAATGCCTTCAGAAATAATGCAATGAAACGTTTCTAAGTATCAAAATAATTAGTATAATGAACAATAAACAGTTAAATCAACCAATAACAATTAAATTAAATCATAATTTGCCTTTGCATTTATAAGTACATATAGTATATAGTCTTCGGTACACTGTGTACACTCAAAAGGAACTGGCTGGTACAGTAAGCTGTTCCAGGTTTTCTGGAAAAATTGCTATTTATTCTCTGCACATAAAATCCCAGACAGCTTCAGTGATGTTATCAGAAATACAGTCCATTAGTTCAAAAATACAAAAAAGGGTAACATTGAATTATTTTTTCCCCTTTTCTACTGACACACTAATGTAGTAACCACAAAATAGGCAAGTAAGGCAAAGAAAAAATGTAGGGTGCCTAAGACTTTTTCACTGACTATTTTAAGCATAATGTGATTTATGTAAGTAATTTAAAGGAACAATTGGTGACTTTGTTATGCTGTGGAACACATTTTTCTGACATGGTTTGGGTCCACTTGTTCCTTTAGAGGGAAGGGTCAACAGGAACAAAAGTCATGTGCCTTTACTAGCAAATTTCACAAAAATAGGTGTAAATTGATGTAAGGTCTTCACTGTGAACTAGTAGCACTGATTATTTTGCAAGCTGTCAAAGCACATCATTATGCTCATCTAAAGAGATAGAAATCTGCAAAAACCATGCCTCAGAAATGTATAGTTTTATACATAGTATATAATGTATAGTTTTATAGTATGCTTTAAGTTGTTCTATCTTGAATTTATTCTCTACTGATTTTGTGTACAATCTACCTGACTCAGCTGGATCTAGATTCTGGCCACTAGAATTGTTGTCTATTACCTCCCCAATAGTTTTTGGACTGATGGTATTCCTAGTTTGTGACCTAGTGAGCCAGTATCACAATGTATTTTTGATAGACTTCAAAGCACTCTTGTAAATCGCTCTGGATAAGGGAGTCTGCCAAACGCCATAAATGTAATGTGTACAAGTGTAAATGTGAAACTTAAGAAATTTCATAACCCATAGAGACCATTTCTGCTTGAAACAATCTACAAAAGGCAAGTGATTTATATATCTTAAAACATAATTTGTTGCATAATATGTGGGCTTGCTGAGAGCAGGTGTTCACACTGCCTAAAGGCTGTTTTTATTTGCTTCATGTCCTGTTTTCATTTTTTCTTAAATAGTTATAGAATGTTTGCTGTTTTTTCTTTTTTTTAATGTACAGGGTTTTATGGTAACCACGAGGTGTGGATCAAATATTTCAATTTTGGGTAAGGCCTTGTGTGCTCTGTGATGCAATAAACATTTGATGCGGCATGAATCCCAGAATAATTGGCGTGAAAATGGTGTGAAACATTACACAGGTCAACGTGGAAACCTGCTGGCCAGACATGTTTCGGATAAGCCCTTTAGTTATTAAAAATATTGCACAATAATAATTAATCTCACATTTTTAAGTCTTAAGGTCTTAAATGTGCACAATTAAAGAATAATGTTAAGACTAGTGTTTTACACAATAGTCTATCTATCTACACGGTACAAAAAGCTAAAAGACGTCCATCAGTCCCATTATCTCACTCTCATTCTGTTACTCTGTCCTCCTAAGACAGGCAGCTCACAAGAATGGTACAGCCATTCTTCTCTCAAAGACAGGCTGGATTCATTAATGCACTTAATATAGCTCATCACGGTACAGCACTGTATAGAATGGATATGCGGGGCTGTCAGTATGTAGCACACTACACAGTGGTCGTCTAGGTCTCAGTTACAAGTGATTACAAAGGAAGCTTTGGTAATTATACGCAGTGTTGTAACATAATAGCATTAAACTATAATCTACTATGAAAAAAGTATATTTGGAGGTGTTTCATTATTGTTTGCTATGCCCAGTGTACCTAACACACTGTAATGAATTGTGATATTATTCAGAAAATACTTTTATATGCTATCTTTTTCTTTCAGTATTATAAACAATAGAAACGAATATTTAAGTATCACACATAACCACTAAAAATAATTAATCTTTCCCTTCCAAGATTAATTTATTAATATAGTTATTAAAAATGGAAATTGCACATAATTCTACAGAAGCCAAAAGACCCATAATGTCACCTCTATTTGGATAAAGATATCTTGAAACCCAATGTGCAGAAGAGTTTGTCTCCTTTTCTTTTTCTTTTTTTTTTTTTTTGCCCCTTTCCCCTCTTTAACTTTTGGTCTCGTTACATGATCAGACTCACATAGCTATGTTGGTAATGCATAACCACAGATTCTACCTGATGAAAAAACAGTCCCATCTTTGAAAGGACTACTAATAAATATTTGAAATGTCTATGAATTGGTGTGTTAAAGCTTTTTGTACAATTATTTGTGCTGTAGATATTCTTAATTAAATTGTTGTTTATTAATTTTGGGAAAACAATAAAAAAAGTAAAATAACTCCTACTTTATTCATTCGGTTTTCTGCTATTAATTCCCCTTACAAACCCCTTGCAAAGATGGTTGGAGTTTATATGTGTGTTTGTGTTTGCACTCATTTACCTTCCAAAATCTTGATCTCGGCTCACACATGTACAACCATACTCATCACAGGCTGCACTGACTGTGTTGGTCTATGTGTCCAATGTGTGTGTGTATGACATGCAGAGCGAAGCAAGAAGCAATCACTCTGAGATATTGTGGCATGTTAGAGTGTGTGTGTGTGTGTGTGTGTGTGTAAGTTGTCAAGCAGGGACCCATTGCGTAATGCCAACCCCGGGCTTGAAAGCTTTGCTCTAGGATACAGACTATGATAAAATTTCAGTAGGCAAATTGGAAGTAATAAATCCTATGCAGCTGAAAACTAGCTCTCGTTAAACTTGGGCTGCATTATTTTGCCAGTCTTATTTTTGCCAGCTTATTGACAGCCTTCTAAGTAACTCCTGAGTTTCTTTAGATTCAGCAGGAGGTACAATATAACATATCTTGTATGCTACTCGTTGTGTGGAACTCGGTCAAGCCCTTTGACATACTCCCATCCTCCCCGAACATCTCTTTCAAAATAAATACATTAACAGAACTGAGCCTCTTTTTGTTGGTATATCAGCACAGCAGGTAGCATTGCTGTCTCACAGCTCCAGGGTCCCTGGTTTGATCTTGAGCTAAGGTTACTGTCTGTGTCGAGTTACTATGCATGTTCTCCTTGTGTCTGCATGGGTTTCCAAAAGGTTCTCCAGTTTCTTCCCAAAAACATGCCAGTAGGTATAGTGGCTACAATGAATTTTTTAACCACCATTTTCTCCCAATTTGGGAATTCACTTTATCAATTCCCACCCACTAGCTAGCTTTCTGCTATCACACAACATCTACCAACCAGAGAGGGTGAAGGCTGGCACATGCTTCCTCCAAGACACATGAAGCCAGCACCTGCATCCTTTCACTCTGCTGCTCATAGACATCACAGGACAATTAAACATACTCAGAGGAAATCGCTACCTGCCCTCTTCTGCATACATGAGCTCACAGATGTGAAGCCCATCACATCTAGCATGTTTGACAGGGGAGGGAGTACTGTAATGCCATCCCTCTCACCCAGAAACCAGGCATAGTTTTGCTCTCTTGGACTCCTGACCACCGAAGTTTGTTCCAATTACAGGAATTCAAACTTGCAATCTCCTGATTATAGAGTGAATACTTTACTGCTGCTTTGCTTAGGAAGCAAGTGCTGCTGAATTTAAAATTATTACTACTCGCTTTTAATAGTAGTCATCCTGCTTTAGTAGTAATCCTTCAGTCTCAGAAACTTACACAGGACTTTTGTCTGGAATTCTGGCTACACCCTGTATTCTAATACATTATATATATATATATATATATATATATATATATATATATATATATATATATATATATATATGTAAAATATAATATATATAAATACACCAATCAGCCATAACATTAAAACCACTGACAAATGAAGTGAAAGTGAATAACATTGGGGTGGGATATATTAGGCAGCAACTGAACTCAAAGTTGATGTGTTGGAAGCAGGAAAAATGGGCAAGCGTAAGGAACTGAGTGATTTTGACAAGGGCCAGATGTGATGGCTAGACGAGTGGGTCAGAACATCTCCAAAACAGCAGGTCTTGTGGGGTTTTCCTGGTATGCAGTGGTTAATACCTACCAAAAGTGGTCAAAGGAAGGATAGCCAGTGAACCAAGGCTCATCTGTGTGATCTCAGAGAAGAGCTACTGTAGAACAAATTGCTGAAAAAGTTAATGCTGGCTATAGAAAGGTAGTAGAACACACAGTGCATCACAGCTTGCTGCATATAGGGCTGCAAAGCCTACATCCTACCTACAGGTACCACCTACCTAAACATTGTTGCGGACCAAGTACACCCCTTCATGGTAATGGCATTCCCTAATGGCAGTGGCCTCTTTCATCCCATCGAGCATCTGTGGGATGTGCTGGACAAACAAATCTGATCCATGGATGCCCCACCTCACAACTTACAGGACTTAAAGGATCTGCTACTAACGTCTTGGTGCCAGATACCACAGCACACCTTCAGAGGTTTTGTGGAGTCCATGCCTCGATGAGTCAGAGCTGTTTTGGCAGCACAATATTAGGAAGATGGTTTTAATGTTATGGCTGATTGGTGTATATGCATGTGTATAACACAAAATATAAAATTGTTTCTCTTGATATTATTATTCTATTCTGAATAACCTTTTCTAACAACCTCTAACCAGACTCAATTTCAGAGCTGACCTTTTTATTATGAGGCTGGACAAAATGGCAAATTGTCACCCTGGCAGGAGGGTCAGACGCAGACATTTGTCGTAAATTGATTAAACGGACTCTGGTATAAAAATTGAAATCAAACATCTAGACTTATAAAAGGTCAGATTAAGGAGGGATGAGAAATACCTCTGGCGTCCTTCCAGCCTGGACACTCTTGTGCATGCTTGCCCTGACTCCTGCACCCATTTAATTATTTCCACTCAGAATAATCCTGCTTTCTAGACACTGATTAATTTATTTTCTCAATTATGGAGGACTGTTGCTGTAGGGTGGGAATGTAACTGTAGCGAGAGAACAGAACTACAGTGAGAGAGAGAGAGAGAGAGAGAGAGATGAGCGGAAAGGTCATTTAAACGAGAAGAGCTCCATTTCGTCATGGCTCGTTATAGATGGAGACTGTATATGATTCTGTATGGAATATGAGCCTTGAGTATTTGTGAGGCTGGTTTGGATAGGTTGTTGACA
Source organism: Pangasianodon hypophthalmus (assembly GCF_027358585.1). Classification (NCBI taxonomy): domain Eukaryota; kingdom Metazoa; phylum Chordata; class Actinopteri; order Siluriformes; family Pangasiidae; genus Pangasianodon; species Pangasianodon hypophthalmus. Next base: position 11,541,572 of record NC_069732.1, on the reverse strand, counting down.
TGACATTGCCATAAAGGACTCACAAGTTGGGGCTGAGGTACAGTTTCCACGTTATTCCTTGATATCATCTGATTTTCTTTTGCAAGATTGTGAATCAGGGTGTTCGGCCCTTCTGTCTTGCTTATGTAACCCTGCAAATTTGTTAATATATATCTATGTTAATATGTAACTATGATGACATTAAGTCTGATAAATCAATGAATCAGCTCAACAGGATAATGACATTCAAATAATTTTTTGAGAATTTTGCCTAAAAATAAACTTAATAGATGAAGCCTCATAAACATTGACATATTGCCTATACATTTGTTTGCCTATGAACAATTTTGAGCATTTTGTGTGTTTTTTAATATAAAGGTAATAAAGTCACAGCACTTGATTAGCATTCCGTTAGTAGAGACCCATCCCTCCATATCATGCATAGTTGCTCAGTGTTCTGCATCCACCAAACAACACATACAGGTAGCCTGTGTGTGAGCAAGCATCAGTATGAATCTAGCAATTTATAAGTAAAACTCACTAGCTAAGTGGTGCCATATGTTACAAGACATTATAGGAAAGACATAATAATCAAAACATACATCTTTCTTAAGAAAAAAAAAAAAGATGCTTGTGTGATTAGGTGAAACATCTGGCACTACTGAAGCAAAATCAAGGAACAGATGTTCTGGATACAGAATAATGTCCATCTCCAAGGCCAAGATCCCCTTCCACCAAGTGAAATCCCATTGTAGCTAGTGCTATATGTTCCGATAATGAAAATGAACAAGGGGAGCAACACTCACCCGAGTAAGTCTCTCAGTAAATTACAGTATATCTGATGGCCCAGAAAAATGGCCAGATTTAATTATTGATATAGACCATGTGCAAAGTGAGGAACTCTCCATCATATCAAGAAACACTATTTTATGCAGAATAAAATACTGTAAATGCTAGGAATGTGTATTATAAGGCATGGGTTTTAACTTTTGAAGCCAGAGACCCCTTTAACTGTCAGTATAATTCCACTTACTTCCTCAGTACTTTTTTATTTCATGAACAAATTCCAACTATTCAAATGTTAGGTTCATTATGCTGCCTATTGATTGGCACCATATAGCTTTTTATTCCTTCCCACTGACAAATCACATTATAATTAAAAATTTAGATTTAAGTTGACATTTTTTTATTTATAGGCCAAATTTTTTTGACTTATTGAGTTTTGGATAAATCCCAATCAATTCAAGGGACCAGTTAAATAGGTTAATATCTGTAAAAATTCAATGATTAATATATAATTTGGTGAGACGCCACATGACTGTAAGGAATGGTTTAAGTTAAGTAGGAATAATGCTAATACAATATTGGCTTGTCTGGCAGTTATGTGGGTAAGTTAAGGATATATAGCAGGGATAAGAGACATAAATAGACATAAAGAAACATAAAGAACTAAATAGCTGACTGAGAAGTAGACACGAAATACATCACTGGCTTCCTACAATGTGTCATTTTTGCACTCTCTTGATACTGACTCATAATCTGGCTTACTGTCCCTCTGTGAAAGAGTGCAAAACACAGAGACCTGACATATCTGCTAATCCACCACAACACCGCAGAATGTGCATGAAGGTGAGGCCATGTACCGATTACACACTTCCTTATGCTAACTGGCTCGAAGGACAGTTCAGTAGAGCTGTGACGTACAACACAGAGAGGAGCAGAAATCTATTGTGCACCATTAAATATTATGATCATTTAGTATATTGATCCTGGTACCAGACTCAAGCAGTTAATGTAGTTAGGTCATGTTTATATTATTAGGAAGATCAGGTTCAATGGCCTAGAAGTCTTGGATTTACATTCATAGCTAAATAAATGTGCTATAACAGCAGGAGACCACTGCAGGTTCCACGCCTGTCAGCCAAGAACAGGAATCTGAGGCTTCAGTGGGCACAAGCTCACAGAAACTAAGATGAATTAAAAACTAAGTTGAAGATGAATGCTCAAGTCACTTAGATCACATTTTCCCTATCCTGATGTTTGATGTGAACATAACATAACTGAGGCTCTTGATCTGTATCTGCATGATTTCATGCATTGCACTACTGCCACATAATTGGCTGATTGGATAATTGCATCAATTAGGAGATGTACAGGTGTTCCGAATAAACATTTCCATGAACTTATAAAAAAGGGTCTGTTCTGTTTTTAGGCCAGCTGTTGAATTCTGCAAATAAACATGTGGCTATATTATTCAAAACAACAACTGACAGTATTTAGATGAGACAGACATGAAAGCACAGCTTAAAGCTCTTCTTATATAGTTTGATCCAAATTTCCATCACTAGAGCATTACAGTAAACAGTTCCGGTTACATATCCACAAATGAAATCAGGGTTATTCCAGGCAACTCCAGCTCCTCAGCCTTTATTTTTTGTGAACAGCAAGCAGAGCTGAGCCCTGGTATTATAATTTGATGGAACTGTAAATCATAGCATGACATGATGATATTATAATAAGAATGATACAGCTTCATACTGCAATGTATTTTATTTCAGAAGGGTGAATTCATTTAGACAAGGAAATGGTTAGCTGCTGTTTATTTGATCATTTAATAACAATGATTTCATTTTAAAGGCTTTATGCTATCTTGCTAGCCAGAAAAAAGTTATATAAGTATATCTTCTGTGATTTGGTGTCTATGTCTGGAAGTCCATCCATCCATTCTCTGTACCGCTTATCCTACACAGGGTCACAGGGGGATTCGGGGCACAAGGCGGGGGACACCGTGGACACCCTGGACGGTGTCCATGACAGGACATAATCGCACACACATTCACACACTACAGACAATTTGGAAATGCCAATCAGCCTACAACGCATGTCTTTGGAATTTGGAGGAAACCGGAGTACCCGGAGGAAACGCCCGAAGCACAGGGAGGGGATGCAAGCTCCGCCCACACGGGGCGGAGGCAGGAATCGAACCCCTAACCCCGGTGGTGCCTGTCAGGAAGTCATAATCTCAAATTATGAAAAAGTAATCACACCTTTGAAAATGTGAAATTATACATAGTAACTGCCCTTGCTAATCACACACATGCTACAGATTTGATGGATGAATAAATTTTTCATTGTGCTTGATGATTATTTAGTCATTTATTAACTGTAAAGTGGCGTTAAATGAATTAACTTTTAACAGACAAATGTAAGATTTTTGTTTCATATTTTGGTTGATTTAAGTGGTACAGTTTTGAGTAAAAAAACAAAAACAGGGAGCAACTGTTACAACCCTCCCTGGTCTCCTCTATACCCTGACGGTGGTGTGTGTCACAAGAGTCTAGTAAAGCTGTACAGCCTAATTGAATGATCTAATTCATTTGTATCTGTTACCAAACCAGTGCGAAGCAAATATCTAACCCAACTGGCCACGTCTTTAACTGTTACCACGCTGTTTATCCGCATGGCGGTCTGTTTAGACGCGCTGTACGCTTCCGGAAGCTTCTTTTGATTGACAGGACATATCATCGAATCATATTCGCGCTAGATTTAGCCCTCCCGCAGAACCTTTGAATTCTGTCCAATCAGAGTAGGCTTTGGGTGTTGCTTATGCAAATGTGGTAGCCAGGGAGATGCGCGCGCTCCATTCATTGCGCCCGGCTGAAAGGAGAAGCGAGTGCGCGCGTGCGGCTCCGCGATTCTGCACGGTTCCCCGTTGAGCGCCGTTCACGCGTGTAGCCGTTTACAGGAACACTTTGCGGACACACACACACGCCAAACACCGCAAACATTTGGGTGAGTCATCCATGCGTCTACTTTCAGCTGTAGCAGCTCTTTTATAAACGTGTGCGTAATTTTGTCAGCTTCTTATAATAAACGGTAAATATCAAAACGTTAAAGAGACCACCTGTATAATAAAACTTATTTATATTATTTCCCTCTTATAATAAATATAATGACAGGCCACACAGATGCTGTTTTGGCTTGTCGTTTGTTGATATCTGCAAGCATCCAGACAACATTTCCATATAGAGTCTTTATATATGAAAATGTGTCCTTGCACTTTTTAGGCACCACAAACAACCCAGTAGCAGCTGTAATGGTTGTATAGCCTAATCATCAAAATGCATGTCTAATTCCTCCCTGCAGTGTTGTGTTACTCTGCATTAGTGTGCTTATGTGCAGCAGGCTATCCATACTGATCTATATGTGTATCTGTGTCCCATTGCATATGTGTGTTCAGCTGCAACTGTGGACTGCTGTATTACTTTCAGACTTTGTATTACATCAGACTATATAAGTCTAGATGAAAACCCAGAAAGTGGTTTATTTACCCTGTGCATGGGCAGATGTGTATCTTAGTGGCAGAGAGTGACTGGAGCTGCCACTAGACAAAGCTGTGAGCACCTATCCAGTCTGACTGCAGTGAGATCAGAACATCTTTCATCCACCTCTCATTAGAAAGATGATACTGGATGGAGTTGTCACAGTGTCAGTTTTGTGTGAGACGAGTTTTATTGAGCCACACAGACATGCAGTGATGCAGAGGAAATAAATAACTGTGTTGGGTGAAAGCGGAGAGGGACATTGGTGTTATGCCGACCAGACAGACAAACCTTGACCACCGAGGAACTCCCAGAAGAAAAAGTACCAAAACGTCATATAGCATATAATGTCTTGGGAATGGTGTTGAAAAGTCAAGTACTTGTGGAAAAGACAGGTGCTAAAGTGTCAGTAACTAAACAGAAGTTTAAGGTTCAGTAGACCGATAATTGGTTGTCAAAGTTCCTGTAATATTCTTCAGTCTTTAAAAACCTATGCAGAAATATTGTTACTGATTTGAATTGCTATTTTTTTCATGTGATGTGAAACAAAGTTAACATTGTTGGACTGAGATGGGATTTTTTTGCCATGTTTATAAAATAAATTTCGACCCCTTCACGACAACACTACTTGATGTGGACACATGGTATTATTCCCACTATGTCTCTATGTCACATTTCAGCCCTTCTCCTGATTAGATAGATCACATGCAAGCTTGGTTTTTATCCAGTGTTTTCTTGCCCTGTGCTCCTGGTGACTGAGGACAGGTGATAGGCGTGGAGTCTGAACTCAGTACCTCTTTGTCCCCACATCCTCCTTAGTCTACATTCTGGAGTGAATCTCACCCATGCAAAAAAAAAAAAAAATCCCATTCAAGGAAACACATGGCCACTGTCAGTATTCTATTTTGTCCCAGACAAAAGGGACCAGGCAGTGCCAGGTGTATCAAATCGTGCACACAGAGCCGTTTGATCAATTGCCCACATGCTCTGTTTCTCATGGTGATGGATGGCAGTTCCAAAATGGCTGAACTCAAAAAGATGTGGACAGTCACTGGCTAATCAGACAGCACGACTAATCAACCCACCTCAAGGGAACTCAATGCAGGAAAAACAAAAGGCATGCATGGACAAAAAATGAGCAAAGGACAGCTTCGTTTTTCTTACTTCCAATAGGTGCCTGTTGGTATTGTTATGTTCCTCTCATCTAATAGAACCTGAAGATTCTTTTTGCTTGCTTTGCACTGCTGCCTGTTTTGAATGTGAATGAGAAATGAGTATAGTGCTATAATGAGCAAGATGCTGTCAAACACATTTAGCAGCTCGAGTCATCGCACGATGCCACAGGCCATGTTTGGACATCACAGACACATTGTTCCTCATGCTTACCCTAATGTTATGGTACTTGGATCTGACAGAATCTGGAAAATACAGGTTGACACAGCTAATACAGAGAAATAGGATTACGCATGTCTTGCCACACTCGCTGCTGGCATGACTTTCCACTGATATGCTATGAAGCCAAGTGGTATTTCCACTAAACCAGTGGGTGGCTTTCAGCTTCCCTTCTATTTACAGCATTTTTATCTTTAAGAGGAAATGATTTGATGTTTGGAGAGGGACAGTTTCACTGAGAGTTTAATTTTATTTTATATAGACAGAAATCACTTACTTATCCTTGACTTTAATCAGCTTGGTGAGTGTCAGAGCCTTTTCTTTAAGTAGTGTCCTACGGATGTTTGAGAGAACTTGGCTTGCTGTAGGACCCTAAAGTAAGGTACTCAACCTCTACCTGTTCCAATGAGTAGTCATATAGCTTAAGAACTATTCGGATTTGACTAGTTTTACATGGGGAGGTGGTATAATGTATTTATTACCAGAGTATTGCTGGAAATTTGGTCCCATCTGAATCCATACATCCCTGTATTTACAGACTGCACATGCATGGGTCTGGAAAGATTGCACCGTTTTTTTTTCTTCTATAAAATGACCAGTAGTAATATCCACAGATAATAAATATAACCCATCCGAATTGACAGGTAGGTAAAAATTCCTTTATGTATTGTGGGAAAAGAGGTTTTGCACTTTTTCTTCAGTATAGAGACCCTCCAGGAAGCACTCTTTTCTATCGTCTCCCAGCAAAACCAAATTTGCTTAGTTTAAAATGCAGAGCAAGAAAATATAGACAATGTTTAAAAGGACTCATCAGAGAAGTGACAGGGAATTTTAGTTAAGTCATTGAGTTCAAGTAAAGCCTACGTACATGTTATGGGCACATGACTTACTAATGATCATAAGCACTACAACAAGCGGATATAGTAATGAACAAAATAATCACTTTTCATTAAAGATAGGAGATGTGCATTGTGTGCATGGAACATTTGGTGTGACGACCATTTAGTGTGATGACCATCATGAAGACACTCTTATCCCGTGCAAATCAATCATAATCCTTACATACATCCTCCAGCAATGTCACTTAATGACAAAACTTATCCGAATACTACGTTAAAGAGGTTAGGCAAACAATACAATGTTATATACAGATAAAGGTAGTAGTCCAAGTTTATTTATTTATTTATTTATTTAAGCCTTAGATAAAACTTGATCCAAATGCAGTATGTTGGTACTATGAATATGTAGTGGTTTGAATATTAAATGTTGATGAAGTCCTAATTATTTTAGCAAGGCCCCTGAGTCTGTACTCCTTGCCAGAAGGGATTTTAGTCATCAGGTGCAACCCACCTGTTCTCTGGGATGTTATGAAATCGTGAATGTTGTGCAAACCCTCAGGTTAGTAGTTTAATGTAACTAATTATGAAGCACATGCAGTTAATATAGTCATACACTGCTATTTAGCTGGGTTGATCATCCACCATCAGCTACCCCTTATATCTACAAAATTTGCATTTCTCCATCATACAACGTATGTTGTAAGTTTTCCTCATTACCCACAGTCCCGAGGGTATAACAGGAAGCTTCAGTACCAGTTGTCACCCTTGGGGGACTGGGCTGTTGATGTAAGGATATCCTCATGAGCAGGTGGAGAATGCCTTGTTTTTTTCCCTGTGTGTCTGAGATGCTGTGCAAATAAGACAAGTGTGCAGTTTCGAATGACCAAAAAAGAACAAGAGCATTGCATTAGAAAGCACAAATGACAGCATTCAGCACATTATGGGATGTAGAGATCCACTGGTACCAAGACTTGGTATTGTCAGAGAGAGTTTCCTGCTTTTCCATCGCGCTGCCACATGAGCGCAATTTTGCTATAGAAACAACACCTGTTTCAGAGGTTCTAATTTAAAATGGTGTAGTGGGACCTGGGCAATTCCAACAAGGCCGAGACTAGGCGTGTTTTGTTTTAGCCACAGTTTTTCATCAACAAGACATAGGTGGTTATGAATCTGTTGTAACTCTCTTGCAGGAACTTGGCTTAAAAAGTGCTCCAGTGGAGGCAGTTGAAGTTATTTGTTGGTTACTGGTTTACCTCATTTTAAACCAGAAAATGCAACCTTTTAATTATTGCTACTAACTTGCATCTGAGGCCTCAGTTTGTGTATGTTACCTTGATATAAAGACATAGAAAAGAGCGAGAACGCATATAAACATGTACAAAAACAATTGCCACAATTAACAGCCATTATTATTGTTATTAGTCAGAGCAAATATAAATATCTATTCTTTCACCTGGATCCTTTCATGTATTATTTAGAACCCCCTTTTGTATTGTGTCCGTCGCCCTCAGGCAGTGCACAAAAGCACTTCCAGTGGATGATAATGGTATCTGACAGTTATGGATCTGCCTCTATGCCTCTAGATAAGCATGGTTGACCTTTAGTGCTCAACAGCTGCATTATTTATGCCCACTATTGGTTTTTATGCCTTATGTGCCAGTGAAGAATTTAATGACTCACCTGTAATTGAGCTACATTCAAGGGAAAGTTCCCTAAGAAATTTCATATTTTGGCATCCTTTTGAATATACTGCATGTACCAGGCGAACACCATAGTATGCGAAGAGAATAAAAGGTTAACTATTGTTATTGAACCTCATTTTACTTTCATTTTCTTAAATGACTTAATCATAAGCCAACACTTTTTATTAAAATTTATTGTGGTCTTAATTGATGATCTGCTAATATCGATTAAGACATAAAATTACATTTGATAAAGTATGCATCTACAAATTCCGAAGCAATTCACACATCAAGAACAGAGTATTGTTGAAATACATAAGTATAGTTGATAGTTCAAGTTTTGCTGCAGTAGCATTTTCCAGCAGTCCAATACTGAACCTTCATTGAGATGGACCTTCTACTTCATCTGCCAGAGTGGTTTGCGTGCATATCAATTACTCCATGCATATACACTTATTAGCCCGTACTTGCTATTTAGTGTGTACTAAATTAATTATGATTATGCAGCAGTTCAATACATAAACATTTTATTGTAGACTTCTTATCTTGAGTTTTGAATATATGGCTACCTAAAATAAAACAAAACAGACCAGGATTAAACATGCAAACAATCATTAGTCTGTATTAAACAGTGAAAAAACAGCAAGGCAGATGGTTATTATACCAAATTCTACACCAAGTTGGCTTTTACACCAAATTCTCCCCAATTTGGTAATCTGCCAATCCCCATCCACCTGCCAGCTCTCCCCTATTATAAGACAGCTACCAACTGGGAAGAGTGAAGGCTAACACATGCTTCCTCTGAGACATGTGAAGCCAACTAATCACATCTTTTCGAGCTGCTGCCCATGCGGCATCACAGGGGAATGTAACACATCCCAGGGAAAGGACTGTCTGCCCTCTTCCACATACACAAGCTCACAAATGCCCGTGATTAACTAGTGTCACTGTGATTGACAGGAAAGAGAGCCTATGCCATCCCTCCCACCTAGAGATTTTGCTCCCTTGGCTCATGGCCACAGATGGCTGTGGCATAGTTGAGAGTGTAGCCTAAAAACCATTAAACCTGGAAATGTAATTGAGGAGTGGTTTGATAAATGCCTTGCTGTTGTTTATCAAAGTTTAACTACAATAAATAGTGTAAAATAATGATGTTCTGAATCAATTTGCTTTCACTATGAAGATGACTTGTGGACCACTTTTTTGAAATAATGGTTGACTAGTAAAAAATTAATAGACATGCAACCCTTAACTTGAAATATGTACAGGCTAATGATGTAGTAGTAGATAATGATGTAGCTGTAGTGTTTGTACTGACACTGATGTCATTGTACTGTGTCACAGCTAAGGGACAGGAGTAGTTGAACTTAGGCTGCATTACCACCAACCAGGATACTTTGGAAGTTCCTATTTTGCTGGTAAAGGTGCAACAGCAGCAATTTAATTTATCAGTCCTGAGTCTTTTACATCTTGCCCTGTCCCATATATTCATTTCAAAGCTAGCAGGAAGTCATTCTCCAGGTTAAAGTCTATAACAGTCTCCAAACTGAGTCATCTTGACTTTTATTTTTCAGTCATATCCTGTGACTAGCTCAATGTTCTCCACATGTGACAAAAATGTGTCTTTTTCCCTTTTTCCGATATATACTTCAAATCTCTCTGTCTCTTTCTCTGTCTCCTTTGTGTGTTGGAATTAATCCACTGCAATGTCCCAGAGTCCAGGGTTCCTATCTCATTCAGAAGCTCTTAAAAAACAGGACACACGTGGCTGGAATGTCAAAGACATCACAGAGACCAGCAGCCTGCCAGCTGTGGTCTATCGATCTATCTGAGTGACAATGATCAGAGAAAGATGGAGGGAAAAAGAGTAACAGGGATGCCATGAAAACTAGATAAACTGTCATATTTTATAGCACAGCTTGAAGAACCTGGAGAACTCTGTGGCCTCCTGTAGGATGTTCTAAGTTTTGAAGATCTGTTTATCTCCATAGTGGTTTTATACAAATATTGGAACATTCTCCAGATCTATTCATCTGTCTGGATGAAATTGCAAACCAGAAGACCACCTTGAATAGCTGCAATGATGTAGATATTCTTGAGCTTTGGTCCTATTAGTCCTTTGGTTCACCCTTTTCCGAGTCCTCCAGGACGCCTGGGCTTATGTCACTTTCCAGGAAATCAATAATCCAGGCTTAACAACTGATAACCGTCACCCCTTAGAAAATGGAAATTGTAAAATGAGAGCACCATTTCTTTTTTTCTTTGCATTGTTTTATGTTAAATATGATTTTCTGAAATCTGTCCTTGATTGTTATAATCCTGAAAATTTCTTCAGTTAGATGAGGTTGAGTAGCTCTTCATTAGTCTCTTCTTGGTTAGTTGTAATTCCACTGGATATCTTGGATACCTTAGGAAAAAAACTTGTTGAATTGTTTTGTGTAAAAACAATTTACTTGCATTCATTACATTTTTGAGTATGAAATACCCACTAAGAATGCACACTACAAAAGTTTGTCATTCTTGCTTGTTAGTGGCTAGAGTTCTGAAGCAAACTGAATGCAATGTCCCCTAAGTGGAAATCTAAATTAAAAAAAGGAGACTAGTCTGGAAGAAGTGTATCTAAATTACTGGTATAGTTACCTTCTTTGCTTAAGATGTTTGTGTATGAATGAGCTAGACAAGTGAGTCTCATATCTCAAGTTGACAATATTAAGATTACTGCGCTCATTATTGCAGCACAACCTCTCACCTTTTCCAATAATAGAACCCAAATTTCATTGACTTAATACATCTAATAATAAATGAATGCAACAGCCACCGCCATTAAATTGATAAGTGGTTGCTACAAGTTTAGCCGCTGTTCACTTAATTAAAGAGAACAGTGTGGTCCTCGCTCAAGGTGATCTAATAGACGTTAAAACCTGCCTTACTGCCTATGTATTTATGTCCAAAACATGAAAGGCTTGTACACAGACAACCACACCCCCACTGTGGAGATATTTATGGCATTCTTCCAGTCTGGCATGCTTCTTATGCTGGTCAATGTCATGTCCTAGCAAAAACAAATGTCTCTTCAATATAATCATCATAAATCAGAAGAAGAAAGCATGTACTGCAGGCCATATGAATTTAGAAAAAATATGAGAGCACTACACATTTGTTTTTTTTTTTCAAAAGCACTCTCAAAGAAATCTATTTGGAGTATCTATTTGGAGAAATCTATTAGTAATACTAGTACACATTAATATCCTCAAGCTGTTCATGGCTGTGAAATGCCTACCGCGTACTTAAAACCAGATTTTTGTGTTTTCTGTGTTTGTATGTAATACCTTAAACACCACACACCATGGTGGTGGAAGCCTCACAGTTTGGAGATTATTTACACACACACACATATACACACACACACACACACACACAAACACACACACATACCGATCACCCGTAACATTATAACCACCTGCGTAGGTCCCACTTGTGCTGCCAAAACAGCTCTGATTCATCAAGGCATGGACTCCACAAGACCTCTGAAGGTGTTCTGTGGTATCTGGCACTAAGACTTTAGCAGCAGATCCTTTAAGTCCTGTAAGTTGCAAGGTGGGGCCTCCATGCATCGGACTTGTTTGTCCAGCACATCCCACAGCTGATCAATCGATTGAGATCTGGGGAATCTGGAGTCCAAATCAACACCTTGAACTCTTTGTCAAGTTCCTCAAACCATTCCTGAACAATTTTTGCAGTGTGGCAGGGTGCATTATCATGCTGAAAGAGGCCACTGCCATTAGGGAATACCGTTGCCATGAAGGGGTGTACTTGGTCTGTAACAATGTTTAGGTAGGTGGTACGTGTCAAAGTATCATCCACATGAATGCCAGGACCCAAGGTTTCCCAGCAGAACATTGCCCAGAGTATCACACTGCCTCTGCCAGCTTGCCTTCTTCCCATAATGCAACCTGGTGCCATCTCTTCCCCAGGTAAGCGACACACGCACCCCACCGTCCACATGATGTAAAAGAAAACGTAATTCATCAGACCAAGCCACATTCGTCCACTGCTCCATAGTCCAGTTCTGATGCTCATGTGCCCATTGTAGGTACTGTCGGCAGTGGACAGGGTCAGCATGGGAACTCTGACCGATCTGCAGCTACGCAGCCCCATACACAGCAAGCTATGATGTACTGTGTGTTCTAAAACCTTTCTAACATAGCCAGCATTAACTTTTTCAGCAGTTTGTGCTACAGTAGCTCTTTTGTGGGATCGGACCATACAGGCTAGCCTTCGCTCCCCACGCACATCAGTGAGCCTTGCATGCCCATGACCCTGTCACCGGTTCACCAGTTGTCCTTCCTTGGAGCACTTTTGTTAGGTACTAACCACGGCATACTGGTAACACCCCACAAGACCTGCTGTTTTGGAGATGCTCTGACCCAGTCGTCTAGCCATCACAATCTGGCCCTTGTCAAAGTCACTCAGAACATTATGCGTGCCCATTTTTCCTGTTTCGAACACATCAACTTAGAGAACTGACTGGTCACTTGCTGTCTTATATATTGCACCCTTTGACCAGTGCCATTGTTATTCATTTCACTTGTCAGTGGTTTTAATTCAAATTCAAATTTTATTGGTCACACACACAACCACACACAGTACGACGTGCAGCGAAATGCTTTTCTTGACTGTTCGCGACACAAAATAGAATTTACATAAACCAGAATTAACTTGTATATAGGTAGAAAATGAAAAATATAAAAATAATATAAGGGATATAAAAGATGGCAGCAAGGGTATGACAATATTTGGAATAAAGTGCAGATATGTGCAGTTGTTTGTGCAGTATAATGCTGTGCAACATCAGGCTGAGATAGTTGTTGTGAAATTGTCAAGATATATATATAATATTCATAAATAAGGGGTAATACGGGTATATTAACAGGAATGTAGGTGGTGTGGTATTGTGCAAACAAGTCCAAGCTCTAGTCCTAGGTGTTGTCCTAGTTGAAGCTCTAGGTCTTGGTGTTGTCCTGGTTGTCCTGATCGGGGTATGTGCATGTGTACTTAATTAACATTTTGCGTTTGACTCAGTTGACTTCCAGTTTCACTGTAACAAGCAATTTTGAGACTAGATGTAACTGCAAAGAGGATTTAATGAAAAAGAAGTGTGTCAGGCAAAATTCAGTAACTGCTGAAACAGATTCAGAACACAGTAAATGGATAGCAGTCTTAAAGTCAAACAAACCATAAACAAAAGTGGGGTAGGAAACCACCAGAGGAAACCAGGTCAGTAACAAAGCTCAGACTGGTTTGACAGATACAGCTAGGCTTTTAAAAGAGAAATCTGGGGTGCTGATTCAGAGCTAACAATTGTAATGAAGTGTCTATAAAAATGAAAACCCATTTAATATTATGGGGAAAAAAATACTAGTGAACTGTTTCTTCACTGATTGGGAAAAAAAGGTACTGAACTTCAGATTTCAGGTGGTATGTGATACCCTGTCACTGGAGTTGTACTAGGGTGACCACCCGTCCCATGGGACATATAAAACATCTCTAAAATATATAAAAATAAGTATAGTATATATTATTCGACTGGGGGTCTAAACTTTCCCCTCATAAACGTAATTCTTTTTGGTTTTTACAAAGTGAAGGTTTAAGGCAAGGGTTCCCATCATTTTTCATTCCCAACAGCTCCAAATGGACATTATGAATTTTCTGCTACCCCAAGTCTTGGCAACCTAGTATTTTTTTTGTTCCAGATTGTTGATTTGGGAATTGCTGTAACATTTGAACATGTTATCATCAGTAAAATATGTTTAACATAAATGACAACAACAAAACTTGCAAAGGGGAACATCATATTTAGTGACATAGTGACATATCTGGGTACTCTGTTTTTTTCAGTGTTTGGGTTTCTCCTCTTTATTTAACATCATGCCTTTAAATCCATATTTAATAAATGTTTCCACATAGATTTGTATTTGTTTCCTGTTGTTCCACTGACTCAGAATCACGTGTTAACGAGGTAGACGGATGGCAAAATTGTCCGCTTTTATTGCTCAAATCTTATGCTAGTGCAGTATGTCAGGATAGTGAAAAAGTCGAAAATAGTACAAACATCACTAATTTAAATGTGGCTTGTTTGAATGTTGTTTGAAAGAGGAGGATTGTGAGTTCCTTTCATGACCCCATTTGTAAATCATGAGACCTCACATGGGGTTATGACGCCTAGTTTGGGAATCCCTGGTATAAGATGTTACAAAATATCTCACAGTCTCACAGTAAGCATTTCACTTGTTTAAATCACTTGTTTACTAAGCGCTATATGAGAAGTACATTTCATTTCAGTACTGCCACTGCACATTTTGTCTTTTAAACCAAAGCACTTTAAACAATAAACATTTGTTTATTTAGCTGCATGCTACCAGTCCATGATATTATGTTGGCCAGATGACCATAGTAATGGTAACTGGACTATCGCTCATGATCAATTAGGGACACCCAGATAATGAGCGATAGTCCAGTTACCATTACTACTGTCATCTGGCCAACATAATATCATAATATCAATATCACTGTTCACACTAAGCAGTACCCTCAAGTACTGTTTGCACCTTTAACCAAGAGAGCCAAGAGGATTTTTGTGTGTGTGTGTGTCTTTATAAAAATACCTTCTTTTTTGAGGGTGTTGGAATTTTAGCTTGCACTTAGAATGTAATCTATGTAGTATATTAGAACAATGGCATTCAATGGCATTCAGTTTTACATGTATTTATTTTAAGTTGAGAGCCTCAAGGGTCTTGTTATCTATGTAAACTAGCAATTACCTTTGTGTTGGGGCTCTAAGCTTTTCACTAATAAAAGATTAAACAAGTGGGGATACAGACGTACTTATAGTACTTGTTTTTGTATACTGTTTAAAAGGTGAATATCTAGAACCCTAAAAAATTCTTCAGTTTGTCCCTCACAGAGGTTATATTTAGAGTGTTTCCTATCAGAGATTATTCTGAGTTAAAGGGTAGGGATCCTTAACTATCCACTTTGTTTATTAATTCTCTACAAAAATGGATCCTGTTCAAGCCAACGAGGATAAGGAACATACCTGAAGTAAGACCTCGTTTATATAATTCTCCCTAGCTTTTGCAGGGAGAATTACAAAAATGTTGGAAACGGCCCAGGATAATGAAAGCTAGTTGGGGATCAGAGCCAGGGATTGCAGTCCTAAGAATGATGAGAAATAAGTTGGTGTTGCGAGCATTACTAAATATAATTATTAAATAAAGGTAGTAAAAATGTGTTAGAGCAATCCGGGCACAAGGTCATACTGTTCCTTTTGTGCAGCAAGTGTTTGAGTTTTTATCCAAAGGGTTTTTTTTTTTTTTTTAACTTCGCTTGTAAGTAAAAAAAATGTTGTCTTCCTGAAAGATTAAATATTGTAAATGGAAAAGAACCACTGCAGAACATGCAGTTGTTGGTTTACTCAAAAAGAAGCGATGAACATCTTTCTAGAACACTCTACACTAGAGTGCAGAATGGTTTGAGAGGGCTGTGAGGAGACTTCGTTTAATCACAGGGTTGCCAGGTCTGATTTGCCATCATTTTCATTGCCATCATTTGCTGCTTGTGTCACCAACTTATTTTCTCATCATCCATATGACCCCAACTCTGTGGATCTGTTCCCTGACTAGCTATGATTATCCTGTGTCAGTTGCTAACATTCATAGAGGATTACATAAAAGAGGCCTGACATCAGAGACATCTCTTATCCTCTTCTGCTTTAGCAGGGTTTCTTTTTGTACTGCTGTCACAGGAACCTCTATATTTAAATACTGCCTTGTTTAAAGTATATTGCATGGCATTCATTTTATATATTACAATGCATTTTGCAGCACTAGCCATGTTGTTAGCCTTTAAAAGTAGTGGATATGGTTTAGAAGGAGAATATGGGATATTTAGATTTAGGATATTGAAATTTTGCCACGAAAGAGGCACAGATGTGGCAGAAGCAAAAAAAAATTGGTAAAAGATAGAGGAGTTTTCCACTGAACATGTTTGTGCTGTTGCATCCACAATGGCAAGCAAACATGCACCCAGAAAATTGCAGAGTGATGTAATCAACCATGTGATCTTTAGACCAAGGTATAGGTCTCAGAAAAGATACCTTTTTTCTGTTTGAAGTATAACACCAGCTTATTATCTGCTAAGGCCTTTGATGCTAAGTAGAGCTTGTAATGGCACACAGGGGGTGCTTAGTGCTTGTACCTAGTCCTTATCAATAAAGTTTGCTGCTCCTTCAGTGTGGCTGAGCTCTAGTAGAGTGGTCTGATTACTATCCCTTTATAGCAGTACTTTAATTGTAATCACACTCCTGTAAGTGGATTCTTTAACTAACTATAGTGTACAGTTCTAGTAGATTTCAGCAGGTGTTGATTAGATCCACAATAAAAATATAGCCCTGCTCATAGTGTGGGCAAGTAGCAAGTTAAGGTTGGGAACCCAAAACACTTTCACTGAGACCTTTTCTGTCTGTGCTGCTGAGAAATAATGTGCTTGAAGGAGGTCAGTTGTTTGGTTCAGCATTAGGCAGGGTGAAACAAGGTGTCTTCCTCTGTTTTGTTTTGTGTTTTGCCTCTTCTACCCCCCAAATGTAGCCCATAAAGCCCAGGGTAATTAGCCGATGAGTTTAATCAGATGTGTTAATAAGGTAAAATGCGACTCCACAGTTATGTCACCAGGTCTGGCCTCTGACATGCAAGACCCTGCAGTAGATTAATTCTTATATGAAACCTCAGCTCTTGTCAGCTAATCATTGACTGTGATCACCTTGACTGGAATCTGCCCAGTTTGGGTATGTCTCAAGCATACACACCACACAGCAAGAGGACATACAGCTAATTAATCTTCATAAAAAAATTAAGGTGGTATTTTCTTACATGGTGTTGAGGAAAAGAGTACAGCTTGTCACAGTTCTGTGATTTTCTATATAAATATATAATAAAACATCACACACCTCAATTGGTCCTCAATTGGTCCTAAAATTTTAGGTAATTCTATCACAATGTAACACAGTAGTTAACAGATTGCATTATGTTATTTGTTTAGCAACACATCAGCCAATTTGCAGAAGGGATGTGGGTAATATTAAGTACCCTTACTGCTTCTGTAGCAATTAACAAGGTGATTTGCATTCAGGAGCTGATTAGCTGATCATGAGGACGTGTGGGCACCTCTATAAAAGCAGACCTTTTTGGCAGTTTGGTTGTGTGGAATGTTCAAGTTTGTCACCAGGCCAAAAAGAAAAAACATCAGCAAATAGCTCATAGACGCAGTCGTTGCTGCTTATCAATCTGGGAAGGCAACTGTCAAACAACTTGAAATCCATAATTCTACAGTGATAAGGTTTATTAAGAAATGTCAGATATTCAAGACAGTTGAAAATCTTTACAAGGGTGGTTGTCCCATCAAATTCATCATAAGCTCAGAATGTTTGATGGTCAGAAAATGTTAAATGTGACTCTCAAAAGAAAATAGACTAAACAGGTCTTCTATATGAGGTAGGTGCAAGACTCTGTTTTCCTAATACAACATGAAACAATGGCTTAAGTTAGCAAAGTTACATTTGCTTAAACCTCAACATTTCTGGAGTGATGTCCAGATAAGACCAAAGTGCAGATCTTTTGTCATAATGCATAGCTCAATTGAGTTTACCTTGAATTTTTCTTTATACCAAAACATTCTGGAGGCAATTGTTAGGCCATGTGTTGGACAGCTGAAGTTTGGGTGAAACTGGGTCATGCAACAAGACAATGATCTCAAGTGAAACAGCAGAAGTACTACAGAATGGCAGAAAGGGAGAAAACTGAGTAAGTCAAAGTCCATACTTCAGCCCCATCAAGATACCACGGAAGGGCCTTAGGAGAGCTATGCATAAGCAAGTACCATCGACCATCAATTAAAGTAAATTAATGTTATAAGGAAAAGTAGGCAAAAATGACTCCAATACAATGTGATACAATACAATACAATACAATACTCTGCTAAAGGTGGTTAATGATTAATTGGGTATACTTACTTTTGGCCTGAACAGAAATACATACAATGTGCATGATATAAAGTATTGTGGAGCTAGCTACCATAAACATTTACTCAGTTGCTCCACAGAGAAAGTGATGAGGTAAAAGTGTGTGTGATGTAATTATGATTGACATCAGATATGCTTCAATGGCTCCTGCATATTGTTTGTGATTTTCTGAGGGCTGTGATGAACAGCTGAACCACTGACTAGCATACACTGCCAAAATACACTAGAGAGTTTCTTTAAATGCATTTAAAATGAACGTGAATCACTTCATTGCCTGAAAAGTATCATGAAGCCTATGTCATTAGTTTTAAAGTTCATTAACTGCTCAGATGTTCAATTAAAGCTTCCTGTCTAAAGCCAGTGAATGGGTGTGATGCCTAGAGGAGCAGAAATTACCTGAGAATTCCAAAAAAGGTCAAAGAGAGAGGGAGCAGAATAGAGCAAGTGGTGGTGAAAGAATGGGGATGGAGATGAATGCTTACCTCTGATTAGTCATCATGATCACACATAAATGGCCTCCTGTCATGAGGAGAGAAATGTGCTGTGGGCGACTGGGCTTCAGCAGCTCTGGTGCATAACCACTGATGCATTTAGCCATTATAGCTCCTCGTCAAGTATTTAGACCTGTTAAATATTTAATCAACTTTAATAAGCTAAGAGTCCAGGTAATGACTCATTACAGTGGCACCCCATTTTTCATGTGTACCCAAATAACCATTTTTAAAGCTCATAGAAATGTGGGCTTGCCAAATATATCTCAGGCTCCTAGGTGGGCAGATATGTGTCATACTGTAAGACGTAATGTCAGTACCAGGTTGAAGAGACACACATTTATAACATCAGAGTCTAAAGGATCAGAAAGACTTTAGGAAACGCTAATCTAAATTATATTGGCTAATCACTAGAATTTCACAAGACACTTCTGAAGGTATTTTTGGCATGACCCAAATGCGTCAAGTAAATTTAATGGCAGAATAAACAATGGTTATCAACTACCATAACTATAGATTTAAAAAAATGTTGTGACCTTGCTGTTGTAATAACCATCATTACCTCTCTATTTCTGTCCATAGACAGGTTACTAAACATGGGGAAACACAACAGCAAGCTTGCTCCAGAGGTTCTGGATGACCTGACCAAGAGTACAGAGTTCAACGAGGCAGAGTTGAAGCAGTGGTATAAAGGCTTTTTGAAGGACTGTCCCTCTGGCATCCTTAATCTGGAGGAGTTCCAGCAGCTTTATGTCAAGGTAAGTCTGTTTGCACAAATATTACAAGTATTATATATATATATATATATATATATATATATATATATATATATATAAGTATTATGATTCCAAAGGTTTCAGCTGTATGGTTTTACAGATGCTTTTAATCTATTCACTGTTACCATGGTCTCTAAAGTTAATGTTAAATTAACTAGAATTATTGTAGATCCCCAAGTTTCATTAGTTGCTATTGGGGTCATTTCTTCTTTTTGAATTTGCAATTTAAAAAACACCACCGAGAATACACATGAAAAGATAACTGTTTAAAAATTTATCACAAATCTGCTTTATTAGAGTAGACTTTTTATACCTTCTGAACTCACCTAAGAGGCTATTTGTTCCAGAGCAGTATATGCCAGGTATATTTCATCCAGAGTGACTCATAGTGATCTTGTTGTATGTTACAGTTCTTTCCCTATGGTGATGCCTCCAAATTTGCTCAGCACGCCTTTCGTACCTTTGACAAAAATGGTGATGGCACAATTGACTTCAGGGAGTTCATCTGTGCCCTGTCCATCACCTCTCGAGGAAGCTTTGAGCAGAAACTCAACTGGGCCTTCAATATGTATGATTTGGATGGAGATGGCAAGATTACACGCATGGAGATGCTTGAAATTATAGAGGTAAAAACTTTATTATACACTTTGACATGAGGAAGATAGCTCATTAGCATTTTTTTGTAAGAGCTAATCATGCTAGAACCTGATTTGTCTTAATTTCATCTTCACCTCCTTGCCACCTTTGTTTTTTATGTATCTCAGGCGATTTATAAAATGGTTGGCACAGTGATTATGATGCGCATGAACGAAGATGGCTTGACACCTCAGCAGCGCGTGGACAAGATCTTCAGCAAGATGGACAAAGACCATAATGATGAGATCACACTGGAGGAGTTCAAAGAGGCGGCCAAAAGCGATCCTTCCATTGTCCTCCTACTGCAATGTGACATGCAGAAGTAAGGGAGAAGCGGAGAAAGAGGGTGAGAGGGGGTGGGAGGGTGTAGGTATAGAGCAGGAGGTGTGAAGTAACATGTACAGACATTTAGACAGAAGTAGGTTAGTAAGAGTAGAATTATAACACTATGTACATATAGTAGAATGCAGTAGGATGTGAGAGTAAACAGGTTTGGGGACAGTTGAAAGAATAAGTGGGGAGTGATGAAAGCCTGCATCTTTGGTCATGCATTGAACTGTACTACTTGTCAGACAACTGTACCATGCCAATGTGGCTTTCAAGCCCAAACCTAAAACAGATAAGATGTTGAAGAACCTAGCTTATTTAAAAAGGCCATTTTAATATATAATACTCCTGATCCTTGGAATTTTGATATACAGTAGAACCATACGAATTTATTGAACATTTCAGCAAAACTGGGGCAGCTCTATATTCTTAAGGTTTTGTCTCCTTTAAATTTTGTCTAAACATCAAATAGCCAATATGCTTCTCTAGCCAGTTAACAAAATTTCCAGTTAACGAAATATCCTTCCATAGATAAAGGACCATATTCAGAGTTGAGTTATATGCACATAGTGAGGATCTAATACCAAAATTGCCCACATCGGTGTTCTAACCTTAAACATAACTACAGACTTGCACACTACTTGGACAGTTGTGTGGGAGTAGTGTGTGCAGGGTGGAGTTTGCCAAAAAATACAAAGGCACGTCTATATGTATGTGGAACCTCAGCCAATTTTCTCGTGCAGTGTCAGCATGAATGAGGAGCAGTATTAAGTCCAGCATCACTGGCTGACAATTTGATGTGACCACAATATGTCACACTGAAATTTCAGTTTTTGGTTCTAAACACACTCTAAAAACACTCAAATGGCCTTCCATCGTTTGGATGAAGGTTAACAGAGAAGACAGCTTCTTAATTGGAGACATTACTCTTAATTGAGACTTATGCCAAGGACTGAATTATATATCAATAACATATGCCTAAGCGTAGCAGACGAGTGCTCAGTCAGCTTATCCTTCAAACTGTGGGCACATTATGTTTGTAGGAGAGTGCATGGAATTAACAAAAGACTGGCATTATTTTATTTATATATGTTAAATTAAACCAAATTTAATTAAATTACAACTTGGACTATTCATGAAGCAATACATTGGTAATATACTAGACTTCTATTGCCATCTTTTCATTTATATATAATCACATTAGACTTTCTGCTTATTTTTTTGTAATTATTTATTTATTTATTTATTTATTATTATTATTGTCTCTTGGTTTTATGTTACATCGTACTTCAAATGACAGCAAAAGGAAGAAAATATGATCAAAATATCATTTGATTTCTATCTGTTTCTAGTTTCTATCCGCTGAATTTGTTGGGCTTAAAGGCAGGCATTTGTGTTTAAAGGCAGTGGTCCTGGCACTATTGAAAACTCCAGCACTTCTATTCATTAAAAAATATATCTGGCAACATCAGAGGCATGAACTTCACACAGGTCATTTTAATAATCTAAATGGGTTATCCAGAAAATCAACTTAAGCATCTGCACAAACTGACTCTGAATACAGAAAACTTTCCTCATGTAAATATCAACTTAAATATCATTTAACTTAAGTCTCCAACTCTGAATATGGCCCAAAGGAGATAGAGGCTTGTGCAGTGTTGTAATTATGATGGATATTAGATATGCCACCATAACCTACTACTGAATGTTTGAGACTGATACCATACTGGAGGTCTTCATCAGCTGCGATGACAAAATACAGATCAAGACTTAAATATCATGGTTTATAAAGCAGAATAATTATTGTCTCACACTTGTTCCGGGTCACTCTCACATATCAAAAAGTAATTTTGCTAGCCTTAACAATTAGAATATATGTCTATGTAATTAGTGAAATGTAAATGTTTCATGAGACCTGCTTTCATATTACAACACTGCTGCATTTGTGTTTAAACACAAAAGTACACTCGGTATAGGATATCAGTCTGTGTCAATGTGTGAAAGTGTGAAAAAGTGTAAAGTGGAAATGTGAGGAATTTGCATTTGTATGTGCAAAAGTGTGTGTCTACGTATGTCTGTAGTTGTTTGTATGTATACGTGTGTGTGTGTTTGTGTGTGTGTCTGTGTGTGGCTGAATGTATGAATGTGCATTGGAAAACAAATGCCTCAGTCTATGACTTTCTGTTATAGTAGCTGTCCACACCAGTTCTGAGAGTATTAAAGTGATGTTTGTTGTTGCTGGTGTGGTCGTCACTGTTCTTACTGGTTTTCTAATCAGAGCTACCTTTCTCTGCAGTCCTGAAGACATATAATCTTTTTTGTGTGCCTCAGTGTACAGCCTTAGCAGTTATCAGATGATCGTAACTGTATTAATATTGTCAAAATGTCTTTTGCTTTTTTCCCTCTGGTATAGTCAACGTGAACACATTCGGAAGTCAAAACTCTTATGTGTGTCCGCAATATTCACGCTGCAATACTTATGAGAATATTGTTGCACTAAGTAGAGGCAAATACTTCTTGTTTTATACTGCCACTCAGTGGTGAAATATTTACAATTTTTTTCGATAGGGAACAGTGTGAGGCCTAAAGTGCTGATGTTAAAAGATTTTCCTGCTTCCTCTTACAAACATAATGGACCAAAATAAAAATAAAAAACACAGCATGGTTCTGTACTTGATGAGCTCTTCTATGGTGCAGAAAACAGTGAAATAATATTTTTTTTTCATGCGTTCTATAGAAATATTGGCCATTTTTGACACTGCTTGTGTTGGTCTAAATTGTAAATTCATGTCGGTGGCAATTTTATTCTAGCTTGTATGTGGAGGACAGTCACATAGATTACAGCTTCTTAACAGTTGCCTAAAACTTCTTAACTAAGTAGTTTTAGTAGATCATATAATGTTTTTGCTGTGGTAATGAATTTGCAGTTGATTCACCAGCGGAGCTCATAAAGTCACGGCTACCTTTATGTCCTTTGACACTGTAATATAACTGGGATATACTTTCCTTTTGCATTTCCTTACCACATTTATTACATCTGCTGGAAGCTCGATTTAACTTTTATTTGGTGTTCAATGTAGAAATGTAGATGATAATGTCATGTGTAATATTTCTAGTAATACCATGAATATTAGGGTTGCACAATAACAGCTAAAACAATAATCATGATTCTGTTGCTCAGTATTGAAATCTCAATTGTCATCCAATGTATCCAATTTAGGAATAAAATCGTTTTATTACACCTGACCTGAACATCTTAAATCAGCATAAACAAATAAAAATAATTTAAAAAAAAGATTTTCCTTTCACTTCAAATATTATATTTCAATATTCATTAACTTGTATATATTGCATTGTATTATTAATAATGTAAGAAAAATTGATTGCTTAATTGAGGAAGCCAAAAATGATGAAAGCATGATAATCTTTATCATATTCATTAGGGCTGCACAATTAATCTTTAAAATAAGATTAACTGTGCAGCCCTAATGAATATGGTATTTGTATTAGAGATATACAAGTTCACTACATCCACTATGAGACTCTGTTACATTATCATTATTATTATCATCATTATTATATCACAACTTAGCAAGATTCTGTTATGTTAATGTATATCCCAGAATATAAAGCATAAAAGGGAATAATTATGAACCAGTTGTGCAATACACTTTTAATAATATATTTATGTGCTGTGTTTTCTTCATGTCTTTTCAATTCTGTAATTTACTTTTCAATATTGTAATCGTAAAGTTCCCCAAACAAAGATGTGTTATTTTTGGTACATAGATGAATAAAATTGTGGGTGTCTACTGAATTTCTGCAGGGAGTCCAGTGTTCAGTTATATCTGTCCGTATCTGTTCATTCAAAGGCACGATGGCTAATATTAACACTCATGTATCTAATCATGCAGTGTTGCGTCTTGCTGTCTGTCTCTGTCTTTCTCATACACACACCATTGTGTACAGCATATTTTTGCACCAACCTGCACAGTATGACTCACTCAGAGACAGTGATGTCATGATGAATGCAGTTGTCATGGCAGCAAAGCGGTG
This sequence comes from Pangasianodon hypophthalmus, assembly GCF_027358585.1. Classification (NCBI taxonomy): domain Eukaryota; kingdom Metazoa; phylum Chordata; class Actinopteri; order Siluriformes; family Pangasiidae; genus Pangasianodon; species Pangasianodon hypophthalmus. Next base: position 11,516,997 of record NC_069732.1, on the reverse strand, counting down.
ACTGAGACCAAAAAAACACACTTAGGTGATCATGCTCTTCACATATACATATGCAGGTAAACTACCTTCTGCCAGGAACACACAAATGCACACACATATACATGTGAACAGTTCTTTCCTCAGGGAAACACACACACACACTCATACCCATCACACTCTGTTCTCTTTGGGACACAGCAACAGTTGAACAAACACTCTGATAAATTGCCACACACATCTGAACACACTCTGGCCCAAAGAGACACACCAGTCTCCCCTAAGAGACATATATACATACAAACCCCTATTTCTGTTGGACGCAAGACACCGTTTCTCAATTTACACCTCAGTTTTGAATACTAAAGGCCAATTCACACCAAAAGCATTTATGATGAGCATGTCATGCAAAAGCTATTCTAACCAGTGTTTAAATCTATGCCAGGAGTGAGATGCATAAAAAATGTGCACCCATCCATCCTGTGTGAAGTGTTAGCTCCATAAAAATGTAGCTTAATTATAAAATACAGAATACACAACTGTTTTTAAAATAACAATATCAGCCATTTTCTGACATTGAACTTAGAGGAGGTCCTGTGTTGGTTTAAATTACAAAATCCGGTGTCATTGGTGATTTTAGTTCTATGACTTAACTCCTATGGTGTCCTGTGGCTTTACTTGTGTTTGGAAGATAGTCACATAGATTACATCTTTTAAAGAGTGGCCTAAGTTTACTATGTAGTGTTAGTAGATCTTGATCTACTGGATCTTTCAGCTGTGGTAATGAATTTGCAGTTGATTCATCAATTGAGCTCATAAAGTCATGCCTATTTTCATGCCTCTGTCACCAACAAGTCTAGTCCTTCTTGTTACTAATGTGCATGCCTGAAATACCCTTAAAATCTACACTCATAGAACACTTTATTAAGAACACTATACTAATACTGGGTAGCACCTCCCTTTGCTCTCAAAACAGCCTCAATCCATTGTGACATTCCTTTGAGATTCTGGTCCATGTTGACATGATTGCATCACGCAATTCCTGCAGATTTTTCAGGTGCACTTTCATGCTGCGAATCTCCTGTTCTACCACACCCCAAAGGTGTTCTATTTGATTCAGATCAGGTGACTGGGAAGGCCATTAAAGAACATTGAACTCATTGTCATGTTCATGAATCCAGTTTGAGACTTCTGCTTTGTGACATGGTGCATTATTATGCTGGAAGTAAACATTAGAAGATGGGTACCTTGTGGCCATTAAGGGATGCACATGCTCAGCAACAATACTCAAATAGGTGGTGGCATTCAAGCGATATTTATTGGTATTAACGGGCGCAAAGTGTGCCAAGAAAATATTCCCCACACCATTACACCACCTCCACCAACCTGGACTGTTGACCCAAGGCAGGTTGGGTCCATGGATTCATGCTGTTGGCACCAAATTCTGACCCTACCGTCTGTGTGCCTCAGCAGAAATCAAGATTCATCAGACCAGGCTACGTTTTTTCAGTCTTCAACTGTCAAGTTTTGGTGAGCCTGTGCCCAGTGCAGCCTCAGCTTTCTGTTATTGGCTGACAGAAGTAGAATCCAATGTGGTCTTCTGCTATTGTGGTCAATCTGTCTAAAGGTTTATTATGTTGTGCATGCTGAGATGCTTTTCTGTTCAACACAATTGTACAGAGTGGTTATCTGAGTTACTGTAGCCTTTCTGTCAGCTTGAACCAGTCTGGCCATTCTCCACTGACCTTTCTCATTAACAAGGCACTTCCGTCTGCAGAACTGTCACTCCCTGGAGGTTTTTACTTTATTGCACCATTCTGAGTAAACTCTGGAGACTTGTATGTGAAAATCCCAGGAAATCAGCAGTTATAGAAACACTCAAACCAGCCTGTCTGGCACCAACAATTATGCCACGGTCAAAATCACTGGGATCACATTTTTTCCCCATTCTGATGGTTGATGTGAACATTCCCCAAAGCTGCTGGCCCGTATCTGCATGATTTCATGCATTGCACTGCTGCCACACGATTGGCTGATTAGATAATTGCATGAATAAGTAGGTGTACTGGTGTTCCTATCATTCCAAAGAGGAATTATATTTAACCTTGCTGTGACCTTGACTCTGTTTGGATCGATTCCAAAATCTAATTAGTTCATCAGTTGGTTACAGAGATAATTCCACATAAATCCTACAAACATTCAATCACTCGTTCTTGAGATATGACGCTAATGAGAACCGTGGACTGAAAGATGGATGGAGGGATGGACTGATGCGCAGATGCATGGACAACCTCAAAACATAATACCTCCACCACCTAGTGGCAGAGGCAAAATATTAAAAAAAAAAGCTTTACACAAAAGTCAGTTCACTTCTCCTGAGTTATGCTGACTTTTACATTCTCTCTCACATGACCTTCTACTGATGCTGTACGTTTAGACATGCTCTATAAAGATGATCTCAAAAAATCACTGAAAGATGCAACAAATACAGCCTACATAAACACATGTTTTTTTTCTGTTGTGAAGCAGATTGTCAAGGCTCTAAAAAATTTAGACAAAAAAATGTTTGCTTGTAATGAGAGACATGATTAGTAAATATATGCAGTGACCCATGATCATTCTGTTCCACTGATCAAAACAGTAATAAATATAGCACATATATTGTTTAACTGTATGTACTGCATTCTATAGCATGCATGTAGTGCTTAAATTTGTAAACTATGCTGAGGAGGAAATGTACTCTGTTCGCTTGACAGCTCGGTGTGCTTGTGCATGGCTGGTGAACTCTGTGTGAAGGGAACTTCTGCTGTGGGCACCAAGAGGGGTGCTGTCTTACACCATTTAATGTGTGAGAGAGTGTGTGTGTGTGTATGTGTGTGTGTAGGAATTTATCATGGTGGGGACCAAATGTCCTCACACGGATAGGGATATCTGACAGTTTTGACCTTGTGGGGAGAATTGGCTGGTTCACATGAGGAAAAATAAGGAGACAAAAAAAAAAACCCTAAAAGAGCCATAAACTGGAAATAATGAAATAATGGTGGCTCTGTTATGATCCGTGGGCCATTTAGCTGGCACGGTTTGGCTCCACCTGTCCCCTTAGAAGGAAGGGTCACTGCGAGTCAACACAAAGTTGGCAGGAGACAACGTGAAGGCTGATAAGCCAGTCTGGCTCTGTATAGGCCAGAGTTCCTGTCTCATCTCACTCACATGCAGCAATGTACGCATGCTGCATTGATAACTACAACCAACACAGTTACTTTCTATTAGTTATGTAGAGAACAAAATGTGTGGTCTTAAAGGGAACAGCATAAACAATTTGGACAAAGGGATAGAAACTAGAAAACCAATGTTTGTTTTTTGGTTTTTTTTGTAATCTGTGGAAACGGGGATATTAAAAATGAGAATAGTGTTCACCCAGTTGATATTCAGTACAAGGCTCTGTCAGTACAGTTACACTTTATTTATCTAATGATGCTGTTTGCAGAACTAGCACATGAGTCCATTCTGGCTGTCCCTAATCGTTGTATACATCATTTTGAGATCCCATATATTACATGTGCAGACGATTGCACTATAAAGTAGATTATTCTACACTTTCCTATAACCATGTAACCTATTAACTTATTTTGGGAGTAAAGCAAAATCTGAAATTGTCATTGGGAGCAGCATTGCGGGCTGAGGGACAGGGTGTATCCATAAAGCTCAGTCACCCGGAAGCACTCACTCTCTGCAAACTGAGAAATGGGAAACCTGATGAAGAGACAATAAAGGAAATAAATTTAGAAGGTAATTTTTCTTCCTTTTCATTCTCTCACCTCCGGTCCGCTTTAATCTGTGATATACTGGACTTCAGCCATATGTGTGTGTGTGTGTGTGTGTGTGTGTGTGTGGTTGTGTGTGTGTGTGGTTGTGATATACATATGTAAGCTCCAAAATAGGTTTGTCTCGCTGGCTCTCAAGTGACTAAGGGCTGTCTCTTCTAAGAATTTTATTTATTTATTCTACATTTTTTCTATTATGAGTTGCATTGTGATGTAGTTTCCTGATGCAGTTTGCACTATTTTTTATTTCTGCCTTGACTTAGCTGTACTCTCACTGAGGGTTTCACCCATAAATTGTTTTTCTTAGCATCTCACTATGTTGCAACTCATTATTTAGCACAACGGCCAGATGGAGATGCGAGTTATCCTTGCCACAACAATGCAACAGGACATTTTGGAGAGAATAAGTCTCCAAAGCAAGCCATTTCTCTTACTCATCTTCTTCTAAAACAGAAACGCAAACACACTCACAGTAGCTGCAGCCTGTCTCTGTCTCGCACATAAACGCAGCAGTGCGCACAGGGGGGTGGTTTGTTGCTAAACTGCTTATAAACCTGATCAACTAAAAACAGATTGCATACTATCCAATTACCGGCTAGCAGAGAAATTGTAGGAAAATGATAAGTCAAGAGAAGAACTGAAGTTTAAGGTTTTGAACTAACAACACTCTGTTAAAGTTTTATAATTGTGATTTTAGCAGAAATAGCCGTACACTTGATAGTTTTTTAACCAACTATCACATTGCATTTTCCAAAGAGCATAACTTTTTTTTCCTCTGACAGCAATGACTTATATACATATTTTTCTTATTTTTCTTATACTTATATACAAAGGGTTACTGAGCACACTGGAGGAGGAAGCTTAGGGAACATGACATGGACCTGTTCTGAATGTTCTCATAGCTACAGGCATCCATTAGGTAGGCCACTGGATAAGCAGAGAGAGAGAGAGAGAGAGAGAGACAGAGAGAGAGAGAGGTCTCTAAGTGGGATTTGATGTAGTAAATCTGCACTGTTTCCCCCTGTTCATTCATAATACTTCCCCAACCTGCTGTGTGACCTTGCTATTGCCACTATCCAAGTAAATCAGAGTCAAAGGTTAGGGAGTTTAGGAAGTAATACAAGGAGTTTCTCTCCTAGTGCAAATTGTCTCAGTTGGGAGCACTTATTACTGAGCTGTTGTTGGATTCCCTGGGTTGGGTTTACCATCTTTACCACCTAGTTTTACAATAAATTTAATGACATGGCATAATGCGAAATTCAGTTAACTGTCACCCCACACAGACAGTAACCAGCAATATAACATTTGTATCCACTCATGTCTGCAATTACATATTGACTTTAACAAACTTTCAGCAATACAAAAAATAAAAAATTGTAAACTGATTGTACAGCTTAAGCTGCATTTGAGATAAAACCTGGGTGGTATTCTATGTTTGTTTATTATTACTATTATTATTATTATTATTATTATTATTATCAGTAGTAGTAGTAGTAGTAGTAGTAATATTGTTGTTGTGATTGTTTTATCACAGAAATTATATTTGATATGTAACTATTGAACATTGCTGTTTTCTGTTGTTGTGTCATTATTGCGTACGTTAAAAAATAAAAAAAATTATTGCTTTCACTTAAATAAAAGCTGGCAGCATCTCCTTTTATTTTGTTTCAGGAGGAATTTCCGGTGCAGTTGTTGCTGGCTTCCCCTGTTCCTGCTGCTCACAGAGTCGCAGCGCAGCCGTGTATAAGCTAACAGCTACACACCGCTTACCGGTGTCTCTTCACGCGTTGTTTTCCTCGTTAATCCGCCAAAACGTCTTACGCAATGAGGTGAGTATTGCGTTTGGACTAGTTTATGCTGTACTAATCTCGTTAGGGTTTCAGTTTTAATTCATTTTATCGTTAATTCTCTGTAGACTCCGGCTTGTATCTTTTGCTAGTTAGCTTCACATGGCTAATTCTTTTCATACCTTGCGTTTGCATTGGTTCACAATAGCTAACTGTTGTTCATGGGGCTGTGAGAACTGATATTATGTCATTGCATTGATTGTGTCGTGTTGAAAAGCAGCAAAAACACAGAAAATCAGTCAGTGTAATCATCACTGTGCTGATTTTATGATTGAATGACACACGGTAGCTAATTAGTCTGGAAACACAGCGAGCTTGATGGCTAAAGTTAGCTCTGTGTCCACACTCTTATTTATTGCAGCAAACGTTATTCTTAATACCTCAATCTAGCTCCCGCACTGAGTTCTCTCTGCTCTACACGTTGGTTAACGTTATTAAGGCGAAAACCTGCAGCACTGAAAGCTAGCTTGCGAGCCACTGTTATGGCACTGGGTCGGGACCAGGGTTGCCATGCCTGTAAAAAGCAACCATGTATCCTAACCGACTCTGGACAGGCAGCATTAAACCTGAAGTTTACTACTTTCTTATGAAAATCTTTTGTATTACTAAATATTGTCGTAATTATGAATAGGTTTCGGATGGAATAGACCAAATATTTATATTTATGTAACATTTTAATACATGCATATAAGTTCAAATTTATGAATAAATCGGTAAAACCACGGAACTGGCAACCCTTGAAAGATCTACATCCGCTTTTTATATATGTCTGTATAACATGTTTGTTTCTCTTTCTTACAGAGGAGATCGGGGGAGGGGCCGGGGTGGCCGTTTCGGCTCCCGTGGGGGTCTGGTACAAGGGTGAGCTGTTTAACTTCATAATTATACTTCACTCACCAACCTGATTACATCAGTGTACAGCTTTATACGCTCTGTATGATTACGTCAGTGTACTGCTTTATACGCTCTGTATGATTACGTCAGTGTACAGCTTTATACGCTCTGTATGATTACGTCAGTGTACTGCTTTATACGCTCTGTATGATTACGTCAGTGTACTGCTTTATACGCTCTGTATGATTACGTCAGTGTACTGCTTTGTACGCTCTGTATGACTACGTCAGTGTACAGCTTTATGTACTCTGTATGACTGCGTCAGTGTACAGCTTTATTCGCTCTGTATGCTTACGTCAGTGTACTGCTTTGTACGCTCTGTATGACTACGTCAGTGTACAGCTTTGTATGCTCTGTATGACTACGTCAGTGTACTGCTTTGTACGCTCTGTATGCTTACGTCAGTGTACAGCTTTGTACGCTCTGTATGCTTACGTCAGTGTACAGCTTTGTACGCTCTGTATGACTGCGTCAGTGTACAGCTTTATTCGCTCTGTATGCTTACGTCAGTGTACTGCTTTGTACGCTCTGTATGACTACGTCAGTGTACAGCTTTGTACGCTCTGTATGCTTACGTCAGTGTACAGCTTTATTCGCTCTGTATGACTACGTCAGTGTACTGCTTTGTACGCTCTGTATGCTTACGTCAGTGTACAGCTTTGTACGCTCTGTATGCTTACGTCAGTGTACAGCTTTGTACGCTCTGTATGACTGCGTCAGTGTACAGCTTTATTCGCTCTGTATGCTTACGTCAGTGTACTGCTTTGTACGCTCTGTATGACTACGTCAGTGTACAGCTTTGTACGCTCTGTATGCTTACGTCAGTGTACAGCTTTATTCGCTCTGTATGACTACGTCAGTGTACAGCTTTGTACGCTCTGTATGACTACGTCAGTGTACAGCTTTGTATGCTCTGTATGACTACGTCAGTGTACTGCTTTATACGCTCTGTATGATTACGTCAGTGTACTGCTTTATACGCTCTGTATGCTTACGTCAGTGTACAGCTTTATTCGCTCTGTATGACTACGTCAGTGTACTGCTTTGTACGCTCTGTATGCTTACGTCAGTGTACAGCTTTGTACGCTCTGTATGCTTACGTCAGTGTACAGCTTTGTACGCTCTGTATGACTGCGTCAGTGTACAGCTTTATTCGCTCTGTATGCTTACGTCAGTGTACTGCTTTGTACGCTCTGTATGACTACGTCAGTGTACAGCTTTGTACGCTCTGTATGCTTACGTCAGTGTACAGCTTTATTCGCTCTGTATGACTACGTCAGTGTACTGCTTTGTACGCTCTGTATGCTTACGTCAGTGTACAGCTTTGTACGCTCTGTATGCTTACGTCAGTGTACAGCTTTGTACGCTCTGTATGACTGCGTCAGTGTACAGCTTTATTCGCTCTGTATGCTTACGTCAGTGTACTGCTTTGTACGCTCTGTATGACTACGTCAGTGTACAGCTTTGTACGCTCTGTATGCTTACGTCAGTGTACAGCTTTATTCGCTCTGTATGACTACGTCAGTGTACAGCTTTGTACGCTCTGTATGACTACGTCAGTGTACAGCTTTGTATGCTCTGTATGACTACGTCAGTGTACTGCTTTATACGCTCTGTATGATTACGTCAGTGTACTGCTTTATACGCTCTGTATGATTACGTCAGTGTACTGCTTTATACGCTCTGTATGATTGTCAGTGTACTGCTTTATACGCTCTGTATGATTACGTCAGTGTACTGCTTTATACGCTCTGTATGATTACATCAGTGTACAGCTTTATACGCTCTGTATGATTACGTCAGTGTACTGCTTTGTACGCTCTGTATGATTACGTCAGTGTACTGCTTTATACGCTCTGTATGATTACGTCAGTGTACTGCTTTATACGCTCTGTATGATTACGTCAGTATACTGCTTTATATGCTCTGTATGATTACGTTAGTATACTGATTTATACGCTCTGTGATTACGTCAGTATTCTGCTTTATACACTCTGTATGATTACGTCAGTGTACAGCTTTGTACACTCTGTATGCTTACGTCAGTATTCTGCTTTTTACATTCTGTATGATTACGTCAGTGTAATGCTTTATACGCTCTGTATGCTTACTTCGGTGTAATGCTGTATACAATCTGTATGATTACTTCAGTATGCTGCTTTATACACTTTGTATGCTTGCATCAACAGAATGTATAAACAGTATACTGATGCAAGCATACAAAGTGTATAAAGCGGCATACTGAAGTAATCATACAGAATGTATAAAGCAGTATACTGATGTAAGCATACAGAATGCATCAGTATACTGCATTATACATTCCGTATGCTTGCATCAGTATACTGCTTTTTACATTCTGTATGCTTTCAAGTTTATAATTTTTTTTGGCTGCTTTGTCTTTGCTTATGCCTTTTTTTTTTTGTTCATTTTCAGGTACCGCCCTTTTGTCCCACACATACCATTTGACTTTTACGTTGTAAGTGAATCACCTTTTTTTCATTTTAGCTTTTACCACTCGCTCACAAATGTGAAGAACATTTCAGCAGGACTGATATATTGAGAAAATATTATATACAAAGGGAATAATTGCAGCCTTTTATGAATTAAACTTTGAATTGTCATTTGTGCATATTTGTTTCTTTTAAAATAAATAGACTACAGATACAGAAGAAGTCTGGCTTTAAATCCTGGCTTTAACCCTTATTTGAAATGTGCAGCGAAATATTTTTAAAATTTTTTTTAGTCCATATATTCTAATTCTTCTCTTTAACCACTGGAGAGACACTAGTTCACTGTGTACTACATTTGGTTAACCCACTGTTTACATGGAACACCAACCTTAAGGCATCGCTATTATAAATCCTTAGTTTCCATTAGTTTAAGAAAGGGTATTTGACAACAATCTGGATTCCAGAAATATACCACACAAAATCTCTGAAACATTTATGTAGCTCGCTTATAAAATTAGATTTCTCCACATTCCAGTGTGAGATGGCGTTTCCACGGGTGAAGCCAGCTCCTGATGAGACTGCGTTTAGTGAAGCTCTGCTGAAACGAAACCAAGACCTGAGTCCTACGTCTGCTGAGCAGGTACCCTTACACTCTTAACATCTCTGCATCTATCACTTACATAAATGTAGGTCAGGACCTGGAGAGTGAAGAGTAGAGATATTTCCACCATAGTATTCTTGTTGTCTGTACCTGGTGATAAACTGTAATCAGTGATGTGATATAACTGTTAGGCATAAGCATTTTTGTAGACAATTTCTATTTCTGAGTTTTAGAAGGGAGCCAGTTGTGCCAGTTAGTTTCATTCCTGGCCACTGGGCTGGGTAGATGCTGACATCCTGATTGTTCTTATTTGTGCAGTCTTCCATACTGTCCTTGGTGACGAAGATCAACAACATTATTGACAATTTAATTGTAGCACCTGGGAACTTTGAAGTGGTGAGTTTTTACACCAAACTTAACATCTAATTTCCATAGCTATTTCAGCAATTGGATTATATTGTTTGTGCTTGTTGTCCTTAATTTACAGCAAATTGAAGAGGTGCGGCAAGTGGGCTCATACAAAAAGGGCACCATGACGACAGGACACAATGTAGCTGACCTTGTAGTTATCCTTAAGATTCTTCCCACTTGTAAGTATTTTTTTTTGTGCATTGTAAACAAATGCGCTTTCCAAACTGAGCATGATGTAGCTAGGCATTTTCGTTCATAGACGGGTGGCAGGGAAGTGGAACAGGACATGCCATGCATTGTGATGTAGTCAAAAATGAGCTGACAAAAAACCAAGGAAATATCATTGTATTTTGATTGTAGATTGCAGAAAAAACACTATCTTTATAGTCTCTATGATTTACTCTATGTCTTTTAAAGTGAGTAAATCATGAATCATATACATTATGACTAGGGAAATTAAGTCACAAGGCCAAAAGGTCATTTTTTGACTTCAGGTTGTCAAATATTTTGTTTAAGCCTGTACCTTGTGCAAGTACATCTGAAGTAAAAACTCTTGTTTGTTGCAGTGGAGGCAGTTGCTGCATTAGGAAACAAAGTAGTGGAGACTCTGCGTACACAGGACCCATCTGAGGGTGAGTACAGGCTTTACTACACAGGTAATGGTTTTGCTGTCATTGTTCCATAGGATTGCAGTGTTCCATTGCTGCCCTTATCTGCTTTAGTGCTGTCTATGCTGACCAATGAGACTGGCTTTGAGATCAGCTCAGCTGATGCTACAGTGAAGATCCTCATCACTACAGTCCCTCCCAACCTGCGCAAGCTCGACCCTGAACTCCACTGTAAGCCCCTAACTAATAAATATTCATGCTTTTTTTTATTGTGCTGATGACTGTTTGACCTGAGCATTGTCTGTTCTTTCTCTGAAGTGGACATCAAGGTGCTGCAGAGTGCCCTGGCTGCCATTCGCCATGCTCGCTGGTTTGAGGAGAACGCCTCACACTCAACGTAAGAGCGCCTGTCCCTTCTCGTGACCTTCACTGCTTCTGCTGGCTTTGTTGAGTTAAATCCGTTTAAAGAAATGATCAAAGTCTGTTGGAGTTTTAAAGCGTTCCCTTATAAATGTGGACCCTCCATAGACTTTGATACTTTTTAAAGGGCTTTGGTGAAGCAGCTTCAAAATGTCAGCAGAATGTTTGTGTAAATCAAAGTGTGATGTGTGTTGCTTAGGGTGAAGGTTTTGATCCGCTTGTTGAAGGATCTGCGGGTACGCTTTCCTGGCTTTGAGCCTCTCACCCCCTGGATTTTGGACCTCCTGGTGAGTCATAACTCAAAAGCCAGCATCCAGTCTGCTCTCTGATATATATACTTTTTCTCCAAGTTCTGGTGGATTAGATCTGAGTCACACTAATCTTTCTTTAGTAATTGTCGTGTGTCAATAGATTTATTTTAAGCTCACCCAAAACTTGTTGAGCTGATCAGAAAAATTCTGAAAAGATCAGAATTTTTCTGCCAGAAATAGAAAGATATTTATAATCATCAAATTTACTAATGTAATTATTACTGGTGTATCTATGGGATTTTATTGACCATTTCTTGCTGAAACAAAACTCAAACCATTGGTCAAATAAAAGAATAAAATATAGATGACATTTACAAGGATGTGCACATCTGTGGGTTTAGTTACATGTTATTGGCATGTGAGCTACTCGTGGTTGAGTGCAATTGACATGGCCATAAGCCATATAATAAGCGATTATAAAAATTAATGTTAAAACAAGCGGTTTACATTAAAGATACGAGGTGTACATAGAATGCCTCAAACTATATGTGTGACAACCGTGCATACATTGTGAAGACACTTCCATCTGGAAATCTTGTCCTGTCTGAGTAGTATTATAAAAATAGAGGTCTGATTTGAGCCTGACTTTGCTGACTTAAACTGTGTTGTGCAATTAGGGGCATTCGGCTGTTATGAATAATCCCTCCAGACAGCCTCTTTCACTCAACCTTGCCTACAGGTAAGCTAACAGTGCTCCTTTTTTAGTGAGTGTGTCTAGTCTGGCATTTATTGTTTTAGCTGACATGCGTGTGTCTGTACATATCTGATGTAGACGCTGTCTCCAGATGTTAGCAGCAGGGCTTTTTCTGCCGGGTTCTGTAGGCATCACTGACCCATGTGAGAGTGGAAACTTCCGTGTACACACTGTAATGACCCTGGAGCAGCAGGTAAGGACTTTTTGTAATATTGGAGGAAATCATGCAGTTAAGGTTTTGGTACATAATGTTGGGAGTGGGGGTGAAATGAATCCAGTATTTACGTCTGATGATGAGAATTTATTATACTGGATGCCACGATATACACAAAAACGTGACCTGCCTGTAATCTGTATTTAATGTGAAATTTAACAGGATGAATAAAAAGTGGAAAAACACATCATCTTTTTCCACATCATCATTTTTTAATATTAAACATAAAAAAATATTTTTAGTTTGATCATATTTTGTTGCTAGCTAAATATCGTATTCACAAGTGCAGATTTAGTAATAGAAATATTTCCTGCTTATTCCAGAGTGAACTTAAGGAATATGGAAAAAAAAAACATTAACTACTTGAAAAGTGCTAGAACTGCAATTCCATATATGATTAATATTGTCATTTCTTACTTATTTATTTTATAACAATTATATTATGTTTGTCAGAGAGATTTTTGGAAATGTTCTGTCTCCAATAAAATGGAAAGTGGTCCATGTGTTTGGGTTGGGGGGTGGAGGGGGGAAACCACACCTTCTAGTAGGCTGGTAACTCCCCTGGACATGAGTGGTAAAAGGTGGAAATGCCCTTTTATGTGATTAGGGATACCTGGTATTATTAATTTAAAGGATATTTGAAAGTAAATAATTTAAAATACCAAATTATTTATTTATAATAGTGTATTATCAATTGCCATAATTAATGACTGATGCTGTGTGTGTGTGTGTCTGCAGGATATGGTGTGTTTTACAGCTCAGACACTGGTGAGGGTTCTTTCCCATGGTGGCTACAGGAAGATATTAGGACTTGAAGGAGATGCCAGTTGTAAGTTCTCCACTTCTACCTAAACTTAAAAAAAAAAAAAATCTACTGATGGCCTGTGCCGCAGTGTCCTCCATTTTCTTCTTCACCTTCATGATTGCGTCCATTGTAGTTTATGAGTGTCTCTCATGGTTGTGTGTGTGTGTGTGTGTGTGTGTGTGTGTGTGTGTGTGTGTGTGTGTGTGTGTGTGTGTGTGTGTGTGTGTGTGTGTGTGTATAGACCTGGCTACGGAGATGTCCACATGGGATGGTGTGATTGTCACCCCGTCTGAGAAAGCATATGAGAAACCTCCAGAGCGTAAAGAAGAAGAAGAGGAGGCTTTGGAAGAGGGAGGAGAAGGAGAGGATGAAAGCATGGAGACACAGGAGTGAAACTCAAAGGGATCATAGACTAAGCCAGATCTTGTCATGTAGGATGTTTGCTGTTTTTAAGTACTGAGGTGGAAAAAGCTTAGTGGAGGACATTATTGATTTTACATAGTAGATTTGGACTGATCTATCTTGGATCATGGCAACTGTGTTTTATTGTTCATTCCTATTTCTGTTTTCCTCATCCAGTGTTTGCCAGTTGGTCCTCATCCCCCTTCCCTGCAAAAAAAAAAAAAAAAAAAAGTATTCCTGCCATTTGTTGCTTCAACCAACATCTTGTGTTTAAACTGGGGATGGGAATCAAGTTCTCCACCTTCATGTTCTGTTGTATTTTTACTTTGTATCCATCACTGATAAATTAAAGTTTTTTTCTACGTTTAGTAGAAGCCAGTTTATCATTATTTTTTTTTATATTAGACTGTTGGTCGTTTTGACTTAATGTTACTGAGAGTTCTATAAGACAGTCTTTGTGAAAAAAGACAGACACACACAAACAACTGGACAAGAATGATTGAGCTTGCTAAAATAGCTTTATCATAATTTAAAAAAAATGTTTACAGCCATTAACAGTGTTACATTCTGTGTTAGGTTAACCACATCACAGTGAGCCTTCTGTCTTAATTTACAGCTACTGCACATTTAGCTGTACACGTCTATGGCAAGGGAACAATGACTCACTGAATCTAAAACAGCTGTCACAGGCCCTCAGTGGTTAGCTGCAACTCTTTTCTTAAAACAAACTGCAGTAGATGATTCATATGCTATATCAACAAGTTGAAGTAGTATGATATTGCTGTTTGATCTGGCCTGTAAAAATGGCATGAAGGAAAAAAGTATAAAATTAAAAACAATTTGTGCATTTATGCCTGTATTACACTTTAAATAATGAAAACAAGTACTGATGTACATATTTAGTGAAACAGAATGGTGAAATACAGTGCTATATTCTTTAAACTGGTCAGTGAATGAAAAAGAAACAAATAAAGGAGTGTAAACTTATTTTGCTACATTACAGAATGCCCACATTTTTTTCTGTCAGAGTAGAAAAAGATCAAAAGAAAAGTTTTAAATTAAATTTGAAATTATGTAATATACTATACTCCAGGTGCTATGAACAAACTGATACCCCATTTAAAATCTCATCCATAATCTTGCATGCAGCAGCCCTGGTCTAGCGGAATATAGTTTTTACTCAATTTTAAAACATGTATTTTCTTCCAGTCCACCTTCTACTTTAGCAGCAATAAAAATGTAATCTAAATAAGGTAGTTCTCTGTACATTATAAATGCTAGTTATGTACGTAAATGAGGTTCTATAAACACCAGATAACCTCCAGAGGTGGTGAGAATCACTTAAATACCTTCTGTTTGTGCACATGCATCATGAGTTCCTCCAAAAACATCATTAAGTGATGTATGATGCAGTATTTGCAATAAATAGAAGTAAATATAACCTGCAGGTTCTATTTATATGGAAATAAATAGAAGCTGGTAATTATCTGGGTTTCACAGAGCCACAGTTACTAGCATTCTATTTCACCTCTCCTAATGGCCATGGGCTTTAAGAATGTCCTATGACAATGTCATGAGGAACAGGACACACCTTAACATAGGGCCGTGTACTGGGCACAACAAGGTACGGTCTGAGGGCTTGATTTCATGGAACACTGCAAGGTCAATCAACTGATTTGCAAAATTGCATGACCATAGACAGAAATCCCAGGCCAGAGCATGCAGTTCTACCATTCTTTTTGTATTCCTGCTGGCCATCTTGGCACCATGAGCAGGATTCTATGGCCTAGTTGCTAAATTTTGTGCAATGTGGGAAGAATCATCGTTAGAGGAGGAAAAGCATGGGGCAGTGCATCCTGTCACACTGGGCTGTCTGGCTCCGCCAGGGAGAACCACAATCATTGATGTCCACCTGCACCTTGCTAAATCTTTCCCAGATCTGGGTTACCAGTCTTCCAGGTGTATGTGCTGTCTTGACAATACAGGCAGTGCACCACTTTACAGCCCTGGCTCTCACAGAGCCTAACCATGGATGGACCCACCTGAGGGGATTCTGTGCTAGGCTGTCTGACCACCCTGTTGCTCTCTAAATCTTACTGTCATAGCATTGTCTGAGTGAACCAACCTGTGCCGACTTGTCAGAACCTGTAAGGACAATCTGAAGGCTAGATGGACAGCCCTCAGTTCCAGCTGGTTGATGTGTTCTGATATTAGACTGGGGGGGCCACTGTGCCCCTGTGACCCCACACTACTCCCCAGCAAGTAAGGGAAGTCTCTGTAGTGAGTGTCTCTCTCCAAGAGGTGACGTCTCCCAAGTGGACTCCTTTTGCTAGAAAGGTCTTGCATCTCCAAAAAGCTAGTGCCCCTTTTGCTGAGACAAGGATACATATCTCTGTGGCATTCCAGGTCTAGCCATAGGCTGATAAACCACTTCTGAAAACTCATAGTTCCAGCCTACAGGGATTACTACTTTGGCTGCCATCAACAATCCTAGCATCCTCAAGAGACATCCATAATGACCTGGCCTGGATAATGGCAAGCATAATAGTTTGCCACACATTCGGGTGACAGGGTAGCTAGAATTCTTAGTGAATTTAGGAGCCCCAAGAAAGATAGGGGCTAGAGGTGGAACTGGACTTTGCATCCTTGCAACACTGTCATTGGAACCCACTGGTACTGATGACACAGTATTGGTGGGTGGACAGTGAGGGATGTGGCTGAGCAGATAATACCGTGGGAGAACCTGACATGATGGGGACAATGATGGGTGAATAGAGCAATACCCGACTCTAGCCCCAGTGTTCCATGTGGAACCCAGCTGGCATAGCATGCTCTCTCAGCAGTGAACAGTGTGTGGCATGGCCACGGAAAACCACTCAACCACACCATATAGCCACAGGCATTTTGGTTGTTTGGTTGGCTAGATGGGGGTGGATATGGAATACTTGGGAGGAGATCATGCTGAGGAAGAACGCAACCCAGTAGGGAACGGCGGTCCACTTATTAAGTAACAGTACAGAGCATTTTTGTGAATTTCACAGATTTCCATAGCTTAACAAGAAAGGGTGCTTGCAATATATAAAAATATACTAAGTGAGGTAGAAGACATGAGAGGAGGCTATCAGCAGCTTTGGAGTACAGGTTAACTATCCTCCGATCATAGTCACAAGCTGGCAAGTGATAGCTTCATATGGTATACATGTAGTCCAAACGTGTGTGAGGTGAGAAGAAGAAAGGGAAAGATGACTATTTAACAGCGGTATTTAATACAAATACTGCTTCATATGTCACTTTGTGACTTTGTTCGAAGGTCTCGGTAAAGGTATCCAGCTGATTCTCCCTGGTGGTTAGTAGGGGTGAAATAGAACACACCTTTTGCAAATACATATTTTCCATAGTCTAAACATAGAGGTTAAGGAACAACTTCTCTTTATAATGTGATAATAATTATTGTTATGATAATCCATATAATACAATAACTTCCAATGCAACAGATATATTTACATAATAGTAAAACAGAGTGAGAGGATATATTTAATTACACAGTAATTGTTTAAAAGGCTATGACCCATGTGATATCCAGTGATTAAGTACTGCACTGATTTATTATAGAGCAGAAAAAAATCTACACCACAGTGCCTTGAACACACGCTGCTACAAAGCTCTTCTGTGCTACCAAAATATATTCATCATCTGCACAATCTAATGCTAATGATATTATGGTGAGGACAGGGCCTGCAGTCTGCTTTTGCACTAGAAGCCCCTAGAATAGCAACAGAGATGCAACAGAGAGTCCTTGTTAAGTGTGTTTTGTTAACTCAAGGCATGGGACAGAAATGTACAGAATAGAAAGTGTGTAGAAAGTGGCATCTGTTCTTCCTCATATTCCATGTACCCCAAATATGGCTGCGTCATGTTTCAGATACGGAAGCTGAGGCAGAGAAGTGTACTGAAAACTGCCGTGTGTATGATTTTTCTGGAAGATTGTCCATCCATTTATTCTGGGACACATTTTGCCTGACGGTCAAAATGTTTTATTCACTGTGTGCAGCTGATTCTGTGTCAGTCTTCCAAACAGGTAATGGGTCCATCCGAAAATGCAAATGCCTGATGCTTAAGAAAAACAACCAACCAAACGACAAAAAAAAGTAAGATTTCATTTCCCTATGAGGAAAGAAAAAAAAAAAAACCCACAATGTTCTTTTGGTAAACATTAAAATCATGAGTCTAGAAGGACAACTAGAAATGTGGAGTCCAGTATGCCAAATGGACAGAAGTCCTTCACAGTGGAAAAGGGAATAGTCTTTTGTGCTTTCCTGTTTTCTGACATGCTGGGCCAGATATTTGATGTATTTGACATTCCCTAATTTTATAATATGCTGTTGATCTGCAATTTAAAAATAGATTAAGGAGACAAAGGCTATATATAAGTGCAGTCATTGGCATTCATCCTCAATCTGAAAGTGGGTTAGTTAAAAAAAAAAAACTACATAAATAAATAACAGCATAACTGGCATAATGGATTCACTGAAAAAAGTATAAAAAGTTATACATGAATGTATTAAAAGGCATGCATGTTACAGAGATTACTGGCTGAAGTGAATATCCAGTAAAATGTTACAAATTGAATTATCAGAACCATACCTATTCCATATGAATAACATACTTTATATTGAGTAAAATATCATAGTCAGTTGAAAAGCCACAAAAAGTGCTAATTAGGCACAACTAGTCTATACAGGACAACAAAGACTATAAGTGGCTCCTGGCTCTTCTTTAATTCAAAATCCACACCAGTAGCCTGTCAAGGCTGAGGTCAAGAGTGAGAGAAGAGAAATCGGGCACTTCAAGCAGCAGGCTCCATATGACTTCATATAAATATTTAACAACACTGATAGGCAACACTGATATTCCAGATATGAGAGAGCACAGAGATATCCTGCCCTTTTCATTGTTTTCCTTCTTTTCATTTATAGTACACTGATTCATACTTCACTTTCGATAGGGATTTCTCTTTTCATATTTAAATCTAAAAATGTCATTTATAAAATATACAATTTCCTATTAAATACTTTTCAAATTCCTCTATAGTCGAACCAAAAACATAGTTAGTATTTGAAAATGTACGAAAATGACAATTGCAAGACTAGGAGCAATTGGTGTCACAAAGGGCAGCCATTACCTTGCATTATTTTGTGTACAATATTTGAACAAATATCTTTTTTGCGCGCGCACACACACACACACACACACACACACTGTAATAAGTAAATAAAAACAGTGTATTAAGTAAATAAAAACACATCCAGGCAAAACTTCTGAGGTCTGGAGGTATCAGCGATTTCCTTTGTTGTAAGGGGGCACGGCATATATTCAACATTTTAAAGACACCTAAACACAAAAATGAAAACCACACATCTAAACCCAGTGGTTTTTTTTTTGTACTCCTACATTTAGAAAAGATCTCTGTCACTCTAATAATAAGACGCTAGTGTTTCTGTCTGGGTAATACTGACTTCGCTGTAGCAGATTTCACACTTTCCTCTATTTCTTTTTTACACAGAAGTTCAAAGTGGACTTCAGGAAAGACTGACAAGCTTCCCTTTCCTAAACAATTACCAAGATGAGGATTGTCTCTGTGTGGCTAAAGCAGGAAAATTATCAAATGAAGCAACTTAGAGCTTGAGAACTTTGTCTCTATCCTCAATAGTAGCATAAATTAAATAGAAATGGGGACTTTGTTTGACTGCAAAGGATACCCCTGTTGAACACTGACCATTAACAGCCAGAAACCTGACCTGTTGCAACTAAACAAAACTGCATGTGCAGGTCAAAGGGATGGAGCCCAAATTCATATATGCAGGCCTGAGATTTAGGGATGCACTTATCTGACCTGGCCACAAGAGTGTGCTGCTGTTTCACAGTGAGAGGAGCTACCGTTACCACACTAGCAAAACTAAATGCACAGTTTAGATATCAAGACTATATCAAAAGAGTGTCTGCTATTTGTAGCTAAATTTCTAAAATCCTCTCACCAAGACAATATTGCACCCGTATTCCGCGGAGGCATTTATTGAAAAAAGTCCTAAGGTTTCGGGATATTATATACACCTTGTGAAAGAAAAATAAACCCAGTCTCATACCACGTGGTTGTGCTGGTGGGAGCCCTTTTTAATCAGTGAGGATTAATCTGTGAGGTTCAACACAAACAAGTGAGTGATCTCTCTTCCAGAAAGTACCCATGTTGCCTCTTCTCCATCTCATTTGAATTACGCTTGGTAGGTGAGCTATACTGTGGGTCACTCAAAAAAGGGAGAGGAGACTTGCTATGTTTGTTTTATGGACAAATATGATCTTGGCTGGCTCACAGTCTGGTCTGGGCCTCAGGGATGTAGATCTCGATGCTATCCCCGCTCTCTGTGGCCGAATTCTGACGGAAAGAAGCAGCTCGCTTGGGACCTGCTTGGAGGAGCCGCCGCCTTGCTTCCAGCCTCTGCCGATCGCCTAAATCTTGGGATTTCTCCCTCATTGGCAAGGGTATGGGCATACTACGACCGCGAGAGACCATTAGCGTACCACCAGTGCTTCCTACTCCTGCCTCTGCCATGCTTTCTGCCCGCAGACTCCCAGTCACTCCACCCGCTGGCTTCTTTGGTAACGGAGGAGGAAGCTTTGTCTCCTCCTGAGAGGGAGGGGTGATGGTAGTGAGGGGCACAGAATGAGTGATGACAAGTGATAGACGTGCATGTGGATGTGGAGCATTCGCAAGCATAGGACAAAGGATGCCAAATACACACATACAATACCAAGGGAGTCATGTAGAAGAAGAAAACAGACCATGTCATTATAATGCAGATGGAAAAGGAAAGACAGAAGAGAGAAATTTACATGTTAGTTAGTGATAGTAAGGTCTTAATAATTCAGAAAGAACAGAATGTGTGGCTTGGCAGTGTTCTATAGATTAGTTCTATTGCTATTCTGTTGTTGCTTAGGTTGCCGTGTATTGCCATTTTCAGTTTCAGAAGCGGCTCCTCTGCCCACTGGAGGTTTGGCTCTTGGGTTGATCTGGGCATACAATGGCTCTGAATGACCCTTCACTCTCACCTTCTTCTCAGGAGGCAGCCTCCAGCCTGATTCCTTGATCCGCTGCAGGTCTTGAAACTTCACACGCACTTCCTCAATGGCCAACTGCAGCAGGTCCCAGAAACCAGCCAGGTCCTGAGTGGTGGGCTGGGGGTATGCCGTGGGATCCTGAGGGGTGGTGTGAGGAGTGAAAAGTTAAGTAAGTGCCCTAGATTACAGGAGCATGTTTTTCTTAAGTCTCAAAGTAACTAAACAATAATGAAGTTGTAATGAAATTCATCAGTGGCTCCCTAGTGAGAGGAATCAGGCCAGGATGAGAGAGGAAAGGCCTGCTGCTTACCACGCTTTGCTGGCACATGCGGAAGAACTGCTGCACCTTCTGGGACATTAACATCTGTGCACTGCCCACTGCTGCTCTGATCAGCTCCAGCACTACAGGAGAGGAGAGAGGAGATCATAACAGAAAGCACACTGGTTACTTCAGGACTGAATTCAGATGTTGTGTTCACTGCTGGTTGTCCTGTTGACCCAGGCCATTTCTTTGGTAAACCAAGTATAAAATCCCAATTCGTGGCAATATAAACAATACTAATGAAAATACACACAAAATGGCCCATCATTTGTATGCTTAGGGAATCACCCTATAAATACGAGTGCAAATAAAGGAAGTAAGTCATGTGAGAGCAAATAAAATAACTTTTTATTTCATATTTAAAAAGACCAGCCAGTAAAATCCAACAATATACCAAATACCAATATACCAAGTGAGATACCATTGCATATGTTACAATTTTTATAGTAGATAATGATTTGCATTAGCTATGTCCACTTGTTAGAGATTTTACAGTTAGTGTATACCCTATTCCAGCAGTTCTGGTTCTATGGCCATTTGTGAGCGATTTTATGGTAGGCAGTACTCCAGCAGTTACGATAGTACACTAGCTTTCTTAGGAGATAGCTAACAGATTTCTCCAGTAAGATTAGGAGACAAGCTTTCCATAGAAATCTATTAAAACACAGTACAACTGGAACCTGCAAATAACACTTATCATATAGATAATAAGGGCTTCAAATGTCTGTATCCCGAGCTAGAATTATTGCTGGCTATGATGTGAACAGAACAAGCTACACTAAAACAGACTATGGTGGTAACTGAGCAAGCTAAGATAACAAAGGCTATAACAAAGACTGCAATTACAGTAGATAGTAGTTTAATTAGTTAGATAGCTTAAGATTCCAGGGCAAATGTGGTCAGCTTCAGGCATATGTGTGTCAGTTGTTGACCCTCTTATGCCTGATTATCACAATTGTGCACGCATGAACCTTGTACTAAAATATAGGTAATGGGGTTTAGTGGCAACATGTATTTTGTAAATGTGAATTAGAGGTGCAGCCATGGATAATTATCAGCTCATTAGTACCTCAGCTGAGGTGGATTTGCACACAAGAGGCACCATGAAGCACTGACCTGGATATGGAGTCTTGAACAGATGAACCACCCACCTACACTGTTCAAACACACTTGGATATCATTGCACATTTTTGAAGTTATTATATATTTTCAAAATATAATAATATATTAAGCTTATTCTATTCTATTCTATTCTATTCTATTCTATTATATTATATAAGCTTGGGTGTGTGGGGCCTTGAACATTATGGTTCAAGCTTTCTTCAGACATCTATTTTTGTTGGTGTCTTTGACAGGTGGTGATGAACTGGGCTGCTTGACAGTTTGCTGGCTATTGCAACATCTTACATACGTTAGGACATGTTTCACATAAATTAAATATACACTCACAGAACACTTTATTAGGAACACCTGTACACCTACTCATTCATGCAATTATCTAATCAGCCAATGGTGTGGCAGTAGTGCAGTGTATAACGTCATGCAGATACGGGCCAGCAGCTTCAGGTAATGTTCACATCAACAATCAGAATATGGAAAAAATGTGATCAGTGATTTTGACTGTGACATGATTGTTAGTGCCAGACAGGCTTGTTTGAGTAGCTCTATAACTGCTGATCTCCTGGGATTTTCATGCACAACAGTCTCTAGAGTTTACTCAGAATGGTGCAATAAAGAAAAAAAAAAAATCCTGTGAGCAGCAGTTCTGCGGACGGAAATGCCTTGCTGATGAGAGACGTCAGTGGAGAATGGCCAGATTGGTTCAAGCTGATAGAAAAGCTAAAATAAGCCAGATAACCACTCTGTACAATTGTGGTGAGCAGAAAAGCATCTCAGAATGCACAAGACAACGAACCTTGAGGCGGATGGGCTACAACAGCAGAAGACAATGTCGGGTTCCACTTCCATCGGTCAAGAACAGAAAGCTGAGGTTGTAGTGGGCACAGGCTCACCAAAACTGGACAGCTGAATTTGGAGCCAACGGCATGAATCCATGGACCCAACCTACCTTGTGGCAACAGTCCAGGCTGGTGGAGGTGGTGTAAAGATGTGGGGAAAGTATTCTTGGCAAGCTTTGGGCCTGTTAATACCAATCAATCATCGCCTGAATGTCACCGCCTATTTGAGTGTTGTTGCTGACCATGTGCATCCCTTCATGGCCACAATTTACTCATTTTCTAATGGCTACTTCCAAAATGATAATGCATCATATCACAAAGCAAAAGTCATCTCCATCTGAGCATGACAATGAGTTCAGTGTTTTTCAGTGGCCTTCCCAGTCACCGGATCTGAATCCAATAGAGCACCTTTGGGATGTGGTAGAATGGGAGATTCACAGTATGAAAGTGCACCTGAAAAATCTGCAGGAATTGCATGATGCAATCATGTCAACATGGACCAGAACCTCAAAGGAATGTTTCCGACATCTTGTGGAATCCATGCCACAAAGAATTGAGGCAGTTTTGAGTGCAAAGTGAAACCCTACCGAGTAATATGCATACAAATGTCCCCTCATATACACTCACTTAACAGTTTATTAGGAACACTATACTATTACTCGGTAGGGTTTCACTTTGCACTCAAAACTGCCTCAATTCTTTGTGGCATGGATTCCACAAGATCTTGCCATCTGATTAATTAAATCCACTCAAATCACCATTCATTTTGATGCCCCACAACACTGTCATGAATTATTCTATTGGCTTAGAGTGAAAAATCAATATATACACTATGTTGCTTCACTGCACAAATCACATCAATATGCCAGACCTATGGCCTTAGAGAGTCCTGCCCTCTTGCCATTTTAGCTCACCATCATCTGGCAGCTCATTCTCCTCTGCCTCTCGTTCCATGCTTTGGCACCATCCCTCCATCCTCTCGACCTCAGTTTGCAGCAGGCGGAGGAAGAACTCTCCGTCTCGGAGGCATGGTGAAGCTCGGCCTGAGTCAGGCAAGCTGCGTGGGCCTTCATGCCAACTTGCCACTGCTCGCTCAGTGTGTGTGTGAGGCAGAGCCCTCAGCTCCAGAGCACAGGGCTCAGTGGAGTAGGCGCCATGGTAGTGGTCCCGGTATGCCCACTGGCCCTGTGTGTGCACGGTGGAGCGATATTCTGACTCAGGCTCTGAGGAGTGGCGCTGGAAGGAGCAGCCGAATTGCAGCCCCTTGTCCTGTGTTGGCACACTCAGAACCCCGAAACCCTCCATCTCCAGATCAGCCTGCACACTTGCTGTCACACTGTTGGAGCGTTTGAATCGTGCTCGTCTGCAAAGAATCACACACATTAAAGAAGCAGTTCCCTAATGAATTTGGATTTCTCTTTTGTCTCAGGGTATATAGTGTTTCTAATATTTCAAATATTACTAAATCAAAGTGTTATATTAAACAAGCTCTGTACAAACTCTGTGGGAAGTAATTGATCAAGGTAAAATTATCTATACCAAACATTAGCCCCACTTATTTCATACTGTGTGCCCATAAGAACAATATGAATATAATTAGAAAGTAATCACAGAATCAAATTCACTGGAGCTTTAACAAAAGCAAGAATACAGGTGGTTCCAAAGAACTGAGTCCAATACCAAGAATTACTTTTATTATATCACTTATGAAACACTCTTTGGTAAAATCCTATATCTCAAACAAAATTCCAAACTATTATTCACTAATATAAAGTGACAAATAAATTGGTACTGAAAACCTGATGATAATGTGCAATTCATGCATTTATCTGATTAGCCAATCATGTGGCAGCAGCCCAATTCATGAAACAAGAATAGGGAAAAAAAATGTAATCCAAGTGACTTCAACTGTGCAATGGCTGCTGGGCTGATTTGAGTATTTCAAAAAGTGCTAAACTCCTGGTATTTTAACGTACAACAGTCTCTATGTATTAAACAGAATACAAAAACAAAAAACATCCAGTAATGGAAAAGCCTTGTTGATGAGAGAGGTCAGAAGAGAATGATCAGTCTGGTTCAGGCTGACAAAAAGGCTACAGTAAGTCAAATAACCACTCTTTACAAGTGTGGTGAGCAGAACAGCATCTCAAAAAACACAATACATCAAACCTTGAGGTAGATTGGCTTATCGAATAATTGCATGAATAAGCAAGCATAAAGGTGTCCTATTACAGTGGCTGGTGAGTGTAGAGGACAGTACTATACATGTCAGTATACAATGTTGAAATTTATAACAATTAATAATGTTAGTAGACCAAACAATTGAATAAAATACATGGTCACACTTGAAAAAAAAGCAAATGGTGTTTGAACAAGATATTCATTAAATGAGTATTGTTCAGGAAACTAGTAAACAGAT
This sequence comes from Pangasianodon hypophthalmus, assembly GCF_027358585.1. Lineage (NCBI taxonomy): Eukaryota > Metazoa > Chordata > Actinopteri > Siluriformes > Pangasiidae > Pangasianodon > Pangasianodon hypophthalmus. Next base: position 11,491,728 of record NC_069732.1, on the reverse strand, counting down.
TTCACCATGTGGCTGCACCCATAGCATGGCATAACATTATACTCTTTCATTACTGTATATTTAGTCTACATTTAAAGTGATGGTCCAGGCAAACATGATCTTGTCTTGATGAAAAGAAAGAAACCCCTCTAACTGTGTGACCTCATATCCATGAGCCTGAAGGGGGCTAATGATCCTGTCATATGACACACATGATAATGAGCACACCAGCCCCGCCTGGATGACTATGACATCTTTTCACACAATGTGGCATGTCACGTAAGGCCTAATTATACCCTCTCAGCACACTCTGTGCTCCTTACACATATACTCCACTGTGTGTATGCGTGTGTGTGATTTACACTCCACACAACCCCCATAAGCTTGTCAATCCAGTAACCTCTGATTACAGGCACTTGCTGGTGGAGTGAGAGAGACTGAATGAAACTAAACTGAAAAGCAAAAAAAAACAAGCAAATGAGAGAACAGATACCTCTTATCATCCTCCACTTGGACTCCAACGGAGTGCACTTCTCTCAGTGCTTTGCCCTCTGTATCTGAGTCTGACAAAGTCTCAGAGCTATCCACCTAGAAAACACACAAGTAACAGAGTGGGCAATATAGTACAGAAAACGCAAGGGATACCATACCTGGCCATTTTATTAAGTATGTCTAGTGTTCTTTATATCTGCACTTCCTTGCTCATCTGTTGCATAGTCTTAGCTCAAATGAGTGCAGCAAAAAAAATCCGGATAGGCGTGCTTTTCACTCTTTCCCCACCTGAACAGCTATAGAGGGTCTCCACTTGCGCCCTTTGCCATCCTGCTTCTGCTCCTCCATGCTCTTAACGGTCTTGCTCAACATGATGCTGGTCTGAGGAAGGGATGCAGATTTGCCCAGGCTGCCTCCACCACGCTCCCTCAGCCCCCTTGGCCCTTCTAGCAGGTTTTCGGCTGAGGCGCTGTGCTTGGGCCTCATGGCTCCTGTCCCTCCCACATAGCCGGAGTCCCTCAAGGCTCGACCATCCATGCTTACGCTCTCTGTGGAGTTGCTGCTCTGTCTGATGCGTATTGCACCCCCACTTGGGTAGTACCCCCCTCTGGAGCTCTCGCTCAGGTCCACAGAATTACTGTGCTGTTTGGGCCGACTCTGGAAGTAGGCATCCTGAGTGGACTCAGTACTGCTTTGTGCTGTTATTGAGATCATCGGCTTGGACATGCGTGGAGGAAGTGGAGGCGGGCCTTTCCTATACGGGAACACTAGAAGAATGTGATACAAATATAGATATTATTACTGTTCGGATCATTTATGTAGCTTGAACTTAAACAGTCTACTCTTTGTCCATTGTCTCTGGCACTCAACTGTCTGTTGGATCATATCATTTATAAATTTCAAAAAGTTCATTAGAAAATTTTAAACAATAAAATACCATAAAGGGCTAATGCTAATGGAATGTTTCTGAGGAAAAAAAGTACTATTTCTTCCTAACTCCAAAATGTTTAGTGTCTTATATTTACTTCTAAAATTTTGTACTGGAGCTGTGAGATTAATGTAGCCAACATAATGAAAGTCTATTCCAGCCAAAATCCTTTCCATAAATACATGCCCAAATATTGATCTCCCTGCTTCAAACTATATTTAAGTGAACAAACTATATTGAAATGAACTATATAATCATGTTTACACACACACACATATATATTGCATATACACATGTAGCACTATATATATATATATATATATATATATATATATATATATATATATATATATATAAATAATGTATATACACATATATATACACACACACACTGATAACAAGATGGTGCATATTTAGCATATTTACAAACTAAAGCTCAGAGTGGAAATACATACTTAGAGTATATTATCATCTACAGTATATTCTGTATCTACCATCCCTTATTTTTCTGGACTGACAACAAAATGTTCTTAAGAAAAATAATTGATTCCCATTCCAAGATGACTGTCCTGATAATGTTGAAGTTTTATTGTTTTTTTATAGATTACAGTCAGTCACACTGTTTCTTAAGCAACTGTCTGTCTAAAGCAGATATACTGTATATAACGTGTGGGTATATATTTATGAAATTATTTTGGGTGAAATAGACCTCCACTACTTCTCCAAACCATTCCTTTAAATGTTCATTTTGATTATTTAATGCTTCTCAGCATTACCCTGTATTGTTTGTCATCTTTCTGTATTTTCTGTCACTGCTTAATTACCGCTCATATCTCATGACTTTCAATTCACCACTTCTGGCACAAAAATGTGGTTAACATTTAAATCACATAAACTGCATTATGAAATGGAAATTTCATGAAAGCTCTCCTTCGAGCTCTCCAGTCTGTTTTTGCCTTTTAAAGAGTAGGCCGAAAAATAAACCCTGTAAGCTCCTCTCCTCCTGTTACCATCTTCTTTATCCCTGACAGTGAGACTGCGTGCTACATCACACTGCCTGTCAGAGTGCTTGGTCACATGGGACCATTCATCTGAGCAAGACACATCAAAAGAATACACACACAAAACACATGCAAAAACATGTTTTATTCATAGAGAATTTTTATTTGTATGAATTCTGAAAAAGCCAGGGCCTAGCGTGTGTTTTTAAAAGGGTTTGAAATCTTATTACTAGACAAAGGGTTTATGGATATGTACTGTGTGTTTGTGTGTGTGTGTGTGTGTGTTTACGTATATTTATTTTGGTGGGGACCAAATGACCCTCCACGGAAAGGAACATGTGAGAGTTTTCACCTTATGGGAGCAATTGGCTAGTCCCTATGAAGAAAACTGTAGCTTTTTTTTTTAAAAAAAAAAAAAAAAAAAAAAAAAGACAAAATTTTTCCTTTTGGTTACTGAGGTCAAGGTTAGGGTTAGGTTTAGGTGTAGACATAGCTTTAATTAGCTACATTAATAATTATAGCAATGGAAGGTCCTCAGAAAGCTAGTAAAACACATGTATATGTGTGAGTGGGTGGGTGATGAGTGTAGATGGGTAGCAATGAACACGTTTGACACTTCACTTTGGCTTTAATAAAGCTCTAAAGAGATTTTCTACTTTAAGCTAAAGAAGAAGAGCTAGAGCATAGAAAGGGCAAGAAAGAGAGAGAGAGAGAGAGAGAGAGAGAGAGAGAGAGAGAGAGAGAGAGAGAATGAATTTCGTTTTGATAACTAAAGCCTTGAGCTGTTTCCTCAGCAGTGTCTGGGTGATGGATCCAAAAACTCATTAAGATCCTCAAGTAATCCCTGTTACTGCATAGAGAAAGGGAGAGCCTGAGGCAGAGATATCTATTTACCCAGACTCTCAACCTTATATACACAATCACACACACACTTGCACCTATACAAACAACCCTCACCTGCTCCACCCTTGACACTCCCCTGAGGGCCGGACATGGAGAAGACGGACAGGCAGTCGTCGTCTTGGGAGCAGCCTGCTTGGATGGCACGCACGTAGCTATGGCTGCGTGTACGAAAGCAGCCGGGCAGATCCAAGGCCTCCACAGCCTGAGACTCTATCTCTCCAAACATGCTCTCACACACTGACTCGAACTGACGATTCAGCGTGTCCCCCAGCTACCGAGGCACAGATACAGTGGAGCAAAGGTTATGCTTACATGCACATCTGCAACATCTAGTGTCTTAGACTGTATGAATTATAAGTTAAAAACAAAGACACTCTATTGGCTTTCACCCAGTAGCCTGAGGAAGGAGAAGCATGGAAGCAGAGGTCATTTGTCATGCTTTTCGAAAGTAATGAATGACTATGAATGTAGACACTGGAAGCGGAAATAAAATGACATCAGAGAATCGGGGCTTAGCCTTTGTGTTAGAGCTCTTCTAGTGGCACATTATGTAAAATCCCACCTAGATGTAGATAATCAACCTGCAGTAATGAGACTTTTATTATTCTTTGGATAGGCACAATATTACTGTCTGGAACAGTGCTATCTGCGAGAGAGTGTGTTACCTGTGAGCTGGTCAGGGAGCGTGTGTAGCTCCGAGAGCGTGCATGTCCTTTCGGTGTGGTACGGCTGTTTGAATAGGAATCTGTACACTGTTTACACGAGTACCTGGGAAGAACGATAAACAAGTAAATAAAAATCTATGCTACATTTCATAAGAAACACAGAACACAATAAATGGGACAAAACTGCTTTTTTCTTGCCAGTTCATGTTTGTGATTTGTCATACATCTACCAGGTATAAAAATGTGAAATGTGAAAGTCTTCATTGGTGTTGCACTAGTTTACAAGAAAAACACGGGGCTCTACAAACTCTTTGATTCTGTTTCTCAAAGTAAAGGAGACACTTTGCACACCTGGATTAACACACCCACTCACACAGATTTCATACTTTCACTGACAGCTTGCATTATGTCCAATGTAAACGACACAAAGGTAGCAATGCTGGCTGACTGAACTGTATAATCCATGTGTATAATCCATGTATAATCCAAGCAACCTACGTGTGTTAAATTTAACAGTGTTGAATTTGTTCTACTGTGTTGGAAAAGAATTCTTATTAAATGGTTGCTTTGTTTCACCAGTGTACAAATCCATATTCCTTACTGCGCTGGACTGTATACAGTGCGCTTTGCTTTTGTGTTTTGGTGTGTGGTTTTTCAGAATGAAAGTATACTAAGCTTAAGTGTACTTCTATGTTTTTCAAATATACTGGAATCCGTTGTTACTAAAGATCCTTCTGAATAAATGTTTTAAAATTGTTGAGTGATGCTATACTTGATTTGAGGCTTTTGACTCGTAGACCTTTTTGAAGTAGTACATTTTGTACTTACCACTAACAAGTACCATACAGTTTAAACTGAAATAGTCCATCAAAAATTATCTTTATATATATATATATATGCACAACATAATGTATGTCATTTAAAGAACTCAGCTGAGCTAAATTGTGGGGGAAAAACTGTGAAATTAGAGAAAAAAAAAACAATAATATACACTCACCGAACACTTTATTAGTAACATATTATAATACTGGGTAGGGCCTCTCTTTGCTAGCCTCAATCCTTCATGGCATGGATTCCACAAGATGTTGGAAACATTCCTTTGAGGTTCTGGTCCATGTTGACATGACTGCATCATGCAATTCCTGTACATTTTTCAGGTGCGCTTTCGTGCTGCGAATCTCCCATTCTACCACATCCCAAAGGTGTTCTATTGGATTCAGATCCATTGACTGGGAAGGCCACTGAAGAGCACTGAACTCATTGTCATGCTCATGAAACCAGTTTGAGACTTTTGCTTTGTGACATGGTGCATTATCATTTTGGAAGTAGCCATTAGAAGATAAAATTGTGGCCATGAAGGGATGCACATGGTCAGCAACAACACTCAAATAGGCGGTGACATTCAGGCGATGATTGATTGGTATTAACAAGCCCAAAGCATGCCAAGAAAACTTTCCCCAAATCATTACACCACCTCCACCAGCCTGGACTGTTGCCACAAGGTAGGTTGGGTCCATGGATTCATGCCGTTGGCTCCAAATTCAACTGTCCAGTTTTGGTGAGCCTGTGCCCACTACAACCTCAGCTTTCTGTTCTTGACTGACGGAAATGGAAACCGGACTGGTCTTCTGCTCTTGTAGCCCATCCACCTCAAGGTTCAATGTCTTGTGCATTCTGAGATGCTTTTCCGCTCATGACAGTTGTAAAGTGGTTACCTGACTTACTGTAGCCTTTCTGTCAGCTCAGCCAGTCTGGCCATTCTCCATTGACCTCTCTCATCAACAACGCATTCTCATCCACAGAACTGCCACTCACTGGATGTTTTTTCTTTATTGCACCATTCTGAGTAAACTCTAGAGACTGCTGTATGTGAAAATCCCAGGAGATCAGCTGTTATAGAGCTATAGATCACATTTTTTCCATATTCTGATAGTTGATGTGAACATTACCTGAAGCTGCTGGCCCGTATCTGCATGACGTTATACACTGCACTACTGCCACACCATTGGCTGATTAGATCATTGCATGAATGAGTAGGTGTACAGGTGTTCCTAATTAAATGTTCTGTGAGTGTATATTTAATTTACATGAAACATGCTCTGATGTATGGAAGGTGTTGCAATAGTCAGCAAACTGGCAAGCAGCCCAGTTCATCACCACCTGTCACCTACAGGTGTTCTTAATAAAGTGCTCAGTGAGTTGTAGGTTATGTTCATTTACTAAGAATTATGGTGAGTAACTCACTTGGTTGTAGAAGAGCGCTGGTCCATGCTGATGGAACGCCGGAAAGCATCTCTCTGAGCAATGAGTGAACGTTTTGGTGAGGTTTTGGGGCTGGTGTCTGAGTCTGCACTGTCATCATCACCCATGGCCTTAATGTAGCTGCCGCTGCGCATGCGTCTGCACGGGATCTCTCCTCCGCTTTCTGACACTCCCCCTCCACCCCACTCATCAGAAGGAACCTGTCATAAACACACAGATCAGAGTTCAGAGTAGTGTTCTGTCAAAAAAGCAGTAAGCTATAAGCTGCCTGGGACATAGAGTAAAAGGTGCTACTGTGCTCAAAACAACTTTATTCTTTTAGTTAATTACAAATGAGGTATAAGACCATCAACTGCACATTCATATCTTTACAAATCAGCGGTGACAAACGCAAGGAAATACTCCCTGACATGACATGAGAAAAAACCTTGAGAGGAACCAGACTCAAAAGAGAACCCATTCTCCTCTTGGTGACACCGGCTTATAAATCATTACTATTCTGCAACTCTAACTGTATACTATATAGTCCTACAGTACTAAATGTGTTGAAAGTATGATATAAATAAAAGTCCTGGGATGAGCACATGAAAGTCTTCATAATTACAGCAGCAGTTCTTAGGTACAAGTCTATATAATTACAGCAGCAGTTCTTAGGTACAAGTCTATGTAATTTCAGCAGCAGTTCTTACTGTAGGTACAAGTCAACATCACCCAGGTGAGATTATCCACTGAAGCAGAGTGGGGCATAAACTGTTTTTGGGAAATCTTTAGGGTATCCAGGTAAGAACGTTAACAACAACAGAAAGTGAGTCACAAGAGAAAGCTCAAAACAGGAGTAGAACATCAGGATGAATCATCGTCACACCATTCCCATCAGGTCCTTATACACACACCAGTGACACTAGAGCATGACCTCTTTTCCGCCAATATGGGTTTCAGAGAAAGTGCATCCTGCCATCATACCTTCTTTATTGACTTCTGTCTTATAAGGCACAAAGCCGACTCACACACACACACACACACACACACACACACACACACACTCACATATGCTAGTATTTTGAATGCCCAGTCATGGGGTACTTAAAGGTCATTGCTTTCAAGGGGTGATTCAGATTGATCTCTGTGTTCCTGCCCCCTACTCTGCCTCTCAGGGTATAAAACCTTCAAAAATCTTCAGTGCTCCATTTCTTTCCATCAGCCTTTTCAGCTTCTCCTTTTGTCCAAGAGTCTTTCTTTCTTTCCATTAGGGAACGAGCAACGTAATCAACAATTAGCTACATTAATAAACAATCTCGGACCACTGACTTCTCTTCCAGAGTCCTCACGGACACACCCCACACACCCATGCACAGACCCACGCACACACCCACACCAACCCACTCGCACACACACACACACACACACACACTCTTTTCCACTCACAACTCTATTTCTCCATCCTACCTGCTCCATCTTGTCCATTATTCTTATATTTGCCCACAGCTTCTGTGAATTCATTCTCATCAGCTTGTTGCCTTTCACTTCTTCTGCTCTCTGTCTTGGAAAATTGCCCCTACTCAGTGACTTGGAGCCCCAACCAGTGAGGGTGCCTCTCTCTCTCTCTCTCTCTCTCTCTCTCTTGCTCTCAGAGTCCCAGAAGAGCTGAGTTAGCCCTTACACAGGACATACTGCTGATTCTTAGACCCTGTTCTTTCATAATGTGAGATTACTGGATGTTCATTTAAACAGTTTGTAACTGCATTTTGGAGTATTATTGAAAATTAACTATTCATGGAGAAATTAAGTAGTAATAAAGATGATAATGTACATAGTAGAGTATCTATTCATACATTCAACAGACTATTAACAGTTGAGAATGGAGAATGGTTCAGACAGGGCATGATAAAAACCTAGCTCTGCGGGATAAACCTATGGAGAATAGTTAGGTAGTTAGCCAGCCTACTAATGTAATTACAGAGGCATTACAGTATTTTCTTGGCTCTCTCTTCACTGCCTAGCAACTGTTGCCATCTGCCATTACTTCGGTCAAGCTTTTAGCACTTTGGCAAGTGTGCCAGCTTTTCTTGTGGAAATGTTTCGAATTAGAATTAGAAGCTATAGATAGGGTCATAAGACTCGTAAAAGCAACACAGAGTACCCAGGTGTTTCTTTTTTTATCTATTTTCAAAAATATAGAGTAGAAAATAGAAAAAAATTTAAGTAGTTGTAGACATGTCTGTCTGCTCAAAGGCAAATTCATTTATTTTACTGGTTTGTATGGTCTGCTCAACCTTTAAACAAGTGTAAAGCCAGTGTTACAAGGATTGTTCATCTAAGACCTTTAACACAACCTTTAATATTCTAAGACATAAGTAAAACATAAGTTCTCAATCTTGGAGCACAAGAATTTTGTGCCTTGAAAGGCTAAAAAGGTTGAGAACAACTGTTGTAATGCATTCTGCAGGCCTTGCTCTCCTGATCCACAAAACTGATATAGTCAATCTAGGGATGGCTCGATACCACAATTTTGACTTCGGTACGATACTAGGATCTAATACCTCGGTATTGATACTAAATCGATACCATAGGTGACAAATAACCAGCCTCAAAATATAAGTGAATTGAAAACATTTTTATTAAACACACTGCTTAAAACTCTGCATGAACAATTGCGCAAAGAAAATGTAAAAAAAAAAAAAAAAAAAAAAACTACATGGAACATAGGTCAAATTTTGATTTTGGAAGAAAAAAAACTGACGAGATGAAATTAAAATAGGATTATCTCTTCATATCTTTTCAGTCTGTATCAAATAGTGCAAAGAAAATATATCAGAATCAGGTTCATCCATGCCGTCAAAATGATTCATTTTTTTTTGTTTGTCTGTTGATCACAGAGTACAAAGTAGGTGAGGAAAACTAGGATGCTGGGTGTATTCAAAGCGCCGCCATTACTGTTTACAATGCGTGGAATGGTGCGCTGTGATTGGTTGAGCGGATGGATCGCATTCTGCAGAGAAGGGAGACTGGCGTTTGTCGCGGTTTGGAAAGATAGAGAGAAAACATGACAGAATAACACGGCGGATATCGCATTCTGCGTCAAATTAAAAATTGACTTTCCAATACCGACCAGATACAATACTGATTTTGGCAGGAATTCAATTTTTAAAAAAAAAAATTGTGTTTAGGAACCAAACTCTTCATTTATACTCTCTCTCTCTCTCAGCTGCTTCCTAGTGATGGGAAGTTCGGATCATTTTACCGACTCGGACCTTTGAGTCTCGTTCAGCAAAATGAATGAATCTTTTTTCGAGTCATTTTGTCCATTTCGTTCATTTTAGCAAAATATAATTAAAATGTTACGTGTTACTTCCCTAACACATCTACTACTTGCGCAAACGTTGATCACACTACAAACAAGACGAAGCTATAATGCTATAAGAAACAGAAAACATTAATTCATTGTTTACCTGGATCTTTAGTCTATGATTAGCTCACCTCACCTCTTATCTGACAAGTCTTCGGGTTTGAGTCGTTCGTTCATCACGTGACAGCCCCATAAGCTTAACCAATGCAGTCTGAGCCGGAAAGAGAATTGATTAGTTCATCTCTCGAGTCTTTCGAGTTGTTCGTTCTTTTGTCACGTGACCACTTCCCGGATCAGTACCTCAATAATAACTGAATGGGAAGTGGCAGCTCAGTGGTTAAGTTGTTGGCCTTCTGCTCGGAAGGTTGGGAGTTCAAATCCCAGCGCTGCCAAGCTGAGCCCTTAAGCAAGGCCCTTAACCCTCAACTGCTCAGTTGTATAAATGAGATAATTGTAAGTCGCTCTGGATAAGGGTGTCTGCCAAAGGCCATAAATGTAAATGTTTTCACGCTTGCTGGTTTCGCGTCAGTTTGGGTAACACTGCTGCGTAGTGGTGAACTTCGGAACAGCAGCGAATCAAATACCGAACTGAGCAAAATTATGATATCGTACCGTTTGAAATATAATATATACCGGTATTTTTCCAGTACCGGTATACCGCACATCCCTAAGTCAGTCTTCTTGTGTCTGTAATAACTGAATGACTTTGGCCTCCGTCTTCAGCAGCCTGACCTACATAACAGCAGCTGGGGCCTGATATAATGCATGAGGAGAAGTAGTGATAAACTGTAATGACATTAAACCAAAGGGGAGTTGGCATCCATTTGCATCCTGTCTCAAATCAAACGCTGGCGTATTAAGCAGGGAAACACTAAATTAGCCATTTTAAACAACTTCATGTTTGCAAACAATTATTTGTTATGGATGCCACGTAAAATAGACAGTCATTCTGGATAGTATAATCACAGTTTTATGTCAGGAAAAAAAAACAGTACAAACACAATGCTAAATACAAACTGTATTTCCCTTCCTCTGTACTTTTACAGATCACATATTCAGAATCTGTTCAGTCCTGGATGTCTATATTTGTGACTGCTCTTGAGATTTTGTTGATTTTGTTTTGTTGTTTTCAATATTGTAGCCTGGAAAGAATTGACATATAGAACATTACTTATATGTATGGATGGACGCATGTACTATGTATTATATGAGCATTAGGGAAAACTCTCATGCACACACACACACGTATATCCATTTAATGTATCCTTATCCATCAAGAAAAGAGTTCTGCTGTGGTTCACTGATGGAGCGGTAAAGAGGAAGTGCGAACAGCGCTACCTGCTGTTGCCATAGAAACACTCAGCCTGCATCAGTACCGGAAATGGCAGTTATGAGAGGGGGTGGGACATCCAGAGACCCCTAATTTAGCCTGCCCTCAGGGTATCCACACTGCTTTCTCCAGGTTTGTGTAAAGGGTGTGTGCATGTTTATGTGTGCTTGTGTGTCCATGTATTTGGGGGGTGAATGAGGGTAAGTGCAGCTGTACATCTGCAGCTATACATCTGGAGATTGTGGCCATAAGTACATGCTTGATAACCATTGTGAATGAATGTGTCAGTGCTGAATTATGTGTACAAAATCATTTACATTTTTACATTTTACTCATAAGTGCAGCTATAACAGCAAACCACTTCAACATAAGCTACTGTATACTGGGTATACATTTATTTATGGATATTTGGCTTTCAGTGATATAGGTGAGCTAACAAACGGATTGAGCTTTGTTCTTGGAGACTATCTGTATCAGACATAGTGTTCCTGTTATACCACAGTGATTTGTCAATGATTACAATTTTGAATTTATTAATGAATAACACATTACTCTTTTTAACTGTTCATAGTTACATTTAATGTTATAGAACATCCATAGGACTTGCGTCTTCAGGACAGAGCAGCATAACGGTTACTACGTGACATGGCGATCAGCGTATTTTTATTTTTTTTGGCTCATCAACTTCAAAAGAGAGAAAAAAGAGATGTTAAAGTAGGAAACATCGCTATATAGCTACTATAACATAAGTGAAAACCTAAGTAACTAACTCCCATGTCAGGAAACTTACTGACTTTTACCAAATGCTGAGACTCCTTCCATAAATGTTAAATGAAATCTCCTAACAGAAAACTTCACCATATGACCAATTATATGCTTTTCTTTGTTATATAACATTCTATTTTTTTAATCAGTTTATTATTAGCTATAGGTTATATCAAGTGTCTGCCTTGCAAGTCCCTCTGAATGAGCTGTTATAGGAAAAGTAACATGTTAGAGTGAGCACATTCATATAAATATCATTTGTGTTACAGTTGTAAATATTCAAATCCATGCTGCTACAGAAAATTAATCAACGCCTTCTGATTCTAGAATTCATCCGTGCTGTGGTATAATTATCGTAATCATTTGGGTGTGACATTATAGCTCATGCCAGATATACTTATACTTATACTTATCTTAGTTATGTATATACTGTTTAAATGTTCAGAACCCCCAACATAAAATGCCTTCATGCGTCCCTGATCTATGTGACACAGTTAGTGACCAGTAGTGTGTTAATAAGGCTATGTTATGTAAGTATAGCATGTCTGTTACATACGTGATATGTGGTAAGTAAAGAGAGATCCCACCTGCATGCATGCTCTCTCAGTATGTGGTGTAACCACAGGTTTATGTAAGTTTATTGTTGTGTACGTTTCTTCTGTTTGACATTTTGTCATACAGGCCTGATAAAGGCATCAGACTCGATACCTCAGAGTAATAACTGATAAATATAATCACCACATAATTTTTATTTCACAGTGAAGAACTGTCAGTCAGTCCAGCTCAAATAACCTGTTTCTGAACATTGCTTAATGCCTTTTGTCAGAAAGGTGAATCTGCAAGTCAATGAGAGTGACAGTGTGACTCTGTCTGCCTGCATGTATTGGTTTTAGCATGAATATTCAAAGAGCTGGAGCTGAGCAGGGCTTACTGCCTTCACTGAAGCTATATTGGTACACTGTATAATTTTTTAAATCTTTTTCCTGCTGACTCACATTGCATGTTTAAATTACTTATCATGTACAGCCAACGTCTATGATTTGTTCACTCTATACAAAATAATTGGTTGGATTGGCCTTCCATGATGAGGTTGCTTACACTGTATGTGAAGTATAACATCTATAGTCTGTTTTGCCTATTGCAAATCCCCAGTAATGTTTGGAAAGCTTGGATTATCCATATAACATTGATCTTTCTGAGTGAGTGCGTGGGGCTTGCTGCTACCCCCAGAGAGACTCACACTCAGCTTGGTTATAAAAGCTGTGTCTATCTCTTGCCATCATTTTCCCATTCTTGCCAGTCATTGTAAGATAATGAGAGAAGGGTGCTGCAGCTCCAATGTGTTCTGTCCATACAACATGTCAGACTGTCGATGTTATTGGTGCCACACACAGTAACACTAATTCTGTAAAATCAGTTCATAAGCCTGCCCACACTACAAGACAGTAGGGGTGTAACAATACGCAAAATTCAAATTCCAATATGAAATGGTGGTATCTTGATACAATACATTTTCGATAGCTAAGGGTTGCTAGGTCTCCACGGCAAAATTTCCACCTCAGATACAACTCAAAATCCACACAAAAAGACCTGAAACTAACTCAAAAATCTCAGACATTGGAAAACGGTGATGCATTTTAACGATTTTCTCAGTCTTTGTGCCTTAACCAACTTAGTTTTTCTACCTGCAAACTTCTCTCAAAACTATCCCATTTTGGACGAAAAAAAAAGCAAAAACCAAACCTGGCAACCCTGCTAATGGTGTCTTTGTAGCTCAAACGTGTTTTTGAATCCTGCATTCTCTACTATAGTAGTTTAATATCTGCAGTGATTAACTTTCCATTTGCTATGTTGGTTTCTTTAACCTGGGTTCAATTAGCTGAGAAATGCTGTCTTAATGAGGTAGAGAGTGTGTATCTTTCCTTGTAATGGTATTAGCACCGCTTTGTATGCTAGTACACTAGAATACCTACGTATTGTCTCATGAAAAAATCATAGGAAAACCTTGTAGCCTCTCCTGATTGCTCAGTGGTAGCCAAATCGAGTATAAAAACTGGCTGAAAGCATACCGAGTATGTGTGTCATAAGGGTATTGCTTACAAAGGTTGTAAAAGCGTCTCTTACTCACAGTCAGAAGCTCACACACCCAAACTTGCCTGTAGGTAATGGAGATTACGCTCCTTCAACTTAGCATCCAGAGGTACCAGAGCCTTATCGTAACCTGGTCCTCCTCCCCGAGAGGCAGGATATGCTTCTCTGGCTTGGTTGACTGTCATGGCTGACCAGGTGCTCCTCTTAAGCGAATGCCCACTATCTCCTACCCTGCCCATGGTGCTGCATGCTAGGCACTCTCCAGGAGCAGGACCTTCCCTTCTTCCCTTCTTCAAGGTTAGCTCCTGGATGGCTGCGTCCAGGGTTTCGTGACCTGGTGGGTATCCCCGTCCTGCCCCCCTGCCTCCAGCCACCAGGAAGCTACTGTCACTATCCAGGTTGTCATCAGAGCTCCACCAGCCAGCTGTCTTGCTGCGGTGGCGTGAGGAATGCCGGGAATCATGGCGCGAGTCTCCGCTCTTGCTGCGCTCCCGACTCTTGTTGCGGCGGGTTGAGCGTGACTGATGTGAACCTGGGTGGTGGTGCCCTGTGCCTTCTTCACCTCCACTGCGCTGGCCTCGTTCTCGGTCACGATCTTTGCATCCATTGAACTCACGCTTGGATGGTGCCTCGAGTGAATGTGACTTGGCGAACAGGCGCTGGACGGAGTTCACCAGGTGACGGATGCGGCTGGGACTCTCGCTGCGCTGCTCCCCACTGGCTGAGCGCTGGTACTGTAGAGTATGGAAGCCATCTGGGTGCAAGGGTAGTTGCTTCTCAAACTGATCCAGCAGGTTAGGAGGGATGCGGTGCATCTTTGGGTGCCCGTGTCCATGCCCATGTCCATGCCCGTGTCCATGCCCAGCCGAAGACAAGCATTCTTCGCATGAGTCAAACGGCTGCTGCTGAGTGGAATGAGAGCGTGGGAAAGTGCCTCCTCCAGAAGGGGGCAGTGCCAGGGGCTCAGGTGGTCCACCAGGTGGGTAGTACGAGTGGTCTGCATGGCGTAAGTAGTCACGCGTGGCCTCAAAGTCCTCAGGTGTACAGTGGCATGGCCCGGATGAGTGTTGTGACAGGCTGCGGCTCACCTGGTAGCCCTTCATAGCTGGGCCATGGTGGGCCGCCCGGGCCGAGAGCGGGCGCTGTGGGCGCGACAGGGCTGCGCTGGAGTCAGCTGCATACAAAAATAGAAAGAAAGACAAGGGTTAGAAAATGTTTTCTTCACTGTTTTAACTATGCTCTGCACTTTGCAAGAGCTGTTTTGTAAAGTAATAAATTCATTACAATTCACACATACTACTATGTTTGGAGACACAATCTCTTGTGAGAGCTACACAAATCAGTTGGGACTCTGAGAATGAGCTACTATTAACAAGGACCAATAAATACAGCACTAATTTAATTCCTTTTCCTCTCCAACATATTTTTCCCTCTGGTAGTGCAAAAGCTTTCTGTTGTAAACAAGACCCTGTCATTGACTTTATGCAGTTTATACCTGCTCCTTATACCATTACATCTGACAGTATAAAATACTGTGTGCATTTTGTGAGGGTGCTGTCAGGATCACACCCACCATATTTTTTCTCATAATACTGAGTGTAGACATACTGCGATACAAATTGCTTTCAGTTGTCCAGTGAAAGATACACTCTGTAAAAAGGCATTTTCCAGAGACATTTTGAGAACATATTATTGTATAATGGGCGGTTTTCCATTCCATAGATTTGTTCAAAGAGGTGAACCAATCACACTTTTATTATTTGCATTATTAAAGCAGCAGTCGACCCTGAGAATAGCTGACTACATGAACAGCCCAACTCTCGGCACATCTGAGCTCCGTTCGTTCATCTGCGGCAGTGAGTCAGCCCACATCCTCGATAACTGATTCCAAACTCATTTAGAAGAGCAAAGCATGCTGTTTCACTAATTCATCCCATAACCCATTTCATGCCCATCACACACAATTCCAACAACTCTTCTCTACTCTGTCCATGCTTGGTTTATGTTAATCTTGATGAGATAAGCACCACAAAGGAAGACAGTGAGGAGAATGAGTTCTGCTTTGTGTGTGTAGCTCATCGGTGGGGGAACATCTGTAGGCAGCAGGTCATGTAGTGACTCTGTTGGTTTGAGAGGTGAAAGAAGTGGTGGTGAGTGGCAAATAGAGCACAGCCTGTTATTAGACATTGCTAGACTGCAGCCACTACACTTAGACAGCTCCATCATGCACACGCTGTCTTTAAGATCATTCCCATTATTAAGTGATCTGTGTATGAATGCATGTTAGAGGTGTACGCTAAGAGGTGTGTGCTTAGAGGTGCATTAATGTGTAAAGTATTGAGAGTAAACATGAGAGAGGGAGGGAGAGAGAGAGAGAGAGAGACGAAGTTGAACAGTGCTGTCACGCATCACAGATAAATAACACAGTGTGTGATGTGTATGTAATTTAGAATAGGCTGCTGTCAGTCACTGTCTCTCAGCATTCTTTTAAGTGCCACTTGTCCACAACACTCCTTGTCACATAGCATCACACCTTAGTCACTCACAGGCAAGGACGGAAATAGAGATTAAGTAGAGAGTGGCGTGAAATAGCAAAGAGATCAAATGCATCTCAAAGGCACCTCCGACAGTTCAGGGATGTCTTTCGATTGTCTCTTGACGTTTCCACTGTTCTTCCCTTCTCTCCATCTGTTTCTCTCTTTCTTAGCTATTTCTAGATCCTCGCTTCTGACCTACTTCTTTCACTTCAGTTTATGAGGAACCCTGACAGTCTTTCTAGAGTGTCTGAACAGCCATATGTCTCACCTCCATTTTGAGTTTACACTTATCGTTCTGTCTGCTCTCTTTGCTCACACTCACAACCTGGACCTTCTGCTTTGCTCCACCTGAGCACAAACCCCATATGGAGTGATCCAGAGAGAACACACACACACATACACACACACACACACACACACACACACACACTGTATCACATACCGGATTATTGCACTACATTGTAACGCATTGAAACAGCTTGCAATTTAGATTACATCGTGTTGAATCATTGGCTGCCCTACATATAACTTTCATACACCCGATCATTGATTGTGCATTATAATATTATCTCACAAAAAGAGGTGACCAATACCACTGGGTAAGAATGAATGAACCAATGAGATGAATGTTCATCCAGAGAACATGCAATATTTTTCTATCCAAGCAATAACAGAAAAATCTTTATTACGAAATGATTTTATCTTGAAATGTGTGATTAGAGATGGAGCACTATATAATGAGAGTGAACTCAAGTAAAACGTGTTCAGAGTTTTCCAGAAATGGCTTATTCAAAAGGCAAATGAGGTTTTTTTTTTTTGTGTCAGTATGTAACAATATGTAAGAAGAGATTAATTAGAGGGGGATCAAGGGAGCTTTAGTTTATGTACATTAAATGACAAGCAATGCTGTGCTCCTATACTATAACTTAATGGAATTTTAAATATTAGCTCTACATAATGAACCTTTCATTTTAAATATATCTATTTCTGTCCTCAATGAACTAAGACTAGATTTTAAATTGTCACTTTGTTTGTCCATATTGTTATATCAGTAACATAATATGGACAAACAAAGTGACAATTTAAAATCTAGTCTTAGTTCATTAAGGACAGAAACAGATATATTTAAAAATGAAAGGTTCTATTTTTTATGATAGGGTGTTTTCTTTTGGAACTGGTATTTTATTTGCTTGTATCTGTACTGAGTCATTTAATGGAAGAAAGCCGTATAATAGAGGTATGCTGGCATTGCTCACATTGTTCAGACCCATAATTTGAAGGTGTATGGTCTGCTGTGCCACAGTGACTCAATCATCTGGGACAGCAGGTCTGGGCTGATGAGCAGTGGGCACAGAGGACCAGTCAGTAACATCAACAACAGGTGGAACTATGGCCTGTTCGGCCAGAATTGGGCTATCAAAAACACTGATCTGAGAGATGTGCCGCAGTGTCATCCATAACAATGACAGCAATGGAACAGCATCTGTAGATATAGCCAATCCTGCATCATTGAATCCTGCCTCAAAACATCTGTTTCTGACCTGGTGTGAACCACATTCAAAAACAGATTGACTACCACTCTGCCATGGGTGTCCCAAATTATCTGGTCCACCTGCTACTGAATTTGTCGATCCCTGGGCACAGGCATGCTGTGAGATAGTGCATATGCTACCTGATTGTATTGGCCCACTAGGTAGGCAGCTCTTAAAAACAGAAGGTGTACATTTACCTACTTCCAGAGCTTGTTCACCCACCTCAACATCATTTGCAATTTTGTACCCCCTTGGTGGTTGATGTAAAACACCCCATAGTGCTGACGGGCCACACTTGTACATGTGACCCATTTACATGTTCCTAAAAATGTTGCAGCACTATTGTGAGCTCACTGTGCTATGCTGCCCTGTGATGCAGCAGTTCGAAAAACATGTGGATGACTGGCTTCACGTGTCTCAGAGAAAACGTGTTAGCCTTCACCCTCCCTGTTTGGTAGCTGTTGTATGATCAGGGAGAGCTGGCTGGTGAGTGGGATTTGGCAGGTGACCAAATTGAGGAGAAAATGGGAAAATTAAAAAAAAGGCTTGCATGGCACATGATTTGAGTTTCATGCTGATGAACTACCCAGTTGGACTCTTCTCTGATTGACTTTCAGTCCCAGAGCTTTTACATGTGAGGTCAGGAGCTCTATCTGGCTCATCACCTGCTGTTAGGACTGTCCATGCAGCACCCTGTCATCATCCAAATAGGAGAGTACCAGTAAACTGTGAAAAACTGCTGTATATTGTATTCTCCTATTGTCGAATGTTTGTCCATTTATCCTCATTAAATGAAGGTTACAGTACTCTGTGCATGCATTTGTAGCACAAAGTGGGCTGTTCCAAAATTTCTGCCAAGCCAATGTAATCTTTTTCTATACAAATATATTTAGTGTACATATTGATAGTTGAACTAATTCAAAAGACTAAGGCGATATTGAGCAACAGGATATAGTACTGCAAACTGTTTTATGAAGACACCACAGAGCATTGTCCATCCATCCATTTTCTGTACCGCTTATCTTACACAGGGTTGCGGGCAGCCTGGAGCCTATCCCAGGGGACTCGGGGCACAAGGCAGGGGACACCCTGGACGGGGTACAACAGAGCATTGTAACATACCAATTTCAGTTCTTTCACTGTTGTATAATGCAGCAGAGACAATAGCAAAGAAAAAAAGAACAGCTACATTGGTCAGGTAATAAAGCAAGCCATTGTGTTTTACAGCAGGAAACGCTAGCTGTACTGTCAAGCAGATGTGAAATGTCCTTATCTTATTCTCTATAATACTAAATGAGTGTATAAATAACCCTGGCAGCATTCAACAAGCGATTATCCTGATGTCCCCTACAACAAAGAATGGACATACACACTCGCTTCAATGTGCAGTAAAGCATCATTTTTATGCTTGTCTGTTAAACCGAATGTAATCTAGTGTTCAACAGATACTCCTGGGGGTGTGTTGATTGCTATGTTTAGTGGGTTGAAGTGGGAAGCTGGGTCTTTGGCTCGGCTGATAAAGCTGGCCCCGTGTGACCACTAGCAAAGGCGGAGAATAAGTAAGATATGGAGGTTTAACCATTACATAGTATGCTTATCCAGTAGTACAAAGAAGGGAGTCATCCACAGAACAGCTCCACTGCAAAAATATGGACAGATCAGATCTCCTGGTGTAGGAGATGAATGTGTACAAGTATGGAGACTGCTGTTTTGGTGATGCAAGAACCACATGTATAGTTGTTGCCTCTCTGGAGTACCAACTATTTTTCTGTACCTCTATGGCAGAAATGCTCAGAAACTGTGCTTATCATTTTGGTCTATTTTGTTTTATATACAAGGCAAACTTATTTCAGTGTACTATTGCTGAAGTAGCTTGAAAATACCTAAACCAGGATGGCGTACTCCAGAGGTTTCAGACAATGCACAGCTGAATCTTAGAGCATTCAGTGAAATCATAAACATGGTAAAGAGAGAGATCTGTGACAAGATTGACACAATGGTTGCATATCTGAGAATTGAAATAACAACACAGCATGGAGATCACATGTTCATCAAGTTTCATCTATGGATACTCAAGGCTAGTCGAGCTTGAGAACTCTTGGATTTGAGACTTCTAGACTTATTGCACAGGTCACTACCCTTAAAGCAAAATGCAAAGATCTTGAGTGCAGGTACAGACAGTCCACATTAGACAAAATCTAAAACAAAATCCACTTTACCAGAGTAGCTGGAGGGTGCACAGCTGACTGAATTCTTATAAAAATGATACAGGAAATTATGTGCATGAAAAAATCCCTCTTGACTACCAATTTAGCTACTAAGGTTAGGTTCATCAGTCACTGCATCCTAACAATGGGTTATTACTCTAATGTATAACCTACTGTAATAATCTGAATGTGAGTTTTAAATTCTCAAGTGAATCACAATAAAACACTCCAACATGACTTGAAGACGAAAGTAGCTTTCCTTCTTCTTCTGCTTCTTCTTCTTTTTTAGCAAACCAACCTAATTCATTTTGATCACATTAGATCGAGGATGGGTGGAAATAGGTGGAACAAGTATCGCTCGTTTTTCTTTTTCAGGCAAACCTCCAGGAATTGCTATTTTAATACCAAAGTCCATACCCTTTTATCACTTCAAGAAGGTTTTTACTGTCTTTCCTATATACTCTCACTGGCCACTTTAATAGGAATGCCTCTCACTGCATGTTTTTTTTATTTTTAGCATCTTTCTGTGTAAACAATCTCTAAAAATTTAGAGAGAATGTGTGAAAAACAAAAAACATCCAGTGAGAAGCAGATCTGTGAGCAGAAATGCCTTATTTAATGAGAGAGGTCAGAGAAAAATGTTCAGACTGGTTCAAGCTGACAGGAGGGCTACAGTAATTCAAATAACCACTCTTTACAACCTCAGTGAGCAGCAACTCAGATTGCACAACATGTCAAACCTTGTCCACCAGTGGACTACAACAGCAGAAGACCACATCAGGTTCTACTCCTGTCAGCCATGAAAAGGAATCTGAGGCTACAGTGAGCACAGGTTCACTGAGTCATTTTAACACAAGTGTCAAGGAGGTTTCCCTTTTCCCTTTGTCCACGACCTTTAATTGTGCAGATGTTTCCCCGCTTTAGATAACAAACTTCTTTCATTTTTTCCCTCCGATGCATATAAAGATATAAAGCCATTTTCCGGTAGTAGTTAAAGTCCTTCTATTCGATAAGCCATTCCCCTGGTTCTTTAACTCACTTCTACTTTCTTATGATGAATTTGTTAATTTTCTTTCCTTCCAAATCAATACGTTCATTCAAACTAATGTTACTACCAATGTCTCTTGCTTAGTTACTTTGGGTATTTAGGTGTATATTCTGGGCTAAATTATATCTTATTTAGAATATCGGAGGGAAAATAAGTGGAAATGGGCAGGTGGAGCTTCTTGCTTTTATCACTAAATCAGACAATCAGATTATGCAGCTTCTGCCTCTCCAGTTTTGTATAAAGTGCACATTAGTTAGAAATCTAAATTTAGTGTCTTAGCTTCTGGAAAGGCATATTACTAAAGTCTAAACAAACATGATATTTAAAAAAAAACTGTCAAAAAAAAAAAAAAAAAAAACCCTAGCATGTCAGTTTTGAGAATCATCTCATTCCTTAAATATCCCACCTAACCCTAATGTGATAGCAATCCGTTTAAATTCTCATCTTTCTTGCTTCTTCTTCATGTGTGAGCGTGATTTGAACTCGAATAACATTCCGTAGTCCAGTAACTTTCTTTAGGTAAAGTTTAATAACAAAATTAACTGGAAAAATGTTACACGGTCAAAAAACTTTTTTTTTTTGCTCCAATATTGTATCACAAAAAAAACTAACGGTCCTTGCCGGAAATGACATCATTGTCAATATGAAATATAATACACATATTAAATTATTTACTTTTATAATTATTTTACAATTGCTTAACACACACAATTATTTATTCCACATCTATATAAGAAACAAATAACATATGGCTCTTACACCTAACCCTAACACTAACCCTAACCATAGGTATAACTACTGGTTCAAATAGTTCAGGTACTTTTCGTTTACTACAGTATGAGAGCTAACTGGTTCAAATAGTTCAGGTACTTTTCGTTTATAATATGTGTACTGTATGGTACTACAGTATGAGAGCTAATATTTTCAAAATCGTATAGTTAAAAAGATATATATTAGTATATATGTCAGTGTACAAACACCCTCATTACAAATGCACCTCCATAGTAATCATACAGTAACACTCCTTTTTTAAAATGGGGCTTTAAGACAGAGAGATGAAAGATCCATGGTGTATTTGTCCAGGGATGGAAACTTTGCCTCCTTCAAACAATTTTCAGAAATGACTCAGCTTCCTAACCCCTTTCAGATAGCTTCAAGCATATCAATTCTGCTGAAAACGTTATACCAGTTTCCTACACTGTCTGCTCCAGTCTCCTCTAGATGTACTTTTTGAAGCCTCCTCATCTCTAAGATGTGCAATATCTTAGTTTCATTTAAAAATTGTTCTCCTTCACATCAAATCCATATATTTCCAAATTGTTGGTGTTGGCTGGTGCTGGTTTATGCTGCCTAAAAAAATGATATTTTATTTATCAAATTACTGAATATTATTAATTCCTTAATCACAGAAAACCTGCACTGATATTCACCGTCTATAATCTCATCCAATCCTTCTTAAATGTTGAAGTGTGTTATTAAGTCAGTCTGGATCATAAATGTGAATGATGTATATTACTGTCTAATCCTGAGCAGAACTGATAACACTGTGCAGGACCTATAAAACTATATAAAGTGTAAAAATACTTTTGCCTCCTTCTGTGTTTCAGATAGAGCCTGTAAGTAACGGCAGGAGGGGCAAGGCACTGTTTTCCTTTTTATATTTGAATTTTGCCCTCATACTAGTTTGGTGTTGTGTTAAGTACTGTGATTTTGCCTAAAAGAGCACAAGTGCATAGAAGGTAAATGATATTTGCATGACCACATTTTAATTTTCATGTAAATGAAGCTATTAATGAGGCATCCACATCATTTTGTCAATGAAATGTCAGCACTAGTACACCAAATGAAAAATGCAAATATCATTTATTGAGTTATTGAGAACTTCCCTACTGAGATTGAAATGACATGAGTAGGAGAAATTTCTATTCAAATAGAAATTCCACGGACTTTTAACAATACATTCCTGCAATACATTTCAATACAATTTGAGGTTTGAGAGACATTCTCTGTATTCAGCTAAATCTCTATTCATTTTATTATTTGCTTTTTGACTTTTCTTTTGAGATTATGCATTTCTGATTTCATTTTTAAAATGTCAGCAATAATCAAAACAACAGGTTCAGTGTCGGATGAAATAAGAGCAGAGGTAACAGGGCTGTGTGTCAGCCTGAAACCTTGCTTTTATGGTAGCCTGAAAGAAATACATGGCTTGAGCATTTAACAATGTTAGGTTTTCCACTCACTATCTGAATAATACCTTGGTGTATATTCTGTCACATCCATTTTGAATGGGATATTAAAGAAGAACCCAATTTCTCCATCTAGGTAAGACACAGGGGAAGACACCTGTGACCAGCTGAGAATGAAAGCTATAATGGATCACGCACAGGGAGATGATGTGTGTGAAAATGATGGAGTCCTCATTGATTGTGCAACAGCAGCCCTCTGGAGAGTGTGTGTCAGAGGTATGACACCACTGGTGACTATGTAAGGTGATTTCCCACTGATTGTATTGCTCCAATCCTACTGTAATAACAAAAGCTTTTGAGACAAATTGCCATCTCACTGAAAATACTGATAGATGGAGACAATTTTAAATCCACTTTCTGCTCTACGAATTGCTATAACCATCAATCTGCTATGTGTATTTCTTACTCACAAATACACCCCCCACCACACACACACACACACACACACATAGCAATTACAGCATATGTGTAAAATTCATATATTAAAGGCTACTTTTTCTCCTCCTATGTCTTACACAGGTGAAGGGTGTGATATGATTCTTTCCAAACCTCGCCAAGATAATCCTTCTCTTCTTCCTTTGCCTTTCTCTTACTGCCTGAAACCCTCACAGCAAGCAGGAAGAGAGATGAATAATAACAGATAAAGCCATAGATGGACCCTGGGGAAAGACTCTTGCCAAAGCTCCTCTGTCTCTTTCTTCTATCTTTTCTCAACGGGGCAATTTAAGCCCTTTCCCTTGGCTCCTGAGATATGGATGAAATGACACTGTAGGGATACTAAGGTTGTGGTCTAAGCCACAAACATTGCAAGGATATCTTTGACATAAAATATACAGGAAGTTAATGTACCAAATAGATTTCCAGCTGAGCAAAATGTGCAGCATATACAGTTGGACAATAAGTACCAGTCATGCTTTTAAAGGAAGAAACAAATTCTCAAAAACAATAAGTAAGGGCTCTGCAGTCGCAAAACACTTTAAGTGACGGGTAAGTATGAATCCCAACCATGCCCCGGCCATCTCTGACCAGAAGTACAAAAGAGCATAACTGACCCTGCATTCGCTTTGGAATGAAATTAATTACACTGTCTATCTGAGAGAATCACCCAATCCTGTGTGTCTACTAACTCACATGCAAGAGGGTGGTTAGTACTCTCCTACAAGCATATTCAGCAGCATTAAGGTTTTAAAGCTCTAAGGAATATGCCCTTGTGAAACCAGCCTACTGCTCGCTTTTTACGTATAAACACAGGATATGCATAGGGAAATATATATGCAGTGTTAACTCTTCTAAAATGTGCTTGTTTGCTCAGCCTATAACCAAACAGCAACAAAATGCATACACATGCTGCTCATTTAGCTGAACTGAACTCCTTAATCTACATTCCCCTGATGCTTGCTTATGCCTGTCTCTTTCAGCCATGTTGTAAATACATACACAAAGCCCAAAAGCACAAAATACGCAGGTGCTTAAGTGTTAAAAGATGCTACACACTCAACGCTCATGCTGTGAAACTTTTAGAGAACACCAAGGAGTTGTGAGGGACACAGCAGGGAGCTCTTCTCAGAGTGTTTGCTGCGTGCTTTCCAGAGCAAACATACATTTAGTTCTGCTGGACTGTGGCCATGATTGGAGACTTAACTCACTGGTGAGGAATATGACTTACCAAAAGCTATTACTGATGCTTAAGGAGCACACATTAATTCATTCACATGCACGTTACTCCAACATAAACTGGGTTTTTTTATGCTCAACAGGGACATAATTTCACTTGAGTTTTGTAGGTCAGTGCTTAGGAGTTTAAAGATTAAATAGGAGTTTAATGGGAGTTTATAATGTTTGAGTTATTTTGACCTAGTCCTTTACAGGAATTACTATAAAGTAAATACAGTAATGTTAGTATGTAGCCACTCATCTTGCACTGAAGAATAAATTTGATATTCTGCCAAAGCAACTTTGATTTTATCCTTTACATAGTAAGCGTTCCCTCATCCCATGTCTGAAAACTTGCAAACACCATTAGAGAGTGTGTATGTATAACGTGCTCTAAATGGAAACAAATACAGATACAAACAGGAGGAGCATATTTCGTGTGTGTGTGTGTTTTTTAAAGCTTGCCAGAATGGATCACTGGTATTTTTTAGAGATGTGCATTGATACTGGGATCTCATGAGATGCAACAAATGCTGAAAAAGATGGAAGTTTTTACTTTCATAGTAGTTAGGGGTCAGATATGAAGCTCATGGGACTAATAAAGACCGTGATCATTAATATGCAATGCATTTACATTGTTCACTCTTTCATCTTTAGTAACTGCCTGGTCAGGGTCATGGTGGTTTAAATTAGACGACTAGTTTATTTGTATTTTGGGAAATAGAACTAACTAAATATTGCAGACAGGTACAAACAAAAATAATAAATACGCACAATTCTATTTGAGATATCAACTTGAATAATGCAGCCGAGGTTGAGGAACTGTCAAAGGCAGCATTCACAGACCATGACAGTGACAGTGTTGGCTTTCTACCTCTGAGTTTTTTCCCCATAGTTTTCCAGTTTTTCCAGGAGCACAGTAGGGTTCATGTTCAATATTTAAATCCTAATAATAATAATAATAATAATCCCTTCCAGGTTAGGCCATACCCAATTCAGGCTGAAATCCAAATGCAGAGACAGATATGGATACTAAACAGATACAGATCAGAGATAGGGTTATTTTGTAACACGCCTACATATATGTGTATTTTGTGTGATCTCCTTATTCACTGAACTAATTGCAGCCCCAACGGTGGAACCATTGTGAGGAGATGAATATGCTCACTACACGGCAATAACAACAAAAAAAGAGGGACCCACACTCTCCCTCTCCACTGCAGATGGATACTTAATCATATAAAATCCAAAATTTTCATTAAAACAGCAAGGCAACAAATGGCTATTTTGGCTTATTATGAGTGACTGTAGAGCTGTTCTATCAAAATGAAAATAAATTGTGACAATTAGTTCAATTAGCTAACAGCCAGAGCTACAAATGACCTTTGTAAGCATGCTGGGTTATTAATCAGCAAGGAGGGGCTGTGCTCTGGCAGTATACACAAGAGTCTAGGAGTCATTGCTTATACTCTGTAGGTGCATTAGGAATCATTCCACATCCTTGTTGACTTCATCACAGAGGTGTATGATCTGGAACACTGCAGGCCCGTGATGCAATTAGCCCAGCAGATATTAATTCAAATTTTACAAGTCTGCAGTTGTATAATGGAAGATAGGAGGGCAAAGATCATGTTCATATACTGTGTATATGTGATACAAAGCCCAAACTGGGATATAGCCCAAACTGGGAGTGTGTAGTCTTAGAAAAAAAGATTACATCTAGAACCTAGTAGGTTATTCAGTTTGTTTTTCAAGGAAAAACTTACTGTTCAAAAATCCTTTAGGAACCCAGTGTACAACAGAAACTCAAAAATTCATTTAATAAAATATCAGCGTGACAGAACATAATATATCTTATAATTGCAATAAACCAATAACTGTGATTCAGTCATACAAGAATCAAAAGTCATTGAACTAATTTGTCCTGAGTCCTGCACTGACATTTAAAAGTCTTATTGAATTTTTTGGCTATTGCTTGTAGAACTTTCTAATTACATCTCATACTAGAAGGATTGTGTATGTTTTCAAGCATAAAGATGTGTGATTCATTTACCCTTTCACACCACCTTTGAAAACAATACAACACAACCAGACCCACAGGCACCAATCTGGAAGCAGACTGGTTTATTAGGCATTAATGTTGCTACTTTACGGGTCCTTATTACGGAACCCTGAATTTTCATAGTTTTCTGAAATAAAATATCTTAATAATTTGCAAATATTGTTTAAGTTTCAAAATGTACCACTCACTCCTCAGTCCATAAGGTTGATTTATAGAAACTAAGCTGCTCTTTCTTCTTTGTCACAGAATCAAACATATTTAAATATCTTTGCCCAGTTACTTTACTTCAGGTTAGCCAAGTCCAGTCGTTTTACTTCAGGTTAGCCACGCCCAGTCACTTTACAGTAGGTTAGCCCCGCCCAGTCATTTTACAGTGGGTCAGCCATGCCAGTCACTTTCCAGCAGGTTTAGATAGCATTATTTCATTTTAATATTGTACTTATGAGTATTTATTACGCACCACTCTTACCACGTCCTGATGCTAGCTAGATTCCACCTTGCTAATCTATTTGCTAATTGTATAGCTAGTCAATAATGGTACAAGTAACTATTTTTTAAAATCATTTTAACAGCATAGAACTTCTGAATGCCATAATTGATTTCCCAGATGGTTGGGTGGGGGCCTGGTGTGCCATATTTCAGTTGTGAGGTGACCATCCAACCTGAACTGAGATCATTTTTACATAGCAATCTTATAGACACAGTAACAAAGACAATCTGTTTAATTCTGAGGGATACACAGAGGTTGGAAAATGGCCATGTAAAAATGAATTACTGCTTTTTCTTGCATAAAGCCACAAAAATGTTAAAGTAGACTTCAAGGAAAAATGATAAAATACAATTGACATTTATGAGATATGAGACCTTTAAAAAGTTTCTATCCTCATCAGACTGGTAAAATTTGGTACCTAGAAGTGCTAACTCTACGTTCCCATTGTCAGGTACCAGGCCAAGGTTGGACACAAATACAGGTTTACTGAACACATGAGACTATATAATATTAGCGTAAATAGAAATGTGCTAGCACGGAGTAAATGAAAGTCTGTTTAAAGGGTGTGTGATTTGGATAGTTGGAGTTTGTGGAGAGAGTGGTTGATGATGCTGATATACATATGACAAGTTGCTCTTGCTGCTTGTAGTTTGTCTCATGTGCATGTGTAGCGGCTGGTACTAATGTCACTTGTGGGTGTGCACTGTCCAGCATTTTATTTAGTTCCAGTGAGAAATAGTATTATATATATACAGCTTCTAAAGCTACCTAGTTAAACACAAACTAAATGATGCATTAATGGGTGCTAGAACTGTTTAATTTACATTAGTTATATATTAGACTTTGTACTAGCTTCATTTGCAGATTAGCAAAGCATGCTATCTGTACTACGTTCTGTATGTAGAGTAGACTCACCAGAGTCACCAATAATCTCTGCTTCACAATGACAGGATAACATGAAACCTTGGTTTTTCTTCCATTTGTGTGCGCCAAACAGTAAATGGGAACTGCAGGCAGAAATTAAAGCTGCAAGTAGGGAAGTTTAAAACATCAGACCACACACACACCACAGGACTGGTCTGAGAATTAATTTGAGCTAATAGCTTCACTGCATTATGTGCGATATGACGTTGTTAGATCATAAACAGTTAAAATGTCTCCATCTGTTTTTACAGTGAGCTCACGTGTATCGTGATATTAAACACAATTTGTCAGTTGCGCTCTAAACGCTTAGACCTGGCATCCCGAGTTGTTTTATGAGCCAGACTTTATTTACTCATCCAGCTTGCGCTCTCCCTGACAGACACATGAACAAAATGATAGCCAAAAGAAGGCAGCTCCTTAGTTCATACTTCCTCCTTGATTTGTTTAGCAACATGGTAACATGGGCTGATAAAATAGTGGTATTTTATAAAAATTCAACATCGGTTATATGGAACTACTGGATTTTACACAACAGATATGGTGCAAAATCAACGCTTGTTTGCAAATTATAAAAAGGCAAGATTGGCAGATTGAGGAAACACGGATGGAAGGATGAACTACTTTAACCACCAAGAAAGTACCCCAAAGAGTGTGCTGAAATTCAGAAAACACAGTGAGCGCACATGAATGTAACATCACTTCAGCCAGAAACAGTGCTGAAGTAAACAAATGCATTTGAAAAAAACATTCCTTATGAAAAAACAAGTGTCTGGAAAGATATCACTGATTCCATGACATTTTGCTTGATTTATAAAATCTTAAAAGAGTTGATCCTCGTTACATAGTTGATGCCTGACTTACCGAGCTGCAAATGTTGAAATGTGAAATATTTCGATGTTCCAATTCATCCCAAAGATGTTCAGTGGGGTTGAGGTCAGGGCTCTGTGCAAGACACTCGAGTTCTATCACTCCAATTTTGGCAAACCATGTCTTCATGGAGCTCACTTTCTGCACGGGGCATTGTCATGCTGGAACAGGTTTGAGCCTCTTAGTTCCAGTGAAGAGAAATTGCAATGCTACAGCATACAGAGGCATCCTATATGATTGTGTGCTTCCAACTTTGTGGCAAAGTTTGGGGAAGAAAACACATATGGGTGTGATGATCATATAGTGTGTGATATTTTTGTCAGATTGCCAACCTCTACTTAATTCCCCTGTTATTTTGTCAATTGCTGGTATCATCATAGGGTTGTGCAGAGGGACGCAATGGGATCCTCAAGCTGGTTTGACAGAGACTGTTTTAGACATTATGGCAAGCAAAATTTCTCTGAAGCTAGTTATGAATGAACACAAATGCACAGAACGTTTGCAAACACACACATGCAAATACACACTCATTCACAAAAACTCCCATCTTTTAGGAGAAGTAGGTCACAGCATCTCTGTCACACTCAAGTCTGAATTTGTGTGTAATGGCTTTACATGCTCCACTTTTTTCTCTCTTGTCCTTAGACCTCTGCATCTCTGTCTGGTTATTCGCCTTCTCCAGCACACACACACACATGCATGCATGCATGCATGCAAGCACGCAAGCACGCCCTCACACACACGTGCACACACACACACACACACACACACACACCAATCTATTAATCAGCAGGGCCTGAAGCATGGAGGCACAAAGGACATTCAAGGAGAAGTGTAGAGATTAAAGCACTATTGTTCGCTGCTGTTTATAAAAAAAAAAAATTTAACCTGCAGCATTTCAGCCAGTCCCCATTTTCTCATTTCTGGCCTTAATCAGTAGCTACATGATATTCTGCCTGAGTGGTAATGAGTTTAATGATGAAACACGAGAGGGCCCGGGAGATTTCTCATTATTGCACTCAGTCTGCAGAGACATGAGGCTCAAACTCTCCGCACTTACTGAAGAGCTCTCTGAATGCATCAGAATATTTGTCATGTGCAGTAACAGATAGGTGTTAATTGTGTTAAAAGCATGTGATGGCAGCACTCAGTGACATGAGTAGCCTTTATGCTTAGAGAATAGACAGCAAGAGCACACAAAGAGAGCAACTCATAAAAATATTAGGGCTGTATTTTGTGCAGGCTCCAGTGGAACTTGTTAATTTGTTTAGCTATAAAGACCTGGGGCTAAATGTAAGTATGTGAGGAGTTAAAGTGCAAACTGTGACTTGATTCAGACGCAAAATACACTTGCAATATGTCTGACATTAACATTCACATTACTAAGGCTGTAGCTCATTATGCCATATGCACTTGGGACCACTACTGAATGTGTTCTGCACGAGGCACAAACTGCAGTTTAAAAGCTGCTGTGCAATAGTGGAAACAGTCGACCACAGAGTCATCAAAAATCTCAAGACTACAGAGGAAACGCAAGTTTACTAACAAACAAAAATAATGTGTTAATTAATGAAATTCTAATTAAATCAAGTCCTCCTCATGTGTCAGAACAAGCAAGGAGGACATTTGATTATTAATTGGTTTTAATGAAAAGACGGCTATGTACAGCTAGTTTGTATAAAGTAGTCTTGGGTAGTCTTGCTGTCTCACAACTCTAGGGTCCCGAGTTCGATCCTGCGCTTGGGTTAGTGTGTGTGTGCGGAGCTTCACATGATCTCCCAGTACCCCTGCGAGTTTCCTCCGGGTTCTCCAGTTTTCTCCCACCTACTCTAAATTCCCTATAGGTGTAAATGTGTGTATGCACAGTGGACTTAAGTCCCATCCAGGGTGTATGTCTGCCTTGTGCCCAGTGTTCCTGGGATAGGCCCTGAATCCACCACCACCACCACCCTGCTCAGGATAAAACAGTTACTGAAAAATGTGCAAGTCCTTTTTCTTCCATGTCTCTTCTGGTTGACTAAGCTTACATTTGGAGACTTGACATGCTATAAAAGCCCTGTTTATTGTGTTGAATTCTGTTGGTAGACACCTGGCAGCATTGTATACACAGCTCTGAGCAACTCCCATGGTGCTAATTAACACCTGGCTTTGGGAGGTGGACAAAAACTGCTGCTAACTGCCCGAAGTTTAGTACTTCGAACAGAATTTTCCCAGCATTTTTGTGCATCATCCCTAGCTAGCAACACAGTACTTAGCTATTAGCAAGAAAAGTTAACTTGATAATATTAGTGGTTATCTAGTCATGTAATCAAGTAACCTACTGTAAATTACATGTCAGTTGGTTGGTGAATTCACAACCAATTCACCAACCAACTGACATGTAATTTACAGTAGGTTACTCATTTATCAGTTTTCATTTAACCTTTAGTTTCACAAGACTAAGGTAGCTAGCTGATTTAATTAACATGCCTAGATACAAACAATTTTCTATTTACAGTGAATAAATATATGATGATGGAGTCAAACATTCGCCATTTAAGAAATGGTCAACAGTGACAATATGATATAACCCATTTTAGGGATGTTTCGAGATGTAATTTTGTATCTTTTTCGCGTTTAAATTAGAGGTCTGTGTGTGTGTGTGTGTGTGTGTGTGTGTCTTCCTAAACCCTCCTGTAATTTGTGCTTTTGTTACCTCTTGCACCGGTTGTCACTGGAAAAAAACGAGATGCGTCAACACTATGTTCTGTCTTATATAGGGATGTGCGGTATACCGGCACTGGAAAAATACCGGTATATATTATATTTCAAACGGTACGATATCATAATTTTGCTCAGCTCGGTATTTGATTCGCTGCTGTTCCGAAGTTCACCAGTGTTACCCAAACTGACGCGAAACCAGCAAGCGTGAAAACGACAATGGATCAAACAAGTGAAACTCACTCTAATAAATAAATAAAGAAAGCGGTAGAAGTGAAATATGGCATTACTTTGCCTACAAAAGTGATTTGCCTAAAAAAGGTGAACTAACCGACCTTAATTCAGCAGTCTGCAAGCGCTGCTGTAAGCATTGTGCTGCCCCGGGAGGCAACACATCAACTCTTAGCAAACATTTGTCACTCGCTCATCCCGATTAGTTCAAGGAGTTAAAAGATCGACAGGTGAGTGTCTCTTTCAACTGATTTAATTTAGACTTTTATTTTAAAGAGATCCTTAATATTATTTTTAGCATTAGTAATAGTGATGAAGGGCATATTACTGCTGTGACGACCTCTAAAGGGAAGCAGCTGAGTGAGAGAGAGAGAGAGAGAGAGAGAGAGAGAGAGAGTATAAATGAAGAGTTTGGTTCCTAAACGCCATTTTTTAAAAAAATTGAATTCCCGCCAAAATCAGTATTGTATCTGGTCGGTATTGGAAAGTCATTTTTTAATTTGACGCAGAATGCGATATCCGCCGTGTTATTCTGTCATGTTTTCTCTCTATCTTTCCAAACCGCGACAAACGCCAGTCTCCCTTCTCTGCAGAATGCGATCCATCCGCTCAACCAATCACAGCGCACCATTCCACGCGTTGTAAACAGTAATGGCGGCGCTTTGAATACACCCGGCATCCTAGTTTTCCTCATCTACTTTGTACTCTGTGATCAACAAACAAACAAAAAAAAAAAGAATCATTTTGACGGCATGGATGAACCTGATTCTGATACATTTTCTTTGCACCATTTGATAAAGACTGAAAAGATATGAAGAGATAATCCTATTTTAATTTCATCTCGTCAGTATTTTTTCTTCCAAAATCTAAATTTGACCTATGTTCCATGTAGTTATTTATTTATTTAATTACATTTTCTTTGTGAAATTGTTCATGCAGAGTTTCAAGCAGTGTGTTTAATAAAATTGTTTTCAATTCACTTATATTCTGAGGCTGGTTATTTGTCACCTATGGTATCGATTTAGTATCGACACTGAGGTATTAGATCCTAGTATCGTACCGAAGTCAAAAATTGTGGTATCGAGCCATCCCTAGTCTTACACAAGTATGTATTCTATGATAAATAGGTCCCTTAATGCATGTGTGTGGACATGAGAGAGTGGGAGACAAAGAACAGAAGAGAAAGAGAAAATGGGAGCTTTTGTGTGCCTATACAGTACACAGATGTACATGTGAGTGTGTAGCCATATTTGTTTTATGTCAGTGTCACTGTGTCTAGTTGCTCTACCTTATAGATCGAAGTCAACTGCACAATCAGTGTACAAAAAAAAAAAAAAAAAAACCCTCTCTGCACTGCAGGCAGGAGGGAAAGATCCTCAGCACTCAGGGTACTCCATAACAGAAACAGATGTATTGCAGCATGACCAAATCAAACATTTGATTATTTCTTTATTTCTTCAAGTTGCACTCTGGAAATAAGTGCACTGGATTAGCATGAAATTCTAAAAAGCAATGATTGCATTGATCAGAGAGCGAGAAAATTACCGGAGATTGCTATGGGTCAAAAAGATGTAGTACCCTCCAGCAGCGAGGTACACTGAGCTGCATCTTAATGCAGATAATGCGGAAAAGCGCTGGGAGACAA
Organism: Pangasianodon hypophthalmus; assembly: GCF_027358585.1. Taxonomy (NCBI): domain Eukaryota; kingdom Metazoa; phylum Chordata; class Actinopteri; order Siluriformes; family Pangasiidae; genus Pangasianodon; species Pangasianodon hypophthalmus. The sequence goes on along the minus strand of NC_069732.1, from coordinate 11,457,821 downwards.
GCGATGACTGTGGGAGGCGGTGGAAAGAGTGTAAATTTGGCCCAGCTTTGGATCTCAGAGATGTTGGTTCTGCCTTTCATGGGAAAGTGATTTCTAATCAGACCAAACAGCTTGTCACCACGCATTCATAATAATCTAATTAATGGCAATCAAAATAATAATGACATTAGCCTCTCTGATTGCACAGGAATAAACACTCAGGAGAGCACTGGTGTCAGGGTGTCATGGCGCATCTCCGGCATTCCATATTATTCAGAGTGACTGACCATAACGTGCTTGTTTCACGTTGCACCTTTGCTGAGGACTAGAGCATGCTAACCTTGGTTACTCTCTCTAAAATGGATGGAGGTATCAGTGTACCGGTGTTCCTTGTTCCTTTTATTCTGAAATTTAAAGCAGCTTTTATAAAATAGGTTTGCTTTTGGTTACTGAGGTTAAACTTAGGGTTAGATTTAGCTGTAGGCATTGCATTAATTATCTGACAACAATCTTGTATTATCTATTTACTGTATATAAATTATCTCACATAGGCTGTAGGGCAAATATTATTAACACTTTAAATTTGTAGTCAAATAGAACAGAATAGAATCTCTGTAATAATAAATTGTTGTGAAAATCATTATAGTCTCTATGCTCACCCAGCTCAAGCAAAACTTTGTAGTATGTTGCTAGAATGTTGCTATGATACACTTTCTGTATAGGTCAGTAAATCCTTTTCTTCTCCCTTTCAGCTACTTTCATGGTCAGACGTTTATGTATACAGTATGTGCTAGAGTAAATGGTGCAGTCTAACAATTTAATATTTAATATAACCGGTGCTAACATTACTGCCTGCTGAGACCTAATCCTAGAGCAGATGCGAGGCTAAACTTATATATTCCTGACTCATATATTCCTGTCCAATTTCCAATTTCACTATTTATGTCACTCCATTTAAACACAAATGTGCTACGTCACTCTCTTACTAAATACAATTGCTAACAAATTACAACAAACCGCTCAGCTGTGGATGCTAAAAATGAGAGCTGACACACATGGACTAGAATATACATGGTGAATCATATATTTAATAGAATCAATAAATAATAAATAATAAAATGAAAATAAATACCACACTTGGTAAATTTACTGCACTCATAGAGATGAGTAATTTGCTGGTATAGACTCCTAGAGTGCACTTAAGTGAACACCTGCGGAATTATATTTAAATAAATAAAATATCGTTATTAAATCTGTTAAATCTATTTGTATATCAAATGTCACTGCACTGAACCACAAGTGCACTTTTTAAAATGAATGAGGGAGCTGATTTGATCTTACCTACACTCATGAATCATGAATATACCAAGAATATCTCGAGACCTTATAGAATAAGGAGGTTCTACCTGACAATTCTGTGACTTCACCTGTGTGAAGCACTGTTATGTTATTGCGCTGAAAATCTACATTTGAACATTTACAGTCAATTGACCCATGCAGCATTTGTTATGTTTTTAATTTTATCTCTGTGTTGAGATATGTGATTAGGAATAAATAATACTCCTGGAGGTAAACAATGTTTGTTTTTTTTCATGAAATCTCAATGATATCACAGAAAGTGTGTGATTAATCCTGATTAAGAAAAGTAATCAAATGACAGAGCTTAAAATACTTTTAAATGATATTTTGGAGAAAAAGTTGCAATGGCATGCAAATATCATAACTCATAACACGACTTCTTCCAAAAACACTTCCCAAGTCTTGATCTGCCACACCCCTATATGGCAATGTACCTTATTTTTGCATTTCCATTATGATCAGGGAAGTAGGGCCTTATAGATGGATCATTGTGGTTTAGATGTGAGAAGAAGGATCTGCAGACATATGAGCCATAAATTCAGTTCTGTCTTCACCTTGACTGCACTGGAGGTGGACTTGATAGCATTACTGCTCTTGTTTAGTTCTGCCTCTAATCCACAAATTTAAGGCAGACACACGGACTCATAAACTCATTACGTTTTATCCACTTTAATTTGAACTAACCTTGAAGGCTAAGAAACAGCAAGGTAAGAATTAGCTCCTCTCTTTTTTAAAGAACATACTGTCCTAAATGCAGCAGAAATGAATGCGACACAGTTATTCTGTCTATCATGTTCACTGGTGGCATTGATGTAGTGCTTCTGTCACTTTATTGTGGCACATTATTACAGTGAGACCACCCTTCAGACAGGGTCAATGAGAGAAACTCTGCCTATTGTAACGATACGAAGCCTTTTCAAAGATCTCACCTCTATTCAATTAGGAAGGCAATTGACTCTGATAGGGGTTAGCCAGTTATATAATCATGGTGAATAGAAAATTTAAAAAGAACAAATTATTGGTGGCATGAATTAGAGCACAGTGAGAGTCGTGAAGAAATTTCTCTACAATCTTAGCCAGAATACCAAACCTGAGACTTTGAGACCCTGGCTTAATTAAAAGATAATGAGATCTTTATTATATAGTCGTTCAGTATTTTAAATAAATTACAGAATTCTGAAATTTTACAGAACTATTACCCAGCTTCACAGATTAAGAGTAGTAAAAACATAAACGGGGTGTTAGAAAGTACATTTCTGCAGGAAATATACTGCTGAAATACTGACATACCTTAAAGGTTACATATCTAAATATCACACTGAAACAAAACAGACTCTTATGGTAACCGAAGAGTTTGTCTGAAAAGGCCAAACTGAAAAACCTTTACAAATGTGCAGGTAATGACTGCCTGATTGCAAACACACAGACCAATATGCAGAAACGTACACGCGTATGACATGCCTGCACATGATGCAGTTGGAAAAGGGTAACTTCATAGAGATACAGCAACAAGATTATTCTTCAAGTCTTCCTATATATACGAAAAATGAAATGCTCAGCTGCTGCTAGAATACAAGCACAGACCTACAACTACAGCAGAGCAAATAACACATTGCTGCAATTTCACACTGCTGGTGTGTGCACAGTATCAATGTTTTTTTTTTTTTTTATTGATTCCCAGATATCACATTTTTATAGCATTAAATGGCTAGATGTGTAAAATATATTAACTTTTGAGGTCTATGTGACAAATAATACATTCTTTAAACCATGTTAATACATTCTTTAAACCATGAATTACAGTATGTCTAGTACATATTTCTAAACATACAGTATACAGTGCATTTTATGCTTTTATAAGAAGGTCCAGATTCCAGTTAGGTGCATTTTTGAAGAAAAGATTAAATGATTAACATTTTTTTTCACCAGTACTTAAAGTGGAAAAAAGCCCTGGTCCTACCCTTTCAGGCATATTTGTGTATGTGTATCTGGTTTTAGCAAGCCATTAAACAATTTTATACTATCCAAATGTTAAATATTTAAATAACTATCATTTTTGGTTTAAAAGTGCCATCTGTGCAGATAATCACTTCCCGTGTTCATATGGTCTGTCAGAGTATTTGACTCTCATTCTGAGACAGTGTCATCTTATGGCTCCATTCAGGCCAATACACATTGCATTTCAGATCATACCAGCTGTATTAGAGGCATGTAAATTGTGAGACCTTGTGTTATGCTGTATTGTAGCCACCTCATTTTTTTCACCAACACCCTTAAATGAAGCATACACTCCAAAGAAATCTATGCAATCATAGTTATGTTATCTACATGCTGTGAGCTTAACTTCCACTTAGACTGTGTGAATAGCCCAAAAATAAGCTTATGAGAACTGCACAAAGAGAACAAAGCAGCAGCAGCGGTATTGCATACCGCTGAGTACCGGCCCACTTCAAGCACTGGCTTTGACGCTTGTGAGGTTTAATGGTAATTTCACATGCAAATACCTTCCGCTCCTTTCATTTTCAGGACTGTAGATCAAAGACTAATTAGACTGTGTAAACTGGCACAACTAATGACAATTTTTATTTCCATCTTTCTTCCCTTTTTTTAATGGCTCCTGTGCTATCAAAATAGCCTACGTCTGCCAAACCTGTACAATGAAATGCATCAGAAGGGCTTTTGTTCCCTGTTGCTTTTATCACAAGGCCAGTTTGATCTACTTATCATACATAGCCAGTTGATGCCTGAATAATAAGAGTGGAAAATCACATGAGCTGTTTTATGCTTAACACACATGCATGCACACACACGCATGCACACACACACACCAAAAAGGCCTAGGGACATCTCCACAGTGACAGTATGGTCCTCCCCTTACCCAGCAGACTTTGGGGGAGCTCCTGGCATCACAGGCTCCTCATATCTACAGTTGGTGATCTAGTTTTTCATGCGCAAGCATATGAGATCCCTCCATTATTAATATCCATCCCTGTAATTGACCAATCAGAAGCCATGCTCACACTGCTTACTGTCGCTATGAAGGTTGGAAGCTTTTTGGAGTCAATTATTTTGTTTTGGTTCCTCTGAGTGATTTGGTGCCCTGGCTAGTCCTTATCCATTAGGAGTGTGATATGGATGCCCAGTACCAACACTTACCAATCATAATAATGAGAACGTTTATTGAAATTCTGACTTGTATATGTGGGATTTATCAAAATTACTGTATGATTCAGTATCTTAAAATAATGAGAACGGTATTACATTGTGATACACTGCTGTAGAGGTTTTGCATTAGATATTAGCTACAACATCACACCTTCACTGCCAATATCATTTAAGCAGAGCCTGTGAAAAGGCTTTCATACGTATACCTTATCAGCAGAATGCACATTCATGTCCAATCTTTATATTTACTCTGCCTTCATATTGTATTTTGAACAGTTTTTTGACGTCACTGCTTTTAACTGAATATCATGTTCTCTGGCCATTAACTAGTAAAGGACCATCATTAAAGTGTGCATCAAAAACAAAAGTCTTAATGAGTTCTGCACATAAGCATTTTAGTTAGTGAAATGATTGATTCTGCTCTGAGAAAAGATTTTCATTAACTAAAGTTGCTATATGTATGCAATGAACGAATTACTTATATGCACATTTTGACTTGGTTAATCTATGGTTCACTACCATTGTAAATGTGCATTTAATGAAGCACACTTTGATTAAAATTAGTTAGATAAGTATGTCTATCTCAATATGAATGAAAAATAAATGATTATAGACATAAGTGTGTGTTCTGTAGATAAGGTATATGTGAATAAAAACCTTTTCCCATGATTGTTTTGAATGTTATTGGCACTGGAAATGCCATTTTGGGAAACTGTCTCATTTTTGAGATTTTTGACAATTTCTTGTCAAAAGCTTTCTTGTTATTATGGCTTTTTAAAATAGTTCAAGTGGTGCAAATGGGCTTCCATAGCCAAAACATTGGATGGTTGAGAATCCAGTGGTGGAAAACAGAGATTCAGAGTAAGAGATTTATCAGGGTACATTTAGAAAAAGAAAAATACAGTAAATGCCTCTTATGGCACCCTGTGGTCTGGCAAAAACAAGGCTTGTCTAGTCTTGCTGATTCACATATGCTGAGCTTACACCTACCACAGGACTAATACAAAAGGGTTCGGAGGGAATTAAAAACATCACTGGTGCTATTGAAAAAGTGTAGTCTTTATGACCTGAACCATGAATCACTGTGCGAGAAAGGGACAGAGGAAAGAAAGGGGTACCTCACTCCTTTTGGTCTATGAACTGTGATCTCACCCAGACCAAATTTTTATTCATTTATTTTTATTTTTATTCATCCTGCAGACCCACGTCTACATCACAGTCTTCACTCGCAACCTCTAAGGATGCTTCAGCAGAGAGAGGCAAAAAGCCTCTCCAGCCATTTGAAACCCTATTCGTGCACTCTCTTGCTCAGCGGCTCTCGGGATTAACGTTAATCTGTAGCGGCACCCTACTGCCTGTTACTTAATTTATTCCTGTTCACTCTGCGTCATATTTGCATCATGCTGCTTTTGATTCCTATTTTATGCCTCACTTTCTCCCCTTACGCACTACTTCATCTGGCGTGTGAATCTCAGTGCTATTTAGCACCTCATATGGACACTTAAGCTCTCAGATTGAGAACAGTTAAGATCTCAGATTGAGAACAAATGCCATTTTCACAGCATGATCTGTGGAAAAGAGTCATCTGTGACTGGAGATCTCCAGCATACGACACCATGTGACTCAGTCAAGCAGAGAGAATCTTGTTGATGCGAATTGGTTACGCATAAATCCTGGTATAATTGGCAGGGTCATTTTATGTGTTAGTAAACCTGCCATTCCCCTTTCTAATCTGTTCAGTAGGATTATCCTAAAACAATTATCATCAAAGAGGCATTTACATTGTGAACAGGTCACTATCTACCTGTGCGAACTCTTAGGTAAACAAAATTTTATTGGCCATTGTAAAAGTCTTCAAAAACAAATTCTTTGAAATTCTAGCATTTGAGTCAGGTGAATTTTCTGGTGTGGTCACCATATTTGGGACAGAATTTCTGGCTTCATGGCAAAATGCTAACATAATTAAAGGTAAAAGGTGGCTAAAATTACTCACCTTGCTTCAGAAGAGAATAAACAGTACTTCGACAAAGCCGTTAAACTGTGATCCTTATGTACTTTCACCAGACATGCAAACGGACATAAATGTTATCAAACTTCAAACTTCATGTGTTTTCTTCATATACACAATACACAACTCATCTCATACACAACTCCTCTCCCTCTTCTGCAGAATGCCTTAAAGTATTTAATAACACAGAAGTCTACCAGCTCATCATACCTGAGTGAATAATGGATACCAAGGGTGTTTCATCAGGAGGAGAAATACCTCATTATCACTGCAGGGAGGGTAAGTCGATATCAGCTAACTTACTAACTTTTCCTAATGCTAAAGTAACTTAGCAACACTTGCTGAGATAAACTTCCTAGTTGTCCCATAACATAGCTAGCTAGCTAACATAGCTATGAGGCAGAATGACAGGGAGGATCTGCTGCACTGCTGCTTGCTGAAGATGTACAGTACTGTATGTAGCGAAGTGTATGATGGCAGTTGATTCAGTATAAATGAATGTTCTTAATGAAGCCCAGACAGTATAACATTAATGTAGTCGGTCCCCTGTTTGGTCCTCAAAATGGTAGCGATTATACAGTATTGTCTGATATCACATGAAATGGAACGATACTACAGATTTTTCACTTAACAAGCACTTACACTGGGTAGGTTTAAGAAAATCCTTAAAGCTTCTGGATGTAAGATGTGGGATTTTCACCCTCTTCGGTGGAATCACAAGCTAGTCTCAGATGAGAATTTCATAAAGTGGGTTGTGCTTCGCCCTTCTCTACCACATGAGTTAATTTAATGGTTGTGAGTGTCAAGTAATACACATTCAACAAGGATTCAGGGCATCAGGTTATCACGCCCATTGTCTGTTTTGTGCTTTGTTGTCATCCTGCAGCACAGTGTTGGTGAATTTCCACCCTGATCATCAATGCCACATTTGTTCTGCGAGATCAGAACAGAGGAGGGAGCTGATGATAGTGAGCTAGATAAAATAAGGGCTCGTCAAAGTGGAAAGACTTCTCTCTGTTCTGATCCACTCACATAGGCCTGTGGAGAGAGTTTACATGTTGTCCACGGGTCTCAGTGTGAGCTAGCTACATAACATTACCTAGGTAGTTCTAAGGCCTTGTTGAAGGGGAAAGGCGACATTATGTTGTGACGCCTGCAGTTCCGTTAAACCATACTGGAATGGATCAGTGCTTGATACATAGTATGTATTTGAGCTCACATACGATGCGTGCATTTGAAAATTGCCACCAATTTGAATCTGACAGCTCTGACTGAAAATTATTGTTACAGGATTTCCAGGGTGACTCACAGCTGCTCAGGAACATCATGTTTTAGTGCATTCTTTCTCCCCTGACTCAATAATAATATGTTTTATTTTTAACAAAATCCTACGCACTGTGGCTTTAATTACAAATTAATTATAGTTAAATGCTATAAAAATTCAAATTTTTGACTTTGTGGGCGTGCCAGATTGAGCAGTGATTGGCAGCAGCAAAGTAAACAACCTGACAGTGTAAGGAAAGTGGGTAAGAATCACAAAGCAAAAATGTTTCTGAAATGCTTTCGCTTTTAAAGTCGCAAGTCAAACTTATACACATGTACATATGTATAAACTTGTACATATGTCTATGGGCATAGTGCTCACATCAAGGAGCAGAAATAGGGTAAAGCTTTCACTTGTCAATGCTGATTGTTGGTGCTTCCTGTGCGATGCTGATTTAAAGGCTACAATGATTAGCATAGGTGTGGAAGTGACATGGTTAATGCTTTAACATCCTTACACTTAACTGCCTACTATCACACTAATGCCACAGTGGCAAGAACAGGTTAATTAGCTAACAAGAGCCTACCTTTTACAGGCATAGGCACCCAGGGTGCATAATGTACACAGAATTACACAATAACAACAACAAAAAACCATCTACATGCATTTCTAAATATAATTGCTCACTAAAAGAGAGGCTGAATGAGCAGGAAAGAAGTCACTTCACTTTCTGTTCACAAATTGCTTCACTTTCAAGTAACTTACTGTGTTGCCCAACTTCACTGGCTAAACGACTCTCAGAAATTTCTAAGCTGAAGAGGCAACCATCAACCATTCTTTCAATAGTAAATTCACCACATAAGCTATAAGAAGCTAATCATCAAAAGAGGTTGACAAGGGCTCTACATTTCTCAGTGGATGTTGTACACTATCTGACACACTACAGTTACTTCTATTTTACTTTGAGATACACTATATGGGCAAAAATAATAACAAGGAGTTGCCCCACCCTTGTGCACCCTACCACTTACCCCCCCACCCACACACACACACACACACACACACACACACACAAACACTCACACACACACAAACACTCACACACACACAAACACTCACACACACACACTCACACACACACTCTTCTGGAAGAGATTTCTAAAAGATTTTGTAGTGTGTCTGTGGGAATTTCTGCCCATTTAGTCAAAAGAGCACTTTTATGCCATGCATGGATATTGGATGAGAAGGCCAGGCTCCCAATTGACCTTTCAAGTCATTCCAAAAGTGTTCAATGGAATTGAGGTCAGGGTTTGCTGAAGGCCATTGGAGTTCCTCCACACCAAACTCATCAAACCATGTCTTTATGGATCTCTCTTTGTGAATAGGGGCACATTCATGCTGGAACAAGAATGGGCATTCCCCATATTGTTGCCACAAAGGTGGAAGCACACAACTGTCTAAGATGTCTTTGTATGCTGTAGCATTAATATTACCCTTTACTGGGACTAAGAGACCTAACCCAAACCCTGAAATACAGCCCCAGACCACCAAGGCAGGGCAGAAATTTGTGGCAAAGGTATGACAGCGCCATGTTTAAAGTCTCTGAGATCTTAGAATATAACCTATTCTAATGCCAATGTTTGTCTGTGGAGATTGCATGGCTATGTGCTTGATTTTATGTACCTGTTAGGAAAGGGTGTGGCTGGAACACCTGAAGTGAATAATTAGGTCAGGTGTCCACATACTTTTAGCCATAAAGCGTGTGTGTGTGTGTGTGTGTGTGTGTGTGTGTGTGTGTTTGCGTGCTCTAAGCCATAGAAACATAAGTAAAAAGAAAGGGAGGACATATGGGTAAAAATAAATAAATAAAATAGACTGAATAAAAAATAGATGAAAACACAACTCAACATGTGTATATGTGTGTGTAACAGAGGTAGAGAGAGAGAGAGAGAGAGAGAGAGAGAGAGAGGAAGTGAGTGGAGGCTGTAGAGCACTCATGGGTGTATGGTGGGTGGTGGTGATGGATATGAGCTCAGAATAATCCTTGTACTCTATTGTCTCATTCTTTCAAACTCATCTCCGCTTTCATAAAAGGAGCTAATGAGAGAGCAGAGCTTTTGGCTGTAAGGGCACACGCAGGACAGCTGGACAGGGAGAGATAACAAGAACAAGAGAAAGAAACAGGAGAGCACAGCGCAGCATGGGGAGGGAGAGAAGTGGAAACTGCACAGTGATGAGAAGCGATTGATGGAGTACCATTAAATCCTGCTCTTCAAATTTCCTGTCTACTATACCTGTCATATGCCATTCATGCTCGATTTGGCCTTGTGGGGATGCACCAGTGCATCAATTAGCTCAAACTGTGAAGACAAACAATGTATGAGTGAGAGAGAAAGCTCCAACAACTTTGGGGTAGCCCAGAGAGTAGTTCTAAAATGGCTGATGTTGGTAACCTACAGAACAGTCACTTGATGACAAGCTGCTTTGTGACAATGTCTATTGTTAAAAACACTATACTAATAAAATCTAACTGTATTAATAGAAACAGTGCAATAGCACCAGAGATTTAATGACTCTTCACTACTTGGCCACAAAAACACAGCAGTTAAGCAGTGCAAATGAACTGGGACCATCTCAGTCATGAGATACTGAGTGAGTCATGCTGTTCATCATGCAGTAAATGCCCTCTCCAGACTGCATGTCATCCTTTTGGTGTTTATCAGCTTCAGCCATAGTTACACTTTGGTATAATCTGCTAATTAAGAAAGTTGCTTAAATTGATATTCTATTCTTCATTCATTCTTCTATAATAACTGCTTCATCCTGGACAGGTCACAGTGGATCCAGATCCTATTTCAGGAACACTGGGCATAAGATAGGAGCATGCAAAACTCCACCCAGGCAGTGAGTCGAGTACAGGGTCAAACCAGGCACAATGGAGTTGTGAGGTGGCAATGCTACCCACTGCATGACCGCACCACCCATTTGATATTCTTGTAAAATGTAAAATAAATACTCTTATTAATTTCTCATATACAACTTACGCAAAACAGAATGGACAATATTAACGTATTACATTTGTGACACTTCATTTTTTCGTTTTATTTTCCCACCAATTGTGATTTCATTTATTTTATGAGTTTACCAAAGAGACAGCCACTGTATCAGCCAGTCAGTGCTGAAATTATTTCATGAAGCATACAATCATCCTTTCCTCTTAGCGTAATAATTCTTCTGATTCCTAAATAAAAGTTCATCTCTGGATTTAAGAAGAAATTTATTTTTAGCGATTTTTTTCTAGTGCCATATAGGAAAACTCTAACCCTAGGAACTGATTTACCAAGAACCAACATAACGAGTGCTAATTTGCCTGCAGTTAGTGGGCGTATTGCAGGTAATTTCCTTCCCAAGCTGTTGTTAGTAAATCATTAGCACATTTTTGTAGGTGATATCAAAATTTGCACCTGTTTTTACCTACAAACCTTTAGTCAATCATGGGCTCAATGGTAAGAAAGGCCCTTTTTGTGAGTATGGCTTCAGGCCTCTCCACCCATTGCCTGCACCATACTGTTTTACATTCACACTGCATCTCTGCTTACACACACATACACACTGGCCTTAGCCAAGCTGAGCTGAGGCCAGAGCCTGTAAGAAAAGCATAGTGCGTGGTGCTAAAGCTATTGCACAAATCTAATCTGTTCAAAAATGTAATCACCGTAACCATTCTCCACTCTGCAGTGTTAGCCAATAGCATTATAATGCAGCATGTGAAGTATAGGAAAATAGAGAGGGGAGGAGTCATGCATTATTCACATCATTCAAACAGTATTTTGGGATCACAGTGACAGGGACATGACAGAGCTCTTTACAGGCCCACGTTAACACATACTCACGCTTACCAACACACATTCAATACACCGCAGACACTGAGGATCCTCCCACATGGCAGTAGCACAAATTTGGCACTACACATATATATGAAAAGTTGTCCATTGTTTAATATATTACTGTCTTTGCAACATACAAAAATGCTGCCTGTATTTGTATGTGTTTTAGAAAATAAATGTTTGGAAATCAAAAATGTTTAGAGATTTCTAGAGGTTCATAGTACTGTGCGTATAGACAGAATGCATGAAAGGGACAAGTGTAGGCTTATGCCATTGTGTGCGTGTGTGTGTGTGCGCATGTGTGTGCGTGCGTCTGTGTGTGTGTGCTAGCCACTATGGGAAAATCAATGTTCAAAGTGACAAGAACGTGCCAGCATCTGTGTCACTTAGGGCTGACAACCACTCATGTGGAAACACAGGAAGATAGAGAGCACACTCATTCTTGTGCGAAGAGTGTAAATGTAATAATGCATAACTGACTGAGTGCAAAACATTGTGCCAAATCAGTGGCTGCAGACTCCATTACTGCTGCCTGACTGCAAAACCCAGAACTAGTCTTCGACTTCTTGTTATTCAAGGCAACTTTCAGAAGAATTTCTTCTTATTAAATTGTTTGAAGTGTAATCAGGAGCAAACTTTTCTCCTGATTATTTTGCTCGGTGACTTATGAATATCTTACGCACTTCACCAAAACGATGCACAACACTGGTTATATTTACAAGCATATAAATGTGCAAATGCATGCATATAAATTTGCAGATGTAAATATAAATTTAAGCAGGCATATAAATTTCCTTCTGATTGCAGATTCTCAATGAACTGTTTAAATGAACCATAAACTCAACGCTCTGTCAAAATCTGTTTACATGATCCCTAAACTTGAACTGTTGACATGTACCTTAAAGTCCAAACCCAACCTGTTTACCTGTACCTTAAACTCGCATCTCTTTCAAACATCTCTTTACATATGCCCTAAACTCGAACATCTGTTGAAAATCTGTTTATATGTATCCTGAACTTGTGACTCTGTCAAAATCTGTTTATATGAATGCTTTACACACAAACCACATCTATGTTTATATGAAAATCTGCATTTATTATCAATGTTATCATAAAAACAACAATAATGTAAGTGTCATGAAATTTGTTCTGAGTAATGTTCTACTGTTTTATCTTGCTTGTATGTCTTAAATCATGTCAGTCTCAAAAAATGTTCTCTAAAAGCCCTTATTTAACAAAAGGTTAGAAAAAGAAACCATGTCCTGCATCAGTCTCCTTCATCTAACTTCTCAATTATTTTTAATTCCTGTTAAATTTGTAATTTTTATGGTTAAACATAGGACCTGTTTTTTAAAGCCACATCAGCTTGCAGTGGGAAACAAGTGCACGTTTCAATTCTATTCAGTTCTATATTGGTTCAAAATACACCTAGAAAGAGACTGCTATCCTGTATTTGAGAGTCAAATACAGGACTGACCTTAAGGTTTTATTATTTGTTTTAAAATCTCTCCATGGCCTTGAACCAAGCTATATCTCTGAACCTCTGTGCAGCCGTTCTACCTCCGGAGCTCTGAGATCTTCTAAGCAGCTGCTTTTAACTATTCCACAGACTTGAATGTGGTTTAAAGGAGACCAGGCCTTTTCTGCTGCAGCTCTTTGCTTATGGAACAGCTTACCCTTTTTAAATAAAGACATCCCCCACAATAGACGTGTGAAAATTCAATTAAAAAAAATAATATTAATAATATTAATAATAATAATATTTATTCTCCCAGGCATTTGAGTCTGTTTTGTCCTGTTATGTGATTTGTGGATTTATCTTTTTACTGCTTTTCATTGCTTCATTAATTTATCAATTTATTCATTTTTTTGTCTTTTATTTCATTTCTGTTTGACATTACTTGATTGACATTTCAGACGACAGAGGTTTGTGGAGGTTATTTTTATGTCAAAATTGTTATTTGAGAAGCACACACGCAGAAGTTACAGAATTATGAAAGAAATGAACTGAGAGGCAAGAAAAGACAAAATAAAGACATACTGTCTGAAGAGTGAAGAGATAATATGAATACAACCTGCATGCTAAAAATGTTTACAAAATCCTTATTCCATAATACACCACAAATTAAGTCTTTGTGCTACGTTTTTTTTTTTTTTTTTTCATAACCTGACACTTATCTTTGATTTTCAACTGCAATATGCAATCATGACACAGTTGCAGATAATGGTTATCTCCAGTTTATTCATTAGTTCATTATTTCAACAGTTAATGACTCTGATGGCTGGTACTGGGCTTTGTCAAAGTGAGCCTCTGGTGAATCTACTCTATGATTATTGTTTTCACTGCAGTCTCCCCTGTAATAATTTCATCAGTCAGATTAATAACTATGCTGAAAGCTCAAGAGAAGAGAATTTACAAATTGCTTCTCCATATTTCAGTGACAAATCATGTCAATCTGGAGAGAGCAAGCTCTTCCCGGAAAGCAAGTGATTAGAGACATGTTTATTACAGTCCTTAAATGTTTTTTTTAGAGAAATCAATGTTTGAGCTGCAGATCTCTCAGTAAAAATCCAATTAACAAGTTGGAAATACACAACCTTCATTTAACACGGTGTCCCAATACTACTGCTACACAAAGGAACATATCACATATAACTAATTAAGGGCCTCTGTTATTTCCAGGAACAGTTTAGGAATATTGTCTCTCTACAGCCATAAGACGGTTCTTAGAAATGCACATCACTTTACAAGCTTCCTCCAATATGCTGGCACTTTCTCTCTGCAGATTGCAAGGTTCTGAATAAATCTATACATAACAGTAATTGCTTATGGTGCCCTTCAAACAAACAAGGGAAGTGGCATACATGAATTGTAGAATGCATGAGAGACGTACGCTGTAGGATCAAGGTAGAGAGTGGAGGTGAAATGCATGGAAGAAACTTCTTACTTAGTTCTATATTTACACTTGAATTGAATTCTTAAGAACATTATTTCTCAAAAAATATTAGGGGGTCCTTCCACATGGAACAGCCATACTGCACTGTTTCAACAGAGGAATCAAGAACACTTTTTAATGCTATCAATAAAATTGAATGCAGTAGTTGTGTGATCTTCAGTCTGTGTGGGCACAGGTTTGCTAAAACTGGACACATAAAGATTGAAAAACATCGCCTGTGCCTACTGTAGCTTCAGATTCCTGTTCATGGCTGATAGGAGTGGAACCCAACGTGGTCTTCTGCTGCTGTAGTCCATCCGCTTCAAGTTTCGGTGTGTTGTGCGTTCTTGGATGTTTTTCTGCTCAGCACAATTATAAAGTGTGGTTATTTGAGATAAATGTAAGTCGCTCTGGATAAGGGCGTCTGCCAAATGCCACAACTGTAAATGTAAATGTTATTTGAGTTACTGTAGACTTCCTGTCAGCTCCAGTCTGGCCATTCTGCTCCAGGCCACTATCATTAAAAAGGCGTTTTGTTTTTCTCACCATTCTGTGTTAACTCTAGAGACTTTTGTAAAAATCCCAGGAGATCAGCAGTTTCTGAAATACACAGACCAGCCTGTCTGGCACCAACAACACTGCCACAGTCAAATTCTCCAAGATCACATATTTTCCCCATGCTGATGTTTAAATTAATTGAAACCCTTGATCTGTAACTGCATGATTTTATACACTTCACTGCTGCCACAGGATTAGCTAGCTCGATAACTGTGAGTGTGTATGTATATAAATATATATAATTATTTTTAACAAGCACTATAGCTTCTATATTCCTAGCATATATAAATCCACTGTATCTTTTATCACAGCTCACTGAGTCAACCTGCCTCCAATATATTCTGACATTTAAGAAAATCTGGAGGCCAAAAAACCTAAAGGAGACTCTCCAAGCAATGTTTGCACCCAGAATATTCTAATACCATAGCCCTACTGTCTTATTTCTGAAAGATCACAGTTTAAATGTTAGTAACAGACGTGTTGACAATCTTTTAGGTTCCAATATGCAAAGAGATAGCTAAACTGGGCACATCTAAGGGTTGAGGGTGTTTAATCAGGACTTTATAATGAGAATGACATTTATTTTGTGGATTTGCTATATCAAGCAATTTATTATTTATTATTAAAAAAAATGGTTTTCAAAGCAGATTTCAGATGACTTTAGGTGCTCCTTAGTACATCATCAGCATCTTTTGCCAAATGTCTCTGCTTTTCTGAACCCATTTAAGAACTCAGCATCACAGATCAAATGTGCACAACACACAAGAAGACGTGTGCAGCCTGGTGGAGCGGACTACAACATGGCATGATGGATATTGAGGAGCTGAGACACGTCAACCTCAAGAGACAGACATAAATCATTGCACTGAGGGTGAAATGACTAAGAAAGAAAGATCAGAGATTGAGATGAACAAAAGGAAAGAGACAGCGAGTCTATTAATTCATAATCACATGAAGAGAGTGGGAAAATGGAAACAGCAGAAAAAAGATATATCATGCTAAATACATAAAGGGTCACATTCAGAGTTGAGCTAAGCTGGATCAAGTGCTATTCTATAAGCTGCTAAATAATTATGGTGCATCTTGTTAAATTATGAACAATTTGTGGTAATCACTTAATGTGATATTTACAACTGTTCACACAGCAACATATTTGCAATATACAAGACTCCTATTGGATGTAGTCTACATTTATTTGAATGGATGTAGTCTATATTTATTTGGCTAACAAGTGTTCTGTGTTTTATTGAGCGGCAGCACGGATAAGGAGGGGAGAGACGAGAGCCTAGACAGAGAGAGAGAGAGCTGAGCAGCACAGAGCTCTGTGTGTGTGTGAGTGTGTGTGTAGATATCTGTGAACAGTAAAATAAAATCGCTGAAAAGTAAAAGTAATAGTGAAGGAAAATAAAGAGCCCTTTTGGGTAGTAACAAGACTTCCTCCCATCTTCTCATTCCCGACCCGACCCCTAGGAGAAGTGTGACATATATGCAGGTCATTTTAATAATCGAAATGGGCCATCCAGAAAATCAACTCAAGCACTCGTGTAGAGCGACTCAGAATACAGAGAATGTTCCATGAGTGAATGCTAACAGAACTTTTGACCTTAACTCACCTCATCTGGATAGGACCCAAAGAAAATATGAGAAATGTGGGAGAAAATGGGTAATACTAGAAAGCAAAGCAAACCGGAGGAGACAGAGAACACTGTGCAAAGTAAATTTTATACTGCTTTTCACACTTGTCACTGATAAGCCAACTGCAAAGAAGATAATCTGGAAGAACAATCAATACTTGTCCTCATGCACTTCTATCCTCCATCCTATCCTCCGCATCACAGCACCTCAGTCTGAATAGAGTCATCACTGTTTAGCAAAGCTCTTTTTTTCCTCTCTTCATCAATTCATCCATTTGTACTCTCTCCATTGCTTTACAGCTAAGAAGGCACAATGTATTTGTCATTAAAAAGAGAGAATATGAGTAAAAAAACCTCTGGAGGGGAAAAAAAAGAGAAGTAGGGAGTAGCAGAGAGAGAGAGAGAGAGAGAGAGAGAGAGAGAGAGAGAGAGAGATGGCTCCCTAGGCAGCTTTTTTCTCCAGTTAAGCAGGTCCAGAAGCGAACAGTCAAGCAGTCACTCTTTACAGTTATAAATGAGTCCATTAGCATAGCAGAGTTTGCCCTTTGGAAAACAGACGGCAGATTATTTATCCACCTCCTTTCATCTTTACACTGCATGAGGATGTGTATGTGTTTGTGTATTTATTTATGGAAATGTGAAGTAGTGAGTAAAATTTCATGTCCCAAAATTTTACCTTATCTCAAGATATAATATGATTTCATAGAGGAATTAAGTAAAAAGGTGAAGAGATTTGTCCTAGGCAGTACAAGGATGAAGGCATCTTGTTGATAGTGTTTTTCTCTTAAACAATGACTACTCACACCATTCACTACAGTGTAGCATTATCAAGTGCAAACACAAATTTATGGCAATGGTATAAGGAGATTAAAAACACGATACCACGATGCCTAAGAACCAACCAAGACAGTTGTAAAGTACAAAAGCAAGCAAACAAAAAAACCCTAAAAAAAAAAAAAAAAAAACAGTGAAGTAGCTGATGTAGTCACAAAAAAATGTGATGTGTGGCACAGAAATTGCTCTATTTATCCACTGGGCTAAGCTGGTTGAAATAGAACATCTCCTCCTCCAGCGACACAGGGTAATTTCACTCTGATGTACTGTGAGTTCAGGTTATATTATTATCTGGAAACTGAGATTAGACACTAGAAAAATAAATTTAGTTGCTAAGGGCCATATTTTTACGATCATGACACATGGACAAAAACAAGGCCCAACGTCACACTGCTAGCATGTTTAATTGAGCCAAAAGAATATTCTTGACATTTTTGCAAGAGGTCACCTGTTAATTAGTGGTGTAGTTACAAAAAGTGGTTGAAGTAGAAGGAATACATTATCAGGCATGGCTAGTGGTGCTCCTGTCATATCCAATCAAATCAGCTTCTCTCATTACCTTTAGAAACAGTGTGTGCCACCAGCTCAGTGCAGCGGCATTGTGTAATGATATACAAATTTACTCACAGCTTACAGATATTTCTTATATTCTTATTTTTCTGTCTTCACACGTACCTTTGAGGGGGTTCACCCATGTGTGTGCAGGACAGGGGGTTCTCCAGGACCAGGGTTGGGAACCTGTGCGTTAGAGTAAATTAGGCTCTGCCCCGCTACAACTGATTTGCATGTGGTGCGGCTTACAAATGTCAACATGATTTTGATAATAATTGAGGTCCAGACACGAGTTTTTTTGAAGATATGGCATAAATCGTAGGACTTTGTGCTTGGACCCCTAAAAAGAATGCCTAACAATGCTGATTCTGATGTAACACACTGTATTAATAAAATGAAATTGATAGGACAACAGAGGGTGTGGATAACACACACACACACACACACACACACACACACATACACACACATACACACACTGCCTGAGACATCTGTGAATGTACAGTCATGTATGAAATTCTGAGTAGTCGACCAAAACCTGTTCAGCTGCAGTTATGAAATGGTACGCTTTACTTAGTCTCCACTTACTATTCAAGAAAACATTGTGCAAAACCAAGGCAAATTCAGTCTATGTGAAGATTTTGTAAAGGTCCAGTACGGACGAGTAGTACATTTTCCTGATATCAATCTGCAGGTGTGCATTCTGCTCCTATCACCCCAAGAAACACCCCAATAACTGACATAAACTAGCACAAACACCAACGAGATAAAAATACCACAATACAAAACTCTCCAGAGAGCTCAGCTTTGGACAATGGCTATTTGATATGGTAATGCCCAAAAGAGAAGCAGTGTTTTTGACTGACTCAGACATAAATGTGGGTCTCTATCCTGGCAGCACAGGTCTCCAACACAATGTGCCATCCTCCGCATTCTTAAAGGCCATCTGAAAAAATATATATATAATATAAACCATGTACGAAGAATGTTGTATATATATATATATATATATATATAGAGTCAGTTCTTGAAGTTGCTGTGGAAACAGGAAAAATGGGCAAGCATCTCCAAAACAGGAGGTCTTGAGGGGTGTTCCTTGTATGCAGTGGTTAGCACCTACCAAAAGCGGTCCAAGGAAGGACAACTGATGAACCGGGGACAGGGCCATGGGCACCCAAGGCTCATTGATGCACATAGGGAATGAAGGCTAGCCCGTCTAGAACACCTTTAATCCAGTGTTTTTTCTTGACACCACAAGCAATTCTAAATAGTCACTACAAGATCACCTTACAAGCAATACTTAATATTCAACTATGCAATTACACTATGTAAATATTTGAATATATTATGCTATGTAAACAAAATATATTCAACGCTTGCCGAAGGCCACTTGTGCTTATAGCCATTGCCTGCCTGATTCTGCCATTTTTCTATAGCAAGCAACTTTTTTTTTGTTTACCAAGGTGATCTGTAACACCTCAAGCTTCCTTGTACTCAGATGCTGTACAATTCTCCTAAAGAAAGAATGATATAAGTGAAAGCAAGAGAAAGAGAAGTATCTTCAGCAAGAAAACCGAAATAGAAACATGATTAAGAAAAGTAAATGAGTCATTGAAAGGAGAATGTTAGTCATTATTCACCTTTGTGGGGTATTTTTCACCACCATGACTTCAGGGTTCATGCTATTACAAGCTCTCAGTAATAGAAATGAAGTGTTCATTTAGAATTTTTTTAATCTTGGTTGGTCATTTTTTATATTACAAAGGAAAAACATTTAGTATTACAAAAATAAGTCAAAATACAAAAATACAAAAATATTACAAAAACACTATAAGCCATGCAGTAAGTGTTAAAGGAAACATTTAGTGCCAGGTAAAAAACTAATTACGTACGTATTGTGGTTCTATGAACAAGCAATAAAACAAACACGATAACCACTAGTGACAGTGACAGTCATCAGGTGACAGTATGAAGAAGTATTTTATATAGTACATACTGTTATCATACATCCATCATTCCCTAGAACCTTCTCACCAAGTTCCCACTGCATTGACACTGCTTCCAAACTGTCAGTTATCCAGTGTTCATAGAACCATAGTTATTAGCATTTTTAGCATTCTGTTTCACCCCTCCACCATGGCATAGATGACCACTGCTCTCACACCACTGGTAGTGGCATTGTTAACCATGAAGAAGGTGCACTGTGATGCCCATGTAGCAGCAGCACAGACTGAAACAGACGTCTTGGAGCAGCATGCCTCTAATTTGATGATGATTTGATGACATAAGTAGTGATGATCAAATCACAGTGGTTTGGCCCAAATAGCACCATAGTGCGTGTACTGGCCAAAACAACAAACTCTCAGTATGCTCCCCTTCATGGAACACTGCAAGGTCTATTAATTGTTTCAAAAAATATGGGTTCAAACACCCAACAACACATGCAAGGCAAGCTTAATGCTAGGGCAGGTTGATCTTCCACACATTTTTGTTTGAAGTGACCACTAGCAAAAAAGCAAACTCCAGAGAGACCCATTTCATTTCAGCATCCTGAATGGGCTCCTCTTAAGAGGAGGTCTTAATGGATTTCAATGAGACAGACGATGACAATTTTAGGGTGCCAAGTGGCCAGTTCATTTGGCTGTGTTGTTTTCTAGTTTCTGAAACTTTTGCCCTTCTCTCCAGGGCTCTCTTTGACCTCAGGTCCAAAGAGCAATTCTGGCACATGGGATAGGTTTTAAAAGGTTGACTTGCATGTGTCCGGCAGCATGGATTACGCCAACCAAACTTAGCATCGTCCATAAACCATACTGGTGGAGAGCTCCTTTGTATCCCAGCCTAGATATCCTCATGCCAAGAGTGAGGCTTCAACCAGCTCCATCAAAAAGGAGTTGATAGCTGCATATTGAAGTGATTGTTCCAAGGCAAGCAGCAAAATGGATAACTGGATGAAGTGTGTCATCACTGCAACTGCATGGATGTAGCACTTCATCCAGTTATCCATTTCACTGGACAAAGCACAGTGTTCAGACAGGCAATTTGTATGTCTGAACACTGTGCTTTGTCCAGTGAAACCACCAGTGATGTGATGGAAGTGCACAGGCAAAAACCTGACCAGCATCATGTGGAAGAGCACATTCAGTGATCTGGACTGTCAACATCCAGTTTGGGCTGAAGCTATTTTAAAGTTGTCTCTCACGGCCTGTTTGGAATCTGCCAGCGATGCATGCAAGCTGGTAGAGGCCAATTTGCAGATGCTGCTGAAGCCAGGGTTGAGGATTGCAGTTCACTGTCAGATTCTCTGGCTATAAGGAGCTGAAGGCACAAGCATCAGTTTCAGGATCAATGATTTATACCAAGTCTATGAGTCATGTATAATGCTAGGTTGTATACACACCTAGAAAGAGACTCTGATCAATTTCTCAGCTCCTTACTTTAATTATCAGTTGTCGTTGAACATGGCCATTTATGATTAACAGGTTGCTTTGGCTGTGGCTCAGACTGACACAGAGAGAGGAATAAACAACTAAGTAGGGAGCCACTCCAGCTCCAGAGTGCAATCTGGCTAATGTAGTAGGCTAGCTATGAGCAGCATCTCAACGGCAATAGCCATTCTAGCTATAGGCCCAATAGTCAGGAGACTGTGGAGCCGTGGAGTCCAGCTAACTTTGCAAGCTCAGTGGTGGGCCACTCAATCACGCTAGCGGCACATATTCACAGGCCAGCAGGTCACTGGGTGGCTGGTGTTGTGAGAAACACAAAAGCAATGAGGGAAGACACATGCTGTAAGAGACTAAGAGGCGAGTGCAGTACTGAGCATCAGAACAGTTTGTAGCTAACTAGTGGATAGCTCATGAGTAATAGATAACTCAAGTTCAAGCTAGTAGCCACAGGGTTCTGAATGGATCCAAAGTGTATGAAATAAACTCACCCTGGACGTGAAGACAGGAGGTGATGGGATTCTGTCACCAGCTTTGGAGAACAGGTTACCTATAGCTCCAAGCTGTTACACAGATAGCTCCAAGGTGTACATGAGGTCCAATGTTAGACGAGAAGAAGAAAGAGAACAATGGTGTAGGTATGTATGCACAAGAAGGTATGTAGGTGATTCTCACCACCGCAGGTGGTGAAATCAAATCACCATTACATTACGATTTCTGCCAGAATAAAAAAAGAGTTGCTACAAAGAAGGGTCATTTTTCTCCTGGTTAACACATGCTATGTGATTTACAACACTCCGTATAGCCCCCATATCTCAAAGTCAGAACATTCGCACTGATTTAAATTGAATCTATATGTAAATGTGTGTGCATTCGCTTACATTGCATACAAGATGTTTTACAAATGTGCTGATTAATTTTGATTAAATTCCCTGTCAACCACAAAAATGGTTTTCTCAGGTCCTAATAAATTAAATAGTGCACATTATACTTTATACTATAGTCTTATACAAAATATTCACATGAGTCTCTCTCAGCTTTCTTAATGAGCAGGCATTGTTGGGAAGAAATTATACAAAACTAATACGATTTAGCCAACAGACTTTCATAAAGTATGTACACGTGGGCAGCAGTTTTCTTCCAAATTGCAGTTAATTACAGTTATTTTACTCTCAATCTTTCTCTCACAAACAAACAAACAAACAAACACACACGCATACACACACACACACATACACGCACACAAACACACACACATACAGGCACACAAACACAAACAATCCTACCGAATTTCAAAAGAGGACGCAAACTAAATCAAACCTGGGGTGTGGGATGGATCTTATTCAAGACACAGTCACAAATTGTAAAATAAAGTACATGTACATTATTTGATATAGCATGTGCTATCACAAGCCTAAGAAAGATTCTTTACACTATTGTATATCACCTTTCTGCAGATGATATATGTGCAATAAAAATGCTTCCTATACATATCTGCAATAGCAGTCTTCTTATTTCTTCATTTCATTTCTATTTCTGACTGTAAGACCCACCGGTATGTACAAGATTTAATAAACTTGCTTTTATCTCACCTGCATATGCACAGCTGTATACCCTAAATGTCCCTAAAATGCTTCACTTCAAAATGTCACTTTAAAGGATGATTTTATGGATTTTATGTGTGCAATCTATTGCCCCAATTACATTTGAATTAAAGATTAAAGAAACTTGCACTGCTGTGAAATCCCTCATTGTTGTTGTCTTTTCCAGTGTCTTATTTGAAAATATAATGTATTGCGGCATGAGTTTTATGAATGCATGTAATACGTGCCATTATTCAGCCCATAGCTGGTTGAGAAATGTCTCCAATTTCTCGATGAAGCATACCCATGGCTAAAAACCCTAAAGCAGAAACGACTTGAGCGTGCACGGGGATGCTATACTGCATTTTGTTTGGCCTCTCCGAAAGTTTCTGGCAGAGATCAATGAAAATTGCACTGGGCAAAAGAATTGACTGATGAGCCGCTCATCACTCTCAACAAAGAGGTTCTTGTGCTCCTTAAAAACACATTCCCAGCACAAAGCTGCCTGTGCCAAATCTTCAAGCAAGGCAAAGTCAGCCACTGTCTGCATCATCCAAGTCAGTCTTTAGAATGTGCCTTTAATATGATTTTACTTTACATATCATCTGTGTCACCTGTCTGAACCTTGTTGTGAGCACCACAGTGAGCAATTACTGTCAATTATGCTGAATTGATTGACAATAAGTGTGATAGGAGCTTATCATAATCAGTTTACCCATTTACAGTTTCCTGCACTAGGCTTTTCTGCATAAACATGATCAGGAGTAGTTCTAAATACACACACACATCCTCACACACAAGAATAACTTCATAAACCACATTCTGTATATAGACACGCATAGGCAGAGTTTACACACAAAACTATATGTACGTAAAGCTGATAAATGAGACCACAGAAGAGCAGTTTGCTGACTAAATAAACTACTCAAATTCTTGTACAAGCTCTAATCATATCCACACTTCACTACTGTGATGCTCTACTTGCTCGCGACCATTCATATGCCATGTCTCTTCCACAGAGTGATCAGAATGCTGCTGTTCATCTAACTCATAACCTCCTATTCTCTCCCCCAACTCAGGTCACTTCACAAGCTTCCTCCACAAACAGCTCTTGTCCAAAACCCCTGTCCTTGCATTCCAGGCCTCAAAAGATTATGCAGCACATAAAATATTGTTCACATGGACCAATTTCAGGTTATGATTCTTTAGAAAGTCTCCAAGCAGTGACCTCAGCTGGTTGTACTTTTTTAATTCCCACTGGATAAGACTGTCTGCTGTAGTAATAAATGCAAATGTAAATAGAAAATGTCCAGCTGCAAGTAAGAAAAGACACATAGGGTATGACTCAGGCATCATATAACATCATATAACAAGGTCTAAGTACTCCCAGTAGAGTCAGTTTGTCAAAGAGATGAAGCTATTGTTTCTCAGGATGACCACTAATGATATTAACTTGCCATTACCAGCTAATTATAGGAGTAATTCTGGGAACACTCTCAGACCCTTGTAGATGGCTGCACGGATGGATGGGCAGATGGATGAATGAATGGAAGAATGATAATGAAGAGATTAATACACAAATGACATTACAGCCACTTAGACATGGATGGATGGATGGATGGATAGATGGATTGATGGATGGATAATGAATAGATTAATACACAGATAATATTAAGCCACTTAGACCTACAACAGATGAGAGTTAAGGATTTTGCTCAAGGACCCAACAGTGGCAGCTTGCCAGTACCGGCATTCAAACTCCTTCTGAGTAGAAGCCCAGAGTCCTAACCGTTGAGCCACCACTGCCCAGATGGATGGATGGATGGACGGACGGACGGACTGACAGACAGACAGACAGACAGATGGACAGACGGACGGATGGACGGACAGACAGACAGATAACATTACAGCCACGTAGATGGGGATGAATGTACAGATTAATACATTAATGACTTTATAGTTACTTAGAACTTTCAGTGTCTCTGTGCAGCGTTAAAGAAGAGTGGCATCCAGACAAACTGCTGTAACACAGGCTATCAAGTTGTACTGCAACTGATGAAGAGCTCTTCAAAGGAGTGAAAGGTTTGATTGTAATCTAACAAATTAGTGGCAGTGTCTATGTGTGTGCAACAAAGAGAAGACAGAGAGAAAGAGAGAGAGAGAGAGAGAGAGAGAGACAAGTGGAAGTGGAGTATACAAAGTAGGTCAAGCATCTCCTTGGCTAATAAAAGCCATTTCTTAATTCAATAAAAAAAAAAAAACACTTTTTGCCAGGTATGAAGCATTTAAGAGACACACAGATTCTTAGTCTATTTTAAAGGGGCTAGAGTGTTGGTGCGGACTTACACCCACTTACCTATCCTAAATTCACTAATGAGCTCAATCACTGCACCTTTTCACAGCAGCCGTCTGGCAGCACCTCAAATTAAATTACACTGTCAGTCCACCAGGGAATAAACAAAGTGCTTTCTAATTCAAACAGCTTAGATTCCAGCTGTCATGCGTTCTGCAATGGTGTTGGGCAGTAAAACAGTTCTATACTGGTATATTATTACTGGGTTACATAAACTATATTTAGCCCAGAAAGAATCAAGGACATTACTATAAGGCTTGTGATGTCATGTCGCAGTCACTTGGGAGAAATCTGCCATTTTGTTTGGATATGAACAGTTATGGTTTATTCGTGCAAAATAGTTAGCTAACATTACTTAGGAATTAGCAACTTGCTATCAAAAATCTTGCTATAGATAATTCAGGGACATCCATAGTAATTGTGGTTAAAAAAACAGGAAAAACAGGGTCTCAACAGGAAAATGCAAATACGTTATGTGTATAGCATCTATTACAATATTTGAGTATGTGCTAAGGGCTTTTTGTCCTGATTAAAATATAATTAGAACTGTTTTGTTAGCTACTTTAAATCAAAGGATAACAGACTATCCAAACTCTATCTGTTTTAACATAAAGTTCTGGGTATTCGTATTTGTATAAGCTAAAAGATGACGAAAGCTTTAACAGATAAGCTAAGCTCACAGCCAGGATTTAATTGTGTGTACTTTAAGAGTTACAACCAGGATGTTGAATGACTGGACTATCAACTTCAAAGCATTGCTTCTTTCTATAACAAAGATATATTCATTGTCCTACTAAAGGTGTGACTAAGAGAAGAACTTCAGATACTTTAAAAGTTCATTTGTGCATGAAAGTAAGACATATGCAGTCATGTAAAGTTACAGTATACTGTATTACTGTATATATATTGATGTGAGTGTCTTGCCTTAAAGGTGCTCAAGGAAGTCTAGGCTTTAATCCTGCAGTGAAGCTTCAAAGACATTCTTGAGTCTCTTTGGCATTATTTCATCCTTCATAACAAGCACAAAAACCCCCATCAGCTGCACAACTTTATCAAGCCAGCATACCGCAGTAGGCACTTTTATCAGCAGAGAATTAAGCGCTTCAGCTTCTAGCAGAGCTTTAAGATGCATAGCTCAAATGGACTAGCATCCAGTCTTTGCCAGGTACTTGAGAGAAGGTTATAACTGGCCTTGAATAGCCTTCTGAGGTCAGACAACGTACAAACACACACAGCAAACCAGGAAGACGTGAGCAGCTCAGATAGGAGCTCTGACGACAAGGGAAGGGAGAAAGTACTCACTGCTTCCTCATCTGCAAACTGAGTTCCATTATCAGCAGTAGGGGAAAGACTCTTCTCTGAAGACTGACCAATGCTCCTGCAGTTGGAATTCACTTACGGGAATCTGAAACAGAGACAGAGAGAGAGAGAGAGAGAGAGAGACAGAGACAGAGAGAGAGAGAGAGAGAGAGAGAGACAGAGACAGAGAGAGAGAGAGAGAGAGAGAGAGTAAAGGTAAAGTGCTTACTTGTCCCAGCTCAGCGGTAAGACTGTGCAAAAAATGTGTATGATAATGTTTTGGAGATTTCCTGAGGGATAGGGAATAATTTTTTTTTTTTGTCACACATTTAGCGTGTATAGTATTATTACACAAAATATAATTGTAATAGGACATAATAAAACAGGACGTGAGAGGATAATGAATAAAAATATATCACACATAACATACTTATACTACACAGCAGTACAGTTATATGTGGAAACATTACAAAATTTCTGGTGGTCATATAAGTTCGTTATAGAATGTTATGTTTTCTCATATTGGTTGAAATTAAAATGTAAAGGGTCCTAATGGTTTAAGGACTTTTGATGGGATTTAACAGGAGTCTGATAATCTCTGTCCTAACGGATCATCTGGTCTCAAATAATATTGATGTAATAGACTGTGGTTTAACAAACATCCAATGGACTGGGATGGGATCACCACAGATATCACAAAGTCCATTGGATCTTCGTTAAACCACAGACTATTACATCAATAGTACACTTTTATCTGCAAGAAAACAGAAAAAGTACTGATATATACCACCGAAGGTTTCCCCAATGTAACAGGTATTTATTCTATTACAATTTCAATAAATGGAACACTTCGTCATATCATTACATCCTGATCAGAACTTGTGTCATGGAAACCTATTAAGCTAATTGGCATTAGGAAGTAAAGCAATATTTCTTTTTCTTTTTCATAATAAGTATCCTCTGTCTTGATTTGGCCTGAAGTGGCTAGGACCTTGAAGTTTTCTGTTCCCCCACTTAAAGGTAGGATGATGTATGAAATGTTTATTGGGGTCCTTTTATAAGAAAACACTGCACTTCTCATAGAACACAGAATTTTATAAAGCAGTCCTGCCTTAAAATGTGTGGCATTTGCATCTGTGTCCACTTGAGCCAGAGCCACAAAACCCACAACCCTCACCTAATGAGCTGAAAATGGGAAATACACACACCAAAATGAATTAAGAAAGAAATTGTGTCACATATTGCATAATATAGCAATAATACAGCAACATTGCGGTGATGCTCGAGCTAAAGTATGCTTTTAGCAATGGTGCTCATTTCCCTACAGTGAAATATTAGGTAACGGTTCCTACTGATTTTGCACTAGAGCTAGAGGTAGAATAATTAGAACACAACTTTGCTATTCTTCCCACTGGGCAGAACGGCAAAAGAAATATGAGAATATGGGTCATGGTAGATAGATGCATATTGAGTCATCACTAAGTTCATTCCAAAACTAATTATAAAGTCAGACTGCAAGAAAGCAATTAAGAATTCAGGGGTGCTTGTCTGGGTGTGTGTCTGAGTGTAAAGTCTACACAGATGTGTCAGAGTGTGCATATGTAAGTGTAGAATGAACCCAAATGGATCAGTAAGCCACTGTGTGCGTATGTCTCCTATGAATGAGACTTCACCGGGTCGTTGCATCATTAATACTGAATTAATTTCCTAGTCTCGTAATTATCCGGCTATGATACTGATTACTTTTGACACTGGGAACAACGTTTGTCACAGTCAACAGCTTATGCTCAATAACAAAAAGTTACAGAACAAAGTGCAGTTCTCTCATGCCCTTCTCCTTGTTGACCTCTCACTGCCGGACTCCAGTCTATCTCCAATTTAAATACAATGCCCTTGCCTAGTTCTCTGAGATAACACCACATCCTCGCTTCCCCTCCTGCTTCCTATTCACTTTATGTCTGGCAGAGTGCAGCTGAGGATTATTGCTCTTTGCTGTCCAAACCTGCCAGGGCTTGGAAATTAAATGTCAGTGCCTCTTCTTCCACTGCAGCTGAAGATGAATAGTAATAAAAAATAAAGAGCAACTGAACCAGCATGAACAATTATCTATATTGTATCTCTAATATATTCTTAGTGCAGATAGATAGCATGGACACTTAGATATTCTAGTATAGTGTATGGTGTGCATATGTGTTATGGGTGTAACGCAATGCCAGTATATCCCTATCTAACCCTGTGTCTAAATGGTTGTGGCCTAAACCAGAAGGAAAAACCCTCTGCACAGTCAATTAAATATCTATTGAAATGACAAATGCTGGTCTCTGTAGCACCCCATACTGAGAAAACAAGTGATGTGGACCACCAACATCCAATTCAGGATAAGGAGATATCTCTATTTGCCTGTCAATCATGCCACAATACAGAAAGCATACTATCTTGCACTAGCATTCAGTTTTCTAGCATAGGCAGCATGCATGCTTAGGCTGTATTTGTTTAATTGTCTTAATTTCAAAATAGCTAGCTTCAGCTAACAACAAAATAACTGACAATACAAGTTTTCTAAAGTAGACAAATTGCTTGATGGCTGTTAAAAGAGTATTTTTTTTAAATAACATAGATATGAGAAAATATGAATTTAGTAAATTAAGGATTTTTAACTGACTGAATTTTAACTAACCATTAACCTTAACCAGGTCACCAAAATACTATTTATATCCCTGCTGAACAAACATGGCAATTTTTACTGAAGTAAAAGTGCAGTTACTCATCTAAATAAATACTCTGATAAACACTGAAGTACAAGTTCAAATTCTTCACTCAAGTTAAAGCAGAAAAACTTGTAAATTTCTCGTAAAGTATAAAAGTACATGAAAGACTCACAATCAAAAAACATGACAGGAAATCAGTGCCCCCGAAGTTATTTATCAAGGAACCAATTAAATGTGGGAAAACATCAACTAAAGCTCTCTAACAACAGCTTTATTCCTAATCTCTCAAGTGTTAGCTAATATATTAATAATTCTGCCCATCTAAACTATCTGAATGCTAATACTAGATGTCACAGTACAATCTGTCTTAATAAAAACAAAGTGTACGTACCAACAGACAGTAATAGGTCTCATTCTTCTGACCATATTTGTAAGACTTTAGATTTGTTAGGAATTTAGTGTTAGACAGCTTTGAATTAACTACTGAAATGCGTGATGTAGTAAAGTATTAGGTGAAAGAAAAGCTCAGTTGTACGTTGTTAATTTCCACCTCTGCTGCTAGGAAAAAAAAATACATCACACCTTCACTTTCTTCTGGGGATTAATCTAATGGACTGGTCCACAATGGCTCTTTTCTCACTGGGGAAAAAGGTTTACCTTATACTGTATATGGTTCAGTAAATATGTTAATCCATCATTCTCTTTATTAACATTTGTTCACATTTACGTAAATCTCATGTTATATAATGAATAACACTACTTGAATTGTCTTTTCACAAGATGTTTTCTTACTCTGCTGGCTTTACACAGTATATACGGTACTGTATATATTAGAATGCATAATGTGACCCGCGCATCAGCAGCTGATTTAGTGACAAAACAACCAATGACAGCTGACGACAAAGCTCTGACAGTGTCAAAATTTTTTTATTAGAATCTCAGCATGAGAATCCTGCTATGATGCTTGTCTAAAAACTACCAATACGAGGACAGCATAGGATTATGTGAAACTCATTTGACAGCTACGGATATGGTAGCGGCAATGGCAAGACAAAAAGGAAACATGCTGATTGACAGGAAAAATCCTTATTACTTCAAGCTCAGTTTGAAGAATGCTTCTGTTTATGCTACCCCACTTCTCTGCACAAGCATGGATGGCACTGACATAAGCAGAACATAGTAATTTTTTTTTTTAACCTCAGGTAATGACAAGTAATGATCATAAAAGACAGCTGTAATCACACAATCTAAAACCGGCTTAATTCATATAGTTATTTGGATTATTTGTTTATTTTTAATCTTTTTAATTTTAAAAAGTAAAATTAATTTTACTTGAATAATGTTTTGCCTACACTATCCACTTCTATGTATAAGTAATGATGCAGCAGTGTGCACGCACACTTGCTCATTCCAGGTTGGATAGCAGAAGCAGCGGGTAACCGGCCATGGAACCACTGCGGCTCTTTATGCTAATATGATCGATAACCCTGCTTTTTCTTCAACCCTGTCTCCCTTTCCGTTTTGCAGGTTGAAGGAGCTCTAATCAGGAACTGCAGAGCTACTAATTAGGGGCCAGCTATGCTACAGGGATTTCCCACAAGCCCTGCTAAACATCTAACAGAAGCTTTAACCCACACACCGAGCCAGTGCACTTTACATGTATTCTGGGATGTATATCATTAACACAACTAATTCCCCTTATACACAACAACAACACACACACACACTCTAATTGACCTTGCATGCATGTGTATGAATAAAACATGCATTTTATGATGATAGACCTGGAGAAGCCAGATCATTTCTATAATGCAGGAGTTCTGTGCTCCATCTGCCATTCAGCTTACGACCTTGTTTTAAACAGCAGGGTCACGGTCTCCAGGAGAAAAAGACACAGAAACCTTCTTTTTTTGAGGTTATAATGTTACACAAATTGCACCTATATGTGTCACCTCGGAATAAGTGCCACCATCTCAGATTCAGATAAAAAGCATTGAGGTTTCATACAATCGATTAGATACAATCTCTGAGCAGTGAGCTAGACAAAGCCACATGAATACCAAAGAGTCTTCATTCCTAAACAAGATGCAGACATTGAGCAAGATCACCCAGATTACAGCAAACAAATATATCAGCCAATATCTCAAAACAGTTACGTGCCAAAACATTACTGGATCTTAGCCCTGAAATCATATGGATTCATATGGAGTGTTGCTTTAAGGAAGGCACAAATATAAAATCAGGAGCCCTGCACAAGTTTTCACGATCTACAATATGCAATATAATATCATAATCATAACAGATTCATTTTTATTCAATCCATGACTAAAAATTAAATGATCATAACGTACTGAAATCTCTCTCCAGTTGTGAATATTAAAACTCACTGCAGCCTCAGTTCTGAAGTTTGCCAGATAACAAATATGTAAATGAATGTTGGTGTTAGTCAGTGGTGGCTGGTGGTGATATTAGATGGAATATCTATCAATAGCTCAACCACTAAACTATTAGGGTTGACCAATACATTATCTCCTGAGTTCTTACTGATGATGTTCATAATAATAATAATAATAATAATAATAATAATAATCTGTAAGTCACTCTGGATAAGAGTGTTTGTTAAAACCTGTAAATATAATATAAATATAATATAAATATAAATAATATTGGGGTAAATTAACTCTCTCTCTCTCTCTCTCTCTCCACTTTTCCACTTTTCCATGTCCACTTCACTCACGACTGAGTCCGTATCGTGACTGCTGATGACGTATACCGGACGCAGTGAAATGGGCTAAGAGATATTAGCCCATACTGAGATGAGTTATAGGGGGCGTGTCACTCTGTGTAATCACCAGGCACAACTGTCACCGCCGCTCGCTGATTGGCTGTGTGAATCTACAGCGCTGGGCTCGTTACATCTAACCCACAAAAAAAAAAAAAAAAAAAAAATCATATTAATCATATTAATTATAATCTGATTCATATTCCTTTGGCTCAGGAAACATGAGACTTTCGCAGAAATCTCCCTTTTTTCAATTTAATCTCATGCCTATGCAGAGATACTACAGAGATAATACAATCCCTGTTCAGATTTTCTTTTACCATGGGATGTACACAGACCTAGCAATTTCTAGCAAGTTTTAATGAAGCTTTAATGAATGGCTTTAATAAGTAGGCTATACATATTAAAACATGTTGAGCTTATAGTATGTGGGAAAGAAGCATGCGTATTCGATGTTTGTGGAACCTGAATGTATTCAATCTTATGCACAGCTGTATGAGAACCATTTTTTTAAGTCTACATTATTTATTACTACATATTTACATCAATCTTTGTGGTGTACTACATCCTACAATGCAACGTGACCACTTGATTTCCAAAATGCCTTAAATCTGTAGTGATGACAGAACTATAGAGTACCATCTTAACATTGTTGGTAACTTAAAAAAAAAATGTCAGCTAGTTTATTGTATAAGTTAGTAGAGTAGAATAGGACAGAACTGAATGCATTTATTTATTTATATGAATACTCATATTATCATATGAGTACGTTGAAATTAGATTTGCATCTCTCATTGTTGTAAGAATACAAAATAAGTTGTATGTAATAGACACACATGATATTCTGTTATGTCTATTACTATTCCTATGCTTATATTTGAGGGGAAGTCAAATTAAAACCTTAAAATTGAAACATAAATTAAATTGAGGCAATTTTTTTTTCTAGAAGAATCTGGCCTATTGTTAAGTTTGGGAACATTTGCATTCAACAAAATTGAAACAATGAAAAATAAAAAATTAAGTTTTCTCATTTGACCCTGGCTGTGTTCATTATAAAAAAAAATACCACTGATATTTTTTCTCAGTGGAATTTTTTTTAATTCTGAACTAGCTGTGATGGTTTACATTTACATTTACAAAATTTACTATTTATTATCAAATTACAGTTATAGCAGGTTAGGAATGCCTTAAGCCTTTCTTCATCTTATTGCATCTTTTTTTTATTTTACACACCAAAAACTAAACTTAAACTACACACAAGAACTAACTTGAGGAAACTGTGTCAGGTAGTAACATGACTTGCATACCATATTGCATACTACCACAAGGAATAGCATGCAGTATGCAGTATAGAGTATACAAGTGTGCCATTTTGAACAAAGCCTTACAAAACTGTTAAGGCTAAAGTGGATCTATATTTCATATCCAACACAAATGCCCTCTGTATTCTGTCATAAATTTCATGCATGTTCCACTGCATTCTGCAGGCATTTGAGCTAATGAGATTATGATGTAATGTAAAGCATTCAGTCACTTTTAAACTTGCAGTGTAGACAGTATGCATAGCCGCAGAGGAATTACTACATTTGCATACATGGACATGGACATCTGCAGACAAGCCCATACCCTTTTATGTATATTCATACAGCTTTATTTTCCTTATCAGCTTAACCATAGATGACTGTTCCCTCTCTTTCCCTCTTGCTGGCCTGCATTACTTTATCATGATTTCTGTCTGCCCAGCTGCCCACCAAAGCAAGTGAATCATCAAGCACTTTGTCATACTATAATTTTACTATATTTCAAGACTCTACAACGTTATTTTCAAGGTGATTGCAAAAAGAAGTACAAAATTGGGGCCTGTAGAAAGGAAAGCGAAATTACTCAAAACCATAATTCATTCTACTTCCAAATTCTCCTCCTGCTGCTTTTGAGTTTTGAGGCAGGCAACTGAAGACATGACAAAGCAACGATTTATTCATTTCTCTTTTCACCACTGAGTGCACCCCTGCGTTGGCTCAGCCTGCTTGAGTAGAAATGTCTGTGTTTCATGTGAATTCAATTTTTAAATAGAGACTGACTTGCAGAAACCAGCACGTTGAATTTGCTCCCAAAATGAGCTACTTGCTTGGATCCCGGTGACAGAAATCAAATCTCTGAAACTCATTTAAGACCCTTGGATAGCCAAAACTACATGCCAGTACATAGTTTAGAAATAAACAACTTCATTCATCACCAGCGCAAGTTTCTCTGCATCTATGACAAAGTGTGATTCAGAAGAGAACCATTCAGCGGTAGTCATTTTACCAGAAGTCTGGGTGGTTATTTAACAAACTTATTACACGTGCATTAGTAGCAGATGTCTAAGGGATATTGGAAATCTGACATAGAACCTCTGAGCTGTCGAGAGCTCGACTTGCCTTGCTGCAAGGGGTTAATGGGTTGAAGGAGTGTAAAATTACATCTCATCTTTAGTGCACTCTCTCAACCCGTCTAATTTTTCACATGTGAAGTCGAGAATAGATTGTGACACAGAGGAGCTTTCAGTAGGAAGCGTCCATCTTGGACTTTTATAGGGTCATGGGCTGAATTAATGTACTATTAAGGTACTTTTTGTTACACCAAGCTCTTACTGCTGACATTCAAGGCCAAGGCCAGGTCACAAATTCCTTTATAAATTCCACAAAACACATCACACACTTTACAGCAAAGCACTAAAGCCAGAAAAGAGCTGGGAGTGAGGAGACTTCTTGAATAGAAATGAAGAGATGAATAATGAGAACGTGGCATTGCTTTAGGAAGCTTATGCAAGATTATCGCACATCCAGACCAAATCTGACTCTGAAATCCACCATCAGCTAGAGCGGCCTTTATTTCCTGTTAATGGGTAATTACAGGGAATGCGATGGATGTCAGGGAAGACTGAACTCTGGTTCCCTCACTCACAATTGGTTTAGGTTCTTAAGCTCCACCCATTCTCTTTGTGCTCATTACTGCCTTCACCTTTGTCTTGTTAGCTGATTGTATGCTGCAAAATCTCATATACTGTCACTACTTCTGATTCATTGCTGGTATCCGAGAGCCTTGCTTTCATTTTCATGTGCCTTCTCATTGTTTTTTTCTTCCCACTCTCGTTTCAAACAATTCTGCCTGCTTGAACATCGATGCATCAAATCACTCTAATAAAGCTTGTATGCATTGTACAGTCTTTGACTTCCATTTGTCACATTAGAGAAGTTTATTTATGTAAAGCCTGCCAGTGTGCTCATTCAACCACCTACAGCTGTCCCCTTCTACCGCTCTACCTGAAAATCTGTCATGCTCCACTGAATGCTGCCCAGCCTGCTCCTCTCTGATTTGTATATTTGCATATGTTTGTGTGGCTAATTACAGTGTGACTAATCTTGGCTTTGGAAAGAACTGATTAA
This sequence comes from Pangasianodon hypophthalmus, assembly GCF_027358585.1. NCBI lineage: Eukaryota > Metazoa > Chordata > Actinopteri > Siluriformes > Pangasiidae > Pangasianodon > Pangasianodon hypophthalmus. The sequence continues at coordinate 11,422,052 of NC_069732.1, read as the reverse complement.
ATTTTGGAGTTATTTACTCTAAGCAGTCACTTTGAGTCGGCTATGTCACTTTAAGGCTGGTGCTAGAAATATAGGAAGAAAAGCAGGCATATTTAATTACTTAATTTAAATACAACCAAACACAGTAGAGTTCACAGCCAAATACAGACATATTCAATTAAAACTGATAACGGTCCAGTTGTGTAAAATTCCTTACTTACGATTAATTAATTGACTACAATTAAGACAATTCAAAGTGGTTATGTTTTGTTTTGCAGTGGCGCTTCATATTACCACTTTTGCATAGCGCCATGGACTAGGAAATAGAGTTTTGTGTGTGTGTGTGTGTGTGAGAAAGAGAGAGAGAGAGAAAGAGGCTGTTTCTTAAATTCCACCTCCCCCACTCCTGTATTATTATGTATTATTCTTGATTGTACCTGCATGTGATATTTTATAACAAACATAGTTTATAAGCCAATAAAAATATACACAAATTAGCAATTTAAACCACCATGACTCTGAGCAGGTTAAAGCGGGTACTGAAGAAAAATGAATGTTTGTAAAATGAACAGTAAATCTGCTGATTCTGAAAAAGCTGCACAGGTTAATGAGCATGGTCTTTCTGCAAGTTTCATATCTGACCATCTGTATTAAAATAAAATTCCTCTACTCCTGTGGCTTTCTTTCCCAGTGTACACCTCTACTCTGACCAGATGAGTTACATCCGTTCATCTCCAGTCATGTTGTCAATTCACTAATCAGACCAGAAAGAGTAAATGGGGAAAAAAACATTCCTTTCTGACCTCTCTAGCTCACACTGTAGCTAGTTTCTGGCCCTATGAACTGGCTACAACTAAATCATTTACATAAATGAAACATCTGCTAAAGATCTGCTACAGAAACCACACTGGCTCATGTTCAGAAAACTGGAGTCACTAAACTACGGCCAGTGTTTTTTCATATATTGATCAGCTCTACCACAGTATTTTTCAAGTGCTCGTTTCAGTCCAGTGAAATACTTGGGCCTGCCAGTTGAAGACCTGTGGCCAAATACATTGATACTGAAAAAATCTGTCCAGCCATCCAATGCCAGGAGCCAAAGGAGCAAAATAGGTCGTGTTCTCTGGGTGGGAGGTACAGCATACTCTCTCTCTCTCCTGTTCATCACAGAGACACCAGCCAATCACAGATGTTTGTGAGCTCATATATGTGGAAGAGGGCAGACAGTGCTTTCCTCTGGGTGTGTTACACTGTCCTGTGACACATCATAAGCAGCATTTTTTAAAATGCTGGCAGGATTTACAAGTTTTTGAGATAGACTGAGTCGGGGGGGGGGGGGGGGGGGGGGGGGGGGGGGGGGGTTGTAATGCTGTTGAAGACCTGAATGAAGAAATAGGTCCATTACTTCAGCATTTATGTACATGTTTGCTATTACTTCAGTTAGACCAAAACTTCTAACATATTCCTGTGCAAAAGGGGTTAGTCTTTCAAAGGGGATATGGTGACCTGAGTTACCTGGCAATACAAAAAGCTTACTAAAAGCTCCAAAATGGCTTCTAACAAGGAGAAATTGAAGCACAGTACTGCAACAGAGCTTCAGAATGTACCTGACTTCAGCATGCTTTGTTTACTGCCTATAATCAGAGATTACTGATCTCCAGGAAGAGGTCATGGTGAGATGAAAAGCACTACATAAACAACATATCCATATCCCATCACTGAAATATAGTTTCACAAATTACTTTGCATATAAAACTGTTCTTTGATTCTATAATATTTACAAAGCTTTGTTTTTTTCCCACTGATATTGATAGACTCTTGAGCTGTCTTAAAAGGATCTACGTGTTATTGAATGTACCAGGACTTCAGGAGGCTGTGTGTGTGGTGTGTGTGTATGTGTGTGTGTTTGTGCGCACTGGCAGATCCAGAGCCTCATCAACCGGGCTATAAGCAAGAACACTCAGGATGGATTACCCTCTTCAGGGCCATTTCGCCTCAGCCCCTCAACCATAAGACGGGGAGGATGAAGCAAAATAGCGAGGTAACTCACTGCAAAGGGCAAAATTAACTATTCTCTCAAGCCTCTTCTGTCTACTAAACAGCAGGCTTAGAATAGAAAATTAGTTACAATCTGTCAAAATGAGAAAAATTAGAAAATTAGAACAATCTGCCAAACATTTCCAGCTAACAGCAATACTGTGGTCAGAAACTGCACCTGATATTGTAGAGAACAATTAACACAAATTACAGATGAGGTATAGTCCCACGACAAGGTAGCTGTCAAACCAGCACATTTACAGCATCTAGAAGAAGTCCTTATCCAAAGTGAAATACAGAAATGCTTTATTGTCTTCATCAAAAACATATCATGCTAGTAAATTAAGTCATAGTCCAACAATAACACTAAAATAAAACCTTGTTAGAGAGGTTAGCACAGCAACAAAAACAGTACTATTGCCAGTGCCAGTGTCACTGCTGTATTTAGCATTTTCCACTGATGGATGGAGTACAGAGCAACAGACAGACCACCGTCAGTAACTGAGATTACATCTTGGACCAACCCTTTCCCTTCAACCAGAACTTATATTTTAGCACTTATGATACGGCAGAATGAGCACAGATACATTGCAGCATCAGCCATGCAAGAGTTAAAACTATTACCTAACACTCAGTGTGTGAGAAAGAAAGTTTTAGATGCACAGTGAAGTTTTTTTTATATATTAAAGACAGCAGATAATTATATCCTTAGCATCACAAGTACTTTTTGTTTTTCCTCTGCAACTATCTTGTAATGGCATCTTTCTATTTTTATTTTAGATCCCAGTAGCCTTGTCTAAACTAACAATAACCAAATCAGGGAAATGCTGTTAATGGCGTCCTATTTCAGAGAAATGCATCAAGCTGGAGTGGAGGTATGGAAATTTTTTTCATATTAGTTCAGTGTTAATTAGTGCCAAGGAAAGATCTGACCTCATTGCTGGACTTGAACAGAAGAAAATGCCATGACTTGACCTGGCTCTTTGCAACACTCATTAATTAAACCCTGTTAGCAGTTCTCTGCTGCACGGTTACAGGTGTTTATGAGAGCACCTAGCTAAGACCAGTGCAGCCGTGAAATCATCAATTTGACATAACTATCCATGAGAAACTCATGATGTCCTGCTGAAAGAGAGGCATTACTGCAAATACACTCATTGGCCACTTTAATGGAGACACCTGTACACCTGCAAATTCATGCAATTATCCAGTCATTTTTTTTTTTGCTCATTACAGTTGTAATGAGTGATTATTTGAGTACATTAACTCAAACATGAGTACAGCCTTCCTGTCAGTTTAAATCACTCTGGCCATTCCCCTCTGACCTCTCTCATCAACAAGACCTTTCTTCCTGCAGGACTGCTGCTCACTGGATGTTTTTTTGTTTTTCACACCATTCTGTGTAAACTCTAGAGACTGTTGTGTGTGAAATTCCCAACAGTTCAGCAGTTTCTGAAATACTCAATCCAGCCCGTCTGGCACCAACAACCATGCCACGGTCAAAGTCACACTTTTTTCCCCATTCTGATGTTTGATATGAACATTAACTGAAGTTCATGACCTGTATCTGCATGATTTTATGCATGGCAGTGCTGCCACATGATTGGTTAATTGGATAATTGTATATTCAGGGGTACAGGTGTTCCTAATGAAGTGGCAGGGGAATGTATGTGCCATGTTCACTGAATAACACATAAGAACAGCACTAAAAAGCAGACATATCAGCAAAAATTTGTTACCAAATCAGTGGCAAGAAGTCCCATGACTGAGACAATCTTCACAGCTTTTCAAGTCAAGCGGTTTTTATTATCATTCTTCTACATAGATACTATACATCAGAATGAAATGTTGTTTCTCCAGGACCATTCTGACTTGTGCACTACACAACAGTGTAATAAATACACATAACAGATCAATAGATACAAAGGACAGTAAATACACAGAACATGGGCTATAAACTGTAAACTATTTTGTAGTCTAACAGCAATAAGTATTGGCAGCAAAAACATGATTGCAGCTTTGTAAGGTGCAGGTGTGCAAGGTTTTTGAGTCATACTGGGTTAGGTGTTTGACTAGCCCAGGTAAGTGTTGGGAGGCAGCAGGGTATAATCCGACTGCCTCAGGGAAGAAACTGTTGCAGAGTCTGCTGGTGGTGGCAAGGATGCTCCTGTACCTTCTGCAAGATGGCAGGGGGGTGAAGAGTCCATGAGAGGGGTGAGAGGGGTCGTCCGCAATACTGGTGGCATTGGCGGATGCAGCGGGTGTTGTATGAGGTATCGATGGTGGGTAGAGAGACTCCGATGATCTTTTCAGCTGTTATCACAATTCGCTGTTTCTGTAGAGGGTGGTGAGGACTCTCTTCAGCCTCCGAAGGAAGTGGAGGCACTGCTGGCCCTACTTGGTTGGGCAGGTTGTGTTGAGAGTCCAGGAGAGGTCCTCTGTCATGTGCACACCAAGAAACCTGGAGCTTTTGACTCTCTCCACAGTTGTTCTGTTGATGTGCGGTGGTGAGTGGTCTATTTGCATCCTCCTGAGGTCATCTCTTTAGTCTTATCAACATTAAGAGATAGATTATTGTCTCTACACCATCCTGCGAGCTATATAGCTATATAGTTCACTTCCTCTCTGTATGTTGACTCATCATTGTTGCTGATGAGGCCCACAGCTGTAGTGTCATCAGCAAACTTGATGACGTGATTTGAACTGTACTTTTCAGCACAGTCAGAAGTCAGCAGGGTAAACAGCAGTGGACTGAGCACACAGCCCTGGGGAGCACCAGTGTTCAATGTGGTGGTGCTGGAGGTGGAGTTGTCGATTCTTACGGACTGGGGTCTCACATTCAAAAAGTCCAGAATCCAGTTGCAGAGGTGTTCAAACCCAGCAGGCTCAGCTTTGTTATCAGTTTCTGAGGGATGATTGTGTTGAATGCTGAACTGAAATCTATGAACATCATCCTTACATAGTTGTCCTGGGTCAGAGAAAGAGGTACAGGTCCAACATGTACAGGTTTTCTCACTAGGACTCCATGGTACCTTTGCTATCTGCTTACATTCCACTCACACCTCTTCTTGTCATACACACTGACAGGAACATAAAAGCACGAGAGAACTACGTTTGCATAAAGCATCTTAAAAGCATTGAACTTATCAGTGGAAATAAAAGTGAAGGACAGTCTGAATAACCAAGTTTTTAATCTGTATTTATAAGAGCACCAATAGAGCTCACATTCATAATATTCTCCAGAATACTATTAGGCAGTATATAAGAAAAATAATCCTCAGGATTAGGTGTAAGCCTGTCTCGGCTGAGTGAAGCAGTCTGGATGTGATGTAATGTGTCAAGAGATCAGGAAGATATGCCATAACTAGGCCATTAAGGGCTATAAATGCCAAAAGCAAGACCTTGTATTAAATGTAAAATGTAACAGGAAGCCAGTATAAATCAAATAAGACATATTCAATTTACATTAAAAAGGTATTCTCTCTGACTTCCTGGAATTATCTGAATCTTATTTAGAAAGACAGCAAGACATGTAGCCAGACATGAATGCATACACTGGTTTTCCAGCATCCAGTATTTAACATGATCTTCCATTTTGTATAATTGTGTTGCTGAATCTAACATCATGCTTGTCTTTTGAGGTGATCAGTGAGCTATGTTACTTGTAGTTACTGATATTACGTTAATTCAAATTCAAATCATTGTTATTATTTTGTATCGCCAGTGTTGGAATTATTGAGCTCCTCTAATTATCTCCAAAATCATTCTGAGAGACATCCATGTTATTTATCATATTAAAAAAATATAAGGCTACACATCAGGAAGTCATATATACGTCATATCAGAACTGTATCTGATATGGATGCAGCGGTGACACAATATCAACCTCAAGTCGCAGGCTGTCATGTTACTGATGAGTCTTTTCAGATCTAAACAATATAACCTGTGCTAGAATAGGCCTGTAGTGGTTCTGGAAAACATAGTCACTACATTATAACAAGTTATTACATGTCAGTAAGTGATTGTCAACTTTTGCTCTAAAAAAAGGCCCCCTGGTAGGATCCCTCATGATTTTCAGTATAATTCAAACACTATGGATCACCATTATAATCAATTTAACATATTAAATTACTGTATTATCATTATTTTGTCTTCATTACATTGACTAATGAGATAATCATTGGTAGATTGTTCAAGTGACATTTGTGTTTCATCACTTAGCTTTGCTATGAGTTCCTTTAACAGCTTGCTGGTTAGATTGGTAAATCATTTTGATGAAAAGCACCTGATAAATAAATAAATGTAAGATTAATGAGTAGAAATGCATCTGTTTTAAGTCAGAATTCCAAAAGTACCAACAGTATGCACAGGACAGCTAAAGCATTAGTTTTCTTGCACCTGTGTGTGTCAGGCTATCAGAATCTACATTCTAACCCCTGAGCTAAGTAATGAAGGGTTGAGAGTGTGGATTAGTGTAGATAGAAGAGCTACATGATAACCAGGATGTAGCCTAACTTGCTGTTCCGGCACTGTTCACTCCTTTCTGTTCTCATTAGCTCCTTCTCAGCTGCTCTTAATTCCTGTCAGGCCTAATTAAAAGTGCAAAGAACAAAATCTTCCTACCACATCATCCTGTGAACACAGTTTCTGTCCAATCACAGCCTCACACTGCAATGACTGTCATCTCCTCTGCTCTCTCTCTCTCTCTCTCACACACACACACTAGAGATGTTAAAATGTTTTTTTTTTACTGTGTGCATATTTTAAAAAATGTTCATAATATTTACCTATTTAGAGACAAAAAAATTGTAAGGTTATCAAAATACACATTTTGTAAAATGACTCCTTTAAATTTAGGAGAAGGGGTTTATTATGGGCCATTTTCTAAAATAACAACTGGACCATTTACATTTATGGCATCATGGCAGACGCCCTTATCCAAAGCAACTTACAATTATCTCATTTATACAACTGAGCAGTTGAGGGTTAAGGGCCTTGCTCAAGGGCCCAGCAGTGGCAGCTTGGTGGTGCTGGGATTTGAACTCACAACCTTCGGTCCAGAAGTCCAATGTCTTAACCACTGAGCTACCACATGCTGTTATGGGAAAATAATCAGTGATGGAGTCGGGTAATGCGGCCTAACATGAAGTGTATTTAAAAAAAAAAAAGGAAAAAAAAAGTGTTTTGAAGTGTCTTATTAGTCTTATACCACAGCGATTTGCCAGTGATTACAAATGTTTGCATATGAACATTGCATATGTTCAACAAGGCTACCATGTTATGCCCTATATAATGGGCATTATACATTAAATAAGAAGCTGCTTGGTATTTGGCTTAACTCTGTTAAAATTCGGCCTTAAGCGGAGTTAAAAGTGGCAGATACTACGTGGATCCCAGCTAGTGTAAGAAATGAAAAACCTGACATCTGTAAATATCAGCAACATATTTGCATTGACGTTGGCTCCTTGTTTTCTTAGGAAACAAATGCAAATGTTACTTCCTGTAGTTTATGCAGTAAAAACATATAATGTGGCTAATGTTTGTTCTACAGTATGTGTGGCAGTCCAAAAAATGATAAGCTCAATAATATTCAAATACATTTGAATTTTCAACCTTTTTAAGTTATTAAAAATTGAATGCATTTAAAAAATGAATTTCAAAGCTCTTAACATGCACATGCAAATACACACACACACACATCTTAGAATTACACTTGGACTTCCCAAAAACAGTTGCCTAAGCAAACATGCCCAAGACTTAAGTACTCAAGTGGATAATCTCATCTGAATGTTGTATAACTTGTACTTTAAAGCTGCTTCTGTAATCATAAACACTGTTCTGTTTTCATCTTAGTACTCCTATTCACAATTAACTCATACCAAACATTTTTCAACATACTTAGTACTGTTTTTTCTTTCTACAGTTGTAGACGAGTAATGAATTATAATCCCACTATCTGGTGTCACCCTGAAGAGGATGGGTTCTCTTTTGAGTCTGGTTCCTCTCGGAGTTTCTTCCTCATATCGCCTTAGGGGGTTTTTCCTCACCACTGTCACCTCTGGCAGCTCATTACGAATCTAAATCTACATCCGGATTTCTGTAAAGCTGCTTTGTCAGAATCATGCTTTATTGGCCAAGTACACTCGAGTAAACAAGGAATTTGACTCGGTTGTTGAGCTCTCATTGTGCTTATAGACATTAAACATTACAATGACATAAAGACAAGGACAAAGACAGCACTGGTGATATGAAGTGATGGCTACAGTATATACTGCACATCAATTGCATTGTAGTAAAAAAAAGAATACTGCACACAAGATTATTGCATCTTAAACACAAAACATAATGCTTTCAGTGACACAGTCTCACATTATGTTGTGAGAGACGTGATCATTAGTTCATAAGTCTATGAGGAAAGAAGCTTTTTTGGTGTCTGGTGGTTCAGATATGTGCTGGCCTGGGTACAAGGGGTCATGAAAATGGGATTATGACAATGTCTACTGTTAAAAATGCTATACAGTCTCCTGAATGGGTCAACAGAAAAGCGTCCTATCATCTAGAAAGCACGTGTTCGAATTCCAACGATGCTACAGCCATCCATGGTCAGGAGTCTAGGCTTATGTCATTTCAGTCGTATATACAGTCCAGTGGATGTGTGTCCTGTTATTTCCTGTCTCTTGATTCTTGCAACTGTTGTGGAGACATACTGTCAAGGTTCACATGACACTTTTCAAAAGTACAAAACTTTCTTGGGTATCCAGAGACACGTATCTACCATGCTGTATGCATGAAGGCATCCTCTGTTGAAGGACATTTTAGGCAAACAAGCAATTACTAACAATCCATCACCATGCTGATCTCCAGAGGCTCTATTAAAATCTCTCTACTTGTCCCTCTTGCCTCTCAATGTCTCACAGTTTTACACAAAACTCCTAAGAGTGCACGTGCAAATGGCATCCATATTTCATAAAGATGTTCCTCAATGTTTGTTTTCTGAGTCTCAAAAAAGACATATTCATGTTTCCACAACCACCGAGCTCAGACTCAGCATGGTCTCCCAGAGGAATTAGGTGTACCAGAGTTGCATTTCCCTACATGTATCTGCACACACTTATGTACAGTGGTGTCAATGCTGGCTCCGTGTAGCAGTGTGAAGAGAGCAGATTGATGATGCAAGCATGTAACGTGTGAATCTTTCAGTAGCGGGAAACAGCAGAGAGGCTAGTGACTGCAGAGAGAGGCTACAAGGGCGAAAAGGGAGGCCGCTTGTGCTTTAAAGATTTGCATCCACAAATCGATACAACGCAGACACGAGACGGACAATCTGATACAACAGAGCAATAATATGAGAGAGCCCGTGGATCAAGTCCATGATGCCAATATAGAATGTCAAATAAACAGGATAGTAAATGCGATAATAAATACTTTGAATGGCGCATAATGAGGATATGTGGGTAATAGATAGATGAGGCTGGCAGAACAAGTGTAAGGAAAGGCATTATGGGTAAGTGTGACTTGTCTCAGCTGCAAGGCCAATATGTGCTCTTGTGTAACACTACATTCAGTCTAAACATGTTTTCTAAGTAGCAACAGAGAGGTCAGTTCAATATCAATCCCTGTAGCCTATGGGGTTATTTTACATTCTATGAGAACAAACAAGAGGAAATACTGTATCAACTAAACATATTCTTTAAGTGTATTAATACAAACAGGCTGTATGGTGCTCAACCTTTACTAGTTTAACTACAGACACATTTTCTCCAAGTTACTATAAACAGACTCCAATGTGTATAAATATATAAATGGAACATTCTGTAAATTCTTATAGCGTATTCTCCTGTCACACCAAACTCTTCCATTATATGCAGTACATGTTAAGGAGTGACACAATTGTATAATCAGGCTTTCAAGCTGCTCTATATGTAAGTGGAAACAAAACTAAAATAAAAATCAAACTTCCATTGACCTTAGTGGATAAACCAACAGATTACAGGCTCTATATTTATATATTACAGTGAAATTAAGTGGTGTATCACTGGTATACTGCTCATTTGGCTGGAAATAAGACAATGTTTTCTTATTCTTGTCCAGTTGCTATATTCATGGCTAGAAATGAAAATTCCTATGTTTATGTGGTTGAAGTGGCACAAAATGTGCCAGCTCCGTGTGGATTTAAGATTTCACTTTGGTCCACAGCGACTCCAGTATGAATGCCGTCAGGAAGCTTCCTTCTCTTAGCACAGGTACAAGCTCATCAAGTGAACATCAAGTGAAGATGTGTTATTATTCCTACTGATATTCCAACATATTTATTCTATTCTCAATTTTTCCCCCAGCTGTTTTTCCAACCTCCACGGCTATGACTGGCTAGTACTTTTCACAAGCAGTTCACCAGTTGGTCAATTTAAAAAAAATCATTCACCATGGCAACCACAACAAAAGAGTAGAACATGAGAAGCATTGGAGATGACGTATTTTTCCTCACCCAGGTAACGGTGCTCCTTTGCAGTTCATCAAAATATCACAGATGCCCTGGGTTTATGTCCCTCTTTTGGTAACAGGAACCCTACTTTGAGAACAGGAACCCTAAAAATGCACACAAGAGGATAGAAAATGTTGGTTATTTCAACTACTAAATATCAAAATCTATACATGAAATCTAACAATATATCTTCAAAAATATCTATCTGCAAAAAGTTATTGTGCTATACTGTGTACCACTGCTTTTTTAAGAGAATAAGAGGAGCTGATCGGATGGATATTGCAGCAGCACATCTAATGAGACCTCTTGATAATGCATTCATTCAAATCCAACCACTTTTTGCCATTACATCACTTTTTGCCTGGTTACCACCTGCACCAGTGGTGATCAGAATCAGCAGCACTGTGATTTTATCCCTTATTTTTGTACTTGCATTAAAAAGTCAATAAATCTTACAGAAAATAACCCACTAGAAAACCTAGATCAAATAACTAGATCCATATTGAAATCTTTATTATTCTGAAATTTATATATAATGTATTGAAGTGGAGGACATATAATTACATTTCTATATTGACTTTCTCAAAACATGCCAGTGCAGTAAGTCCTGCAATCCTGCACCACTAACCACTTCATATCAGGATGACTGAACAGAATATTAAAATAAGATGGTGCTGATAGTGCATGGGCTGAATTGTAATGTAGTTGACTTTCTCCCTCCACAAATACCACAGAAATACCAAACATACAACACACACACACACATACACACACACACACACACACACACTTTTATTGTGGCATGAACTGCACTGTCCCCAGGTTTTAATAAAGCGGCCCACCTGTGCTGAATACTAACCAGAGAGAGAGAGAGAGAGAGAGAGAGAGAGAGAGAGAGAGAGAGAGAGAGAGAGAGGACTGGTTGTGACAAACAATTCAAATATGACAATATCAATTCTCTTTAAGCTGTATAAAACTATTTTATTATTTATCCATGTTTATCTGTAGCTTATGTGAGATTACAACATGTAAGAATTGCTGATGTGTAAGCAGAATAACATATTGGTATTCTATAGCCACAAACTCTTCCTTCTAAAAAAGGAGCCACATCTTTAAAAGAACAAATTATACACATTTAGATCTTAATTTACAAATACTGTACATTTAACTAAAGAATTCATGAATGTGCACTACACAAATATGTGTGTTACATAAATGATCTTTTGACACCTACACTTAAACTTCCATTCGGAGTGAGTTTTGAGTAAATGGGTTTTTTGTTCTTTTCTCAGTGCAGGATTGAAAATTTTCTCTGTGGTAATTGCCCATGTACTACAGACTCAGTAGATAGAGATTAGGTTGAAAAACGTAGGAGTGTTCCTTTAATGTTCATCCATACGAGCCTTTCTCCCTTCCCATCTGCACTCCAGTGTCCCAATCCTCATTAACCAGGGTTCAATCAGTATATCCGAGAGAAGGAGGCTTGTGTGAGCAGCTGAACTCTTTTAAGTGTACTGTAGCAGAGGCTAGTGAGGCATAAGCTCACTCCCGCTCCACCCCCAAACACACACACACACTTGTTTTATTATCCTTGTATTCCACTGACATAATTATTAATGTAGCTAATTAATGCTACACCAAAATCTAACCCTAACGTTAACCTTTCACCACCTCCGTTTTTTTAATTAAAAAAAAAATATTTTAAATGAAAGCTGCAATTTTCGTTTTAACTTAATAGCCGTTTTATCAAATATCACTCAGAATTTGTTGCAACGTTAAAAGCTAAAAGTGTCTGCCGAATTAATAAATGTAAATTTAAGTGGAGTTGCATAAATCTTAAGTAGCGTTACAGTTAATGGAACAGTTCTGTTTGTATTTACTTTTCCATCTTAGGAAATTATGCATTTGTCTTCATGACTTAAATTAGGTTTTGACACCAAGTGAAGTGAGCAGGTTATTTTAGAAGTAATTAGATGTATAAGGATTACTTGGGAACACTGCTTTTTTTATTGAATCCAAATTGCAGCCTTTTGTGAGAAAGATCTCTCCTAAAGAACCTGCAGCGAGACAGGAGAGGGACAAGATGGAATGCCACATGCTGCTTCCTGAAATCCGAGAGGCTGCGTGACAACGAAAGGAGAGAAGAATTAGAATCGAGCGAATATAGAATAAGAGCAAAAGCGTGTGAATCAGATGACGGAAGAGAAGGGAGAAAAAAAGCATCACTCCGACGTGACTGCTGTAATGATGGCTGGCGGCAGTTCTGTCATACGTCTTGTGCTGAAAAGACAATTAATGATCACGTGCTGTCTCATTAGGGAAGAACAGGCTTTGACCCAGTTCTGAAATTACATGAGTGATATTTCCTCCAAAAAACAAGAGGCGATTTCCAGTTACAAAAGTACGGAATGTGAATCCAGACTGGCCAAAAGCTACTCAGAGTTTAAGGGGTTAACAAATCGGTCTAAACTGCTAAAGATGTCATTGCTGCGACTGATTTATAGATAAGACTTTAGAAAATTAGTTGAACATGTTCATGTGAAATCTACTGTATATATCAATTTCAGTTTCTAAGTAGCCGGTGTTACTAAGCAGACTTGCCAGCACCTTCACACACTCCCACACTACTCCTATATTGAACACTATTCAGGTCATTAACCTTGTAGATTGTTTCTCCTGCAAAATGGAAAAAGTGCCACAGGCAGACATGCAAAATGTCCAGTTGATAGCAAAGGTTTGTTAAGTTTGTTGAGTTAATACTCCACTTCTACTTTATTCTTTTCTTTCCTTTTCTTTTCTCTCTAGATGTATAAGAATTTCCACCTCAATATTAAGTTTTCAATTTGAAGTTCATCCACCCCAGTCTCACCCCACACTTCTTATATGTCTCATAGCATTGGGCCATGAATAGCCGTCTGTCTGTCTGTCTGTCTGTCTGTATGTCAGAATCGCTGTCAGTACAGTTTTTTTATTCTGTTCTCTGTCATATTTGGGGTGGGAAGGAGACAACTCCTGAAGGTTTCTTTTTTTCTTTTCCTTTCCCTTTTTCCACTTTACTTCCTCCTCTCTCTTCTGGAGTGGGTAGGACTTTGGTCGCATTTGGTCCTGGGTTCAGGACGGCTTCAGCACTACCAGTAAAGTAACACTTTTCACTACATTTCACAATACTATTCTAGTATTTTCACTATTATATATCAAAGGTTAAGTAAACCAGATTCTGAAAAAGAAAAGAATATGTTTTTTTTTAAATCCCCAATAGGGGTGGTGGTTGGGCCAAGGATACATGCCAGGGATTAAAAAAAAAGCCTGAGGACACTGAGGAGCTTAGAATGGCATTCAAACTGCACTGTAGATTGACAGATACAGTCCAAGTCATTGCTTTTTCCCATAAGAAGCCATCCTAGATGCTGCTTTTTCCTTTTGTATTCTGTTTTCTGTATTCTGTATGAAACCGACCATGTAACCGTGGAGCTGAATGGCATTCAATACTCCTAAATAGGCCTTAGTTAACTTTCCTATTTATTGTACAAGAAATCAAAATTAATTAAATAAATAAATAAACTGCCATATTATATAGTTTGCATGAATTCAGACTGATATACTGTTGGAGATGACACTGTAATCCCAAGGTAAAAACATGGCTGATTTGCAATAAGAATAAGAATAAGAACCACAAAAAATAAACTTCATTGTTTACCAGTAATGACGGAGTACGGTACAGGGTACGCCGTATCAGCAAATGAAGCTGGACAAATTAATCCACCATCATGGACCCATAGGCAAATGAGTCTGGTTTCAGAACTCAGACCCACACCATGGTAGTACCAAAAGGCACTCGCAGACCATAGCAATACATATTTTTTTTACCTTTTACATTATTCATATTCACAATTTTTTTTTAAAGAAAATTGTGGTTACATAGTTATTCTTGTTTTTGGCTTCAAATGTATTGAAATTGGCTTGTATTTGTGTGTACAGCACTCAGAATGTGCTAACACGACATTGCTGGCATCTTATTGCTAGGAAAATGTACAGAAATAAATCACTCCATGGCTCTTGTAAAAAGCCTCTGTTAGCTACAATATTCTTTCCCGAAGTAAAGTACAAAGAGAAGAAGAAGAAGAAGATATTAAGACATACAGTACACAAGAATAAAGACAGGTATGTGGCTGAGGAAATTACACCAAAAGAAAGTCTTTTTTTTTACACCAAAAAAGAGACAGTATTACAGCACTACTGATTCTGTGTTAGAGAGATAAAAGATTCGGTGAATGCGACACAGAGATTGCTTTATCCAGAAAGTAAAACGTTTCTATACCATAAATCTCTGAAGCATGTCTTAGATCTGTCATGACTGGCTGTAACTGAGGCAGAGTATGCAGCTGTAAATCAGTTTACCACCTCAGAACAGGAATCACAGCGAGTTGAGCGAAACTAGTTAGCTGTAATTTGTTGTTGCACAGAAATGTACAACTTACTGATAGAACACAGTTCTGTCTAGGTTTATCAGCATCTTGTCGGCCTCAACTTTACACCTGAGTCATGCTATTTATTTACCTTGTTTGCATGCCAGCTTTGGCTCTTTTTCCATGTACACATTGATTCAGCACTTGAAAAGATGTTTAATATGCCTCCTGGATTAATTTCTGCAAATCTGGTAGCCATATAACCAGTATAGAAATATGATTTGTTTGTGGATGTGGTGAAAGATGCTTACAGTTGTCTTGTGTCTTGTGGTCTTCAAAGCCATACGCTGTCTCCTGTCATTTCTCATTTGGAGGCTTAAAGGTGCGCTCAAATTTGTCCTGTATTTGCTCTTAATGTAGACTTTGATGAAGTTCCAATCAATGAGAACTTAGTCTCTGAGCATTGGCCTCTGACCCAAAACCTCATGCGATTATTAATTAGGACTGATCACAGAGGATAGGGCTGTTGACAGTAGACTGTAGGGATGGCTCGATATCACAATTTTGACTTCGGTACGATACTAGGATCTAATACCTCGGTATTGATACTAAATCGATACCATAGGTGAC
This sequence comes from Pangasianodon hypophthalmus, assembly GCF_027358585.1. NCBI lineage: Eukaryota > Metazoa > Chordata > Actinopteri > Siluriformes > Pangasiidae > Pangasianodon > Pangasianodon hypophthalmus. The sequence continues at coordinate 11,406,518 of NC_069732.1, read as the reverse complement.
AAATAACCAGCCTCAAAATATAAGTGAATTGAAAACAATATTATTAAACACACTGCTTGAAACTCTGTATGAACAATTGTGCAAAGAAAATGTAAAAAAAAAAAAAAAAAAAAAAAAAAAAAAAAAACTACATGGAACATAGGTCAAATTTTGATTTTGGAAGAAAAAAAACTGAAGAGATGAAATTAAAATAGGATTATCTCTTCATATCTTTTCAGTCTTTATCAAATAGTGCAAAGAAAATGTATCAGAATCAGGTTCATCCATGCCGTCAAAATGATTCATTTTTTTGTTTGTCTGTTGATCACAGAGTACAAAGTAGAAGAGGAAAACTAGGATGCTGGGTGTATTCAAAGCGCCGCCATTACTGTTTACAATGTGTGGAATGGTGCGCTGTGATTGGTTGAGCGGATAGATCGCATTCTGCAGAAAAGGGAGACTGGCGTTTGTCGCGGTTTGGAAAGACAGAGAGAAAACATGACAGAATAACACAGCGGATATCGCATTCTGCGTCAAATTAAAAATTGACTTTCCAATACCAACCAGATACAATACTGATTTTGGCGGGAATTCAATTTTTTTTAAAAATGGCGTTTATCGCGCTTTGGAACCAAACTCTTCATTTATACTCTCTCTCTCTCTCTCTCTCTCTTTCTCTCACTCACTCACTCAGCTGCTTCCCTTTAGAGGTCGTCACAGCAGTAATATGCCCTTCATCACTATTACTGATACTAAAAATAATATTAAGGATCTCTTTAAAAGTCTAAATTAAATCAGTTGAAAGAGACACTCACCTGTCGATCTTTTAACTCCTTGAACTAATCAGGATGAGCGAATGACAAATGTTTGCTAAGAGTTGATGTGTTGCCTCCAGGGGCAGCACAATGCTTACAGCAGCGCTTGCAGACTGCTGAATTAAGGTCGGTTAGTTCACCTTTTTCATCACTTTTGTAGACAAAGTAATGCCATATTTCACTTCTACCGCTTTCTTTATTTATTCATTTCAGACGTGTAGAGTGAGTTTCACTTGTTTGATCCATTGTCGTTTTCACGCTTGCCGGTTTTGCGTCAGTTTGGGTAACACTGGTGAATTTCGGAACAGCAGCGAATCAAATACCGAGCTGAGCAAAATTATGATATCGTACCGTTTGAAATATAACATATACCGGTATTTTTCCAGTACCGGTATACCGCACATCACTAGTAGAGTGCAACAAGGCGGAAAATACTCTAAACTTCAGTTGTCTCCAAATGGAAAATGTTAAAGCGATCAACACCCCCGAGGGCTTCAAAGCTTGGAGTGTCTCTTTGGGATACTGCCTTAACATACAGCCAGCGTTTCTGTGGGAAAGAGAAGCAGGGTGTCCTCCCAATAAAGTTGTTTGGATGCCAACTCTGGAATGGGATCGTAGAACCCTTATGAAAATGTAGGTTTTTATCCCAGGACTCTTATTCACAATATACTTATGCTGAATATCCTTTCAACACAATTGGTACTGTTTGACTTTACTCCTTTGCAGCTTTATATTGTAATGATTTAATCCCACTATCCCTTTCCCCTTTTTGAATCTGGTTCCTCTCAACCTTTCTTTCTCATTTCATCTTCCTTGTCGCCTCTGGCTTGCTCATTAGGGATCTAAAGCTGTATCCGGAGTTCTGTAAAGCTGCTTTGTTGCAATGTCTATTGTTAAAAGTGCTATACAAATAAAAATTGAATTGGGTTGGATTGAATATGTATGGGTTACTCTGTAGGCAAATATCAAAGACTAGAACTTGATGTGAGCAGCTACTGGAAGCCATAGAAGTGTATTAAAGAGGGCTATCCCTTTGCTCTGGGAGGCTGATTGAAGGCTAGACGCTCTTTTGAAGTTTGGATCATTTGCAGTGGTTTAACAGGACAAGCTGGCCTGTCAGCAGAGAGGCAAATTCGTTGAGCTGGGAGATAATGAGTGCTTAGATGAGGAGTTAAGTCATGTTCTCTGACAGGTACGGTCTGATTTTCCTGATGTTACAAAGAACAATTTCACAAGATATGGATCACTACGCTGTTGGCCGGAAATAGTGGTTGGTCATTAGTTATTTTATACCACAAGGCTCTTTGTGGTAATAATGACTATGAGCCGTTCTTGATGGTGACTACATTGACTGCAAGGACTGACTTGACAAGATGACAAGATGGAGATGGTGATCCTTCATGCAGACTGCAAAGTCTGTGAGGCATGATGAGAAGTGCGAAGACCGAAGTGTTCTCAGGAGACATCATCAACATAGCAGCGGTGTTGATAGAATGTTAAATCATGCTTACAAAAAATTTAGCACTTAAAAATGCACCCATCGTGCACAACAGTAGCCTTTTTACCTGCTCAAATATGCTAATTATCCAATCAGCCAATCATGTGGCAGCAGTGCAATGCATAAAATCATGCAGTTAAAAGGTCAAGAGCTTCAGTTAATGTTTACATCAAACCTCAGATTGGGGAAAATGTGATCTCAATGACCATGGCGTGGTTGTTGATGCCAGATTGGCTGGCTTGAGTATTTCAGAAACTGATGATCTCCTGTGATTTTCACACACAACAGTGTTTAGAGTTTACACAGATGGTGCAAAAAAAAAAAAAAAAATCCAATGAGTGGCAGCTCTGTGGGCTACAGTAACTCTAAGAACCACTCTTTACAACTGTGTTGAACAGAAAAATATCTCTGAACATAAAAATGTGGACCCTTGAGGTGGATAGGCTACAAAAGCAGAAGACCACATCTGGTCCCACTCCTGTCAGTCAAGAGCAGGAATTTGAGGCTACAGTGGGCACAGGTTTACTGAAACTGGACTGCTGAAGATTGGAAAACTCTCACCTGGTTCAGGTAAAATGTTCCTATTAAATTGTATATTGTTGCATTCACACATTCCCGCAGTACAGGCACAGTGTAAGGACAGACAGTGCAGATAGAGAATGTGAAGTGAGAGACACGGAAAAAGGAACAGATAGGAGTTCTAGATCCCAGAGCGGTCATTTTTAATGGAGCACAGCTGCTACCTTTCTCCTCAAATAACACAGCCACACATTCACACACAAACACACACACCTACACATACATGCAAATTAGCTAAAAATGAGATTATATTGCTTGCTAAGTGCTCTTCATTTTAAATGCACTTGACCTTCAGGAAAGAAAAATGAGTGTTACAATCCCACTATAAAATGTCTTTTCAGATAACCACACACATACTTCTACCAAGGAATAGCACACACATACAGGACCAACCAGAGGGAACAACCAGAATAAACTCATCATCAGAATATGAATCCTGCTGATCAACAATAAAAGGCTTTCTCTTTTTAACATTTTATATTGATAGATGAACCAGAGACAGAATGGGGACAAGAACCATGGGAGCTGGCACAGGCAGAGGGTTGACGTCTGCTGTTGTGGCCACATATGCAAACAGCACATAGATCCACAACCCTGACAAACCCTTCATTATATGGACAAAAACACACACACACAAAAAATGCAGTATATGTATTACATACACGCACGATCCACTTTATTAGGAATGCCTGTACATCTGCACATTCATGCAATTATCCAATCAACCAGTCATGTGACAACAGCACGAGGCATAAACTCATGCAGATACACCTCAGTTAATGTTCACATCAAACATCAGAATGTGGAAAAAATGTAATCTTGGTGACTTTTACCATAGCATAGATTTTTTTTTTAATTACACCAGTGCCATGATGCTATCAACACAATTAGACAAAACATATCTGATACCTTGGAGACTGGCCAGAATGTTCACAGAACACAAAAAATGAGGCTTGTCAGCACGATCATTTGTATATTGCAATAATGTTTAACCAACAATAAATTGACATATTATTGAGTCACATCCATCAAAGTTGCAGGAAGCTATCACAAATTGCTATGATTCATCCAAGACAAGGCATCTTAGACTCCTGCTGGTTTTCAGAAACAGAACATTCGCGTGCACTTTTAATATTCACACACACACACACACACACACACACACACACACACACACACACACACACACGTCACCATCATTATGTAGACACAGAGTTTTCTTAAAAACACCACCTGGCAGTGTATTACTTCAAAAAAAATCAGAGTTAACTAAAGTATAGGCTCTTATATTCAGTTAGATTAAAATACAATGCAATACATCCCAGTCTCTATGGACAAAGTTTGCATTCTTTTTCATCATCCACCTTATCCTCTCACTGAATCATTGATGTCTTTAGTAGACACAGCAGGAGCTAGAAATACCTATATGCTAATGACCCACACATGGCCAGAACAAATCTTCAAATGCCTAGGCTGATTCTTACAGAATGCTAGTTTTCACCTGACCTAAGGTTCCTCAAGGTTTTATATATATATATATATATATATATATATAGTTCATGGCTTAATTTTCTATAGAGGCTCTACTTTTCTTTTCTGAAAGGGATAAACCAAAAGATGTTTCAGAGTGGTAAAATTAATCTTGTTTTCCCTAAGAGTGCACTGTATCCTGTGGTGATTTTTATAAACTTATATATCTTTTTCATGATGTGAACTATATCTGTTCAAATGTGGTTTTATGCTCGCATGAGAAGAAGCACCAGTTCTCAAGGACATGTGTGTGTGTGTTAGTCTGCCAAGAGACTTGCTTTATACTCTTATCACATAGCAGAGATGTGAGCAATAGAGGAAGCTTCATTAGCAACACTTGAAGTTTTGAACTCCCTTTTCTCTGGTAGGTAGGTAAGAGAGAAAATAACTATTATGGGATGTGCAAAAAAGACTGTGACGATAAAGAATAACCTGTTTCATATGACAAACAAGAAGGAAGAACTATGTTAATCGAGTTTGTTTGTAACCAGTCATGTATTTTACTCTTTGTTCTCTATATTATGAATAATTCATTTATGTCTCCATATATATCCATGCGCAGTCCGAAGTCCCTTGTAGCACTCTGAGGTAAGGTACGGTTGGTAAGGTAAGAGCGGCTACCCGGGCTTGTGAGCAATTGCTGATTGAATAAAATATTTACTTGAGCACATTCAAGTGTTTGGTAGTGATTTCTCATTTTACAGGTGAATTTCCACCACAATCCTTATAATTCTGTATACCTGAAGATTACCGAGCAACGCCCATAGCTCTCTCAAGCAGTCTAATACATAGGTTGAGATCAGATTTCAAATGTGTTGAGATCAGATTTCAAACGTGTTGAATCTCTACCTCGCAGATGGAGTAAAACGCTAAGCACACACTATCAGTCTTCAGCCCACACGCAACCTTTCCATCGCTGGCTATCTAAGACTTATTTATTGTTCTTGTTATACATAGTCCAAGCTTGACTTTTTGAATTTCTAAGCCACGAACACACATTACTCACCCAATTAGACAAATTCTCTGCTCATTCTCATCCCCCTCTGTCTCTCTGCATATTAATGTCGCTCATTAGATGGCAGAGGTTTTGCGGGTTATGTTTTGTCTTAGAGTCTGGACTGACATGGACAGGAACTAGAATCATTAATGGATGATCTAATGATAACAACATGTCCTGCTGGGGTACTGGTTTGAATTGTGGGATAATGAGATTCGTAGAAAAGCGTCATAGAGTGAAGTTATTAGTAGAGCCATTGCATTAGATGGCGGGTGAAACTGTAATGGTTTTCGTTTAGGCCATGTCAATTTTGCATCACAGTAAAAGAGATCAGAGCCTTTGAAACTGGAGCGAATCAATTTTAACTGCATGTTTGAGAGACTACGCGCAGACCGAGGAAGAGAGCAAAAGGGGAAAGATGAAGAAAGGGATAGCATGCAAATGTTTATTGTTTTTTAATTATGAGAGGTTTTGGACCTTGGCCTACAGAACACCACTGACATAATGCATGTCATCAAGCAAGACTATTAGGGAAGGCAGAGAGACAGGGACCACCTATAGCACACTGACATCACATCCATTTTCATTCCTCTCCATAATTATGTTTTACCCTCTCAACACTCTGGCAGCACAAATCCCGCCATTTATTCATCTCTGAACGTTTACTTCCATTTTCCATCATCCATTAAAAATGATCTGTGCTCCTGACCCCTGAGCTTCTCTCGAAATTACCTCTTTTCTTGCTCAAACTTCATCATGCTCTCTCTTGCTTTTTCCCTCATTCCATCTCTCTCTCTTCTCTTGCTTTCCACTGAATACTGTCACTCATTTCCTGAGTAATCAAAGACAGAACACATGGGGAATTACAGCCAACTCACTTAGTGTGTGGGTTACAAACAGAGTCCACGTGCACTGTGGCATCTAACCATACATTTAGAGACACATTTTACCTACTTATTATAGTGTGATGAACTGACTGATGATTGGTCATTAAGCTGCAGGTGTTAGCTGATATGATAAACAGAGATGTCAGTAGCTGTTATTTCTGTTGCCAAGCGATTTGGATGTTGACGAACAGCCAGGAATGCTACCGTAATAATCCCAAAAGAGCAGAACCAGAGCAACTGGAGGACGAATCCATATGGCGTATAACTGGAGTTGCCATTTCCAACGTTTTCCCTGGGCCACTTTTGACTTGCTGTCACATGGGTGGGCATTTTGCATACAGTACTGATTAAATATATTTTTCTGCAAGTCTCAGGTTTATTATTTTAGTAAATGCATAGGTATACTAACTGTGTATTTGGTAGGGATGGAACTGAATACATTATTTGGAATGAACAGATAATGTTTTCTAAATAGTTACAGTTTTTCCCCTCAGTTTGTGTTACCTTTGTTCCCTCTAAGAGGACAAGTGGACCCAAAACATGCTAGAAAAATGCCTCCAATAGCATCTTTTAATTTGTCAACTGACTGTACATGCTATATTCAGCAAGCTACAGTATGTACAATTACTATCTGAGACTTATAATGAGATCGATTTTCTCACCAAAAATGGAATATCTTGAAGAAAAAAAATCTTTTTGAAAACTACACGAGTTTCCATTCTGACTAAGATTGAGACAGCCTTGAGATAAGAAGAGAGTGTTCAGTCAGTAAATGCTCACCCAGACCCGTCAACAAGCAATGTACAATTGCTTTGAATTAGTTTATGAAGGATCTTTTTCTCCACCAAAAATTGATCAGCATGAACAAGCTCTCTGTTTGAAAATCGTTGAATTCTTTTAACAGAGATATATCACTAGCAATCAGCCTGATCTCTGATGCATCAAGCCATTTTTGCTCACGTATTCCTCTCTCTGTCAGTTCTTTTCAAACCTTGTTAATAGTGCCTGTGCACACTGTCTCGTGTTTCTCACTCACATCTCTCTCTCTTTAGGCTGCCTTTAGGCGTGAGCGCAGAGACCATCTGCTCTCCACAGTCTGTTAGTTTCAGCCTGTTACAGTGCTGTATTTACTCTTCTTACTTCTGTGTACATGTCCTGTCACACTGTGCAACTCTTTCTCTCCTGCAAGTTCTGCCTTAGTTAGTGCAGCTTGATACCTCAGCAATCAGTACGGCTGACAGGCACTGTGGGATATTGCAGAGTCAAAAATTGGCCTGTTCTCTCTTCTTTTCATTATTCCTTCACTGGCACCCCTTTCGAATTCTTCAAATACCCTAAGAAAGTTAGAATGGCTCACTAGTATACAGTTTTATTGCCTATAATAGGCTGAATGACAGAAAAAAATAATTGTGCGTCTCTCTCTTCTTTCAGTCCTTTGATTCCTCTCACCTGGTACATTTACATATTTTCCTGTTTTATCTCTTTTATAATTTCTGTTTGGCAGGGAAGTGTGCATTATTTCTTAGTTTGGGTCAAATTGATTCTAATAATAATAATATAATTACAGTTCAAAATCCAAACTCCTGACTATATCTGTGCATTTAATGGTACTTAGGAATTCATGCTTTGACATGGAATGGTGAACACACAATAAGCTTGCCACTCAAATTGTTAATAGCAGGAAAAAAAGGTTGCTAGGAAACTGGTACACATTGATGTCAAGCTTAAGTTAACTAATGAATGAGGCTAGTGATTTAGATAGCTGGCAGGGTGACACTAAGGTTTTTACTCATTCATCTTCAGTAAGTGCTTTATCCTGGTCAGGATCACTGTGAATCCAGAGGTTATTCCAGGAAAATGTAATGTGGGAATACAACCCTTGATGTAACTCCAGTCCATCATAGGGCACCATGCATGCTAATTTGCTCACTCATTCACACACTCATTCACTCCTCCGTACACTTTAGCGTAGCCAGTACACCAATTGTCATGTTTTTGGGAGGTGGGAGGAAACCAGAGAACCTGGTATGAACAAACTAAATGTACAATGGCAGTATATGTTGGGAATATTAACATTTATTTACTTCGGATGTGCTGGTAAAGTATTAAGAAAAGATACACCCAAAAATATAGAGCAAACTGAACTTGCATATTCATTTGAATATTCAGAAATGCCAGTGTTGTGTCAAAAATCATGAATTCTTTTCGAGAAGCAGTGAATTCCACATTAGCTCAGCAAATTTTCTGGTAAAGACATTGAATACAATCCCATTTAAGATGTTGGAATATAATCATGACAACGAGCAGAATTTATGCTAGGTCCATACACTACACTGTTGCATTTACTATCATGCTGCTACACAAAATGCATAAAAATAGAATATGATTTACATATCACCTTCCAGGGAAATAGTCTCCTCTCTCTATCCTACTCCTGACAGAGATGACAGAGAAATATAACAAAAAAAATACTTTCTACTATATTTACTACCAAAATTAAATATCAGTGGAAATGTTGAATTATTGTTCATTAAAAAAAAAAAAAAAAAACATACAAATCAATACCCAATATTGATTAGATCCGGCACCAGAGATAGGATTATTGCTCTTCAATACATTTTATCATTTAATCTCTACTTGTCCTCACCTTTTATATTATTGACCAACAATTAATGTTTTACTTAAACTATTTATGTTAATGACACAGAATTATTTATATGCTACAATCCATTGAAATTACCATTGCAATAATAATAAATATAATAGTAGGCTGTGGACTAGAAAATTAGCTAAAAAAAAATGCATTTGCCATTTTCGATAAATTATTTTTGAGTAAGCAAAATAGTACCCTCGGTTTTGAAGATGCCAGTAAAGACTATTGTATATATAGTACACAATAAAGCTTGCTGAAGTGTCCCAATATCAGAAAATGAGACTTGATTGAAGAAATACCTCATTACAAACAAACAATTCATTATTATTATTATTATTGTTATTATTATCATTATTATTATTATTATTATTTTATATTGGGACACTTCACTAGGCATTTTCCCTTACATACACCACCATAAAAATGTATAAGCTAAATGTCAGACACAGCATGTTGCCATACTAATGACAACTACAGCTTGTGAATGTACTCATGTCTGAGCTTTGACAAATCCTTAAGGCTTTACTGATAGTTTCACTTTGTGAGATGTACAGTTTAATTAACAACTTTACTTCCTTTTGGTAACACTGTGGGTTGCACAGGTGCCCATTTAGATTAAGGTACCAATGGTTCACTCCTAAGACCTCTATTTATTTAATTACGAATTAGTAAAATAATTGTGAAACTGTACATTTAAAAAAATTACATGATTCTTCTTTAAGTAAAACAAAAAAATTACATTACTTACCATAAACATTAGGAATGACAGCCCATAAAAAATTGTCAGCATTAGATCATGGTTATTAAGCATTTTCTTTTATAGGCTAGGTAAGATTGAGGATATGAATCTTATCATAAACGACTACTACGCCATCCCTATCTATGCCTAACTATCTGCTTCCTAATCAGACAGGACGCACACACACAAGATAAAAGGAGAGGTTCCTGCCTTTAGCATTTCCCCTCCCCCACGACACAATGAGAGAATCGATCCATGTGAATTACGTGACGGGGTTGTGTAAGCCGAGCTCACTGAGCATCTGTCAATGAATAAGGCCACACTCATGTATCCCTATCAATCAAATTTGCAACCTAGATGAAACCAGAGTCTTACCAACATATATGCGCATGAAGATAAATAGGGCACATGTGGGTACGGTGACTCCCAGTTCTTAACAAACACTGAGTAAAGAATTCTCATCACACGTAGTGACAGTGACGTCCTGGTAAAGCGACTCATAGCCATGACCATAAGGTCAGAGGTTCAGGTCCCACCGTGATACATCAAAGACATAAGATTAGCTGTCACTGAGCTACAAATCCATACTGCAGCCCGTGAGTAATTGGACAGGAACAGTATTTATTTATTTTTTTTTGCTTTGGCTCTGCAATTTGGATTTGGATTTGTGTATGAGATTAAAATGTAGAATGTCACCTTCAAATTAAGAATCTATTGACACCGAATATACTCTACATCTATATCGGTGATAGATCTACATCTGTATTTGGTCAGCCATATAGGAATCACAGGGCTTTTTATACAGTATCCAGTTCAGTGTATAGATCAAACCACATAAATTATACCTTTACATAATGCATTATAGGTTTAATTTAAATGAAGAAAAATGTGTGAACATGTAATGTGTAAATGTGAATCAGAGGCGCAGATGTGCATCTTTATCAGCTCATTAGTCCTTCAGTTGACTAATAAGCACACTTGCGTACATGAAGCACCATGAGAACTGACTTCTTTTTTAGCATGCTTAGACATCATCACACATTACATAATTTCATATCAACTCCAAAACATTCTAGATGCAAATTTTCATTCAGCTTTTCAGCTTTGATTAGCTTCTTTTCAGAAATGATTTCAGTTTCATTATTCTTTCAGAATTTTGTTTATATAAAATAAGGATTTGTTGATTTGTTCAGGATAAACTTGGCTCACCTGTATTTAGCTTGTTATTGAATGTGACTTCAGTTAAATCTGACCTATTGGAGTTCTAAGTAGCTATAAATAGAGCTGATATAACTACAGGTAAGGTTGGAACACGGTTCAGATTGTTGCCTGTCCTATGACTTTAAAAAGTTTTATTAAAAACAGAGCACACTTTCATAACTGTCTTTTCTGCTGCAAACTTAGACAAAACCACCTCCACTCAGTTTAACTGAAAATTATTATTTACTTTCTTTTTACTTCTTTCCTCAGATCTTGGACTGGTCTTTCTTTTCTTGGACCTTCCTGAAATCTTGGATAGCCTACTGAATGCTTTCCTTTTATTCGCACACTATTGCAACATCTATATCAATTAGGGCAGTTTTCATGTAAATTAGGTGTATATGAGGTAAAATGCAGGCGTGTTCTATGCATATGACATGTAGATAAGGGAGTAGTGGACTGGAGCTTACGTCCACACAGCTGAAAGTAAACTCCGTTCAAATTACTGCTCGTTTTGTTGTCGTACAGGAGTTTCATGAATCAGAAGCAGATTCGTTTATACGTCATTCAATGCGTTCACATCTTCTTTCATTTCCAGAGCCATTGTATTTTATATGTTAATGACAATTTAGTAAACACTCACTGTCAACACAGCTAGTCACTGCTTTGCCTTTCAATATTCATTTGTCAATAACAGTAGCATTGACATTCAGCTATTAATGAATACATTTTAAAGATTCCATTCCTAATGATCTCTCTGTCTTTGGAATCTTTACATTTAGCTTGCACATGGGGTTGCTAACTATTTGGAGTGAGATTTGTAAACCTAAAATGTTGTTTAGCCTCATTTTAGTGAAATATGAAGATCAACGAAGTATCACTATCTGCAAAGCAAGCCATTATGAGGTGAAAAAATTAAGAAAACAAAAAAAATCAAAAGAACCAACTGGTGTAACCACAGAAGACACAAGATGTCAATACAATCAGTCATGAAGAAAAACTGTTGAACAGATCAAGGACACAACCTCAGAGTAAGAGACAAGAGTATAGAGCAGTAATTTGCAATCCACTTACTGGGGTTGTATTGTACAGACTTCTACAACAGAACTGTGTGAAGTTCTTATTGTTTCAATTCATTACACTAATGAACCAAATGGTAGTTCAGTGCAAAAGTGAATAGTGGAGATGATGCTATTAGGTTTTTACTGCAGCACAGGCTGCAAAGGAGAACTACCATGGTTCCCATTTTAACCCATGCAGTTCATTAGCTGATTGAAATAATAACCTCTTACAAAATCAATATCAAAAAGGAGCACATCCTCTCGTCATTTATCTCTCCGTCTTTTTCCTTTTTCAAGTGAATGACTCATTTTAAAAATAAATCTGCAATTTTCAAACTGGTATACTGTACAGGTAAACACCAGATATATTTACATAGTTTTAAGAATTTAAAACTATGTAAATTTAAGAATTTCTGTCAAGTTATGTGCCATCATTTTGTTCTTTAGCGCATCTTCGTCTAAGCTCTGTTAGTGCATTTTTTTAACCACATGCAAATTATTTAACCGCATGCAAATTATGGTTAAATAGATTTAGAAAAGAGAGAACACATGAGGCAAAAGCTCCATAAAATATAAGCTGGACAAACCACCTTTAAATGATAATTCAATAAGCGCTTAATGTACAGTTAATAACGTAGTGCAGGTGCAAGAAGGCTGCCAACGTGATATGATTGAAGAACAGCCATTATTTTATTAGAGAGAGAATATGTGTGTGTGTGAGCATGCATGACCACCATACACACACACACACACACACACACACATACACACAACTCAGAAACAGCATGGCATGCTGAGACTGAAATTCAATTATGGAATGAAAGGGGAAGAATGCCAAGCAAACTGCCAGGAGAATGATAGGCGTAGCTTTAATTCTCTCTCACTTTCTCACTTTCTTCATGCTTCACCTTGTTTCTGTCATTGTGTTGAATCAATTCACAGTGACAGCCAGGAAATTAGCTCAATTAAAGCGTAATTAAATAAATTTACAAAAATTCTCAAAACATGGCAACAAATATTACATTAAATTATTTTAATTGCTTGAAATGCTGAAATGCTTAAAAGGATCATATCATAGAAAACTGGATTTTTCTTAGAGTAAGTAAACATTGTTGAACTATGAATGTATGTACCAGGGGTATTCAAATAAAAAGTTTTTAGGTCCAGTTACATAAAATGATTTAGCAGTTACATGAAATGATTTAACATGGTTGTTTTGTTTCATAGTGGTGCGTCACATTGCAACTTTAACTAGTGCCACAGACTCAATAGACGAGACGTTCTGAATTTGAAGCAGACATAATAAACACATATGTCTCTGTCCATTCTGGTTTTGTTGTCAACTCGGTCGGTTCGCTAATCAGACCAATGAGGATGAAGTGAAAAATCTACAAAATCTGTGAAATCCCTCCCCTTTCTAAACTAATGTCTTTAGCCCTGTAGCTAGTCTCTGGACCAATGAGCTGTCTTCAGCTACATACTTTACATAAATTCATCTGACTGTTTCAATGAAAGATCTGCTGTTTTTTTTTTTTAATATGTTTATCATCTCTGCTGCAGTATTTAATCAAGTACTTGGTTTGGTTTGCTGATCTATACAATCCATATTGTCTTCAGCGACAGCCCATTTTGAATTCTTCCTGGTGGTAATAGTCATATAAACTTTTAAACGTGGCTGTAATACCATATGGATTACATTAAAGTATTATTACTACCTTTACTGAAGTCAGTAGCAGAGCTATTGGAGAAGATGATGTAAGGGTAAAAGGCCAAATGTATCTTTGCAAAGCCTTTTAAATTATTTTTTTTAGGCCAGACTGCATTTTGAACGAGGCAAACTGCAATGTCAAAATATTACTGCAGAATAATAGTCACGCGGAAATATACTGAACTCGACAGCAAGCCTGCGCCCCTAAGTAGTCATTCCATTCTGTATTATCTCTTAATGACTATTCAGTATGAACATTCAGAAAAAACTGTACTAAAATGTACCTCTAAACTGCTTGTCATATTTCAACCCTTACTATATACTTTTCTCTAAGGAAAGTGAATATAGTCTGTGATTTTTTTATTCTGTTATAGCTGAGGAAATCACAACCCACCATTAGCAAAGTTATGTTTCTTATAACGTCCTTAAAGTTTTTAGCCTGTTTGACTGGTCAATTGAATTACATTGGTTTAAACCAAACCTCAATAATTGTAAATAATGTCAACTTGGACCTATTGTGCTCTATCAGTAGAAACTTCTGGAATAAAATGCTCTATGGCTCCATTAAACAGCCAGAATATTATTGTACAAATTTAAATAATGAGCTTAATATTTAAATAGTTCATTAAAGAAATCTGTACAGGGATTTCTTGATCTAGGGATTTTTGTTTAGCTGCAAAACATTTGAGAAACCGTGATCTAGGGTATATCTCCTTCTGTCTCCAAACTGAGTATGACGAAAAAGAGGTGCTGTCGAGAGACAGAGACAGAAAAGAGAATATAAGCATGAAATGTTGCCTCTTACACTGAATATAACTCAATGTGGCTCTTCAGCATGTGTAATAATGAGAGTGAATAATATGACACAGTATGCCTCTCATCATAATATGAGGACCATTACATCTACAAGATCAAATATTCACCTATATGCACATAAAACATAGAGAAATAAAGTGACAGAATACTACATTTCCTTATAAGCTGGAAGACATCACAGGGTTTTAGTTGTATTTTGCAACCAAGAAGCTTGGATGATTCTAAAAGATGGTAAATTCAATGTTTCTACACTGCTGTAACCAATGCGAATGCAGCAGCTGCATCCAATAGTGTTAAAGCACATCAGCATTACTGATACTGTTCACTGTGGTGTGCACCACTGCAGGAGAGCAGCTCAGTAGCAGAAAGAAATCTGATAGAAATCTGATAGGCACATTTCAATTTTTCACTTTGTAATTGCTTGAGCCCCCATTCAGACTTAAATTCAGATGCTCCTGTTGCAACTGACTGAACGTTTCTCATAGAAGGAATGATGGGAGACAGGACAGGGGAAGCAGAGTAAATAGCAGAGGATGGGGTGGAAATGATTTACAATGCAAAGAAGCAGAGAAACCTCTGGAAAAGGTGATGGGGAAAAAGGGGGGAAAGTACGAATGTGATGAAGCAATAACTAGAAGCGTGAATGCACTGAGCGAGAAATGGAGGGAGATGATGAAACTGACACTGTACAGAGACAGAGAAAGATAAAGGTGAAGGACTAAGAGGGAAAAAGATGAGAATAGAGGGGAAGACGGAAAATAAGGAGATAAGAGGTAAAAGTAAAAAGAGAGAAAAAATATATGTATGAGTGTATTAGAGAATGAGAAGTGTGCTAGAGAAGCACAAGAGCTCAGATTTGTAGTATGTGTATATACAGTATGTGGATGTGTTTTGGTTTGTGTGTGTGTGTGTGTGTGTGTGTGTGTGTGTGTGTGTGTGTGTGTGTGTGTGTGTGTGTGTGTGTAAGTGAGTCAGTGTGTGTGAATGAATTAGTGCACTGCAGGCCAGTTCTTCCTCCTGAGCTCCCAGGATCAGTACAGTAAAGCTGGCTGAGCTCTCCTGCAGTCCTGGCTGAGCTAGTCATCTCAACCATCCAATCACACACACACACACACACACACACACACACACACACACATTCTACATTGTCTCTTTATTCAGCTGTTTTAGAACGTCTTGTACCTGTCCCTTGGTGTTATGGACACCAATATGCAAGTGTACCTACAAAAATAATAAAATAATAAAGATAAAGCCTTTTTTTATTTTATAATTTGTCACTTCTGGGCAAATTATTTTAAAAAATCTGACTCATCCTGTACTAGTCTTCTTTTCATCCAGTTAAATGCTCTCTACGATGGATATGTACCACCACTGGGGGTGGGTCTTGCTCTAAAGTAGCAGTTTTTTTACGCAGAAACATTGTTTGTCTGTGCAGTTTTGGCTTTGCGTCTTGCTGCACACCATTCCCTTTTCCAACTAGAGGAAAAAAATGGCTGGGGTTTATGCTTTTGAACAGGGTGCAATTTGTGCAGGCTCATGGTTATGTGACAGGCACTTTTCAGAGGAGTGTTTTACCTTGGAGCTGTTGCTGTTGCTGGAATGTTTTGCTACCTCAGACTGATTCAGAATGTGATTCTGTCTCTATACACTGTCAGGGCTTCTCCTTCAGGAAGAGTAAGTAATTTATCACTCAGACACATCAGATGAATCCCGGTAACAACTGCGCGGCTCTCCATCACCATCTGCACCTCTGACAGTTGGCCTTGGCTTAAACATTTACAGAGTAACTCCATAACCACATGGCATTTCATAGGATACTGTCCTTGTTAAAGTTGACAGATGTGGGTGAACGTGAGAAATGCTTCACAGTTGAAAAAGGCTTTTGTTACACTCTTTGCTGTTCCATATTTAAAATTGTTCAGCTTAGGCAGGGTGTGGCATATTGCAAACGCTATTGTCTGCTGAGAAAATCAATCCAGCACTTCAACGCACTGACTTACTGTTTCAGAAGGAAATATGTCAACATACAGAACCAAATCGCATCTCTCAAACCATTTAATGAGGAAGCATTTCAATTCTGTTCTTCATCCAGCTTTCCTCTTGTGCTCCCTATTTTCTCTCTCTCTCTCACTTACAGCCTCCTCCAGCGAAACATCTCATACAGTTGTGAATCTGAGACCAGCAGCATTGCCAGAGCGACATAAAACATTAATAATGCCTGAGCGATGTGTCTATTCCCTCTACTGCTATCTGGAGTAGGCAGTATTATACACTCTCTGGTGCATAAGACTAGATTCTGAAGAGTATGCATACATTAAAAAGGGTGTATGTGGTGGGAAGAGCTGTATATGCCTTTTCAACCTAATCTCTCCCCACATCTGTAGTGTATGTGTGATTACCACAGGCTTTCAATACATTTTCCTGAACTGAGAAAAGAACAGAAAGCATGTTTATTCAAGACTCACTTCATTGAAACCCAAGGGCAGTGGACTGGAAGTCAATGTAATATTTCATATAATATGTTTTGTAATATGTAAATTAATTCTTCAAATAATATTGGAAAATTAAGCTCTAAGTCTGCATAATTCATCCTTTCAGTCAGCATTGCAGTCAGTTCTTTCATGGATGATAGAGATTCTCCGGGAAAACACAAATAACCAAATTTACCGTATTGCTGCAGAAAAGGAAAGTTCAATTTTTTTTAAATAGAAAATTTACAGAAATCAGGATGTAGATTTAGATGAAACCTTGAGAGAAACCAGACTAAAAAAGGAACATACCCTGTTCTTGGGATTATAAATCTCTACACTTCTACAAATGTATACTATAACGTCAAACAGTATTAAGAGTGTTGAAAGGATGTTCAGTATGAGTATATTGTGAATAAGTGTTTTGGGATAAAGACTGGCCAGTCTTTATGATAACAGCAGCAGTTCTTAGGTCTACAGTATCCAGGCGAGATTCTCCACTGAAGCAAGAGTGAGACTTGCTTGTGAGAAGAGTGAGAAGAAGTGCAATCTTGAGGGTATCCATGTGAGACCATCCACTGTAGCAGAAAGTGATTCAAATAGAACAACACAACTACAGCTTTAGTAACACCTTCTCCTATATCTTTGTCACTCTAAACCCTTTACAGATAGAGAGCAACGTTTTAATGCATTCTGTAGTCACATATTTTAAATGTAACTACTCTCAGTGGATTTGCTCTTCTTCACTCGGTATAGGATATGTATCAAAATGATCAGTAAAACATGACAGAGATTAGGTTAAAAACGTTAGAGTATTTCTTTAAAACCCTGCTGTTCTCTTGTTAGATAGTTTATTGTTATTGTACTCCCTGCACTGTAGGAATTAGCCCTCAGCCACCAGGCTCACAACTAAACAAGCCTCATATAAAGTGATGTTCAGTAGTCGTAACTCCTGATGTCTTTGGAAAACAGCTTCATTCTCACTACCTCTCTCAGCCTTTAACAGACAAACACATTTGATCACATTGAGTAACTCACACAGTATGCATAGTCATATCTGTGTGCGTTCATTATGCAGTATATGGTGGATCCCCTGCTTTCTAAACCCTGGTAAAATAAAACAGCAAAAATAGCACTGAGCTCAGGAGAACTCTTAATGGACAAGGACAATCCACACACATCAGCCAATGCTTTTATTTACAAAACACCAAGGCCACAGAACACACAGACATCCCTCTCTCTCTATCTCTCTCATACACATACACAAATATACACAACGCCTTCCATCGAACAGGAAGTCACTATGCAGAAACCAGGTTGGATTCAGGGCCATTTTTTAAATTTCTAATAGACTCGCAGCTTTCACGCTGTGTAATCAATCATTTCTTTTTCTCTCTTTCTATTCCCAATCAGCAGCCCTCCTCTTTCATTAAGCTGTAGCCAAAAACCTTGAATACACAGCTGTGTGACTGAAGTTACAGTACAAATGGTTGAAAAGTGTTTCACCCACTGATTTAAGACATCACTGGCACCACACTGCATGTGCCACTTGTGTGTTTGTCAGTGTTGAAAAATGTATTAAATGTACACTTATGTCTAAATACATGTTTAATTCATTTGCATATTGTCCAAAATGTTTTGTAATTTTTAAGGCACTCAGCTAATACTTGGTCATTAGATGACCAGTATTGGGATTACTACAAATTGGTATCACTATGAATCTGAACCTGCATTTGTATTATCAAGTGACAAAGCAAGTAACATTTGAACTGAGATGTCTGACTGGCTCAAATGATCCCTCGGACAACTCTTATGGCACATGTGAGTGAATCCTCACTCACACCTTTAGTTCCTACCTGCAGTTAGTAACCATTTCCTGTCTGAGATGCAAAAATGGAAGAAAAACTGATAACCATGGTTTCAACCTATCCTGCCAAATTCAACCTCTCACTAAATGTGTATTAAAACATTATGAAGAAAAATAAAGCTCGGAAGGAAGTAGCAGGGCAGCACATTGGCGCAGATGGTAGTGTTACCACATCATAGTTACAGGGTCCCTGGTTCAATCCTGTGCTTGGGTTACTGTCTGCCCTTTCTGAGTTTCTGTGTATGTTCATCCCATGTCTATGTGGGTTTCTTCCTGATTCTCTGGTTTCCTCACACCTCCCAGAAACAGGCCAGTAGGCAGCTTGGCTAAGATAGACTGCCCCTAGTTGTGAATCAGGAATGTGTTATAAGTGTGTGTGTGTGGTTCCCTGTGATGGACTGGTGTACCAGTGTTCCTGGGATAAGCTCAGGCTCTACCATGACCCTGACCAGGATAAACTGGTTACTGAAAGTGAGGAAGTAGCAGAGATTGTTGGTGCCTCTGATGTGTGAATGTATAGCTAGTACAATTAGCTTGCTCTGCTAAACCACTGGACAAAGCATGCTCACTAGAAGTAAAGAACAAGCAACGTGTTGCTTGCTAGTGTGAATGCAGGTTGAGACTTTCCTCTTTACAAAAAATATATACAACTCAAAATCTTACAAAGTGATTCTGAGTCAAATAGACTGCCTAAAATGTGTACTACAAACAAACTCTCACATATTCCCATGTGTCTACTTCCTCAGTGTTCTGTCAGAGACAATAGTAAGAGCCACTAGTAATTAGCCACTAGGCTTAGTTGGGCGTGCCTCCAAACGTAAAATGGATCTCCTAATGCCACAATAACAGTAATTTAAATTGCAGGAACCTTGGATGGCCTTCCTCTGCCCTCTCTTAGCTTGGCACCGCCGTTGAAATGTGCCGGCATCAGCACTGCAGCTGACTTGATTTGCAGCAGTAATATCAGCAGACTTACTCCCGAAACCGGCTTGATGGCCTGCTGGTCACTGCACTATACCTCCAAAAGCACCAGAGACAGACTGGTATAATAATGAGCACATTAATTCTGTATGTGTACTGCATGTGGGTGCACACACACACACACACACACACACACACACAAACACACATGTATACATATACATTTAAAAGTTACATGTTCATGATATTACCTCCAATACACAGGCAGAGACACAGGCACAAATCTTTAACTGCCAGCAGTGGAGTTGCTGCACAGTTTAATTGGCACATGTGTCAAGTTTCCCCTATGCCTTAGCTAGACAACTTCATCTGAGTGAGAGTTTTTCCACCACACATTCGGAAACAAGAAGTGTCACACACAGGAGTCAGCAGCACCTGAGTTTTTAATTTTTTTTCTACCAACCTCAATAGACAACTGGAGCAGTCACAGTGATAACAGACAAAGTGAAGTGAAGTGAAGTGACTTGTGGCCAAGTATGGGGACCCATACTCGGAATTTGTGCTCTGCATTTAACCCATCCAAGTGCGCACACACACACACCATGAACACACACCCGGAGCAGTGGGCAGCCTTTTTTGCTGCGGCGCCCGGGGAGCAGTTGGGGGTTCGGTGCCTTGCTCAAGGGTCTCACCTCAGTCGTGGTGTTGAGGGTGGAAGAGAGCGCTGCTCATTCACTCCCCCACCTACAATCCCTACCAGACCTGAGACTCAGCCCATAACCTTCAGGTTCACCTTCGGGTTGCAAGTCGGACTCTCTATCCATTAGGCCACGACTGCCCCCTGGAAATGGAAATGGAAATGGAAATGGAAATGGAAATGGAAAAGGAAAAGGAAAAGGAAAAAAAAGTGTGTTCTGTACTGTAAACCTAACTAACTGTTTAACCCAACATTTCTCCATACTAGAATACAACATTTACATACTACACTATATTTATATAGTGTATGGGTGTGCAGGAAGACAAGAAGCAGACGCATTTCCATAATACACATTAGGAAAACGTTCATCTGCTTATTTCAAGAACAGCATCACTTTAAAGTGAGAATAAAGTGAAGAACACTGGCACATCAACCTTTTCATTGTCTCAACATCCTTCATTTCTTTTCTTTTTATGTCAGTCCAGCACTGATCTTCATTTTCTCTTTTGAACATGTGAAACCAAGCCAAGGAGTCTGAGCATATGTTATTTACAAAAGCAGATATCTCTATTTTAATTAGGGTGAAAATGAAGTGATACAGTAAACTAGTAAGCTCCCGAGACATAATAAATGATAGTGTATTAACAACTGAATCCTTTAATGAGACTGCTACTTTTTCCTGGACCCCCCCCTCCCCGCCACCCATTTCTCTGGAATTTCATTCCACCCCTTTTTTTCCTTTTATGTCTTCTTTTGGTGAGAGGACATTTATGAGATAAGAATGGTGTGTAACCCCACCATGGTTCACAAACACATCTTTAAAAAGGCTGCACTGTGAGCTCTGAGCATCTGGATCTCTGAGCATCCATCTTATCACTGTAGACCAGCTTCAAATCTTATCGCTGTGGACCAGCCCAAGCCCATATGGTTTTAGAAAGAAAGTGAGAGAGAAGAGAAGAGAGAGATGTGTGATGCAAGCATCCAGGTTTGCATAAAAAGGAAAACAGCTAGAAATTTGCTCATGCCGTGTTCATTTATTGCCGTGCGCATGCGAGAGTTGTATCACAGAGGGAAAATTTTATTACACCCTGAGAAACACACCATGAATACTGCTAATGTGATATTTTTAGAAAGCGTTTAGATATATTTCTGCCTAGAGCCAGTATATAAAGGATTTCTAACTTGATACACTTAGTAAGACAGCTGTGGCTAAGTATACATTTTTAGTCCAGTGGTTTCTCCTCACAGTCTATAAAATGAATTATGATTCTTGAAACTTTACAGGGTTATAAGGTAAGAGGTACATTTTGCTAATCCCTTCTGCCTATGGCCAAATTTTGTTGTCAGGCACATCAGACATACACTCATCGTCCACTTTAATAGGAGCTCCTACACACCTGCTCATTAATGCAGTTATCCAGTCAGCCAATCATGTGGCAGCAGCACAATGTATAAAATCATGCAGATAAAGGTTAAGGTTAACTTCAGTTATCATCAGAATGGGAAAAAGTGTGATCTCTGTGACTTTAACCATGGCACGGCTGTTGGTGCCAGATGGTCTAGTTTGATTATTTCAGAAACTGCTGACACAGAATGGTGCGTAAGACAAAAACATCCTGTGTGCAGAGGGGGTGCAGGCTGAAACACCTTGTTGATGAGATGAGAATGACCAGAGTTGTCTGAGCTGACAGGAAGTGTATAGTAACTCAAATAAGCACTCTTTACAACAGTGGTGAGCAGAAAAGCATCTCAGAAAGCACAACACATGTAACCTTGAGGTGGATGGATTACAACAGCAGAAGACCACATCAGGTTCCACTCCTGTCAGCCAAGAACAGGAGTCTGAGGCTATCATGGGTGCAGAAAACCTCACCAAAACTGGCCAGCTGAAGACTGGAAAACAGACCTGGTGATTTTTTTTCTAATCTTCAACTGTCCAGTTTGGGTGATTCTGGACACTGCTGTTAAGTGAGAAGGCCTGGGGTACAGTCGGCTTTCCAACTCATCCCAAAGGTGCCACCTGAGTTCTTCCACACCATCCCTGGCAATCCATGTCTTCATGGACCTCGCTTTGTGCACATGGGCATTGTCATGATGAAACAGGCTTGGCCCTTTATGGGTGTGATGGTCAGGGGTCCACATACTTTTGGCCATATCGTGTATATAAGACTAATCTACGATGTCTCAGCCCACACCTGTAGCATGCTTTACATGATTTTATCCACTTCTAATGACTGTAATATACTAAACAATCCTTCACCCAACAAAACTACTTTTTCTTGTGTATTTTACATTGGTCTTATTCTAAAACTTCCAGACACAGAAAGCAAATGAGCGGGGTGCTGGCACGCTCTGGAGTTCGAATGCCATGTGGAGCTGATAAACCCACAGCCGTTTGACTTTTGTTAGCCACATGCCTTTCAATTACCCAGTCTAGCTGGCTCAGAGATTAATGAAGGCTCTGTGTGAATTTCAAACACTGGTGAGAGTGCAAAACCCCGTGAAAGAATAAAACAAAGGGAAAGAAAGCTTGACTACAGCCATGGAAGAGGGGGAGAAGATGAAAGAGAATGGGAGGAACAATTACATCTCCACACAGTAAGGTGAGAAAGAGAAAGAGAAGCAAAAACTATGAGCAAAAGAAGAACAAAGCGCCAAGGGGTAGGACAAACACTGAAGCGAGGGGGAGAATGAAAAGATGATAGGGAAGAAGATAGAACAGCATGTGACAAGGATGAAAATGATCATCTGATGGAGGAAGGCCAATCTCCCAATCATAAGCCATAAGGCTATGATGCTCTGCTATACTACACTACACTGGGTTGTGCATAATATATCAATGATTATCTGGATTTTTAGCACATCTCTTGTTTACTGTTGACAATTGCAGTCCACGAGAGCAGCTTTTTTCATACTAAAAGTGCATACACAAGCAAATACACACTATTGTGCTAGAACACTCATTAAATCTTCCAGTAAATCACTCACTAATTACAGCAGCTTAACCTTGTGTGACACATCCTGAATAGTGATTCGCTCTTGTACTGCTTATCACTAATGGGTCTTGATAGACCAAGCCACATCATAAAATTACCAACATTAAACAATACTCTTTCCAATTTTCATAATGATGAAATAATGACTCTTTCAGCACCTAGCAAATATATAATATAGCTTGAGAATGGATTCTCAGTTGTCACTAATCCCAGGTCTGGCCTGTTACCTGCCATTCTCAATCTCTGTGTTGGTGCTGATGTGTGATTCTGCCTTCAGGGAAAAAAATAACTGAATCTATTCCTTCCTCCATAGTGTATATATTTATTGTAGGGACGCCCATTTCTCCATTCCTTTCCCTATGGGAACATCTCCTCGCTTCAGAAACTCAAAACAGAAAAAAACTGTTTCACACAGTGATTCACCAAAGGTAGCCACAATCTTTTCCAATTTCGATGTGATATTACCTCATTTTTAGAGCTGCTGTATTGACAACAGTGTTTCTATTGCATTTTTTCACAATGCTATATTGTAGTGAGCTGTTGGACTCAGTGGAGTGGCAAAAAAAACGAGGGTCAAGCACTGTGGGAAGCTAAAGCGGTGAAAAATCAATCCCCTCCTAAAGCTTGAATAAAAGGTACCTCCTCCTCGCTTTACGTTACAAGCCAGTCCCAGGAGAAGCCTCCCTTTCCATTCACAATGATGTGAAGGAGGATCAAGACCCGGGACTTAGCAAAAAGACAATGTTTCAGTGGCAACATGCCAATAGAAGCAATGCTGTATGCTGAAAAGAAACAATGGGTGGTTGTTTGAACATGGGGCAAATAGGTCACTATTAAGTTTAGTCATTGAAAAAATTGTAAAAAAAAAAAAAAAAAATGCTGGTTGAATGACTTTTATAAAGGTTAGCATGAAATCTGAAGTCAAAAAAAATTACATTAGACTGCTATGTGGATCAAACCCAGATCTAGCCCATTTATTTTTTTTGGATTAATAAAAAAAAAACACAAACAGACAGTGCAGTCTATGGGTTTCCTCCATATACTGAATGCACGCAAGATCAAAAATAAACTTGAAAATAATTCTAGGATAATTTTTTATACAAAACACAGCATCACAGAAAACCCACCAGACTTCTCAAAACCCACCAGTGACACACCCTTCCATTTGGAGATGCTCCTCCCATTTGGAGTTAGCCTGTCATAATACCTGAACATTTCATTTTTGAGTAAATCCTGTTTAACCCTGTATGTTTAACCGGAATGCAATTTATTCTCAAGAGACAATGCCGATTAAAAAAAAAAAAAAAAATACATGATCCCTTCGCCCCACTGAGACAGACCTGCTTCTGGTAGTTCACATGCTATGCTTTCTGTCTTATTCACTGCACCCACTTCATATCCTAACTTTACTACTTCTCCCATATGGCCTTTCTTCATTCTTACTCCTGTAGAGAAATGCTGCTAATTGCCTTCGCTGGACACATTTTAACGATTACCCTGGGCTATTTTTTTTTTTTTGCGTTAATGAGATTAGAGCAACTAGTCATGGATGCCCAGAGATATGTGAAATAATGATCGTATCAATTGTGTTGATGCACATAACCTAACTGTGTGTCTGTTTCAGGAAACTAAATTTAGGCAGTATCAGCTCTGCCTCAATTTTATGCCTGGGTATGCACCATCAGCAGCACACAACTACTCATCAAATGCAGCATGATGCCACAGCATGCATGTTCAGAGGTTTTAATGTCATTATTCAAGTTTGGCATGAACCCCAGGAACTAACCATCCTCAGCAGAGCTCTGGTGTTTTGCAGCCACATGGATACATCATCAGGTAATGTGGAGAGTCACTATTAAGACTATTCAAAGTAAGTAACAAAACATTTACACTGATGGAGTGATGGCTTCAAGAGATGCAAGACTTAGAACATGCTTATGCCTCAGTGAAAGCAGTGACGCCGAGTGGCCCTGAGGGGCCGATAAGCATCCTGCACATGAAATGCATGAAAGAGCCTTTGGAATAAATCCCTGGAGAAGGTATAAAAAGTCCCTAAGCGGGGAAAGAATACTGGACTCTACAAACTTAGATTTGGCCCCTCCAGCATTAAAGAGAACTGATCTGATGGCTGAATTATTGAAGTGAAAGGGCTTGTAGATATCTCCATTCAAATCAGACCATCCCAATTATTTCAGGTTCTCATTATTATTAGTCCTCATTTTTGTTCTCCTAAGCCTTATTGATAGTGCTACCCTTGTTACTTTGTGTTTGAATTAGTGTGGCTCTTTTTCAAAGAAAATTTGGAAGAACCACCTGATATCATTTATTAAAGTATGTATAATTACTTTTTTTTTTTAATTACTGGTACTTTAATTCACAATTGATAAAGCTGTCATGAGTGTCAAGGTCGAAAAGCCAGAGCAAATAATATTGGGCTGCTGGAGAACAAGGAGTGCTAAATTATAAAGTAATCAATAACACTAGAAGTAAGAATTGATCATTAGAGAAAAAAAAAGAAAGCTAAGCAAATAATAATAATAATAATAATAATAATAGCAGAAATGGTAAAACAAATAAGAAATTGGAAAACAGAATGATGTATTTTGCTGATTGCCAGTCTCAAAGTCAAAGTACTCAAAACTTTCACCCTTCACTCTTATAATGTAATATTAGCCTAATCGTTTGGCATTGTTTTCCTTATTGGTAGTTCTTAATACACCACAGAGTTTGGAAAAATAGACGAGCATAAAAAGTGACCAAGGAAGTCCATTTTTTAATGACACCTTTACATGGAAATCCATAGAGAACTGCTACACATGTGGCTCAGAACCATGCTGGAACAGTGGTGGAAATCACAACACACCATTACAAAAGCTATTATATTTACTTTTAAAGTCCTTATAGCTATTAATCTAATTTACTTGATCAACTGAATTGGATTTAATCCAAAATGCAATAACTCCAAAACACACAGGCTTTTAAATAAAGTTTCCTTAGAGCTAATGTTTTCTGTCAGTGGAATTTCCAACAATAAAAAGCTCTAATAAATAGCCAGAATATTACTGTGCACACTTAGGTAATGTTAATGTTTAATGAATCTGTACTGAGGGGGTCCATTTACCATTAAAGGGGTAAAACTTTAAGAACCCCTGCCCTAGAGAAGGATTCTAGGGAAAAAAGCTATTTGCTACGATTTTGCAGTGTGGACAGGAGCTAATGAAAGCAAGGTGAATGTGTGTGCGTGTGTGTGTGGGTGTGTGTGTGGGTGTGTGTGTGTGTTTGGAGGTGATTTGGGTGAGTGGGCCTCTTGGGGCAGGCAGGACTTTACAGTAATAAAGCTAAGGTAACATAGAAGCCATGCTGCTCTCTCTTGTTCTCCTTCTCCCAGCTAACTCAGTGATGCCTCCACTTTAATTGGACAGCAGAAGCTCTGAGCCTGATGCTAGCCCTGGCACGCGTACATGCAAAATGAACAGAAGCATACATATACATCACACAAACAGCACTCCTCTGTCTCAAGTCTTAAGACATCACGCAGACAGAAAACAAATATACAGGCATGCATATAACAATGAAACATTCGAAGCATATAAAGAGAAAGTAGACATACACACGTCAATGCTACCAACATTTCACTATCGACACCTGCTTCATTTCTTTTAGGATACACACTCAAACACTCTTTCTCCTTCACTTCCATCTCTCCTGATCCTTCCCTCTCTTTTTTCCTTCTCTCTGCCTGGTAAAATAGGCCACATCAATTTTTTACACGCCGTCTTCTCTGCTTTCATAATGGAGCTGAGCCCGAGTTATGGCTGTGTCAGATCTGCATTGTAAATCATTTACAATCTCATCCAACCTCCTTGTGGACCACAGGCTTTAGTCAGATGCAACCTGGGAGTTCACTGTGCGTAATCACATGAATAAGTGTTAGTGTAGTCAGTGAGTGCCAGAGCTTGTGGGTCACGGATGTGGGAGGAGACTGTTTCACAGGTGAAGGTGAAACAGAAGCTTCCTGCTCAATGTGGGTTAATTGCGGACTTGCCCCTCGCTGTGTCCTCTCACATGCAGCTCACCGCAGGCCGTGCTGTAATGATATGGATATTAAAGAGCACACTGCTTTCTCCATACACAAACAGATGATGCATGCTTCTGCCTGGGTAATAGCAATGCAGCACTACCAGCATCAAGCCTGATTCTGTTTAGTTCAATTCCCTCCCCACTTTGCTCTTGCAAAACAAATGATACCCTCAGCAGGCCCTCTGAACTACAATATAGCAAAGTGATATTGTGTGTGTGTGGGTGTGTGTGTGGGTGTGTGTGTGGGTGTGTGTGTGGGTGTGGGTGTGTATACTCTATCCTACTGCTTTCAAACGTCGATGTCTGAAAGTGTATGATTATAAGCCCTGACACACAAGCTACAGATGTGGGAGAGTCATTGGGGTAGTACCCAGGGGCAGACACATAAAAAGGGCAGCTCTTAGTCTTACATGCAGTGATGAAAAAAGAAAAACAGGGGCACCTGTAGGGAATTAACTTTTTTCTATCTCTCACGTTTTCTTGCATATAGGAGCTCATAGAGGGCACGCATGTTTATCTTCTTGCATCTAGGGGAGCCTGTAATGCACTGCATCTCATTTTCTCTACTGTAAAGGCACTCATTAGGGCACTTTATCATGTTCTGTAACACGAAGGGAAACCCTTCATGGCACCACGTCACATATTCTCCACTGGAAGGGCGCCCTATAGGGGACCTATAGGTTCACATTTTCTAGAGGGCATTTCATCACCGTTTGAAGGACAGCCATTAGAGCACATCACATTTTCTTCACTGTAAGGGCACCCAATAGGGCACTTTATCTACCTTAGGGAGCCCTAGAGGGCACTTTCTTTGCATTTTTCAACCATGAGACCACAAATCCCCCCTAAATATGTATCTTTCACCTGTAAATGTGAATATAGCATGTTTAAATTATTTAAGGAAAATAACTGGACCATTATTACCTTTTAGACTAGTGCTTTAAAGTACACTATATGCACCTTTCTAGCTAAAAGAAACATAGTAAAAGTATAAATGATGTATGCTTGACGGTATCACCCCGACAAGGAGAGTACAGTTGAGTACCCTTTTTTTCAGAAAGTGTACTCAGAAGAGTTCTTGTATTCTTGTTTTATCATGTTATGAGTTAGAAAGAGTATCACATCTCCATTTTAAATAATATTTATTTATTTATTTATTTATTTAAAATCTAGTCTATATCTGACACATCTGTAGCAAATATGTGATCACCACAGACAAGTATTTCCCTGTAATGTGAAAAGAACAGAAAACCATGTCTAGGTCCGGTTTTCGGAGCAGGTCATAAATGTTTAAATTAAGCATTACATAATGTAAATTCAAAGCTACTGTATAACTATTCAATTTGAACAATTATGATGAGACAGTTATAAGAGAATGCCTTTCTAATTGTTATCTAGTATTATTCACTATTGGAGCAATACAGTGAAAATTAATTCTACAGTAGTTCTTATGCTTTTATTAAGATTTTGTGATATCTATGAGTGATTACGCAGAAACTTTGCAGTGAAGACCACATCACTGTGATTATATCCTAAACATTATTCAAAGTTGACAGTAATGCCATGTCTGAAGGTGATGTAACTTTGTGGGTGATTTTCAGCTGAACTACGGAGCACTGGTTACTTGGTGAATACACAAACCCTAAAGTTGAGCAATGAAAATGAAGCTTGTGAATCAATGTGACAGTTGAAAGAGTACAGAACAATGCCTCCAGTCACACTCCTGTTAAAAAAAAATCATCAGAAGCACTGTTTCTGAGATACTTTTTGGTTGCTAAAGATGAAACAACCCTGAGAAGCAAAACTGAGAAGCACCATGAACAAATGCTGCATTTTCTGCAGAAAGCAATCTCTTACATTTTTAATAGTGCATTGAAAAAATGCTCAGCAAAATAAAATACAACAGTTTGCTAAAAAAAAAATACTGAAAAAAATTGTATAAATAAATAAATACTGCAAAAATACACACAAACACCCGTTTGTTTTACTATCACTGTGAGGACCTCCTATCAACATAAATATTAATGCAATTAATTAATGCTAAGCTTCGCCTAAAACTAACCCTAACCTTAACCTCAGTAACCAACAGGAAACAGTCTGGCTCTTTTAGGTGGTTTTTTTCTGCTTTTCCCTTTTTTGTTTAAATAAAAGCTGAAAAGTTTTTTTTTTTTCTTCAAAACAGTCAGATATTCCTTACACACACACACACACATGTCTATGATGACTAATTGTTTCCGGTAAGGAGCTGGAATGCCACAAACTTATCATTAGCGTCATTCTAATACTGCCATAATGACAACAGTTTGCTTAACAGGAGCCTGGGGATATATCACACAGCAAACAGAGCTCCTGACAACAGGGGGGGTGGCTTTCTTACAGCTCAGACATGAGGACTGAGAAAAAATGAAAAGGAACGTTCTTTAATTAAAATCAATATAGAGCCAATACACGTCCGTTTGTTCCCAATGTCCACATTTGGCTTCATCTGACAGTATTTATACTCAATGTATATTCTTGATGGATTTTTTTTTATTTACTGTATACCATTAAAACAATGTTCTATACACAAACCTATAGATATGAATATTAGATGGATACTTAACTCTTAAGTCCAAATAGCAAACCTATAGACACTAAAATTAAAAGCTTTTAAAATAAATAAAAAACTGAGTAAAAACAGAATAGAAATACTGTTTCAACAAAACTTATTGTCTTAAGACTTTGTATGAAACTGAATGACATATAAACTCAAACTACTTTTTATGAGGTGAAGTTGAAGTAGAAAGTACTGCTTATGATTTAACTTTCCCAGATCTAAGAGCTGATTCAACCATTCAACCATTTCAACTCAAAATTACATACACGTAAGATGCGTAAGTGAAAGCCATTGATTTCTTTTTTTCTCAGACAGCAATTATTGCAACACAGTCCAAATCAAACACAGCCTCATTTCCATAAAAGAAGGCCATTTGTCAGTCACTGGTCACTTCAGGTTTCAAAGCAAGAGACAGAACACAGCCAATGAGCCGTATTCAATCTTCTGATGTCTTCACCTACGGTCTTCTGCTGCGCTTCCATCTGATGTTTTTTCAAAGCTAATGAGCTGTTCCTGATGCCCTGACTAATATGTAATTAGTTGCTATGCCTGAGACCCTGCTAGAGGGTCAAACAATGCTTGAGGGTGTTGTGCCATTATCATTCAATACCACCAGCTATTCAGGAGCTAAAAAAAAAAAAAAAAAAATAGCAGTAAAAGTATCCAGATTATACCAAATTTTAACAACAGTTATTACATTTTCAAAGGGAACACAATGAATAGGATTGCTGCGATTTTTAATCACCGATGAAAGATGAGTCATCTGTTTATGAGCATCACTCAAAGTAATGCAATAAATCAGACATTAAATTACATGTGATGCCTGTACACGAGATGAAAAGAAGGAGGGGAGAAAGAGAGGGAGAGCGAGCGAGCTGAAAGTTGGGATCAGATCAGGATTTGATGAGATAAGGATCGCTCTGGATTAAGTTACACAGAAGCTGTGGGATAAGCTCAAAGCTAAGAAAGTGCTCCTGGATTTGCAGCGCCTCTGAACAGCATGCGAGAGAGGAGGCGTGAATGGAGATGATGAAGCAGTACCAGTGATATGAATATGTCAATATAGGACATTAAAGCTGAAGCAGAAAGCATAGGAGTCTCTATTCTATACATGGTAGTGGCTAAAACTCATGATACTCATCATGTCCTGAATTCATTGTTAATGACACTCCCCTCGCCCTTTGCTTTGGAGGCTACTGAGGCTAGCAGCTAAACTGAGTGGAGTAAAAAGTAACCACAGCATGCACCACTCACCCCAGCGCAGGTTGGATGCCCTCCCTGTGGATCCCTCCTTCCCTCTGAAATGGCCACGAAGGCAGAACCCTGCTGCTATATCAACCCATATACAAGAGGCGGCTCTCCGCTGTGCTCTAATTGCAATTCTAATTGCTCCTTGGCCTAGCCTTCATCCCTCGGCACTGTTCCAAATCAAATGGCCCGCTTTTTAATATTGATTCCCGGTGCTGGTCTGTGTGGCGCTACACTGTAGTGGGAGGCTGAGTATTGCTTATGTGGACTGTTTGCTTTGCTCCACCATTTCCCATTAGATCCCCGCTGCCCTCGTTTCCAATCCATGCCCACTTCAACTCATCCCCCCACTCTTGTCATTACCTGACATTCTGTCTCAAAGCGGTTATTAAATACGCAAGTTAGGCCTCCTTTTTGTTTTCCTTTGTCTTTGTTTTATGTTGCTCCTTGCTCTCATTATTTTTCAACCTCAACCATTAAAGCAAAGACCCAAAGCGCTTCTAATTGCATCTGGGACTGGTCTTTATGGGGTTGCCATGGTGATGGCCTGAGCCATCCACAGCTACGCTCAAGCTTTGGGCTTCTAGTACTAACCTCTGCCTCCATGCATCCAACATTCTCTCTCTCTCTCTCTTTCTCTGTCTGTCTCTCTCTAGGTTAGTAACATGTTTCTCCCAAAACTGCTAATCTGTCCTGACAGCAGCTATAAGACTAAACCCCGATAACATGTTGGGCATGGGAAACGAGGCCCTCACACACTGGTGCACAGCTGGAGCAGCTTTTAAAGGAACTTCTTCTGAATTAAGCCTGCAGAGTATGTGAACAAAGCTGAACAATTTCCCAGCCCGACTAGCAGAAATTGTGGTCTTTTAAGAACGCTGTTATTTAACAATGACTCACACTTCTAAAGCAAGGAGAACAAATGCTGGACTTGCTCAGATAAGGTCAGGATTGTCATTTTAGTACCTCCAATGATATTCATTACTGCTTCATTGATAAGATGCTTTTTAATCCTCACATACTAAATATACTGGATCAGCTGTTGCTAGTGGGATGACGGACTCAGAAGTCTTTTACCCAGTCAACCACAAAGCACATCTGCTATATTATTACATAATCTATACAATCACAAACTGACACACACTTATAGCTATAACTACAGTATATTAATAGGATAACCAGGAAAATCCCGATATGGTGTTTTGATGATGGTGATGGAGAATGCTGTCTATCGTGCCAGTCCAGTGAGCTCTCATGTCCAGTGGAGAGGAGTGGAGTCATCCTCGAAGAGACCACTCCCATCAGGGTATAAACATAAATCAATATAAAACTTTAGATTGATTTTCAGTGATGCGAAGGAGACAAGTGGATCCAAACCATGTCAGCACAGTACCCACAAAATATACCAGAGCCATCAGTTTCTCCTTTAATTTATCAACAGTACCAATACACACATTTCTTAAACACAAAAAAATCATGAAAAAAACAGAAGCCAAATATTTTAGGGATGGTTCTATTTTTGTGATTTATTGAGAGGTGTTGGGGTCTCCACAATTACTGTTGGATGCTGAATGTTCAGTCAGCTTTTCTGCATCCTGAGGCCCAAAAGTAAGCATTCACACAGAAACCATATCAAATAACCAACACTGAGTTTGCTGTGAGTATTTATTATAATAAACATAGAAGGATGATCAAGCAAATATTACATTCTCTAATAGTTTCCTCCAACACAACACTTTTGTGCAAACTGAGATGCCTCTCTGTCATCAGAAAAGACCTGAGATGATGCCCAATATGGGGAAACAATACAGCATTATAACAAACCATTTCAGAGTGTAACAGATCAGCCAGCAACTCTACGGAACAAAGGGAAATGGTTTAGATTGGCAGAAAAAGAACAAGAGAGAAAGAAAGTCAGAGAGAGTGGCGGTCTAAACCTAAAAAGAAGATAATCTTACTTTGAATCTTCTGTCTGAATCAAGGTCAAGTGCTGACACTGTGTCAGAGAAAGAGAGAGAAAGAGAGAGAGAGAGAGAGAGAGAGAGAGAGAGAGATCAGTACGAATTGCAGTGCCAAAGCACAGTCGAGCAAGCTGCTATCTAACATGGCAGGGACATTAAATAGCAATTTATTTCCATTACCCAGTTTTGTGTCTGCCAGTGGAGTGCTATTTTCAGATGGAGAGATGAACTGCCTATCTCAGGCTGTTTAATGGAGTTTAATGTCTATAATGGAGTCCATGACACACTGATTATGGTGATACACCAACCTTTCTATTTGGAATTTCATAGCTTTGATTCATATCATTACGAACCTTCATGTTAAACCCACTGAAATAAGCTAGGAATCCAAGTTACTTTTTTTTTCTCCCCTAATTCCCACCCACCAGCCAGCTCTACCACTATCACACAACAGCCATCGAATGAGGAGGGTGAAGGCTAGCACACGCTTTCTCTGTGACACATGAAGACACATGAAGAGACCCGTGAAGCCAACCAACACATGAAGCCAACCAACCACATCAACAAATGCCTTCCCAGAGACACATGAAGCCAACCATCCACATCTTTACAAACTGCTGCTTATGCTGCATCACAGGGCAGCGCAACAGTGTGTTATCTGCCCTCTTCTGCATACATGATCTCACATACGCCAGTGATTGGCTGGTGTCGCTATGACTGACAGGGGACAGAGAGTATGCCATCCCTCCCACCCAGAAAGCATGGCCAATTTCACTTGTTCCTGCTCCCTTGACTTGTTTAGCATGAGAAAATATCATTTTTATCCAATATTCTATATGTTACATAAAATCCTGTTACCCAAAATACATTTTTGATTTATTCTTAATGCACCTACAATGATGAATATGCTCCTGCATTACATAATCTTTATGAAGATACAATGAAAGCTATCTAGTTAGAATTTAAAAAGGCCCAAGTGCACATTAATCTTCTTCTGCAGTGCATTTGCATGGAGACAGACAGAAGACACTCGCCTCCTGCCTGTCTGCCTACACTAGAATGGAGTCACTTCTTAACATCTACCCTTCTTGCATACCGAGTCGCAGCCGCTTCCACTAGCACTGGAGCAGTGTGGTAAACACTTTAGCCATAATAAGCTGTACAGGTAGTGCCGAGCCAGGCCTGGCGCGGGTGAGCCTGATTTTCAGCAGTGTCACGTCAAAATTGAAATGCCAATTCCAATTCCGCCTCGGTAATTATAAGTGACCCGTTTTTAGCTAGACTGAATTTAGAATCACAAGCGAATTGCAAGCGGAGCGAGTGCTACTTGAGTGGAATTGATAATAAAAGTGACCTCCACAGAAGTCAATGACAATCATTACATGGTGGCAAGGATACAATACTCCAGGTGTTATTCTTTTTTTTTTTTTTATCTAAGAGAAAAACATAATTTCAAGTGGCTAGGAATGTTATGCTCCCATTTTTATCAAGAGCTGAAGATGTCTTACTGTGTTTTCCCCCATTTGGCCTGTACCTCTGGACTGGGCTTTTGATGGATGATCCTCCAGCACTGATGTGGCAACTCAAGAGAAAAGTCAGTGGGGCACAGAGATCCATGCCATATTTCAATATCACATGCCATATTTCAATATCACCACCAACATCTATGATATAATAAAATGACAACACTCATAATATTACGGATTTATCTGACCATCACATAAAAACAGAGAACAAAAAAATTTGAGCTTGAGGTATATGCAGACATGCTTTCTAATATATTAGTATGAAACAATAGCTATGTTATACACGCATGCATTAAAGAAGTAGATATATTGTTTTGAGGTGCACAGAAGGTTCTGCTTCATGCTTTAACCTCAACCATTTTGGCAATGGTTAAAAAAAAAAGTAGTAAGATGAAAAATCAACATATTGTAGTGGAATTAATCTTGTTACATAGGGCCCTTGTTCACACAAAGACTAATGGCTTTTCTACTAAGAAAAGATAAGCTTTTCCCTTTTTGTCAGCTCACACGAGAGTCAGAGCAAAAGGGTGTCCCTCTAGGGGTTTTATCCCGGAGGGTCTCAGTTGGAGTCAGCCCCCTTTTCCCCATGGGATTCAGGAAGTGGTGGCGTCTACTAGTGGCAGATTAGGATACCTGCAAATCTATTATTA
The DNA here is from genome assembly GCF_027358585.1 of Pangasianodon hypophthalmus. Lineage (NCBI taxonomy): Eukaryota > Metazoa > Chordata > Actinopteri > Siluriformes > Pangasiidae > Pangasianodon > Pangasianodon hypophthalmus. The sequence goes on along the minus strand of NC_069732.1, from coordinate 11,371,046 downwards.
ATCTGAATGAGCACCAATGGAATTAAAAAAAAAAAAAAAACATTTATATACCTACTGTACCTCAGAACAGAGTTTGAGGCTAATTTGAATGAAATTTCTATCTATGTCAAAGAGTTGCATAATGCTTTAACTAATATGTTAAATATAATAATAAAATCCTTCAAATCTGATTACTTTCACAGTCTTTATATACATTCTAACCAACATGGCTGAGGCAAAAACAGGTTCTGTATTAAAAAAAAAAAAAAAAAAATAGATTTTAAGGTCGATGAGAAGGGCATGATATGATATGGGAAAAAAACTTAATCTAAACCTAAATCTTCTACTGCTGTGATTGCTCTCGCCCTCCAGCCCTGCCTGATTCATTCTGATGTGCTACTTCTGCTTGGAGCTTATGCACCTGTGGCTCACTTTCTGCTGCTGTGAATTTTCCTACATGGATACCTTGAAGATCTGCACTTCCCAAAAACAGTTTCTGCCCAAGTTTCACCCTTCCAAGTCTCATAGTCTCAAGTAGTTTCAAGTCTCATAATCTTACTCTACAACTGTATAGTGCAATGATTAACAATTGCACTACTCTGTGTCACCCAGAAGAAGATGGGTTCCCATTTGATTCTGGTTCCACTCAGTTTTACTGCCTGATGTTACTTCTGAGAGTTTTTCATTGCTGTTGTCATCTCTGCCTTGCTCATTAGGGATCTAAATCTACAATCAGATTTCTGTACAGCTACTTTGTGATAGCGTCTATTGTTAAAAGTGCTGTACGAAAGATGAATTGAATTAAATAGAGGTTGCCTTGTCAATTAGAAGATACACTATATTACCAAAAGTATTCGGTCACCCATCCAAATGATCAGAATCAGGTGTCCTAATCACTTGGCCTGGCCACAGGTGTATAAAATCAAGCACTTAGGAATGCAGACTGTTTTTACAAACAATGGTGAAAGAATGGGCCGCTCTCAGGAGCTCAGTGAATTCCAGCGTGGGACTGTCATAGGATGCCACCTGTGCAACAAATCCAGTCGTGAAATTTCCTCGCTCCTAAATATTCCACAGTCAACTGTCAGCTTTATCATAACAAAATGGAAGAGTTTGGGAACAACAGCAACTCAGCCACAAAGTGGTAGGCCACGTAAACTGACGGAGAGGGGTCAGCGGATGCTGAAGCGCATAGTGCAAAGAGGTTGTCGACTTTCTTCACAGTCAATTGCTACAGAGCTCCAAACTTCATGTGACCTTCAGATTAGCCCAAGTACAGTACGCAGAAAGCTTCATGGAATGGGTTTCCATGGCCGAGCAGCTGCATCCAAGCCACACATCACCAAGTGCAATGCAAAGCGTCGGATGCAGTGGTGTAAAGCACGCCGCCACTGAACTCTAGAGCAGTGGAGACGCGTTCTCTGGAGTGATGAATCACGCTTTTCCATCTGGCAATCTGATGGACGAGTCTGGGTTTGGAGGTTGCCAGGAGAACGGTACATTTCGGACTGCATTGTGCCGAGTGTGAAATTTGGTGGAGGAGGAATTATGGTGTGGGGTTGTTTTTCAGGAGTTGGGCTTGGCCCCTTAGTTCCAGTGAAAGGAACTTTGAATGCTTCAGGATACCAAAACATTTTGGACAATTCCATGCTCCCAACCTTGTGGGAACAGTTTGGAGCGGGCCCCTTCCTCTTCCAACATGACTGTGCACCAGTGCACAAAGCAAGGTCCATAAAGACATGGATGACAGAGTCTGGTGTGGAGGAACTTGACTGGCCTGCACAGAGTCCTGACCTGAACCCGATAGAACACCTTTGGGATGAATTAGAGCGGAGACTGAGAGCCAGGCCTTCTCGACCAACATCAGTGTGTGACCTCACCAATGCGCTTTTGGAAGAATGGTCAAAAATTCCTATAAACACACCCCTCAACCTTGTGGACAGCCTTCCCAGAAGAGTTGAAGCTGTAATAGCCGCAAAAGGTGGACCGACATCATATTGAACCCTATGGGTTAGGAATGGGATGGCACTTAAGTTCATATGTGAGTCAAGGCAGGTGACCGAATACTTTTGGTAATATAGTGTATTTCCACAAAATCTCCCCTAAAAACCCACAAACATCTTAGAAATGTAAACCTGAGGCATTTTCGCCTGTGATCTTGCGATTGATGGCTTACAGTTGTAAGAGTAGATGAGTGTTCCTGAAAATCAGCACTCCCCATCCTCTCGACTCATGTACTGCAGGGCCTGCACAATCAAAGACACGGGAACACAGGCGCACAGATAAGTCGGTCAAGTGTCACCCGTGGCGGTGTCAGAGGAACGAAGATAATATTGGTGCAAGAACGAGAGACGGAGTGGTCTGGGACAGAGGACAAGAGGCACAGATGGGCACACTGCCAACATGGTCATGACGCCTGTCCTGTCATTCAGCTGTGTCACAGCCAGTGCCACCCAGAGTACCACGCTGAAGTCCACTGAGTTTCAAAACAGCTCGGTGGTTTCACATGACAGTTTATGCCTATGTGGGAGCAGAGAGCTAAGAGTAGGAGGTATCAATGTTACTAAGAAATTGTGGGAGGCAAAAAGGGCAGAATTAATTAGTGGAATTAAGTGTTTCCTGCAAATTAATTAATGTCTTTATTGCAGGATTTATGTTTTACTCTCCATGTGCTTTTTACAGAGAGGGTCATATGTGTATAAATATGCATGCGTCAAGGGCTTAGTGTGTGTGGGAAGAAGCAGAGTTAATTTGTGAGCTTGGATTTTGAAAGCTACCTCAGTTATGTTTGGGCAACTCAATACTGGCACAGTACATCATAAAGAGCATTGTCTCTAATGTATCTAATTAGATCTAATGTATCTAATGTCGCAGGGGAGACAGGATCACAGGCACTGAGTGGAAATTCATGGTCATTCTTGAATAAAATGAAATAAGGTTATCCTTGCAGTCTAGGTCTTCACTGTCTGATGATATTATAGGTGAACTGCATGAGGTTCTTAATTTGCCTGGTTGATCGTGTACCCATAGTGCCAGGTCAACCGAAAGAAAAATAATACAGTAAGACACACTTCTACAGTGCTTCTTCAAAGCAGCTATCATCGTAACTAGGGATCCATCAATACAGATACTGGTATTGGGTACCGGTCCAATATCATGCTCGTTTACTCGTACTTCTAAACAATGCTCTGAGGCCAACGTCTGATACCACGGACACACTGACACTCTAATGAATAGACAGCGCAGAACAGGAGACTTTCTTAATTAATGATCAAAATACAGCAAAGCAGATTGCAACAGACTGTGCTCTGTTAAAATATCAGTGTACTAGAGCATCTTGCTCCAATACAAGTAGCCTGAGCAAACATCGTAAGCCTACAACTCAAGATGAGGAGTTCATTCTTAATAAAACACAGAAGCAAACACTGGCTACAAGTTTACATGCAATCCTAGCTGAGTGAAAATTAGCAGATCTTGCACAGCATACTGTTCTCACCACTATTCGTCAATGACAATGAGGGATTTCGATGCAGTGAAAATAATAAAATGTACCTTTCCTACAGCTGTACCAAAACCTTTCCGAAGTGAAACAAGACACGCTCTTCTCCACTGCAACCGTACTTGATCTAATGTAGCTAGCCAATACCCTTCATTTAAAATCAACTAGCTAACATTACATAGAATTAGCCTAGTAGCCTAAGTGCATGTTCACACATGTGGGCACTTTTTGTGGTTACTATTTAAACGGAGGAAACAGAAAAAGTGCTAAATAACATGTTCAGTAACACCCAGTATTGATTAATACTTAAGTGTTAAGTAAAAAGAGGACATAAACTCAACAGGTATTTGAAGAACCGTTGGTGCTCAACAACCTCATGCCAACATCGCCATGCCAGTTCACAATCTACATTTAAAATCTGAAGCATGTCTGCAATGACTGTGATAAAATGGTTGATTATGGTCTATTGATGGAGGTGCTGACTTCTCTATCCAAATTGTATAATGCTGTGTTGGATCAATGTGCTATCAGACACACACACACACACACAGACACACATTGTTGCAGCCTGGTGCCAAACAATCCATGATGCTGCTTGCTCAACTTGTTCCCTACTTTCACGGGCTTCTAGTCAGATACTCATTTTGTGAAAGTGAGTGAGTGTGTTCAACACACTCACATACCCAGTCAAAGGCAGCACAATTCTCTGCATGCATGACTCAGAAACCATTCTATTACGCCTGGTTCGAGATCACCTGAATACTGCTGCTAATGCACTGAGGTCTGCAGCCTGGGGTTCTTCAACCAGTCTGAATATTTTCGTCATAAGAGTAGAATATTGAAAAAGGAGCCTGCTTACAGCCTTAACACCTCTCTACACGGTTGCTTGTTTGAATCCTTTCTCTAATTCCTTCCAGATTTCAGAATTGCTTCAAGTTAATTCAGCCCCTGGCCATGTTGCATGGTGCCACAAACCCCTGCAGGAGCAGAGCTAAGAAGACCCAAAGCAGTAAGAAGGAGAATTCTGCCTGAAACAGTGAGCATTACGGTATAAATGACAGAAATTCATTGTAAAACCACCCAGGATTTTCAGATGCTTATCTGTATGCAATGTGGAGTGTTTGCTCTGAGAGATGTATATTGGTGTTCTGCTGACTTAAATACACAGGTGTGGAAAAAACGCTGACTTCAATACACAGGTGTGGAAAGAAGTGCTGAATCGAACGTACACGTGGGAAGTGACTACTAAATCACTAAATCACATCACTTAACCTTAGCTGACCCTCCACAATTCAAAATAAACTTTATGTGTTAAAGTGCTAATACAGGCTTAATATACAGGGTGCTAGATGAGAAGGACAAAGAAAACGTTATGAGGAAACACGTAAGAACGCAGCTGACAGAGAGGAAACTTGGTTGGGAAAAAGCACTAAAACAGTGGTTTAGTCAGTCTTAAGTGCTTCACACTTAACACTGAAACATATTTAAACCCATTAAAGAATAGAATAGCTTCGATTATAAATAGAATAGGTGCTTACTATATTTTACCAAGTGGGATATCTATTCTCTTTATATTAGATCTCCTTGAATACAATCCGGATACCAGGGATGCATCGATACCATTTTTTTTTTCCAACCAAGTACAAGTATAGGTTTCATCAATATGATACCATGTCAGAATCCCTCTTTGTCAAGGATCAGTGGGAGCTGATCATCATGAACAACATACTGGGTAAGTGCTATTATTTTCCCTCACCTAGGATTGTCTCTAGACTTTTTTTTCAGCTAGTATTTGCTGCAAAGTTGTTTGCTGCAATGTGCAGCTAGCAGTGAACTCCTTATGTTGTTTAGGTTTAAGATGTTTTACAAGGTTACTTGTATTGTAGGAAGATGCTGCTTTTCCTCCTCTTGATATTTTCAAAGAGCACATTTTGCAGCTTGCTTTGATTGCCATCATTAATATTAAAATACATCCAGATCGCTGACATTTCATGTTGTCTGTTCATTAGAGTGAAAACCTACACTAGGCTTCCGTATATATCATCATACGGTATCAGATGTTGGAATTGGAGCATTTTTACAAGTATGAATATGAAATAATTAGCACAGTATCAGACAGATGGATCCAGTATGGATATCGATGCATCCCTAGGCAAATCCAAGTTGCATCTTTTCCAACCGCCAGAATTAAATGAAGCCATGAACAGACAGAGAAGAATGTCAACTTAAATTATTTGCTAAACTGCTAATTCATGTGGATGAAAATAAGGTCTACAACTCTCATCCTAATGAATCTGTTTCTAAGCTGAGTATTCACTCTTTAGCAGAAAATAAGAAAATTATTGACAGAATTCAAAACTATAGCTGCATCAAACTACTATTAGTATTCAACACGGATACAATTAAATCAGCAGGGGACTGGAATGAAATGCATCCAGGAAAATACTGTGCAGGTAATGAAAGAGGTTTCTAATCTCCATAGCAATTTAACAGTAATCAGAAAAAGTGAAATTGATGGAGCAGACTTAAAAAAAAAATAAGCTAAGTAGCCAGTCTACTGAGCTGAAAAGAAAAACAGATGATCTTCATAATCAACATTTAGGCTCGCTATCTATGGGTGCTCTAATTTATGCTTATTTGGCTTATTGATAACACTGATGGCTCTGACTGTGTTACTGATACTGTTTTGTATCATCACAAAGAGCATTTTAACACAGTGTAAAGCCCAGAAAGGAATAAGAAGATAGGTTGATATAATTTTGTTGCCAAAACTGCTCAACAAGGTCCCAATCATTCAGTCATAGTTAGTTAAATTAGATACATAGAGTATATACACAAAAAAATTTCATTTTCATGATATCAGTGTTGAGAATTGCTTAAACTGAATTGTACTATTCTCAAAAAGTAGGGCTTCCTTCCTAACATCCTAAATTCCAATTTAACCCTATTCTTAAATAAGCATGGAAACACCGGTAATACCCAGTTTTAATTAATATAGTGCAGTCATTATAAACAATTGGATTTAAAAGTTTACACACAGTATATGAAACTTATTGTTAATTCATCCATAATAATGGAGTAATCAACACTAATGGAGAATATCGGAAAATGTTTTGCATCTTTATTTGACTTCTAGTTACAGAAGGAAATCCCGACGGTGTGATCTACATGCTGTAAAGCTCTTTCGGGGAGAAAGCAGGTTATGTTTGCATGCTCACAAACGTTCACAAACATAAACATGCCTTAGGCGCTCATCAGGAGACAGCTTATCTATACACATCTCCGCAAGAAGCACTGCTTAACAGCCTCTGATGGAATTGAGGGTGATAAATTATCAGCAAGCTGGAGAGAAAAGAAGAGAGCAGAAGTTAAACTATTTCAGCACCTACTGTTAACGTCTAAGAAACGTGGATTAAATGCAAAATCGACGTGAATTACACAATATTCCAAACTCCTACAACAATAAACCCAACTGTCTGCATTAACTTTAACTTCTATATATCACATTTCTGCATTACTGTGAGGGGCATCATTATGAGCTCTGCATTCTCCCTCCAGGTGCTGGATAAATGCAGAGAAATGTATGAGATCAGGTCGAATTGCCCTGCAGCCCAGCTGCTGTTCTCTGAGTAAATAATGTGTACAGAGTTTTGCCAGTACTCTCACACACTGCAGAACGCTAAAGGTACACAAACAAGTGGATCAAATGAGCTAACTCAACTACAGCCAACAGCCTATCCACAGAGCAAAATAAAAATGAGAACGCTTGTTTAGAGGTTAACTTCTGCACAGAAGAGATGTTGTTCACAGAGGATCCAATCCACCAGTCTACCACCAAACCGGTACACAACCGTCTACAAAATCAGTAAAACTACAAAATCAGTAAAACAAGTAAAACTATACTGAGGAATTAGCTTCATGAAATCACAACAGTTACACATCTTGATATTTGATATCTCCAGATAAGCACTGGCTCAACTTTGACTGAATGACATAACACACTGTCCACAACCACTAACATCAACTCTGTGTGAACTCTGCCCTCTCTGTGACACTGACCATGTCTCCTCTCCAACACACACCAGTCTGTCTAATGTGTTATTGCCTGCAATCTGGTCTCAGTGGTTAAATAAATTTGAGAGCCAGGGGTTTGGATCATACCTATATTGGACAACTTTGAAAAACAGAATTTTTGTGCCTAATATATCACACTTATACACCAAGGTAGACCAGTGACTGTATATATGGGTGGACAACATGGCGCCAGTGACTCCCATTATGTTTTGAAGCCAAAATGTGGTTGGATTGAAAGTCAGAATCTTGACTGAGTTTGCACAGTAGGTCAATATTGGAGCTGGAGGATGCACATTAGATAAGGCTGGTCAGACAGTAGCTTCACCTCTCGATCCCCCATATTGGTCATTCTTCATGTTGGGAGCATGCACTATGAGAGATATTACCTGAACTTAAGATGGTGCATCACACACTAGCTCAAAGTGGTACATACAGTTTTATTAATTAATATGTAAAATGCTAAATTGTAGTTGTGTAATTTGTACAAATATATTTATTTTACCTTTGTCAGGAAAAGATTTTAAAGCTTTGAGTCGTCATGTCAGGCTTCGGACTCAATTTCGCAGAGAACACAATGGCCTACAAAACATGGCCAACATGAAGTACAACTCTCGTCACTCACACTCACACCCATTGTCACGTTCACAGTCACCCGATTACTGATCACACACACCTGAGTTCAATCACACACTGCTATTTAAGCACTTTCACAGCACTCACTCACTGCAAATTATCATCCTGTGTTTATTTGCCAGACATACTGAACCTTTGTTTACTGTGCCTGCTTTCCTGGTTTTGTGATCACCACACTCTGTGCCTGTTTTTGACTATATTTTTGCTTCATGTTTCGGATTTGTCTGTCTGCCTTCTAAGGAAAGTGCTCATCTACAACTGCATCTGTCTCTGCCGACTGGCATGAGTCACGACTGACTGAGATCAGATATCAGATTGCTAGCTAGCTAGCTAACATGCTAATGTGATGTTCTGGTGAGCAGCAGTCAACATTTAGACTCAACACAGCCTATGTTTTGAGCAAAAAATTGCTCCATGATTTTCCTCTAGCTTTCATCTTGCAGTCAATAGTAAATGATTGTGAAATTTAGCTGGTGTTAGCTGCTTTAGTTTATATCATCATTTTGTTCACTCATGCTGGTTTGCTAGTTATAATATCAGTACAACAAGCTTGCTTAGACATGAGCAACATACTGAAAAACTGCAAAATTAGTTAGAATAGATAGAACAGTTTACACCAGAACAAGACATGGCTTTGCTATGGAACGGTCAAGTGCTTCAGGTGTGTGATGGAAAATGCATGCGCTTGACTGTCATGTCCAAAATTGTCAATCACATCATTAACCATGCCTCTATAATTATCAAATAACTCATTTAAAAATAGATTTATTGTACACAAAAATATTGCGAGAGAGATCAGTGTGAGCTGACGATGCTTTCACATGTAATGCGAAAGTTTGGTTTATTCTCTGTGCACTTACATGGAAATGGGTGGGGTTAAATATTGAACTATTGTAACTATTGTACTGCAGAGAGCCACTAGTGGGCCTCATTCTGGCTTCACTTTTTCACCACTCTTACCACCTGTATATATTATGGTCTTTGAGATTGCCAACAGAGGCTATGCTAACAGAGGCTACGCTACCAAAGCCCCTGCTCAAGCAGACCTGATTTTTCTTAAAAAATTGATAATTTTTTTTTTTTTTCTTTTTGGTATTGTATTTTGGTTTGAAATGTTAAACAATGTAATATGATCTCTGAGGCACATAACTTTAGTCATAAAAGTGACTTTTTGTTAATGCAACCTGCTTAAGGTCAGGCTTTGACGAGACTAGCACAGACAAACAGCAGGTTAATATAAACACCATGGTTTATTAGCAAACATGGCGTGAGATAAACAGAACAAAAACAGCAGGTGAAGGCAGAGATGAAAACAGGCAAAAAGGTCAAAAATCGTATAAAAGCAGAGAGCAAATGACTAAAAAGTGGCAAAACAGGGAGCAAAAACCAACGGGTGAGACTGACGGTCATTAACATGTAAACAGCCTGGACTGTGAAAATACAAAGGCCTAGTAATGAGAGGTGAAGTAGCACTAACAAGATTTAGCAATGAACTGAGAGAACTGAGGTGTGTGTGTGTGTGTGTGTACGTGTACACTGAGAGTGAATGAATAACAGGTGAGATCAGTTGGAGGAGAGCAGGCACGTGGGCATCTTTATAGACAGATGATTCTTGGCGTTGGAATTCCCGAAGATTGAGGAACATTATTAAATATGCAGCCTATCTAGCAGGCTAACTTAGCTAGCTAACATTTTGCAGAAGAATTGGTTAGCTAACTTATCTAACTAAAAAGTTAACCTTCTTTGAGTATTGCTAGGCAATACATTTACCAATGAATGCTGGTTACTCCTAGGACTCAAAATAAACATTTAGATTGGTGCACATGAAAGATCACATTACAATATTAACATTTGGTATGATTTCATGAAAACATGGTAGACCATGGCATTTTTGTTTTGTTACATTAAGTCCATAGATAGATGGAGGCCAGGGTAGTGACAGAATGATGTCTTCAGCTTGTGCATGTCTTTCTGTAATTTGCAGTCATGTAAAAGCCTTGTGTTTATTTTGTCTTCTCCATGTTTTTATACATTTTTCTCATTATGCAACATTGTTCTGTGATATAACCCTGTAAGGTACAGCAAGATGCCTTCTTAATTAGTAGCTAACCAAAGCAGCAGATGTTAGCACACAAATGTTTAGAGCTTTAATTTTAATAAGATTAGTCTTACAGAAGGCTGGCAGGCATGCTGTCAAAGCAATGTAAAATTGTGAACTTTTTTTTTTTTTTTCTTCATGAGCTGCATCTTGGAACATACTGATTTTCTCTCTTTTTTTTTTTTTTTTTTTTAACTATAGAAACCTTGTGCATCAAATCCTTCATTCATAACCGATCAAATAAATAGACTACCCTGTGATTACTGTGGTTCGAAAACCAACAAGAAATTATTCATACAAATAAGGTTTCAGAGCAGTGCAGTGGGCAAAAAAAAAAGTTTGGCATAGCAAAATACATTGCATTATTCAAGAGAATAACTGTTTTTGGAGAAAATGTGTTCCTAATGTCTACTAGGCTGAGAGATGTGTGTATGTGACTCATAAATATGTGTGATTGCAAAGAAAGCATAGATATTTATGCGGCTACCATTGTGAAGAGATCTGGGCATTCATCATACCTTTTCCAGTTGGATGTCTAAAATCATAGACTTTTTATCTTCAGCACTGTCCTGAACTCTTCTCTCATCACTCACCACAAGCAAGCTAACAGCAATACCTGGCAGCACGCAAACAAGCAAAAGAGGCCCCAAGGCCTTCTCTTAAGTAGTCCAATGAAAAATGTAAGAGATGGCGGAATAAAAGACAAGCACAATAGCATCAGAAAAGCAAAACATCTGCCGATAGCAGAACAGAGTGGCTAACTGGATTTTTTTTATTTTTTTTATTTTAGTTTGATGACAAAACTGTTAAGAGTTTTTAACTCCCCATCCTATGCTTCTCTCTATCACATTCTTCCCCTTACTCTCTCACTCTGTTCTCACAGGATGGGCTCGGTTTCTAACAGAAATTTCCTGAAACCGAGTCTCCATTAAGCTCATTACTGACCAATCATGTACAGAGCAGCTCTACTCAGCAGGCTGACACACTGTGCTGGGGGTCACATATATTGGGACTGACAGGGTCTTCACCCAGGGACAGTGAGGTCATGTCAGTTTTTGAGTTTTAGTGTTTTCAGCAATGGAAGCCTACAATTTACTAAGGCTTGGTAAGAGAAGGACTGTGAGAAGCACCTGTGTTCAATAGGGCTGCACAAGACTTACAAAAATATTGCCAATATACAATGGTTGTTGTATATTGCAGTGCCGATGTGAGCTGCAATTAAGACTAGATTAAATAAAGTATACAATATTAATGTGCATCTAACTGAGTGTGTAGTAAAATATGGATCATAAAAATTTATGTAACTGCTGATAATAGATTAAATTAATGCCATTACAACAAAAAAATATCCTTGCTTCAGCTAAATTATCCAAAGTGGATCCATGCCAGCAAAATGTCCCATACAGCATAACAGAGCCACCTGGGACATGTCACCTCTCTGCATATAGCCTAGTGTCCTATGTGAGGAATAAAACATGACAGAGCATGCTGTGAACAACAGAGTAACAGTTACTGTTAACACCCTGAAGATAATTATTTTCCTATAACAGCATGTCCCAAAGTCTTTTATTCCTCTTATACCACAGCAATTTGTACATTGATAGCATTTTTTTTTAACTAATTAAAGAACAAGACAATGAAATTTTGATCCATTTTATAGTTATATTAAATATTGAACTCTGTGAAACAAGTCAGTTATTGTTAATGTTATTCTTTGTTAAATAACAGCACATTTAAAAAATCTGTTGATTATAAGTTTTAGATTTTATGGATCATCCACCATACATACAAGGCCCTGTGAATTAGCTGTTACTATAGAAACCGGTGATTTGTTCATGAGAGATTTCACCCAGGATGTATCAATATGGATCATATCCAGATCATTTGATCAAATATGGAATGTACATGAATTTGCCAATGGCGTTTAATACAAGGTACACTATATGGCCCTAATTGGACACCTTGTCGAACATAGTATTCTTGTTGAGCATAGTATCCATAGTAAGGCATGGCAATAATATGGAGTTATCCTCCCCTCCCCCAAACCCCTTTTATGCTGCAACAGCCTCCACTCTTCTGGGAAGGCTTTCCATTAGTTTTTGGAGTGTGGCTGTGGGGATTTGCCCATTCCGCCACAAGAGTATTAGTGAGGTTGCGTACTGATGTCTAAGCTGAGGCATGGAGTGTAGCTGGCATGCTGGAATAGGTTTGGGCCTGTTTTCACTGTTTTATTTCCAGTGAAGGGAAATCTTAACGCTCCAGCATAAAAAGACATTCTATACAATTATGTGCCTCCAACTTTGGGGCAAAAGTTTGGGAAAGGCCCACAAACGGGGTCACATTCAGGCATCTACATAATTTTGGCTATATACATAGTGTATTGTAATAATCCCATTTTAAAGACAGTAACAGAGATCTCAGATATTCCACATTTTTGAAATGTCCATTACATATAGATATAGATTTTTATTTATTTTATTTTTTTTTACTGATCTAACATCCATGAACAATCAAAACTGCCAATGTGAAAATTGTAATTTTGTATATTGTATGTATAGTGAAGAAAGTTTTTTTTTTCATAATAATGCAATCATCAAGAAGCAAAATGTGAACAATAGTCTAAACTCAAGCATTAATGTCTGTCAAAAAGATAATGCATTGCTCTCAGATGGTACATTTTTAATACTGTAATGCTCATATATCAAAGGAAAATAATACTTTTCAATGCCGAATGCCACTGTTGATGCCTCGCAACAATTCTTTGAGGTGTTGTTCAATAATTCAGCATCTAACAAGCACAGACCTGACATTATCTATCTAAATGCACAGGAACTCATCTTCAGGCTTTCATGTGGTTCTGCTGTGGCTTGCTTGGGAGACATGCAGATCAGAGGAAAAGACAGGAAATTAAATTTACAGTGATATTGGTGCAGGATCACTTTGTGTCTGTTCGTTTCGAACATTTTTCCATCTCTTCACCATGCCCTCTCTCCTGTTCACTCCAATCTTCCATTCATCAACCCCCGAACATCATCCCTTCATTCTGAGACTCTGAAGCAATCACTCTTCCTCTACGTCCATGCCCTGCCTCTCTCCCCCTCTCTCTCTTCCTCCCTCTTATCTCTCTCTTTGTTCTCGATGTCTTCTTTTTGCCAATAATTCTCCTTGGAAACAGCTGTGGAGAAGCTGCACAGATGAAGATGTCCACAGAGGCTACCGTACCTCAACAAATCAGAAGGATTAGAAACAATGCTCCCTGATCTGTGTGGGTTTGTTCATGAGAACACTTTTACAGCAAGGGTGGTGGTGGTGTCTTGGGGATAAGAAACATTTATCAGTCGGTTTTGATATGGATCTTAATAAGTGCGTGTATTATCTTAATGAAATTAAGCAGTGAAAAAGCTCAGCTGTGAGTGACTAAATGCATGAGATGTGTCAGACCATTTACAAAGGGAGAAGATAAGAGTTGGGTGAAAACACATACACGCGCGCGCGCACACACACAACACTGCAGCACTTCATTAATAAGTAACATAATATATGCTAATGAGGTTAGAACACTCAAGAGTTAACCACTTCTCTTTCATGCCATATTTTCTTCTAATTCATCTCTGCACAAGCCTGTTGACGAGCTTGTTAGCTTCCCTCTACAGCTTGCACTCGTTCTCTAGTCACTTTGCTGTCGCCCCTCTCATCGTTCTCTCATCCCTGATGTGTGTTGCTGGTGAAATACTGCAGATCTACACTGTAATGTGGAGCTCAGGCAGTCCGGTAGATGGTCAATCAGCTGAGCTTACACACTTCTCTGCATACAGCTGGAGAGGGTAGGGATTGATTAGGTACGCAAGAAGGATTTTACTTCATGTCCAAGCAGGTGATGCAGAAAGATGCAAATACAAACCTTATTTCCATAGATACATAACTGAGTCCATCACTTAACACACATGGCTATGTTAGATCAGGATTCATCAAGGCTCACAGAATACGGAATTGATCATCATTTTGCGTCATGGTCTTATATGTACGTATGGAGCCCCTGAGGTGACATGGTGGTTATTTTTTAATAAGGGATGGCCACAAATTAATATATTGAGGCCACAAGTAAGCTTCTTGTGAGTTAGATTTCTTGAGACCTTTTACATGGCGACTATCATATTTTAAAATGAGTGACACTGAGAAGTCAAATGAATTAGACCACTGTGGCCACAAATTTAATATTACGAATTTAATATTAATATTACACATAACTTCCATCATGGAAAGACACATAAAAACATACTGGAGGCTTTGGTATTGTGATATGGATATATCATTAGGCCATGTCACCTTAAGCAAATTCTCAAAAAAAAAAAGGAAAAGAAAAGAATAGACTTTCATAATAATTAATATTGAATATAAGTATGTCATAGCCACAACATAATTGATATGACACATTGATATGTCATAGACACAATATAATAATTCGTGGTCATGAGGTACTTATTTTGTGGCCTTGAAATATTATCTCAATATGGTCTCACTTTTATTAAAAAAAAAAAAAGCCATCATCTTACCTCAGTGGCTCAGCATAAAGGAGTAAAAAATTCAAGATTCCTAATACATGAGAGTGCCTTGAACTCCTAGTTACTTATATAGGTTATGAATATAAGTTCTACTTATGCTAGAACCTATAGTGAAGGGAATTCAGGCTCTTTTTATTGAGCCAGAGCAGTCAGTTAAAACCAGCAATTAGAATCGGCTCAGAATTTGGCTCCTGAATGGCTCACTGACTTTTTTTTTTTTTTTTTTTTTTTTAATAAAGCTGGCCAAAGCTGTTGGTGTTTGATAAAAAAAAACGAGCATATATGAATCAGAAATACAGTTACCAGGAGAACTCCGGACTCTGAGAGGGCAGGTTGAGGGCCGAATGCAGTAAAAATACAGAAAATGAGAAATGGTAGTTTTGATTGGAATAGAAAAACATTATATAATGTTATTTTAATTTAATAAGGTACCAGTGGGCCACGGTGGCTTAGTGTTTAGCACTATTGCCTCGCACCTCCAGGGTTGGGGGCTCGAATCCAGCCTCCACCCTTTGCATGTTCTCCCCATGCTTCAGGGGTTTCCTCCAGGTACTTCGGTTTCCTCCCCCAGTCCAAAGACATGCGTTGTAGGCTGATTGGCATTTCCAAATTGTCCATAATGGGTGTGTGAGTGTGTGTGCGATTGTGCACTGCAATGGGGTGGCACCTTGTCCAGACTGTCCCTTGCCTTGTGCACCGAGTCCCGTTATGAGAATGGATCAATGGATGGAAAGTAAAACACCTGGATGCTTGTCAGAAAATGTGTGTAAATCACAGAAAGGGTACAGTCATGGCCAGGGGAAGAATTTCAGCCAGTGATGGAGGAGATCTAATCGAAACCAGTGGAATGATGTTGACGAACATGAACACGTTTCTATTACAGACAAATAGAGTTATCAAGATAAATTGTTTAGACAGAATTTTCTCACAATGCCCAATACTTTTGCCCTGTATCGTATACATGGTGTTTACTGTTTTAATACTCTTGAGAGCATAGCGCAGAGGCTTTTTAGAAGAAGCAAATTAATTTCCCTGCCAGCATTCACAGACCTCACAACAGACTACCAAAAATGATTATCATTTGCTAAGTGTCACCCAAACCAAGGCTGCCAAATGCTGATGTTTCAAGGCAGCACTTGGTCGCTGACCAAGCCAGAACTATATCAACTATCATATACAAAATCAAAGTGTAGCACCAGGCCTGTAGTAGCGCCATTCCATCTCATATTCAAGAATCTCTCTAGAATCGGATTCTTCTCATCCATGAGCCTCATTGACTCAATGCTAAATAGCAGCTTACCATTCCCTGCTTAGACCTTGTAAAATACAACACTCAATAAAGTGCATTTATTGATATGCAATATGCAAAATGGGCTTTTTATTGCAAGATGCTCAGTGTGGGTTATCAAGCATCAGTAGGAGAGTGGTTTTATGTGGCATTTTAGGGGTGGATCATTCCGCTCAAGCACAGTGTGTAAATCCATGGTTTCATCAGGGAGAGGCTCTATGATCTCCCTGTCAGCATGAAACAAACACATTTTGGCTGTAGGGATAGAATTCAGGCTGAGACTGGAGTGTGTTAAGCCCATGTGGGGAAGCAATCTTAGTCATAAATGGGCTATGACTATGAGCACCAGAGCAGAATGCAGCAAGCATTTAACCATACAGGATGTTAAGCATCTCTGCATGTCTAGTAGGGGTGTAACACATATCTGTTTCTGGTTAGCGCGTCAAATATTCATATCTGTATCTGTATTCGGATTCAAAGTGGGTGTGGCGGAAAAAGTTTTTTTTGTTCGTTTGTTTAATCCTGCTCTTGTTATTATTTTTCTGTGATATTTTCTATGCAGTTACTAAGAATGATTGAATAAATGCATTGTACATCGGCCCATGTACGAATAGTGAGACTCCTATTCATATCTGTATTTGTATCCGTTCAAAACACTGTTCTTTCTGAACAATGTATTTGTATTACGATTCAGATTCTTCTTGAGTCCACTGGGGAACTGTCTTTGTGAGCTTCGGACAGCTAAAATCGAGAAAACATGCTTATTAATTATGTATTTTTATATTACATTTTGATGTGATGTGAATTTGGGACTTTTACCTTAGTACTATAAGGTTCTATCTGGGTTAATATTGAATGGAAAATAGACCCTTATGAGTACTAAAGTCACGATACACTAGAACTACAGCTATTACACAGCCTCTAAACTTGAACATTCTGTGAGCATCTGAATTCCATTTCTCATTTTTTTTTATCCCCATGCCTAAAGAAGTCTTGAAGCATTTTTGTAACGCTTGAGACTCCAAGTAGAAGCAGGAGCTTAGCTGTTACTCACATAATCGGGTTACGTCAGCAGTGCTTTATTTACAACAGAATGCACCCACATCTGCCATCTTCTCAAAACTTCACCATGAATTTACATACTTATTCATGCACACATCAGTCTATTCTGATTATCTCACTCTTTATTTCAGTTTTTGTATATCAATCAAAAGAATTACACAGATTTGTAGGAGAATAAAGGACCATAGAAGCAATAAGCTTTTAAACAAGCAATTACCTCTGATCCTTTTTGCTACAGCTAGGCCTATCTTCTCTTTATTTGGCACAGCCTAACAAAGCTAAAAAGGTTTTCCTCACTGAGAGACAGTTAGAGATCAATCACAGCAATAGTTAGCCTATTTATCATGATAGTTAGCCTAAATATCCTACTAGTTAAACCACACATCCAGCTATTTATCAGACATCAGTTGTTAGCATACTAGCTTATTATTTCTATTTACCAAACATTCCACTAGCATACTCAAACCTCTAGTTTACTCATTCTACTATTTATCCTTTGGATCCTGTTATTTCTCCTGCACATGCCACTAGTTAGTGTACTACCCTGTCTAGTGAACCCACTTGTTAGTCTACTTGCTAATCCCTTTTTAGCTTACTGATATCACTAGTTTGCCTTCTTGTATTTATATTTAATCAGGTAACCACCATCACAAGGGTTAACTTGGTTCACTTAGCCCCATTTTTAGCATGCAAATCTCTCAAATCAGCCTACTCATCCTGCAACCCACTCATTTCTCTAGTTGATCATTATCATCCTACCGAGTGATCCCACAATTTAACCTATTAATTTGTCTAGTCAATCTACTCAACCCATTTAGAAACATGTAGCACAAAGTGTGTCACTGTTTTTGCACCTTCACTAGGTTCCATTTAATCAGAAATAATGAATATTTTGGTATATGTGAATTTATTGACATTTGAAACAATCTACACACACTTAAAGGCACATGGTTTTCTGTCGTCGATGAATGGAAGACAGTGGCCCCATGGCATTCGTTACTTGCCCTGCTATGTTGCTAAAGCAAACAGCTTTCTTAATGCAATAATGTAACAATAATAGTAAACTGCTTTGTTAGCAAATTTATCTATTCTAGGCATATGCTGTGCTTCAACTGGAAAGAGACTTGTATTATTAGCTACTGATGATAATGGCAAGAATGTTTTGCTCAGACACATTGGCTGCTCTTTTCTGCACACTTTGAAGTTACAAATCTTTCAGGATCTGCTTTATAAAAAAGTCGCAGTCTCACTGGCAGATATTTTTTATGCATAAAAATGTCTAATGTTAAGCACATCGCATGCAGCTTGTTCTGATTTGTAAAGAGATGGACTTAGAAGTCAGCATAATATTTGAACCCCTGTTCAAAATCCTGAAAGCTGTTAAGGAGAACAGTGTCAAGAGCACAGATTTTGTCAGTTTTAAGGGGTACTCTGTGTGCTATTTCAGGCAACAATTTAGGCTCTCAACACCAGTGGAGGTTTTTGAAAAGAAAAAAAAAGTCTGTGAGTCCAGATTTTTGTTGGTATTATGACAAGAGTGGAAAGGCTTTTGAGAAAAACTCAAAAGCTTGACCAAATACATTTACAGAGTTTAGTAAATGTATTCAGAAAATGAATTTAGATTCTGTGGAAACACTTCACTTTTTTTTTTTTTTTTAAACCAAGTAGCCTCTTTCCTTATTTGCGTCCCTGGAGGACTAGTGGTTAGTCCTCAGCACTCTCACCTCCGCAGCCTGGGTTCAATTCCTGGCCAGGAAACCAGCTCCAGTACACAACAGTGCACTCCCAGTGCCAGTCCGAAGCCCGGGTAAAATTGGGGAGGGTTGCATCTGGAAGGGCATCTGGCGTAAAAACTGGGCCAAATCAAATATGCAGACCAGTGATCTCCTGTGGCGACCCCTAACAGGAGCAGCTGAAAGAAGAACAAGAAGCCTCTTTCCTTGTCTGGACTGTCTGGATATGGCCCTAATATTCAAATGAACATGGTTGATCTCTCTCCAAGACTATGTCACTGAAGCAAAACTACACTACTCCAGCTCCAAGAAAGGAGTATCTGGATTGCCATATGGAGGATATATATATTGCATATATTGGAGTATATTAAATAATTAATAAATTGTTTAATTAGTATATAAATTATCAAATATATTGTGTAATGTGGCAATAAATAAATAATAATACAATTAAAATGTGACCGTAAATAATTCAGTGTTGTTCAAAATATTAAGCTGTCATTTTCGTCCATCAAATCTGGGAGGGAGAGATCTGTGTTTCGATTGATGCACTGACTTGATTAGATTGTTTATGCCTAATTTAGCATTTCTGCAATGACGTTTTCTAATAGTTATTACCAAAATGTCTAATATTGCTGTCAAAGTGGATACTGCTGAAGACATAATGGCATTGAGGGAAGAAATTAAATGCTTCTCAGACTAAATCAGTGTGTGTTTTAACAGCTGGTTTTTTTCTGCCTCAGGTCACATATCTGCCACTGAAAGAAAAATATCACAGAAGAAGATATAATTTCTTATGTTTTGATCTTGTATAAATGAACGGAATAAAGATAATTATAAAGATATTTACAATCCTCTGATAATCATGTTATTATCTATGTTAACTATATAATGTGAAATGAGGTGTTGGAACAACACAGTGTCATTAGAGAGGTGACTTTACTGTAGAGGTCAATTAGTTTTTATTTTAGCACTTTGTAATTATAATTCTAATACATCTATATACTAATATAATTATAACACAGCAACAGCAAAAAACATTAGCAAGGACTGCAGGCTGTGCTTAACGATTTCTACTTGTTGTCATGGTTACACTGAACATACCTGTATGAGGAGCGTTAATAATTATGTTTAGATGTGGCTTATTAATCCGACTGACAGCTTGGACTAAAAAAATATTTCAGTATACACCTCATCCACAAAAGAATAAACTGATTGAGCCAATCTGAATAAAACAATTACCAGATTAAATGAGGTGGGTAACGTTTTTAATAATTTTATTGATTTCATTTAATAATTGTCATGTAAGCCTGTTCTTATCTTATTCTTACTTTCACAACTGGAATCTTTAAATACTCCCTTGAGTCATGAAATGCATTGATCTACACAGCTGGTGCAAAATGGTCCTGTGGGAAAACAAAGCTCATTACACATCGTAAATGATTTGAAAATAACTGTGAGTTTGGATGGGCAGTGAAATGGAGATTAGACTAACGCCTTGAGGCAGAGGCAGGACACAAATTCACTGCAAGTTGTCTCAGCACTTGATAATCACCAGATATTTGGCAAACTGTGCACCTGTTGTTAAAAGATCAGAAAATGTAGCTACACAATAAGAGAAAAACATTTTAATAAAATGTTTTGTGTGCAGTATTTCTCAGACAATGGCTTTTAATATTGATAACATTTAAAGAAGAGTATAACGAATATCACCCAGAGCATCTTTGCTGAATGTCGACTCAGTATCCAACAAGTATTTTCCGCTCCCAAGTGGAGCAACAGAGCAGCGTTTGCCCTATTGTCCTGAGATTGCGGGTTTGAATCCTGATAATGCCACAGCCATCCATGGACGGGAGCCAAGAAAGCAAACTGGCCATGCTTTCTGGGTGGGAGGGATGGCATACTTTCTCTCCCCGTCAGTCAGATTGACACTAGCCAGTGGTGGGTGTTTGTGAGATTATGCATGCAATAGGGCAGATGCAGTTCATAAAGATGTGAAAGGTGGCTTCACATGGCTCGGAGGGAGCACCTATTGCCCCACCCTTCCTTATTGGTAGTTGTCATGTGATAGAGGAGAGTTAGCTACTGAGTGTATTTTCTGTGGTATCCTTTAATTCTGGATTACCTGGAGTATTCTCATTTGCTTGTTTCCTTGCCAACTACCATTATCAAATTTATGACTGTGATCATGGCCTCACATGGGTAGCCTATAAAAAGTACCCACAATGTCATGCTCATCCTCTTTCCTATTCTCATCTTGTCAAGAATTGGATTCAAAGCTCTAAGAATAGTGCTCCATTTCTTTGTTCTTGCTAATTTTGTTACTGTTAAACCAGATGAGAGTGCACACACTTTGGATGATGGTAATTTTAGTGTTTGACTCATTACTATTCTTGCCTCAGTTGACTGTGTCCTTAGAGCAGACACATGATCCATTGTTTGCTTTGGCGTGAAGTTGTATGGACACTGCAGACAAAAAGTAACTAATTTCATAATTTTATAAATTCATAACTTGTTGTGAATTGTTGAGCTTTCCCAGCCTCTTATATTTCAGTGCAGGATGGCGAGCTGTTTTTTTCTGCCAGGCCCCAAGTTGGATGATGGACAATGATCAATGCCCAAAATGTTGAGGTTTGAGCATCTTCGACAAGCCTTGACTTAACTGAAGCATAATGCCAATAGTTAAGTATGAAACTGTCAAGCTATGTAAATACTGCTGACTATTCATTATCGTCCTCTGACATGGCCCGAAATGAACAGCAGACATGGCTGCTGGGCTGTTAGGAAGAAAAAGGTAAGCTTCTTCACCACATTGTCGTGGCAGGAACTGAAATGGGAACAAACTCAGCTGCTCAGTGCAGTGAAGTCCATCTTTGTACAGCTGTCTCACATACAGAAATTATAAAGTACTCTCTCTGGCTGCTTCTCATTCTCTAAACTTGAATAATGAGCCCACCCTGGTGGAGAGTGCTGAGAGCCCTCCAACAGTGTATTCTGGTGATCAAAAAGAGATAAGCAGGCGTGTAACTCTGCAGGCTGACATTAAGGCTGTCTTAGTAAAATTGGATCGTCTACTCGACAGAGCTGATCAAATGCCTAACCTCTCTGAGATATAGTCGGGAAAGATATGCCACAATGCCCAACTTCATTAAAGAGCCCTTATGCACACTCGAAAGTGCATAATAGTTGTGACCTGAAAAAGGGGCTTCAATTGCAGATGCAGAAGCACTAAGGTTGAGAATAATGCCTCTGGTACAGACACTGATGGTTTCACTAGTGGTACAGGTTGATGAAGCTCTGCAAGTAAATCTGAGTGCCATTCAGCCAAATATAAAGAACATGTTGGATCACAAAGCCTAGGACGCTGTGGGAAATGTGCGCTGTACCCCTAAAATGGGGCACTGTTGTTCTTGGTCCTTAATAATATAATGAGCATAATAGCAGGAGCAATGGATATCTAAGCAATGGAAAACATAGCAGTGGAGTGCAGCAGATCACTGGGATTTTTAAAGCAGTAAGGGAAGTTGGTGAGCTAAAACACAATTGCTGGAAGCCAGATAAAAACACTTTACAACCTGCTGCTAGTAGTGAAACTGGTCATTGGTGCACAGGCCCTCGAAGCATTAGATTGTCACCTGCCTCTGTCCAACAAACAGATATTTTGAGGCAGCAAGCTACCACTAGACATCCTTGTTTGCCATTACTAGAGTTGAAACTGCACAGGAACCAAGAGGCCCAAACCTGTTCCAGCATGACAATGCCCCAGTGCACAAAGTGAAGTCCATAAAGACATGGTTTGCCATGGTTGGTCTGGAAGAACTCAAGTGGCCTGCAAAGAGACCTGCCCTCTAAAGCTACATTCCAAAATCTAGTTGAACATCTAGTGGAGGCTGTTATAGCAGCAAAGGGGGAATGTACTCCACATCACTGGCCATGGTTTTGGACTACTTATATACTTCTGACCATATAATGTATATGCAGTTGCTTACAGTTCACTGCCAACCACCACCAAAGCAGGCATCCACCTCACAAAGGTGCAACACCAACTGACTATACTGAATGGAGTCCAGTCCCTACTTCAAAAAGGAGTGAAAATCCCCTGCATTCTGGATCTAAGAAGCCTTTACATTTATGTCTTCTTTATACCATTGCCATCCATCCATGGGGCGTGGTGGCTTAGTGGGTAGCACTTTTGCCTCGTACCTCAAAGGTTTGATTCCTGCTTCTGCACCGTGTGCGCTTGGAATTTGCATGTTCTCCTTCAGGGATTTCCTCCAGGTACTCCGGTTTCCTCCCCAGTCCAAAGACATGCATTACAGGCTGATTGGCCTCTCAAAATTGTCCGTAGTGAGTGAATGAGTGTCTGAGTATGTGTGATTGTCCCCTGTGATTGGGTTGGCACCCCGTCCAGGGTGTCCCCTGCCTTGTGCCCCAAGTCCCGTTGGATAAAATAAGAGGTACAGAAAATTGATGGATGGCATTCCATCACCTCCACATATCAAATGTAATCTGAGCTATGAACAATCATGATTTGTTTTGATCATAGGTCTAAGAAAAGAAAGATGAAAAAGAAGACATTTCAATTCCTGTGCTGTGCAATACAAGTGATTTCTCCACTTTATCAGCAGAATGGCCCATCCTTCCCTTTGGGTTACCTTTGCATCTATTGTGTTCAGAGAGTGTGTCCATTAGAGCTTCTTCAGTGCCAAGGTCTGTTTGTACATCCTTTATCTGGATCACTGGCTGGGCAAACAGTCCCACGTTGAGCCAAAAAGTCCTGAGTTTGCATGCAAAAGCACTAAGACTTAAGTCAATCATGAAAACATCACTTGATCACACCCCTACACAGACTGTTCAACAGCATGGCTACTGGGACGTGTTATGAACCCTTGTGATGACTTTGATATACTCCACTAGTTCCAAAGGAAAAACCCTAGTGGTCCCCAATGAAAGGAAGGTTATGTACATAACAGTGGTTCTATGATTGATTTGAGAACTTCCACACCACCAGGGTGAACTGGGTTAACGAGAATGGCCAGAGAAAAAGCATGATGTAGTGGTGATATTTTATAAGCTATGCATGTGGGGTTACAGTCAATTGATACTTTTAAATCTAGGGACACTTAATAAAAGAACTATAACTAAAATAAATCAAACTAGAAATTCCTAGAGTTGTTTTTTTTTTTAGATCAAACATTGTACAACTAGTATCTCTTGAAGGTTCAGTTATTGATATTCCAAGAATTATTTCAGTTCATATTCACTCAGGATGTTTTTACGATGTGTAACTTCCTTTACTTGCAGTTCTCCAGGAAGTTCATGTAAGTATGTAGTCCCTAATGAATATATGCACACACACTCTACAAATTGTTAGATTTGCTGAATACTATTTTAAGCAGTTTTCTGTTCTGTACTTTTAGATTTCAGTTTCATTGCAGCCATCTGCCACAGCTGTTAATGTGATAAGGAGTGACAGCCTGCTCAGCATCCACAGCTAATTGTTCGAGGTAAGTTACACTTAATGCTTCCTGTGATTATGTGATTTGAATTAGAGGGTGTTAAAAAAGTTGCACGTAGATCTGTAGTCACAAACTTTTTGTCTCTTTTTGTTTTCAATCTGGCGGTGTGTATGTTTTAGAAAAACCTAATTAGAGCAACCACTAAGATGTTCTACTTTGAGGGATAAGTGGTGATGGGCCCATGTAGCAATACTCTCAACGGAGAGGCTGCTGTATTGGATACGTATTACTATTTCAATCTTTAGTATCCACAGGAGATTTTCTCCAGGTTGGAGTGTGTTTCTTTATCAAAATATTGTCATTTAGACCTTCTATTTATTTGCAAATTATGCAGTTAAATAACTAGCTCATTATTGCTCTGTGACCCTCAGTCTTTCATGCTATCTGTTGAAGAAAATCTTTATAGCACTATCAAAATTAATTACATTTACATTTGGCAGACGCCCTTATTCAGAGCGACTTACATTTATCTCATTTATACAACTGAGCAGTTGAGGGTTAAGGGCCTTGCTCAAGGGCCCAGCAGTGGCAGCTTGGTGGTGCTGGGGATTGAACTCATGACCTTCCGATCAGTAATCTAACATCT
This sequence comes from Pangasianodon hypophthalmus, assembly GCF_027358585.1. NCBI lineage: Eukaryota > Metazoa > Chordata > Actinopteri > Siluriformes > Pangasiidae > Pangasianodon > Pangasianodon hypophthalmus. The sequence continues at coordinate 11,346,013 of NC_069732.1, read as the reverse complement.
TAACCACTGGGCTACCACTGCCCTAAAATGAGAATAGTCAGAAATGCATAAGCATTAATAATTCATATGCATTATCAAAGTTAATGCATCATGTATCTGAAGGAGCAGTTTGTAATTTTTCTACAGCCAAACAGGTGAATTGCAATTGCAATGAAAAACATTTACACAAATACCTCTTCCCTCTAACCAAGCCTGAAATCTACCATTCCGCATGCCAATATGCTTCATATGCTTCATAAAAAGCACTGATCTGAGCCACCCTGCATGTCTGCAGATTTACTGAATGGCAAACTTGTTAATCAAAAGGCTTCAATGTTATGTATAATTATCGAACGTCTAGTGACATCTTTAAACACTGAGATAAAGTGTGTGTGTGTGTGGGTGTGTGTGTGTGGGGTAGAGACAGAAATATAGAGAGTAGAGGACAGAGAATAGACTATAGGACAAAAAGGAGACATGGATAAAAAGAACAAGGAGGTAAAGGAGAAAGGGACAGAGTATGGCGTCCAGAGAAAAAGAGATGAAGGAGGAGAAAGGGGGAGAAAGAAAGAAAAGGAAAGCTTTCGTTAAAGAGCCTTAGGAATTGGGGTAAAAAAGCAAAGAGAACAGAGAGAGAGAAAGAGAGTGAATGAGTGAGTTTAAGTGTGTGTTATATTATGTGTGTGTCCTGCACTACAATATGAGTGACTCATCGCGCGTGTGTTCATGAGTGCACCTGCGTGTATCTCTGTACACAAGCGATTTTCAGTGTAAATGTGCATCATTGTTTATGTATGTGAAACACAAATTAATTATTATACTTACCAATGCACAGTTCATAATTATGCGTATAATCAGTGTCTCTGAGGTCAAGGAAAAGGATGTGTTCTTTTGTAAACATGGTTGACTAAGGTTTAGAGGTTTAGATGTGTTGGTGTACTAGAACATGTCACATTCATGTTACATTACATTCGTGATATTCTGAAACTATTGGAGAGGGGTCAAATTTGACCCCAATATCATTTAAACCAGAGTTTGGAAATGTGCGGAAGAAACAGGGTAGTAATGTGTGCATGCTATGAAAAGTAATCAGCTTTGACTGATCATTAGTTTGGTGAATATTTGTCAAGCATTATCTCTTGTATCACTTGTGGTATACACTGTTTAAATAAAGTACGCCAGTTTCATTTAGATTCGTTACTGATTTGCTTTCGATTAACGCCTGGATCTTTTGATCAGTGGAGAAAAGGAAAGTGATAGCGAGGCAGAGAAGATTACTGTACGACTTTATCATTCAAATTTACAACTAGCCCACGCATTTTCAATGATATTCTGTTTCATACTTTACATATAATAGAATTTGAGGAAAATTACTTTCTAACTGGTCACAGTCAAAGGCCTTACACCGTCATATTTTGAAGTACTATGGGAAATGAAGAAGAAGGAGGAGAAGGAGAAGAAATCAATCTAGCTATCAAGAATTTAGGAAAACACTGCAATGCATGAGGATTTCATTTCATTTTGGAGTTACTTGGAAATGATACAGTTGCTCTCATAATTCTCATACTGCTGAATGTAAGCACTTTGTCTTCCACATGGCACTATATATTTTTTTTTTACATATTCTGCCTCATACTTTACATAAATCAAAAACAAACAGATTCGTTTGGATTTTAAGAGAAATTGGTACAGTAAAGGTGTTCCAAAATGGAACTGGTGCTTTCCATAGCCTTCCTGGTTTCCCATAGCCTTCCTTGCTTTCATAGCCTTCCTGGTTTCCCATAGCCTTCCTTGCTTTCATAGCCTTCCTGGCTTTCCATAGCCTTCCTGGTTTTCCATAGCCTTCCTTGCTTTTCATAGCCTTCCTGGTTTTCCATAGCCTTCCTGGTTTCCCATAGCCTTCCTTGCTTTCATAGCCTTCCTGGCTTTCCATAGCCTTCCTGGTTTTCCATAGCCTTCCTTGCTTTTCATAGCCTTCCTGGTTTTCCATAGCCTTCCTGGTTTCCCATAGCCTTCCTTGCTTTCATAGCCTTCCTGGCTTTCCATAGCCTTCCTGGTTTTCCATAGCCTTCCTTGCTTTTCATAGCCTTCCTGGCTTTCCATAGCCTTCCTGGTTTCCCATAGCCTTCCTTGCTTTTCATATCCTTCCTGGCTTTCCATAGCCTTCCTGGTTTTCCATAGCCTTCCTGGTTTTCCATAGCCTTCCTGGTTTTCCATAGCCTTCCTTGCTTTCCATAGCCTTCCATAGTGGTAGATAAGAGGCAAATACCTGATGTATGTAAATGCAGTATTCATATATTTATGCATTTAAACCCAGTAAGATTTCAGTGTGCATTGTGTAAAAGAAAATCAGTCATAGTAAAAGTAAATCTGCTGATAACCAAAATCTTGCATGGTTGCATGGCTGTAGAGCTATATTTTGAAACATAAGCATAGGAAATGTGTAGTTAGTTAACGCATAAATATGTTAATCACTTTCCAAAAAGGGGCACTGGAAATAACTAAGGGCTGCTTTTCTGTGTAGATAATTAGAAGAGCATCCAGTCCGATTTTGCACTGACCACTGTGTGTGTGTGTGTGTGTGTTTTGTTTTTTTTGTTTTTTTTTTCTCAGTAAAAGTGAATGAGAACAACTGGCGCTTACAGTTGTGTCTGCATCCGTGCTTTGGGAGTGTTTCCGAGTGATCAGGGCTCTACTACACATGCGCAGCACAATTTTCAGCGGATAGCCGGAATGTGTGAAGTGCAGATGGCTCGCGCGCGGTCTCGTATGGGCCATGACAAAACTTCCGAGGGATTGCGCATAATACTTAATGCATAGGAAAGATACCTGAGCTCCGGTTTCCCATTCTACCACCCAGCAGTCTACTGAACACCGACAGGGCGAGGACAACTCTGACCTACTGGTTAACGAAAGTCATTTCTGGAGCGCATCCTGCTGAAGGAGACTTACCTTACCGTGGAGTTCACAGGTTAGCCTTGAATCCCCTGGCACCGGGAACGGTTCAGTCAGTATTCCTGTATGCAGCAGGCTCGTCTTTTCAGCAGTACAGAAATCCGCTGAGAGGAACAAAGCTCGCTGCAGGTCTGTTGTGTGCCGCTGCTTGTGAGGTTCCGCGCGCGCTCAGGATTCCCCTCCGTCCCGGAGCTGCTCCAATCCTATTGGTCCAGAGCGGCCCGGTACCCAGAGGAGGGGCGTGGCTAAGAGGAGAGGCTTTTTCAGCCAAGTGCGCACACTAGATGATGCTACACTCTACAGGCTCAGAGAAATAAAATAAACTTGCCAGAAGGATAGTAAAAAGATAAATCAGTATGGCTTCTTAGATAAAAGGGCTGTGTCATAATCTCTCTCTCTCTCTCTCTCTCTCTCTCTAGGTAGGCCTTGCCACCCCAACTATCACCCCAACTCAGTCACACCTCAGATCACACCTCTGAGAGTCCTATTATTATAATTACAGATCATGCAGACATAATAGGCCTAATTCCTATCTACCTCATGATGATTTAAATAATCATGGCTGTGTTGTAGGTATTTTGAACAAATCCCTCACTCTCAGAAAAGAAAGATAATAAACTGTACCTTTCCTTGTTGCCGGGGTGGTACTCTTATCTTTTCTCCTTCATCAGTACAAGCCCCTGACTGGAGCTACCATTTTAATTTGATGTGGCGGTTGTGTAATAATAACAGGTCTACGACATCAAGGTAACTGTATGCGTCTTTGTCATATAACCACTAACCATCATGTCCTTGCTGATGCAAATGATGATGTAAACATGGATATAGTGTCCGTTTAAAAAAAAAAAACATTTAATGTACATAATTGGATTGTACATACGTTTAAGCTTTAAAGGTACGCTACACACTGCACCTATCTAGGTAAAAGATCCACACTAAAGATACAAAAAGTGTACCTTTGAGGGTATCACTACAGCTAGGAAAGGATACTTCAGTACCCTATTTTTCCTTGAGTATAGAACAACTAGCCGTAATGTCAGATGATGCAATTATGTGAGCACCGGGGAACAATTCTGTCTTTCAATTTTGCAAATGCAACCTTGCCCTGTACATAATTAGGTCCTACATGGTTTATAATAATTACTTTCCCCACCTCATGGAGATGACCCCCCCCCCCACACACACACACACACCTTCAAGAGAGATCTGTGGTAAATAATTGCTGTTAGAGTTTGAAGTGGGTTGGGTACCACGGCACCATATGTTAAGATCATGTTAATCAGTACAAGCCCCTGACTGGAGCTACCGTTTTAATTTGATGTGGGGGTTGTGTAATAATAACAGGTCTAAGACATCAAGGCAACCGTATGGGTCTTTGTCATATAACCACTAACCATCATGCCCTTGCTGATGCACTATGTGTCAGTCTATTAATATACAGTGCTCAGATCTTAGTAGACTGAGAGTAGTTATAACACTCTGACATTTTCTCAGTTCTCTATCCTAGCCATGAGATTCATACTACTATGTATGGATGCCAGAGGAAAATCAGATTTGTCAGACAATGTTTTTTTTAATGATCTGTACATTTTCATCCTTCAAGCTGTAACCTAATTTGGGCTGAGTGCCAGTTGCCTCCTGAGACATGCGTCCAGTATATCTGAACACAGCTGGCTCTCTCATCCCCAGGCACTGCCTATTCTCAAACATCAAATTAACCAGGGAAATTGAATGAATGATAAGCTCAAAGCTGCTAATTTCACTCAAACATCTCAAAGAAGTAGAGCAGTGAGATTAAAAATGTTAGGTTGAACCCAGGCATATTGAGCTAGTCCCTTTGAAATAGTATCTAGCACTTCAAAAACACTGAAGAACGCAGTTACAGATATAGTGCTTAACACAAAAGCTCAGAGCAGCTGCAAAAATAACTTTGCAACATTCAGAAACAATGGCATTGAAATCATCACCGATATGACTCACAGAGACAGAGCAGTATTCAGAAATCTAGATGATCTTCAAAAATTACTAAGGATAATTAAGAAGTCATTGTAAATTTCGAATAGAAAAGAAAGGAGAATGTGTCACTGCAAAGCAACAAAACCATTACAGCCTAATGTTCACTGTCATTAAGTGAAGAGACCTGGCATTCTGGAGAACAAATTGAGTAAAACCGGGAAGCTCAATGATTCATTTAGTGTCGATATTTTTTCCACCAAGCCGTGGGCCTTCTGACAGGATTGGTATGCAATTTTCACAAGCGACATTCACCGCCTCCAGCGACGAAAAATCTCAGATGTTGTGTGAATGAATGCAAAGCAACATCACGCACAGACACACACACACACACACACACACACACACACACACACACACACAGTTCTTTATTCATTATTCAATTCTATAGTGTTTAATCTTTATTCATCCATTATTCAGAAAGGAGATGGTACAGTATAAAGCTCTTTTAAATACACTGAAGTTGCCTTTACTGCACACAAAGGTTGTCTGAGTAAACAGTAAAATGCCTTTAGTAAATAGATTTGGCGGTGATCGTGAATTCAGCACCTTGGCCAGCAACCTCACATGGCAGATTAAACAGCATGGTGACAGTAGATCAGTATCAGAGTCACCACTATAGGTTTGAAAAATACTCACCATACTGTTGGTACCTCGCAATGTTGCCATGGTTTTAAATTGCATTATTAAAGTCTGAGTGAAGTGCGAGTGGAAGCCACCAATCAGCTAAATATGTTTAACTGTTTGGATGCCGGCGCGGCACGGTGGCGCAGTGGGTAGCATTGCCACCTCAAAGCTCCAGAGTCCCTGGTGCGATCCGATCCTTAGGTTTCCACCCACTGTTCATAAATAAGCAGGTAGGCTGCACTAAGATTGCCCCTGGGTGTAAAAGGGCTTGTGGATGTGTGTGCATGGCATCCCATTCGGGTTGAATTCGCCAGCCTTGCACTCAGTGTTGGCGGGATTGGCTTCAGATCCACCGTGACCCTGACCAGGAGTCATTGCTGAAGATGAGTGAATGGGTCAAGCCCAAAATGGCAAATATTAAGCTTTCAGTGGTCTTAACAACAAATCATTGGTCAGAAAATTAGCAAGAATTAAACAAATCGTACCACCTCCTGTGCCACCATTTGCTTGTTTACTTTTGCTGCAGTGTACTGTTTGGGAAAAAGCTAGAAACAGGGAATTCATTTATATAGTCTTTTTGTACGCAAAGGTAAAATCATGCTAACGATTAAAATGTTTGATGTAAAATTCAAACTAACACATGTCTGGGTGTATAAAATCTTCCGAAAATATCTTCTGGGATGTTTTTTTTTTCCTTAAAAGATTAGTCATTATTTGGTTATCTGCCACACCTGATGCAGCTCATCAAGGGCCACAAGGCTTAAACACTTAAAGAAATCAAATGGAAAAGCTCTCCCATACTAAGTTCCTTTATCTATTTGTTTAATTCTTGCTAATTTCCTGACCAGTGATTTGTTGTTAAGACCATCAACAAACAAATGGCCTTTTTTTATTTATTTTTTTTATTTATTTATTTTTTTGCCCAGGACTGTATTTTTATATATGTATAGTAAGAATTGAAACAATCAGAATATCCAAACCATTACAGCCTCCAATAGAGTCCTGCTCATAGCTTTCTCTCCTCTGTATGTTAAAATAAAACACTTTCATCAGTCACACAAACTAAAACAGGACTCTAAACAGACAGAGCAAACATATATACCTAGAACAGAGCAGATATAAATGAATTTCCTATTCACACTGTACATATGATGAGTAATAATGGCAAAGAAATTAATAATGCCATAGATGGTAAAGAGATGCCCCACCCAAACACAGCTACCATGAGGCTTGCTTATTAAAGACAGGGTCACAACATTTATTTTTTTTTTTTAGTAGTATTAGCGGTCACATTCATCCAGTTGTCAATAAAATGTCTGCTCAGACTCTGTGGTGTTCTCATGGCTGATAGTATGCAGTATGTATGTGTAAATGGCATTATGCACAAGGAAATGATAAAGTATGATTATCACTGCAGGAGAAGCCAGAATAATGATCTCATTAAGGAGGAATAATTGTTTATATTAGAATTAACTTCAGCTTTCATATCACATAAGTTTATTCCCTGCAATTATAAAACTCTGTGTTTCCACACCGTCATGTTCACCTCTCACTCTTGTGTAGGTCACAAAATCACGACACCAGAGCCTACTTTGTCAGCTTCATAATTGAAAAAGAGAAAAAGCCAACACCCTCAGGGGCCTGTGTCCAATCACAGTTAAAGGTCAGTTCTGAATTTAGTGCACAGTCATGGCCTGTCCTTCCCAGATGTAGCCTTGTGGACTACAGAGCAGTGACTGAACAACCTCTCAGTCTTAACCTCCTCTATTCTGTTAATCTTTGGTTCTGTAACAAAGATAGTTACTATTACTGCTTACGCTCAAATATGTTTTTGATTTATGGACATGGACTTGCTGTTACATCACAGCATTATTTAGAAATTGCCATTTCCACAGAGGCACAACCTCTAGTTCCCTGCAATCAAAATGGTTTCATAATGACACGCCGGAGAGGGAAGCATTTGTCAGAATGATTCATTGCCAATTGAACAGACTTTAGAAAATGCTTTCTTTATGCAGTTGCCTCAAATAGGCACTTTGTTCTTGCAACCAATTAAAATATTGACACTTTGTATGACCCATCACTGTTAGGCATGGCTTATAGGCAAAGCACTAGCATAAATCTGCTCTCTAAATAAAATCACTGAAAAAAAAACAGTGTTCAAAACATGAATGGTGGACAATAAATAAAGCATATTTAGACAAATAGTGTAGTTAGAGGCAACTGAGATGTATTATATGAACTGGTCTACAGCATAGTCTTGAAAAATCCAATCAACAGTCAGTTGTAAAGTCAACAACACCTCAGTTAAGAAAAGAGGTCATATTGGTTTGGTCGGCAGTAAAATGTAAGAATATTATACTGCATAAAACAGTCATAATAAACAACAATGAGTGCGTTTATCTTATTAATTATATGAATAATACAAACAACAATTGAATTACCTAAAGCATGTCATGCATAATATAATGTCTGTGCATGCATTTCCTCTTGTTTATAATTAAACTGCTGGATATATAGCTATTTGATTTCACTTAGGAAATGCCCATAGGGAAATTAGCATTTACTGAATACGTGTAGTGTGTAACTCAATATTCTTCTGCATAACACACACTCATACCCCCACTTGATGAACAAGTAAACACACACACACACACACATATATATATATATATATATATATATATATATATATATATATATATATATATATATATATATATATATATATATATATTCCAGTATTAAATCTAAATCTCACTTTTCATCATCTTCACCAACTGCACTAGGCCATTTTAAGTAATCTGAAATGACACCTTGTGGTGGTATGGGGAAATGCAGCTCTATCTATCTATCTATCTACCTACCTACCTACCTACCTATAGGTATATCCTGGTTTATGAAAGTGTAGTGAGTAAACTCCTTCATTATCACAATTAATTGGCTGAATAGTTAATTTGTCAAATCATGCATTTTAAAAAAAAATATTAATAGTAAAGAAGAAAAACGATATCAGTTCGACCCTTCCCATTTTATTATATATTGTAAACATTTTTCCTTTCTTCACCCAAAAACCAAAGGATGCAATTGCACTCAACTGTAACTTCGACTGATCTCTTAGAAAAGCTTTAATATTCAATAAACGTTTAGATGGTCATCTTTATTCAGCAGGCTGTCAAAAATGAAAACTAAAACAACGTAGCAGGAGAAATTAGGGCAAATGTTGAGCCCTTGGGATCATAAGGACCAGGAGGAGTCAGAAGACATCTAAGCATAAATATGTAGCTTCATGACCTAAGGGTTGAATCTCTCCATGACGACATTTGGCCAGTGTAAAGGCAGAAGAGAAAGCGGGCTATTTTTGAACACATCCCTTTTTCCTGGACCAGGTTCCTGTGGGAGGGCCTGGGAAAGTTCCTCTCCCTCTGCTCTCTTTTTGCCGATAACAGGAACTCCTAGGCATCATTACAAGTTCTGTTTCAGCTCCTAAACAGACATACAGGAACTACAGGACCGTCAGAAGACCAGAAACAACATAGAGACAGGTAGGGATCATGGGTCACAGTTCTTATCTTGTCACAAAATAGACTTTAGTGTATGTTTGTGTGAGAGAGTACACTGTCCTACTAGAAAAAGTACATCTAATTGCACCAAGACTATAATTTATTAGACTGGATAAGAAAGACCTATATGGCAACTTTGTGTATACCACATTTACAATACCTTGATACATGAAATTTATATGTGTAATGTAAAGTTTTCATTATTGAAATGATTGAATGGCAGTGTTTCTGTTCTGTTCACTACACTTCTATACAAATCACCCCTGCAAATCACATAAATTAACTATAGGATAAAGTAGGAATCTTAAGTAGTACTTGATTCATCTTAAAAATAAATAAATTTTAATAAAAAATAGGCTAATAGTAAGCAGGAAGCAACAACAACAACAACAACAACAATAATAATAACAACAACAATAATAATAATAATAATAATAATTATAATACTTTTAGTGAGGATGGAGCACTAATGCTACAGTCTATAATGGCTTTCAGCTTGCGTCAGTATTTGCATGAAAAAAAGCAGTCCTTTGGGCCAGAAAGAACTGCACAGATAAGACCACTATGATTCAAAGGATGTTTACACAGATGCAAATCATCGCAAATGCCAAAGCAATAGGACTGTTTTGTCCCCTGGGCCTAGCAAAAGTGCATGAGAAACCCACTGAGAGCTATAATGTTAGAAATGAGACTGAAGTCAGAAAACTTGAGATATGGAACAAACAAGAGTTCCTGTGTAGGTCTTTATTTAAATATTAGCCTAAAACCTGAAAACAAATTGGGACAAGAATAATTGATTAAATATTTATTTAATTAGTCATATTAAATAAATATTGGTCACATATGCAGGCTGTACCAATTGGGCTGTTACAAATGTCTTACTGAAAGTCCTAAAACGGTAATGATATCAAACCAATACAATAGGATCATCAGCTTACCGTAGTTTCATAATGTGGCTGTTATAATGATTGAACATTTAATCAAAAGATAATATACATGATTCTCTGATCTATTATACAATCTTAAAAAAAGGTTCATCTTGAGCCATTAAGAGTTCCTTTTTGAAGCTTAGAACACATAAATATATATTTTAAAAAAAAAAGAAAACCCTTGAACAAGACTTTTTTTCTACACTGTCAGTAAAAAAAGGTCCTGAACAGGTATTGGTTCTTCAAATAAAACACAGGTACTGGTAAAAACAGGTACTGGTTCTTAAAATATAATATATATATGTGTATATATATATATATATATATATATATATATATATATATATATATATATATATATATATATTATATTTTATAGCTCTGTGATGTTCCTTTACAATTATTTTCCTTTAACTATAGGTACAAATGTTCCACTCTAGTAAAGTACCGGTACCTTAAACCCCAGCTAAGTCTGAAAGTGTCTCAATCTTCTTTGTGTTTTTTACAAACAGATTATAATTTTATTTATTACAATACACATAATCCATGTCCTTGGACATACAATCCCTCTAATGTGTTGTGAAAATGACACCAGGTAAAACCACATAATAAATAATATGTTTGTGTCCCATTTACATTATTGTATCTATAGTAACAACTTGTACGCAGGACTTGTATGGCAGGCACTTCAAATAATCTAAGAATAAGAATAAACAGATTAAAAAAACCATGTTTAACAAAGAAAAACATATCATTTATGTGGTTAGGTTTTTTGTTATGGTGTTTTAGAGTTTGAGCTGTCAATGCTTTGAGAAATAAAGGTACTTTCCAAAGTTTTCCAGCACAGGAAAGTCAGAGGACAGAGGAGTTTACGCTTTCCGGTTTCTTGGTAAAGTGATGTACTGTTTTTTTTTTTTTTGAGAGAAAGAGAAAGAGAGAGAGAGGAGATGCTGGTGAGGGTACAACTGTTTATCATTGCTATAATCTAAGTGATAACAGGGACTTACCTGCGGACTTAACTCTAAACTGTTAAAATGTGTGATGTGTCATTCATTAACAAATTAAACCTTGCAATCGTTGGCAAATTGCTGGAGTATAAGCAGAATAACATACTCCAGACCGTGCTGTTATAGGAAAATCATCCACTTCGCATCAGGCTGTATCACACCACCCTGGCGTGGATTATTCTTATATAACGGCACAGTCTATTGTGTGTTATTCCTTACTGAATGAATGTTTTATGGGGAAAGAAGGAGAAAGGAAGAAAAAAAGCATTACAGACTTTACCAAATTCAAGTGAAATTCCAGTAGAAATCACATAGAGTTTGTGTCTCGAGTCAGGAAATCTTATTATGTTTGTGTTATGTTTTAATATTCATTCTTTTTGCCTTTCCAATTTTGACACTATTGTAGCCTGATCTCATGAGTAATTTAGACAAATCAGAAGTCATAATAAAAAGATACAATTCTGAAGTCATAATAAAAAGATACAATTCTGAAGTCATTATAAAAAGATACAATTCTGAAGTCATAATAAAAAGATACAATTCTGAAGTCATAATAAAAGGTGCAAATGATTAAAAGAAACCATAATCTTAGGAGAAATTAGTAAACTTAGTAAAAGTGTTGCACTATTGACAATAACATACTAAAATAATAATTTTGGAAAGTCTAGTACAGAATTGAGAGATTGATAAAAACTTTGGGAAACATGTTTAAAAGAAACATTACCCTTCATGGTGTATCATGGGGCTCTGCACTTAGCCCGCTGCTGTTCCGATATGCTATCACTTGTCATTACAACATGTTACTTTAGATTACGCACATTTCTTTTTAGATAGTTTGCATATTCTTGAATTTAGCGGTTGGCTCAAATTCTGTTGTATGTATGTTTGTGTGTCTGCAGGTGCAGAGGATGTCCAGAGGTGACTGGGGTTTTCTAGAAAACCTGTTAGAGGAAAGTCAGGAGTACTCAACTGCTGTGGGGCGTGTGTGGCTCACTGTCCTTTTTCTCTTCCGTATCCTCGTCTTAGGTACTGCAGCTGAGTCTGCATGGGATGATGAACAGTCCGATTTTGTCTGCAACACCAAACAGCCCGGCTGTGAGGCTGTGTGCTACGACAAGGCTTTTCCTGTCTCCCATTTCCGCTACTTTATTCTGCAGGTCATCTTCGTCTCCACGCCTACCATTTTATATTTTGGCTATGTGGCCTTGAAGGGACACGAGGAGCCAGAAGAGGAGACAAAGGAGCAGCGTGGGAGACAGAAGGATAGAAAAGCCAAAGAAATCAAGCTAGCCGTGATACAGGAAGAGAATGAAGATGGAAAACAGGTGCAGAAGGAAAAGAAACTTCCCAATCCTCCTAAGCTCAAGGGGAAGCTACTGGGTGCATACACTGTCAGCATAATCCTGAAGGTCTTAATTGAGATTGGCTTTATTGTTGGTTTGTGGTTCCTCTATGGATTTGTAATTCCAGCCAAGTATGAATGCCAGCGAACTCCCTGCCCCCACACGGTGGACTGTTTTGTCTCTAGGCCCACTGAGAAGACCATTTTCACTATATATATTCAGGTCATCGCTTTAGTCTCTGTGTTGCTCAATGTTGTAGAGCTTTTCTACCTTCTTCAACTGTCCATCACACATTATATGGAAAAGAAGTACCAATATCAGCAGCTAGGGATCCCTCGAGCAATAGAGAAAACTCCAGTAAAACTGCAGCCAACAGAGCTTCAGGCTCTGTCTTACCAGGAAAATGGCCATCTCTATCTTCCAGCAGAAAATGGCACCCATGCTCAGTCTGTCATGGACTGGACTGAGAGTAAGCCGCACCCAACAGAGGACATGCTTCTGACATACTTACACTGTATCGGTGACACCACACATAGAGGTCACTACAAAGAGGACGTTCACACCAAACCCAATAAGAGTGATCCTAAAGAGAAACACTGCAATGATAAACATTATGTATGAGCTTAGACAAGCAATGTAATGGAGCCTGTTTTGGAATATCAGAGGGCGGGATGAAAGTCCACTTTCTGGTCCCAAAGCATTACTGTGAGACAATTGCCATTTCCTGCATTTCCTGTTTAGATGAACAGTGGAATGTACTGTGCTGTAGACTAAACTCACTTTTCCAAGAGGATTTAAGGATGGGATAGAGATAGGGGTAATGAGTTTGAACATGCAATTATAAATTGTACTTTGAGGCAATCTGCTCAATCAGTGAATAAGGTACAGTGAAAAATCATAATTTACGCAATAGTCCACTGTAGAGTTTTAAGATTTTCACTCAACCTCATGCCTGCTAATGAGCCAAAGTGTGTGTGTGTTCTGTTCACATTAACTATGAATAGTGTAACTATGTATAAAATATTAATGAACAATACTGTAAGGGTATACCTTTGGTTTTAATATTAGACTGAATGGCTACATCTCAACTTCTTTAATTATAGTACAGGTAATTTTACAATTAACATGCAAAATGTAAGGTAGCTACAGTACAATCACGAAGCCATTGCCAAATGTCACTTCAGACCCTAAGTCCATCTGCTTCTGGGCTGCTCCTGTGTTCCTTTTTTTCTGTCTCTGTTTCTATAAATCCACAGCATGTTGGATAACAGCATTGCATGTTTGCTTACCAGTGTTATTATTTTCTAATTAGGATTAGCTAGCTAGCTAGTGCCAAAGTATCTGCTAGTATTCCTTCACTGAAAAACCTTGCAAGCATACTTTCACTCTGATTGGGTGTATTTGTAAAAAGAAAAATATTCTGATGTTTATATTTTGCCATTTCAGGAGTGCAGTGCTGGAAGCATTGACAAAATTCCAATATTTAGTCAATGGAGAAAATGTTACCTAGAACTATCTAGATAGCTAGTAGCTAGAAAACGTGGATTATATCTGCAGAGCTGTTTTCAATTCAGTATGTACCATAGTCAAAACAGAATCAGGCAGCATAGCTATCTGTAGCTAGTTCGAACTGTTCATGCTAGTTAACGTTACTTTAGTGAAGCAACAGTGAGAACCGTCCGTTCAAAAACTTTCATAGTGTGATTTTACGGATATTTCACAATTCAAACTCTGATACAAGCACAACTTGGAATTATGTGCCAAATTTCCAGTAGGCAGCTACCTCACTTTAGCAGCCAGCACACTTTATGTTCACCTGCCTTTTCTCTCCCCTGATATTTTTTTCTAGCAAGTAGAGGAGGGAATCTCTCCTCAAATGAGTGCCTTTTTCAAAGCTGTAAATAGCATCGCAAATCCATGACTACATTTACATGCACATCAAATTCTGTTTAAGGTCTATATTCGGGTTGTAGCCATATTCCAAATACAACATTTATATGCGTACAGGTATCAGAATATTCATATATGTATGGTTGTTGTATGTATGCCGATCTACACATGTGCTTTTCCTTTCCCGCTGTTATTTCCCAGGACTTTCAAGATGCTTCTGTTGTTTATAGAGTATGCTCAGTTGTTAGTTTTATTACTACATTTTCAGACTAATTTAATTAGGACTCTAACATTTCTCACCATCAAAATTGCCCGACAACACCTCCTCGAAATGGAAAACGTCGGGTAAGGAGCTGTTAAGCTAAGCATCTGTTAGCACCCATAATTCCTTGCGGACTGTGCATGAGCATATATCTCCTTTCAGTGGATTTTCTGAATAAGGGGTTTGCATGGTGTAACAAATTTTACGATTAAAACAGGAATGTTCCAGGGGTGGGGATCAGAATTTGGGGAATCAGAATATTGTCTTAATCTGAATCATTCAATCGGATTGCGGCATTTACATGACTCATTACTAATTAGAATATTGCCAAATTCCGATTAATATCGGAATATTCATGTGCATGTAAACATAGTCAGTGTATGGAGTTGAATGGGCTGTAAAATGTCTCACTGACTCACCAAGTCTTTCAGGCAGACTCAACCATGTACAGTCATCCACATTTAACAAAGAAGTGTACTTCTACTTGCATTTGACAAAAAAGTCAACTATGTACCAGTTAAATATGTGAATTAAAAAAGGATATATTTAAGATTTACTATATTTAAAATTTCATTCTGTATTTCATATTTATTCTAATTGCTTCTAATAAAGTTGATTAATGGTGTCTTCCTTCCTGTATGTGTTGGTCACAAGTTTTGTCATACTTCTTTTGTGAGATAAGGTAGGTGTGACAGTAAATGTGTAATAGTCCACAATACTGATGTGTGATTCTGCACTATTTCTAGGTCCCTATTTAAATGCAAGCAAATTTGTGATATTGACCATGTTAACTGCTTTGTACAAAAGGTCAGATTTTCCTCATGCCTAATCTCTTCTATTGACGCATGTGTTCAGACAACACTAAGATGGATTTGATCTAAAAATGGATCATAAAGTTTTGCACAAACTTGTGGATTCCGTGGCAGCTCAACTGCACACTGTCATTAAAGCAAAAAGGGGCTATACTGTGGTAGCTCAGTGGTTAAGATGTTGGACTGCTGCTTGGAAGGTTGAGAGTTCAAATGCTGGCACTACTAAGCTGCCACTGCTAGGCCCCTGAGCAAGGCCCTTAACCCTCAACTGCTCAGTTGTATAAATGAGATAATTGTAAGTCGCTCTGGATAAGGGCAAATGCCATAAATGTAAATGTACTAAGAAACTCTGATATTCATGTAAATATTTCAAAGACTCTACTATTTTCACTAGTGGTCTCATACCTTTGTTGCATATATTGCATTTCGTTGGTTCTAAATCACATCTAGAACATGAAACAGAAAACATTTGAAACACATCAACACTAATGCAAATGTACCAAATGCAACACCAGTATATCATAATGTCCAATATCATCTATATCAAAATCAGATTTTGGAATCAACCAACACTCTTTCCTATCTATAGCTACATTGCACTGACTGGATTAATGAGCTTAGAAAAGCTTGTAGAAGGCTTACAGCTTCAGGTATAGTATGGGCCCTGAAAGCTGCATACATACTGTACAGAATTCCTCTCAGAATTCCACTCTTTTTTTATGTTTATTCATTTATTAATCTTCAGTAATCCAGCATGGATCCAGAGCCTATCCCAGGAACACTGGCTGCAAAGCAGGAATACACCCTGGATACATATACATAGGAAACATATACATAGAGAACAAAACTCCACAGTAACTTAAGCTCAGGATCAAACCCTGGAGCTGTGAGGCAGCAGTGCTATCCTATGCACCACCATGCTACCCTCTGCTAGACATCATGACAAACATGTCTCGAAGTCAAGACTTACAAACATAATTGTTTGAAAGTCTTTAAAATGTCAAATGATTTAAGTCCCCGGAGCTTCAGAAGCACTTTCCTTGCACAGATAAATGGCAAGACTTCAATATGTCTGTGTTTCTCTGTAAACTGTTTACTATGCTGCATTTCTGAAGTACAATGCAGTTTCCCCTTTCCCAACCACTTCATGCTGTAAATAGTGTATTGTTAAAATCCAAAAAGAAACTGTGTTTATTTAGCCATCACTCTATAAAATGTAGGCAAATCACCAGCTGCCATTTGGATGAGTCCACTTAATGCACAAGATCTTTTTAATGGGATCTGAGCAGTAAAATGCAAACAGACGCAAGCATCATATGTTCTCAGCTAAAACAACAATTTCTACAATATAGCTCAAATGTGTTTGCTCTATCCAGACTAAATGAATCAGAAGAGGTGAATATGATTTACTGTTTAAGCAAAATCTTAGATATTATGTGAATAGTATAGCGATCAAATACAAATGCTCAGTCTTCACTTTAACCTGGTCAAGATGGAGGTAAATTCTGAGCCTATCCCGGGAACACTGGGTGCGAGGCAGGAATATGTACCATTAATGGAATGCCAGTCCATTTCAGGGCATCATGCACACACACATTCACACCTAGATGCAATTTAGATCGTTAATTGAACCAGCAGCATTTTTTTGGAGCTGGGACGAAACTGGGAAACCCAGAGGAAACCCACATGGACACAGGGAGGATATGTAAAACTCCACACAGACAGTAGCCCAAGCTCTGGCCTGAACCATGGACCTTGGAGCTGTGAGGCAATAACGCTGCCCACTGCACCACTGAGCCACTCCCCAAGAAATGTTTTGATGGCACAAAGAATGTGTTTTATTAAGGGGAGTAGCCTGCAAAGGCCTGCAACCTTTGTGAAATTAATGAGCTACGTGCTGTGATACTGCCAAACATAACGTAGCCTTTCTGCCCAGTGCACTCTGCAGCAGCTGTCCTGAAACAGAGTTCAGCTTGTCATCTCTGGCCAAAACATAGCCTCTCAAGATGTGCAGGTCTGCAAACAGTAGGTAAACGGTGACCCTTTAGCTCCCTTTGGCTGCCAAACAAAGGCATAGCGCTGCCTGCTGCGTGATCTCTCTCCCTCTTTTCAGTTTTAAAAACGCATATGGGCCTAAAGTCTTTCCATTTCTTTACACAAAACTATCATCTTTCTTCAAACCAAAGATGTTCTGTAAACCTGTCTCATTTTAATAATAAAGGAAAATATCTAAAACCTAACATACACTATAGATACAATACATTCCTTTCTCTTATTCAGTTTGTCCTATGGGTATATAAACATTTGCACTTGACTGTGTAGTTGGTGATTCAAATCAGATCTACTGTAAGTATTATATACTTGGTCATGTTGAAGTCATTCCATACCCAGAATCCAGCCTGGTTCTTTGGCATTCCGTCATTTGCACACTCATATCAGTATGAGTGAGTCACCCCTGTGTCATGTTGTTTCCTCCATCCTGATTCAGTGGTACTGATTGCTGATGCATTTCTTCCTGCCACTAAATGCACACTTACACACAGCCAGAAGACACAAGCAATTACCAGGCCTACCATACAAAAAGTACAAACCTGTCTTGGGTTTAGGTCTTAATCGAGGGGTTCTGACTGGTCAGACATCCTGTTTTCCCTGGAAATTTGTGCACCAGTGACTATCATGTCATTGTCAGGGCTCTGGAGAACAGCAGGTCATATGAAAGCTACCTGTAGAGGAAATACCAACAATAATACCATGCCAACAACGAGCCCTCAGGAATATGGGGGTTTTAAAGGTTCTGCCTAAAATGTGCTACAGAGACCTCTGATTTCTGGACTATTAGTACTTTCTGTTTATGGACCTTGTTATTAGACCAGTCCATTGGCTGGCCTGTTTCCTTTAGAATGGACTGCAAATGGTATTACTAGGTTTTAAATCTCTTAATTGTATTGCACCTACATACATCTCTGAATGCCTGATAATCTACGTCCCAAATTGTGTGTTAGGATCATATAGTGCTAGCCTTCTCCAGATTCCAGGCATAAATCTTAAAAGACTGGTGAAGCAGCTTTTGTTTTAATACAGTAAAAAGATTTACTTTAGCATTTAACTAGATTTTATTATTTGCCTTACTTTTAATGCCACATTACTTTAAAATTACTGTTGTATTATTTTAATGATTGTATTTTTATTCTATTCTTACACATTCCACTATACACATATTTTATATTGTTATTAAATTATTACATTTTTCTGTCACAGCTGTTATGTATTACATTATATTACTTGTCTATTTTACTATTCTATTTTTGACTATATTTTGTTTCTTCATTTCTTCACTTCGTTTTCACACTGTAAATTATCGATGCTATTACTAAAAATACAGGTAAGCATCCACGTCCACATCATTTCAAATCAAATGCTCTGAAATGACTCTTAATTTGTTCTAGAGGGTTATGACTATATGTCTTGATGATCCTAAGGACCTAAATACTGTAGATTAAATGGAGCACAAGTATAGCATTGTCATTTTTATAACTTTATCTCCATTATAATTTTTTCTCCATTGATCGACCTGCTTTTATCTAGCCAGCTTGATGCAGCAGATTATTTTCTTCCCTATATTGGAATAAAAAATACAGGAGAATTCTGCTCTTGTTAAAATACTAGGTGGAGGAAATGAAACCCGGGATGATTCGGAACCACCGGCAAGTAGGGGCAGAACACTTATACTTCCTGCCAGCTGAAGTGATGAAAGTACCTTTTCCCCCCAGCTGTAACCATAACAAAGAACAAAAACACAATCCCACCATGGAGTGGCCTAAGAATAACAGGGAGGTTTTGCCTGGTACACATCGCAAAAATATTTAACGCAAATGTTATAAAGGTTAATCAGGGAGACATGTTTTCAGATCCCATGAGCTTTGCTTAGTTAGTTTTAGGTCAATATATCAACCCCCAAATATGAACTTCCTGATACAGAAGGCACATTTAAAAAACAGTTATTTTTTTCTCCATCTAAGATGGCCATAGCATCTAAACTAAAGAATCAAATATATTTCTAGTGCATGTGCCTGAGATTAACATAACTATTTGACGGAGTCCTTAATTTAGACAGCGAGGAGGAAATGAGTTTGTGTCTGCTTCCTGATTCCATCACTGCACTCTCCAGGGATTGGGACAGAGGATTGTTCACTCTGACAATGGAGCAGCAGTGGGCATTGTTACATTGTTTATAATGAAACCCCACCAGCACTATACAGATGTCACAGCCACCTCATCAAAAGCCTCTAATGGATGAGGCTGTAGGAAAGAGGATAAAGAACACATTGTATATGAAATCCGTTAAAATGCAAATGTTTTTTTTTTCAGCAAACTTTTGATTTTCAGTAATAATAGTAGTGTGATGCTACCCAACATATCATTCAATGTTTCAGCCGCTTTAATAGGAACACCTGTATACCTGCCCATTCATGCAATTATCCAGTCAGCCAATCAGGTGTTAGCAGCGCAGTGAATAAAACCATGCAGATACAGGTTAAGAGCTTCATTTAATGTTCACATCAAACATCAGAATAGGAGAAAAAATATGAGCTCAGTGACTCTGACGGTGGCACAGGCTCACCAAAACTGGACAATTGAACACTAGAAGACCAGGTGACATTTTTTTTTTCCAATCTTCAACTGTCCAGTTTCACAACACACTAATATGTGTTATAGGTTATTCATTTTAGTCGACACACAAAAAAATACTATCATAAATCTTAGATTGCGAATCAATGTAAGCATAATTTGTTGACTAAATTGAAAATTATTCCAGTATATGCACTGTTTACAATATTTTGAGACATACTGTACCTCCAGACCTCCCTAAAGTGATATTCTTTATAGAAATCCCAATCCACAACTTTACAGGGTCAAAAAGACACTGATGGAACCCTAGGGATTTATCCTAAGAGAAATGGAAGTCATTACTCCAAACATCTAGTTCAAAGCAGGACAGTGCAGAAAGTTGTGGGAACTGAACCGTGTGACCCACGAGAAAGGGAAGGATTTTGAGCGCTGCTCAATTGTTTTTTTTTTTTCTTTGTGGCTGATGGGAATCTTGGTATTAAATAATCGTGCAGGCATTGTGCAGCGGGTCTGTACACATCCTGGTTAAAGAGGCCAGAGAAAGCTGGTGGCGGCGCTCCCTCTTCCCATTTCTCAAGAACAATGGAGCCGTGTGCCTGCTGGGACGATCGCACTGCAGTGCCAAAGTCTCTGTGTCCTATTACCTGTACTTGCTCTCTCTCTCACACACACACACACACACACACAAACACGCTCCATCTCACAAAATGATGGATGAAATTGTTATATGTTAACATTATGCTCTACTGCTATTATCTTGAATGCTAGGAGCATTCAAGATACCCTGATACACCCAAACCTTTGATTATATACAATTATATAAGAAATAAAACACAGCAAGGCATGCTGTTATAGGGAAACAATCAACAACTGAGTGATATCTTGAGTTTTATCTCCACACGGTGACTGTGAGTGTACCTAACCACTTTCCTTCTCCTTCTGCCGAGCTACACTCCTGAGCTGCCGGTGATCCAGACCTCCCCCCCTTCACTCTGGACCTGTCCACCGGCAATGCTTCATACTGCCACGAAAACGCTTCAGCTGTTTTCCATGGACTACACCAACACACATTGTGCTCACACACACGCACACTACAGTGTAAACCCATATGAGGATGGGTTCTCTGTTGAGCCTGGTTCCTCTCAAGGTTTCTTCCTATCACCATCTCAGGGAGTTTTTCCTTGCCACCGTCGCCCTGCTTGCTCATCAGAGACGGCACACACACACACTTCACTTTACTTTTGTTTGTGTAAAGCTGCTTTGAGACAATGACCTTTGTAAAAAGCGCTATACAAATAAAAATGAATTGAATTGAATTGAATATGATGCTCATACCCCCCTGAAATTGGTTATGTTCCAATAACAGTTAAGTTTCAAGTTCAAGGTTCAAGTTTCAAGTTGAGCTTTATTGTCATTCTGCTACATGTGTGGACATATAGTTGAACGAAATGTCGTGTCTCGCAGGACCACGGTGCTACATACAAGTTAAGCATAAATATAAACATAGAAGTATAAGAAACAATTTAGGTGACTATACATAAAATGATATTATCTGTAGACGAAAAGACGAGATTAAAAGACATAAAAGCACTGTTTTTAGGACCCGGAGTAGCCGCTGCATCTGACCGCGCCGCCATCTTGGATCAAGATGTTCTTACAGAAATCTTCATCATATCAAAAATTATGTTTTTACTTTGTTAAATAACAGCACAGTTTTTAAATTACGTTTATTAATTAGGCTTATACCATGTGTAGTGTCTGTCATACATCCCTGTGAACCAGTTATGACAAAGGATTAGAACAAGTGCATTATATAAACCAGTCAAAACAGACAATTCGGTAGTGCGTTCAAATGTACTGCGGTTAAAAGACAGTGTTTTTCTACCACTATTTATCACATAATTTGGTGTTAGGATCACTGATAACTTTCCATTAGAGGCATTATATTATATATTATATTGTTATAGGAGAAAAAAGTGAAATAGTGCTCAAAGGTCTATGACTGTTGTATGACTGACTCTAAACTGACCGCCATGGAGGGTGTGGAAATCAGTGAACGTTGTTTTTAAAAACACAATCAGGATGTTTTGAGATTCAATGTTATTTTGGGCTTTTGCCATTTTTTTTTTTGATGAACTTTCTCATAATAGACTGGTAGGAAAAAACAAAAACAAACAAACAAAAAAACCCTCTGATGTGTTTATTCTGAACATTTTTGCTTTTGGTCGTGAAGTTGATTTTTGGCTTTTTTAACTGAAGTCATATTTACACTAGCTGTAATAGAACCATAAGGTTGTCTTTTTTACTTTCGACTTAACATACACACCAAGAGATATGGAATTTTGCTAAAGAAATAAATTAATGCTGTTTAACCTACTGTTATATGAATAACATCTACCTGGCCAACATGTATTTTTTTCCAAAAACCTGTGTCCAGCAGCATAATTTCCTATATTTCAATATTTCTTAGAAACACTATGAACTGTGAATACCTTTTTGAGTGACTTCATTTATTACCTCTATAATATTCAGGGGCAGTATATGAAATGTGACTAGTGTATGAATATGTTAACTTGTCAAAACAGTGTAATGCTCTTTGATTGGGGCTGGAGCAAAAATGTGTCAAAAAAAGAGCTATGATTAGCCAGATCTAATAAAATTAGAACAGTAAAGTCAAACCACATATAATTACTGTTGTTCATTAAACGTCGGTTTTTGTGTAGACTTACACTGATGATTGTCCGTGCTGTTTAATTCGTTTCCCGATGTCGCCTCATGTTCAGGAATGTCCAGAAAGAAATGGTTGCCTGTTTTTCTGGCTGAGTTCATTGTTATAGAGCAATGCATAAATACTTGGACAATTAGATTTTTAGCTGATGCATGATTCCCAATACTTGGTAACAGTGAAACAAACATACACCGGTGAAAGGTAATGCTTTCCCTCATCATGAGGCTGGTGAGAGTTGTCTTTTTTACTTTCGACTTAACATACACACCAAGAGATATGGAATTTTGCTAAAGAAATAAATTAATGCTGTTTAACCTACTGTTATATGAATAACATCTACCTGGCCAACATGTATTTTTTTCCAAAAACCTGTGTCCAGCAGCATAATTTCCTATATTTCAATATTTCTTAGAAACACTATGAACTGTGAATACCTTTTTGAGTGACTTCATTTATTACCTCTATAATATTCAGGGGCAGTATATGAAATGTGACTAGTGTATGAATATGTTAACTTGTCAAAACAGTGTAATGCTCTTTGATTGGGGCTGGAGCAAAAATGTGTCAAAAAAAGAGCTATGATTAGCCAGATCTAATAAAATTAGAACAGTAAAGTCAAACCACATATAATTACTGTTGTTCATTAAACGTCGGTTTTTGTGTAGACTTACACTGATGATTGTCAGTGCTGTTTAATTCGTTTCCCGATGTCGCCTCATGTTCAGGAATGTCCAGAAAGAAATGGTTGCCTGTTTTTCTGGCTGAGTTCATTGTTATAGAGCAATGCATAAATACTTGGACAATTAGATTTTTAGCTGATGCATGATTCCCAATACTTGGTAACAGTGAAACAAACATACACCGGTGAAAGGTAATGCTTTCCCTCATCATGAGGCTGGTGAGAGTTGTCTTTTTTACTTTCGACTTAACATACACACCGAGAGATATGGAATTTTGCTAAAGAAATAAATTAATGCTGTTTAACCTACTGTTATATGAATAACATCTACATGGCCAACATGTATTTTTTTTCCAAAAACCTGTGTCCAGCAGCATAATTTCCTATATTTCTATATTTCTTAGAAACACTATGAACAGTGAATACCTTTTTGAGTGACTTCATTTATTACCTCTATAATATTCAGGGGCAGTATATGAAATGTGACTAGTGTATGAATATGTTAACTTGTCAAAAGCCTAAAGAAAAAACAAACAGACCAAGCATCTCTACAAACAAAGTGCAAATATGATCTGTAGTCACCACAGATAGTCTGTCTACAGAGATGCTTCAATTCTGATATAACGTAAGGAAAAAAAAATCCACCCTGAACAACTTGCATATTAACCTTTATAATTAGCATGTGATCTTCAATTATGTCCAAGATTTAGCCTGTAAGGAAATTCTGAGTTCACTTTTTTTTTTTTTAGTTCTTTCGTCCACATCTTGGCCTATATTCACTTTGGTTAACAGTTTCCTAAATTACCCACAGTGCTGTTGGTGATGATGGTGCCAGTTGGAGGAGTTAGCACTTGCTTCATCTGATGCAAAGCCACAGCAGTTAACCACTATCTTCTCACAGGAAAAATACAAATACAGCACCAAAATCACTCAACCCATCAGAAATATTTCAAAATAAACATTTATTGTCTTCCAGGGTGGAGTTTTCCTTTACTCTAATATGTGAACACTAGAATAAAGTCGCAGTTGATGGCTAAAGCTTTCACACACAACTTCTAGAATGAGGTGATGTATCATGTTCTGGCATGGGCAGAAGTGATGAATGGGGCAAAGTGATGTTTTATTGTTTGCTCTCACTAATACAGGACAGTAATAAGGGCACTTCTCACAAAACATTTAATCTAAGCAATTCTTGCCATTCTTTCAAGCGCAGTCTTATGATAATCAGTGAAAATGGAGATATACAGAAGCTTCTGAATGTTTCTCCAATGTCGGATAAACAGTCATGTGTCCATGTGCCTGAGGAACTTGAACATTAAGCCACAAAGTACATTCACAAGTCTTTTTCCAGTGAGTGAGCGTTAAGGAAGAGGGAATAATCATGCCAGGCACAGGCTCGCAGTCCTTGTCGTGGACCAGGAGTGTCCAGTCTTATCTGGAAAGGGCCAGGGTGGGTGAAGGTTTTCATTCCAACTAAGCAGAAGCCAGACCCGAGTCTATTGAAAGCCAAGATCAGCTGATTAATCAGGTGGAATCAGTAGTGGTTCCTGCTTGATTGGAATGAAAACCTGCACCCACACTGGCCCTTTGCAGATAAGACTGCACACCCCTGTCCTGGACAGTTTAGTGCTTTCCCTGCTCTAACACACCCACTTTAATTCAGGAAAGCCTGTTAAGTAGCTGATTACTGGATCAGGTATGTTAGAGCGAGGAAAAATCACTCAAATGTGCAAGGAAACCTGTGATGTGTTGGATCGTAGAGTGATGTAGAATCAGGAACTCATGTTGTACACAATGATATGTTCTACAGCATATAAGCTAGCATGAGTGATGTGATCCCTCTGGGAAATCTGACATGGCTCTAGCTAGCTCTTCTCAGGCCGGTTCTTTTCCAGTACTGCCCTGGGGGTGAACTCCAGTTTGTCCTTCAGACTGAGGACTTGCGTGCTGTCTCGGCCCACCAGCTCCTCGAGTTTCCGGTCCTCGCGAAGCTCCGCGATACCCTTCTCTTCTCGCGGGGTTTTGGGAGGTCCCCGGATGAACCACTCCAGGTGGTAGCCCACCGCGCCCACTACGAAGGCCACAGGGAAGGTCACGTAGGGCGCATAGGTGCGCATAGCGGTCCACACCACCGGCCACATGGTGGCACAAACGACCCAAATGCAAAACGCTCTAAAAAATAATAAAGAAATATGCGTGTTAAAAGGTGTGCGAGAAAGTTATGTGTAAACATTATACATGTTCAACAAATACAAGGTTAAGTATGCGCTCACTCAGGCATTAGCGGTTCAAGGCATTAGCGGCTTGCTAACAAGTGGACAACGCTTTACATTATATTGCATTTCCTCGCTTATTGTTGTGTGTACATTTATCTGTTAAGCTCTTATCTTCACTAAGGTTTTACAGACTTTCTACAGTCACTTGGCTGAAAAGGTTCAAAGGTCTGGAGCCTCCATTACCTAATAACGTTTTGTAGGAATGGCGTGACAGCGCAAATATACCTCATACAACTCATTAAATTACGTTTAGTTAAGGCACAACTACATGTAATACGATGACTAAGGATGTATTTATAAAGACAAACACACCGTGAATTACTGCACCTACTGGTGTTGCTTCAGAGCAATTCCTTCATTCTTTCAGGCAGTACCATCAAAAATCCACTTCCTGCTTTTAGGTACCGCCTCTATCGTGACGTAATTGCGACGTATCGTGTTGTCATTGGTTTAAAATGCCGCCAGTTTCTGCGCGATGCTATGACGACAGCTTACAGTCTATGGACGACACCTAGCGTTCACCCTGTGCAACAAGCCTTCAGATTTAACGTTTTATTGCCTTTCTGCTGCGTAATTTAAAGATTATTTTAAAATAATGCCTAATCTCCTTAATTAGTATTAATGCCTTAACAATTTATTGGAGTCATAGAGCTTTCTTTTCCTGCACTTTTCATCTCCAGGACACATTAAGTCTGGTGATACATTAAAGGCTTGATTTAGATGTTTGGGTTAAAACTATTCAATTAAAGTGATCAGTCAAAGGGGCTCCTGATTATAAGAGCTCAGTAATAAATATATAGTGGGTGACCTCCTGGCTATGCTTCACTGATCCCTGAGGGTCCCTGGGCCCTACTTTAAGAACCACTGTTCTAAATGCTGTGTACATTTTGTACTTTTCACTTATAAGAGATGACGTTACATCCAAAGACGTGCACTGTAGTCTGATTGACATTTCCAAATTGTCCATGGTGTGTGAATGGGTGTGTGAGTGTGCCCTGCAATGGGTTGACACCCCATCCAGGGTTGAGTCCCCTGGGATAGGCTCCAGGCGAATGGATGGACGGATGGATATTATGATCACAATTAGATTACAAATATGATCACATAAATAGATTCTATCAGAAACACAAATTACAAATTCACTTAACCAATCAGCATTTGCTTTAATCTGGGGCAAAAAAAGCTTTAATCTACATAATTTCTGGCACAATGCTGTAAAAGATATTGAGTGTTACATTACAAAGTTTTGCCATTTTCAAATGGATTAATGGGCTCTTAATGGGATCTAGTGCTAAAACAAATATTACTATTTATATTAGCCAGTCTTCAATAAATTAAATGCAAATCTTTGTCAAATGTTACTTACAACCCCTCTGGATCCAAGCCTTCAATCTATTACAATACATCAATCTTAGACTGCACCATATCAGTTATTTGGTTGAATTAATGTAATGACTTTATCAGTAATATAGAAACTAAAGAGTTTCAGCTGAATGCAGTTGCAATATAAAATAATATAGTTAATAAAATAAAGCCCCACAAAATACATGATTGGCAGCAGATATAATAATGCAACTTCACTCCCTGAGTGAGCTGTTCTCCTAAAAGAATTTTTTTAGGCATTACATACACAGGTATGGCACACTTCCTGTTAGCTGTTCTTTCAACTTGCACTTTGAAATTGAAACAAATAACAAGCAAAGTAAGCAGTAGGAGTGCATGTATTCAGGGCATTTAGGGTGCGGGAGGTAAACTGCAGTGAAAGGCACAGTTATGATGGAACATCCGGAGTGCCCGGAGGTCTTTGGCACTGAAGGGATCAAACTGCCATCTGATGGAATGTAAATCTTCACATGAGCCGTGTGATGGTGCAGGCGAGAAAGTCCTCATAGCTCATGCGTACGTTGCCGGTCATGCCGGTGTCCTTCTCACGGAAGGCCTGGGTCATGCTTTGCAGTTGAGTGCACACTTGGATGAAGGAGTCGAGCTGGAGGGCATTACTCATGCCACGGACACAGTAACGGTTCACCAGGTTCTGAATGAACTGCGGGCTCAGGTTATAACCCAGCTGAGAGAGTGCTGAGGGAAGAAATGAGATTCACAGTATGATGGTCATATAAAAATGGCTGAATAATAAATGAAGATGAAAAAACAGAGCACAGGAAGGTTCATAAAGACCAAGTTCTGCAAATGTCAAATTATCATAATTGTACAGAAGGCACATTTTGACAGAGAAAAAAAAGAGATTATCTTTACTGTCATTATGTATATATTATGCAGCCTTAATGTATATTGTTTTTTCAGTTTTATAGCAGGTCTAGCCATTACAATATTGATATTGTGAAAGCCTGCAATATGCAAATGAGCACTTTGACACACTAGAGTTTTGTGTTCTGTGACCCTTTAGACATATTATACAGGTTCCATGTAAGTCTTGTATGGGTATTTTGATAAATAAACCTTAGCCTGATAGGAAATCATAGGTTTGTATAAAATGTATACTGTATAAAATTCTCATAAGAAGTTATTTTCAAGGGAAGAAAGGAAAACGCACAGCATACATAGTGTATTATAAATGCCTAAACACAAAATTAGTCACAAGCATTAGGCATAAAGAAAGGTGGCTTTAAACTATGGATCCCATAACAGTGAAAGGTGAAAATGAAAGGAAAGGATGGATTTAGTCCCTAAAATCTGCTGCAAAAGATATGATCTTGTATTGGTCTTCTCTTTAATCAACAGCACATGTAACAAATGTTAGACAGCTATAAATTACTTTATAAGAGAGTAAATGAACTCTCTTCTGACAGGAAGATCACACAGTCTAGTATCACAATCCAATAAAGATCATTAAAAGGAATAACCTGACAGAAGAGTTGTTCAAAAAAATCACAAAATGAAGAGAAAAATATACAGAGATAAGTGGGATCCATTATTTTTTGTTTTCTATTACAGTCTGAAAGGTATTGCTATCTGCCATTAGCAAAGTGATGATTACTGCAGTAATGTAGGCTAACGGAGTGGTAGGTAATGGTAGCAGGCAGATAATGATGTTAGACATTGATATAATAATAATGCTAGCTATAGACTTCTTTGACAAGTCAGAAAATATTATCATTTTCATAAAGTAACTAGTTAAGTTGAATATGTTGAACTAAGAGCACACTTCAGCTATCTCAGAATTTTATGCTGATTTTGAGAAGATAGTCATATCTGTCTGTTTTCATATTTGGATTTAAACCAAACATGGGCATGGACTATACCAGATTTTCATTTTTTTATGTGAACCCTACCACTATGAAACACTGGAAAACAGAAGAAAAAAGTAATTTTTCATTCATAAATTATAATAACGAATAGCAATTTGCAGAACATAACTTACTTTATTCAACTCCTGAACCAGATGCTCTGTGGAAATTTCTGGAAAGCTTCCGATCTTTCACCTAATGTGACTGAGTAAGCAAGCTAACTATGTTTCAAAGTCAAGAAACTGTTAATTAGAGTTAACAACATTAGCCATCTAATAATAATCTATCAGGTTTACATCAGATTTTGGGTTTGTTACATTCTGAAAAAAATCAGAAAAATTTGCTGGACGTGCAATCAGAATCTACTGTAAAGCTCGGACACACTCACGGTGTTTCTGTGAGTCTAACTGGGGTCTTTTTAGTGCCATTTCACTATAATGATCAAGCAATTTTCCGAGGTTTTCTTTTAGTAACGATGGAGAACGATCATTTAGGAACAATAAACAGGTGCAATGAACTTACAAGTTAATTTTTTTGGGGGGCCTTCAGAGGTATGCTGCCCTGTGCACAGCGCACAGACTGCGTGATCTATATGAAGCAGTAGCTATGCCCAAGTCTTTTTTGTGCTGCTTCTAAGTTGTAGTTGTGGTGGGAATGTTGCTGAAACTTGGAAATCCTCCTCTACAAGCTTCAGCAAAGTGTCTTTTAAAGTTCCACATTAAAATAAAAACCTCATACTGGCACCACTGGTTTTGTATCCTGATCCTGCTGAATCCCAGTGCTGCAGTCTGAAGCTTTATATACCAGTTGATATAAGCAGAGTTATATACATAACACACTGTATGGCCAAAAGTCTGTGGACACCTGACCATCACAGCCATATGTGCTTTTTGAACATATGATTAGAGATTTCATTCCCCTTTGCTGTTATAATAACCTCCATTTTTTCTGGGAAGACGTTTGAAGAAAACACTTTTGTTGTATTTTTAGGTGACTGCACCATACTCCAATGTTAAAATGCCTAAATTCTGTGTTCCTACACAAAATGCGTAAAGGTTGGCAGGTCTAAGGTGTGCTTTAATATGTTTTAATAAGAACGTCTGGAGAACCTGTACTGTGTGATATTTCATCCCATTGAATATACTGTATGTACATGAATAGGATGGCAAAAGCACCAGTTTATTTGTCCTCTGTCTGACTAACCTTGATGCAGCTCATTGCTGTTGATGGAACCTGAGCGGTCACGGTCAAACTGGTAGAAAATTGCCCGCCACTGCTGTAAAAACACCCAGAGAGCCGAGAAGCCGAATACGTCAATGCGGCCAGTTTTGGTCTTGTCGAACATATCTGCAAAACATACAGTCTCTTAATAGGTTTTCAATATCTGGATTCCAAAATCTGGAATATATACTGTTGCATGACTCGCTAAATGATCCACATTCACCATTAACATACTTAACTGAAGTCAACAATAGAAATGCCTGATCAGTAGAGAACAAGATTTAAGCTGTGTTAAAGGTACTGACTGATCATCATCAGGCAGGTTTCATCATTGAATGCTGAGTTGTTGGAGTTGAGCAGGGCCTGCTTTAGCTCCTTCAGGCTGATGTAGCCACTGTGATCGGCGTCAACACTCTGAAACCACTGATACGCCTCGGGGTTAACCCCTGGTGGAATGTTACCTAGAACATAAAAACTATTTGAAACACTGTCACATAGCAGTAAAAATCAATATGCTCTATAGTGGTATATTAAAGTCATAGAAATAGCCGATACAGCACCACAGCTGAAGCAGTATTACAGAATAAGGAAAAATAACAACTCTACAATAGATTTACCTTTCAGCTGAAGTAGAAAAAGCTAAGCTGTGTGTGTGATACTGTCAGAATATTAATGGACTGTATCACTGTCATATTGTTATATTTCACTTTGGGATGAAACCAGATTTACTGTAGCCTCTTGAGAATAATTACTCTGTTTTAGACATCCAGTGATTTAGCCCCCATGAGGAGCATTATCACACACTTCACACTGTATATAAAATCACTATGATTCGCACACACAGTCACTTGACATGATCACATCCAGCTTTCTAATTCCCATTACAAGTACAACCTGCACTAGACGTTATAAGCTGCAGATTGTGTGTTCTTGGACTGCAGTCAGTTCTCAGTCATCACGTAAGGGATATAAGACACAGCTGCAGTAAGCAAAATAAACAAAATTGTCTGCAGAACCTCATCACTTTCTGTTTTCTGTGTTTTATTCACAGACTTGTGCCAATACACACCTGGTGGAGAGGCTGCAGCAGTGTGTGTATGAATTTGCACTCTTAACCTTGTCATCAAGCAAATCAGACCAGAGCCACTGCAGATCACTAGTCACCAGAGAACACTTCCTAACGTCATGGGTTTGGTTATGCAGTACAAAACTGACACAGGTACACAATCAGAGTATGCATAGTTCTGAATTTGAAAGAGTATCCATACGGTGCCACAGTGGCTACATTTACATGCACATCTGTTAAACGTCTATATTCGGGTTGCAGCCATATTCCGAATACAATGTTTATATGCATACAGGCATCGGAATATTCATGTATACATTGTTGTTGTAAGTATGCCTGGGTTGCCATTCCTAAGTACCTAGCCTACAGCTAAGCATCTGTTAGCACCCACACTTCCTTGTGGAATGAGCATGCACATACAGTCAGGTCCATAAATATTGGGACAGTGACACAGTTTTGGTAATTTTGCCTCTGTACACCACCACAGTGGATTTGAAATGCAGCAGTCAAGATGTGACTGAAGCGTAGACCTTCAGCTTTAATTCAAGGGGTTTAACAAAAATATTGCATTAACCGTTTAGGAATTACAGCCATTTTTTACAGAGTTCCTCCATTTTCACAGGCTCAAAAGTAATGGGACAAACTGATATAATCATAAATATTAGGATTATTTTTATTACTTGGAGGTAAATCCTTTGCAGTCAATGACTACCTGAAGTCTGGACCCCATGGACATCACCAAATGCTGAGTTTCGTTGTGAAGGGGTTGTTCTTCAATAAGAAAAGAATTCTGCAATCATCCACTTTAGTTGTTTTCTGTGGTCTCCCAGGCCTTTAGGTGTTGCTGAGCTCGCCAGTGCATTCCTTCTTTTTAAGAATGTACCAAATTGTTGATTTGGCCCTCCTAAAGTTTCTGCTATCTCTCTGATAGGTCTGTTTTGGTTTTTCAGCCTAATGATGGCCTCCTTCACTTGCATCAACACCTCTTTGGATGGCATATTGAGAGTTCCCATGAACAGCTACCAAATGCAAATTCAACACTTGGAATCACCTACAGACTTTTTATCTCCTTAATTTATCATGATATAAGGAGGAAACAGGGCACAGCTGGCCATGAAACTGCTTATCAGTCAATTGTCCCATTACTTTTGAGCCTGTGAAAATGGAGGAACTCTGTAAAAAATGGCTGTAATTCCTAAACGGTTAATGCAATATTTTTGTTAAACCCCTTGAATTAAAGCTGAAAGTCTACGCTTCAGTCACATCTTGACTGCTTCATTTCAAATCCACTGTGGTGGTGTACAGAGGCAAAATTACCAAGACTGTGTCACTGTCCCAATATTTATGGACCTGACTGTATATCTCTTTTCAGTGGATTTTCTGAATAAGGTGTTTACATGCAACACAATTCCGATTAAAACAGGCTTATTGCAGGGGTGGGAATCAGAATTTGGGGAATCAGAACATTGTCTTAATCTGGGTAATCAGATTGCGGCGGTTACATGACTCAATACTAATCAGAACATAGACAAATTCTGATTAATATCGGAATACTGATGTGCATGTAAAAGTAACCATTGTTCTCTGTAAAAGCGCTATTAAATACCAATAAATCTGATTTGATGTCAAAAATAAAGAAAGAAAATGGCATGCCAAGACCCAGATAAGCCCTGGTGTATGGCAGCAATAAAATTCAGTTAGACAATGTAGAACACCAGTCGTGAATTGGACTGCCGTCTTTAAACAGACAAAAACCTTGATGTTTTCTAACCTCCAGGCATATGCTGGCCATATGGTCCACCCTGAGGCTGCCCATATCCTCCGTAAGGGGCTCCTGGAGCTTGACCACCTCCATAAGGAGCTCCAGGGGCCCCAGGACCTCCACCATAACCACCATAAGGTCCTCCGTACTGTCTTCCTGGTGCACCACCATACTGCGGACCCCCGGGAGGAGCCGGACCCCCATATGGCCCTCCTACAGGACCACCTGGGGGTGCCCCACCTCCATAGGGGTTACCTGGAGAAGGATGCTGTCGGGGAATGTTACCCCCTGCTCCTGGATAGCCCTGTGAATACAACAGAAATGCAATCTATTCCACTGTCTTCTGCATGCAGCTTATTCAGCATGGGCTTCCACATATAGTATAGAAAGATGCCTAATTTATTATAGATTTCCAGGTAGTAATCAGTGACATGCGACTTAGTTAGTCAGTGTTTATGAACCATTTTAAATTATAATAATAAAGCAGACTGATATATGTTAGATATATATAAATCTGTAGGTGCTCGTGCACACACATGACCAGTGGAGAACGTTTTGGTTAAATATCTGCCTGCTACATTAGCACAAACACATAAGCTCTGAATATACTGTCTTACTTCACTTCCGGGATTGTTTTAAACAGATATATAGCTCTCTTGGAGTCAAAAAGCGCTACTAACATTTAGACAAACAAGAGCAGAATCCAAATAATAATCACATAAACACATTTTTAATGTAGAAGCTACATTACCTGCCCGTAAAAACTCATTTCGCTGTATGAAGCAACTTCGTGTCGAGTATGAACGTTTGATTTTTTTTTTTGTCCCGCCTCTCGAGGCTGATTGGTCCAACTTAGTGTTTGTCATGAAACGCATCTTAATTTCCTACTCTGATTGGTTAAATTCACAGAAAAGGCTAAAGCCCGGAACTATGAGTCAGACAGCAGACACACCTCAATGGAAAGTTGTCATATTAACCAGCACTCATTCACTTAAATTAACCAATTTATCCATGTCAAGGTCCTGCAGTTAGGTATAAAATAGGTTAAATACAATATAGGTCAACTAATTTTTACTCTGGACCGGTATTTATGAATATTTTCATCCCAATTTTGACCTTTATTTTCACTACACTTTTTTATGTTCTTGATCAAACTGACAATAATTCATTAAGCAATCAATAAGTGTCATGAACAGCTATTAACAGCTATATATACACACACACACACACACACACACACACACACATATATATATATATATATATATATATATATATATATATATATATATATATATATAATATTTGTCAGCATTTACAAATGCTTCAGAGAAATCTTCAGTCAGACATCAGGGTGATCTACAAATTTCTTTTTTCTACTGGTAGAAGTTGGACAATGTTTCCATAAGACTTTATACCACTTTGCATCACGGCTTATACTTTTCATATTCTGCAGTATCTTCTTTTTTCGCCTTTCTGAAAAGGCAAATAAAAAAAAGGTTTCTTGGCTGCAACAAATGGCTACAAGACCATTAGACCATTCTCATAAGATTTCTCAAAGTGTTTGCTTTGGTGCCAGATGAATGTGCCAGACGCTGAGCAAGCATTTAATTGGATTTCTTTCTCTCTGTTGCAAAAATGACCTTTTATTGTTCATCAGATGAAGGCTTTTCCATTGTATTTTCTTAAATTCAACATCTTTGTTGAAAGCTTTGATTAAACTGACCAAAACTGTCACCATGCACCATGATATTTGAAACTCCTATTACACCCATTTGTTTATTTAATTTCACCAGCACATTTCGGTCAACTAAGAAGTGACCTCTTAAACTCAATCTGGTGTATGCAATTAGGAATTGAACAAATACATGAAACAGCTGGGGCATGAGGAGGGTCTGTGTTCATTTGTTCCTCTCACAAGATATCAATATTCTGGAAAATGCAAGTAATTATTGTATTACAGTTATTCTAAAGCTGTAGCGGTGAATCAATACACACTTCTGAAATGTGTGGGAAAATTTCCTATAATATTTATGTTTGTCCACCAGGGGACAGTATTTGGCTTTAAAAACAAACACAACCATTCTACTGAAGCCTTCATGGCAGCTAGTAAACACCAGAACATCAAAATTATAAAACACTTTTTTTATTTACATATATGCCAGCAGAAGATGTCTCAGCACAGTATTTGCTAAAATGATGGCCTTAATGATCCTTAGGCCTTTTAATCCCAGTATAACAGACATAACAAAGACGCCAGATATTTTTCAATAGAATGATACCTTCTTTGATTATTGTACAGGATTATTTTGCAGTTCATATGACTGTAAAGCATGCAACACCTTTAATGTCTTTCACATTATGTCAACTGTATAACTACAGCTTCTGAAATCACCGTCTCTCATGTGTAAAGGACTCCAGACACAGCAGCGACACTAACTGATTTTGCTAGCAGTCATGTCTTTTTTCAGACTGCTGAGGCTGTTTTTGGAGGAAGCAGTAGGATCCACTCTACACTCAAACTTTGATTGGGAAAGAGCCCTCAGTTCATGCTGCTGAACAAATCGCATGCGCTCTTGCTCTATTTGTTCATGAACCACCTTGTTACAGCGCTTACACACCAGGTAGCTCATCTCAATGATACACGTGAGGATACACAGGGCAGAGGAGGCAACCATAAAAATAGTGAAGATCCTCTTTTCTGTAGGACGGGACAGGTAGCAGTCCACCACATTAGGGCATGGATTGAGACTACATTTTGTCAGAGTTGGCAAGTCAAATCCTTTATAGATATAGTACAGGATGCAGAGGAAGCCAGCATCAATGACTGCTTTAAATATCAGACTAAGCAAATAGGTCCACCAGAGGCCACCACGCTTCTTTCCCGGGTTGGCATACAGATATTTGCCTTCCTGAGTGGTGGCAGTATTTTGATTCTTCTTTTCGCGGAACTTGACGTGGCCCACCACCATGAGAGATGGGCAGGTTATTAAGATGAGCTGAAGCGCCCACAAGCGGGTATGAGAGATTGGGAAAGTGTGGTCATAGCACACAGTAGTGCAACCTGGCTGAATTGTGTTGCACACAAAGTCTTTTGAATCGTCTCCCCAAACTGGCTGCGCGGCCACCACAAACACCAACACACGGAAGATAAAGACCATAGAGAGCCAGACACGACCAAAAACGGTGGAGTATTTGTTCACGCCGCTGAGCAGGGACTCCAGGAATAACCAGTTCATCTCTTCAGCTGGAGGTTGGCAGCTTACTCACCACTGAGGTCAGGAGACAGCTCCTGTACAGAGAGCATGATGGAAGATAAATCATCTGTATCATTTGTATCATTTACTATTTAACACTGTGGCATTTAGACATTTAGAACATGCTGTAAGTTCTGTATAGTTAAAATTTCCAAAGGGAAAACCAAAACTAAAAGACAAAGTTGGTGTCATGCTACATTTAGGTGACCCAGATTTCCCCTTGGCCTACTTATTTATGGAACATTAGGAAAATGAATGCAATTAAATAAACGTTTAGAAAGTCAATTGAGTAAAGATACTGAAATGATGTCTGCACTTCTCATATTTTTCTGTTTTAACATCCAACAAATAATGAGTTCAATGCAAAAGACTGAGTAATAATTTTGAATTATAAAATTTTGTGCCATAAATTTCTCAAATAATCACCAGCCAACTTGGACAGAAGTACACACTGTGTCTAAAGATGGTTTTCCTGCTCTGTCTTGTGCTAAATATTGCAGTACTTATTTAATTTATTTATTTTATGACATATATCACTGCTACCTGATTCAATTAAAATTTCCCCTCAAAGCCAAATGCATGTCAGGTTCTGAAAGTTCTCAGTTTCTGCTTTGCTGTCTCTGCTTCGTATCGCCTGATGATTTCCCAGAGGCTGACGCAGGGCGCACACTGCTTTACAGGAAGGACGGATGCAAGCAGGATCTGTTTCTCCTTGTTTATGCCTTGTTCGTGTTCGACAACAGGTCTAGGTTTGGTATTCCCAACAGTGACTCTTTGTCTAGATGAGTGCTTATTAGTGCATTGCAAGACCATATAGTTATGCCATAGTTTTCAATGAAAATAAAACAAAACCAAACAAACCTTGGACTATTTGAAGACTTAGTCTGTCTCCTTTATGTATTTAGCGTGCTGTGGCTTAAAGTGTTTGGGGTAAAAGATTTTCAGAGAAGAGAGACTGAGACAAGCATGGTTTACTCTCTGTAACTTAGTAACTTGTTGAAACTTAATACTTGAGAAGTAATACCATTTAATTGTCAGCAGAATGTTACATGGCGTTTGAAGTCCTAGAAACACTGATACGCACCCGCAGAATGCGCACACACATACGCAAACACTCGTATATGTTGACAATATCAATAGGAGAGGAGAAAATAGATTATTTACAGCCTCTGGCATAGTAAAGAGAGATTTGCATATAAAAACTTTAGTGAAGGCCTCTAAATGAACACACATAAATAAGAGAATTGCTGCATTGCTGAAAGGGTTACTATACCCATTTTCTTTCACAGCTCTCTCTTTCACAGTGCTACAGCACAAAGATTCCTTCACTAAGCCAGGGGCTGTAAATAATCCATTTTCTTCTCTCACACTACCTCAATGTCTGCTTCGATACAGCCCTGTCTTTATGTCTGGACAAACATCAGCACAATAACAACCACAATATAATCTACCAAACATTGTCATGTCTAAAAGCACCTAGTTTACAAAATTTACTTGACCAAATCCTACCTGTATGATCTTGTTAAAATGCCATACGACAGAAATCTGAAACAGGGCAGGTGCCCGAGCCTCTCCCTTTTTTGTTTGACGATCCAGACTAACATGATACATATAAAAACGTCCTGAAAGCAATACCTCCCTATAGCTACAGTACAGATGGGAGGGATGTTTCAGCAGCCTGTTAGACAACCTGGAACTATTAATATAATTGTATACTAGATAAGATATGATCTAGTAGCCAAACTGCCATGCAAAAAATGGAAGTGATTTTAAAGAAAATGTAGAGTTATGCCAATTTTGACAAGCTCATGCAGGTCGAGCCTTGCTAGTGCATCAAATGTGAAGCATTTATTGTGTACGGGTTCTCTTACTGGATGTTCAAATTGGATGTGTCTTCTGTATTTCTCTTGAGAAAATGACTTGGTGACTACAGGCCAGTGTTGCATGGTCAAAATACTTATCATCAGTCTCAAGTCCAGTCGCATCTCCAATCATTAGGTCTAAGGCTGGGTCAATATTAAGTCACATCAGTCTCATATAAGTCCAATAACTTTAAACAGATACATAAGTCAAGTCCAAGTCCAAGTCAGTGACCCAGAAGTGATGCTGTCACCAGTGATGATTTAACAGGGACATTCTGGCTACTCAACAAATTGCTGTAAGCTATAGAATACAGCCAGTGGTGGACAAATCAGCAGTTTGGGTAACCAGGACAAGCAGATTTCATGTCTACCATAAAAGTATTTTATTCAAAGCCCAGTGGACAAGTGGAATAAAAAGCCTTCTCCTTTACTGACTATCCCAAAACAGGTTTTCATTTATTATGTAAAGTTGGTTTCATTTGCTGCATAGTGATTGATTCACCTCAAAGCTGCAACTATGGCAGGTATTTGTGCGTTGCTGCACCACACACATTGGCTGAGGCATGACCTCGCTGACGGATGAAAGGGTTTTTTTCATAATACTGAGCAAAACTAAGTTATTTAATTTTCAAAGGGGAAACCAAACTAAATGCATTAAATCTAGACAGAGTTGGTGTCATATCACATTCACTTACAGGTAACCTGGATTCATAGTGGCCTCTTTACTTATTAATTGAACATGAAGATGAATGCAATTTGGAAATTCAGTTGAATAAAGATGAAATGATGCTGAAATAATATCTCCACTTCTCTTATCACATTTTAACATCTAACAAATAATGAGTTCAGTGCAAAGGCTGAGTGGAATCCTTTGCAGAAATGTTCATCTTTTTCTTCATAAAGAATTAACTCTCTTCTGTTCAAGAGCACATTCAGTGATTAAAGATGTTTAAGAATTTCCTCACTGTCTTTTGCTAAATATTGCAGTGTTTACAGAGTGTCCCAAAAGTCTCCAAACACAGGGGAAATTAACACTTTTTAGCAAAACGTCTTCCAAAATTTTTTTATGATAGCCTTTAAGAATGCCTTTGACAAAAGAAGAACGTATTGAAATCAGTCACATGGCTGGATCAGGAAGCTGTCGCAAGGTTGCAATTGACTTTAACAGGAAACATGGCAAACACGTTACAAGCACTGTTGCCAAACCTATTAACAAATTCAAAAAGACAGGAAGTGTTGCGAACCAACCGAGCAGTGGACGTCCATGAACATCCACTGACGAAGCACAACCGACGTGGTGCTGGTGTACAAAGTCCCTTATGTATGGAGACTTTTGGGACACCCTGTATTTATTTTATGATATATATCACTGATGCCTGATTCATTTAAAATTTTCACTCAAAGCTGAAGTAGAATGCATGTTATGTTCTGAAAGATCTCAATTTCTGTTTTGCTGTCTCTGCCTCATATGCGAAATTATGCCAGCTACCACTTTTTAGCCTAGTCAAACAGATTGTTGGGCAAGAGAAACATGGGAACCAAGCACATTGGAGCTCTCAGTTGCCAGATGAGCCAATGTAATTTTAATACTATATTGTAACTCTCTTTAAATAATAAGTAATTATGCCCCATAAAATGTTGAATTGTAATAAGCTATTAATTAAATCTGATCATTTACTAAAATCAAAGCTATTCACTGAGGTTAAAGTATTGTCAGTCCTTCCCTATATATATATATTATTGATTAGTTGTGATTCACTGATCAATTTTGTATGGAAAACTTCAACTCATCAACATCAGTTGGTTTACTTGAATAAACATACAGCTGGAATAAACAATATAAAGATAGTGAATGCTTTATAGTTTAATAAACTAGCCTTGTATCACATCCTGATTTTAGGCTGTTGCCATTCCACTGATAACAGACTGTGGACTCCTTTCTATGTAGTTTGTGACCAAACAAAGAGAGAAAGTTTTGAGATTAGGGATTTTTAAGACCTTGATTGCATATTAGGTTACATACATAAGGTCACAGTCCTCTTTTTTTTTTAGTTTTTTTTTTTTTTTTTTTATCTTATGTGATATATTATACAGCCCCTACCTGTAGATGTAAATAGATTATATATATGAAACATTTATTATTTCAGAGTTAGAGCATGTCAAAGTTAGAACCTAAAGTCAATTTAGGTCAATTTCAATGATTATTTCAAAGTCCATTAAAAAATTATAAAAAAAAAAAAGCAGTCCAAATAATACGTACAGTCCTGCTGACTTGCAATGTAAGGTACTTTGCTCATTGGTGAAATGAGTGCAGTCATTCTTGTGGTTTCCAAAAGACACACCCTCCTTACTGGAAGTCAAAGAAACATAATTATATTTTCTGATTCCTGAGCAGCAATCAGGAAGAAAGGTCTGTGACAGAAAAAAGGTGGTACCCATTGTACATGCAGTCATTCATTTCATTATTAACTGCACCTAGCAGGAACAAGGAAAGCTGTCATCAAGCAAAAAAGCCAGATCTTTTATTTAAATAGCTACAGCCTAATATTAATATAAAAACCTACTCCTAAATTTATGTGCAAACACAGAGAGAAAGCGAGAAAGGTAGAAAAAGCTCAAATGTACTCAAGAACCAGTGCAATTATCAAACTATGTCACACAAGAGGAGAACAAAGTACAGCGTGACCTGAAGAAGAAGTTACTAATGACTAGTATACTATTTATAGTACTAATTGCTAGCTACTGTCCTATATACTTGGACGCATTTGAGTGAGCTAATAACGTAGCTAGCAATTAATGGCATAGCTAACACTATGATGAATTCTGCCAGTAGTCCTTGTATACAGACACTACAAATGTCTTGACAATAATACAGTCAGGTCCATAAGTATTTGGAAAGTTTTGGAAAAGTGTAGACTTTCAGCTTTAAGCAAGGGGTTTAACAAAAAATATTGCATTAATCGGCTGAAAAGTAATTGGACAATTGACTGATAAGCAGTTCGGCCAGTTGTGGCCTGTTTCCTACTTATTTCATGACAAATTAAGGAGATAAAAGGTCTGGAGTTGATTCCAAGTGTTGAATTTGCATTTGGTAGCTGTTCATGGGAACTCTCACTATGAGGTCCAAAGAGGTTTTGACGCAAGTGAAGGCTTTCATTAGGCTGAAAAAACAAAACACACCTATCAGAGAGATAGCAGAAATTTTAGGAGTACCTAACCTATTTTAGGTACATACCACTGCCTACTGTACAGGTGTCCTGAGTGACTCTCACGCCACAACAAGGAGTCAGTAAGTCGAGTGAAAAGTTGGTTCTT
The DNA here is from genome assembly GCF_027358585.1 of Pangasianodon hypophthalmus. Lineage (NCBI taxonomy): Eukaryota > Metazoa > Chordata > Actinopteri > Siluriformes > Pangasiidae > Pangasianodon > Pangasianodon hypophthalmus. Next base: position 11,304,590 of record NC_069732.1, on the reverse strand, counting down.
GGCCTGTTTCTTGGAGGTCTGTCAAAAAATATAATTATATATTTTGATGTTGAGATTTAAACCATTTAATTGGTTCACAAATCACATCCATTTGCAGAACTTTAGGGGGTCTTTCAAAAACTTTTACAAAAACATTTTGCTATCTGTCAGAAAAAGCACATCTGTTGCTAGTTTGTTGTGTCTGTGTTTTTGGGGAGAAATTTTTTTTGCTGTTTGTTTATGCAAAACAAGAACAGAACATGCTGTTCTAGTTGCTAAAACATTGTGCTTCTATTTAAAAAAAAAAATCCTGCCTGGAGCAATATTCATCATGTTTGCTAACCCCTAAGATCATCGGGCTTCATTTTAGCGTGACTATTTTTAGCACAGCTAGCTATAAAGCTATGTTAAAAGGCTACGCTCATTATTTTCTTCCTTATGTTGAATTACATTTTTAGAGTTGGATTGCATAGCTCTGGATGTGACAACAGCGAGGACAGTTTTCTCCTCCATGAGCAAGAGGTGATGGATACCAAACTGTTCATGCGTGAGCAGCCTTACCGGTTTGTTATTGTCAGAACATCGTGTGAGTAACTAAACCATCTGAATCATCAAACCACAGCGGCGAAAGCTAAAGCGTGATGGGGAAAAAATCGACCTAATATTTTCAGTGTTTGATGTTGTGTCTTATTGATATTTCCAGCTGTACAGCAAATGATTTACTGATTTTGTCTTTGCTTTTTATACTGTAATATATATATTTTTTTCATATCACCAGTCTCTCAGCACTCAGCTCTTTTTTCTCTTTAAAAAGGATTCATTAGGTACAGAATTAATTAGCTAATGCTTACCTTGGTGTTTTGACACATTTTCTTTGCTAGCACAATCGGATAAACTTTAATTTTGTTTAGAGAATGAATTATATATATGATGCAATCAGTAAGGTTGGTAGTAGTCAAGGCTGTACAAACTTGAAAGAAACGCAGAGTAGTAGATTTAGAACTCTCTCTCTCTGTGTATGTGTGTGTGTGTGTGTGTGTGTGTGTGTAATGTATACATACATAAATAATGTGTCCTGGATGAACATAAATGATGAAATAAAAGAGAATGAAAAAGTTCAGAGAATGATACCACAGGTGAAACCGGATGAACATAAACGATGAAATAAAAGAGAATGAAAAAGTTCGGAGAATGATACCACAGGTGAAACCAGAACATCCTCATTTTTATGTGTAAACATTCCCACACACCCAACATGGAGAACAGGACTGTGAGTGTATTGGTGTGTGTGTGAGTGAGAGAGAGAGAGAGAGAGAGAGAGAGAGTGAGAGATACAGAGAGAGAGAGAGAGACTCAGCCTTCAGTATGACTCAGCCTTCAAATAATATAGCACAATGGCTCCGAAGGCCATGAGAAGAAAAACCTAGAACAAGAGATGACTGTGTATGACTGTGTCTGTTTTTTCCTGCATCAATTCTTTACCTCAAACTGGTGGTGCCATGGTTACAACACAATATATTATGAATTAATACACAGGGATTATCTACAATCTGCTCTGTGAGACTTTTGTGCAATAATTGAGTAAATTATGCTCACAGGTTCCTAGTGGGCCAAAACCCAGGAGGCTGCTCAGAAAACACAGCAAGATTTGAACTTTTATTGCTCTTTTTATAATGCCCCTTGACATGTTCAGACATGGAAGACTGGAACTAAACATAAAACCTTTCCAGCATGTTCTACACTTCTGCAGCTTCCCTTCTGCCTCATCTGCACTGACAGTGTCACACATGAACACACATACAGCTCACTGCCAGAGAGAGATAGCGAGAGAAAAAAACAGAAAACCTCACACCAAACCAAATGAATTAATAAATTATATCACAACATTACTGTAATTTGTAATATGGGACATTATTGTAAAATTCTGCTGTATCTGGGTTCTGTGGCTAAAAGGTTCCATAACCAATATGATTGTACGTACTATATTTGACCAATGTGCATGGTATTTGAATAATTAGATTATGTTCATAAAATAAATCTGTGGACAGGGTCTGTTGATTTTTTTTTTAACACAGGAAGAGATCCCTGGCTGTAAAAAATTGAGAACCCTTGGTGGAGCATGTATGAGACCAAATCTTGTGAAGAAAAGAGTTTAATAGGATCGGCTATGCTAAATTGCCCCAGGTGTGGATGAAAGTGTGCATGTGCTTGTGCATGGTGTTCTGTGATAGAAAACACCATCTAGGGCAAATTTCTGCCTCATGCCCAGTGTTCCTGGGAGAGGCTCTGGATCCACCATGACCCTGACTAGGATAAAGAGGTCACTGAAGATGAGTGAGTGAATGAATGAATGAATGTATGAATGAATAAACAAATTATTGAATGAATGATTGAATGAATGAATGAATGTTGGTATCCCTAGTTTGCAGACACTTTTTCACACTGTTCTTTAGTGTGAAATTTGATTCTCATGGGTACAAAAGCATGGCATTAGAATTTGGATTTTGAAGGGCAGATTATTATTAAACTTATCTTCATCTGTGTCATTTTTGATACTATCTGCAGAAAGAAGGTTAGATAAATTCAATTCATCGGTTAACGTAATGGCCATTCCCTTGGTGGACTCACTGCAAAGAACTGGTTACTGCCGCAGTCGTGATGGAGAATGGCTTTTCAGGGGCTAAAACTCCCTCGCTGCTGAATAAGTCTACATTTACCACCTTTGTAAGCAAGCTGTGGGGAGGTAGTGCATTGTTTAATGCCTCTTTTTAGAAGGCACAATCGATTTTCCCTTGAAAAACGTCATTTCCTAAGGTCACTATTACCCACCTGTGCCAAGTGGGGAGAGGAAAAAAAAAAAAAAAAAACACCTCATGCAAAATGCATGAAACAGAGACCATACTAGGAAAAGCTCGGAACCCCAATGGCAAGTGTGAGTGAGTGATGGGGATGAAGAGTCCCTAGAAACTTTACTCTGGCATGGGGAGTTTAGTCAAAAGGAGAGAAGATTTAGGAGTCGAGACTTGCACTTCTCAATGTCAGTGGGAGGTTTGGGTCGTATCAAGGGAGAGATAAAAGGAGAGATGTCAGCTAGCGGATATGCCTGGCTGCTTGGCAGTGCAGATGTGTGCTGCTTGGTGGATGACACCGAGGCAGGAGATGAGTTCCAGTTGTCATAACTGGCAACCTAAATGCCAGCTGCTCGGAGGGTCAGTGCTAAATACTTTTGACAAAATCTCTAAGTTTCTATGGCATGGCATGCTGTGTATGTGCCTTCTCCATCAAAGTAACTTATGTGTGTGTTTACTATGGAAGCAAGTATAAATAACAATAGTAAGAACTCTATTCCTGTTGCTGCATTATGTATGTGCTGTGTAGATGAACTTCAATAAGTACTTTGTATTGAGACTTGCAGAGATGCAATGCGAAAATGCTGCCAGAAGTCATTTAATGATAGCTGGAGACTTCTAGCAACAATAGGCAAAGTAACTGTTAGCATTGTGAAGTGGGCATGGGAAACAATGTGAAAAAGCTGAGCAAAGTTTAACTTTATGCAAATGAGTAGCAAGCAATTTAGCAGTGGGAATGAGGATGGTGGAATGTTCTTTTTTCACTGACTATGAAACATTATCTGTTTTTTGGTTCCATAATTGCAGCTCCTGAATCAGTCAGTGATAATTGTTGTGTTTATGCAGGCTTGCACAATATATAACAATGCAGAGGTTTTCCTCATTCTATTTTAGTATGTCAAAGCCCAGCAAATAGGTGACAGAAATTGGAGTGAGCAAAACAGTATTTCCGAGGATATAGAGTTTTCAGAATAGCAGTTTTTCAGTTGTATCTAGACTATCACCTTTGAAAACAAGCACTTTACTTTAAGCCAGAAAAAAATTGGGGATAGAAAATGCGGACTAGTATTATTATGTGGACTCTCAACTGACTGAAATGCTCCCAAAAAGATTAATAATTTTTTTCAATTTCTCATTCAAACATAGTAAATTGGATGCATGATTTATTGTGACAAAATTATACATATGTAAGCGTACGTCTGGCATTTAAACTAAGTTCAGTCAGCAGCCATAATAAAAAAAAAAAAATATTGCATTTTTTTCTTGAATGTCCAAATGTCCTCCAGAGGATTTTTTTTTTTTTCAATGTTTCAACATTTTTATGGCACCATTACAGACATCTTTTCAGTGTCAGATGTAAACTTATTTCAGATGTCTTTTATTATGCTACAATTAAATTTCATTTTACATTTTGAATGAAGTATAATAAGGTTTTATTTACAACAAAAGAAGCACACCTCCACACTCTAACTTCATTCATGAACACAAGCCATTCAGCTCCATTTTCACTTTCTCTCTGGTGCATGGTTGCATTGTACTACAGCCTTTATCTGCATCTCCATCCATTTAATTTAATTACTGCCTCAGCAGGCGTGAACAAAAACAAATATTATATGATTACAGTTTGGTTTCTCAATGCCAGAACACTTAAACCAGCTGGCTGTATTCTGTGGATAAATAAACTTTATCTATCCTGAAGCGTGATGACTGACAACACAGATTTCTTTATAATGCTAAACCCACCATGCTAAATAAAAACATACAAGGAATATGACTAGCCAGCTAAGTCATACTACAGTCATTCATTTTACACTCAAACAAAACTGATCATGAATAAATATTATATTTTACCACCTTACACAGCACTGGTCTTTAAAAATAGTCTAGTCATAACTATAAACTTATCTTTACTGAAGAGTTAATTTACATTTGATATTCAGATTTTACCACACAGATTAAATACAAAATGTTTTGCTTTCGTTCAACGCAATTTTTCCAAGACATGCCTTTTATATCAAATTGCAGCTCCTGTGTGCAGTACATGTCCATTAATGCATGCTTTCATCAGAAGGAAATAAAGTGATGGCACTTTTGTTCAAAAGAAAAATTGTATTACAAAATATAAAGTGTTCATTGAATAAATGCCATACGTAGTGTGTACAGTATATTCAATATAAAGAAGTTATGTGATATCTATTTAAATTGTTTAACCAGACAATGAGATTTTGAACATGTCTTGATCCAGATACTTGATTCAGATACTATATGACCTTTTATGGATGTTTACACATGACTAAAACATACCATAACATATCATGTATCATCTGTTTTGAACCTCTACAGCTGTCTGAAACAGGCCGTGAAAAATTGTTGAGGGTTCTGATCCAGATACGTTTAGATACTGAACCTGTTTTTGCATATCCATAGACATTCAAAATAGGTCCTAGTTATTGAAAGGTATTGAAACTAATAATAATGCCACATGAAAGTCCATCCTTGAGATAAGTATTGAGATGCTGTCTTCTCTGATCTCTTCCATGCACACCACATAGTTTGGACACTAGTGCACACTAAAATATTTGTAGCCTCTAAAGAGATGATTCATACAACTAGTTCATTCATAATGTTATATCTACATATTTAGTGATGCCTTCAGCTGGCATTCAGCAATTACTCAGTGTGTTTACATTGTCCAAAATGTGTTTCAGGGTGAAATAATTTGGTTTTTAACAAATTGTCAGACAACCCTTGAAAGCATCAACACTGATTTATGGCCATCTGTGTCGGTTATTGGTTGATGACAGAAAATCAATATTGAATTAACATTGAATCATGGTGGAGCTATTAATGTCACATTAATGTTAAAAATATGATCAATCAAAGCAGAACTCTGGTTTTATTTCACCCTTCCTAAGCACCAGGGATGGTGAATATTTCTTGAATACCTTCAGAATTTCATTACAAAAAGAATTCATTCCGAGGTGGTAATATACCCTGGATGAGACTGCACACATGCACACCTAGGGACAATGCACCTACCAGCGTGTTTTTAGGAGGTAGGAGGAAACAAGAGAACCTGAAAGAAACCCACACAGACACAGGAAGAACATGCAAAACTCCACACTGACAGTAACCCAAGCACAAAAACTCATGAATGAAACATAGACATGATATTTCTCTCCCACTCTTATGTGTTCAATTCATGACTACCTGTCTTTGGATGTTAAATATGAAATGGGACCTAAATGCCATCAAGCCCCTAGGAAACAGCATATCAATTCATTTCATATTGTAGCTTTGCCTGGCAACACATACCGTAAGGTTTGACTCCAACAAAATTCTGAATATTTTTTTACACACCTGGTAATTATGTTGGTATGAGATAACTATAGCTACATTTATTGTAGGCGTATATTTTCAATATTGTTATGTTGGTTGGCATGGTGAAAGTATTATAGGCTACATATTACAGGACATAATGTTAGTATTATAATCATACTAACATTATGACCTGTTTTCTTGGCTACTGCAATGTTTAACACCACAAAACCTGTCAGCTGTTCACATGGGTGTATACTAGCATCAACAGTACATCATGTACTGTATGGCTGATGTTAGTATTTAAAAGTGAGTTTGTGTTAAATTATTTTTGGCAGTCATTATACATAATTTTTCCTCAGACATTCTGAGATCCCCCAGGACAGCCAAAAGATATTCTGACCTGGGTAGATTGAATATGCATCATTAGTCACAGCTTATTTCCCTGGCTTTAAATACTTATCGCTATTCAAATAAGGCACTGTCTTATAGGAATCCTGTCCTGTGACACAACAGCTATCAGATGTTGTATCTTCTGACGCAGCAGAGTTTGAATTAAAATAAAATAAGACAGAGATATGAGCAAGTTCTCAAAAAACATTTGAACTCACTCATCAGGACAAGCAGACAGCTGTCTGACTATGGCGTAATATTTTAATGAACATGCTTGATTGGCATCCCTGTGCGTAAGACATCCGGCATGTTACATGTTCAAACATGCTGCATTAGCCACTGCTCCTAACTGCTACAATACGTTAACATTAATGCCACATTAGGGGAGAGATTTCCTTGTAAGCCAATGGAAAGAGAGCTTCCTGATAAAATCAGCTGTAACTCACTTTATGCCAATTGATTTTCACAAATGTACATGCAGTGTGGATATTTCGACTGAGCCTAATTCCTGGAAATGTTCTCCCTATGTCCATGTGGATGTTCTCTGGGTTCTCTGGTTTCCTCCCACCTCCCTAAATGCCTCGCTAACACTAAATTGTCTGTAGGTGTCAATAAGAGTGTGAATGTGTGTGCACAGTGCCCTGCAATGTACTAGCACCCATCCAGGGTGTCTTCCCACCTCGTGCCCATAATGTTCCTGAATAGGCTCCAGATTCACAATAACCTGACTGGGAAAAAGTGTTACTGAAGATGAATGAATGAATGAATAATCCCATGAATAATTCCTGGACATAAAAATTAAATCAGATTAGGGTTAGGGTTTGGGTTAGACTTCTGTATAGTTGGACATAACCAAAGATAGATAGCATTTATTAAAAACAATGGTAGCACATTTTTTAAGGAACACATATTAGGGGGTAATTAAAGTCTTGTACTTTATTAGATACTTCTTTTTCTTTTTTTTAACTTTTATTTTTATTTAGTTTAATATACAAAATTTTTATTAGATACTTTTAAATAGACTTTATTCATCAACATTTCCTAATTCATAATTGGATATGTTTTTTTTTTTTTTAAATGATTAATAAATGCATTATTACACATAAAATAATCTTGATTTTAGAATTCAGCTCCTTCAGAGTGATCTGCAAACCAGGGTCTACTGGACCGGCCCAGGGGCGCTCGGGGTATACATCAGCCCGTATCCAACCTCCAAGCTCTGTAATGGCATCCACAGCACTGAAAGCCTGAACTGGCTGAGTGGCAACAACCAGAAGCACTTCCTGCTCAGGTAAGACCTGCTGAGCCACTGCAAGAGAGTGATTTCCCAATCTTATCTGGAAAGGGCCAGAGTGGGTGAAGGTTTTCATTCCGACTAAGCAGAAGCCACACCTGAGTCCCCTGAAAGCCAAGATCAACTAATTAATCAGGTGGAATCAGGTGTGGCTCCTGCTTGATTGGAATGAAAACCTGCACCCGCACTGGCCCTTTGTGGATAAGATTGGACACCCCTGCACTAGCGCCTCATACAGCACAGCCTTAACCACCGTCTTGCTAGCTAGTCGCAGAACCGAAATATTAACGAAGTCAGCTATTAAAAGTAGGTCGTCTTTTCTACACTCATGAAACTCTTCCAAGGTAGGACAAAGTGTGAACGTACTCTGATCAAACACTCCCATATTCACAAATAACAAGCAAACCACAATATAACCGCTCCAAGAGAAAACAGCACTCAAACCTGCTGAACAACCATACCACGTGAAAAAAAGAGAACAGGAACACCAAAAACTAAACTCTGAGGTAGCACAAAAGGAGATATAATATAGAATATACAGTATACATTTTGTGAGTTGCTGTATACCACAAGAAACCAGGACAACTTCAGGGTGGACCGAAGCAAAACCAACAAACAAAAACCACTGTTTTTGGGAACTAACCTACAAAAGAAAACAAACAAAAGACAATTTTCTTTCCTAAACTCCCTTAACAAAAACAGAGACCAAAAACCCACACCCAACAGAAATGGCAGTCACACCTGTACTACACACAAGGCTGATGGAGCAGCAGCTGAAGCAGTGTAAGAAGGCCTGGACTGGAGTCTGGAATAGACCAACGTGCACAGACTGAATACACAAAAACACACCCGCACACTGCGGGTTGTAACAATGGGACACAAAATTGTCTTTTTAAAAACTTGTTTAGTGCTTCGAAATAGTGATAACTAAAACTCTACTTTAGAATCTACAATACATTGTAATATTTATGATTTATTCAGTTTTTATAAACTTCTAAAACAAACAGCAGGTCACTTAATGCTACCTATAATCTTCAGATATAACTTATTAATCATGAACTAATAAGATATGAATTTAGATGATTAATTCATGCACAACAATTTATATGACATTTATATGATAACAAAGCATTTACTGCACATTATCACTACTAATAATGCCTTTGTTTTCACATAACAGCTCACCAATTATGAACTAATACAAGTTTTGAAGAATAAAGCCTAACTCATAGTGAATAAACCATTTACAAGTATCTAATTTGGGGTTTACTGAACAAAGAACAAGACCCTAATTAACCCATAATATGTGTTTCTTAAAATAAAGTGTTACCAAACAGCTATAATAATTGCCTACTAGGGTAAAGAGTCCAGAACATTTATTAAAGTACAGTCAATATCAGCAATATAAAAATTACAATCATTCACAAAATATGTTTCACGGTAACTAAGTTTAACAGAATGAACTACTACCAAAATATATCATATACTATTACATTTCAATATTACAGTATATATAACAATATTAGTTATGGTATTGTTATATATATATATATATATATATATATATATATATATATATATATATATATATAAAACATGGTATATGGTATTGGACTTTAAAAAAGGTATGTAGAGTTCAGAAATAGCAAGTTATTTTATTAGTTTTGTTTTTGGATGCATGCTTTTGTCAAGCTGACTTGGTAACCCTGATTGGGAGCTCTGAGGTAAAAGTACATGTACACGGCACTCATAATAAATGAGAACACTATATGTATAATTACACTATGTGACGTATGGTTGATTATTATATACATATTAATACATTTTGGCAGCCATTATACAATGTTGTGCACAAATACTTCTCATGTAATGTCCTTTCGTTTTCAACGTCCTTATATAACAACACGTTATAGCAAAAATATCTCTTTTCCCTGTCAATAAGATAGCCTTGCCAGTCAGACACTGTGGGTGGGACTTTTGTGTGCTATGTGCATGTGGATTGTGTGTGTATGTGATGTGTCAGAATGGGCCTGAAAAGCCATTTTTGACAGTTTCTTTTTTGTAAATCTTGTACTAACTTTGTCCTGCTTTTTAACGTGCTACATTTAGAGTGCCCTTTCCAAGCTAACTGCTCAGAGGTCTAAATATACTCTTAGCTGTCTTACCACTGATAAAATGAACCAAACCTTTCTTAAAGGGTCAAATTCCAGAGTTTTTATCATTTATATTGTGTTTGATTGTGTCTGATAGTGTCAACAACAATCTCTTGTTTTTATGCCTCTTTGACAGCAATGAAGTTTATCGAAACTGACAGCAATTAAAAAAAAAAAAATAGAAAGTTGTCTAAGCAAGACAATTTGTATTTATTTAATATATTCAATAAGGGTATCAACAAGTTTGGCAAAAGTTTAGAGAACATGCTATAGTTAAAAATAAGTTATGAGAAGGATTTTTGGTTAGAGAAAAGGTCAATAGTTTCTCCAGGTTTTTGAGTGGAAAACATGAATTGTTGTGTGATATATTTACTTTAAACCATTTTTACCCATTCTCTAGAGGGGTGACAATAAATCTATAGTTATATATACATTACAGATGTAGCTAAAAATAAATACATTATTTGGAATGAACAGATAATATGTTTTCAATAGATACAAATAGGAGGTGCAATATTAATTTTTTTTTGCCCGCAGAGATGAGCAGTCAGATATGAAGCTCGTTAGACAAAGAAAGACCACATTAATTAATGAGAACAATTCATTATACGGTGATGTGTTTACAACATTCAATCAATCATCCTTAGTAGCTGCCTGGTAAGGGTCATGGTGGTTTAAATTAGGCTACTAGTTAGTTATTTTAGGAAATATAACCACCTAAATTTATTAGAAAATATCACAAAGAGGTACAAACAAAAAGAAGAACTGTGTGGGCAGGATTAAAAAAAGTCCTGCACACATCACTAGCTGAGACTAGAGGACCTGTCAGAGCCAGAATTAACAGTCCATGCTGAGAGTGCTGTCATTTCTACCTATTCTTTTCCAACATTTCCATGGACAAAGTGATAAGGTTCACATGTGATAAAACAAATCAACAACAACAACAACAACAAAATCCTTCCAGTTTAGGCCATGCCCACTTAGGTTTAAATCCAAATGCAGATATTGATATTTGGAGCAATAAACAGATAAAAATACACATACAGATAGTGGCATTGCATTGCACCCCTATTATAGCTTGAAAGCCTTTCCTACTTTCAAAGGTAGGAAATTAATTAATATGTAACTGTAATATAAATAATATAACTGATTAATATGTACAATATGTGGCTGTTTACAAAATTAGCAGTGTGACTATTTATAACTAACCAAGGGACAGATCAAGATCATAGTCAGGATAGGCACAGTTCAAAACCAGAAATATCACAGCGAAAACACGGAATGGACTAACAAGCACAGTCAAGAACACAATCGGGTGAACATCGACAATCAGGTGAGAAGCTGATGCCAAATAATGATGTCATCTTGGGGCGGAAGCGGAAACACAAGGCTGATGGAGCAGCAGCTGAAGCAGTGTAAGAAGGCCTGGACTGGAGTCTGGAATAGACCAACGTGCACAGACTGAACACACACAAAACACACCCGCACACTGCAGGTTGTAACAATGGGACACAAAATTGTCTTTTTAAAAACTTGTTTAGTGCTTCGAAATAGTGATACCTAAAACTCTACTTTACAATCTAGAACACGTTGTAATATTTATGATTTCTTCAGTTTTTATAAACTTTTAAAACAAACAGCAGGTCACTTAATGCTACCTATAATCTTCAGATATAACTTATTAATCATAAACTAATAAGATATGAATTTAGATGATTAATTCATGCACAACAATTTATATGACATTTATATGATAACAAAGCATTTATTGCACATTGTCACAACTAATAATGCATTTATTTTCACATAACAGCTCACCAATTATGAACTAATACAAGTTTTGAAGTCCTGCACACATCACTAGCTTTTCCTACTTTCAAAGGTCTGATATTTAAAGTGATGAGTAAATGAAGCTTTTAAACCCTCCTTTGTGATTTTTTTTATTCTCCTAGGTGCTTACAGATACGTCTAAAATACAGTAAGTTCCATCATCTCAAATCTGATGAGAGGATGTTTTTTTTTTCTTTTCTTCAGTGCTTACTCCAGTCCTGATGTTCACTAGCCACTAGATTATCAGTGTTTGAGGAATAAAAAGACACTGCATGTTGCCAGGCAACCGTGTCTGTGTTGCTTTAGTCGATAATCTTGTGTTAGGAAGTTTGCTGGTCAAGATTATTTACAAGACGATTTTGTACAAGAGCTTTCATCATTGTGGAAAGCTGCACAAGCAAATAAAATAATGGACACATTTATGTCTAATTAAGTGCCAAAATGTTTAATATGGTACACCAGAGGGCAGTCACACTCTGTGGTGTGAGGAGCAAGAAACTAGTGAAAATTTTTGAAGGAGTTACTTTGTTTATGTACAGCAGTGGTCTCAACTGGTACTTGTTCCAATTAATGCCATGTTTTTGCTAGACTGCATGTAGAACACAGGGTACCTTTCGAAGGAGAGGCAGAGAGAGATATCTGACCTGTCCTTGCAATTATATTATGAAGTGCTGCTTCTACGGACAAAAGCACAGCTGTGGCGCAGCTCATTATCCAGTCATTATCACACTGGGTCACTCTTCACATTCTGAAAATTTTGCGACATGTTTGTGACATGACTTCATTTATCATATCAGAATTGACCAGTTCAAACGATAACGAGAATAATAAAAAGTAACTGTTACACAAAATCTGATCTCAGATCTGTTTATTAATGTGTTATTTTAAGTCATGAAGGCTGTTCTTTGGCAATTAGCAGTGATTCTAGTTTGTTTCTAGAGTCCCAATGTGGCTTTTTCCTCTTTCTTATGTAGAAAAACACCAGTAGCCCTAGGAATGTTAGCCTGTGAAAGCTGACAGTGATATAAGGAAACAAAAGAGAAGAAAAAAATTTAATTTCTCTATTCCTAATTAGGGCCAGTAGGGGTAAAGCAAAGACAAACAGGCGCCATTGTGTTCTAAGAAAGCTCATCATAGCGTGCTGAGAGCAGCACTCACCTCTGCACAAATGACCCTAGTTAAGACAAGAGAAACTTCTCCTTCTCTGCTGTTGGCCTGACCTGAGAGTGACGACATGGCTGGAAAGATGAAAATCAGTACAACTGAACACTGGTAATTATGTATGTGGCCTGGACTGCTATAGATGATTAATGGGCAATGAATTTGTGCTGTCACTGTGTATTCAAGTAAATCTCCTGGCAAAAGATGACATTGGTGCTTATGTTCACCTCCATCTCACTTTTTCAGCAGTTTAACTCGTTAAAATACCCATGATGTTATCTGTCATTAACTGTCAGCTATGCTTGTGCTTTTTCTGCCAGCTATGCTTATGATTTTTCTGCTCCATTAAGACTCTGAATGAGGAAATAGCAGATACCAGTAATATTATATATTTTAGAGCACAGCACAGTTAAAATATTTAGTCAACTGTGAACATAAACCTCTCTTGTACCAAACAAAGTACCAAAAAACAATATGCGCTATTGATGTTGGCAGTTTCTTGGTGAAAAGACCATCCGAACATCTAAGCAAAACAAAACAGGTTAGCACTGTTGCCTCACACCTCCGGGGTTGGGGGTTCAAATCCCACCTCCACCCCGTGTGCACACGTTCTCCCCGTGCTTCGGGGGTTTCCTCCGGGTACTCCGGTTTCCTCCCCCAGTCCAGAGACATGCATTGTAGGCTGACTGGCATTTCCAAATTGTCCGTAGTGTGCTATTGTGCCCTGCGATGGGTTGGCACTCTGTCCAGGGTGCCCCCACCTTGTGCCCTGAGTTCCCCGGGATAGGCTCCAGGCTCCTCTGCAACCCTGAGTAGAATAAGCGGTATACAAAATGGATGGATGTATGGATTTCTACTTTGGATTCCCAAGTCTGAACCTATAAGCCATTCATCATTTCTTAGGCTGCCACATGTGTCCAATTAACACATTTGATTAAATGACATTCTCCTACTTACTGCAGTCATGTGTGTATTTCTGAATTAGGCAGGTGAGTCTAATGCTTTTCATGCATTTCTTTCTCTGCCTTTTCCACGACACCTTCTCCCTGCCCTTGCACATGACTAGCGGCCTCTGAACGATTCTCCCTCCGGCACTACAAACCTTTATTAGAAATGTACTCTATCAATGCTTTTAATGTGAAAATGCAATAAAGTCATTTCACGCCATGTTGAGCAACATCCACTCGTTATTTTGGGGCTCCTGTGACTTACAGAGGGAAATGACCTCCTCTTTCACTGATAGCCATAGCTTTTCAGTCATTTAATGGGTGAGTTTGCACATCAGCACATTAACAGACTCAGATTCAGAGCTTAAATCAATTTTAATAGGAATATTGCTGTTTTGTTTGTGTTCCAGTAGAATGACTTAAAGGTCACAATAATATTTACTGTAGTAGCGATGGACACCTTAGATGCCACACACTCACACATTCAGTGCTTTTATTGGACTTGCTCAATAGTGTAGTTTCCTCTGATGTTAATTTATGTGACTAATGATGTGCGCCACATGTAGATGTACTAACAGAGTCAGTATTATGATCTTTGAGTTCCTGTAGAATGATTTTGAAACAGCTTTTAGGCTATTTAACTGAAGTAAATGTACTTGCAGGATTTGCTATGTGTGTGTGTGTGTGTGTGTGTGTGTGTGTGTGAGTGTGTGTGGGTGGGTAGGGGTAGGTACAGTTGGTTTGAGTTACTTAGTGATGATTTTGAATTATGGATTTCATATTCTCACATACATTCATGTAAAAGTTTGCTTCTTTATCCTCACCGAGTGCATTTTCACTGCAACCAATAGGAGTCCCATGTTACAACTGTACAGTCAAAATTGTAATTGTAAGACCATGCAAAAAAAACACTGTAAACTTACATGTACATCAGCAAAAATTCATTCATCACTCTGTGTGATACACCTATAAGGGTAGCTTGGAAAATATTAAATCATTACAAGAGAGCGTTAGATGTCCATGATGCACATGCAGAGAAGCATGTGCAAGAACAATCACACTTTAAAATACTGGTGTAATAAAAAATGGAAACACAATAAGGGTTATTAAATATCAGATGCTGTAGTGTGTGGAAAACAGATAGACAAGATGTTCACCCACTAATTTCATGCTCAAAAAGAAACTGATGATGTGCAACTCATACTGGCATTTCGTTTTTCCCATTATATTATAGTAACCATGGTAAAATGATGGTTGAAACATATTAGCCATAATAACCAGGGTTACTATAGTTTTCTGGCAAAAGCAAAGTGCTGTACAATCATAAAAGGTGTTTTAATTGTAGAGCAGGTCACAACCATGCTTTCTCACAATCTTGCAAAAAGAGGAAGTACCATACACAAACGATGCTAACTGTTAGTGTAGTGATATGGGCACACAAACTGCTCAAAAATTCTTCCAGTTCATTTATTTATTTATTTTTACTTAATATTTTTTACATTCTGTCTGTATATATATATATATATATATATATATATATATATATATATAGGCAGTGTTGACTATTATAAAGATATCAACCGGTATAATCAATTAAAGGTTATTTTGCTGTCATACTTATACAACTCTAGCACAGACATACACGCATGGCCAGTTAGATGATTCAAAGGGTTGTGGCCAAATAAATGTCCTGAATAAGTATAGTGGCTTATTACCCTAATGTGTTCAACTGTTCTGAGTTTGGTCCTTAATCCATTTGATTATGCCCTGTTGTGTCTGTTCCTCATATGTTATGCAGTATATTCCTTCAATTTTGCTAACAGACCCCATCAGATATTTAACGATTATATAAGGGATGTGATTTCTAAAAAGTATAGGAGGAATGCTAAAAGAAATAAGGGGCTGAATGTTGCAGGAGGGAGAGTGAGCTTGAGACATGAGACATTGTATCATGGCAACAGAGGCAGTTGGAAAAGAAGAAGAGAAGATTCTAGGTATCAAAGAAAGGCCATGCTTTATACAACCATATACAAATCAGATCCATACATATGTTCTACATACAGTCTAATATAAGATTTACATATTTTAACAATCTTAATTCACATTTGAATTCATATTATGAATCAATGTTAAAATGAAATGACCCTAATGTAGTACAAAGAATGTAAAATTTGTTTCTTCTCAGCCCAGACACATGCTATAAGGCCTGCTCTCAGCTGCACATTTGCTTCAGAGACCTCAGTTCATTAGAGGGATATTTGCCCCAGTCATTCTGATGAGAGGATGCACAAGCAATCCTAGATTTAAAAAGACACCCTGACATCTCCTTCTAATAGCTTTGTGCAAACACCCAAGCATTTTCCCAAGGGTGTTCTCTTGACAGCTTTCTGTTCTCCAGACATGGTCCTACACAGAAAAAAACAAAACACAGTACTGGAGACCAAACACTGAAATAATCAGACACGTTTCCACAGCCTAGAAAATTTTGAAGTTTTGAGGCTGACATGGAGCTTAGTGCACTGACTGGACTTATACACCTCTCTTGTAGAATGCAGATTCTCTTTATATCCAAATGTATGTGTCTGTTTATGGTGTCTTGTGGATGTGCCACCATTCCCAATATGTGCAGTGTCCCAATCTCTGAAGAAAATAGTCTCCTTTCCACTTCTAATACTATAGTTTTTAGTCAGTTAACCACTTTAATCCCAAATAGCCTAGTAAAAAGTCAAACAATTCAATTCCACTTGATCAACCTGAAAATCTTTGGCATAACAGTGTCACCTTAGTGTTTAATTTGCCTCATTTTGTAAAAAAAAATTAGCCCATCAATCTTTCACATGCACAATTTTTTTCAAACACAGATTTATTAAAATCAGACATACTTTTATAGCAACTTGTGCAGTTATAATGGATTCTGTTTTCTGTTAATAACCTGGCTAGTTACACTGCTAGCTAGTTAATAGTGTAGATGAAACTTGCTGATCACATCCTTTCTAATTAGGGAAAGGACTAAAAACTATGGACTAATAACATGGTTCATTTTGGTAATGGATTTTTAAAAAAAAAAGAAATTCAGCTGTCTTTGATACAGCAGGTGTTGTTCCTGTCGCCACTGTCACAGGGTGCGAGATGAACACAGAAGAGGTAATACCATTTACTGTCCTGTCCAGGGCCCTTTCCCACACTCATAAACAAAATGTTCATTAAGCGAATATGGGGCAGAGTGGTTCCTGCTCAAATGGGCCTTGATTAGCGATTCTTGTAGTTCCCATTTCTGACCACTAGGTACAATAATAACTCTATGTAGCTAAATAGGGTGAGGAGCCCAATGATTGCCCAAGAAAGGCAACCAAATCAGTGGAACATTGACTTATATCTATCAAATAGCAACATTTAAAAAAACAAACAAACAAACAAAAAAATGCCAACATTGTTCAGTCAAAAGAGTATTTCAACAGAATTTAAAATGGAGGTGTTGTGCATGGAGTTGTATGGAGTTGTTGTGAATGAAGATTTATGAAGATTAACATTTGAATGGCTGATATGCATATGATTGGGCTCTGCAACTGCTATACAGTTTGGCACAAACATCTTCAGAGTCAACATTTGTATCATTTGATCAATTTGATTCAATTGCATGTTTGGACTAAATGGTTCTGGATATGTGACCATGAAATCAAGAGAACCTTTCATTAAAAGCTGTTGTATGTAAGATGTTGCATCTCTGGATGCTTCAGAAAGCCAAAAACCTTAGAACTGGGTAATGCAAATTCAATGCAAGTGACAAATAATAAGAAATAACAAATAAATGTCTTAAATGTTCATCAAGAAAAAGCTAAATAGTCTTTTTCTATTCTAGCTAAAAGACTTCTTTAGTGTGTAAAGTTGGGGTGTAATGATGTATGATGTAGGCATTAATGTCAGACAAGGAGGCCTATGACGCAGTTCATCCCTACGGGGTTCAGTGGGGTTGAGCAAACCTTTTTGGATCTCGATCCAAAAAATCTTTTTGGATCTCGATTTGTGCACAGGGGTATTGTCCTGCTGAATCATGTTCCCCTTAGTTCCAGTGAAGAGTGAATTGTAATGCTACAGCATACAAACACATTCTAGACAATTGTATGCTTCCAAGGCCTACATATGGGTGTTATGGTCAGGTGTCCACAAACTTTTGGTGATATAGTGTATATTTTTAGATGAATGACAGCTGTATACATATGCTCAGAATTCAGTATAAGCAAACAAATTATTCAGAATAGATCATAATTTAAATCTAAAATGAGTTGTCCAAAAAAAAAAAAAAATAATCTGACCAACCGTCACAAGCATCTAAATGTTAAAAATAATATTATTTATTACATTATGCATGTTTTTTAACTTTTAAACTTTTAACATTTTACATTTCTACACTATAACTTTAAGCTTAACATTTTGAACCTTTTTGTGAAGCAGTGTTTAATGAATTACCATGCAGCTTTCTGTTCTTTCTCTGAAGAGGTGTAAATAATCAAAGCTAATTCATACAAATTCATCAGGCAAAGCTGATGCAGTTGGATTTTGTTCCATTTTATACATATAAAATTCACAAACACTGACCCCATCCTCTAACCCTAAACTTGGCCACCGTGTGAGTTGTTGTGAATTTGAATGCGTGAGTCCATGTGTGGATCAGTATGAATAAATATCTGAATTACACTGCCAGCCTGCTGAGTGTTTACTATAAGCAATTACGAACGAAGAATTTTCTCCCAAAAGAGGAAAATCCTTTTCTGCCTCTCAAAAGAAAGTTGATTTATACAATAGAGGGCTATATTTGATCAGCCTAAGCCTTACCTAACCTTTTGTAGACCTCATCCCTCTCTCAAATTTTGATTATGCCTCACAGAATAAATTAGAAAATGGGACATCATTTATATCATAATGGAAACCATTTTCCTGTCACATAATTAACAGGGCCGTTCTTTTAAAGGGTAGATTAATTCATTTTGGGAAATGCTCTGAAGCTAATTAAGACAGTGACGCTTTTGCCCCAGTGCACTTGTAGAAATTTTTCCTGAACGCTGGATTAAAGATGACAGACATTGCCTAGGAATAGTGAAGGTGTAGCTAGCAGTACTGTTCTCTGCCTTCATTACGATCGTACATATGTTTAATTTAGCTACAGAATATTTATGGAGCAGAATATTAATTGAGCATTTCTACCTTGAAAAGTCAGAGCCAAGGGCCATTTGTGTTCTTCATTTGCTAAATTTCATCTCAAATTCTCTGTTTTTCTTTTCACTGTGAATTAAGATTGATGTTAAAAAATGCTTTTCATTTTCTTGAAGGGTGCCTCAACGATAATTGGCTTTTTCCTGGTTTGGTGCTTAGAGTCCCCATGAAATGATTTGAGAGCCTGTATGAATAAAATATGTATGTAAAATATATAAAATATTAATGCTTTTGGGCTGTATTGTGGCTGGTGGTTAAAGAAGCTCTTGTAAAGATCATAAAATCATGAATTCTGATAAGTATGAGTATATTTTTTTCCTAAAACCTGGTTGCCTCCGAACCCTATTAAAAATTGTCTGAATTGAAGACGTCCACATTCACAAATCTATGAATATAAAAGAAATGTTCTGCATGGAGAAGTGGTCCAACAACCTTCCACAAGCTTTCTTCCACTTAGTTACAATCCTTACCTAAAATTAATAGTGAGGATGCCAAAAAGTATGAAAACAGCTTTTGCACACAAAAACAACACTGCTTATGAAACGTATCCATAATTGAAAAAATCTGAACAAAATAAATTGAGGTAAAATTAAACTACATATCATCAACACCCCTGATTGCAAACATACGTCAGCACGACATCACATCTCTACGGTGCACATAGGCACAATATTGTTGTTTTTTTTTTGATCACCTACTACTCTCAACCGTCCTTGAATATAATGTGTGATTTAAATCCCTTCGCATAACTTTCCTCCATGATTATTTCATATAAAGCTACCTTATTGCTGCATTGCTGAGCGACTGGCTTCAGTCAGCTTCTGAATAAATATTCCAGCTTGTCTAAAGCAATAAAAACAATGTACCGATGTCCAAGCAAGCTGCATGCAATGCCATTGAGAAGTAATTTGCACTCGTTGTGTCAAAGGTTGTTGTGTGTATTGGCTAGATATATATGTGCGCTATCTGGTATATGTTTAAGCTCAAAATATTGGTCATTGCATGGGTTACTCAATTTGTATATTTTTTATTCACTTTTGCTCCTTTTACAAACTGATGACAACAAATTTGAAGGTGACATTGATTGTAAAGTTCAGCTCAAATGTCATTTGTGTCATTTTAGACATTTTTCATTCATTCTTACAATAATACACACTGCATAGGTGTAGTATATAAGATTTCTGAAACACATAAGTCTTGGGAAAATCAGAGCGGAGGCTATTAATAGTTTTTTTGAGGAGAACCAATTAAGATGGAAGAGTAACAGGAAGACGGGATAGAAAGAATCCCAGTAAGACATGGCTGTGGTGCAATTATTTGCTCCCTACCTCGTATCTTATAGAATTTATAGGTGTCCTGGACAATGTTGGGGATATTTGGAGGTGAAGTGTCAGAGCTGCTTAACAGCTGTGAACATATTTATCCAAGCTATATTTATGGGCTCCTGACCCCAGAGAAGTAAGAAGCAGAGGGAAAGAGACAGGCTGTGGGATGAAATGAGCCTGATAGCACTGAGGTGTCATAGTGTTATCCCACACACTGCTCACTGGGCAAAATCTGATAGGTCTCATAGTTCATATGTAGGATGAGTCATTGACTGGGGTTTTTGTTGGCTATGCTCCTACACAACAGATACACATATACACACAGGCTGGGTTACAGTGTGTGAGCTAAAGAATTAAACTGCAGGATGGATTTTGTATAACCGATCTGCTCTGAGACCTCCATTTTGAGCACTGCTGGTTTTCTGCTGAAGAAGAAGCACAGATTCCCAAAGGTTGTCATACTTTATCCTAATGACAGCAGCATTCGCAAAGTTGGCACAGTAGCAGAAGGACTGGCATCGGGGAGAAAAAGAAAAGTGAATGGGAACATTTGGGCTGAGATAGTAGGAGAGCAATGGGGACAGAATGAAAGGCGAAAATGTGATGAGATTTTGTGAAACATGAAAATTGTAAAGGGTAGAGAGATATGGTGCTAAACATAATAAAATCAAGAAGGAGACTGAGGCAGAGCAGATGAAAAAGAAGGCTAAGATTTTGCACCAAGGAGATGAACACGGGAGAGCGAGGGAATGTGAATCTATTCCTTTATAACAACCCCCCAGTGAATGTCAGAGCTGAACTGCTGCATTCTTGACACTGGCTTATCTCATCTTCAGCCCAGAATAAAACCCATTTTCAGGCACTGGAACAATATAGTGAGAGGTTACAGAGCCCAACATCCGTGACACCCCCATTTAGAGTGAAGCCAAGGAGGAGTGTTAAAAAATGCACAACACGTTGCCTTTCTGAGATTCAGTGTACTTTCACTGTGTATTTCATTGTGGGACAAAAGCAAGGAAGGAGGTTTATAACAGGTCATAATAACCTGATACAACTATACTAGTGAGACTCAAATAGTCATTTCATTAATAATGTAGTCTATACTCTGATAACAGAACAAAAACAAGCTAAAGGAAGTCCCACTTCCTTTGAAATACCTGAATCAGTTTTTAAAATGGAGTCATGCATCTGGCCAGGCGACAACTGAAGCATAACACTTTGGATAAACAATAAAATTCAGTGGTTGCATTCAGAGCTGGCGACTTAAGTCCAGAAGTTAGATTAGGATTTACATGGGGACAGTTACTCATATTCAAAGACATTTATGTACACGTTTAAGGTCATTTTCTGTGTGCAAGAAATTCAGATTATGCAAATCACCTACATGTAGTTCAAGGCTCCAACTCAAGGTTGCCTGAGTTTTCCAGTAGAGTTCTCAGAGACGTGTTTTTTCATTAGAGTCTACACCTTTAAACACAAGCACTTGCCTTTAATCCTGAAAACAATCAGCGATAAAAAATACAGACTGAACAAGCAGATAGCGTCTTTTTTGTTGTCAAATGTGATACGATGTAACATAAAAGCAAGAGAAATTTAAAAATGAATAGAGCCATAAGTTGAAAACAGCCATAAATCTCTCACTGATTCTTTATTAATAAGAATCAGAACTTCAACAGCACTATGGTACAAATTGTTTTTATAATTATGCTCATGTTTTACAGCTCATTTATTAAACTAATGAAGACATATATACTAAGGTTATAGGAAAAAAAACATTGTACACACATCAGCAACTACTGTACATGAACTTTCATTTACTGTCAACTGACATTTGTTAAATTTTCATGTATTAATGACACACTGTACAGTTAAATAGTACATATTTAAATTTAATGTTGTGGAAGTTAGTTCTAGTTATAAGCAGTCATTCCCTCACCAGCTTCTCCTTTTCTCTCTCTTGAAGTTAATACCATGCACACACACACACACACACACACACACACACACACACACACAAAAACCAACCAACCAAACAAACAAACAAAAAAACACTTGTCATGTTACTGAGAAACCAGAAAGCCAAACTCTCAAACTCTGTCCTGAAGACTTTCCCATGGTGGACTGTTAGAAAGCGCTGACTCCCTCCATAAATGTTAAATAAATTCTTCCTTGCAGAAAGTTTCACCAAATCAATAATTTTTCTTGGTTATATAGCAACAAGATTTTAATCCATTTATCTCTCTTAGATTACGTGGAGCATGTGCCATTCATGGCCATGTGAATGAGTTGCTGTAGAAATGATAATGTATTAAAATGGGTGTGTTAATATAATTCTGTCAGTGTTGTAATGTTATAGAAAATTAATCAAAACCTTCTGACCAACCAGCAGCGCTATGCTACAACTGTAGTCTGTGAACATACCACTTACCAAATAATTTAGTGTTTTTTTTTAACCAAATAATGTAATATTTGCTCTGTTAAACTGTAGCCATTGTGTTACTGTTTTCATACTAGTTAACCTCTAAATGTATGTGAAAATCTCTGCTATTTCTGTATTTCTGGTACATTTTGTTGATCGTAGTCAATTTGGCAATGAATTCTCTGACAAGACTCTTGCCCCAGGATATAGAGACCGAACCTCAGAGCAGATGAATCACATGTACTTATGGTGGGAGTCAGATAGGCTTGAGATGCCAGACATCATGTCCTGTTAAATGTTTTATCTTTCCTCATTGGGGAAACATCACTTCCCTCAAGGGTGTCATTCAGGAACTGAGATAAAGGAGAAATTGAAAGTGTGACTGTTGCCATGAGCCCTTGTTCTTCACCTCCTCTAAAGAGGATTAGTGGGAGGAATGTGCCATGTGGCTCTGATGCACTGGCACAGTGGATAATATCCCTTGTTCTGCCCAGCGGTAATATTCTCCTTCCATTCTTTTTGTTTACAAGAAAGCCAAAAAGTGAGCAGCCTGAAAGCAGTCCTGAGAATCCTGCTACTTTAATTAGTGTGATTAATCAAACAGATTTAAATTCTTACACACATTAGGTGGAGACCGCTGTAGTCTACTGCATTGCTAATGCCAACTCACCAAATAGCTTTTTAGGCATGAATTGTAATTTTGATTGGATTAATCCAATTCTGAACACTGGATTTGATGTAACATACAAGAGCAATGATTTTTTTTTAAAAATCATATTCAAGAAATGTCTTTAAATGAACCCCAGTTCATAGCAGGGCATCTCACACACATATATCTACACTCTTAATCACACGGAAGGGAGAATCAACCCACCAACCAGAATTTGTTTTGGGGGGGAGTTGGAGGATCCCAAATACCCAGAGGAACCCCATGTAACCTGAGCTCAGGATCGACCCCCAGCCCCTGGAAGTGAAAGGAGACAAGGTGTAACCTCTATTTAACCAAGATACAAAACTATGCCACCTGCTGCAGGACAGTGCCAGCCCACATGTATATTTGTTGACTGAAGTGCCATTTTACATTTCTCTACATTTACGTTGCTCTGCATCCGTCACTTTGACTTCCTAATGACTTCAAAGGTTAGGATAGAGAGAAAGTTTAACTTTCCATTTATAGAAACTGCATCACCAGCCTGCTCACCTTGCACAATGCATGAAAAGTTTCATGGCTGCTAGCCCATGCTTAAAGGAAATCTTTACCAAAAAACTTTCTCACTCTGATCCCAGCAGTGCTGCAAATGTGCCACTTTCAGTCTTCTATAACTCTGTTCCTGCAACCGTGAAGAAGACATCTCAGCAAGCAAGCAAGCCACAGGCCGCTGTCTGGGCCAATCTGTACACACTGAAAAAAATGTAGTGGTTCACTAAAAAAAAAGAAAAAAAAAAACAACCAAATCTGTGATTTTTACATACAAAAAGAAAATGGTTAGAATTATTTAATTGCTTTAAGTTATGTACCACATCAATTCATGTAAATATGCAGTTGAAACCCAAAGTTTATATTTTACTTACTTAACTGGGTTTAGTGTTGAGCGTTATGGATGGGTTATGTTCAATGTTTCTTGTTTTATGTTGGTTTTAAGGACTTAGGCTATTGTATTATGAAATGTTTTAAAAGATCAAGTGTTTCGATAAAGTTTTCTTGGTTCACTCTCTTTGTGATTTTCAGTCAGGTGCTTGTGTGTGTTTGCACTTAAATCAGTGAAGTAGTCATTCTGGGTTCTGCTAGTGCTGTCTTTATGAAGGCTGAGGGAAGTGCACTTACCCACTGAAGTGCTACTTCTGGTATGAACCATGTAAGGTGTTAGTTGTCATTAAGCTGTAATGATAACCTTTAGATGATGTGTACTTTTTACAGTGTTAAGATTTATGTAGTTTATCTGAGCTCTCTTGCATGAACTAGATAAGTAAAAATTTTCTCCAAACGAAAGGAACAAAAGTTTGATTTACTTGTTTTATCTGTGCAATTTACTTCAGATTGGAGTAAAATTAACTTATAAAAAAAGAAAAGTGCTAGTTAAATTTAATTTTTTATACCTTTTAACTATTTGTTATTTAATTTTTAGCCGTTTTGCTGTTAACAGTGCCAAGAGGAAAGTACTACATAAATAATTATACATAAATAATTATATGGTATCTCCCACTCATATTAAATAATTATATATAAATAATTATATGGTATCTCCCACTCATATTAAATAATTATATATAAATAATTATATGGTATCTCCCACTCAGTTGACCTGTTTTGATATGACATATTAGGACATATACTAAGATGATATAATGGAAAAAATCCAAATAATTATTTTATTTAAAAAAAAAAGTCTATTAGCAGTGCTATAACATTCTCAAAGGGATAGCAAATAATTGTTTTATCTTTTTTTTTTTAAATAAATGGAGATCAGTGATAGGAAAAAAACTGAGTTAGCTTAGGTCCTGTTCTGTGCATTTTTACGCAAGAATCCCAAAAGCCTCTTTATCAGATGGTGATAGTGCAGGTAAAATCAATAGTGTCTTGGCCTGTGACTGTGAGACAGTTCCTGGATCACAGCCTGCTCTTATCCTCTGTACTATTGATCTTCATTACCTCCATAGGACTGGAGCTTGATCTGGCAAGACTCTGTTCAGACATCAGCATGGCTTCTGTTCTTATCCAGAATTAGGGACCACTCATTACAAGAGTGGATATTTCTTTTTATCCACAAAACATAATGCCTCAGAACTTCATTCTGAAGAAACCCAGGAATCTTGCTAAGCTGTGCTTGTATATGTAACGTTTTCTCAACACTTCTTTAACATATTATTACACAAGCCCTTATTACACAAGATGTTGCAATAAATATATAAGGCAAAGCAAAAATATATTAGCATGCTTATAATGCCTTAGAATTGCTACTTCCTTAGAATTCCGTAACACAATATACAGGGATGATTAACAATATTCACCATGTTTTCAAACTATATCCTGATGTAAGCACACTTTTTGCTGCCCTCTTCAACATTCCTTCAGTCACTCCACCTCCTTCACATAAAAAAGGTTAACTGAAGAATGAATGATAAGGAGGGCATGATGAGTAAATGAAAGGGCTTTTATTGAATTGAAAAGCTCTAAGGTTCTACTCACTTTCACAGAGTGAGACTAATTCAATTGCCCCCAACCCTGCTCTGCCAAAGACTGCTTTAGAGAGGACCAATCAAAGCCGCTCTGTAAAGCACATAATGATTGTAACTCAGTTGTTGCTATGCCTGTCATTGATTAGGCCATATCTTCAAGTTGATGCAAAAACAAAGCACTTACTCATGGCTTAATAAGCACATGACAGTCCATACAGTATATCAAACACATACCATTTCACCAGTAAAATCAGTTGAATAAAGGTTGAATTTAGATATATTTGGGGCAGTTTTTTGAATTTCCACCTTCTCTAAGCTTGTCATTAATAAAACAAAACACGTCGACACATGATGCATTACTGAAATTCTCAAGGTTTCGAATATTTGTATGTGAAGGAAAAATGTTTCTATTATATTCTCAAGAAGCAT
This sequence comes from Pangasianodon hypophthalmus, assembly GCF_027358585.1. Taxonomy (NCBI): domain Eukaryota; kingdom Metazoa; phylum Chordata; class Actinopteri; order Siluriformes; family Pangasiidae; genus Pangasianodon; species Pangasianodon hypophthalmus. The sequence continues at coordinate 11,278,105 of NC_069732.1, read as the reverse complement.
GGTAAAATTGTCAAAACTGACTGAAAATTCTTTAAAAAGCATTCAATTCAATAGAATATTTTAAGAGCATTGAATGCAATAGAACATTAATTAATGAATACTTCATGAAGGTCCTAATAATAAAGATGAAACATTAACTTCCAAGGTAGGGTTTAAAACATAATTACAGATACAACAGTCTCTAGCAGTCGACCCATAATGATAATTGTGTCTTCTCTTTTTCATGTAAAGACAAAGCAATATACTTTATAAAAAGTTTGTCATCTCAGAGGTTTTGACAGAAGCATAATATAAAGCCTTCAGTATTGCTCATTCCTTCATTAAGAAATACTGAGGCTCATGCATTCTTATGAATGTGTTATAAAGGCCTAATGTAGGTGCTCTTCAGATAAAACCAGTATATTCATTTGCATGTTTATGATATTTATAATTCATTCACTGTTTCCTTGATATTCAAAATGGAAAAAACTACTAGACAGAATGAAAGCAAAAGTCTTATACTGGCTAATGATGAAAAACACATAAATTGGTGTTAACCTTTGCCACTTCCATTGATCTGCCTTGAGTTTTGTTTTTTTTGTTTTTTCTTTTTCATTGGTTGATCTAAGTGAATTTTATATGTTTGGAAGGATGGAGCCAACTCTTGTGGAGGATCTTCTGCATGCATTAATTAACACATTGTATAAGTTTTTAGCTAAGAATCAAGGCCATATGTGCAATAAATAACACTGAGCCTGGAGAGGGCCTGAAGTGTAGGTATAAATGAATGAGCAAAATTATATGCTCAAGCGTCTGTGCTAGTAGACGACAGAAATCTTTTGTAGTTGCAAACACAAATTCAGAATGGAAACAAAACTGTAGCAAAATCAAAAAATTAAAATTAAAAAATTAAACTGTAACAAAACATGATCCGGCTGGTTGGTCTTGCTTAATTGCAGGAAAACATGTGGCTCTGGTGAAAGAGAAAATGCAAATCTTAAAGACAACACTGTAAAGTTATCCAACTCTGAGCACTTCTTACACGCAGTAATAACAAGCACGTGTACACAGAAATTGGTTGTATACTTGCTAATTGGTTATCAAATTTACATTAGGCAGAAATATTTGAGACCATAATTTACTTCATATTTTATTGCTACTTTTCCTGCTATTTAATCTCCTCTATGCAAATAATAATAGTCATTGTAAATACCAAAAGAAGTGTCAAAAATGCTGTCTTTGATCTTGGAGGTTTTATATATAAGCCTCTATAAAGTCTTCTTTGCCAGAAACAATAACAACCTCACGGATAATTTTATGTTTTGATTCATACCTGCAAACCAAATAAGAATGAATTAATATTCTTTCTTATTTGCACTGTTTCTATCTTGAGGTGACAAAAAAGTCAAATTGAAAGTGTGTTTGTTTTTTGACCCTGCTTCTGATCATCATTTTTTAACATTGATTTTTTAAACCTGCTGCAGTAAAGACTGTCCGCAAATCCGCTTTACACCTGCCTCAAAAACATAATTATTCCCTGTGCAATTAGCAGAAGTATCACACTAGATTAGTGATGGCTGGTCATGATATTAAGTGACAAGGCTAAAATCTAATTTCTATCAATAGTGCGACAATAACAACTATTAGGGTTGAGCAGTTACACAAAGAGGTTCCACCTAAAATAAAAAAAAGATTCAGTGGGTAAGTAAATATACAAATCTGTAACAAAAACAAATCTGTGATTTTTGTAATTATTAGAATTTGAATTGCTTTAAATTCTATACTTAATTATTTCATGTAAATATGTGACTAAAACCCAAAGTATATATTTTACTAACTTCACTGTGTTAACTTAAATATTATTTTGCAAGTGCTCACAAAATTAGAAGAAAAGTAACAATTACTTGAACAGATTGCATAATAAGATGAGGGCGTGGTTTTTGAACTTGATTTGCAAATGCATTTGCAGAACTTTAAATTGATTTCATTTTGAGTGTTATCGATTAGTTGTTTTCAATATTTCTTGTTTTGTGTTGGCTTTAAGGCCTAAGACTAGGCGAGGAGCTGTTGCTTCGCCCTCAGCGACACACATGCTTAAAGGCAGATATGCTGCTGTATTTATGATAAATTTTTTTCAATAGATTTAAGTCTGTAATGGCCTACCGTGTCATGTTTCCTGTGAATATCAAACAAGTTGTAACCCTTTCATTCAAACCAAAAAACACTAAACTTATGGTTCTGTCATCTTTCAGTGTAATTTGTACTTTGACTGTACAATGTGTGTTTAGTCTTTCTGTATTTAGCTCCTCCTCCAATGGAGGGAAATGGATGATAGATTACAGAATCCACTTTGTTCACGTTCATTAGATCAGCGACTGTATTTCTTATGTGCCTTCTTAACTGCTTCTGATGATGTGTTACAAATGTGTCAGCAACACGGGCTGACAAAAATATCAGCCCAAATGGAGATCAAATCTAGGGCATGTGAGAGAGATTTGATAGTGTGTATGATAGTGTGTGACAGGATATAATAGTTTGTGTTAGAAAGGCTTCATAGTGTGTGTGACAGTTTATAATAGTGTGTGTATGAGAGGTTTAATAGTGTGTATGACAGGGTATGGTATTTTTTGAGAGGTTTGATATTGTGTATGATAGTGAGTGAAAGGGTATGATAGTGTGTATGACACGGTATGATAGTGTGTATGACAGGGTATGATAGTGTGTATGACAGGGTATGATAGTGTGTATGACAGGGTATGGTAGTTTTTGAGAGGTTTGATATTGTATGTGAAAGGGTATGATAGTGTGTGAAAGGGTATGATAGTGTGTGAAAGGGTATGATAGTGTGTGAAAGGGTATGATAGTGTGTGAAAGGGTATGATAGTGTGCTTGTCCTACTATCCTAGTGAGGACCTTCTACTGACATAAGTATTAATGTAGCTAATTAATGTAGCTAAAAACATGTTTGCGTTGTCTTTGTGTTTTCCTCATGGTGACCAGATAAATGTCTCCACAAGGTCAAAACGTTCTGATATTCCTATCCTTTGGTCACCATCAAGCTATAAAACAAATATGCTCTCCAACATACTCATACACACACACGTACACACACACACACACACACAGAGAGAGAGAGAGAGAGAGAGAGACACACTCTCTCTCTCTGCTGTCTGTCTTCTGTCAGACAGACGTGTAGGGACCTGGGCAGACTGGAACTCTAATCAGCTGACCTGGCTGAATGTGTTGCTCCACTTGCCACTGTAATTAGAAGACTTTTCCCAAACTGACAGCTGCTGACTGGGGACAGATCAGACAGAGTGATATCTCGGAGTTCAATGTCAGGCAACAGCCTTGGATGCTAAACGTCTATACCTCTGTTGCATTGTAAGCATGAGTGGAGTTAACGCAACTCAGCCCACACCACCCCCCAGCGGCAGTGGCACTAAAAGCCTCTGTTACTAAAATAAATCACAAACAAAGGATATTTTCTGCTTGCATTTGGGATATTGAAAGTTTAATTGGCACTTATTGTTTTCCGTAACTACGATGCACTGGACAGTAAATTGATAACACTATAAAGCTGCATTAATTAGCCTTGTTCCCCCAGACACAAATGTCAAACTACACCGAGGCAGTAAGGTTTAGCTATGTAGCTATCTCTTAGTTAAGACAGAGTTAACCTAGACCTGGGGCTCTACAACTGTTTCCCATCCAACAAAATATCCATTAAAGTCCATCTTGCTAATTCCCACTAAAACTGGTGTGTGTATTAAAATTGGACAAGACCACGCATGTGCTGGTGCCATTCATGAGATGTTTAGGAAGTATACATAATATCAGACCTGAGCTATTCGCTTTCCTGTACTTCATTTCATTCATCTGTACTGGCCACTGGCCTCCTACTCCTCCATGACTGAGTGTGCCCTATTGGACCTTGAAGCTGGCAATTTAAAAGTGAGGCTCTCCCATGGGATTAGACAATCCAGTTTACACCCGTTGTGAGTATATATGTAGCCTCTGTACAACACCACAGTGGGTTTGAAATGAAGCAATCAAGATGTGAAGAGTCAAGAAGTGTCGACTTTCAGCTTTAATTGAAGGGGTTTAACAAAAATGTTGCATTCACTGTTTAGGAATTACAGCCATTTTTTTCACAGGCTCAAAAGTAATTGGACAATATAAAGGGTAATATAGAAATGTAATAAAATAACATTTCTTTATAACCTACAGGAAAAGGGGTTCCTCATATGGTCTTAATAGTTCTAGTTAATGGTTTTAGTTTTCAAAATAGATTTCAGTAATACATTAGATTAAGGTTCCCTTAACTAACTTTATTTACTTCATTACTTAACATTAGCAAACCATGAAATTCAGCAGTAATAAACCACAAATAATGTTAACCAAGTACAAATTGAATGAACGCATGTATTAAAGTGTTAATTCATGTGGCTTAATGAAGGTGTAAAAAGAGAATAAGACATTTCCTGCATCAATGTTCTCCCTGTCTGAGGTCTTTGCTATGCTGATGAAACATGTTCATTCAAATGATCCTACAGAAATCACAACAGGACAGAAGCAGGACAGAGATTCTGGAGCGAGACAAAGTATATAGATGTCCATTAAATACTACACTGAGTACATCTCATAAACTATGGTACAGCTTTGCCAGCTCATTCTTTTAAACCTACAGGAATATTATTTTACCTACGAGAATGTGGATTGTTGAACTTATATCATAGCCACTGACTTCTGAAGTTGTGTCAAACAATCCCCTTATGAGTTTTCTTTATGTCCTCTAGGGTTTAATCTAAATACCGTGGTGAGAGTGGTCTTTATTTATTTATTAATTTTTGTCACTTGTAATGTTCAATGTCTTTAAAGCAGTATTTTGGTTTTCTTATGTAAAATCAGATCTTTCTATTGAATGTGTCATTCAGTTTCGTTCATGCTTAAAAGATGCATTCAAGGCAGCTGATTCACTTATTTCTCACACAGATGGACTTCGTCAGTATGCCATGTGTATTTTTCAAGGCCTTCTGGATCAATAAAAGGAGAAAATCATTTAATCTGTTTCAAGCTCAAAATCTGATGTGTAAACATGGTTCAGAGAAAACACAAGACACCATTTATTGATCTATTCACTGGCGTGTTTTTTGCTGAAGTAAACCTTGAATACCGAAATGTAAATAACAGGACTTTTGAATCTCATTTGAATCTCAATTTTAAATCAAACATTCATTAATTATTTAAATTTAAATCTTCAGCAAATGACTTTGTACTTAACAGAGCAAATATTACCTTGTTACCAGGTCATTTGTGTAGCTTTTATCCTTGTTTATGTCTTTGTCTAGTTTGATCAAGTTATCTCTATTCCTATCTGAGTTTTGATATTTTTATAATTGCAATAATATTAGTGGCAAATATAGATTACATATTCCACAATTATTTATATCCTAAAGGACTCTGCTGTTAGTATATTATTTGTTGTAGTTATTTTTCAAGCACAGATAATATTTCTAACATTACTTGGTTTTTCAGTTCTGACTGTAATTCAGGAAAAACTCTATCAAGTGGCTGTTCACTGTTAGAGTCTGAAATAAAGAAACAATCTATAATCAAGTGACTGACATGTAAAATACATTGATTACTCTAATTAAAACCATTCTGAGCTAAAAAAAAGAGCCAGTAAATAGTCTTTTTTTTCTTGAAACACTGTTAACAATGCTCTTATTCCATGATAAAAAGCTAGAAGGACAAACTCCCAATTTATCACCCAGATGGCCAATTTTATTTACACACTTGCAGTGGCTTCTTCAGTGAATGGAATTCACTTCACCCACTTTTTCAGAGGAATTCAGTAAGTGTGTCAATCGACAAACCTTGGATATTGACCAACTATCCACTGTATGAAGCTGCAAAGATTGGCTTTTACTATATTAAACTCAAATGGAATAGAAAGACATCATTCACTCTGTTACTTAAATACTAATTGTGATAGCAATCTGCTTAAATTCCCATCTTTCTTGCTTCTTCTTCATGTGTGAGCGTGATTTGAACTCGAATAATGTTCCGTAATCCAGTAACTTTCTTTAGGTAAAGTTTAATAACAACATTAACTGGAAAAATGTTACACGGTCAAAAAACTGTTTCGCTCCAATATTGCATCACAAAAAACCTAACGGTCCTTGCCGGAAATGACATCATTGTCAATATGAAATATAATACACATATTAGATTATTTACTTTTATAATTATTTTACAATTGCTTAACACACACAATTATTTATTCCACATCTATATAAGAAACAAATAACATATGGCTCTTACACTAATATATATGAATGAATATAATATGATCAGAATATGAAGGATGCATAAAAAGAATTCATCTAGGCTCATATCAACTGATGCTCATGAAAGAGGACTTTCATTCTGACACAAGGTCAAGCCTCTTCAGGTGAATGCAAGATGAGATGATGAATCTTCTCTCTTCTCTCTTCTCTTTCTTCTCTCTTACTAGTGCAGATAGCAACCATTTCAGGTAATGTTATTCTTCTTTTTTTAAATTATCTGATTACCATGTTATTCTAGCCTTTGCAATATGATGATGGCATTCATTGTTCAATTCATTCATCAGCCCTCATGCTTTGTTTTATTTCTAATATTATGACTCTACTATTATGGTAACATATTTTATAAAGTTACTTATTAACGCTACTTATCAAAGTCGCATTATTACTGTATTCTCATTGTTCCTGCTATTGTGATGTTATTTATTTAGCTACATATAATTAATGCTTTCGAGTGTACCTTAATTATAACATATGTCTTTACATCATGCATCATGTACATCTTTACATTACAACACTGTAATTACACGAAAATTACCAGAAGGCAAATTTGTTAATGATTTACTACAAATGGTACCCTGACGGCAAAGCTGATATCTGAATTAATTGGGATCCATTGATATAAATACCAAGAGACTTATTGACTTAGACACTCTTTCAGGCTCATTGGATTCATGTCAATAATAATTAATATTCAACAAATTATGTACGTCATATAAACATGTTTTTCTGTATCTTAATGCAATCTGGTTTACTGAATGCGAGTTTAGTTGACTGTATCATTTAAAAGGGATTTTCTGACATCTAGACAGAGGGTTATGCAGTCATTTGCAATTGCATTTACAGTAGTTTATACATGCATATAGTCTGTCATTTTATTGGGTATGCATGCCATGTAGGTCATTTTGTAGGTGCTGTTACTGTAAGCACCATTGTTGGCTAAATAACTTTGGTTGGATGAAATCTCATAATGGCATGTTAGTAGGTGTGGGTGAGGGGTTCAGGAGGGTTTAGTAGTTCACTGACATGCAGAATAAGAATGCCAGAAATATGTCTATTCGATAAAACTATGATGGTCAAGGCCTATGCATCATTTTCAACTCATAATAAGTTCATATTTCCTCTACTTTGTAAAATGGTTTGGTCTGTTATGTTTTGTGGTAATAATCAATAATGTAGAGGGTCTCTGGCTATGAGTTACTTTCATTCATGTTAGCTAAGAAGTCACAAGTCAAGTGTACAAAAAAGAAAAGAAATAAGACCAAGAGAAGAAGGACTGGTTAACTGAAGGGAATATATGGTAAAAGTCTTAAAACTATATTGAATAGTGCAGAGAGTTTAAGTTTGGTCATGAATTACAGTTCATAGGTTGTATACATATGTTTCACTGGGGGCCTGTTTTAAATGGTTCGTCCCAGGCTTGAGCAGTATGCATTGGAGGTCTGCAAATGTAACACCAAATGATCACTGATATTGTCAGTGAGTTGTCAGTCCTTTGATACTGCACATGCTCATCTAATACATGCACAGCAGCATAATATTTATTAGCATAATATTTTAAAGTGGCTGTAATACAAGGGTGAGTCAAATGCAGACCTTAAAAGTGTGACACAAATTAGAATCTAGAAGAATCTTTTATAGAGAAATCCAGACACTCGTTAAGCGCTGGAACATTTGCATTGGAAAAAAAGGAGATTTATTTAGATAAATGATGCACTACTGTGACACCTATTTGCAATAAACAATGCAAAATAAAAACCTGCGGCTTTCATTCAACTTGCCTCGTAGCGAGATTTCATGTTAAAATCTGGTATCGCCTTACATGCATTTGTGTTAAAAGGACCATGATTTAAGTTCAAGTGTTGAGCAGCTGTTGAGCCGTGAAAAGAGCTTCGTCATAAGCTCTTGCTCTAGTTTAGCCAAGCACTTGTTTTCCCCCTCAAAGCATCCCTGTCTTCTCATGTCTTCATGAGAGAGCATTTAGTGAGGCTGACGTTTAGGTGAGGCATTGATATGCTACTCTGCCTCAGAGAGGAAAAGAGAGAGAGCACGAATGAGAGAGTAAGAGAAGATGAGACCCTCTCAGGCACTTTGGTGTTGATATGCTGGTCAGCTCTGCTGGCTTTCACTAGCTCCAGATCTGTCAGTATTTTTTCCCCTTTTTTGCCTATGTTCTTTCTCTCTTGTATTTATATTTTCACCTTGTGCTGTCAGTGTTGCATAAAGGAGATGTGATGTGCGTGTTAATCAATCTGTGGTAGGGAAACAACTTGATGGTTGCTGTGGAAACACCTGTTGAGTAAAGTAATGAATTTCACTACTCTCCTAATATCCACAAGAGACTGAGAGGATATCTGCCTACACAGAGATGTGAGAAATTTTGTTGCAGACAAAATGGTCTCTGTCTATTGATTTAGATTTTTTTTCCCCCTACATCTGTCTGCAACTGTTCATCATAAAGAAAGAGTCTTAACACTTGTTCATCACATGTTTCACTTCATAGCGTTTACAACCAACAATTCTGTGCAGGTGATCAATATGTTTCATTTTGAGTGTGCAACTGCCATGATGAGATTTCATGTGCATAGATACAGGAGCAGTTCTTTAGCTATTGCAGCTGCGGTAGGACTGAAAACAGCATTTTAGGTTAGTAGATCACATGGGATTTCAGAATATCTTTGTGATTCCATTGCAGATTTCTCAATTTCTTTCCACTCATTAAAGCAACTAGCATTTTTCTGTGTGTTGTTAATGGCAACACATCATTAACCACTTCACATACCCTCTGAGGTCATGGAAGATCAGCAGATGGTGGCACTAATGATCATTATCAGAGAAATATCCGTTTTCTGGCTTGAAAAAAGAAGTTAAAAATAAGTGCTGTTATTCACATGACAGCTCATTGGGCCACTGTCGATACATATTTTATAGCAATACAACAAATCACCTACCAGTGGCATACAAAAAGTACTTGTTACACATTTGTAGTTAAATGACTGACTTAAAACCCTGATTCTGTTTTTTTTCCCCACAAAATCTTACTGCCAATACACATACACCTCCATGTATTATTTAAAGTTAATTTCTTTTTTATGTTTTTAAAGCCAATGCCATGGTAAGTGACAAAAAATCTTCTTTATGGGCGTGGCCTGCTTGTAAGATGTCTTATAAACTAAATATTAGGTCTCAGAACTTTTTTTTGTAAGTGCAAACTGCTAAACTTTATGTGATACTAAATATGTTGTGTTCTGGATATTTGGGTTGACAAACAAAAGGAGAAAAAAAAGGCTGGATGTGATACACAAAATGTTTTATACTAGATATTTCTATAATTATGTAATTATTTATTTAGTGCCGTCTCCATTCACTCTGTGCTTAATTACCTTATTTTTGACAGAATTTTGTGAATATGTTTTCCCCTACGTCCACTACTGCACAGGTATCAGCCAATTATTTTCTCTTTGTTTGTGTTTTTGGTTTGATTAATTATGTGCAATGTGAAACCCAACCAGACCAATTAAACGAAAGTGTCAATTCTGCTCTAAGTTGGACTTGGCAAATGAACTAATAGCATGCAAGTGCCCTAAGAAGTGGTTGGATATTAAGAATTAATTCTGATAATGTTAATTTTTAATGAACTTCTGACAGAACTATCCTGTATGATTATGCTTTAAAATTTTAGTTGGCTTTCTCTTTCCCACAATTATTATTATTGTTATTATTATTATTATTATTATTATTATTATTATTATTACTATTATTATTATTTACATCAACCATGTTTGGTAGCAAGAAATGCAAAAGCACAGAATCTGTGCAAAGATTCTGTTAGGAATTTAATTTGATTAGATAAAAAATTTTTAATCTGACAGAAGAAACTATTCTTCTATTTAACAGAATAATGGATAATTATAATCCAAAATGGATTATCCACCACTTTCTTTCAGATATCTTTTGTTTTTTCCCCTTTCGTCAGATTTATTTTCAGAAGTAAAATATCTGACTAGATAAAACCTGCCCACGCAGCTCCATGTACCACAACAGTAAAATCAATCTCCTTCTTTAAATCTGAACTTTGTCTGTCTGCATAATATCAGCAGTTTCAGATGAATGGACACTTGCTGTTGTCTCAGAATTGCTCAAAACTACTCACTACACTTTTTTTTTTCTAACTTCTATAACGCAGACACAACCTGAATAAAATGTGGTGTGCTGCTGTTCATTTTACTTTCTAATTCACATTCTAAAGTTCAGGTCCTAAAGTTTGCATTTTCTTTGCATTTTCCAGCTTGTTACAATGGAACATCCTCCATTTCCTGGTACTGCAAATGTTTCATGACATGCAGCAGGGTTGTGTGTGAATCACGACAGGGTTCATCTGCAGTGTAATTCCCACAGAGATGGCATCCAGTGCATGCCAACACCAAGTACAAATCTAACACAGAGTGCAACATGCTGACAGAATATCCCCACTGCACAGCAACATCATCCCCCCTTCCCCAGTGGAAAACAAGAGCTGTCTGCTAAATAGTGCAAACAATCTTTGAAGGCCCCACAGGGACCAATATGCAGTGAGAATGGTTTTCAGAAATCAGTGTGTGCAATACTTTAGCTGGAGTACCAGTGAATACCAAAGCTTTGTTTTTGGAATCTCATCTGACTGCATACAAGATGGTTGCCAAATTCATAAGCTGATTATTGAAATGAAGCAATAATATTTGGGTATATGATTGATGGAAAACTTCTGATTCATCCTCTCTCTCTCTCTCTCTCTCTCTCTCTCTCTTTGTGTCTCTAAAACATAAAATAACTAGAAGGAGAGAGTTTAAATACTCAATCGTAGTAGTATAAAAGTGTGTGTGTGTGTGTGTGTGTGTGTGTGTGTTCTGATGTGTTTAGACAGACAGTCGCTGCACTTCACCAAGATCCTTATCTCTAACTAATATAGAGAGAAATGTCAAGTGGAAGGTCAGAAAAAAAAATTCCCCCAGAATTCATGGCTGTTGTTGGGAAGTAAGTAAAGGGATATTGCTGAAAAAGACCCTGCAGCCATGATGATAATGATGATATCAATGTCAACCTCAAAAAGAAACAATGAGATGGAGTGTCCCATTTACTGGAAATGACTGTAATGCATGAGAGATCACAACGTCATACAACTCAGTCCCCTATGACATCTCATCTTTTGACTTTCAATAAAGTTTTCTTTGGTATTTTAATAGAATAGAATAGAATAGAATAGAATAGAATAGAATAGAATAGAATAGAATAGGAAAAACTCCCAACCAAAGAACCAAGTCTCAGCAGGCTCATCCTCCTCTCAGAGACTCGAAATTATTTTTATTCAAAAGTTATTTTTATATCAAACAGTATTCAAATTCTAGTTAATATGACATATAAGATGAAGTTACCAATATATTATTTGTCACTAGAATTATTTTTGTGTACACCAGTACTATTCAACTGAAATGTGTGCAGGTCCAGTTTAATAAAATTCCTTGCTTACAAAGGTCTGGATAAGTAACTAACATTACTGAATGGCAATACCAGTTACCTTTTCATGTGTACCCATTAATTATTCATCCATGGCTATAAATTCAAAGTGCTTATATTTCTTGGTTAACACTTTTTTACAAGTGTATGCGTGCTTCTCTGTCCATTTTCATTTACGGCTTTTTAATCACTTAACTAACCAGCCAGAGAGGGTAAGTGAAATGAAAAATCAATTAAAATCTGTGAAAACACTTCCCTTTCTGAACTAATGTCTTTAGCCCTGTAGCTAGTCTCTGGTCCGAGGAGACGTCTTTAGCTGAATAATTTACATAAAAGCTTGTGACTGGATAAACTGCAACAGGGGATCTGATACAGAAGCCATGATAGTTCATGTTTAAAAAAAAAAAAAAAAAAAAAAAAACTAGATTTGCTTAACTATGGCCATTTTTTAAATATATTGAACACTCTGCTGCAATACTTTTTCAGTGCGGTCTACTAAAATACTTTGCTGAGTCCACATCCAGGCTATGGTCTACCAGTTGGCAACCCCCACTGTACGCTCTTAGAAAAAAAAAAAAAAGGTCATAGTGAGTACCCTAAAATGTTCTATGATTTATCCCTTAAAAAGTCTATGAATGAGAATGTATCAGAAAAGATTCCAGGTATAAACTCTTTGGGAAAAAAAAAGAAGCCAGTACTATTCATGAGTTCACTATTAATTCCATATGTTATGTAATACCATAGTAATTTATAGCTATCTATCATAAACAGCTATGTACTTTCCAGTGAAAAAAATACAGTGTGGCCCAATGCAAGTAAGCAGGAGATTAATCCGAGTCCTATTTGGATACCAGTTCAGTGACTGATGTTTTCAATAAGTTTACTTTCACCCACTTTGATGTATGAAGGACACACTAAGCATCTTATTCCCATCCAAGACATCAGTCTTTAGTTCCCTCTATCCCTCAGGTCAAATTGGATTTATGAGCCTTCATTTTTGACAGAGATCTAGCTTTGAGGTTCAGTTAGCTGTTCTGCTAATCATAAATTATGACAATAAGGAATGATCATAAAATATGACAATAGTGAATAAGACTCCAACAAGAAGTCAAACTTGTAAACTGACATTGTTGGCTTTGTATTGACCTTAATTATGATCTAATTATGCCAAGGCTTCAAGTATGATTATAGGGCAATGCAGCTCAGCACAAATCAATTTTAATTTCAAATATTTTGTCAGCACACTTGACTTGGCATTGTCTTGTCTTCATCTTCTTACTGAAAGTAAGAGCACAGTAGGAACAACCTGCCATCAGAATTCCACATACAAGATTATTATTCCACCCTGTTATCACATTTAAGGGAGTATCTGTCAATGAGAGTCGTACATCATGTCAGCATAGTCTGACAGTTGCCACTATCTCCTGATTGAACCTGGTCCCCTACTTTATTCAAACTGCTGGACTCGTGTTTTCCATGGTTACATCTCTGCCCACTGGACCAATGCAATGGGTATAATAGTATGACAGGGACCTACATGGCACCCCTGGGCATTGCCTAATGGGAGGTGCAGTGGGTGTGAAAATGATGCAGCAACCCATTACTGGTCTTGAAACACTCATAGCTGCTCTACTCTCAACAACAGTGGTTCAAAACCTGTCATGATATGATTATTACTGTAGGTTTATAAAAACCAAATCATTCAAATGAAATTAAACAAATTAAATACTTACAGTGTTGACTGGGCAGGGCTTGTTATTGTGCAGGCTTGTACATGCTCTACTTTTTAATAACGGATTTCATCTCAATGCAATAACCTTGTGTAGTACATTGAAATAATCACTTACATTTATTACCGAAGCACTCTATACAGTTATGTGTGTAATATGTGCACTGAAAGGTGTGTGGAAGTAACCTGTGAATTTTGCACTGCACGTTGCATAGCTCATAGCAATACTTTATACATTATTGACAGCTATGAGTAATACAGTGTCATGGTCCATAGTCATAAAGAGTAAAATACTATTTAAAAATAATGAGGTATAATATGATAAACAGTATACTATTCAGATATAATAATATTTATATAGTTTACATTGTGTTAAAGTACTATTTTAAGGCCACATCAATGCAGATTTCTTTTTAAAGAGACAATTTTTACACTGTGGTCTTTGAAATGCGTGTGGCGGTCTGTGAAAACCCATAGGATGTCGCTAAATCTGGGTTTTGACCAAAGTTTAATTTTTCTGGCAGTAATACAGTTTGACATCTCTACTTTAAGGAAATATAAACATATTTATATTTCAAGACCACATAGGAATATTTTTAGGTTACTTGCCTTAGCTTGGCTGTCTGAATGCAAAGATCATGTTGGAGTCCATTTAACAAACACAGCAGTAAATGTAGTCAGTCTGCCTAAAGATGTTTAAATTCTGAATCAAACATAAGCCTAATCAATTTGTATTCAGACACCAGATGTCAAAATGTCTGCAATGTTCATGCGCTGTCACATCATCATCAAAACTGAGAACTGCTGCACGCTCTGTACATGTATAAATGACCTAATAAAAAGGGTAATAAAGAAGAAATTTAGTCAACAGAACAGAACTGAATGAATTAATCAGCAATTATTTGCCCACAAATGTTAGCGTGAAGAGTGATCAGTCGAGTGAAGAGAGACGATGAGGTTTGTGTTTAAATGCAATGAGAGAATTTTACCTCAAATAACTAAAGTGAGAACTCATTTCTCATTGTAAACTTATAATTCTTTAAAACTTGACAGTAATGTTGTTTGCCAGAAATAGATTAGGTTACAAATATAGAGGTAGGTGGTGGAGTCAGAAAGGAATCCTGAAATATGAATTTCTCTCTTTTCACTTTTGGGGGTAACCAGATTTTAAAATCCTATAACTTTACTTCTGGTTGAGATACTGTATATGCAAAAAAGAAACATATTTCAATTCAGGAAAACCTGTAGTTGTCAGAACTATATACTATAGTACTATAGAGTAGAAAATGTAGAAAAAAATTATCCATGTGAAAGGTTGAGATATTTGTGGAACAGATGTTTTATAATCTTATTTTTCCTTTAAAAGGCTGATTTAAATATATATTTAATATCTATCTATCTATCTATCTATCTATATACATATATAATATAATATAATTTTTGTTCTATATATATGGTATTTCTCCTGCATTTCAGTTATGTTGACATAAATTCCACTGTAACAGCCTTCATGCTCCCTTCAATCTGTTAAGTGTGTCAGACGTTGTGGGATAGGCTCTGTTCTGAACACAAATTTGTTTCATTTTTTTGTGACAGGAAGGCAGACGGGGTATAATGAAACAGCAATTAAACCAGACTTATGCTTTTGTGGCTGCAATGCATCATTGTACACTCTCCTCCCAATGACAATAGATTTTTCTAATAATTAAAAAGAGAACTCTTAGATAGATAGATAGATAGATAGATAGATAGATAGATAGATAGATAACTTTAGAATGACAAGACAAGAAAATCCACAATATAATCATTAACAGAATGTTTGACAATAAGTCTCTCCTACAGAGCTAAGGGACCTTCCCTTCACCCACATCTCCCATCTCCACAGGAACACTGCCCTTCTTTCCTACAGCTTATATTATATAAATCTCAAGCAGGTCCTTAGAGTCATAAAGTCTTATTATCATGCCAGGAAAGATGCGTTAGAAGTTTCCTAAATCAAACTATATGGAAGTAGAGAGTGGTGAGGGAAAAAATAAAAAAATAAGTTTTGATGTTGCCTTTATGCTTCTTGCGAGTTTGATTGATCACCTACCGCAGGAATTGTCTGTTCATGTTTATGTATTCCTCTGACAATGGAATGGTAAGATTCGCTAGGATCTAGTAGCACTGAGGCTAAAAATATGCAGAAACTGCTTACACAAGCTTATGTGCTATCAAACTATGCTTCTCACCCTTAACATGTGAGCTTCTTATTCAGTTATTCGTATTAAACAAAATTATTCATTAACTATCATGAATTATTCACTAGTGAACGTACTGGTGGACTGGTGGTGGAGAGCACACAGAATTTTTGGTACAAAATTTCTCATAGTTGTTCAATTCGGTTGAAATCTGGTGACTGTGAAGGTCATGGCATATTATTTACTTTTGTATATACTCAATACTTGAGTTTGCATTCAGCTTCTTTTTTTAGCAGCCAAACAGTGAGACAAATATTTGGCTAAGCTTTGCCATGTATTTCATGAGGAAGGGGGGATAAAGTCACACTAAAGTGACATTTCCACAACAAAGTATATATACATAAATATATTTAAAAAAAGGACTGAAAAAATGTATTCAATATTAACTTGAAATTATAGTCACATTAACATCTGGGACCACTGTGATATAAAATTACAACATGATTGGCTGAATATCAAAGCCTTGGACCTGTCATTATACTATATATGTATGTCATTATACTATAACCTATTCTGCCTTTTAACTCATTAAAGTCTTAGTTTTTTTTAATCCATTTATTCACATCAACGCATATGATTTAGCAACTACAGTAAAACTGTTGTTACAAAAGTAATCCTGACAGAATCTGTGAGTTTAATGTCCCTACAGAGCAAAAACTCTGGGTGTTTGGTAGTAAATAAACATTGTGCAGTCAGTTCACTTTATAAAATTAATATATCCAGTACCTTCAGCTGAAGGCTTAGTTTGCTTGTTTTTATAAAAAGTTATAAGACAAAATGATTACAGCAGCTTGAATTAGAAAAGAAATAAAACAAGTGAAATACAACAAACTGGCTTTGTACAGTATACAACATTCATCTCAAGGAGATGATATCACATATATAGGATATCATTAAAGTGATTCAAAGTGATGATGGCTAAAAGAGTGTTTTAGCTTTTTTTTCCCCCTCACCATCCCCCGTAAGATGACATGGATAACTAATCACTCGCATACATTCATTCTCCATTATTTATTGTGGGAGTAATATGGGATACAGAGGATTGGGGGCTTATAGTTCTCTCTGTCTTCTCACTGGCAGTGTGTGGCTCTTAGGCTATATTCAGACAGCAGAGCAAATCTGATTTATCGTTTTTATTAAATTTTAGAGTGATCATATGGCAAATTACAAGTAACCAAAAGCAATTTGTTTTTTAGGAATGCAGTCACATGTACTCAGGAGTAGTGACTGACTGAGTAGTATGGGGTAGGCAGAAGTTAGAAAGTAGAACATGGGATCTTAAACATCTTAAAAATATTTATTTATTTATGAAACATAAATAAATAAATATTAAAATACTGAAAATGAAATACATCATTAAGCACAAACAGCAAGAAATAATATCTAAAGAGGGTGGCATGTGCTTGTACAGCTGCTGAAAATCTATCCTGCTTAAGTTGGAAATGCCAAAACCTGGATTTGAGCTGCCTGGCTGAAAATAACCTTAGATAGCAAACACAGTGAACTTCAGGGAGGTGTACAATGTAGCAACATTGATTTCACTACTAATTAAATGAGCTTTCATCATCTGTGGAGAGCTGACTCAATGAACAAGATGCTCTCTCAACACTGGGACCGGCGCAAACAGTGTCTTTTTATTTTTCACACTCTATGAAGCAGAAATCTGTTTCACAACTCACATAAACATACCACATGTGTTGATTTGTTTGACACAATCCATGGAATGGCACATGAACTGAAGTGACATTTTATGCCACAGCAGTGCCATAAATCCCAAATGGGGATTCTGACTCACAAATGAGGTAAAAAGTGGAAGAGGAAAAAGGAGAAATTCTCTCCAGCATTCGTTTGACATGTGCTTCTCATTGAGGATTTATTAGGTAAAAAGACAAGGTTGATTGGATTTCCAGATCGACCAGGCAGAGATTAAATCCAGTCTTCTGATAGCAGATGACATTACCCTTCTTCCTAACCCCGGCCTGCTGCCACTGTAATTAATTCATAACAGTGCCAATAAGATGTTTATTACCATCACAGAAGGAGAGGAAAGACGAGTCATCAGGATGTATGTCGAAACTGGTTCCCTGCAGGGCCACAGACATGAGGAGGAGTCACTTATTACATTCATAACAAAACCGTAAGCATAATTACTTGGATAAATGAACATGTTTTATAATGTTCTTCAGTATATTATGTAAGGAATGAAATACTTGGGGCATGCTGTAAAAAGAAAATAGTTAACAACAGGGTGGTGTGTTGTGGTCCAATGCCCCCCAGTCCAAAGACATGCGTTGTAGGCATTTTCCAATTTGTCCATGGTGTGTAAATGGGCGTGTGTGTGTGTGACCGTGCCCTGCGATGTGTTATCACCCCATCCAGGGTGTCCCCGGCCTTGTGCCCTGATTTCCCTGGGGATAGGCTCCCAGCTACTCATGACCCTGTAGTGGTACAGAAAATGGCTGGATGGCTGGATACATACATGTGTGTGCATCACTTACCTGTTTTATTGCTCTTATACCACAGCAATTTGCCAATTATTATGATTTTTAATTTAACAATGAATGACATAGTATACTTTTTAACAATTTATAGTTATCTTTATTCTTGTGAAACAAAAGATACTTCCTGTTATCACTTACAATATAGCACCCATAAACAGTTGTTCCCTCACAAGCCTAATTTTTTCATTCTCTTATCTAAATATGACAAAAACACACCTTGTCATGTTGCTCAGTAACTGGAAGTGCTAAAAAAAAAAAAAAAAAAAATACAGAATTAGAAATGCCAGCACTGTCAGAATGGTCAATTCTGTGAATTCTGACTCTGACAGTTCTACATCACTTGAGTTCATACCAGAATTAGTCACAGCTACAGATGTGCACAGTTATTGTTCTTGCTTGTATCTGCCCTCAGTATTTTCTAACGAATTTATTTCCCAAAATATAAACAATCTAGTAGCCTAATCTAAAATTGTAGGCAGTTAATAAGGAGTGTCATATGTTCATATTAATGAAAGAGGTTTTGTCACGTATTTCCCCCTCGCGCCGCATCGCAGCTCTCTGCTCTTTGGCTCCTACTTCTGTGTTGTCATGTTTTTTTACATTGCCATGTGCATTTTGTTTTGTTTCATGTCTTGTCTTCTCCCATATCTTGTCATTGGTTGTCTCCCTAGTGTGTCATGATTACTTTCACCTGTTTTCAGTTTGCCCCTTGATTAGTCTTTGTATGTAAGCCCTCGTGTTTCTTTGTTCTGTGCGAAGTAATGCTCAGAGTGCTTATACCTGATCTTACCAAGCCGTGCATTTTGTGAAGCGATATTCTGGTTTTTGATCTTGTTTTACTCTCTGGTTTTTCTGGATTTTTGGATTTGCCCTCACTGCGTTGTTTGTAGATTGCCTGACTTCTTGCCTGTCCCTGTTTATGCTTTTTGCTTCACGCCTGGGATTTGTTTGCCAATGCTTCAATAAAATCTCTAAACTGCATTTGTCTCCACCTCCGACTCTGCCGCATGACAGGTTTTTGTTTGTCCCGCAAGCTTCACACTTGCACCCTTCATGCTCATGCACACATTTCATAGAAGTAATGTATTTTGTAGATTTTTAGATTTATTTTTTCAAAATCAAGGTTAAATAATGACAACATTTTAAAAAATCACAACCAAGCAACCAATCAACCAACCAACAAACAACCAAACCGATGAAGGGATTAAACTCCCAAGAGGCCCTGGTGGGTACAGATTTATGCTTATAACTGCAGTTCATTCATTCATTCATTCATTCATTCCTTCACTAACCACTTTGTGGTAATGTGTCTGTGCGGATTTAATCTGTATTGCTGTACTTTTATGATTTTGTCTGAAGAGTACTGGAAGGAATCGCTCATATACCTAATGTACAAATGCACTTAGGTCACAGTTGCACAATTTCTAAGTGGTATTTAAAAAAAAAAACAACTCTACCCTCTTAGTCAGTGAGCAAGATAAAATTTGGCACTAAAATAGAGTAGATAATTATGGTTAAATTGATACATTAAGTAAAGTATATTAAAATCAGTCTGAACAGTCGTAAAAAGCCTTATTATAATACACTAGGAAACGTACCAGTAATGTGGTAAAGTGCAAATTATAAGTGCATGTTAATTTAACATATTCATGCATATTTTACCGATGCCATCAGAGTGACGCATACTATACCCAAACACTGTTACACTGCGCGCCTTCAGAGTAGACTGCACTGACGATTTACAGCTTCTAATAATTGATATTAAAATGTGATACATGTGAAGGACAACACACAGGCACATGGTTATCACACCCTTCAGTACACGGTAATAATGCACTAAAGCATAAGGCATGGGTACAAAGTATACAGAGAATACCCATGTCCCATGAATTCATGCATAAATCTTCCAGGCCATTCCTGCTGCCGCTGTTCCACCTGATGTCAAGTAGAATTCAAGATGTCTTGTCTTCAAAATCCTCGTTTCTACCTCCAGCAAAACTATGTATCTCTACAGCCAAAAATGTTTACATACTTCATGTGAAAACAGATTATATTAAAGTTCAAAACCAAAGGATAGGAGCTTGGATGTCAAATTGATAGCAGTTACCTAATAACATATAGCTTATTGAACTAAATCAAATATTACACCACAAATCCATACACTTGGCCCATACAAGACAAACCAAAGAATACACATCATATAGTGCTCTTTCTGAAATTATACCAGTTATGATGTTCTTACCAATTGTGCTCTGTTTGACAGTGTATTTGACCATGCTGGTGATTTGATAAAAGACTTTATTTTGAGAAATAGTTGTTTAGTTTTGATAGTTTTTGTAGTTTTAGATAGTTTTAGTTTTAGATCATTTTAATAGTGCATTTTAGTTATGAAATGAATTGATATGCTAAGCTGTATGTACAGAGAAACACATGAAGAGTTTTCAAAAAGTGAAATTGGTAGTGACTAAAGCTTGATTAATGCAGATGACTAAATTCACTAGCAGCATGTTGATGATGAATTATAGGCTTTTGCATTGAACTTATTTTTATTAGACCTTTTCACATAGGAATAACCCAGCCCTCAGAGTAGAACATGACTCAACATTGTCTCATTCTTACAATTTATGTGCCTCGATTTGTAAGAAAGGTTACACAGGTTTAGCTAAATGTTAATTAGTGTATGTACATTTTCTTATGACTTCACTTGTATGACCTCAAACTAAATCCAACTCTCTCTCCTTCAATCTTGTGCTAGGTTTTCCTGATATCAGATTCATGGTCAGTTATTCAATGGTACATACATGTATAGACACCTCAGCTAATTTCAGGCAGTACTGAACACTGATTTAGCAAAATATGATTCTTTATATTATTAACCACTGAGCAATCCTGAGCGATGAACTTGCCATAGTGAGGAACACTGCAAAGCAATTAATAAATTATTACTTTATGCGATTAATATGGTACATTACCCTAGCCTACATAAAAAAGTCTACAATATATCACACTCTTCAGCAAGTTTTTATATTCATTCTCTCATCTGTCTAATTAATATCCATATTAAAATCTGCACAAAGATAGATAGACAGATACTTGGAGTAGAAAAAAAAATCACCTCTATGGCCAGTGAGCTGACCCCCAGGTACAAGCAGCACTTTAGAAATTCTGTTTTCTGAAATTACATGCTGACCTCAAATCATTTTAGCTGGGTTTCATATCAATCTGGGTTGGAATATGCAGCAAAGCAATTAGAATGTAAATGTAGATCAATACCCAAAAGAATAAGAAGTTAAAAAATGTTATTTGCAAATGTGCAGTGTGGAATGTTGTGTACTTATCAGTGTGACAGTTTTGTGTTATTGCCTAACACCTCTTCAACTCAAGGGTGATTTACAAATATGTTTAAAACATTAATAAAATCTCTACATCACTTAGAAAACAGCATTTTTCCTATCAGTCCACTATAACTACCCCTAACACTGAAATATAATCTTCAATAATTTTATTCTTTTTGCATTAATGTGTGAATCCATTTAAAATGTTATGCTTGTAACATCCTTTTTCACAAGTCATCCATTAGTGGTTATTTACAATATTCACTCAACTATGAAATTTTGGATATCCCACAAGTCACATGTTCAACAGGAAGTTGCATGATCTGAATAGTTTCCAGGATCCCTGAAGATCGTGGGATGAAAAAAAGTAAGTTCTATCATTCATTTTTCATGATTTTCATGCTATGCTAAAAGAAAACTCAACCCTGTTACTCATTTAAGAGCAAAATATAGCCATTGTCAGCAAAGAAACCTTGTACAATAAAATGAGATTGAGTATAAGAAAACATACATCTCAGGCAACAATGTTGAAAAATGATTTTAAAATGTTTTATTTTAAAGAGGTACAAGGGCTGAGTGCTGAATATTGCAAGAACCTTTTTGTAACGCTACAAAAATGGTCATGCAATATTCTGAAAACATGCAATTTTACTAACTATTTACAGTACTGTGAAAAAGTCTTGCAAAGAACATGCAAAGAAATGCTGTAGAGCAAAGATGCCTTCAAAAATAATGAAATTAAATATTTCTACTCAAAAAATACTATAATGAGCAGTAAACAGTAATAAATGAAACAAAGTCAATATTTGGTGTGATGACCCTTTGGTTAAAAAAAAATAGTCTCAGGTACAATATATGCGGTTTTAGGAAATGAGCTGTAAGTGTTACTGAGCATCTTGCAGAAGCAGCCACAGTTCTTCTGGAGACTTTGACTGTCACACTTGCTTCTTATTTTTGCAGTAAAACCCAGCAGCCTTCATTATGTTTTTTTTTTTTTTGTCTGAAAAGTGTCTCTTATGTAATATGCTGCTTTCTTTACAGACATATAAACATTGTCCTGGAACATTTAATTTTATGCTGGAAAACTAATGTTTGGAAAATGTTTTTGTACTGAATCAATAATGTAGAAGTCATAAAATAAAAATCTATAGCAAAGTTTGTACTAAAAAAATAGGGTGCCTAAGACTTTTGCACAGTACTGTAAATACTAACTAACAATATCAAAATGTTAGAGTTAATGTTCCTAAAACTACAAATGATACAGCGAAGTTACAGGAAAGTTTTAGAAACCAAGTTTAAATGATGATAACATTCAGAAACCGTTCTGCTAATCGAAAATTGTTAGCCATATCCAGTCCAGACAGTAGGCATTTTTTGCATCAACAGCCTTTGATTTAACTGAAGATGTTAAACTTCTTATTTTCCTGTTGTACCATAAACATTTTCCCATTTGCCCTAGTGCTGACTAGACCTGAAATAACCCATCAGATCTGAGAAGGATATGGATGTCTTCCTTTAGCTTTAGACAGCCTCCTTCTGTAAAGAACATTGGTTTTCCACTCAGCTAACACTACAGCTCTGCCTGATAGCTTTGTCTGTCTTACTTGAACTATCACTCAGAACTCTATCCCACTCAATCTTCTACTATTGTGGCAGTAGATAGAGGAGTGGTGGCTTTGTGTATTCTTACTGCTGGTTCCTGGCTTATCTCTTTTTGTACTGTACTGAGCTCTCTTTGTACTGAACTCTGAAAAGCGTGCGGGTAGGTGGCTGATTGTAAGCAGTGTCCCTCGCTGTCTAACTTCATGATCATTTGAAGCTCAGATTTTTTTTTAGAATTGCAGGTTTATAGCTGGGAGGCACAGTGACTTCTCTACATCTGTGTGAATTTCTCTACATCTGTGTGAGTTTCCTCCAGATTTTCTGGTGTCCTCCCACCTCCCAAAAACATTCCAGTAGGTGGGTTGGTTATGGTAAATTGTCTCTATGTGTGAATGACTGATTGAATGTGATGTTTGTGGATGGTGCCCTGCCATGGACTGGTGTATCATTCAGCGTGTCATCCCACCTCACGCCCAGCGTTCCCAGAATAGGTTCTGGATCCACAGCAACCCTGACCTGGATAAAGCGGTTACTGACAGTGATTGAATGTGAGGTTTATAGCTTTGATTTCTCTAGTCCTGTTAATTCTCACATTAATTATCACATTTTCATTTCCTCCTGCTGTTTCTTAGTATTTCAAGCTAGGCTACCTAGCTGTAATGAAATGAAACACACCTTCACACAGTATGGCTGTTTCACATATTTTTATTAAATTTGTATAATTTGTGCAGTTATGATGGTTACTATTTTGCAAACAGCTGTTGCTAAATGCACTCAAAACACATTTACCACCCAAGTAGATTTTTGAATAGCTAAACAGCTTGACTTAAATGAGAGTTAAAGTCTTTGGGAGCACTGAACACATTATATCTCAGGAGCATTCATGTCTTTTTTTTTACGCAATGTCCGAAAAGTTATGAAATATGGCGAAAACTCTGTTTTTCCATGAAAGTTTGCCATTCTAGGGGTCATTTGGAGTGTTAAAGCAAGCAAATTTCACACAGCTAGTGCAACATAGTACTATCTGTCTAGTATCAGTTAAACAGCTTTCCTCCCTCTCTTTCCTTGTAAGATTTCTGACAAAGTTTTTCATATAGCAGTTATAATATCTACCAGCAGACGCTCATAGCCATAAACAAAATTAAGTCGAAAGTTAGTAACTCCATAATAAGCAGTTGAGATTTGACAACATACAATTCATCCAGCAGCTCATTTTGAGTACTTTTAGTTAGCTTTGTTCAACTATGTTCAATATAGCAGGTGTGTCATCATTCATTATTGGTTCATTATATTTTCTTTGAATATGGTTTATGAAAATGTGTTAGTTAATATAAATTTTGTGTTTGTTTTTGAGTAATATTGAGGTTAAAATGATTTAAACACATGAATGGACATTTAACACTAAAATGCTTATGTATATAATTTTTATTTCCCCTTTGTGTTTATATTGGTTTAAACCATTCGCTATAAAGGGATCCTCTTGCCTGATTGAGGGTTTTTTTTTTTTGTTTTTTTTTTAATTGCTTGCTTGCTTGCTTGCTTGCTGAAACACCTCCGTGAGGAGGGTCATAGCTGGTGGTTTATTGAGTGTTTATGCTGTGATTTTGCGACAATAAATCTCCTGTCGTAATGCAAGCAGTGTCTCCTGCCTTTTCTACGGTCACATTCCTACGGTGGTCGAGAACTAATTTCATTAACCATGGTTGCTGTTTTTGAATAATTTACAGCCTAACTACATCTCAAAAAACATTGGGCATTAGAATAGGGAGATACATTCTTCTTATTTTTGTCAGCCTTTGCGTGGGGAACAAGGTGACTGTGGTGTACACGCATTTCAGATGTATGAACATTATCCACTCCATTATGCCCCTTTCCACTCTCCCAACCTTAATCACAGGAGAATTTATTCTGTACATCTTGCATCTACACTGACAATTGGGCTATGTTTGTGGAACATTATTACCTTTGATTCCAATTATTGGCTATAATATAAGATTTTGATGGCTGTAGAGTATTTTTTAAACTAGCCCAATTTGGTGTAAAAATCACAAAACTGACAAGCCTGTCTCTAACTGTCTCATTTGCTGCTCCTTCCCTGAGCATGGGGCAGAGCGAGTCCTGCTTCAACGGGCCTCTATTTGTGCTCGTTGCAGTGCCCATTTTTAACCACTAGGTGCAGTAATAATGCTATGGAGCTAAATGGGGCAGTAAGCATGCTGCCCTGTGATTGCAATACATCTAGTAAGGCGAACAAATCAATGGAACATTGGCTTATATCTGTCAAAGAGCAATCATTTTAAAAATCGCTGGTCACTAAGAGGTGATTAGTGTTTCAATGGAATTAAAATATTTGGAGTTATGAAAAAGGACATTATGAGGATGGCTGATATACTGGAAATGGTGGGGGTCTGCCCCACCTGCCCCTAAGGATGAGCCGCCACTGATATCTTCCCTCCTGTAGTCTAATATATTTTCTTTAATACTTAGCCACATTAATCTTAACCACATTAATCAATTTCCAGGTGTCATCTTTTTCATGTTGGGATTTTGTTTTCATCCTGGGTTCTCCTTTTCTTGAGCTTGATTCTAAACAGGCGCATTCATCATTTTTTTTAAACATTCATTAATCAGGTGGGTTTTTATGCAGTGCCGCTGCATGACCATGTCTCCCCACTAGACTCCTAGATGCTCCTGCTGTAATGGTTCTAATTAAGCTTGTCCTGCTGTAACTATACTGCTTTGCATTTTACTCACTTCTAGAATCCTAAAGTCCTCTGCTCTCTCCTTGGAAATTTAATTGAGGCCACACCTTTTCACTGCAGCCTAGTTCCCTCTTCGATATCAGCCACTTGAGGGAAAAGAGGGAAGAGACACAGTGGTGGCCTTCATTAGAAAGAATAATTACTGAAAGACCTTCAGCAGAGTAATGTATAGTCATTATTTACTGCTAAATAATGAAGTATGGAAACTTATTCCAAGAGAATGAGAATTTTAATTTAATTATTGTTATTGTTAATATTATAGGGGCAGAATTGATACATAGTTCATTTAGCCAACATGGTCTCACACTTTTAGAACAATTCATGCTTCTTTGTATGGCATGGGATGAAGGTTAGGGTTAGAGCTGGACTAGGGTTTATTTGTTTGAATTTGTACAAATTTTGATTATTACATCATGTTGGACTTGCTAGTCAGTGCCTTTGAATATTTAGAGTGAACCCTCGTTTTGATTTCTGAATATCTTTTAACCACTTACAGATTGCCAGCTACAGCTATTATGTATTTTTAAATGTGACAATATTATAAGGCCTTATACCACGACACTATTGAATTCTTGATCTTGACTCGTCAGAAGGTGTTGATTAATTTTCTATAACAGCATGACTGACAGTAGTGCCGGCTGCAAAGCAAACTGTGTAGTTTCTTGGTAACATGACAAGCTGCGTTTTTGTTTTTCATTGTCTTTAAGAGAAAAAAAGAGAGAGTGATGAAGGAACAACTATTAATAGATGTTATTATGGAACTGATAACAGGAATTAACTTGCTTCATGAACATTCTACAACATTAAATAAAACTATAAATGGATAAAAAGTATGACATGATGTTCTTTAATATATAAAAGTTGTAATTGTTGGCAAATCACTGGGGTGTATGTGGAATGAAACACTTTTGGACATGCTGGGGAAATATTCAACTGTGGGTTGGTAACAGTAAGCATCATATCATTGTTGATTATTACCTTAACAACAAGCCCTGTCATGTCTTCTTCCTTATATAAAAAATAGCTTTTTTATAATTATACTTTGTACATATTATGCTGTTACATGATTTGACAGTTTCAAAATCCACATTATACCCTGTCCAACCTTACTGAGTTATGCTGTGACAATTTAATATGCAGTATAATTACTTCCATCAGGTCTAGTAACCTGACTTTTACTTGCTATTCACAGAGAAAATAGTAGAAACCTGCTTTTGCTTTGGAACTAATACGGACAACTTAATTCCAGTTTGTTTTCTTAGTACAGACTCGGTGTAGATCATTGGTAATACCATACCATATCTATGTGACAAATGTGGAACAGAGGACATAGAAATAAAAAAAAAAAAAGGACAGTGGCTGAGGTGAGGCTGGTAGTCCTTTCTATAGGTTGCATAAATCTCTTTAGATATCTACCACATTTTAAAAACTAAGATTTACTTAGATTCTGTAGATAGATATCTGAGAACCACAGGTTAGTCTGGAATTCATCGGCTTGAAATAAACACTGAATCAACAGCCACAACTTCATGTGCTGTTACATATAAATCTGGCAGAGAAGCTCATTGATCATACATCCAGTAACTCCAGACTCTCCTGCTGGAAATGACAGCATGATTTAAGTCATACACAAGTATTCCAGATTTCATCAGTAGTGTGGTGCACTGGTGCCAAAGTTAGAAAATCCTTTGTTTATATTGTCAAAGGAAGCAGGTCTCACATCATGGAGAGGTTTTTTTTCTATTATGGCTACTCTTGAGTTGCTAAATTATTTTTGATTTTTTAAAAATCCAATTAAGAAAGTTAGGCCATCTACCATCCAGCCAGATACATTCTGTATTCAAATACCATTTTTCTATTCAGGTTTCATTTGTTGCTTCAACAACAAGTTTCATTTGTTTTTCATTCATTTCTTGTTCATTATCATATTTTATTGAGGAAATGAACATACATTGGGAAAATGCCAGTATTCATCTATATTTTTGTGTAAGTGTGTAATATCTTCATAGCAGCCTTACACCAGTCTCTCCCCTCTCATGATCATCTCCTGTTGTGTAATATCTAACTCATTGTCCTACACTTTTCCCATTTCACTGACTGTCCCCAAAATCAAGGGTAATTTTTATTCACTTGGATAATGAAAGTTTTTAAGGCCAATCTCAGTGATAGATATATGAGTTTATAGGAGCTGACAAGGGACATTATACTAGCAGCATTAGAACTGGCAGACTGTCAAACAGCACACTGGACAATGATCAAGAAGCTGAAGAGGAGAATACAGAGGAGCTCTGTGTACTGGGGCCAAGGCCAGTGGACTGGTTTAGCCTGTGTACCAGCCAGCCAGTCACATTGTGCTGGGACAGCGCGGATGCATTAGCTTGCTTTATAAGATAGAGGCGCAACCCAGGAGAATGCTTTTGTCTGGACAAATGACAGATCGTGTTTGTCTGCGGGACTTACTAGTCTTTTGAAATTGCCTAAAAGTGGATCCTGCTGAGTTGGAGTCTAGCACTCAGCATTTTTATTCCCTCTAAGTCAGGGAAAGTACTGAGAAGGGTCAATAAAAATACTCAAAATCCATTCAAACACCTCTTATTATAATTTTAAATTTTTTTTAATATTGTTGCCATTCATCTACTATTAAGTTAATAAACAGGATTAAAAGTTGAAGCCTCACATACTGCATATTGAATTGCTGTGTTGAGTACTGAAACTTTTGATCTTTCTCCTTTCATGCTGCTTTAGTCTGCTGCTGTCACTTTTTTATGACTTGTATTTAGCACAGTAATCACCAAATTCACCCAGGTGATAAGTGATTCATA
Source organism: Pangasianodon hypophthalmus (assembly GCF_027358585.1). Lineage (NCBI taxonomy): Eukaryota > Metazoa > Chordata > Actinopteri > Siluriformes > Pangasiidae > Pangasianodon > Pangasianodon hypophthalmus. Next base: position 11,249,292 of record NC_069732.1, on the reverse strand, counting down.
ACTGATGGTGGTACAGGCCAGCTCTTATTTGCATTGGATTCTTTTTTATGGACGAGAGAACTGGACAAGATAATTATCTTAATTAAACTCCATGTCACTGGGAAAACAAGAAATAAAGACCATGCCCTGTTCAAATACTCCACACAACACTTTCCCTGAGAGCAGCCACTAAATGCCAACAAAGCCTCATCATAAATCTCAGAAATATCATATATTCTACTCAATAATGCCCTTCATAAATAAATAAATGAGAAAACGGATGAAACTGAATATATGCACTTTACATGCAGAGCCTCTCAAGCTGATGCGTTTTGCCAATACATGTTAATCTCTAGTATCATATCCAGAGCTGCAGAGTGACTTTATTATGCAAATTAAAATGCTACCAGGTGTTACAGATGAGTCTGTTGGAAAGGACATGTTAAAAGATGGTAACATGATAGAATGATGGATCTTTATCTCCTTACTTTGTCCTTTTATCTCCCAGTAACTTCATAAGATTCGGGGAAAAAAAATGTGCTCTCCTTTCTGATTAACTTCGAAAAAGGCCTTTACATATTGTGAAACCTACTCTGGGCACGATACAAAAAGCTTGCTAATTTGCAGAGCTAATTTTATTTAATTACAGTGGAAGAAAAATCTGCTCATTTACTGTCATTTACCCCTCCAATTTCTTTATTCCTCTGCCCTCTTATTTATGACACCCTGCTAATTCCAAAATAATTTAATGAACCAGAAATTAAACTGGCCAGATAGTCGTTTTTCCTTTAACTTTTCATTTGATTGTCTCAATAATTAAGAAGTATCAACACCCAAGAGCTGTTGACTTCAAACTCTGATGCCTGCAACTCTGCTCTGAATTAAAAATAGGGGTGACAATCAAATTACAAGTGATTACAATCAGGTAATCACATTGTCGGCATGTCCATTTGCTCCATTGTGCTGGAAAGGTAATTGAAGCAGGGCTCATTACAATGGCGAGGCACGTGATCTCATTGAACAAAAGAGACACACATTCCATTAGTCTGATGCTTTATCTTGCTCTGTTCTGCAACTAGACTTCTAGCCTTTAATGCATCACATTCACATCATACATCATGTTTGATATTGTCAAATATATGGTCATGTGTATGAACATCTGAGCAGAATTCAGAGCAGAAGCCTGTCAACTCAAGTACACTACAATCACTTCTGTGAAAGAAGCCCTCAAAGTTGCTCAGTTTTTAAAATGCACTAGGCACTTAATCCTTGTGTGCTGACAAGTGTCTATTTCAGACAAAAGCCATTGTCCTAATTCTCCTCTGTAATGGTTATTACTCAAATCATTGCTGCCAATCTGTCTTGGGCGTTGGATGAAGTCCTTCCCCCACCACTATCCCTCTCTTTCTCTATTGGTTTTACCGGTATAAGGTGATTCTCATTCACATTTGCCTTTCTGTTATCTTTTACTATTTATCATCCGTTAATGCTAGTTTTCTGCAGAAATTTCAAACGTATCTTTTACGTGTTAAGAGAGCCAAAACCAAAGTCAATGCTGAAATTGAACAATTGAAAGGCAAATGTGCTGCTCAGGCAGTCAGGTAAATCAAATCTGCATTAGCCTTTACAGACAAATCACATATCATACATGATAATGTGGTTTTCACATGTGATCATTGGAGTAATATGTGATTGCATGTGACACATGTGAAAGTGTGTTTCAGAATGGTATGCCCTCCAATTGTATATGTGAACGCAAGTAAACATGTGATATCTGTGAATGATACGTGATGAATAAAACCACGTGAATGAATCATGTGAAAAAAATCACATGGGGAAAAATGAATCATGTAAAAAAAATCAGATGTGGAAATAATCTTGCACACAAAAACAATTGCATGTACAAAACTGAAAGAATCATGCAAAAAAAAAAAATCACATGTTAAAGTAAATCGAATCATGTGAAAGGTCACATGTGAAAAAAAATTATGTGAAAAATCAAAATAAATTAATTATGCAAAACAATCATGTGAAAAATGAACGAATCAAGTGAAAAAAATTACATGAAAAATAACTGAAACATATATGAACAATAACAGGTGAAAAGAAATAATTCATGTGAAAAAATCATGTGAAAATAAATGACTCATGAAAAATTCAAGTGAAAATATGAAAGTGGACCATGTAAAAAAATTGCATTTGGAAATAAATAAATCATGAAGAAAATGTGCGAAACATAATGTCAAGTGTCTAAAAATATGTACATTTCAAATGGGAATCGTGTGATTGTTGACCTATGAAGTTCATATCACTGTTTAGTAAGAGAGATCGTTTTAAATATTGCATTATTCTAATTTAACCCTTTATAACACATCATACCAAACAGCACCAAATATTCCCATGGTTAAAAATAACAATAATAATAATAAATAAATAAATACATTTTTTTTAAAAAGGGGAAAACATTACACACTTCATTGGCAGGGAAATTGTGTCTATTCAGACTGGAATACAATGGAGGCACAGCGCGACCAAAGCACAGCCTAACAAATTTACATAGTTATATGATGAGAGTTCTGAGCCATTAAACTTTCTCCACACTTTCACCCTCACCACCCGTCTATAATTTCCACATTCATTTAGATTCTTTAGGGGACACTTTGGAATAGCTCTGGCTTAACTGAATGTACCATGTCAAATGAAAGGCTCATTAACAAATTTTTACAGTGCAGCGCATTTCCATACATTAGACCCTCACAGTGGGGGCTGTACAAACTTTTAGTAACAGCATACACTTGTTGTTGCACCTTACTGTAAACGGATTAATAAGGTAGAAAAAATGTGTGCAGGAAAGCATGAATCTGACACTGACAGGAGTGATAAGAGTGGCTTTATTACTGTCTCACTCTCTTATTTTCAGATGCCTGGTAGAAAAGCTATCATTGGTGCTGATCTATTGCTAGAGGCAGAGTGCAGGTTCTGAGAAGTCACTATTAGATTTGGGCTGATAGGATGTATCTCTCTTGCCTGGATACAGCATTGCACTAATGAGCTGGAGGCGGAAATGGTTTCAGTAGGCTGATGGATGGTTTGGGAGAGAGGGAGACAGAGCCGTAGAGTCGTTTACTGGAATGCACTTTAAACTGTGTTCATTTGGGTCTCACTAGATGGCAGTGTTCACACTTCTCCTGATTAAAGATGGGAAAAATCAGAAGAGCTTTGCCTTGCCATTATGGAGCAATTGTTGGATACCATAGATCATAGACTTCGCAAGGGTTTCTTCTCAGTGATATTGTCTAAAATATTTTACAGGAATGATAATTGCTTGTAGTGGATCGCTGGTTTGATCCTGAGCTTTGGCTACTGAATGTGTTGTTTTTCCATCTTCTGTCCTTTGTTCCTTTTGTTTTTTTTCCAGGGGTTCTAGTTTCCTTCCACCTCCCAAAGCACGTCAGCAGGTGTATTGGCTAAAATAAATTGCCCCCAGGTTTGAATAAATTTGTGAATGCATGTGTGGGCATGGGGCCCATGCCCAGTGTTCCCAGGATAGGCTTCGGATCCGGTACCTTGACCAGGATAAAATGATTAGAGAGTCGGACTTGTAACCCGAAGGTCATGGGTTTGAGTCTCAGGTCTGGCAGGGATTGTAGGTGGGGGGAGTGAATGAGCAGCACTCTCTTCCACCCTCAACACCACGACTGAGGTGAGACCCTTGAGCAAGGCACCGAACCCTCAACTGCTCCCCGGGCGCTGCAGCAAAAAAGGCTGCCCACTGCTCCGGGTGTGTGTTCATGGTGTGTGTGTGTTCACTACTGTGTGTGTGCACTTGGATAGGTTAAATGCAGAGCACAATTTCCGAGTATGGGTCACCATACTTGGCCACACGTCACTTCACTTCACTTCAAACGGGAAGTTGCAAACTCAGATCATTTGCTTCATTAGGAAGTGTTGACTTTGCATGAGATATATCTGGATGAATGTGAACCATGACCCAAATGTGTGGGCCTTGCCCCAAAAACATGCAAGTTTCATTCCTAATTAACTTGCACTGAAACATTATTCCTTTGTATACAGTGCTTCCAGGGGATTTGAACCAGATGGGAAAAGCCATGCTTTGCTTAATCAAAACCAAATTGTCAATGAGCGGTGCTTCTCCCATCTGCATTTGCAATGCTGTTTGCCTGTGGTTGAGTGTTTTTAATGTCAATGAGCTTTGAACCAATTCCTTTTCTGTAGAATTCTTTAATTAGCCAGAATGACATAAAGAACCCTGAGATTTCCAGCTCTGGATTATGCAGGGCTTTAATGTGTTGCTTCTCGGATACCATTGCTGGCATCCAAAACAGTACAAGATCAAACCCCCTATGTTTTGCTGGTTGAACATGAGCAGGCTAATATTAATAAGGCAACACGTGGGCATAATGCTTTATTCAACTTGATAATAATGACATAGTTTCAATTACCTACCTGAATGAATATCAATGCATACTTAGCATTTGTAAGCAAAACTCAGTAAATTAAAGCACAAAAAAGAAAGAAAGAAAAAAACAAATTTGGCCACATAATGTACGTTTTCTGTTGAAAATGCTATTAAAAATAAATAAATAAATAAATAAATAAATAAATAAACCAGCAAACAAACAAACAAACAAATAATAAAAAAAAATTGAATAGCTAGAAGGGCTAAATGGCACCCTGATCATGGAATCACCCCCAAGTGGGAGTGAGCTACTGCTTATCAGTTAGTGCTAGACACCAAGAAGCAACCTGTCTTCAGAAGTCAGACCTACAATAGATTAAGAAAAACTGACTTGTCCAATTCAAATGGGTAAAACACTTGGATGCTTGGAATCGGCTAGCAGTGCCAAAGGAGGTGATGAAGGACAGACTGTTTTCTGAACCAAGGATTAATTCAGCTGCTTGGAAAAGCATTATCATACCTAGCAGAGACACTTGGCTAAGCATTGGCATGAAATCACTTGGCTCTGCTTAATAGTCATGGGACATTGCTGTGTAATTAGGTGTAACTCTGCCTATTTTTTACCCAGCCATTTTCCTGTAATGTGGTATCAAATCAATTTTCCTTTCCTTGTTTCCCCCCTTATTTTTTTCTTTTTTTATTATTAATGGGTGGTCAGAAATTTCATCACTTTCAAAGACGCTGCAAAAATGATATCTAAAGAATGTAATTCACTATTAAAAAAAATCAGTTTGCATGATAACTATTTCTTTAAGCCACCTGAACCTTTTTCATTTGTGAGATATGTTTGCACCCGACTCTGCTTTTTCTGCCCTTCGAGTTTGAGTAGAGCCAGTCTCTTAACCTTCAGCATACAGAGAATTGCACACACACACACACACACCAACACACCATCCCTGGATTGAACCCCAGGCCATCGCAGAGTACCATAGACACATTAACACACACTTTCACACCTAAGTGCAACTCAGAGTCATAAATCCACCTACTGGAATGTTTTTGAGAGGTGGGAAGAAACCAGAGAACCTAGAGGAATCCCATGCAGAGAACATGCAAAACTCTACATAGACAGTAAATCGACCTCAGATGTGAACCAGGGACCCTGGAGATGTTATAGATACCATATAGATTTTATTTGTTATCTTCTCCAACAATATATATTTCAGTTTTATAGAAGTATGCATAAATAATCTATCTACTGTATCTACTTACTAGCCATCTTAGCACAGCAATGTGACTGTTTCGTAAATTCCTTACTTCAACATTAATCATTTCATAGAGAATAATACAAAATTCATTCTTCCATGAAAATTAATGTGTGCATGTCTACTTGCGTGTACTCGATGTGAGTTTAATTCCATTGCAGCCTCACTCTAAGACTCTCATAACTCAGTCCTCACTCTGGGACACATAATGGTATAAATGCTCCATTTGCGTGATGTTGTCTTGTACACTTATAAGCGCGGGATGGGTAAATCCTATTATGCATCGCCTCGTAAAGTAAATGCTATCCATTATTTCCATGATCCAGACCCTGGACATGATGGTGGATGGAGCATTGCTCTTATCAGATGATGCAGGATAATTAGAAACTCAGTGGTGTGTTTAATCGGGCAAATGAAAAATGCTGCCGCTTACTGTGTTACTGCTCGTCACCCGGCCCACATGTCTTCCTGTGCACTGTGCCATCCTCCTATTCTGTTTTTCTACGTCTCTCAATCTGCTGGCATCCCCCTCTCTGCGCTGCTTATTCAGAGAGTGAAACCATGGATGGGTGAAACAGCAGGCAATGATGATTAGAGCAAATACTCTTTTTTATAAATTTAGCAAAGGCATTATATTATTATAGTATTATAAAAGAGTGTCTTTATCCTATTTCACTTAACATTATAGTCTTATAGGAATTATAGTGTGTTTCTTACTGGCACTTAGTAATGGATTATTTGGTTGTCCTAACAGTGCAATTCATCCCTTGCTTTGTGAAGAGTTAATGTTTTTCTTAGACATAGCCCAGTTCTGTTAGGTATCATAACATTTCATTGCCCAGTTTTGTTAAAGTGGAATAGACCTTCTTGAAAAACAACAATCCCTAATACACTGAAAAAAAGATTCAGTGGTTCAATAAATGTAACAAAAAGAAATTTGTGATTTTTACACAAAAATGAAATTATTAGAATAATGTAATTAATTTAGTACAGAACTTAAAGGAATTAATGTAAATATGTGGCTAAATCCCAGTGTATATTTTACTTACACTGTAAATCATTTCTGTAAATTTTACAGTAATTTACTGGCAACCTGAGTTGCCAGTAAAGTGCTGTAAAATTTACAGTTAACAACTGTAAAACATATGTACAATAAAATCTTACAAAGTATAAGGTAACACATAATCCAGTACATTTCCATGAAGCAGGATACAACTGAGCTGAGGGGTCTTGTTCTAGGACCCAGCCATGGTGATTTGGTGGTGCTGGGATTTGAATACACAACTGTCTGATGGTAAACTCAAGGCCTTAACAACTGAGCCACCACAACTAGCTCTATTGCAGCACACTGATTCAACCACTTCTACCGCTGAATTAACTCCACTTAAAGATTGCATTGAATCAATGGGAATTAGTTAAGCTAGTTGTGGTAGCTCAGTGGTTAAGGCTTTGAGTGTCAGTTTAGAAAGTTGTGTGTTCAAATCCCAGCATCACTCAGTTGTATCCTGCATCAGCCAGTTAAGCAAATTACGTGTTATTTTAAACCATTTAAGACATTACAGTACATTACTGTAAATATGCTTTACAGTTGTTCATTGTAACTTTTACAGTACTTTACTGGCAACCCAGGTTGCCAGTAAATTACTGCAAAATCCACAGTAATTTGTTTACAGTGTACTTTACTGGGTTAAATTTAATATTATTTTGCAAGTGCTCACAAAACGATAAAAATAGAAATAACATTTACATGAACTGATTGCATTCTATAGTGGGGGTGTGGTTTTTGTACTTGGGTTGCACATGCATTTGCAGAACTTTACACTGATTTAATTGTGATGGATGGGTTGTTTTCAGTATTTCTGTTGTTGCCGCCGGCTGGGGCGTCGGGCTGGCAGCCGATACGTGGCCAAAGAACGGCCTATAGGTTATATTAATAAATCCCCAAAGCCTACAAGCTTGAAAAATCCTTCTTATTTATGCAAGTAATAAATGTCTTGATAAAAGAGATGCCTCATTTAAGTGACATAAAACATGTAGAGTGAATCTGAGAGACACAGATGATCACAGAGACACAAAATCCTCAATCCTGATCACCTATTAACCTCGATCTTGAAGAATAGTTTGCTCAGCTGTAGCGGGTCTCTCTCCGGGCTTCTTCAATGGGAAGTGAATTCAGACTAATTGGTCTCTTTAGTTTGGCTGCTACTTGTGTCTACAGAATTAAATCCCCTGAGATTAGTGAAACACTAATACTTAGCCAAGAAGAGACTAATACCACATGTGAACACTGTTTCTTCATTATTGTCTAAGCAGAGGCTTTAACATTCTCCTCTTCACATTACACACGAATGCAAGGGTCAGACTGGATCATTTCACCATAGAAGGGAATCACAGAGGTAGCTGAATTTCAACACAGACTTTGTTCTTCAAACATAGACCCTCTAAATTTCTAATGAAGAATTAAAATAGAGACTACTGTATATTAGCATTTATTATTGTAATCCTTTTTTTTATTTTATCTGGAATACACTGAGAAGAAAGTGATTGCTTTCGTGGATTAAAAAAAGTATGAAAGTGTGTTATGAAAATGTTTTTTCCCCCAACTGATTTTTTTTTTATATTTTAATTGGGAAATTTATTTATATTTTAATTGCATCCAGTGTTCCTGGGAACACTGGATGCAAGGCAGGAGAATTTGCAAAGATGAGACACTGGTCTATCACAGTGCACACATATGCACACACACACAAACAATCTGCCTACCTGCATGTTTCTGAACAGTGTGGATGAAACCTTGAGGACACACGAACATGAGGAAAATGTGCCTTGTACAGTGGCAAGATTTGCCTCCGCTGCTTGGTGAGAGGAATACTCCATACAGACAGTAATCTGAGCTCAGGATTGAACCCAGGACCCCGCTACCCACTGCACCACAATGGCACCCTGAGTTGTGAGTTTGACTATAATATTTTTTCTCAAGTATTCTTGAGAGCATTCAGAGCAATATTTTCAGAGGTGAATTTTTTTCATGAATAAGCAAGGGAGCCTGAAACAGAGTCATGTCAGACTAATATGAATAACTTTGTACAAGCCTAAGACATCTGTGCGTGCATGGATGTGTGTGCGAGTCAATGTGAGGCCATGTGCGTGAGGATGGCCTACAAGGCTATGCTGTGTTGAAATTCAGGTTGGTCTCATTACAGAGGTAATTCCTTCAGCACATTCCTTGAATAATGGGAGATGATGGTAATGATGTTTTAATGGCCTTCACAGTGCCCAGTGGCAAGATTCTAATACCCCGATTTGCCTCCGCTGCTTGGTGAGAGGGAAGATTAATAGAAAACGAAGAGCCATTATATCAACGCAAGAAATCAAATCAGACCACACTACCAATCTCAGCTTTCTCTCTCCTCTTCTCCTTCACTAGCTCTTGCTCTCTTTATTCGGTTTTCTTCCTTTGAGACATCTGTGCACTCCTCCCTTATTCTTTTCTTTGCTGTATCCTTTTCTTTTCACGCTGGTTCTTTATTCCAGTCCACATTTCAAAAGGAGCCAGCAGATTGGATTTTATATATTGGCATTTGGCTTTAATGGGGAAAGACAGAGCTATGAAAAAAAGGTATTCGGTAATGCTCAGGAAGAATTGTGAGATGTGGGAACAAACGCAGATGAGCAACTTGCTTCAATATGTAAATTCAAGTGTTAAAGGATAACTAGAGATAGCCAGATTGGTTTTGATGGTCAATGACATATTTAACCATCTTTTAGCAATGTAACTTCAATATCATAAGAAGGAAATGAAAGATAAATGTAAAAGATGGGAGATAAACACTTACACAGCACAGTATGAGCACGACACACAGAAAAGCAGAGCAGAGATTTTCTGACGATGTCATTTCAATATCCAGGAAGTTACATGTACAATGGCGCATGATGGTGAAATTACCATAGCTCAGGAATGTTTCATTACTCTGACGAGAACAATGTCAACAGAAGCCTGTAATAAATAAAATCATTCAGTGCTGAGTTTGCCAAAAGCATCGCAAAGTTAAGTTGATCTTAGCTGGGAGAGAGAGTGTTCAATGTGATGCTCGCGCTACCATTTAACAATGATCTTTATGCTGCCGTGTTTTTAGGAAACTCAGCCCAGATCCATTGCTTGACTATTGTAAATCTTTTTTTTTTTTTTTTTTCATAAAATATCATTGACATTACATTAATTTTACAAGTTTAAAAACATCTTTAAACATAAAGACTGTACCTTTAATAATATTTGGCCATTATTATTATTTAGATCATCTGTTGTATTGTATCGTCCTAATATCCATAGATTCTGGTATACCGTATCTATAGATAGTATGTTTCGTGCACTGTCTCTGAACATTCCAGAAGACTTTTCCTTCCAACCTAAATATAACACACATGATTCCAAAGCAGTTAATTACATAGAATGAATCTAATGATCAGATGTGTTCAGTTAGGGTTGGAACTCTATATATTTATAGTACAGTGCAATTGTCTTGTAATTTAATTTAGTCTCTCCTTTTGTCACAAAATATAAACACAGTAACTATAAAATTGATAATCTTGTCAGTGCGTGTAGATGAGAATGTTAAAGGAGCAGTTTGTACGTTTTTTGAGCTGTCTGCTGCCTGTAAGGCCAGTTACAATTGTAATGACAACACTGACAATTCTCGCTTTAACTCCAACCTCCATTGAAACGGCATATGCTTGGTGGGTTGGCTTTGAATTGAGCAGCTCTATTCTGACAGGTCCAGGGCTAATTTCTGGGCCAGAAAAATATATATGCCAATTTCATGGTAATATTTTCATGTTCGAAATTGTATTTAATTTAATTGTATTTTATTGTATTTGTCCTCCTGATTTTTTCATTTTTTAGACCTAAGAATTTAGGTCTAGAAATTATTTAAACATTACAAACGGCTCCTTTAATCCTATCCTAAGAATAGTTTTATGAGTTATCAGGATATTCATAAAGCTTACTAAATTTAACACTTCACACACACTGCTTATGAACAATCCTGTAGTGGACACCAACCTTCTTCTTGAAGCTTTCTATTAAAGCGAGTGTTCATTTTCAACACAAATGCAACAAACCCAATCCAGTTAATTATGCAGCCTGATTATCTAGATCACAGTATCATGACTGATCTGCTATACATATTGGAAAGCATTCTGCAAACTAGGTGTCACTGCTATAGAGGCAGCAATTAACAAGTTGCTGTAAGTGAATGAGATCCCTGTCTTTGACACATATGCTCCGTAGCAGGCTTTGCTACTGAATAATTCAAACCATGGCATGACCACTCATTACAGAGATGTCATTATCTCTCCTCAGTGTCCTCACCTGCAATGGCATTATCATAATAATCAATTTCACTAGCTGGGCTACTGCAATGAGGGATGTTGAGGGCCGTACACAAATGCTCAAGAGTATGTCTGTGCATGGTAATGTGTGTAAAGATAGACAGAGGATTAGGGAGATTTGTCTTTGCTATGTTCAGATTTTTACGATTGTTATGAATCATTGTGTTTATACAGAATGTACAACTCATTAGACATATTTTACTTCACGATACTGATCATAGGCTATAAAGTAGGTGTAATACTGTTACGGATCTTGGCGCTAGGATGTATAATAGCGTCGTGCAGGGCCCACTTGTCTGAGACGACAATATATGGGGTGGAGTGGAACCAAGTGTGGAGACGGATCCGCCTAAAATGACTTCAAAAACACTTCAAGCGGGGCACAAACCAGGATGGTTATGTCTGATGATCTGTAACACTAGCCACTGAGCTAATTCCAGGAGCAACAGGGGCTTGGGACTAAGCGCTTATGAAATACTTATGCGATAGACAGTTCACCAAATGGCACAGGGTGAAAACGAGTGCCTAGATCGGGGCGGAAACCAGGTAGGTTGTGTACACCAAATACAGACGTGGGGAAACTCAGAGCCTACGGCTCAACACAAAAGTACCGCAGCATTGCGGGAAAATAACACAAAAAGGCCCTGTCGTTTGGCTGAACTTGAAAGAAATAAATCTTTCCTTAATATTTAATATATCTAGCCCTGAACCTCAATATTCACTTTTCTCAACATAAACCTCGATGCTCGTGAAACAGAGCAGCATACCGCCATTCTACTGGCTGGCACAGAACTGTGTCCGTGTGTGCAGTGAGGCATTCGGAGGGCTTATGAAGAGGCGTGGCCAGGTGCTGCATGTTTACGCTGATTACCTGTACGAGAGCGCTGCGTTATAAAAGCCCCTGCAGGTGGCCGCGGATTTGCCTGAGAAGGCACGTGCAGAGTTACAAATACAATGCCAATAGGGATCTGTGCTTAGTACTCAAAATATTTTGTATTCATATATATTCAATTTTTTCTTTATTAAGAAATATGAATGCTGTCATTATTCCCCCAAAACAGGGTTGCTGGAAAAAAGAAGTCATTTTTCATTCACAAATTATAACAACTTTATTATTAATCAATTCATTCATTCACTCATTCAACTTTATTCACCTCCTAAACCAGATGTCCTGTGGAACTTTCTAGCAATCTTTTGTCTAATATGACTGAGTAAGCAAGTTAACTATGTTTCAAAACAACAATGTCTTTCCCAAGTCAAGAAAAGTTATTTCCAGATGACATTAGCCATCTAATATTTTATTAGATTTACTTTAGTTTTTGGGTTTGTTACATTTTGGAAAGATCAGAAAGGTTTGCTGGATACACTATCAGAATCTACTAAACTTGGTTTGCTTCTGGGGCTGTTTAAGCAGCATTCCATTATAACAAATGGTTTTCCAAGAATTTTTTTTCCCCCAGACTACTGGACTAAACCACTGACAAAGTGAATAGTGCATCTCCAATTCATATAATATTAATTTGTTCTTTATTTTGCAAACAGGGTTGCCAGGTATAATGTTTTTGAGTAATGAATAATTATTCTCTGAATAATGTTTTTGTATTCAGTTACACCCGTACTATAGTGTATGCTGTATTTATGCATATCTCACATTATTAAAACAATATAACACAATGCTATTGAATTCTTGATTCTGATTGGTCAAAAACAGCAGGACTTGGACAGCAGTTCTGGCCACAAGGTTCTGTATTCATGTGCTCATTTTAAGGATACTGCCATACAAGTCCTTGTGAACATCTCATTCATAAGGACTTGTATGTTGGTTGTTCCATATTAACAGATTACAAAAGTGTGTAATCACTGATACTGTGAAAATATCTTTGAGGCGACTTTAATGTAGACTTTTTGGAAGGAGTCTCCAGTGTTGGCAAAAATGAACTTTGCTTTGCATCAGGTCACATCACACCACTCCATCACTGATTTTTCCTATCACAGCACACCCTGTTGTGTGTCATTCCTGGCACATGACATATGATAATGCAGATAACAGCAAATACTGACCTTTGACCCTCAAGAATGAGAAGTTTTAAAAGCCATTTAAAGCATACAAATCCAGCTGGAAGAGCAACATGTCTGATAAAACATTTACTGTGGAAGAGAACTTTTGCTTAACTATTTACTATGTATATTATGGCTTATTAATAAATGCAGCTTATTTTTAGAACTTTTTACAGTCTTCTTTGAAATGATATCTGAAATGTGTGTAACACTCTTCATCATTTAGCATAACCTTGGCCAAAGAAACAGTAAATCATCAAAATGTGAGTACAATTTGCACGTCTGAAGTTGCCAATGTTCTATTTTCAAATCAGATTCATATACAGTATATGAAAATTTGGCTGCAGATGCTTCTAGGTTGATCAGCAGTGAATCGACTGACATCCATCTAGCCTTGTTTGGCTGAGCTAAATTAGACAGAGTGGCTTCAGCTGAGTACATATTCCTCGTTATTAGTGGTGCTTGTTGTAATTAAAGCATGCATGGGCTTTTACCAGCTCGGCCCCAACCACTGAGATTCTACAAGTAATTACCCCCTCACGAAAAAGCATCTTAATTGTGTGCATTGGAGATTTATTGACAGAACAAAAGCACCTCACAGCAACAGTGCAGGAAGAACCTTATTCACTTAATAAATGCTCCGTGTTATTTATTTATTTATTTATTTTCAAAGTTACCTTCATGATATTAAGCTTCCTTAATATTTGCTACTGGTCAGAACTGTAACTCCCTTCATCTTTTAATCTCCATGGCATCTGGAAGATAAACATGCTGGAAAGTGTAATTAATTTTGTGTTAAAATTAATGCATGCTTGAAATCAGTGAACTAGCAAACATAAAAATTCTCTCAGAAGACTGAAACAAATAAATATGAGAAGAGTGGTAAATAAAACATCACCCCTTTAGTTGTTTTCTTTCTCTCTCTCTCTCTCTCTCTCTCTCTCTCTTTCTCTCTTTCCTTCCCCTCTGCTCTGAGGCATTTTCACATTAAATGGAGTTTGACTTTATTAGCATCAATAAAGTGTGGTTTGATTCAATGGTTAAAAAGCGAGATCTCATTAAAACCATATGACCGTGATGGGTGAGAGAGAACCACAGATCATAGAGCACCTTTGCTCTATTAAATCTTACTATCTTCCTCAAATGTATTCCTCAGAGCCCAACTACCAGCCCTCAATTAGACCCAAAAAAAGTAGATGATATAAAACAAGGAAAAAATATATTGTAGATCTGTACATATGATGGAACTACTTGATTGCTACTTGTCATTTATACTACAGCGCTGATGAATTCTGGAATCTGATTGGTTAGAAGGTGTCGATTAATTTTCTATAATAGCAGTTCTAGTAATGCCTGCTGTAATCACAGGTTTATATTAATGCACTCGTTCTAATATTTCAAGTCATTATCACTCATCATTATTTCTATTGTAACAGCTCATCAACAGCTCCGCTTAACAAATTGGTGAAATCTTCTCTGAGGAGATGTTCATTTATCCTTTTGGGAAGGAGTCTCCAGTGTCAGCATTGTTACATTCAGCACTGTAACAATCACAGGTTAGCCTGTTAAGTGGGTTGTTCCTTTTTTCTCCACCACAGGAAAGTTTTCACAATAGAACGTGTCCCTGTTTTTCAGTTATATGCCAAGCTGTGTTTTTTTTTTTTATCTTATTTCTGTCAAGAGACAGAACAGAAAGAGAAGCTGGTGAGGAAATGACTGTGTATAGTTGTTTGAACATAAGTAATAACATGAATGCACTTGCTTTGCATTAAACATAACTAGAAATGGATGAAAAGTAAAATGTGTCATGCTTTAATAAATAAAGAATTGTTAGTGTTGTATAAGAGGAAGAAAATACTTTGGCATGTGCTGTTATTGGGAACTCATTGACAGGTTTGTTCATTAATTTCCTATAACAGCATGCCCCATGTTTTATTCCTTTCTTGTATCACACTGTATGAGAAACAATTTCATACATCGCCGCTCTCTTGGCCATTAATGTGAGTGATTAGACTGGATTCATAGCAGATATTGTTTCCACTTACATTATGTTTCCTTGTTGTTTAAAAGTTTGTAGGTCAATTAGCCATTAACCATACATGGGCATGATTTACCTTCGATTTTTGTACACCTAACACTTATCAAGTAACTCACATTATGGAGTGTGTAGAGATTATGTAGAGTGTAGAGATTAAAAAATTGTACACATGAGTGTAGAGATTATAAAGTTGTGTATGGACCAGCTCTTAACATGGCAACCTTTTCTGAAGCTGGAGAATAAATCATTTCTAAAGGTCCGTCTCTGACTATAGACTGTTTTATATATATTAGAATGAGTGAATTAAAATATGTAGAGGATTTTAATGTGCAAGAGTGGTGTCATTGGGTTTTAATCAGATGAAGTCATTAGAAAAGCTAAGGCTGCTAACCCTACCCCTCTGCCTAACCTCAACCCATTCCTAGCTTTTCATACAAGTAGGCTCATGAAAATTCATAAGAAGTCTTTTTTGTATTTCTTGTAAGAATTGTGTGTAAGAATTCTTATGTGGCTTCCTCACTATTTAGATGCATTGTAAAAAAAATGTATAACTTTAACTAAAAACTGTATTGGTACAAGTGCAGACTTTAAACAGAACATATTTATATATACTAGTAGTGTATGTAAATCTGTGATTGACAGAGTGTGTCCTATATAAGTTACACCAGAGCACACTGTGATTTTTGTACCTGCCAGCTGATAAACAAAAAGAGAAAGCTGAGAGAAATATTCTGCCAAAGACTGGGAAAGAGCAGAACTTTTTAATTAGCAATAAAATATTTTAATAGTCAAGTGTATAATGCTGTTTTGGGATTTATATACAGTCACACTGCAACTGAAAAAACCCAACAGCATTCCTGTTCAAAGGCTCCATCACTTTTCCTCTGTTCTTTTTTCTTCATGTTCCCCCTTTTTAGCATCACATCACTGAGAGACTTACAGAGAACATTGTAATCAGGGTAAACAGGATGCCAATAAACATGCACCCCTCAGGTTTTCCTTTTCATTACCCAACCTACACAAACAGCTGTCCTGTTTCTATATTAGTCTGTACTCCTCATGCAGGATCTTATCCTCACTTCATTTCTTTTCTCTGCTGTTCCAGACAGGCCTGTGCGCAGACAATCAAATGGACAGTGGAGAGGATATTCCCCACCTGAAACACTATTACAGTATTTTTCTCCATCGTATTCAACATATTAAGTCCCACAAGTATCATAACTGTTTTTGTGCACTTAAATAACAAACCTGCTGTTGTATTTTGAATATCATATGCTTTGACATTTGCAGCCAAACACCATAATTGGCTTGGGAAAAAATAATTAAATCAAGGTAAAATGTGTAAGACCTTGTATTACTGTAAAATGTGGATCTCCTAGTGTGTTGCTTTCTTGGCAGCCAGTAGGAAGGCTCCCTGAGGATCCTGCTGCCTCGTTCCTTCTTCCTGCTCTCTTTAAAAGGCATTATCTTCTGTAGTGTGCAACAGACAACAGAAGCGTACCATATTTGTTATCAGTCATGGTTTAGCGCAATACGCTGCATGGCCAAAAGTATGCGGACACCTTCCTCAAACTGTTGCCACAAAGTTGGAAGCATACAATTGTATAGGACGTTTTTTGTATGCTGTTGCATTAAGATTTCCCTTCACTGAAAGTAATGGGCCCAAACATGTTCCAGCATGACAGTGCTCCGGTGCACAAAGTGAGCTCCGTAAAAACATGGGTTGCCAAAGTCGGGTTGGTAAGAACACGAGTATCATATAGTGTATTAGATAGGAGGGCTAAATTCTAATATCTATAATGGCATAATAAGAATGGTGTTGTAAACTATGTGGTAGCTGCATTCATAATTTTTTTTTTAATTGTTTCGAGGCAATATTGCCCTGCAAGTTATTAGCACCATTGGTGGTACTCATGGTTCCACAAAAATCCAAATAATCTGTCATATTCATTTATCTTATATGCTTATATGTGACTACTATGTCCACAATATAAGGTCAAAAACGACAGATTGTTTGTAGACATTAAATAACACACGTGCTTGTGACCTTGGTTATGAAATACTATTGTCAAAGTGGCTTTAAAAAATTTCATTCAACTCTAGTGCTAGTAGGTTTAACATTAAGCTAGTAGGCTTAACATTAAGTACACTTACAGTACAATCTACTTTCTATATGCTAAATATATTTAAAGAAGTACACTAAGTAGCAAGTAAACTATTATAGTTTTAGATGCACTAGTAATAACATTAGGGAACTTATTTATGAATGTACTACATAGGCCTATTAAGTCCAAGTTATTTGTTTAGTTTTTAGTTATGCAAGTTTTGATCTGGTATACAACCTGCCTAAACCACATTTCTAGGAAAGTGCTTTCTTTGAAAGTGCTCGGAAGTGTCAAACCCCTTCAGCAGTAAAATGTGAAGTCTGTTGCTGGGAGATTGCATGTAATTTAGACATATACAATATGCCTTTGTAAGCGCTTGCTTACAGTGTTCAGTGGAAATAACAACTTTTTTGTACATTTATATTTCTCTAAAGGTTTTTTTATATAATTCCATGACAATCACAAAATCATAACGGGAGGAACAAGGCATTCAATACTTGGCACAATATCAACCTCACCAATGTACCGTTTTCTTAGGAGTGAATTTAAGTAAAAATTAGTAGTGAGAATTACTAACAGGATCTGTAATTCAGTACTGTTAGTGTGGATCTTTATAGAACATATAAGAAGAATGTAATATCTGCTCCAGGGCCTTAAATGAAAGCAGTGTTGCCTGACCTAATTTAATAATTCTTCATGTGTGTCAAAAAGGCTTGCTGTTAACAAGGCAGAATGCACTGTGGAGTACTACATAAAGAATGTACCACTGATTTAATTTGTATTCCACCTTAATGAATTTTGGGTGGAATTGGCCTTTCCTTTGGACAACAGAGTATGAAGTGGCTTAGAATACTGGCATGTAGGCTGTTCTGAGAAACCTAAACACTCCTGCTAAGAGGTTTTCTCAGCACAATAAACTTTTCAACTCCTATTGCTGTTCTTTAAGAACACTGACACTTTCTTGATAAGCGCACATTTGGAAATATGTTAGATTACCCCCATTACCCAAACGACTATTACAACTGCACGTTAGGGTGTCCATGAAATCATTTATCTAGTTTCAATTCCCATTTCTTGTCCATATCCTACATAGTTAGCAAAATTGTTTTGCTTTTACAACCAGCTTTCATGAAGACAGATTTCAGTAATCGCTGTGTCAAGTGAAAAATGAATATCCAGCCAATCTCATTCTGAGAGACCTACCTACTCTGAGAGTGCTAAGTGTGTTTTGGGCACAGTACATGCTCTTTTACTATGCTTAGGATGAAGTACTTCTCCCTCCGCTAAAGTCCACCCACAAGACACTTCTAGCCACTAGCACTTTGCTAATGAGCCATTATTGTCCATAGAGGGCCAGGGTACAGTCCAGTAGGCATGAGTGTATGGTGGTGGGTCAGGTGCACACAGGCTGTACCCATTAAATACTGTCACTATCCATATCTTTATCAAACAGAGGCTCTACTAACAGCATGAATAATCAGCGCACAGGGCAATGCTTTCCCCAGTGGGCATACGGTGGGCATCATGCCCATCTAATTAACGCACTAATGGAGCGGGCAGCATGCCTGCTGTTAAGACTACTAACCTCTTGCACCCCTTGGGAGTGGAACCATATCCTTTTGTGGAATGAGAACATTCCAGCTTTTCTACACCACACTCTATAAGCTGCAAATTGCTTCAACCCTACAACACTGAGCCAGATTGCTTTTACATAAAACCTGACCTGGCATAATGCTCCATTATGAGGTTTACTTTATAATGCATTATAACATGTGAAACAGATACCAGAGCCTTACATGATTGATGTCTACAATGTTCTTATGAACAGAAATGATTTTATGTCATTTGACATTTAGGTCATATGCTCAATTATAGGAGTCTGTATAACTATAGGATTATATGAATGCTACTCTATGTAATATAATATATAATATTACATAAATACATAATAGGAATCCAGGGCTTATTTCGTCCTGATGTCCAGTAGTCCTAGGATAGGTTTCGAATCCACCGTGACCCAGAGCAGAATAAAATGGTCACAATGGAAGGGAGGCACGGTGGCATAGCGCAGAGTATTGGGTCACAGCTCCAGGGTTCCTGGCTTGATCCTGAGTTCAGATTACTCTCTGCGTGGAGTTTTCCATGTTTTCCTCATATCTGTGTGGGCTTCCTCTGCCTTCTCCAGTTTCCTCCCACATCCTGGTCAGTAGATTGATTGGCTACACTAAATTGCCACTAGGTGTGAAAGAGTGTGCAAACGTGTGTGTGCTCTGCAATGGACTGTTATCCCATTCAGAGTGTATCCTCTCCTTGTGTTACAGGGATAGGATTGTACTTCACACTGACCCTGACCAGGATTAAGCAGATACTGGAGATGAATGAATGAATATGTATGCTACATAATACAGGGTGTCCCAAAAGTCTCCATACATAGGGCAAATTAACACTTTCTAGCAAAATGTTTTTTTTTTCAAGAAAACCTTTAAGAATGCCTTTGACAAAAGAAGAATGTATTGAAATCATTCTCATGGCTGGATCGGGAAGCTTTCGCAAAGTTGTGATGGACATGCAATTACATGCATAACACCAGATGTGTCAGCACAAGTTCATCATGAGTTACATTTTGCTAGTGTTAATTTCCCCTATGTATGGAGACTTTTGGGACACCCTGCATTATGAATAGACAATCCAAAGGAAGTGCTATTACGTGTTTTTCCCTTATCTTAATGGTGTTGGAGGAAGTGCTAAAAATATGCAAAGGTGACAGAAGTGTGAAAATAAAAAGAAAAACATCCACTTTTAAAATCATTTTTGTTTACAGTAGCTAAACCCAATTAATTTGCCTTCTTTTTTAAATTTAATTCAGGATCCTCTTTTCCTTAGAGACATTCAACCAGCCAAAACAAGCAGTATAACCAGTCACATCATGTACTTGTTGTCATACTGCATCATTGGTGTAGAGCTAACAGTGTAGCACACCAAGCATCTGTTCTAGTATGACAGTAAATGATTAATGTTTTCCTTTCTGGGGTGTGAGTGACACTGGGGCATGCATCTCCAGAAAATCAATGCTGGTCCTCTGATGGCTCACAGATGAGTGAAGCACTGAGGATTGCTTTAGCATTGATTCAATTCCTTTGCTTGTCTTCTGTCTGAACTGTCATTACTTTTTTTGGATGGGTTAGCAGAGAACCAGAGGAACATGCAAAATATTTCCAGCAAAACAGCTTCAAAATAATGTTGCACCAGCTTCAAAATAAGGGTCCACCTAAGCCTTAATCAAATATATGACAACTGTAATTTTTACTTGAAATCATATACATTTACAATTCTACATACAAACAGATGTAGACAAGACATGTACCGTGATGGCTGGCCATGATATTGAATGGGAGGGCTAAAAAAATTCTTGCTATTATGAATTGCTATTATGAAATCATTTTGGTTGAGCCTTTTAGCACAGGGTCTCATCATACTCATAACACTATTATTCATACACATAGGAACACACTTATTGAAAGGCAGAGAGGCAGCACCATTTGTGATTGCTGTTTTTTAAGTGTTTAAGTCTGTACTCATGCTATGTCTCTTCTGAATAGCAAGCACGGTAAACAGAAAAGCTGTGCTTGAAAAATCCCTGATCTAGAAAGTTATCCAAGCCTCTTCATGTTTATTACACCCACAAATATATTTCACATGTGTTTTCTTAATGACTGCTGATGGTGTGTTTTGGATGTGTCAGTGAAGCAGGCTTAAATAAATTAGTGACAAAGCTAAAATTACTGACTAAATGGAATAAAATCACAACTTTCGCTGATACGCTGCATGATTGTACAGTCTGAGCTAGAAAGAAATCAGCCCCAGCCTCTAATCCGCACCATTCTGTGTATTTGTACTTACTATTGGTGGTGCTAATGTTCTTGGTTCCACAAAAGCCGAAGATAATCCACTTGCAACGTGCAGTAGTGAAAGGCAGGACACAAGTGTATACTTACTGTGTATACTCAACGTTCTAATCCTAATAATCAATATTCCAGGCAGGTCAGTGAATAAACAAACAACCTTAAACACGGAATATCCATAATCACAAAACCAAGAAAAATGGGTGATGGTCAAAACACAGTACAGAGAACTAGGAAACCAAGGCTCAGATTTAACAATACAAAATGCAGGATAAGACTTCATGATAAGACAAATAAATAGAAGAGACTAAGTATTACAAAGACTTTTAGAAATAGAATAGACTAATAGAATAAGAAATAGAATAGACTAAGTATTAAAAAGCGCTAATACAAAACAGGTGGCCACATCGAGGTAATAAGCCAATGGTGGAACAGAGGTGAAGACAGGATGATAAAAGAAACAAGAAATAACACAAACACATTTTGCTTGTTGCCATGGGAACCACGATGCAAAGGAGGAATCAATGACACCACTTCAAGATATTTGTTAACAACAGGTAAGACAGTGTGGATAATAAAATGAGTCTTATTTTTATGGGTTTTTTTCCTTGGAATGGAGGGAGAGTCATGCTAGCCCATTTGTACCGGCCACATGCACATGTGTAGGTCAAACACCTATCTTGTCCACATGTACAACATCACTATGTATCACTTAGGATTTAAATTATGGTATGAAACTATTTACTTTATAAATATTAACCTAGGTGGTTTAGATTGACCAAATACTTCTGCCTAACTCACCCAATATGGGTTAACAAATGAAACAGTTTATACAAGCTGACTTGATTTGATTTGCTTGAACGGTTGTGTAATATGTTCTAGTAATTATTAAAAGAAATACATAAATTAAAGGTGATGAGCTAAACCAAGCACTATGATGAACTGCTTGGGTGAAAGGAGCTTTTGCTATCATCAGTTGGTATAAAAACTTCACAATCAAATAGTTACCACAGGAATAAAACAGTTCTCATTCTCTCCAGTTTCCCCTTTTCAGAAAGCTTTCCTCAAGTTTCATGCTATAACTACATGGCACAGGGGTTGCTCATCATTAAGCATCCTGGCATGTGGCTTTGAACATCTGAACATCTCTAAAGCTTGTCGACTCTGTGAAAACCAAAGCCAGGAATTCACTTTGATAAACATACATCTTTAGCCTTGATTAAACTAGAACACTACACAGCCTGCACAGTTGCTCCGCTTTTTGAATATCCCTCACCAGGGCTCCTCCTTCATACTTTATAAAAAGCTTTTAGAATTTCTGCCTCAAAAGTTTGGCATAGAAAGATGGAGAAAATCTTTTGGATGAAGAAGAGGGTTTTGCAGTGTAAAATTTATGCAAGTGGCTCTCTCAACTAGATTTCATGAACATTTCATGCTTATTTATGAATTCATTGTCATGAATAAAGCGATTGTCATGGATATTTATGAACTGCTTGTTATGAATAAGTATCACACTCATATCTCACAAGCTCTTCATTCATTTTGCTATGGTTTAGTGAGGAGATCAGGGAATTGTAGGCTGCATATTGACTGATACTTGTTGCCTACATAGCAGTCTTTCGTAGAAATGCAGTTCTCTCATCTCTGACTGCAAATTCACTGAATAAAAAAGACCTATTTTCCTGTGTAAAATATAGTTTGACTTACAATCATATCCTATTTGTATAATGTCCTTCTTCAGTCAATAAGTATAACAATAAAGTATATATAAACAGCTGATAAAAAATGAAGAACTGTCAAAGCAGCACTGTAAATGAGAGCATAGAGAATTGTGTATGCAGAACCATATATTGCATTCAGTCTAAGATTTCCAAATAAAAACATAAATTTCAACAACATCCCTTTAAGATATTTCCACGCATTTAGACCCTACTTATATTCTAGACAAGTTCATTATAGGCTGATGGTGGAAGAAGTAAGAAAAATATGTTGAAAAATGACAGAGAAATAGAAAAGGAAAAGCAGGAGCAGAAGAATAACGAGGGTGAAAGAGTGAGAGAGATGGAGAAAACTATTTGAAAATGATGTCTGATGCAGCTAATCCCAGAGAGCAGAAAAGAGAGGCGAGGTAGGGAATGACAGAGACGATGTAATGAGAGTCCTCTCTCTTTTTCTCTGTTTCTCTTTTCCTCTCTCTCATTGCTCTCTCCTCCCTCCATTCAGGCCTTTCTCAGTCATGCACTGCTTGATGGAGGGCCAATCAACTGGAAAAAGGGGACCAGACTTACTAACAAAGTACCGAGCACATACTTAGCCCTGCTCGCAGCTTTTCAGAGTAGTTACAAAATAGTGAGGGAAAGAAAGCGATTGGGAGAATGTTTCACAAATATTGTCATGTAAAGTAGATTTTCACTGTTTCATCAGACCAAATCGAGTACTCAAAAAATAGTGTACCAGTGCCAATAAATCGGCAACTCTAGCTTTCTAAACACTTCTACAGCAGATCATTATCAACCCCAGGGTTGTCCAATCACACACACCTATGTATATTATTTAGCTGAAGGCAGCTTTTCGGACCAGAAACTAGTCAAAGGGCTTGAAATTTTTTGAATTTTCACAGACCTAATTTTTCTTTAATTAGTGTACTGACTACATGGTTTATTTTTTTAAAAAGCAAACTGTATGATGAATGGACAGAAAAGTCAAATTTAATTCAAGTGTAATGTCTCATCTGCTCAAATTCTGTGACAATGGTCAAAAGTTGTACTGTGACTTGCCACTACATAACAAAACATAGGTATCTTATTTATAGCCATAAATGATAATAATCATTATGGTTAAATATTAAAAGGTTGTCACCATTTATTGTCAACTAATATTAACTGTTGTCACCATTCAGTCATGTTAGTTGCTTATCCAGATCTTCATAAAAGAAGGCCGTAGTCATTAACAGAGGCGAGTTTGGGAGTAGTATCACTGATTTAACTGCATAGCAGGACCGCAATGGCTTAAATGGTGTATGATGCTGTGGAAGGAGAGCACCCCTGGCCTTATATTGAGTCAATGTTTTCTCTGCAGGCTACCAAAACCAATAGTTATATCATGCACTGCGTTCACTCTCAGCCTAAAAATGTAGACATTTCAGCATTTAAGAAATGGTCATGGTCAATTGTGGTTTTGACAAATGGAGTGTGATTGAGCTAGCTAACAGTGGCATGTAATGTGGCTAACTGGCAAGCAAAGAATAATAATGTTTAATAAACTGTTAAAGATTTTAATTCTTAATACTACTGTAGTTCAGCATGGACTTGCATCCTTTTTCAGGAAACATGATTATTAAATAAGATCCAATGAAGTAACCTGCTACTTGAGTAGTCTTTTTACTAGATACTTTCTTAATAATTAGTAATGAGTAAAAATTTAAAATTACTACTTTTACTCTTACTTGAGTATTTATTATTTTAAAGTAACATTAATTTTTTACGTGAGTACAGTTTTTGGCTACTCTACTCACCTATAACCAGTTCACACCAACAATGTGTAATTTTTTTGCCTCATATTTCTCTTATCATTTTACGCTGGATGATAGTAGGCGTTCCTATCTTACATTATTGTTGGTTGCCATGGTTTCACTGGTAGTGCAGGGCTAGTGAAATATGGCCATACAAACTACATAGCTAGCTATGAACACAAATCAATTTGCCCATAAATTAAATGTTTTACTGATAAAATTGAAATGTCTTTCCCATTTTGACTGCAAATCAAATGCATTCTTGTAAAAAAAAAAAAAAAAAAACAGAAAGAAATGCATATGTAGAAATATAAAAAACAATGATGGATTATATCCTACCCACGTTAAATGTACCCAAAAAAGAATGGGAAAAAACCAGGGACTGATTCTGTTTGGGTATTAAAACCTTCAAGCCTGTAGTAGCATGGTGAGTATCACCAACTAGCTACAGGTTGGAACAAATATGTGGAACCAAAACTATCATCCCACGAACCATTCCATTGTTTTGCATCTTATTTGCATAAAGTTCATCTAGATAGCGTTCATTTAGACAGCACAGGTCAAAATTACACAGTTCACAAGGAACATCACCACACTTAACAAGGCAGAATAATATGCAACTGTTAAGCAAAATTGTGTATTGCAATGTGAACCATAACCTCTCATATGTATACATACAGTATGTAGCAGTGTGACAAGGCTTTATGATCTTGTCTGATCAGTTCAGTTCAGGTGGGTGTTGAGAGACGGAAGAGTGTTGAGCAGCCTGGTTGCCTAGGGGTGGAAATTAGGATGGTGTAGAGGCTTTTTTTGTCCTGTAGTCTCCGCAAGAAAATTGTCATGTGAATTATTTTTTTTTAACTAGGTCGATCTCTATGATGTGCATGCCAAATAACATGAAGTTCCTGATTATTGTTGCCATTGATGTGTAACAAACACTTATCACCAGTGTATACTAAATTTACTGTGTCTTTGGCTCTGTCCAAATGTAGATGCATCTTGGCCCCACAACCAAGTCACTTCCTTCCTGTACGCTGATTTGTCATTGTCACAGATGAGACCCTCCACTGGTGTGTCAGCAGCTCACTTGATATGATTTGAGGTTTTCAGCACAACCATGTGTCAGCAGAGTAAACAGCAGTGGAATGAGGACACAGCCCTGAGGGGCTCCAGTGCTCAATACTGGGGTGCTAGAATTGGTGCTGAGCTAATTGCAGACATTGTATATTATAATAATAATAATAATAATAATAATAATAATAATAATAGTAGTAGTCAAAAATACATAGCAAACCTAAATGTCAAATATACAAACATAAAACTTTAATAGAAAAATACAAACAGATTGACATGAAGATAAATTTGGATTTTTAAAAAATATAAATAACATTGCTATTCATTTTTATGTACATTTTTACATTTTACATTACATACATTAATTCATTTGTTGCCACATATATTTTTACATATAGTTCTACCACCAACCTGCTTTGGCACAAACCCGTAAAACTCCAAATTAAAAACTGGTTGTGTTAAAAGTTTGCAAACTAGTCATGAAAGTAAACCTAGCTATGAAACTAAGCAAACAGAAAGAGAGATTTGGTGATTCAGGGATTTTTTTTTTTTTAAAGTCTAAGAATCTTCTATTTATATAAGTCTAAGTCCCCAGTCATCAGTTATTATTATTGCATGATCTTACCCCCAACTGATTTATAACCCCACTGCTATTTATGCAAATAAATGTAGTCTTTCATGTACAATTTCTCACATGCCAAGCTGTATCTATAAATGCCTCAGATTTTGGCAGCCATTATTTGAATGCCACAGAAGAATTCGATGGTGTGCGGCACTTCTAATAAGCAGACAGCAGTGGGGGATTGTGGGTCGAAAAAAGACTTATACATTTTTGCAAGACTGAATTGTGGGTCTAGCCTAGTGGTTATAGCAGTGGCTTTACCAGGTTATTAAGTTGCTCTTAAGTAGTGTGAAAAGGTCACTGAACTTCAGATAAAGCAAACAGTAACATATATGGACCTAGTTTCATGTGAATAACTGGTAAATTGTCATGCAGTTTTAAAAGGAAATCGGCTGCTAGGTTGTTCTTGAAAAAATTGGAGACAGCCTTGAAGAGTTTTTTGTGAAGTTTTACTTCATTTAGCAACATCTAGTAATATAAAATGCCTTTGTGGCATTCAGTATTTTGGAAAATGAATGTTTGGAAATTTTCTGCTGACACATTAATGCATGTTTACGCCATACAATTTTTGGGCAGATTTTGCTGTCACAGACAAAAATTGCACATCATAAAATAATTCTTTAGTCATGACTTGAGATTGGCTGTCTTAGAATACATAATGTGACATACTCACCAGATTAAGTGGCACTACAACCAAAGACAGCCAACAACCAGTTCTGACAGTGTGGGAAATTTCTGATTCAAATCTCAGAGTTTTTTCCACTGCTATGACACTCATCTTAAGGCCACCAGTAGAAGGCCGGCATAGTATTACACGAAACTCATGGGACAGTTACAAATACAGTAGTGGAAATGGCAAGACATAAATGAAACATGCTAGTGGACAGCATCTTCACTTCGATGAAGTTAACATATCTGTTGTACACTTTGGTCAAGATTTTGTGATAAGTAATAATTTTAAAACGCTGATAAAATCACACAGTGTAAAAGACAAACTGGATATAAAATATATAACTGGAAAACTTATTTGAATATAAATTATATATCTGAAAACTTTGTTAAAACTTGCTTATTCAGTGTATTGCTGTATTGTTATTCTCCTTTGACTATGTGCAGTATATTTATACACATTGTTCCTGTTAATTATATCCTTTATTGAAAGGACATATTGAGTAATTACTATAATTATAGTTTTGTATTATAATCTAGTATAAATGTCTTACCAGAATAATGGGTGTGAATTCAGGAAATATGTAACTGAATGCTCAAATGCCATTAATCAATGAAAACAAACAAACAATCAGTCAAACAAGCAATAAAGTAAATACTGAGTAAAGTTTTTGACTATATTTTAGCTATCAGCCTGACTGAATGAAAATGTCAAAATGTTTTTATTCACTGCACCAGCGATGTAAACTTTAATAGATATGACGCACAGCTATAATTTGTGCTTTCAATGAATCTAACTGCCTTCTGAAGTATTTCTTCACACCCTGTGGTGTACATTCTTTTCCTGTTCCAGTGTGCCAGTTCAGAATAACAACATGGATGCCAATCTACTCGATTGCAAAAAAAAAAAATCTGACAAGTACCAGGTCTTCCCCCTTTTTCTCGCTGCCTATCTCTCCCTCTCTTTCTCTATCTCTCTCACTGAGACGTGCATAAATAGATGGGCAAGGGGCCTTACTGGCTGACAGGCTTTGAATAAATTTACACTTATTTCACTCTTTTATTGAAGTGAAATGCAGCATGTTGATCCAGTCCTTTAGGTTTGAGAGAGCAGCAAAAAGTACATTTTATCCTATTATTCTGAAGCTATGAGTCATAGGTGAAGCGATCATTTACAAATCATAGTCCTTGATGTGCGTATGAGGATTAAAGATTGCATATCATGTACAGTTCATAATCAATTCTAGCAGTGTCCATGCTTAAACCCTACTCCAACTCTAAAAGTGAGTTGAGCGCTTCAGATCTGTGTGTGTGTGTGTGTGTGTGTGTGTGTCATTTCTGCTTTCCCTGAGAAGCCTGGCATGTAATTTATTTAGCCAGTCCTGGCCCTGACGCCAACACCTATCGAAGTGTCACTGGGTGTGTGAGCAGGAAATTTGGAGGCCTTGGCTGTGAAAAAGATTTTAGCAGGGCTGTAGTAAGGAGGGGGGAGTGTCTAGGCAAGTAAAGAGAATAGGTTTAGACTCATCATGCGGCATGGATGAGTGGGTAAATGGTGTGAGGCAATTCTCCATGGCTGTGTGTCTAATGCCTTAAGAGCAAGGCTAATGTGCTTGCACATTGCTGTTTCTGTTTCCTGCCAGAACACAGGTGCCAGGGACAGGCTGATGAAAGCAGGAGGAAGGAGCAAAAGAAGGGAGGGAAGGGTAAAGGAGGAGAAATTAACAATCGCCGTCAGACAAGGGAGGGTGGCCATTACTTATCGTTACACTGTAGTCTATTTCTCTGTTCTTAATATATGTGTGAAGGTTTACACCTCCTGGGCATTTTTGTTGAAGATTACCTCCCGTGTTATGTAACACTCAACAGACGCCACCCTTCTGTTGTTACATCTCAATCTGTTTTCAATGGATGCAGATGAATAATTTACACTGGGGGTGATTTATCTTGTATAAAAGCCTCTTTAGCTAAGACGAGGATTGAATGAGCAACTAGGATATGGTGGGAAGCCACAGTGCATAGCCTATTTTTCTTATACCAAAAGACAAAAATGTACCAAATATAAGCAAACACATACAAATTAATGTCTCTATTATGTGAATATTATGCTTAATTTACAAACATCACATGGGCATGACCAGAGAAGCTGTCATGGACCCAGACTGTGTGAGGGGACCCAGGGGGGTGTAGTAGTCCATTGATACGCAGAATAGCATAGTCTGAAATAAGCCTATTTGATAAAACTACGCTCTACACTCACCTTCACAACCATATGTAGGTCTTCCCCAAACTGTTGCCACAAAAGTGGAAGCAAACAATTGTCTCGAATGTCTGTGTATGCTGCAGCATTAAGATTTCCCCGCACTGGAACTTATGGCCCAAACCTGTTCCAGCATGACAATGCCCCTGTGCACAAAGCACGATCCATAAAGACATGGTCTGCCAAGGCTGGAGTGGAAGAACTTGAGTGGCTTGCACAGAGCCCTGACCTCAACCCCACTCAACACCTTTGGGTTGAATTGGAATGCTGACTACGGAAAGCCTTCCCAGAAGAGTGGCAGGTAATATAACAGCAACGGCTAAATCTGAAACAGGATGTTCAAAAAGCACATATGGGTGTGATTGGTCAGGTGTCCACATAATTCTGGCCATATAGTGTATAATGCTCTAGGTCTCTGCTTTGTCTCCAACTCATAAGATATTATTTGT
The DNA here is from genome assembly GCF_027358585.1 of Pangasianodon hypophthalmus. Classification (NCBI taxonomy): domain Eukaryota; kingdom Metazoa; phylum Chordata; class Actinopteri; order Siluriformes; family Pangasiidae; genus Pangasianodon; species Pangasianodon hypophthalmus. The sequence goes on along the minus strand of NC_069732.1, from coordinate 11,219,552 downwards.
CCTACTTTGTAAAATGTTTTTTTTTCTTGCCAAGAGCTTCCATACACACTGAAATTTTGTGGCTAATTATAGGCATTTTCTAATATGTACAGGGTCTCTATGCTACAATCATATGACAAACTTCATTGCAAAATTTTGATTTTTTTTCTCAGATCAGCTCTCTCTATATCGACGGTTCACAATCTTAACTGTAAGTGACCCATATCTCTCTTTAATGTGAACACGCACCCCCAAAACACTCAGCATGCACACATCAATGTCAATATCACTGCAAAAATTACATATAGAAATAATAATAAAATAATAATAAAAATATATTTTAACATGGGCAAATTTATCTAATATTTCTTATCATGAGATCATTCAATCAGTTTGTAGATGATTTTACCCATTTCAAGGTTTAAATTTAAAAATACATCTGCCAAAAGAACAAGAGTATTTTAAGGTTCAAATGAGTATATTTGGTTTATTGTAATCTTATAATAAGAAATGCTAGAAAACTTGAGTTATATTCCAAATTTATTTTATTTGCTAAAATGTCATATTTTATAGTTTTTGCATGAGTTGCATACTTCATGCATCACATTTCAGTTGAAGCAACAGTTGATTGCGCCAGTAGCCCAAGCCTGCATCACAATTTACTCCGGAACAATTTACTCTGGAGGTCAGCAAACAGGTTGTCAGCTGTACATGATCAGGTTGAGAAGGCGAAAAAGGCCAGATGGCTAGCTTTTGCTGTTTTTGCCACTATTGTTGGCACTGCTGCGCTAAGTGATGTGTGACTATGGGAGAGGAGCCAGCAACAGTGGGACTGCAGTGTGGAGGAATTCACAAAATATATATATAGAGAATATTTCTCTCGTATTGTAGCCATGTTCATTTTTGGCCATGTTTTGCCATTTCTTGGGCAAGTATCAGTCGCAATCAAGTCATTTCAGATTACTATATCACCAATTACCCCACCCTTCCACTGCACATAGTCACATATAGTCCATTGTTATTAGGCTGCACAGCTGACACTGATGACAGTGATGGCACCATGCACACTGGAAAAAAGCCACTTGAATCTAATATATCCAGTCTAGCATCACATACAAACGTGGCTCAGGTTTGATTTGAAAAGATTGGATTTTTGTGTCCACACTGTCCCGAAACAAGTAGAACTCAGTGCCAGTGGTGAAGATGGGGTTGCATCTGCTGCCAACAAATCTAGTCCTTCTTGTTACTAATTTGTATGCCAGAAATACCCTTAAAATATACCTTGACCATGTTTGGATCAGTGCCAAAATGTAATCATTTCATCAGTAGCAAGAATACATCCATATAAATCCTAGATTTAAACTACTTATATTTTAGATATTGCGCTAACAAGAATTTTCTAGTGGTGGATTGAAAGACAGACTGATTTACCAATTTCAAAACTCTTCGGTATGAGTTCCTGAACATGAACATGTACGTTACATCTCTATATGACAAACAGGAAGAATGCTATTTAAGAAACACTATTTCAGACACTTGACCTTGACCCTGCTTGGATCAATTCCAAGATCTAGTTCAGAGGCATACAAATCAGATCTGTATCACAACATCTTATTTGTGTTATTTCAACCTGGTAATGCGAACATAGCCTTAGTTACCTTCATTCATTAGGCTGGATAAGTCAGGTGTATAAAGAAGAAAAGAAAAATAAGACTGTATATGTACACAATAAGAGTTATAGTCTGATTATGGGTCATTTATGGGTTATGTTTCCTTTGGCGGGCCTTCTTAAATGGGCCTTTTAAAATGCATGGCGGGTCTGTTTATAGACAGTAAAACAATACACTGTAAATGTTCAGAAGCATGTCCTTTTTTGTTCTTCTCACTGTCTGTAATGTTTTATTAGCCATTGAAAAACAGCTCCCTGTATCAGGCTCTCACATCATAAACATCTGTATATCTGGTTATGACAGTATTGATCTGTTTACACTATTATTAGGAATCCACTAGACCGATCAAATTTTTTCTTCATGTCCCTATGACCAATATTTAGTAATTATTTGTGACATTCATAGGTCACAGCCGGCAAATGGAAAGAAACCCTTCATCCAGTAAAGGTACAAGAAGATTGTTTATTGACTCCCATAAAGTCCTTATGAGTCATGTGTTATTATTTTTTTTCATAACTTCTCAGTATATTATCCAATGTTTTAAACACATTACTGACTGCAGTATAGATGCCAACAAAATCCCTTTATGCTGCAGTTTACTTGGTGTTTTCTATTTATTCTACCCTTCACATCTAAAATGCTTCTGACAGCAACACAATAACACTTGATATCACTAGTAAGCCAGCTATTTTCTCCAGTACATCTTTGGTTTTTGGCACTTCTAATAAGTAGACAGCAGCAGGGGATTGTGGGTTGGGAAGCATCACAAGGACAAGGATGGGAATTCAGTAAGACGTTATGCTCAGTTCACCTGATCTCTGCACAAAGCAATGACATTTCCAAGTGATGCTGGCACAAATGCTGGTCCCACTTGAGAGCACATGTTTTATTGATCAGTCTGAACTCAGTCGTTCTCTCCTTGCGTATACACACACACACACACACACCCACCCTTACGCAAGACTAGATTTAATGTAATGGTTGTAACAGTGATTGTAATTCTTCAAGTGGCTATTAAGCAGCGTGAAAAACTCATACAGCTTCAGAGTAGATCATATAATTAGCATTTTCATAGCTTCTCGCGGGCCCTAATAGCTTTGATAATAGCATGTTCTAAACTTTCTGAGAAGTCTTTATTCGATTCTGAATATTCAAACTTCATGTGTCACTTCACATCATCATTATTATATAATATCGTCTTAACTGTCACACATCTGCTTCCCTTATCCAAAGAATATGGATGTAAGGTGAAACTACATGAGGATGATTCCATGATTGGGCTGCCATTTAGCTCTCATAACTCAAACATTAAACTTTATTTTTCAAATCATTGTTAAACATTGAATCTAAGAAAATATACACTTGGGAAATATCCCAAATGTTTCATGGGGTGAATGTTTTACAAGGTTGAGTGAATGTTGTGCGAGATTAAAATGAATGAAACTACATTTTTTTCATGAGTTATAACAGTTGACTCAAGGAAAATGATGTTTCAAGCATGAGATGTTATATGAATTCATACATTAAGATTTTTTAAACTATGATTATATTTCAAGGTAAAGTGTAGTTATAGTGAGGTGGAACAGGAAATGCTGTTTCTTAAGTGTAGTAGATGGGTTTTATGTTATGATGGTGAGTCAAATGAAAACCTTCTTTTTTTTTTTTGCATTGTTTATTAAAATAGGGGTTGAAAAAGTTTGACGAGTATCCAGGTTCCTCTAGAGAGGGGGAAAAAAAACTTTGATTCAATTCTAATTTATGTCACACTTTTAAGGTTTTCATTTGACTCAACCTCATTTATCTGAAACGTGATTTTTTATGTTTTTTGTTTATCTGAAACATGCACACAGGTTGTTGTGAAGGACTTTACTTATGTTTAAAATGTCTTTTACCTTTACCTATACGGATTGTTAAATATCACTCAGAAACAAATAGCACCCCAATCATGGAGTCCCTATTTAGCAAAATATAAAAAATTGGGATTTTTTTTACTATACTGTATTTAAATCAAGTCAATTGACCTGCACAAGACACAGTCACAGATGAAGACAAACTGCATATTAAAGGTAGATATCATGCAAAAGCAGTCAGGTTGATAAATGAATGGAACGATAACCAAGTTTTAATCATGCATTCAAATTATTCATATTATATGAATTGAATCTTTAATAAATCATGAATCAGAGGTTCTATATATTATATATTTATACATGTATACTATATATTATATTTTACCAGAGGTTCTCCATCTTTTTTATGCCAGTGACCTCATTTTAAGGGCCCAAAGTTTTTAGCAGGCCTGAAATTGTAGGCTTACTACTTCATGGTGCATTACTAGTGTAAAATTCATGGTGCATTACTTATGCAAAATCCACAAAGTTTGGATTTTAACCAGGCCAGAGTGCACACTGCTGCAGTAGGCTATAGCCTGAAATATAGTCCATGTGCTGTTTAGATTATGGGGATACACTGCAAAATATAGCATGGGCATTATAATTTGTAATGTTTATAGCTAGAAACAAAAAAAAGACCCAATCAATCAACAAATAAATAAATGTCCATGCATTGAACTGATACCTTACAGCACAGTTCCTTCATCAGGAAGGTTTTGAGTCTGAATACCTTCCTTCATCATACATTATACTAAACGGCAGTTACTGTCTGTATCTAGGACCATTTAATGGCATTTATGGGACAGAGAAAAGAAAAGAGCTCTTTTAGTCTTTGGTATCGTACCAGAAAAGCCTCTGGATTCAGATACCCTTGGTGTTGGATGTGATAACAGCTGGCTTGCACATGGCTGTATTTCTGGGCATTTAGCCAGCCTTCTGAAGTATAAGAAGTGTGACTCTAAGATTAAGGTAGATGGTATGCTGTATATTCCCTACTCCAGTTCTTAGCCTGTCCCATAGCCTATACCAGGCCACGACAGGCATGAGCCAGATAATTAGCATTCTGTTGGGAGCCGTGATAAGACAAAAAGGTGGACTTGCTTGCTTGAGGCACTTTATGTTAAACCTCCTGACTAGGTCAACACCACTACCAGCATTTGAACACATACATGTTCATCTCTCTGCACAATAGTCAATTGGTGAAACTACCTGGTGTCATTTGATGGTTAATTAATCTTTTCTTTCTCGTTCAGCTGAAAAAGTACCTCTTTTGGCCGAAAAAGCGCAGTATTGAACCATTTAACTGACATCCACTATATAATTGTCTAATGAAAGCTAAGTCAAACATCGATTTTATTTCACAATAAAGACAGAAATTGAGGCCACCACAGCTTTCAAGCTGGAAAATAAAGACAAGACAAGTGATTAAAGTGAGATGGTGGAAGGAGGCGGGTCTTTCAGGGGTGTCAGTTAATACTGGAGAGTTCAAAACACCTACACCGTCAGTCATTCCAGATTCATTGTTGATAGGCTCATCTGCCATTTTTATTGGGAGAAAAAGGATGACTGCTCTTTGTAGGTATTTTTGAGTGATAAATTGTAGCAGCATACTAAAGGTTGGCAGGTCTGATAATGCCACCTTGCATGCTTAGACGAAACAAAAAAGAGAAACGGTATTATATGGATGAACTTTTAAAGAATGCAAAAGTGTGACATTTTGAGAAAATCAGTCTAATTAAAGTCATTCCCTATGCACTAGTATACACTGTGTGGACTAATGACACAGAAGCACTACCTCTTCTTACCTACTTGCTTCTAATGTGGTTGTGGCTTGAGAGTTTATTCTTTAGAGCATTTAAAATATTCATGAATAGAATCAGGGACTTAATTACATGACAGCAAACTGTGATAGAACAATCATTTAAACAATGATAAGATAGCTAAAAAGTACATTTAAAGTACATTTAACCTGTGAGCTATTACATATTCCTGAGGCTTTTAGCTGATCCACTGTGACAGCTAGCAGGAGGTGAATCTTAAACTCAGATATAGAATGTAACAAAGCTTTGTAGTTGATAATGCAGTGATTCAGACCTGTACTCTGTTCTACCTTCAACATGATTAATGCAGGAACTCTTAAAGAATACAACATAACATTATTCATAATGTCTTATAACATTATAAGAGATGTGAACTTCATAATTTCAGCAAATATTTGTTACTATTGCTATCCACTGCATCCACTGGGTTTTGGATGTAATCAGTTTTGAAATAAAATACTCAGACAGTTGCTGATGGTAGATTTTGCATATGAAATGCATGCCAACATTTTGAAAACAATATTCAGTTACAGTTTCTCTCATCTGCTTGAACACATCTGTTCATTCAGAAGTTTCCTTTTTCAAAGCAGTTCACACACAGGCCGAAAATGAACGTCACTGGCCAATACACATTATGTTTGCAAAATACTGTAACACTCACAAAACATTGAAAACATGCAACAAAAGCAAATATTTCCATCAAACACCACAAAATGCGCTCAAATGAATGTATTATTTCAACCAATCATTACACAATGGACAACAAAATACAAAATACAGCTATCAATATGAACCTGTTCAACCTTCATGTGTGCTGTATGCCTGTGCCATTTGTTGAATTTTACATAATCATAGTGTGTGCCAAAAAAAAGGCATGCAAGCATATCACAGGAGGAACAGTATTCTTTTCTCCAAAGGTGATTTTACCAGTCCTTACAAATCCTACTGCACTCTGCCCTTTTTACATATTTTTTAGATGCTCTGTTGAAATACTATAAAAAAAAGACACATTTTCCAAGAATTTTTTTTTTCCACTCATTTTTATTCTTGTGTGCGGGTCTTTCCATGCCCATGAAATGATGTTCACATGCAAGACTTACACAATTTAAACAAATTCAGACATTCATTATGGTATAGTTCTTGTATTGCATTGTTTATGGTATTACGTAACCAAAGAACTAACAGAATTTCACCCAAAATCAGAAATAATCATGTTTAGTCCATATGTTCCTGATGATTAGACCAGAGGTTCTCATCTACACTGAGGGAAAAAACCTCCTTGCGTGGAGTATTCATCCCTGGCAGCTCTCTGCACCTATTGCCAGGCAACCAGCATTCATTGCCTGCAGGAGGGACGTCTGGTCATATGGTCAGATATCGTACACTTCCATCTCCAAGCAGAGAAGAACTCCTCAATCGGGTTCAGAAAAGGAGAGTATGTAGGGAGGAACTGCATCATCTTACGAGGGTGTGCTGCAAACCGTTCATTCATAGGAAGATAGTGGTGGAAGACAACATTGTCCCAAATGATAACATAAAGAGTCATGTCAGGCCTCAACAGAAGAAGAAGAAGAAGAAGCCCTCTCTCTTCATGTGGCACCCCTCTGTCATGGCCTCTCTTTACAAATACATGCCTTTGGCCACTTTGATCCATGCTTGCAAATAGCAACTCAAAGGTGGCATCTTTTATAGTTGGTTGAGAACTGATTGCTGATTGAATAGTTGTGCAAAGGAGTTTCACACAGGTGCATTGCAGAATCATAATTATGCAAGTAATTGCTATTAGCTGTCAAAGGTTTTCCTTTTTTTTGACACAATTAATCCAATAGAGTGTTTGGTCTTTGGATGAGATGTGTGTTAGCTGTTTCTAAAAAGCATGTGAAAAATGTTTGGAACCAATGAAAAAGTGCTAACACATTTGCAAGAAAAGACTTCTGCTTTGCTAAGAAGTTGATGAACAAGTAGATCCCTGTTTAATTAAGTGCGTCTTAGCAATCGAGAAAGACTGAATTCATTGAATATATTAGTTAGTTGGTTGTTAGTGTCACAACAATGAAGGAATGAAGACAGTGAAAAAATGTATTCACAGTTTGGTTCACATACTGTAGACTGCAGTTCTAACTGTGTGAAAAGTGTGAACTGTGGTTAAAAAAAAAATAAATAAAAAATAACCTTGGTGCTGAAAAAAATGCAAAAACGGTAAAATGTCATTAAAAATATAGACTCTGGTTTAATTTCGTGTTTGTTAAGTAGCTAATTGCTATACATTCCAAAATTTAAACAGCTATAGATTTGAATTTGACGTTATTCAGTTTTCCAAAAGAGTACACAAATATTTCGAAAGTGGGCTGTAAAAGTACATATTTCTGCCAGTGGTAGAGCTCAAGTGAGAAATGAATGCCAGAAGTTTGACGTGTGTGTTCACTGAATGCATTTTGAGTCACGGCAATGAAAAATAATTCACAGTTTGGTCCACACAGAGTGCTGTTGTGCTAACTGTTTGAAAAGTTTGGAAAAAGTAAACTTGGTACTGTAAAATGCTTGCTAGCAAAATAAAAAATAAATAAATAAATAAAAATAAAAATAGTAAAAAAAAAAACAGAAAAACTGTAATAATAACAATAATAATAATAATAATGAGATAAGTTATCCATTATTGGAACACATTCATTATTTTTTGGCCATGATTAGGATGCATGTGGAGGCAGTGAGTTTACTAAATTGCATAGTTAATCATGGATTTAGGGACCTTATTGGAGTGCCAATTTCTAATTTCCTCTAGATGGTCTACATCGACTTTCTACACAAGACCCCTTCTACACAAGACTGCGCTTCATTGCTTGTACCTTTGTACGAAGTTGCTAATTAACTAACCCACAGATTTAACGATAACAAAAAGATTAACCTCATTGATTAATCCTTTTTCTGATGAAAGAGAAGAGACCTCTTTTATACACCGTAATTGATGGCTATTGAGGAAAGTTTTATGGCTGGAGCACAAAGCTATTACAGCACATAAAGTACACTATAGTCTAGTTCTTAAATGCTTGTCAAGTGTTCATCAGCTTCTCTCCTGAACACTACACACAGTAAAACAGTGCTGTGTTTTATTGAGAAGTGACTGTGAGATTGTATATTTTCTTCTAAAAACTGATTCATTTTAGGACTTTGATATTTAACTATTCATTTAATTTCTCCACACCAGCTCTATGATAATGTGAACTCATATAGTCATGTTTTAATGGCATATAATTGAATTAATTCCATCATGCACACCATTTATGTCCTGTCAGCACTGTGTATGTCATATTTCGCACCTTGGGTCCAGGAGAAATGTACTTTCATCTCACTGTGTACTGCACACTGTATATGGCTGTGATGACAATAATGATCTACTTAACTTGACTTGACCATTGTGAAATTAGAATGATTACAATTTTGCTTGGTCAACTACCATTCCTTCTCTGTTAAACATACATTCCCAGAATGTCTCAAAAACGACCTTTACTCTATTATAAACAAGCTCAAGAAAGAAACAGGACATTATTAACATAGTTTTAAATCACTTATTTACTTAAACACACTCTCTGTCTGTTAGATGTAAAGAAGCCATGTTGTCAGAGTCAATTACTCTCACAGCCTGAGTAAAGCTTTTTCCATTCGATCGAGCATCTCAGCTGTCCCATCTCTCACTCATTAATGAAAGGATCAATAGGCCACTCATCTATGTGTGCTTTACTGATAAAGAAAAGGGCAGTCAGTCCTGTCTGAGATTACTGCAGAACAAATAACTCATTCCTCAGCAAACCAAACACCTCTGTCCAGTCAGACATTTGAGTGGACGAATATCCAACACTTCCTCTACTTTTTCAAAAAAATTCTTTCCATAAAATTCCTCGGGTTCAGCAGCCTTTATCTAAATCTAAATATCTAACATGGGATAAACATAAGAAATAAAATATGCAGCACCTTGCAGAAGTATTCACCCCCCTTGATGTTATTACCTGGAATTGAAATTGACTTCATTGAGATTATTACCATTTGATTTACACTATATGTGTGACATTTGAAGGTGCAAATCATTTTTTTTATGATAACACAAACGTTAATTAAACAAAAAGCAATCAACATTGTTGGTTGCATAAGTATTCAATCAGTGGGTCAGTCCTTGGCAGAACCACCTTTGACTGCAATTACATCTGCATGTCTTCTGGGATATGTCTCTATCAGCTTTATTCTGCTTCTCCCATCTGAATTATGGATCTTTCCAGCTCCTTCAGAGTTATTGTTGGCCTCTTGGCCTTTCTGACTAACACCCTTCTTACTCAGTCACTTATTTTTGGTGGAGAGCTTCCTCTGGGCAGAGTCACAGTTGTGTCTTATTATTTCCATTTTTTAATAATGGATTTAATGGAGCCCTGTTGAATGCTCAAGGTTTGGGATTTTTTTTATAGCTGAACCATAATAGTTAATTGGTTTTCATGATGCTGTTTATTTAGGTATGTTCTCTAACAAACTGTGGGGCCTTCCAGGAACAGATATATTTATATTGAGGTCACAGCCACGGTGGTTTATTTGTAAATAATTTTGCAACCTCTATTGAATTTCTTCCAGTTGAATAATATAGGTGATTTTGTGCAGATTTATGATACATAATCCCAATTAAGTCCATTTCAGTTCCAGATTGTAAGACTACAAATCATGGAAAAGGGGTCCAAATGTCTGAGACTACACTGAAGTTCTGTTGTTGTTGTTTTTTTCATTTATAACTGTAAATAAACAAAACAGTTTGTTTATGATAAAGAAATAATTTATGAAAAGTTTATAGTTTATGAAAAGGAAATGTCCAATATCCTAAATATTCAATATTCAAGATTCTGTGTGATTTGTTGTTCACTGTTTAAATTTAAGCAAATCTGTGAAATCCTTGAAATTCATATAAATATTCTATAAAATTTTACTTTTCACTAAAGTTATTGCTGATAATATAATTTATAATTAAAAATTTTATATAAAAGCTTGCAAAATAGAAGCATTTTCTTTTGTAGTCTCAGACTTTTGGACCCCACTGTATGTCAATGAGTGAAAGAACGTACTATGCCTGACTGATTTCACTATTATATTAGTGTGCCACGGAGAGGTTGGTAGCACAGAAGGTTACATTTGAATCAATAACTTCTTATTGATCAGATGTTATTACAGTCTGTGGTTGGTTATGGAGACCTTAACGAAATTAGTAAAAAAAAATAAAAATAAAAAATCACTGCAAATTCTATAGACTAGCCCCATGTGAATCACGTCCTGCTGATAGTGATATAAAAATGAATGGCACTTTAAAGCCATGCTAATGGTGCATTAGTGATGTGGGGGAAGGCCTGCACAGTCTAGACAGAATAATCTGCATGCTGCAGACTTACTCATGATACTGTGAACATTTAGAGATTTGTACACTAGCTAACAAGCATTATTTGCTGCTTATTTTTTCAAAAGAAGTCTTAAAGTTAAAAACCTTTAAAAGTATGAATTTTTGAAATTAGTTTGTTTTTTAATAGTTTACACATTTATTCCATCATTTTATTTACAGCATTCAATTATGCATCAAGTTTTTGCAATCTATTTCATATTTGTCTGCTTATGTGGCCGATAATCATAAATGGTCCACCTCCACAGGGAAAAAATATGGAAATAATTGTGAAAAATTGCTTGAGCAATGGAAATATTGAAATGCTAGATTGTGCAGTCACAAATGTATGTTTGACATCACCTGTTTGAACCTACTTGCGTTCGTTCCTCAGAAACAAGCCATGCATAGACGTTATCCACTCTCTCTCTTGTTTGGCCCAATTTGAAACCAAAAACTACTGCACTGCTCAAAACCACTGTTACTGATGACTGACTTTTTCTCATTATTTTCTCATTATTCTCATTTCTCATTATTCTCACACTATATTTGTTGTAATTGTAGAGTTTTAATTCATGTTTTTTCTTGCTTTTTGTGTGTGCGTATATATATATGTATATTAGTGGTCCAGGGTTGGGGGTTCGATTCCTGCCTCTGACCTATGTGGGCAGAGTTTGCATGTTCTCCCTGTGCCTTGGGCATTTCCTCCAGGTACTCCAGTTTTCAGTGCAAAGACATGCATTGTAGACTGATCGGCATCTCTAAATTGCCTGTAGTTTGTGAATGAGTGTGTGTGCGTGTGTGCGATTGTGCCCTGTGATTGATACAACTAGTTTACCAATGTCTAATTTGTGTAAAGTTACATAGAATATTAGCGATTAGCTACATGGGCATACTATTCACCTTTCATGCTAATTTACCTTGTTCAGTGCCTGCTAATATCAGAGAAACAATTATTTGAATGTTATAGAGATACAATGAGGTCCAACAGTCTGAGACCACACTGAAATTCTGTTGTTGTTGTTTTCGTTGTCATTTGTACGAAAGGTCAGATATTCCTCGAGATTTATCCCTTCCACTGAAGAATGTGTTCAGATGACACTTCCTTGGTTTTGATCTAACGTGAATCTTCATGCTTTACACAAGCTTGTGGAGTCCATGCCAGCTTGAGTGCAAACTGTCATTAAACCCAAAAGGAGACGTACAAAACTAAAAAAATTTCAAATTCATGTAAATATTCTATAAAATTTTACTTTTCACTCATTACTGTTGATATAATTTATAATTAAACATTTTGTATTAAATTTGTAAAGCATGCAAACTAGAAGCATTTTCTTTAATGCTTTCTGACTTTTGCATCCCATTGTATAAAAATATAATATGTAAAAAATTGGTAAGCTACCTCAAAGTCATACATAAATATCAAATGTGCTGGGAATAGGCAGAAGCGATGCAGAGATGTGGCCTCATTTCTTGTTTGGCATCTTGATGGTCATATTCACAGGCCTGTCATCGTCAAAGAGAATCCATTATCTCTGTACAATCTCTGTGAGGCAAAGTCTGAAGATGCTTTTACATAGCCCTTCATCAGTGTCACTTTCTGACCACAGCACTGCTGCTCACTGAATAGTTTTGGTTTGGTTGTTCTCAGCAGTGCTAATGAGCTGTTTAAAAATCTCAGCAATGCCCACTACCATGTACGTGTTAGTTTAGAACAGTCCACCATGTTTTCTATGGTCAGTGGTGGTTCTGTGGTTTTCCCTGTTCTGGGATATATGAGGTAGACCGTGCCTAACTGTGAATAGCAAAAGATTGCGTATATTAGTAATTGTATAGGTACATGTAATTATACCTGATCCACTTATATCTTAGGGCTGTATTCAAAGTTGGCAACTTAAGTCAGGTTATTGTCAAAGGTTGTGTCAATATTTATGCAGGGAAAATTCCTAGCATTCAGAGTCGGGTTATTCAGATACTTAAATTGATTTTCTGAGTTCGCCATCAAATTATTAAAATCACCAGTGTTTAACTTGGACTTTAAACTTGGACTGTGGACTTTAAAAGTGACAATGCTAGTAATTCATTAATAGTGTCATATTTATGTGCTTAATTGCATTCCATTATGTTTTTGAGTCTATTTACAGCCTAAAACACACAGTAGAGTGTGACATATTGTGGTTACATCAAACTGTCAGACAGTGGCCCTGAACTTACTGCTCCTCACTTGAGCCGATATCACACATGAAAATTTGACTTCGGTTCAAAACTGAATTGCACGTAACTGAGACACGCCTCAGTTTTTGGTAAATAGCACCCTGCATGACCACCTCCCATGCTCCCAAGTAGCACTGAATACAGTGTGCAGTTTATTAAATCCTCACTGTGCACATTTAACAGAACTCTGAATATCCTCAGAATTTAAACTGCATATATCTCTTTAATTATACAACAGTTAGCTCTGGTCCACTAATTTGACTGGTTGAGTGGCATTCCAAGAGTGCTAATATTTACAATAACTGCACTGGGACGTTTCACTGTGTGTCACTCCACTCGTCTGTGTTCGCCATGTAAAATTCCACTTCGTAGTTCGAAACTGTTACTACAGTAGTATTAGCGAAATCATCAGCAGACATGGCAAACAATCATTTTCAGGAATATAACTTTTAACTTAAAATATCAAAGCTTGTCAGATGAGGATGAAAAAAGAAGAAGGGACACCAATTTTAGGAAGCACTTTTAACAGAAGCACCTTTAAAAGGAATGTACAAATCCAATGTGCGCTAGTTAGCTAGCTACTTGACGTGCTATAAAGTGAGTGTAGCTTCTTTGGGACCTATTTCTACTAGCAGAGCAACAGAACATTTGGGTCATTTTGGGTCTGAATTGTCACTTACTTGATATTAATTTCTTGCTTATAGAAATAGCGATATCATACTCGCAATCATATGGTCGCAATCATATTGCCCTGCTGTCTACGGCCAATTAACAGCTGTGCTGATGTTCACTATAACCACCCTCTTGCTTGTGCAATATTGTTTAAGTGATTGGAAGCTGTGAATGACAACAGTCAGTAACTGTTCATAACATTTATTAAATATATCAGGATATCTGTCTTAGGAGAATGGGTTCTAAACCATGCTGGAAATATTCAGGTTATCTGAGGACTCCATGCCTAGAGCTTAGCATTGAAAGAAAATGGGTCTGGGAGGTGGGTTAATTTCTCTCAGTCCAAAATAGATGGCTGAGGGAAGAAAGGAAATGTAACAGGGCAGGTGGAATGAAGTAATGATTTAATTTTTCATGTTTTAGGAGATATCATAGTTAATTTTCTTCACCACATGAGTATATAGCCTGGTAATCAGTTATAAATTTTCGCACGAATAAAAATCAATAGTTACCAAAAAAATGCATGTCTACTCCAACCCACCCGTCCAGAGCTACAAGCACCAGCTAAGAGCAAGAGGTACAGTATAAAAAGGTTGATTATTTTGCACTGCAGGCCTTTTTTTTATTCTGTATTCTGCAACAGAATCAGCTCAGTCACTCATATGTGACTAAAATGTGATTTTGTATTTTATGAATTCCAAACAAAAGTTCATGTCACTCAAATCATATTTGTTTTTTTCTGGATGGACTAAAATAGGTACAAACAAGTTAAACCAGGGAAATATATTGTGTTTTGTAAATATTCTGAGAATATATTTAAGTGATTTTTTAAGTGATTAATAAAAATGAAGCACAATCTCAGCAGATCTCAGATATGTCTGTGGTGAGGGAGTGAGTGAGTAACACGTGAGTCATCATCACTCACAAACACAATCTAAAACCATTAATGGTGTTGTCTTGGTGTGTCATTCCTGAACAATTACTATGTACTAATGTGACCAGTCTAATATTTCACACACTCTAATAACACTTTTCCATCAGAAGGTGTAGCAGGGAATTACCCATAATCCTTTACATTATTGCTTTTTCCACTGCTGAATTTGGATACCCTTCTTGTCCAGGTACCACGTGAGCTGAGCTGAGACATACGTGTGGAGCTAAAAATAGTGCAGGTCATCGATTGATCAAACACAGCTAAACAGACGTTCTGATTAATGTCTTTTTCTGCTCGTGCTTTTCTGAAATGCATCTCTACAGCACAAAAATCTTTAGCAGTAGACTAGTGTATGTCTATTGTGTCTGCTCACTAAGTTTCTCAATCTTTTCAAAAGTTCCCTTTCTGCCAATTTTAAATCATTTGAGTAGTTTTAAACACAAATTTAAAAGTCAGATTCATTTTAGTTATTTACCCGCAGTAACAATTTATCACTGTCTTGCTTCATCTTACATTTCTTCTCAGTGATCCAAGTAAAATTTGCCTTTTTCCTAGCTAGAGCAAATCCCAAATGGTTTCTTCTTCACATTCTTTGAGTCCTAGATATGATAGAACATAATGGAACTGAATGCTCTACTTAGTGCCTTCATGAATAGCATAGAAAGACATTTGAGATTCAGCCCCAGAAAATGCATGACTACTCGTGTTTTTTAACATCATCTGGTAAGGTTTGTGCTCAAACTCCTCCATTTTTTTTTTTTATACAAAAGATTAAACTATTGGCACACTTGTTTGTAATTGACACAAACTTACTGTGTCTCATGTTTACTAGTTCACTGTATGAGAGAGAAACGTGGCCATGCCAAGCACACTTTAACATGTTTATCTGAATTTTAAGTAGTATTTTCCTACTCTTGCCAACCAAGTCACCACCTAATAACCTTCAGAGAAGCTTCTCCTACTTTCATGGCTAGTTGTGTAATAGGAAGGAACCAGGATATGGATAGTCCTGGGTTCGGTGTTGAGGAAGCTACTTTGCAATTGTAACTTGTCTCGCCACAAGCTATTCATGATTTACAGTAGCTAAGCTACAGAAAAACTACCCTTTCTATAAAGTAGCTAGCTACACTATAAGCTACTAAGAAAAAGTAGTTAACTACACTGAAGTTAACAACACTTTCCCTACTGAATCTACTTTGTCAAATTGAGGAAAAAAGCAACTGTGACATTTGCATTTGTACAGCTAATTTATTGTAAAAAAAAAACATCGTGCATGCTTTGTACACGGTATTTGTACGCTAACAATAAATATATGGTTAAATGACATTGAATTAAATAGCTTTGTTTGTGTGTTTGCTGCAATATGAATAATAATGCTTGTCTTCATTGCTTGTTATTTCATACTGGCTGACATTTAGCTATTAGGCAAAATGCTTGAGGTTAGTTGTCATGCTCCAGTTACCTGCTTTGATAATTCACTGCTTTGTGGCATTAATTCAAGTGAAAATACTCAGCGCCTAACACTATCACCTCCTGATCAACAATAATAAAAAAATAAATAAGTAAAAAAGATAAAAAGTTCCTCAACTTTATGCATGGTCTTAAATTGGTTCCTATTGTATGGAAGTCAGCAGTACATAAACTATTGAAAATGTACAGTAGCTCATTACTGGAACAGCTACAGTATTATGAAAATAGCTCAGCTACTGCCACATTACTAAAACACAGTTATGTTAGTAGCACATTACTTGTAGCTAGCTACTCTTTAACACTGCCTTGGTTAATATTTGTTGCTGAGCTGTGGTGAGCCATGTTCCTTGCTGGTGAAGCCAAGCAGGACATGATAATTATGTTCATTACAGCTCATTAAACCATTGTACTGTATGTGTTGAATTCAAGCCTTCTAGGAATCCACTGTGTGTGATGAGATGTTGAAGGGGCTTCCTGGTTTTAATTAGGCATTTTAGATTAGGTGAAAGTTTGTTGAAAGTCCCAATTCTGTGGGATTTTCTTCTATGAATACTTAAGGACTAAATTAATATGACATATTATAATAGTAGACTGAGATAGCCACAGCCACAGTGATTGGTGATCATGACCATTGAAAGTTTTTCTTTTCCACTGCCTTGGGATTAATACTGCAAGAAACTACACTGTACATCTCTGAACCAAATCTCACTTCCCTTCAACAGCTTGATGCTCAGTGCTCAAACTGCCTTCTAAAGCATCTAAGGATGTGAAAGTCCCCAACACCCAGTCCATTAAACCTTTTTGACTGCTGACAAGGCACTACAAAAGTACTTTCCAGTTATCATGGGAATAACTGTGAAGATTTCAACTCCTGTCACTCCTCTGTCCCCTTAACCAAGAATTTTGAAACACATCGTTACTCTTCACTCTTCAGGCTCAATAATAGAAACACTGACTCTCAGTTTTACAAAACTTGATGCTGTGTCAAAATAATTATAGAGCTTACTATAAAAGTTCAAATTGTATAACAAATGATGTGCAACAAAAAATAGACTCTAAGGTTGTACAGCATTATCAGACCACGATCACATGACACCCGTCCATTCCAGTCTGTGAAAAGGTCAGTGTATAATGTCTTGAATGGAAGAGTGAAAGTTAGGGTGCCTTTCTCATGCATGAAAGTAAATGGAAAACGTCTTCAAAGTTAATTTAACATTTGTCAGGGTCCAGGCCTCCGCTCCCTTGGTAGGGATGTCTTAGTGTGACCGTTTCAGTCTCATTAAGTGCTTCTTATGAGAAATGACTTCCATTGGCTGGGTAAGTGACTCCAGTCATAACATTATGAGTTTGATTAAGAATTGCTCGGTGAACATCACATGGTAATGGAATTCGGGGGAAAATCGCTCGTAACAAATCGGCCAATACATCATGCAGGCTAGGTTAATTAGATGCTATTATGTAAACTAGCCATGTGCAAAAGAAATCATTACACTTCAGTCAGACGGCCCCCTTTATCTAAATTTTCAGTGCGTTGTTCTTACTTTGTTAAGTTGTCACTAAATCCATTAGCTGTTTCTGTCTCAAGTTTCTGGCATAGATCATGAAAGTTATCCCAAAGATATTTGTGCACAGTGTTTTATTAGTAAATTAGTAAAAAAAAAAAAAAAAACACACACACACACACACACACCACCACTGACACAGATTTTTCACATGGAATCCCTGAGAAAAAAGAAAAAAAAACCTACAAATGTCTGTTTACATTTACAACATTTAGCAGATGCCCTTATCCAGGGTGACTTGTAGAAGCACTTTGTAGTCTCTATGCAAAACACCTTAATGCTAGTTCTGTAATGTGCAGTGATGAGAGACATGAATGAATGTGGAAGCAGCACTATTCGGAAGCCGTGTCACACGCCAAGAGCTGCAGCATGTGCTGAGAAGGGAAATTCGAGATGAGGAAGTTCACTAGATCAGAATATTTTCAAGCTAAAACCCTGAGTAGTTTTTAGTAGATTACCTAAGTGATATATCAAGTGCTTAGTGAAAAAGTAGGGCTTTAGCCTTTGACGACAGCTGTTCGGACAGCCAGGGGAAGTTCATTCCACCACCTCATAGGTTGATAGGTTTGCTTCTGCCTTCGTAGGTAAGCATGAGTGTTTTAAATCTGATGTGGACAGCGATGGGAAGCCAGTGGAGGGAATGCAGAGGTGGTGTCATTCGGGGGTCTTGCAGCTGCATTCTGGAGCAAGGGTTGGATGGCGAACAGAGGCAGACCCATCAGGAGCAAGTTGCAGTAGTTCAGACTTGAGATGACAAGGGAATGAAGAAGCACCTGAGTGGCCTCTGTGGATAAGAATGGCTGGATCCATTGGCCTGATGTTGTAAAGGAGAAACCTGCATGACCATGCCAGTTTAGCGACGGGAGGTGAGAAGGATAGATAATTGTCTACAACTAGTGCAGTGCTTTTTAGCAGTGCAGTAGTTCAGATGGTGTGATCTGAGAGTAGTTGTCCAGGGAGATCACAAGATCTTGACATGGAGATGCATCTCCAGGGATATAGAACAGCTCAATCTTGCAATATAAGTCATGTCAGGGGAGATTTCTGCCAGACATGCAGAGATCCATGCAACTACTTGAGTGTCTGAGAGACACATTTATGAACCTTAAATCATTTTTCAAGGTACACTATATCCACATTTTCAAGTAGAAGAAACATAATAAAAGTACAAAAGGTACACCACGGTGACAGCAAGAGGATTTTTCTTCTGGAGAGTATAGTTTGCAGGCTTGTTGATGATGCAACTCATTTGCATCTGCCAAATTGGGTTTCTGTCTTCTTGTAAATGGAAATCATTCTCATTTGTTGACCTTTTCCAACAGCTTGTAATATAGACACATTATCCATTACATGACTTTGGCCATGTCCAATTTAATTCATTCCATTTGAGACAAATTCAATGAATTTCAGTTAATCTTTGTCCCTCTCTCAGTAAATTCATTTTTCATTTTTATGGTTATTTACACTCATTTTGCATCTTAGGATAAAACCATATTAATTTCATTACACAAGCTGGGAGATCAGATCTCTCACAGTTTACTAATGAGCTGTGATTAGAGTGGACTCAGAATCTCCAGAATCTCATTTATAAGATCTAAGGCCTGACTTCTAAATTATTCTTCAGAGCAAAGACATAGTGAGAACTGATGCCTTCATGAAAATAAATCAATCTTCCTACTAAATGAATTCCTAAAAGTCTGTCATTGTCTTAGACATTGATTGGATGTATTGTGAGATGATGCTCCATCAGCTCGGAAGCAACAGAGACAGACAGTATATACCATCTTGGCAGTGTATCATTGCACTGTATGGTTATAATGCCTTGGGCAAATCCAGTAGTAATTCAATCTATTTCAGCAGTCTCAAAGACTGAAGAAGCTGTGAGCCCACTTGACATTCAGGAGTGGAGAGGGTTGTATCTTTCACTAAACAGAACATCACACTTTCTACTCCATCAACAACTTTTAGGGGGAAAAAAGTGTTGAGTATTCCCAAGGCAGCTATCCACTTTACACTTTGCGCCACAGGTGGATGAAAGATTTTCTGCCGCTTGTTGTGTCCAGGTATGTTTTTTTTTTTTCAGTTGAAAAGAAGATATGTGTTTTTGAGACACTTGAGAGCCCTTAGATGCCATATAAAGAGGCAGATAGAGGGGAAAGGACTGATAAATGGCCATGAAATGCTGGCATGGCTGGGAGATTTGTTCAGGCAGCTTGTTGAAGAAGAGATTGCAATGTGGTGAAAAGGGATCTCACATGAGGCAGGTTGCAAATATTCTAAGATTTCCTGTAGGGACCACTGGATTTTATATCTTCCGATTTGTCCTCTCTAACATAACAAAAAAAAAAGCCAAAGTGGAAGAAGGATGTCATTTTCATTCATTTTTTTTATCTAGCACTTTTCCCTCAAAGCACACAATTTTGAGCCCCCAAATTCAGCCTATTCAAAGCTAATAACTGACACTTTGGGCACTGATAAGAATACAATTGCCTTGCATTTCATTCAGAAAAAGCCAGGACATTACAGATGTGTGGAATACAACAGTCAGGTTATGATACACAATTCCATTCCCCTGTCACTATTTTCAGAAACACAAAGCACCATGAATGCTTTTCCCATTCTATTCTATCTGTCATGCCAAGAAACACTTTGTATTGTGCACTTATAGCCGATGATGATGGTGCCATCAATGTGTAAATGCTGAGGTCTTTAAAAACATCCACTTTTGCACTGGAGTCTTTGCAGGATTACAATAATTTTTTTTTACATATTGCACATGCACAAGAGGCATAGTTCATACAAATGACAAAAATCGGCACTCAATAATATTATGAATAAATTACATAATGTTCATTACATGATGTTCATAACTAGCAGAAGAGCTCTTACGGCTTTTTCTTCATTTATATTTAATTGGAATTTAACTAGATAACACCAATGTAGATCACTCATGAGTAATGCGAACAAGGCGAGTGTACTCAACACACATTAGGTACTCATAGGCACTATGTAACTTTTGGTTATGAACATTTTAATTGGATATTACAGCATACACTTAACTATTTCCCCCTTTTACTCTTAATATCAGAGGCAAAAAATATAGACCCCTATATAAATATCTGGTTAAATTACAATATAGACAGACATTATCACATTATATGGTATGGCTGCCATAGCAAGATATATAACTACTATATTCTCCTCCCCCCTCCCCCTCCCTCTGAGCCTTATTTCCTGACTTCTTTTTCCAGATGACTGATAACTCAATTTGATCATGTATCTAAAGTGATGGACACATCTAAAGTTAATGTTCTTCTGACTGTCCAGACATTTGGCCTAGCAGAGCCCTGCTGTGTCATGTCTTATTAATATCCTCTGCTCTGCTGTGCCCCTTGTACACAGATTAGAAGGTAATTAACCTTTAAAGTAGGATGCTGGACAGACATTAACTATTTAGAGCACAGCGGGACATACTGGCCTTCTCCTTCTTTATATCTCCTCCTCTCCCTCTCTTTCTTCCTCTTTACTATAAACCACAGTATAAATTAATTTAAAAAACCAGTAGTCCATTATTTTACAGTACAGAAATTACCTTGTACTAGGTAAATTACATGCATAATAATTCCAGATAATGCACAATTCATACTGTGCATGATGCATAATCGAGTAGATAGTAACTTAAAAACTACTATGATGGAACTTGCCACAATGCAACAATCACTCAAACCTTTGTACTTATGTACTTTTCGTAAGCTCTACATATTTTGCATATGTATAATATGAGAAAAATACCAAATATACAGTAGAAAAGTATCCATGGTTAGACATAGCATTATTCATACCATTTACTTTTTAGGTGAGTGTTTATGAGTGAATAATTATCTAATGCAAAATTACACATTCCTTACCCACTTCAACCTACTCTTTTCAGTCAGATATGGATATACTTTAGCAGGTGCTGAAGTGATTTGCACCATACTTACTATGTATTTACACATTCACCTTGCATCAGATACTATTTGTAAGTACTACACAGGTTTCTTTTGAGTCATTATCGCATTACAAAGCAAACCATGTAAAAATTACTGCAATTATCACATACTTATCTATTAAATATTAGGTAGTTACTGCACTGTGAAATGCAGTGCTAAGTACAATTCTTTATTTTTACAGAGTTTTATAAAGAATGCAAGTTAATCAGTTACTAGAAATGTAGTTATGTTCTTAATAAATTGCAATTTAAGATATACCTTGTATTTAAGCAATATGATGAGTGAATCACTTTGACATTCAGGATGTTTAAAAAAAATAGTAATACATTTATTTAAAAAAAAGCATTACCACCACCATGAACAAGACTAGCTGTAATGAAGGGCAAGGCATTATAATGATTAGCTACTGACAATTCTTTCCATGATCATATTAATTTGATTACAGATTACAGAAGAAAATTTTAAATCTGTTTATAAACCGGAATGCACTGACATTTAAAAATCAAATAAAATTTTTTATAGGTTTTATAATGACTTAAAACAATTCCCAACCTCAATCCTTATTAAAATTCAGAAGATGCTGAAACCCTGGTTCATGCTTTCATAACCGAATGCTTGGATTTCTGTAATTACACCTGCACTGAAAATTCTGGTTAAAAACCTTAGACACCAACATACAGTATTTATAATTCATCCTTATTCACACCAAATGCTTAGGATATTTACACTGGCTACCAGTTTCACAGCAATTCAAATACAAACTTCTACTTATCACATATACAGTACATGGTCTGAGGATCTTAGTAACTGTTCTCAGTAACCATAATCTCAGTAACCTTCTCCTTAAAACTTACGTTTCTGCCAACGCTTTCCCTTCTCTTTTTCTATTTTCTTAAGCAACCTTGAGTGTGAGAAAGTTAATGAAATTATTTATTTATTTATTTATTTATTTATCTATCTATCTATCTATCTATCTGTTTATTTATTACTTGATAAATACATACTTTTACAAGGATATTTTCTCCTTGAATGAATCCTCTAAATAACTCACATGGCTGGTGGTCGTCGCTCATCATCCCCTCTCCCCTCAGAATATAAAGGTGCTGATTATTTGCCCTTCAAATCAAGGCACTGCTCCATTGAAAGTCATTATCATTTTATGACATTTATAATGTTCACATATATCACAGTCCAACACTTTGACACATGCATTACATTTACAGCATGTAAACCTTGTTGAGACCTTTTTAAACCCCGTGGTTCGACCCACAGCAGGGCCAATCATGCAGTGTTCTTTTCATCTATACACACACACACACAGAGAGAGAGAGAGAGAGAGAGAGAGAGAGAGAGAGACTCACACAGAAACATTTTCCTTGTGGAGCTTATTATGTGAGTGAGTTCGTACAGAGTCTGCAGGCCACATCTCATGTACGTGGCTGTATGGCTAGGAGTCATCATGTTTCATTCATAGACTAGCAGCCTTACATTCTCACCTTTTCACAGCCGCTATTGGTGCAGACAGAAAAGCTGCAACAAGTGAAAGGATAATAATGGAGATGCTCAGTGAGAGATAGGAGCTGTACGCTGCGTGAATAGCCAAAGAGAAACTGAAGAGGAAGCTGCAAGGAAAAGGGAAGGGGCATTCTGAAGCAAATGCACGGTCTTCTTCCTGAACCAATCTCATAAAAAGCTTGGGAAATCAATAAGTAGGAGAGATTTTGGATTTCGAGTAAATAGCATTGGAAGAGAAAACTACAAACTGGGTTTTAGGAATGAGTAACTTTTAATACAAGGTGGCTTATGTAAATTTGAATCAAATTCAAAAATATGCTCACGCTTCTAAATTTATAACAATTTGTATGGTTCAATTTGTAATTAAAGTTACAAAGGTTAAGGCTAAGATTAAAGGCAGAGGTAGTGTTTGTACATTTTCTTACAGAAAATTTTCATTATCTTCAGAATCTTCACCATCACTTGTTTGAATTTCTTGTGAGATCACGTTCTTCCACATTCTACATGTACAGTAACTCTCTCTTCTCTTCTCCCTCTCCTTCATGGCCAAAATTATTACAGATGTCCTGCCGAGTGACCTTCAACATGCAATGCATTAATGACACACCTACTTAGTGATTCTGATCAAGTCCACTTCACATGGGGTGTTATTTCTTAATTACAGTAATAAGATAATTAATAACAACACTCATAAGGTCATAACCTCTTGTCGCAGGATGGCCATTTAACAAGCAGGGTACAACATAAAATACTTAGACACAATAATGTGTATCTCATCTCCTCTCATTCCCCAGCGCTTCCTTCCTTCCTTCCCACCCCCAGGGCTGAATGACGGAGTGCCCTTGCTGGGTAATTATATTAGGTTTGGTGATGCGGGGTCATAAAACTTAAAGTAGTCTACCTGGAAATTGGCTTTCATCTGGGCTGTGCGTCTTGCTGTCATGTCGGAGAGCATTCTCAGCCCAGGGTCCCCTAGCCTCGTAAATATCACCATCATGCAAAATAAATAGAAAGAGAAAACAAATAGCACTAAATCACCCGCTTTACTAGTGTGATGCCAGCCTACGCATAGTAATTTACTGTGTTTTTTTGTCAGACTGCATGGTCAACGCGATAATGTACACTTTATTGTCGTCATAAAACCCTTCACCAACCCACATGATCTCCGGCAATCCTGTTCCGAGAGATGAGTAGGAATCAATAACTAGAAGAACGATCCTTCATCTCTAATGAGACTATCTGCTCAATCACTTTTGAATATTTGACATGCATTTGAATGTCAAGACATCCTTTTGACCGCTCTGATTCTCTTCTGTTCTTGCTCTCCTCTTCTGATGCACATACCGAGCGGATCCAGCTGGCTCTCTATTTTCCGGATGTTCTGCACAATACAGGGGGAAAATTTAATTAACCAGATCAATAGGGTACCATGGCAAAATGGAGATCCGATGAGGTTATGGTGTCTGCTTCAAATGCAAATTTGTTGGGGGCACTCACCACTGATTTTAACACTGCCCCTTCTGTAGTATACAAATTTCATGTTAATAGGTTACCGTGCCACAAGAAGGTTCGTCTGTTTTTCATTTTGTACCACTTGTAGATTTGAATGTAATCCCACCCCCAGGCTTTGTGTCTCAAGGAGGAAAAGGAGACAATAAAGGTGGGAGAAATTCTTGCTTTCTGTCAGTCATTCACTAAGGTTTGTCAGCGCTTACGGAAAGAGATAGCAATTACAAAATAACACATGCTACACTCTGGCACCCTCAAATGCCTTCCTGGATGAAGGGTCACCATTTTTAAACATAGGCTGTTGAACCCTGCCGACACACACACACACACACACACACACATTGCATTTTCAAGACTTCTTCCTCATAGCCTAGATACATATAAACGTGTTTACTTCTCCACTGCACGTTCATCTAATGACATACAGCATACTTTCACTGGGAGGCACCCCAGTATTCTCCAATAGCATTTTAAGTGTATTTAGCTAAGTCTAAAAGATGTATGTCATGAAGAAAAATTGCCGTTATAACAAATTTTCAGACAGTGTCTGTGGTGTAGTACAGCTTCTCACTTGAGTCAATATCGCAGAAGAAAAATGGAAAAAAAGTTCAAGGTCAGTGAGCATAACTCAGTTTTGGAAGAACTGTACCTCATGTGCAGAAATAGCAGATAGCTGTAGAATCTTGGGCAGCACAGTGACACAGCGGGCAGCATTGCCACCTCACAGCTCCATGATCCTCAGTGCAATCCTGAGCTCAAGTTACTGTGTGTGCAGAGTTTTACATGTTCCCCTCATGTTTGTGAGGCTTTTCTCTGGGTTTTCCTTCCAAAAACATGCTGGTAGGTCAAGCGTTGCCTCCTAGGTGTGAATGAGCATTGGAATATGTGTGTGTGTGTGTCTGTGTGTGTGTGTGTGTGTGTGAATGCATGGATCCAGGGTGTATTCCTGACTTGGCCCCAGTGTTATTGGGATAAGCTCTGGCTCCATCATAACCCCGACTAAAGAGGAATGAATGCATTCGACTTTCTGTACTTAATCCTGAGGTCTGAATAGCGACGTGTGTAATTTCAGTATTAACATCTCACTATTCAAATCTGAATATGACTTAGCTCAACTCTGAATACAACCCTTTGTGATTATCAATCTAAATACTAGGTTTGGGGTTGCTTTTCTGTACCAGTGTTATTCAGGTTGCTAGCTTAAATCTAGAAAATGTATATCTCCTATTTTTGTGTACATTAAGCACAAACATGAAGAGTTATAAAATCATTCATTCATTAAATATAATAATTATATTATATATATAATATATATTAGGTCAGTTCTATATAATAATTTTGGATAATATCCAACATTTCATTGTACTGTACACCCTGTATAAATCTCTGCACACATGTGGAGTGGACAATTTCATCGCTTGGAAGGGAGTCCCTATGACTTGTGTTTTGGTATTCAGCGACTGAATTGCTAGTGGAATTCATTTTACGATACTCTTTATTGTAAATAGGTCACTGCTGATATTAATTCGATGTGCCAAGGCAATTCCTGTGTTGTACCCCAAACCCTTTCCAAAGCTTCTGCATGATGCATACATTTGTGTGACAGACCGTCTAATGGCTTGTGCGGACACATCTGCAGTACTGTATACAGCGATAAGTGTATGTGTGTGTGATCTCTGTTGGACACTGAGCATGCCCAGAGGAACTCCGTCAAAGAAACCACATTGTTATCATATCAGCAAACAAGGGACTAAAGGCTGAATTCATATCACATAGCAGGTGGCAGATTTTGTGTTCTTTGCTGTCAAATATAATACAATGTACTAAAAATGCAAGAGAAAAATTAAAAATGAAAACAAACAAAAAACCCTACTAGTATGGCATAAAGACTAGTATGATGATAGGCCTTATGAATGATACTATGATTTCCTTTTCCTCCATTTTTTTTAATCTATTTTCTGCTGACAATGAAATGTGCAGACAACTTGATGTAGTCACTAAATCACAGATATGAAATTGTAATGTTTTAGTACATATTTAATTCTGTATTTTGACTTTTCAAATTAATAAAATAATGCCAATATTTTTTGTATATTCAGTATGCTTTTCTGTTAAGAAATGCAGTGACTGTTTGAAGGGTTAGATGACTGAGCACTGATTAGAGGTTAGAGGTCAGGTTAAGTGTTGTTCAAGTGTTAGGTGTTAAGATGCTCCTCAGATGACTGTGCAAAAAAAAATACTATTTTACTTTGCAACAGCAATACAATTAATTTGTATTGTTATATTTACTCATTTAATATTGGCCTCAAACCATTTTTTGTGTATTTACAGCACAAAACATGCATTTCAGGGTGATATATTGTGGCTACATCAAAATGTCCAACAGTGGCACTGGTCTTAATATTGCTTCACGCTCAGGCTGATATTCTGCAACACAAATGGGCTTAAGCTCATGGTCAGAATCACTCATACCCAATATAAGCCCCTGTTTTCAGCAGAGCTTGCCTGTGTGCGTAATTCTGACATAACAATCTTCGGAGAGTTTAAGTCTGTAGTTACTTCTTAATACCCATGTGCTCCATTTCTGTATTGACTCCTCACCTAATTCAACTCTGAATAAAACCCTTAGTGCATAGTGCATTGTGACTTTTCAGCACTTCTTTAATCCTCAGCTGGCAGAGCATTCAGATGCACTTGCACAGGGTCAAAAATGCAGTTTGCAGTTTTGGAGGAATCACACATATCACTTCCACTTCACCTCCTTCAGAGCAAAAGGTTATCATAACAGCCCTCTTCCCTGCTATTCCTCTCCCACTGAGTCTCCTTGGGTGTCAGTAGTTTTAATAGGAGTTAATTATCTCTAAGTGCCATCTTACATGGTTAGACTGGCTGCTAATCCATGGTACACTGACCTTACCACAAGGTTGTGCATTTCACTGTCAGGCCGATTAAATACATCTACATGAGGATTAACAAACTCCTAACAAAGAATAAAACGCAAACATAATAGCTTTATTATCCCTATGAGAGCTCTGTGACCTGAGAGAGTAGAAACAGAATTTCTTTTATATAGAGGATGCCATACAGCGAGACTGCATAAGCACAATAAACCTCTTTCATATTTCATTTTCCTCACAATATCCTTACAATGCTAACAAATGGTGCTATTGTGTAGACGTGCTGACGAGAGTGTGTGCAGCTGTGCTACTTTGAGTGTTATCGCTGATAACTTTGGAAATGCAAGTGAGGAAAGCAACGTGCAATTACGCTTTAATAGACTTTAATGTGTTTACTGCTGATAGCAACAATTACCTGTGCTTTTAGCACTGTCACATTATGTAAGTTTGTGAAACTTACTGTAGGGAAAAAAAGCATTACTGTCAGGCAAAATGTCTGTGTTGTAATAATAATAATAATAATATATTATTATTATTATTATTATTATTATTATTATTATTATTATTATTATTATTATTATTAATAATAATAATAATAATATTGTTGTTGTTTTGCATTTTGTACACATTTTATTTTCTGCTTGGAAAGACAGGTACAAAGACAGTTTTTTTTTTTTTTTAATAAATTAAGTCTGAAACAAAACAGCTATTTGATGTAATAATGATTTAACAAATGCCAAATTCTTGTCTCTTTAACTCTTGTTAAAATTCTGACCTGTGATATTTTCTTTCCATTCTAGTTTTTTTTTTTTAACTGTCCATTCTAGGTTTTTTTTTTTTTAATGTGTCTAAGATTTTCTACTTCTTACTTCTTGTCCCGGACTGCCAGGCTACTAGTTTCCTTCAGAATTAGTGGAGCACACCCCTATAGGTGTGATTGTGTGTGTGTGTATGGTGCCCTATGACCTGGTGTCCATCCAGGTTATATTCCACTTGTGCACATTGTTCCTGTGATAGACTCCAGATCCACCATTACGCTGACCAGGATAAAACATTTACTGAAGATGAATGAATGAATGAATGGATGGATGGATGGATGGATGGATGGATGAATGAAGTTGATTAGAAAATGATGGTGCTTTCAGTTTACAGTTAAATGGGCACATATAATCAAAACAGTCTCTTTGGTCACTGTATTAATGAGATAATCTGATTTCATTTCTTTATTTAACATATTTAGACAAATCTGAAGCTAAGCACTTCTGTACTCCATGGCTAGTGCAAGACACCTTCTATAAAGGTTCAGCGTTTATTAAAAAAATGATTGCTAACACAATTGTGATATTCTGGAACTGACAGGGTCGAGTACCCAGGCCTTCAGCGGTGCAGTCCAAGAGATAGGAAATGTCTGCTACCTGAGGAGGAAGCAGCAGCAGCACTCATACTAATAAGGTACAGGCCGGAGTCATCCAGCCAGAGGATTTATGATCCAGCTTGGAGGTCATCCAATCATTTATACATGCTCTGCAGGAAACATTAGATGAGCCCCAAACATCACTGCACAGGGTTATCTAAGGCTTAGTCATCCAGGCATTGGATTCTGAAGCTCCTAGTTAAAAGTGATAAAATATAGGTAACTGAGGCCATGTCATAGGTTTCTTTCTAACTTGTAACATGGACTAACGAAGTTCAATCATGGAATAGGGGCACATCTTGCTTGACTCTTTAAATCCAAGTCCCTCGATACTTTATTTATTTATTTCTGCCCACTCACCACAGATTTATGGCTGAATATCTTAAACTTGAAATTCATACAGCGTAAGTGAAGCAATGACTCGATTTAAGGTCCCAGGGACATCTCACACATTTGACAGGCTGGCTAGGCAGGTCAGCTGACTCCATCTCGAATCAGGGAATGAGGCTCGATGGCTGCTATACGGGTATGAAGCCTTTTTTTAGTATTGGGCTTTTTCTTTTATTTTCCATTTCACCAAAGCATAGACTTCACACCCTCTAATAAAGACATGGGTCATTGTTTTGTCCCATGATACACGGGGACGTGACACACATTTAAGTTTGGCTAGTATGGGACATTATAGTTCACCTTTGTTTCTTACCCTGGTGCAAGTGCTGGCTTAACAACTTTTATATTGCTTATCCATAAGGGAGCCATTTATCTCCCATATGTTTGGATGAATATTTTATCACCCTGTTACCATTCTAATTATTACCAGCTACTGGCTATCACTTTTTAACCATTTTATCTACAGTAATAAAAACATGAACTAGTTACAGTAGACTATAATTAAATACATATAAATAATTTGACTACCTAATCAGTAATTAATATGAGAGATATTCATATAAACAACAAACATATGCACAATACCAATCTGTAAGAACTATATCATGATGTAAATAAAAATTCAGACTTACCGAAGGGAAATGTTCTCGTAAGTATTAGATCACATATGCTGCATAGTAAATAATTTACTGTTTTTCTTTTTTTTTTTAATTCATTAGTCTTCTATGTCATGTGTGGGTTCAGTAGCCATGGGTGTTTAATTAATTAGCTTAAATGAGGCTGGTAATTACACTATAAATGTATCAAGGCAGAAATAACGCCCTCACATGTGTTTAAAGCTACATTGCTATTAGCTGTGAAGAATGCCAGGCATGACGCTGAATTAACTCCACAGTGACCTTCACATTATTCACTTATAAACAGTCTATCATACTACCTTCATTCATGAAATGGATAATCTTTCAAAATTGGCATGTCAAAAGTGCTTGCAAATATCATTATTTCACTAAACATTGTAATCTCTGTTGTCAGATTATGGCATATTACACTTATTCAATGTGGACCAGCATAACATGTTTATTAATTTACTGCTATAATATATGAAGGCCAAACTTGGACTCCCAAAAAACAACGTTTTGAAAACTAGAGTGTATTCTAAATAAGTTTAAAACACAGCGCTGCTGAAGGCTCAGTTCAGTCTGATTGGTCAGAAGGTGTTGATTAATTTTCTATACCAACTGCTCTGACATGAGTGCCAGCTGCAAAGATTTTATAATGCACTCATTTTACTACATTATAGTCTCTATAGTATCAGCTTACACTGGGACCTGTTTGTGTAACATGTAAGTGTTGATATGGTGACGTTTTCTGTGAGATGTTATTTGAAGTTTTTGGAAGGAGTCTCCTGTGTTAGCACTTTGTAATAGTCAGAGGTAAAGTCAGAGGTAAAGCTGTAATTTTCTTACAAGGGAATGTCTATAGGATGGAAGACTTAACAGTTTCTCTATAACTTGTCAAGCTGTGTTTTTTTACTTATTATTTTCATTCCTGAATAAATAAGACAATTTTAGCATTGGCAAATTGCTGTGGTATAAGAGGAATAAAACAGGATGAACGTACAGTAAAATTACAGTGCATACCTACATAAAAATTCTCCACACCCATTCAAATTGCAGATTGAAACCAAGGTAAATCGTGTCAGATCTTTTTCCAACTTTAATGTGATATAGCAATCAACAAAATTGAAGTGAAAAAACAAATAATTTTTTTTTTTTTTTTTTTTTTTGCGGGGGAAGAAAAACTTAAAATAATTTGGTTACATAAGTGTGCATGCCTTTTTCTAATGGGGTATGTGACAATGCTCAGAATTAACGAAATATATGAATGTATGAATCTATAAATGTAACAAAATGTACAATCAGGAAAGGGGTGCAAAGAATTTCTGAAACATTAGATGTACTATGGAACACCGTGAAGGTCATCATCAACAAGTGGAGAAAATGGGGCATTGATATTTCCAAGAACGGGATGTTTGTGTTGAATGTCCCTCCAAAATTGACAACAGGCCAAGATGAAAACTTATCAGTGAGGCTGCCAAGAGACCTATGGCAACATTAAAGGAGCTGCTGGAATATCTGGCAAATTCTGGTCACTCCCTTCATGTGACAACAATCTCTCATATTCTTCACATGTCTTGGCTATGGGGTAGGGTGGCTTGATGGAAGCCTTTTTTTCCACACACACAAAAAAAAACATCCAAGCCTGCTTAAATTTTCCCAAAACCATGTGACAAAATGTGTTATGGTCTGATGAAACCAAGATAGACCATACCCACAGTGAAGCATGGTGGTGGCAGCATTAGCTGGGACTGGGGCTCTAGTCAAGATAAAGAGAATCATGGTTAGCTCCAAGTCTATTTGGCACAAAACCTGCAAGCCTCTGCTAGACAGCTGAAAAATAAAGAAAAAACATCCAGCACCCAAGGCACAAATCCAAGACAACAAAGGAATGGCTTCAGAAGAAGAAGATCAATGTTTTGGAATGGTCTAGACAGAGCCCAGATCTAAATCCTATCGAAAACCTGTGGTATTACTTGAAGAGGGCTGTGCACAGGAGATTTGATAGAGTGGAATAAAATTGCCAAATCAAGATGTGCTAAGCTGGTAGACTTTTACCCAAATGTCTGAGTGCTGCATTAAGGTTTATTAATCTTGGTTTATTTTTTTACATTACGAAAACCTGCAATTTTAACCGGGGTGTGTGGAGTATTTATTTATTTATTTATTTATTTATTTATTTATTTATTTATTTATTTATTTATTATTTTAGTGTCATAAGATTTGAAGATCAGGATTATGTATCATTAGAAAAGCTTAAAATATTTATTTATTCCCTATAAAAAGACATTACCTTCTTTCTAAATTAAATAAATAATTAGTTTAGGCATAAACTCCTGTTTAATCTGCATTCACCATGTCTTTGTGTATGTTTGCACTGTATAGGAAAGCATGCTGGAGTTTTCCTGAAATCATGTCATGTGTCCAGTGTTGTTAGGTAGCGTGGTATACATAGCACTTGTGTTGCCTCTACAGAGATACAGAACTGCATGAAAAATGCAAAGCAAGCCAACTCAGGTTGGTGAGAAACCTGTAGCAAGAAATGCCTGAAGTATAACATATAGCATAAAAAATGGCAAAAAGTCTAAAGGCAGCTTGGAAACAGGGGATTAGTAGTCTTAACTGCACTAACACTGCAGATGTAATAGATCCAAAGTGGGCATGAACATGTGTGCTAAAGAAAAGTGTTAATATTTTATTAGAACAAATGATTGGGAACTTGTTTATAGTTTATGACCTGTCCACTTAACCAAGCAATGCATTATTAAAAATACAAGCCATTTTTATTACCTGAATAGTGCATTCGTGTTCAAGCATGTCTGCACAGTGATTTAGTCTTAGATTGAACACATTCCTACTGCCTTCTTAATCAAAGCGTGACACAAATATGGCTGCAATGTTGCATGACTCTGTCCTGATATGCACTGCTTATTTACTTGAGAATAAAACCATTTCCACTCCTGAACAAACCCTGTGACAAATCCTTTGTATTGCATTTTAAAAAGCTAGAAGGATAAAGCCTGTTTCCAGCTTTGAGATGTGTATGGATGATATGTATGATCAAGGGAAAACAAAATCCGCTGTGATGTTTTGATGAAAGGAACAGATCTAGGTCTTCAGCAAAAGACAAACAGGAAGAGGGAGAAGGAAGAACAAGCACTAGATTAGTTTTGTTTTCCAATCATTTACTCGTCTTCAACCATATTGATTAAAATCCCATAACCCTCCTTGGCTTTCCGATGCCCCTTCATCCAAACTCCTCCCGTCCCCATCATCTGTCTATCCTCAAGAGAAATAACTCATAAGCTCTCCCTCTTTCTATGACTATTAAAGATTCTCTGACAGAAAATCCTTCTTCTTGACCTCAAAGCTGAGCCTTTAATTCTTATGATAGCTATCAATCATTTGGTATGAGGGATAAAAAAAATTCCTGAACAAGACTTAAAGATATGGCTTTAAAATATATCATTCTCTGAGATGTCATTCATTGTCTAGTAGATTGGATTTTGTACGTGTTAGCCAAATCCTTGTTTGGCAGATACTTTGGCAAACACCCATTGTAAACTCACGTTAAAACATTATAGCCTCTTAAACGTTTTAATAAGGTGAGCAGTTAGGCAGTTAAGTATGACCCTTCCTTCTCAAATCAGCCAACCACCACCTTAACTGTCTGTTTATCATGTCTCTGTAGCTGGCCTGTAAATTATAAAACATTAAAACACATAACAGATAAAATACTAAGTGTGTCCATACACCCTGATATGCTTACATGGTGATTTGTCCCATTTGTGTAAAGGTAAAACCTATGCACAGATGAAATATAATCACTGATATATAAACATAAAAATCTTATCATTTTGGCATCTTTTTAAGATCTTTTGCTTGAAACATCCTTTTCCATGAGTCATTATAGGTTTAGGTTTATTACTATGGTTATGAAAAATGTACATTGTAGTTGTATCCCAAAGCATTCACTCAACCTGAACACGATCACCTCAGTAAAATATATGGAACATCCTACAAGTCACATGTTTAACAAGTTGCATCATCCAAATTTCCTAAAGATCATAGGAAGAAGAAAAGTTTTCTCATTTACTTTCTAAATTTTCTTTATTGTGAAATTATATTTATTATTTGTTTATATTAATATTTTAAACATAACTGTAAGTAAATCATTAGAATGTCCTTAATGCCCTTGTGCCATTAGTATGGAGGGCTAGTTAACCACATTTGTTGCACTTTTGTGATGATTAATTAACATGGATTCACCCTACAGAGTTACAATTTTATTCCTGTACAGTGTTTGCCAGGATCATTGAGTCCCCAAATGAAAACTTCAGGATCCTATTCTAGGTAAAATATTTCATACAAGCTTTTTATACCCTACCCTGTTAAGTGATCTAGTGCCATTTTTCACCTTATTACTGGTAATTATGGTGGATGATTAAAGAAGGCACTGAGGATGCAAATGGTAGAAAGGGCTGTATCAGCAGGGACACTCATCACATCCAAAAACTGTAGACCCCACTGTCTTTGTGATTTCAATTTATGTGTGTACTTACTTTGACCAAACAAACACACACACACACAGAAGCCCTGGAATATTAACCTCATTAGATGTATTTGCATTTGAGTTAAGAGGGAATTAAAGACGCAGCAGGGCAGGATTAAGAAACCACAGAGGAGGGCTGGAATACTGATGGCCACACCAGCAGACTACTTTCTCTTACTGAATCACTGCAGCTGCTGCAGAACCACTGCAACCATGGAAAGAGCAAAAGCAGAAGCATAAACCTTTTGTGTGCAATGCAGCAGTTAAACACCAATAGTCATATTTCCTCTATTATGCACATAGTAAAAAAAAGGAAGTCAAATAATGATATCCTATATTAAACTATTAAACACTGTCATTATATATATATATCTCAGTGTGTTTTTCCTGAGCACTGTCACCTCTGGCTTGCACGTTAGGGATCTAAATTTACTTCTGGATTTCTGTAAAGCTGCTCTGTGATATCTATTATTAAATATCTATTATTATATCTATTATTAAAAGCACAGGTTATAATTTTTTAAAGATTTTGATACACTGTATCTCTCTGGTGAGAAAACAGGTACTACAGACAGAAGAACCACTCTTATAGACTGGTCATAGAGAAAGGAATCGTTGCAATATAACAGTACTGCCTACATTTTGTAAACCATGGTCAAGAATACCATGGTCACCAGTATCAAACGATGTAACAGTATCAAAAGATGTTTGGACAGTCAGTGGCCCTTCTAAGGCCATTGACTATGGCATCAGTGATAATTCAATTTCCATTTTTTTTGGTTCTGATAGTATGTTTGATGCTTGTTCTGTGTCTGTCTTT
This sequence comes from Pangasianodon hypophthalmus, assembly GCF_027358585.1. Classification (NCBI taxonomy): domain Eukaryota; kingdom Metazoa; phylum Chordata; class Actinopteri; order Siluriformes; family Pangasiidae; genus Pangasianodon; species Pangasianodon hypophthalmus. The sequence goes on along the minus strand of NC_069732.1, from coordinate 11,184,232 downwards.
TGTTTTATTGTTTTAATTTTTTTTTTCATTGTTCAGTAAATTTGTCTGCTGGTTGTGGCTTTGGTTTGATACATTATGCTTTTTCTAAACTTATAATTACGTATATTTTCAAAAATCAGTTTGCTTGATCTGGTTACATTCTCTAGAAAGGTAAGAGGAAGGTCAAATGGGTAAACAGTGTGTAAATAGAATCAGCGAAGCTAACTTAGTTAGTGAGGAAAGTATGTGAGCATAAAGCATATCATCTTCCTTGAAAGAGGTTACTTATGAAATTCTGTACTTTTTATGGTGGCTACATATCAAAATAAGCTACTTACTGGAAAGACTCTAGAGAGACAGAAGAATGTGAAGGAAATTCTAGTGCACAGTTGTCTAAAAATGTAGCTCGTTACCTTGGCTTGTGCTTCATTCACTGATATTAGTGTTAGTACTCCCAGAGCTCTCCAGGAACACTCCTGTAGTCATCCTCTACTGTACAAAGGGTCACCTTATAAAGAAAACCTGGTCACTTGATTCTTGGCATTCTTAAGAGGATCCTGAAAGGCAGCCTAGTTCTCTCCAAGACAGTCATCCAAGTTTGTGCTTGGGTTCATGTGTTTTTTGCACTACTCCGTTATGATCTGAGTCCTGAACCACTTTGGAAGGATGGTACTGTATCATCTCCAGTCTTGAACACACGTTGGACATGACCTTTCCCTAGGACTAGATTTGGATGATGTTCTAGATTAGAGGTTAGTTCTGACCCCTTGGTAAGCTCTTCAGGCTCCATTATGGGAGTTACAGTGCAATTGTAAATGTTCAAATGTAAATTTTCATTTTGACACAAAACCATCGATACATCATTTAAAACTTAACAAATAGTTTCTACTGATGCTATATGGAATTTACATGCCTCAACATATCCAAGCAAAATTGGGAATCATTCTGGTAACCTTGGCTGTAGAAAAACCATCGACTTGAAATCCAATGGGGTTTCCCCGCACAGGTTTGTATCCTGTTCGTGACGAGTTCGCGTTTGGGGCAGTCGTGGCCTAATGGATAGAGAGTCGGACTTGCAACCCGAAGGTGAACCTGAAGGTTGTGGGTTTGAGTCTCAGGTCCGGCAGGGATTGTAGGTGGGGGGAGTGAGTGACCAGCGCTCTCTTCCACCCTCAACACCACGACTGAGGCGAGACCCTTGAGCAAGGCACCGAACCCCCAACTGCTCCCCGGGTGCCGCAGCAAAAAAGGCTGCCCACTGCTCCGGGTGTGTGTTCACGGTGTGTTCACGGTGTGTTCACGGTGTGTTCACGGTGTGTGTTCACTACTGTGTGTGTGCACTTGGATGGGTTAAATGCAGAGCACAAATTCCGAGTATGGGTCACCATACTTGGCCACAAGTCATTTCACTTCACTTCAAAAAACGCATCAGAAATTTTAAAATAAATATCTGTAAATATGTTTTGTTTCTTTATTTGTTTGTTTTAGATTTTGTCACTTTTAAAATGTTTGTTAATATATGTTTTGTGTCACAGTTTTGGTCCTAAAATTTTGGTCCTAAAATTTTTAGCATATAGTTTTTTTATTTGTTTGTTTGTTTTTGTAATATCTGGGGAAATAAGGTAATAATAATAATAATAATAATAATAATAATAAGCACTAACCAATTAGATTTTTTTTTCCAGGAAAAAATAGGGATTAGGATCAAGCTTCAAATTCAGAAAGTGTTCTAACATCTAAACTCACCAAATGTTAATACTTTTCATTTTTTCCAAGTGTCGGATTTTTAAATTCCTAAAAAAAAAAAAATCCATTTAATAGTTTGACTGACCACCAGGATTCTGCTTATCAACTCTATTTTACACAGTCCACTACTTGCCAAACTTTCTCCATTCCAATCTCTTGCAAGGAGGAGTGATTTTGCTGGACTTCATATGAATGAAGTTCATTGAAAATCTATTGTTAATCTCATCCCTTGGCCAAATTTATTCAGTTACATTTCATACAATTTTCTACAAGCCCTATTTTGTATTGGACCTTTCTTGCTTGACTGTTTTCCAAATCAATGTTTCCCAATCAAAAACAGTCAACGTTTACTTCTGTATTTCATAAGCGTGTGGAGGAGTACTGAAGCACTACACAAAAAGATCATTAGTTTGTGTTAATGAGCACTTTTTTTTTCTTGGCTTGTTCAAAATCTACCACATTATTGAAAAGCAAGAGAATACAGATTTTAATTAATTTGATAGTGGGTCATACTATTGCTGCATTAATTATGTGTTGTGTGGAAAATCTTTTATTTTAGGCAGCATGTGCTTCAGCAAAGAACATTATGGTTCTTGCACAGGGGAGAAAAATTACTGCAAAATCATACTTAAGTGAAATTAAAGGTAATGTGTCAAAATCCTACTCAATTAAAAGAGGCAGTATCCGCCAAAAATATACTTCAGTGAAAGGTAAATGTTGCTACTTTACAATGTAGTCCACTATTCAAAGTGAATTTTTTAACTGAAGAAATTAAGTTAATGCCATATTTTCAGGTGAAAGGTGACTTTTATTACTTATCTAAAACTGTTAGAAGATGAGTTTCATTTTAAAGCAACTACATTGTTTTGCCTGAACATCATCTCTGTAAGTTTGTTGGTCATATGCATGACTAACCCTTCACAGTTCAATAATAAATTAATCAGAAGTAAAATGTCACGTAAATAGCCAAGTTATGTTCGCTAGTGGAATCGACAATAGGCTAACCTAACATTAGTTTAAAAATAAATAAATAAAAATAATAAAAATAAAGAACAGTCTAACACTTAAATACAGCGAGTTAGTTTTTAGCAAATTAGTGAAACTTACCTCAACATGATTTTTTTCAAATTATATGAGGTTCATGCCTTCTAGGGAGGCAAAGAGTGTTTGCTTACGTCAGCTTATTGAAACATTTTACTGAGGTAGGGCCAGGATGCTTATCCTCAAGTTCCACACTGCAGTCTGTGGCTTATTCATCTTCAGACGCATAGTGATAGCTAAAGCGTAAGCAAACACTCTTTGCTACATTGTGGAGCAGATGACGAATTTACATGATTCCTGATAGTTTTTTCTACATCAGTAAAATTGAGTGGATGCTAAAGTGAGCCCATTAGATTGTTATATAGCATACAGAGTAAAGAAGACACCATTGTGATTTGTAATTTGTAGGTACTTTGAAGGTATAAATAAAAATATAAGGAGTTATTTTTTCTTGGAAAAATAATTAAGTACAATTATTCAACTTCAATATTACTCAAGTAAAGTTTAAATATACCAGAATAATACTTAAGCACAGTAACAGTACATTACATCTTCACCCCTGTTCACACAGTACAAGCACAGTACACCCCTGTCCAAGCAGATACTTTCCAGATTTTAGATGCAACATTAAAGCCCTCAGAGCATGAATTAATTTTCTAATGGAATTTTAGTGTAATGTTGTCTAAAAGCTTTACAAAAAAGTTGTAAAAGACAATTTATGTGTCTCTGTAAATCTAAATACTACTCTCCATAGCGGATATTTTCCAGACTTTAGATGTAACACTAAAGCTCTCAGTACGTGAAGTAATTCTCTAATGGAATTTTAGTGTAATATTGTGTGAAACTGTTACAAAAAAGTTGTAAAAGTTGTGTAAAAAAAAAAAGAATGTGTGCAGTGACAGCAAATCTACTGCTGTAGGTGAACCTAACTGAATCAGTGAAGAAGAAGCTCATAATAGGAACTGCAATATTATTGCTTCAGAAAACACAAAATATGCAAATGTGTCTTCATCTACTCTACGTGCATAGCTTATGAAAAATCTCCAGGCACCAGCAACTCAGCAACTGTTTTATCCCACTGGGAGGCTGTCGAGGGCCAAATGCAAAACTTGTGCCTTTGGTTAGCTTTCTGTATTTCCATGGAGGCCTGTGACAGTCTGGATTTAAGGGCACAATCCAGTAACTTGGAGTGTTTAATTATATGCCCACCACTAAGTAGATTGGCAATCAAACCTTTTTCTTATTCTCTTCAGCTCAAAACAGCACATTGTGGTATCTTGGAGCAATTTCCATCTCGCAATGCAGCTTGGCACAACTCATTAACAAATCCAAACCCAGGACTATCCGCAGCCTGGCTGAGTTTGTGTGTTGCTATCCTATCACAAACTGTAAGACTGCCCATGAAAGTAGGAGGAGTTATCTGCAGGTTGTCAGGTGGTGACCAGTGATAGGCATGATTAGGAAAATACTACTCAAAAATAATTTCTCATTTGCTATTAAAATGTGCATGGCACTGACATGTTTCTGTTACGGGATGAAGTATTAAGCAAGAAACGCAGCAAGTTTGTTGTAATGGAACTGTGTGTGTACCAAAGCACAATGGTGCCAAAACCTAAATCTTACTGAAAATAAAACTTTCCCCTCATCTTTTGTGAAAATACAAAAGGAGTTTAAGGGCAAATTTACCAATGCTTAAAAACAACAAAAATACCCTAACGCATTTGTGGCTGAATCTCAAATGACGTTCTACACTACGCATGAGGGCACTACATAGAGCACATCACCATTATGTTGCACTCTTTATAGGGTGCAAACAAAATAGATAATAAGACATTTGGGATTGGACCTAACTTCAAAGGAAAGAAATATCAAGCTAAAGGTCAAGCTAAATATTTAGAAGAAAACATCACTGTGGGTAAATGAATGAAAACGAATATGACACTTTGGAAAAGGCTGTGATGTTGCCTCTTTAAGCTGCCAAAAAAAAACCCTTTTGAAAAGTGAGAGGAACGTTGGCACAGTGACTACGCTACTGAAGATTTTTGGGCACGTAGACAGGTGACTACCTGAAATGGTCTGCACTATTTTTAAATCTCTGCTTGCATTGTACCTGGGCATGAAAAGTAAGCAAATTCAGCACAGGTAAAAAGGTCCAGCACGATTCATGTAGAGGTGGAAATAGTGACAAAATACAATATCACAGGTAATTTTACATTCAGTGGAAAAATGCTATCACATGTATATGTTGAGATGCAAGGACAGGGTCAATTCAGGTCTTCTAATGCCTGCTCCCTAACTGGCAGATATGCCTAAATAAAAATAAGGCATTTTATCCCAAATGTGACCTTTAAAAACAATGTCAGGTTTTGTTGAGCCATTGGTTCACTGTTCTGTTTATGCTCTGTTCATTTTTACGCTCATATTTCCACTCAAACACATCAGGGTAGGCCTGGACTAATTTAAAGATATTTTCCTTTGGAAACAGAAGCTGCTTGTTTGTTTGTTTGTTTGTTTGTTTGTTTGTTTGTTTGTTGATTGATTGATTTTTTTACTGATTCTATAACAGCCACCCCTATGATATAATAAAGCTTTATTGGGTCAAGCATGGTGGTTTATAAAGCAATTATATTTTCTAGCATTATTTCAGTCTTTCCACAGTAGAATTATATCAGAGAATTTGATATAAGCACTCTATTTGCAATGGCCAATTTATAAATAAATAAATAAATAAATAAATAAATAATCAGGGGAGGTGGAGGGCTTGGAGCTGTAGCTATGCCTATTTTTGATGTAGCTAGCTAACTTTTTTCCCCAGATGTCATTAAATTGCTCTCAAAATTTCACAGGAGAAATCTAAAAGTAATCTTAGAAGTAGAACATCTAGGTTGCCTAAATAAATTGACATGAAAAGTGAGATGAAAAATATTATAGAAATTAAAATAGATTTTTCACCATCTCATCAACTCAGAACACATTGTACTAGTTAACTGGTTAAAAAGGGCTATTTTCCTGGACAAGGCCCAATACCAGACTTTGTAATGTATGCATTCAGATTTTTCAAGATTATTGACAATAGGCATCATGATTGGTATCATCTCACAACATACTGTAAATCCAAAGTGAAAGGATAAGGAGGATAGAAATTTTACAAACCACGTGATTCTGTTCCACAGTTGAATTGTTTTATATTACAGAGTTTGAGAAGTGAGGTTAGTTCCTTCATTCATTCATCTTCAGTAATCATTTTATCCAGGTCAGGGTCACAGTGAATCCTATCCCGGGAGCATGTTTTTGGGACGTGAGAGGAAACCGGAGAACCTGGAGGAAACTCAAACAGACACGTGAACACATGAAAGTCTGCACAGAAATAGCCCTGTGCCACTGTGCCGCCCATTAATTAATTAGAATGTAAAATATTTAATAAAAACCCCAATAGCCCAGTAGCAGATCAAATATGGAAAAAAAAAAACCATTTTGAATAAGTAGCACGCAAACTAATTTTGGAAAGTGCCATCTAAAAAATGTTTCTACAAAATTCATATCAAAGGAATCTACCTTTACATTTACTAAATATAATTCTACTTCAGTGTGTTATATCTTGAACAGTGTGAATTGCATCTACAATATGTATTTGACATTATGGTTTTTAAGCCGAACCATTGGTCCATTTGCACTAGATGGGAAAGTACTTTCCTCTGACAGCAGACCTATAAGCAGTGCACAATTACTCCTCCCCCATGACCTTTCATGTATTTAATGAAGCCTTTCATACGCTCAACACAATCTTGCAGCTTTGTGCGGCTCTCTAGCCAAGCTATTACTCCAGCAGCCGACCCTATTTTAGCCATTTGGAAAAATCTCACAAGCTTTAATATTTTTTTGTGATATGTTCACGCTTCCCTTCTCATCTCCTTCTCTCTCTGTCTCTCTCTCTTTCTTATTCTCTTCTTTCTTCCACCCTTCTTTCTATCTTGATTATTCTTTCTCTCTTACTCACACACATACACTACTGCCACCTCTCCCTTGGTGGGTTCCACATACATGTGCTGTAATGGGATAGAGAAGCCCTGGGTTGTCTGCACGCTTCCATTATTTCAGATTGATGAAGCAGGAGAGTGAGAAAGCAGCAGAAGCACAGCATGCTAAAATAGGAAAGCCATCCTGTGCCATTCGGGCTGCTCTCTTAGTCACTGGCCGAACCTGCTCTTCTTCTGTCTATCAGCTGCATGCTGGGCCTGCACTGTACGCGTTTAATGGCTTTGGATGCGTCATAGTCTGACCTCTCTCTCTTTCTGTCTCTCTGTCTCTCTCTCTCTGTCTCTCTCTATCTCTCTCTCTTAGACACACAGAGAAAATTTGAATCACACAAGGAAATAATGGAGTTCTCTGTAAAATGAAGTTAATCTGTATTGTCTCTCAAGCTAAGTGCCTTTCTTCAAAGTGAAGCAATTAGGCCTGCAGAGCTAAGACACATTAAAATCAGTATTTTATCCAGTCCAAGTCAAACTTTGTCTGTGCTTCACAAGTGTTTCTGTGGATGGTGCCGGTTTCGGTAGAGATGTGGGCATGGAAGCAGCAGTGAACCGAAATCTTCTTTGCTGAAAAAGTTTGTCTGAAAGTTTTGTCACGCTGAATGTCACATAGCTGTCATTCCAGAGTATTATTATAATGGCTTGTCTGCTCCGCTGTGGAAACACATAGTCACAGTTGTCCCTGTATAATCATCATTACAGCACAGGAGAAGACTGAAGTGGAATTATCATTAAGTGTTGGTGCATGTTTAGATTTTGGAGTAGTTCCTGCCGCTTGAGGCATAATGCTAAATAAAGCTCTTGATCTTGAATATTGTCTCCTTCCTCTCTTAGCATTTGAATTGCCTAGACTGCTTGATCCCTGGATGCAGGCTTCAAATGATCATATGTGTGTGTTTAATTAATGCCTGGGGAAGGTGGTGGTAAGTGTTCAGTAGCCTTTTTTCTGAGTAGTGTTGGCCCACTCAAATCAGGAAATATTATTACTGATGAAAAGCTGCCTTGGCATTGACGAAATGAGAAACTTATATGAAGAAGATGAGAGTGAAGTAAAGATAGAAAAAATGTGTACATAATGGAAAATATTCCATTTGTCAGAGTGAAATCACTGAAAATACTCTAATTAACCCAGTTATTAGCGGAGCAATAAAAGCATTTTTCAGCACCTGCCAACATTCTGAACATTAAAGAGGAATCTATGTTTATTTTTTTGCCCTTCATTCTTTTGCTACTTGTCTTTCAACCAAAAGGCATACTGGTTTTAGATTTTTGTATTAGCTAAACTTCAGTGTTAATTAAGATCTACCTTTGTGTACCTTTCACTTACAAGTGTATGTAAAAGGAAAAGGAAATTCTGGATAAAAGAAGTGGGTAGGGCAATTTCTGAAAACATGACCATTCAGGTAGAAATCGAGTAGCTAGCAGATCATTGAGATCAGGGTCCATATTTAAGCTGTCAGAATGGAAACGGCTGGAATGCGTTTGCAACATTTGTTGAATAGCAAATGTGCTCCCAGTGTTTTATTCTACAGCACTGGGGCTTTTCAGTATGTTGTTTCTTATCACGCTGTTATCACACTATTTATCTTTGCAGTACTCACTCATTGTGGAAAGCTGTAATATGCCAAAGAACAGCAAGCCTCGTGGCATCATCATCATCATCATCATAATAATAATAATAATAATAATAATAATCCTTTTGCACCTCATTCACCAGATCGGAAGCAAATCTTCATTTATTCATTCATTCATTCATTCATTCATTCAGCACTTTATCCTGGTCAGGTTCGAGGTGGATCCGGATCCTGTCCAGGGAGCACCAGGCCCTTGATGGGAATACACCCTAGCCAGTCCATCAAAAAGCACCATGCACACACACACACACACACACACACACACATATACACACAATTCAAGCACCTCCTTCTGCTGTTTGGGATTTACAGTAAGTTACATAAATCACTGGAAATGGAAACTCTCTCTCTTTCTCTGTTTAATGAGACAAAACATTCATTATCTTCTGATTCTGTCATGATTCAGTCATGCTATTTTTAATTTTGAATTAACCCTCAGCATTTCTTTTTCATTCCATGGCTTGCATATTGAAGTATCTTTTGTTCTGTGACCTGCCTCTCTGGGAAAAGAGAGACACGAACATTTCTGAGCATAATCTCAGCAGAGAAAAAAATGTGTCCTGCCATAGAGGCAAAGACAAGTGCATAATAAAGAACAAACTTTTAGCCTCACTGAATAGTCAGAAGCTTGTTTTATTCAGCAGGAGATATAAAGTGGTCATTGCACTCTGTCTTCTGCTCCCTGCCTCGCTAAAGCTCTCTTTATCTTTTTCACTCTTTCTGTCTTTCTCCATCTCTCTCTCTTCTCTCTCCATCTCTCTCTCTCTCTCTCTCAGCTCTGGAGTGACTCATCAGCGAGGCATCCAGTGAGATGTTGAATAATGTATGGGCCAGCACACAGTGCACACAATGCAATCACACACACACACACACACACGAGTCTATGCACAAGCTCGTGTTGGACGGCCTGACTGATTCTGTACAGCCTGTTCTATTTATTATCAGCCAGAGGTTTTCACTCAGCTGTGCTAAAGTTCCTTGATTCCCACTTAACCTCTGCCTCTCTCACGTAGATTCTTATCAGCAACACGTAGTGGAACTCAAACGTATATACACAAAAGTAACTATACACATCTGCTTAACATTTTATACACATCCACTAATTTAAACAACTTCTCATGTTTTGATATCTAATTCCAAGTGGATTTCCATTTATCCAGGTCTATATCTTTGTCTTTTCAGCAATATAGTTGGAATCATGGAAACATGGTGGTGCAATTCTGCCTCATAGCACTGCACTTTTGAATGTTGTTTTCATGTCTGTGTGGTTTCCTCTGCATTCTCTGGTTTCATCCGACCTCCCAAAAACATACTGATAGGTGGATTCACGACTCTAAATTGTCCCAGTGTGTGTGTTTTATCCTGTCAGAGTCACTGTGGGTGCACATGAGGCACAAATACACCCTGAATGGGATGGCATTCCATCCCAGGGCATCTCTCTCATACACACACACACACACACACACACGCACACACACGTTGAATTGAGTGAACACTGACTGAGCAGCAGTGCTCAACTCTTCTTCCAGCAGCTTCTGTGAACCATGTTGCACCTATTGTCCCTGGTGTGTCCTACAATCACCAGCATAGTAAAAGGTTACTACCAGGGTCACTGCTGTGCTCCAACATCTGCCCTCCGCCCTTCCCTTTTCTCTTTTGCCCTTGGTAATCAGAACAGCTTCCAGAGGAGAGCTACAGCATTTCATTTAACCTCATCAGCACCTTTCTTTCCCACTTATACACCTCATTACACACACCACAAGCATACACACATCACAGCACCACACATAAATAATTCTTATACATAGCTGCCTCTGAAGCACTCAGGTAAAGCTGTGTTCTCTGACACCACAGATCTCCAGCTCAAATAGTCTGAGAGCCAATTACAAGCTTTCCAGGCCAGAAGCCTGCAGATTTGTACACACTCTGCCTTATGGAAATGGATTGCAGACTGTCTTGTCACTCAGAAAATAACTTTAAAATCTGATTCCTGGGATTCCCTATTAACTTTTTAGAATAAGTCTGGCTGGGTAGACAGAGCTCCCTTGAGGACAGTGCACTACTTTTGCATGCACTGTTTCTCAGCATTTGGGTTTTTTTTTTTTTTTTTGGCACATAGTGATGCTTGAGATGCCTGTCACTGTGGTTTTGCATTTGAAGTTTAAATCAAGGCCAGTGCATTTTAAACGACAAAAAATATCTCAGTACATTTTCAGAAACTAATGTATGTTATCAATAGTGAAACAATCAAAATGGCATTTTTCAATTTGATATATGTAAATGTGAACTTTCATTTTTTTATTGATTTTTTGCCTCTAAGAACAATTTTTTTTTAAAGTTATTTTTCTTTCTTCCACAATCTGGTCATGTTTTGTGTCTATGCTTTGTGTCTATGTTCCATTTCTGAAAGTTGGTTTTCAGTGTCAGTAAACCGTAAACACGTTTTATGGTTATTTTTCACCCCTTTCCTCCAGCCATGTGAAGGTTTTGTTTTAGGCCTTGTGAAAGCTGTTTGCTGTTGACTCTTGACCGCTCACAGTAAAGGGCTTGAACCTTGAGTTTGTTTCAGCTTCTTATGCCTTATACATACCTATGTGTAAAATGAGTAAATGAGTAAATAAGAGTTTTTTTTTTTTTTAAACTCTCTAGAGATCTTAATCAGGCACATTCACGGCAATTAAATATGGTGTGTCTAGGGGATACAAACTTTTGAGCTTGCTGATAAAGAAAACTGCTTAGTCTTGAGTGCTTTAATATTTAGCTATGTGCTGACAGATTTTAAATAGAAAAACATCATATTTTTTCAAACACCTTACAAAATAGAGGTGCAATTTTCATTTTTTTCACCAAGAAACCAAATATTGATGTATATTTAATTTGGATGTGGGCTGTAGCCTGTTTAATCAACATGATCTCATGAGAAATTGGTATGAAGTCAAATGATCAAGGATGATATGCTTGGATATATAAATTAAGTCACAAGATAACGTAAAAACATTATCCCCACCTCTAAAGTTAACTAAAACCTCTTCATTCATGCTTTATCCTGGTCAGGGTCATGTCAGCTCTGGAGCTTGTCCCAGGAACACTGGGGATATATGCTGCATGGGAAGCTAGTCCATTGCACCATGTACACACATTCACACATTTATTCACACCTAGGGGCGATTTTTAGTGTACTCAACCCGCCTACCAGCATGCTTTTGGGAGTATGGATGTGGGGAGAACATGTGAAACCCCACACAGATAGTAATCCAAGCTTAAGATCAAGCTGGATGCCCTGGAGATGTGAGGTGGCAACACTACCCACTGCTCCACCATGGCACCAATCAAAACCCTTGTATCTTTCAAAAACAAATTCAGTAACAAACCTTCAAGGGTGAGGCCATGTTTATTTTATGAATGTATATTACCAATTCCTTGCACAACTGTGTGTGTACACCATATACAAACACTTTCCACTTAACATGATGTGGTGTCTTATTAATACACAACTCTTGACTTGTACATGGATAGCATGAAAACCCAGATTCACAGATATGCCAGTGCATGCACGTTACTCTGACACTGCAATGTTCTAATCTCCTCTATGCTGATGAGAAAAGGGTTAAAAACTGTCAGCTTAAAGTTTGTTCAGACTCCAATTTACCAAGTGCACTAGGATTTACATTTAGACACTTTGACTACTGCTAACCTTTTTCACAGTTGTTAATAATTTGAGTACATTTTAGGAACTCTCTTTTACTGCAGCAGGACTACCAGAATGAAGTGATATAGAATAGCACTCTATAGAGCCGGGTTAAGTATAAACATAGCCAAAAAATCCCCAAACGATTAGGATTGACAAAGCCATCCTGGTGACTGTTTTTCTTATGAAGCACTGAAAGCTTTTGATGCAGATAATTTAAAACATAAGCACAAAGAAACAGGGAAGAAAGTCAATGAATAGGAAGAACAGAGGAAATGTCTGGGATTTTGATGGACAATGAATAGAACTGCATGAGATGCTGTTATTTGTATGAGACTCTGAGAACAGCATAAGCAGAGAGAAGACGCAGGTGCTAAACAAATTCAAGGGGGGCTGTATTCATACTTACATTTTAAAGATCCTTCAATATCTACGAAGAAGTTTCTCCATATTCGGAGTCATGCTACACAGGCTTAATTTTATATTCTGAGCAAGTTATTCAGATTATTGAAATTATTTGAGCAAAGTTCATTCCTTCAAGGTTGCCAGGTATTTGCAGGGGTAGTCTTTTGGCAGGAGCTTTTCAATAGCGTCTAGACAACCCCATTTAAATCAAATTCATCTTTATGCTTGCAAAAAAAGGAGGATAGAAAACGAACTGATAAAGCATGTCACTGTTAACTGACATATGAGTTGGAAAAAGCGAGACACAATTAAAAAACAGTTTAGACTAACACAAGACTAACAAATTCAAACAAGAAAAACTAAAATAATACCTATTCATAACCAAATATATTTTGTTGAACTACGGTCTCTGAAGCCATCTCCCTATAACTTCTGCATGTGCATGAAATTAAGAAAAAAAAAGGTTTTGTGGCCTCTTCTTTCAAGAATGGTGAGCTGAGACAGATGCAAATGCAGTCTAGTGTGGCAAATGCAGTTGCGTGGACCCGACATCTTCAGAGCTTTGTAAATTAACATTATAAAAGGTGTGTTACAATGTGCACAAATTCGGTATTAACTCCTCTTCATGCAAACTTAGCTTAACTCTGGTGAGTTATCACTCAACTGAATACTTAATGATTTGAAATTTAAATTCCAACAATGTCTATTGTGCGTGTACATCTTTTGTAGGAGGACCTTCATGGCAAATGTGAAAGTTTGAAGGCTGCAATTTTGAATTTTTCCACATTTTTTTGTGTCACAACCTGTAATTGAAATCATCATATTTGGGATTTTTACCATCCGATTTATGCAATGTATCTAAGATTTGAAGGTATAAATATTTTTTATTGTGACACAAGGGTTAATGAAACAAAAAAATCCCCCTTTTCTAACGCATTCAGTTTCTTGGTTTTGAACCACTCCAGTGTAGCTTTGGCCATAAGATTATGGTCATTGTCCTGTTGGAAGGTAAACCCTGTCTCAAGAAAAATTGGATTTTTCTTCAAGGATTGCCCTGTATATGGCTTCCTCCAGCCTGCTCTCAACCTTGACCAGTTTCCCAGTGCTTGCTGATGAAAATCATCCCCATAACATGACGTTATCACCACTGTGGTGATGGCATTCTCAATATAATGAACACTGCTGGGTTTCTACCAAATATAGCCAAAATGCCAAAAGATGAATTTTGGTCCCATCAGACCAGAGAATCTTTTTTCCACATATTTGCTCATGTTGGGTTGCATTTTCCTGTGAACATTTTCTCCATCTGAGCTATGGAATCTCTCCACCTTCCATAGAGTCTCTCCACCTTCAGAGTTGCCCTTAGCCTCTTGGTTGCTTGTCTGATTAATGCCCTCCTTATCCAGTCCAGGCATAGTTGTGTAGTCTTTACATTTTTTAAATAATGGATTTAGTAGTGCTCTGCAGGTTGTTAAAAGTTTTTACCAAACCCTGATTGATACTTTTCCAGAACATTGTCCCAGAATTGTTTTGATAACTTTTTTAATTTGTAAATAATTTTGTCTCAACACCCACTTCAAATTCAAGGGGGTGAATACTTACAGTATGTAAGGCACTGTATACATATTAATGTCAAATTCATATGATGTTTATGTTAACATTTTGTGAATAAGCAGTAAGGTTTAGCTGTAAGGTGTTGCATGGGGGTGTAGGGAAGTATCTGGGCATCCTTCTCTGTGCCACAACTGTCACGTCTCTCCTGTTGGAAATAGCTGTTGCGTTCCATGTGTGTAGGTGGGAGAAGGTTGCTGGAAATCTGGCTGGCGGAAAATCATTGTAAGAACAAAGAAGTGCAAGGTGCAGGCCTGAACAAGGCCTCAGCACTGATGAAGACTGACACGTGCTGGAGCCTCAGGGGTCTCGGGCTTCTGATTACCACAGACACCACCGATATCATCTGTCTATGGTGAGCCACCCACAGGTCACCTTCAGAGTGCCTAATCTCATTCTCTTTCTCTCTCTCTCTCTCTCTCTCTCCTTCTTTTGCCTTCCCCTTAGTGTTAAATTGTATTTGACCAGAAACATGGGTATACACATTAGGTGTAGCTTTCCAGCCTGGCTTATTATTCAGTTTGAGAAAAACCTCTAGGGTACTATGATGTGCAGTGTTTGCACTGCATGTATTATGTTTCTTATATTGGTCTCAGGAGTGCTTTTATTCACAAAAACGCATATAAACTATTTCATTAGTGCATGGTTTAATATAATGGATTATCATTTATGAGGGAGCCTGTCCTGAAATTAGATTTACACTCTATTAACACATCTCTACCTGTGTTAACCTTTAAACACAGTGCGAGCTAAGTAAAACAAATTGACCGACTCTTACAAGCAGTCCATTAGGAGATTGAGGGAGTCTCACTCATTAAAGAGCCAAAGCTATTTATTTGTCTATTTCCTTATCAGAGGTAGTTTATCTTGTGGTCACTGAGACCCGAAGGTCGATAGCATTCTCTCTCTCTCTCTCTCTCTCTCTCTCACCTTAATCTGTAAAGGCATTACACCCAGAAAACTGAGCATAAGGACCAGCATAAATCAATTGGCCTTTCATGCTGCTGGAGGACAGGCAGAAAGAGGAAAGGTGTGAGACTCTGTACCTGCATTATTGCTGCAGATAGCCTGCTCACTGTCCTTTCCCCCAAACTCCTGCCAAATCCATACTTAAAATGTTCTGAGGTGAGGGAGATGATGTTTACAAATGGTGGAGCTCAAACCTCAATCTCTGCCCTCTCCCATGAATGGCAAGAGTTCCTTCTCTCTCTCTCTCCCTCTCTCTCTCTCTCTCTCTCTCCACTACACAGATCACAGTTCGAACACCAGAATCCCAGCCAGGATTCATGTAAGAGCTGAGATGGCGTGAGAAAGGAAGTGCATTTAGCAGAGTAGAGATTTTGAATTGTAGTCTTCAGGATGGATTTTAACATTTATCATTTGCCTAATTTTAGCATAATGTTACCATGACTCAATATTTTCAATATTATTAAAATATATTTCATAATTGACTTTCAAAAAGTAAGATTTCCTTGGTAGTAGCACAAATACATTATGTAGGCTTCCAGACTTGTTACTAAAAGCTTTTATATTTTTTAAATTATTACAGTTAATGATTATTTAGCATGAAATGCTGCGAATTAAGGTATAAAACACAATGGAGCATCTGTTATAAGCAAAATAATCAACAATGGGGTCACGTGATGCTTTGTGTCGGGCAATTACCAGCCGAGTTGATTAGTTTCCTATAACAGCATATCCTAAACTGTTTTATCCCTCTTAAATCATCAAAAATTATTTAATATTATTAAAAACACGACACACTGTATTTTTCAGTCCACACAAGTTATCTATCACTTATGTTATAGCAGCTATAAACATTTGTACCCTCACCAGCCTTACCAAACTCTCACCTCTTCACCTCTTTTTTCCCTTTCTTGAAACTAATACACCTAAAAATATAAATAAATAAATAAATAAATAAATCATAAAGTGCCAAGTTCTCTGTTCGGAAGACTTTCCTATGGTGGAAAACTTACTGACCGTTACAAAGTGGTGGTTTTTTTTTTTATAGCGTTCTCCTGTAAGCCATGGAACAGTATGTATAAAATTTTGAAAAATAGCAGAGACATTATGTCTCGCTGGGTTAGGCCTGAGATAATTCCCTTATGTAACTATGTACGATTCATCTTCTGTTCTAAACTTAATACAAATACAAGAGCCATGGGGAAGATTGTCTCTCCACTTCATAAACTCATACACACAGTCACACAGAAACACCTCTGACTGAGACAGCAGTCTTGTCCTGGGATTAAAATGTCTCGCCCTGAAACACTTTTGTTCTTTTTATTTGTCTGGCTAAGCACCAAACTTAGATTGTGCCTCAAAAGTACATTTCAACAAAGATACCCACAAAATAAACTGGCACAATTTTACGTGTTGATCAATACAGAAGGAAATTGAGTAAATAATCATAAAAGTGGACAGTAGAATGAAGCATATGAGCCAGTGATAAAAAAGACAGGCAAATTATTTGAGTGCATGAAGGACCCAGTAGAGAAAGCGATAGATTCTCTGTTGACATGGAGAATTATACAAAGGCAAAGAGGATTGGAGATGGAGAGAAGTACAGAGAACCTGGCACAAATACATAGCAAATCCACTGCAGATTTTTTCTACCCTCTCCAAACCGATTGCACATTCAGCCCCAGCTTCTACATAACCCTTCAGTTTTGGTAGACGTCAGGAAATTAAAGCTACACTCAGTAACTCTAGACAAATCTGTTTTTACTTAATCATTTATTAAAAACCCTACCCAAGAGTAAACTCTGATTATACTTATTATCCAGTAATCTTTTATTTAAAACTGAGACTAACCATTTTTAGCAGTCAGTAAAATCCTCGAAATTGAAATATATTAGAATATCCTGCACTACTGACACCATACAGTATGTTATCAAAATTCTCAATTCTCACACACACTGTTATTTATTGTATACTTAAAAACCGTGACCTTAGTGTTGTAAGTTTCCCATTCATTCTCAACCCAGATAACACCTTATAATACCCACATACATATAGTCACAAAAAAGCAGTTGATATGATCTCATTTACTATAATGCCTTATAAATTGTGCATTTGCCTCCAGTACTTACTTTTATCATCCCATTCCTAAGCAAGAAAGTTGAGCTCTCTCCTTTTAACTCCCAGTGACATTTTAAACAATTATATTCACACATACATAATAAAATTATTGCAAGCTTTATTTTCCACAATCGTTCACTAGATGTTCTCACCAGATGTTTTGTCTCACCTTAGTGATCGTTACATCAACAGCGGGCTTGAGATCTGTCCACCCCGACAACGCAGTGGTGATATCATGCTGTCTTAAACTCGCAACACCTTAATAAAATCCTTTTTCTGCCTTCCTGTGTCCCCATCGTTCTCTTTGTGCCATGCATTTGTGTAACATGTCAGTATGTTGGTCATTAGAATGATAAACTAGGCAGCCTCAGCTCATCCTTATTAAGCAGTTCCTAGTTTAAAGTTTACTCTCTCTACCTCCTTCCTCTGGATCTCAGGCCCGCAGGCCCAGCCCACCACAACAAGCCGACATTTTCCACAGCACTACTGATGTATATCTGACCTTTGATGTTGTTGCTCTGTGCTCTATTGCCAGAGGCCTAATTAAAACTAACAGCTCGTGAATCCACTGCAGCACTTCATCCTTGCTACACTTGTTCCCCACTCCCCACTCTGATTCAAGCATGACTAGAGGACAATCGGGGCCTCTGCTGCTCCATCAGCCCAGAAAGCCCAATATTCCAGTGAGTGACAATGTGTATCGTTGTAGAACAAAGTATGAGACATTAGTCTTACCCAATATCACTTCCTTCAGTTGAGACACCTTGCTGGCTCTGTATTGACAGATGTGTGGAGAGCAGAATTAAGTCAGCTGCTTGTGGGATAAATTACAGCTGTTACATGTAAAATACCCATCTTCAGTAGGATATATAGAGCGTCATTTAGACTTTTTAGCAGTAAAACAAGAGCACTCAGCAGCACATGCAGTAACTCATAGTAGTCGACAGCTAGTGGTAATAAATCAAGTTTCCCATAATGGCTATCCGGCTATCAGCTCCTTTCTAAGAAAGAGGTAATGAGAACATGGTATGAAAGTCATTTTCATTCTTAATTTGAAGCTATGGAAATGGTAAGCAATAGAATAGTTTTATATATGATTCCATTATTGATAAAATCTTTAAGATTTGCAGGATGTTCAAGTTGTAATTTCTCTCATTTGGCCACAGTAGAGATGCAATTTGAATATGTACATACTGTATATTGAACAATCTAGGTGAAAGTTATCCTGTCTCATGAAAACAAGAGTGAAAAGCTAAGTACCAGAGCCACATCTTCAGAGAAAGTAAGCTGCCCCTGTCCTCCTCTAAACAACATGTATGTGCTGTTGGGTGGATGCACTATATACTAGGGCTTCTCAAACTTTTTACTTTCAGGGACCCCTTTAACTGTGAAAAAAAAAACATACCATGGACCCTGTCATTACAGATTTATTTAATAAACAAACAATTTTAAAATATTAGGCACATTTCATACCATTTTCTCCCTAATTTGCTCTTGGACAATTCTCATCCACCAGCCAGCTTTCCCCTATCATACAACAGCTACCAACTGATTAGGGTGAAGGCAAACACGTGCTCCTAGTAGACATGTGAAACCAGCAAACCACATCTTTTCAAACTGCTGCTCATGTTGTCATCACGGGGCGGCATATCATACACAGAGGAAAGAGCTATCCGCCCTCTTCCGCATACATGCGCTTAAAGACGCCCACAGTTGGCTAGTTTCCCTGTGATTGACAGGGGAGCGTGCATGGGCAATTTTGCTCTGTTGGACTTCTGGACACAGATTGCTGTGGCATCATCAGGAGTCAAGCCGACAATAGAGTGAGCACATTTTGGGAGCCCCCAAGGTATAGGAACTTTGATAATAGTGGGTTGGGGTGTAATAAGATGAGAAAAGCACTGGCCTCTGGCTGTACTTTACGCACCTGTGATGGTCCCCAGCCTCCACTTTGAGAACCATGGTTATAGATCATGCATGATTCAGAACAGGAATACTGAATCACACTGCAAAGATTTATTCTGATCATTCTTTTCTTTCTTTCTTTAATTTGTTGTATAGTTATTGAATGTTAGCATTAGAAGAAGTTGTCCCTGCTTTGGGGGAAATAACTGCAGTGGTTTTAACTGCCACCAGAGGGCATTTCTTCACTCAGAGTGATAGTTGGATGGTAGGATTTAAAGTGTTCAAGTTTCTGAAGGTCCAGTGTCTCATAATGTGTTTATTCATTTTATATTTGATGGGAATAAATGTGAGGCTAACTCAAAATACAAGCAGCAAAAAAGCACTGATAAGGTAATAAGTGATTTAGTCCTTGAAATAAAAAAAGTTCAATAATCCATGCAATGCCCATATTAAATCATCACTGTTTATATCTTCTTACCCTGTGGTACCCACTCACAATGTTTCACTGATCTTGAATGCCCCAATGCATATTAAAAATGGAATTCTGCCAAAATTACTGTCATCCTTCGAGAGAATGAGCAAAAATGATCATATAAACATTACACACAGAGATTCAAAATTTCAACACAAGCAGTTGGCGAAATTGCTTACCTTTCTCCTCTTTCATAACTACAAGCTGTTTGAAAGGGTTGCAAAAAAGAAGCCCTTCCAAGCAGAAAAACCCTACTCCTTATTGACTTGGAAACAAATGTTTTACACTTTGTTAGACATGCATGATGAACTTATACTCATCGGTTTCCCTTAGCCTATATTAATACAACTAGCTAAATCGCTCACCATTTATCATTATTTTACTCTAGCTACTTCTTTTAGCCAAGTCAGTTAGGTTTCCAGGCAACCAAAACACAGGACCGGGCAGCAAACTGGACTTTTCACTTGCCTGGTGGGGTAGTTAATAAATGTATGATTTGTCCATCTTTGCTGCAAATCCTTCAGCAGGACAGTGACCTGAAAAATATATCCATATCAACATAGAAATTGTTGATGGACCACAAAATCAGTGCTTTTCAATGATCATTTCAGTCTCCAGATTTGAACCGTAATGGAAACCTGTGCAGTCCACAAGCAAAAACTTGAGAATATAAAGAAACTTGAAATGATCTGCATAGAGTAGTGCTTCAAGATGGTTCAAAAAGTGTTCTCAAACCTTGCTAGACATTGCATGAAGATGTTTAGTGCTGTTAATCTCTTATTACATATTGTCCTATATGTTGTAAATGTATTTTTGTTCATTTTAATGTAGTGAATGGTGTTTGGTTGGTGCAGTATGGCATTGCAGTATGGCACTGCAGTATGGTTGGTGCTGTACAATGTGTCCAACCATCCACAGAGACACATTCACAGCCCACGGCATATAGTAAGAGCCGGTGCACCAGCATCAACTAAGAATGCTACAAAAGTGGGAGAAATGCCCACTCACTGTAGATCTAGTGTGATAATGATTCAAGTGTAATGCCAACTTAGCGACTCCAACAGGAAAGACCTTGCAAAGAAAGCCACAGGACATTATACATTTTTCAGCACTGGGTCAGGGCAGTGTCTTATAGACCCAAAATGGCCTTGTTCATTTTTTCATGGTGCATTCTGGGAAGGTAGAGTTTTGTACGTGTTGTGCCTTGGGGCTGATTTATAGAGATGCACCCTTGAGGTGGCAGGAGCAGACTGTGACAATCTGCACTTTTGAGAAGGTGACACACCCCATCATTGCAGGAGAGGGCAATGCCAACATGCTCAAAAAAAAAAAACAAAAAAAAATAGATACAGCTCTTTTAATTTAGAGTCCCTACTTCCCCAGCACATCATCACATCAGTGCTGTATCAGTGTTGTGATATGAACTAACACCTTTTGATGTTTAGTATATTACAGTAAATTTCTGCAAAGACTATACCAGATGTAGGTTAAAGTATATAATTCACACTTATACGCAAATGGGCTTACTGAACACAGCATGACTTCCTCTATAGTCACTGCCCTCATTTAGTTATCAGTCAGTGACATTTGCTACTTTAGGTGTGCACATATCACACTGAGTTGCTGTCCATCAGACTATGGAGGTTTAAAAATCCTCTCCTTCATAGTCTCACACACATACACACACACCCACATTGCATTCGTCTGCTATCTATGACCTTTGACAGCTAAAACAGAATGAGTTTGTGCATTGGTATTCTGAACAGTGTGCTGATGTGCAACTAAATCTGTCTGCTCAGGCAGCCAGGTGGGGGCTGTTTAAGGTTTGGTATTCTCTGCATAGGATTCCTCCTAAACCACTTACTCATATTTGAAATGCAAATCACTGAGGATAGATTTTTCTAATGGCATTGGGGATCACAGATAAATAGCACACTGGCAATGACTTTCCTTGCCACTCTGCACAGATGAGGTAAACATCATTATGATTTATTGTGTATGCTGACTCTTTACTGTCAACATTCTAACAGACTGATGGCCACACATTCCTGAAGAGAATAATCAACTTTCATGTGTTATGATGCACCAGCATCAGAATCTACTTAATGCTATTTAGAAAGACCACTGAGAAATATGAAGCATATTAGCAATAAGTTGTCTGATCTCCAGTGTGTGTATTTCAAGGGATGTATATTTAGAAGCAATTTATCAAAAACATCCTCATGTTGATATTGTCCCGGTTAAGTCTAATTTTCCAAGTGCACACCATGCCTCCAAATGATCAATAGATTCAAGAGTAAATACAAAACTTGAGAAACAGTAACCTGGGCTAGAGTTCTGGGAGGCTTCTGTCTTACGCAAGACAGCTGGGCCAGAGTTGCTGTTAATTTACATCATGTTAATGGATACTTATGAGACTTTCTGAAGTTCTGAATATGCATTTGCCTATTGAGTTGGGGTGTAACACAATGTCCCTATCTATGTCACTATCTATGTCACTATCTCTTTAGTGTTCCTAATGTTCATATCTGTATCTATTTACAGCTTTAAACCTGAAGTGGGCGTGGCCTAAAGTGTGAAAGGGTTTTAAATTAAATATGAACCCCCCTTCCACTCTTCGCTTCTAGAAACAATGGAAAACCCTGGAAAAAAACGGCAGTAGAAATGCCAGCACTGTCAATATGGTCTCTGAATTCTCGCTTTGACAGTTTCTCAACCTCATATCACTTGAGAGATATGCTCCTGACTGTATGTAAAATGTTTTGAACACATGAGTATTCATTTCATGTTTTCATATTCAGTCACATCCCTGGTATAGTGTACTGGGATCAAGCCGGGTGGGAACAATAAATTAGGCAAGGGCTGAAGAGGCCTTTATTATAGTGAGTTCAGCAGACTAGGAATACATGAAACAGGCAAGTCCACAGGATTAACATGGCATCGCATTATGCTGTTATGGTCCTGAAGGAGATGGAGCCAAAAAGTCCCTTATGATGGGGATCTTAAAGAAAGCTAGACCAATCAGGCAAAGGGACTGACAGTGGATGAAGTAGGGTATGTAGTAACATCTTTAAGTTATCCACATAATATGGTCATGAAAACCCAAAAGAGAAACACATGTTTGGTGTATCATGGAGAGCTGATGATATTAGGTGTTTGGTGAAGATTTGGAGCTTGACAGAGGTTTGAAAAGATGTCAGTGGTAATCAAGTTTGAAGAGCAATCAGTATGTCCAAAAAGAGAGAGCAGTTTAAGTGCTAGAAGTATAAGCAGAAACACTGTGGACAGGAGAAAGATAAGGGATGGTGTACAAGTACTTCAGGCATCATGTCTCCCAATTTTGGTCCACATGTATTGCTTAGTGCTTACTGGCAAGGCAAATATCCGGATCTTTGCCAGAATTTTGAGGGAAGGGGAAGGATTTTTTTAAAAGCATAAACGATATTGGCCTGCCTATATGATGAGAGAAATGGCATGATCGATGGTGACATAGCAGCGCACGAATAAGCAACTGGCACAAGGCTGTTAATGGAACAGCAGCGAGCCACGAGAAACAGGGAGGTAGTAGGTAAGTCAATAATGAAGTGCTTCTAGCTGGAGTATTTACCCGGAGATATTGATGGATTTAATATGGTAGGTGGGGGAAGGAGGAGAAATGAAGGGGATTATCATAAAGTCTTCAGACTCTTTTTTAGGCCAGTAGAAGCGAGACAATGTAAGGCAAGGCAGCCACGTAGCAGAGGGGGGAGCATGAATGGGAAGGAGTGGGGAGTGTTTTCCCATTATTGTTCGAAATTAGTTGCATTTGATGCCTCTGTGAGGTCTTTCTGAAAAAAACACACACACACAAGAACAGGTGCGTGTGAATGGAATAAAGCACAGGAGCCTTTGAGTTGACTGAGGCTATTACACTCGGCAAAAGCATTTACATATTTAGAGCTATCTGTCTGTCACAGCAAGCCTCCTCGATCATTTTCAGCCAATCTGTACTAAGTGATCTTCCTCCACTGCTTGCTCGCACGCGTTAGTCTACAGATGAAGCGGATAGGTAACAGTAATGCCAGATATCACTTGTGAGTGATTTTTATTATCACCTTTTCTGTGCATGTTTTAGGATCTTTTGTTTTCATGAGTATATCAATCCATATCATTAACAAACAGATCAGATAAGGTAAATATGACACACTGAAAACATTTATGGCATTTTCACTGATGCTCTTATCCAGAGCAGCTCAGATTGATATGTAAACAGGAAAAAACATTTGAAAGACAATAAAAACAAAATGATGGCAGTGTCCTTTTAATTAGTTTATTTTGTCTACCTCTCCATTTAATTTTTTAAAATATGGAATGTCTATATTTTAAATATAAGGATTTTAGCTATTTTGAATGTACAGTTTGTTTAACAGATGCACCACACACACACACATACTTCAATTAGTGCGACATTTCAGCACTTTTTTATATGTGTGTGATAATTTATATTAGTTTATACAGGGTGGATTATTTAGGCCTTTTTTGAGACACACTGCAGATATTGTAGCTGGTTTAGATTTGTTATTCATAGCAGCAAATAACTAAGGAGACATCTTTAAAGAATAACGACCGTTGTCATGATATTCGTGATTGTGGATTAATCCAATTGTGTAAAATAACTTTTTGATCAGTTAAGCCAGCAAAAATCATGTTTTGAGATAGAGTGAAGTTAAAAGAACTGTGATCTGTTAGTAAACAGGCAGGGATTCTTGTCAAAAGGAAATTTAATCAAATCAGATAATGTTAATTATCCACTGTCCCAAAATTCACTAATCACAGTCTCAAAACATGTGCACATAGGTACGTGTCCATGTGTGGATACATGAGGAGGAATGCCTTTAAAAGATGCACATATGATCTTACCTGAGTGATCTACTGTATCTTTAGTAGTAGGAGTAATAATACTATGGTGCACGATTTTAGCAAATTCCAGACTTCTGAATCGTTTAAGAAAAAAAAGAAAAAAGAAAAAAAAAACAACCTCTGGTTGGTAGATAATGAGTCTGCTAAATTCACCTACATTACGAGTAATCAGAATTAAAAAAGCATGAAGAGAGAAGTGATGGATTGCAGTATGAAACAGTGACAAATGAGGATTTCAAACATAATGCAGAGTCATGCTCTCCCAGCCACTCCACCACAAACACCTTCACCTGTCCTGATAGAGAAATGAAATGAGGAAGACGCTGCAGTGAATTCACGAATGTGAAATAGGTACTTCAAATGCAATCATAATCAGTTAAAAGCTGCACACAGGCCAGAATATCATTTCACTTTGTTTACTTCCTGTTTATAACCTCTTGCTTTTTAAGTAAGTGTGGCCTTTGTTTCAACTCTCCAAACTCATCCAGCTGTAAACATCAAATGGCCATTAGCTCTGCCAGTGTAATGTTTTCATACAATTTATTTACTTTTAATTAAGTGCTCTGAATCAATTAATCCATAAAACTCCATTAAAACCCTTTCTGCTCTCCAATGAGGACATATTTATACATATTCTCAAACAGCGGATTTTATGAACTGTGAATCATCCAATGGATAAATTAGTAATTCATCTGAGAGAAAAAGCTTTTTTAAAGGGCACTTTCTGTGAAAATTCCTTACACTGCTAACAAGGAGAAAATAATTCATAAAACAAGTACTACTGCAGAGTATATATATATATATATATATATATATATATATATATATATATATATATATATATATATATAAACAGCTCTGATCCATCAAGGCATGGACTCCTCAAAACCTCTGAAAGTGTGCTGTGGTATCTGGCACCAAGATGATAGCAGCAGATCCTTTAAGTCCTGTAAGTTGTGAGGTGGAGCCTCCGTGGATTAGACTGGTTTGTCCAGCACATCCCACAGATGCTTGATCGGATTGAGATCTGGGGAATTTAGAGGCCAAGTCAACAACTTGCACTCTTTGTCATGTTCCTCAAACCATTCCTAAACATCTTTTGCAGTGTGGCAGGGTGCATTAACATACTGAAAGAGGCCACTGCCATTAGGGAATACTGGTGCCATGAAGGGGTGTACTTTATCTGCATCCACCTAAATGCCACGACCCAAGGTTTCCCAGCAGAACATTGCCCAGAGCATCACATTGCCTCTGCCAGCTGCCTTCTTCCCATAGTGCATCCTGGTGCCATCTCTTCCCCAGGTAAGCGACGCACATGCACCCGGCCTTCCACATGATGTAAAAGAAAACATGATTCTTCAGACCAGGCCACCTACTTCCATTGCTCCATGGTCCAGTTCTGATGCTCATGTGCCATTGTAGGCGCTTTTGGCAGTGGACAGGGGTCAGCATGGGCACTCTGACTTTTCTGCGGCTTCACAGCCCCAAACGCAGCAAGCTGCGATGCACTGTGTGTTCTGACACCGTTCTATCATAGCCAGCATTAACTTTTTCCAGCAGTTTGTGCTACAGTAGCTCTTCTGTTGGATTGGACCAGACGGGCCAGCCTTCACTCCCCACACGCATCAATGAGCCCTGCGAGCCCATGACCCTGTTCACCGACTGTCCTTCCTTTTGGTAAGTACTAACCACTGCATACCAGGAACACCCTACAAGACCTGCCGTTTCAGAGAGGTTCTGACCCAGTCGTCTAGCCAGCACAATTTGGCCATTGTCAAAGTCGCTCAGAACCTTACGCTTGCCATTTTTTCCTACTTTCAACACAACTTCTAGAATGGATTTTTCACTTGCTGCTTAATATAACCCACCCTTTGATAGGTGCCACTGTAATGAGATAATTAATGTTATTCACGTCACCTGTCAGTGGTTTTAATGTTATGGCTGATCGGTATATACATACACACACACAGACACACACACACTAAGAGGAAAACCAAGACACAATGGCGGAATTATTCAGAGCAATAGAATACTGTTAATGTTGACTATTAAAGCAGTGAATATAAGGCGAAAGTCATGCAAAACATCCTGACGAGCCTGATTTATGATCCAGCATGGGAAGCGCAGCTTTTTTTTTTTTTTTTTTTCCCTGATATCACTGGAAATTACATGTTTTCTATAGTCCCTGTTATTTCATACCCAAATGATGGCAATAATAAACTCAATGATCACTGAGTAGCTCTTCAGTAAAACATACGAAAATGTTTGTGCTTAGCTTTCTATTTCCATTCCCTATTATTGTTTTGTGCTTCAAAACAAATCTGGAAAAAGAAATGTTAGTGAAATAAGGCAAACAATAAAATAGTGATATATAAAGGAACATATCAAAAAGAGGATATTAAAAATTTAATTAATGAGTTATTGTCAAAGGTGTTAAACCATTAACATGGCCTGCTAATTTGACAGCTGATGGAGTTAGCCGACATTATTTGTGGTTGGGACTGAATTTGGGTGGCAGCAGGACTGTCCTGGTTTGAAATGCATTCCTGTTTGGTCTTTCAAAAAATGCAATGCTGTTATAAAGTCAAGTGTACTTGTGGCTGGTGTGAACTGCACTGTAATCATCTGTCAATTCATGATCGTTTTCTTTTTTTATGCACATTTTCGTGTTGCCGTTTTGCGCTGATTTTTTTTCTGCTTGGATGCATCATCAGAAGTGTGTGAGCATGCACGTGTGCAGCTTAGAGGGAACAGTGGTTATGGCTGCTTAACAGTTCTGTGTATATGTGGATGTCTGGGAGATCCCATCAGATGTCTATTGTTCTAAAGATGTCTAATATCTTTCTAGCTAAGTTTTATCGCACATCCAGTGTCAGGCTTTGGCAAATTGTTGGACAGCTTTGTGCCACTAGCAAAATGGACATCTTTAAGTGTAGATTTCCCTGTTGTCATTTTTTGGGAAAACCAGATTTTAAAATGCTAGAACTTTATGCTTCATGGTTGAGATACATGAAAAAGAGAGACATATTTCAGTGCAGGAATGCCTGTAGTTTTCATAACTGTATATAAATTTCACCATGTGGAGAGTTTTCCGAGGCTACCACACATTCCAGTGACCACCAGGATCTTAACATACTGGTCCTGAAGAGGTTCATGGTTTTGCTTCTTCTAAAATGCCTAGCCACATTGGCTGAGTTTAACAGATTATATAGGCTAGAATGCTGAACTTTGCAATGTTGTTGTCTACCAGGACCGGAATCAAACATCTTTGGACTATAGAGAAAGGCAACATGCCAGAAAATTGCGTTGAAGTCCTAACAATCTAAAGTATTAGTTTGACAGAGAAAATGAGCATAGTTATTATGTTTACTAGAGATTACACTGTGTGCTCTCCATTTTGCTATTGTCCTGTGATAAAGATGAATTTGGTTTGATTGTGTGACCATTTTGGTTTATTCTGGTCACATGCTGAGGAAATAGTTTAACACAAAGGGCTTTGATTGAAATCTGTCTTAAACACAAAACAGACACAGTGTAATGAAAGGGCACTATGCCAAAAAGTACTTTTTCCTTCTGTGCACATTTAGATTATAGGTAGTGCAAAGTGTTCTTTTTTGTCTGACTCAGTTACCTCTGCATGTCTGCTAAGTAGTCCAAAAGTTCTGTAAGGCTGAGTGTCTTCATAGAAACATGTAACTTTTGCAGTGTTCACAACCATAGGGATGTTATGGCATACCAGTGTGATAGTATGACAATGGTTACATTATAATGAACAAAAAGAAAACAAACAACCCAATAAATGTGTAAAAATCACATGTGAAAAATGAATTGTGCAAAAATCGCATGTGGAAATAAATGAAAATGAATCATGTTTTTTTAAAAAAAAAATCACACGTAAATAAATGAATCATTTGTATAAATAAATAAATAAATAAATAATGTGGAAGTAAAAGAGTCCTTAAAAAGTTATATATGGTAAAATAAAAACATTGATCCTCTTATCAATTGTATTACAGAAAATATTTTAGCAACCAAATAATTTAAAACTTCCACTTTCTCTTAAATGGATGCTGTAAGCTTACACAAAGATATACGATGGTTATGTATGGTTATGTGTGGTTATCATACATTTCCTGAAGTTCCTATACATAGAGGATTAGTGATCTATAAATAGGCTCATTATGTCTAAGACTGCCCCTCCTCTCTCTCTCCCTCTCTCTCTCCCTCTCTGCGTCCTTCTCTGCACTGGCAAGGTTACCTCTCATCAACATAGTCCCATAATAAAGGAATTATACGAGATCATATGATCCCATATGGTCACTGCCAATAATATACTCTGAGTAAGCTGTCAGTTTTGTCCCTGACTTTTGCTTATGTTGACACTTCATCTGGCTTTGAGAGCTGTGCTATGTATTTTATCAAAAATCCCATGGAGGCACTCAGCACTGACCATTGCAGCACATCTCCCTCCTGCACCTTCCATTTTTAGCTCTTTCATTAAACCCCACTGCTCAAGTGTCAGACTCACTGCTGCTTTGGGGGTCACACACTCAACTGAGTATTCCCTAAACAGCAAGTCTCGCACCTCTCCCATTTCATTATCAATCAGACGAATGCACACCGTGCCCAAAGCCCTTGAATAGAGGAAGAGACTACAGAGCAGGGAGTGCGCAGAACGTAGGCATGCCGTGTTGGTGCTGCGCTACACCACTCGCGTTCTGAACAAAGTCAAGGCACATCATTTGTTAATTCCATCTTCACTGGCAGTCACCTTGCTCTAACACGGGACCAGAGATACAAAGAGGAGCAAAGGAGGAAAGCAGCTGCAACTATCCCCTGGAGAAGAGAGAGAGAGAGAGAGAGAGAGAGAGATGGTTTCCAGGATCCTGTAAAGAATGTAATCTCTTTAATCGTAAGTCTGGGAAAAACCGGGACAGAAGCAGAACAAGAAATCAGACCCAAGGGAGAACAGTGTTCTGCTCAGAAGAAAGCCTCGGTACCATCAAAGCTAAAAATCAGTGTGAGAGAGTAGGTCAGTGAAGATTGCAGCGCACTCCAGGCACAGGTGCCGCTCAAACTGAGAGCTCACAGGCTCTTAATGAATCTGTTATATTGATAAAGCAGTTGAGTTACTGCTCTGAGCATTTAGAAGTACTTTCACACCTACAGCAGTGTTATTTTTGGGAAAAGTTTCAGTTATTTAGGAAGAAGGTTCGAGACTATGCTTGGGTTAATGTCTGTGCGGAGTTTCACATGTTCTCTCGTGTTTATGTGGGTTTCCTTTGGGTTCTCTGGTTTCCTCCCATGTCCCAAAAACATGCAGGTAGGCGGACCGGGAACTCTAAATAGTCCCTAGGTGTGAATGTGTGTCTGTGTGTGTGTGTGTGTGTGTGTGTGTGTGTGTGTGTGAATGGTGTCGTGTAATGAACTGGCATCCCATCCAGGATGAATTCGCCTTGCACTCAGTGTTAGCAGGATAAAGCAGTTACTGAAGATGAAGATGAATGACAACAGGTTATGGCTGATGACATTTAGGAGATAATGTCTGCAGACTATCAACTTGTACACTGTTCTTTTGTTACTGTAATGTGTGCTGTCTGTACACTGTCTGTGTCTAGCTATCGATCTATCACTTCATTTGGATGGTTCATTTTATTGTGGTTGAGGTTTAGTAGATCAATTCTTCCTTTTTGCTTTCACTTTATATGTTTGTTAATTCAGTTCATTTGGACTTTAGCGATACATTTTATGACATATTGAATGATATATAAACATCTATGAGTTGGCTGATAGGCTGGTTTATGACAGCTCATAGAAGGTTTATAGAGCATCTAACGCTGGGCTTACATTATATGAATTTGGCATGAATAGACAATTCTGCTAACAGCAGAATGCATTTTTTGAATCATGGCTAAATCACGTTTAAATCTGAAGTTATGAGAATTACACTGTGTAATAAATGCAATTCATCAAGCTTCCAAACTTTGAACCTGTCAGAAAATGTAATCATGTGTCATGTGAGCAGTTTACACAATCACATATACATATCAGAAGCCTAGTTAGCATAGCCAGTTGAAGTTTTTAAATCATCAGCATGGTGTGGTTGTTTAGTAATCATATTCATGTGCTATAACCTGTGCATAGCAAGTAAATAAAGTGTTACCCGTCACTTTATTTAGTCATTTTTTGAATTTATTTATTTATTTATTTACATACTTACTTACTTACTTTTCCATTGGGCCACACTATTAGCAACTGTAAATTCACAGCATTTTTTTTTTTTTTTTACCTTGTCAAGGTAAAATATCTTTGTTTTTTGTTTTTTTTTTGTTTTTTTTCATCAGTGAAACTACTGTTATTTCTAATACTGTGTAATGCAGCAAATGTGGTCTACACTGTTAGAAATAAAGGCTCTTCAAGGAATCTTTATGTAATTTAAGGGTTCTCAGATTCTAAAAATAAGGAAACATTCTGTTATAGTTCTACATAGATGTTTTAAGGGTTCTTCAATAGGGACAGCCAAAGAACATTCGACGGTTATAAATTTTCCAAGAGTGTAGTGGTGTTTAATTACACTCAGAGAAAAATCTCTTTCTTTTCTTTTTTTTTCTTTTCCTTTTTTAACACAAGGTTTCAGAGGTCTCGCATATCTCATTGTCATCACAAAGTCTGTTCTAACAAGCCAGGATTAAAATATAAATGAGATGAATGCGGTCATGTGGTTCAACACCCCACTAGCTCTCCAGGGAAAGTCAAAGTAGGTCAAAAACAATGATGACTCAGAAGAGCAAATATTATGACACAGATCAGAATTTTCAGACCCTTTGCAAAAGCTTTTTACAAATATTCTGGGTCTTTTCACCAGTGCTGGATTATGCTCATGACCAGTGATTGAAGCTTGGATTCCCAGAAAATAGTCTCACTAAAGAGTGAATTCATCTCAGACTTGGAGATGAAGACAAAGAGAGCATGGAAGAGAAGGGTGGAATAATAGGGATATTATCAAGCCTGACAAGCTCATTTAGATGCAGTTGTGATGAAAGAAATCCTCAGCTTTATCACACAAAGTGCAGTGAAAACGTTTTGACAGTGCGTATCGTCACATTTAAGAAGCGCACAGTAACCGATTCCACAGGCCCCATGACACTGACGCTTTAAAGATCTCAACCTCACTAAGAATTCCACAGGAACAAAAACTATCACCAATGACCAATATCTGGTGGTGACATTAGATGGGAGGCCAAAATCTAACGTCTATCAGCAGCTTCACAATGAAACCATTAGGTTTGAGCAATGTATTATATCACGATCTCATAAATGGAATAATAAGAATAATACAGGCCAAACTATTACAATTTGAATACAAGGTCTCCCTCCTCACACATCAGTGCATCTATGGCAACGCCCCCACTTACCTTAAAGAACTCCTCACCCCACAGATTTCAGCACGTCCCCTCCGCTCCACAAACACTCATCGTCTCCTCCCCCCTAGGACTAATACCCGCACCATTGGGGATCGAGCCTTTTGCGCCGCTGCTCCTCGCCTGTGGACGCCCTCCCTGAACATCTGAGGGCTCCACAAATGACTGATGGTTTTAAAAGGGGTTTAAAAACATACCTTTTTAAAAAGTGTTTTAATATAGTTTAAATTTCTGTGCTAATCTCAGTTGGCAGCTGGTTTTAATTGCTGTTTTTTTGTAGCACTTTGAGATTTTCTTTAAAATGTAAAGTGCTTTATAAATAAAATGTATTATTATTATTATTACACACACACTTACTTTAAGGCAGACAGGCAGCTGTATTAATGATTTCAAAGTTTTCAAGTCCACAATGCTATACTAGGTCCATGCTGATTTTCATGTGCTCCTTCTCAATCACTGCCTAACAGCAAATAACAGCAAATAATCTAGGATTAGGTTCGTTGGAGGCCCTGCCAGTGACTGTCAAGTCAACACTGTCACCTTAAATTATACATTTTTTTATTCTGTACATCTTTATTAGCTGAAAGAATGAAGATCAGGGAGGCTTACAGTCATAACCACTTTTCTGTACACTTTTTTTGAGAGTTACCAGTTGTGTTCCACTTTATTCCCGGTTATCTATGTTCTCCTAGAGTAGAGGACGAATGAGCGAGACATGTTTATCAGCAGTGTTTAACTGCAGCTGCACTACCAGGTGGCATCAGGGGCACACTGGGCCAGGTGAGGTGGCGCAGATGGCATCACAGGTGTGACAGTGCCACCACATCAAGCTCGGTGATTCTGCTCATCTAAATACAGACTGCTAACACCCCTCTCACCCTACCCCATACACACACACACACACACACACACACTCACATCAATTCACAGATCTCGAGCCAAAACGTCAGATGTAAAGTTTCCATATAACTAATTACCCCCCTGCTGGCCTATGGCGTCTTCTTATAAATTCAGTAAACACAACGAAAACACAAACAAATAATTTAGCAAAAATTAGAGAGGGACAAATGAAAACACTCTTAAATCCAATTTCATGCCTCATAAGCCCCAGCCGAGTGTGTATACAGTCTTCTGACATCAGTGTCTACTCTGAGCACTGCACGTCCTCTTCAATTTTTTAAAAAATATACTGTCAATTTCCTCTACCCTGTCAGTTTCCCTTTAGGGAATCCCCATGACCATATTAGTGTCATTTTAAACCATTAAAAATAATCTATGTCAGATAGCAGAACGACCGTCTCTACACTTTACCCTGATAAAGTGTACAAGGAGCAACGAATATGCATGACTATGCAAAGTGAAAACCCCCTCCACATCCTCCTGCCATTCCAGGTCAACCCCCTCCTCCCCTTCCCTTTTTTTAAAAAACAAAAAAACATGCTTTGGTTTAAATGAAAGAACATTGTCATTATCTAGAGTAATTTAACACAGTAACAGCGTAAAACCTTACCACAGTAGAGTGACAGGAAGCATGTACAAAATAGCACCTGTATTTTTTTTTTCTTTGGCCACTGCAGCTATAGGGTCAGTGTGTTAATGCCTATTATCTTTGACATAGTATGCTGTTACACAAAGGTGAGAGACAACACTGGGGAAAATACAACCTATATGTGAGACTGACTTGGAGTCTAAAAAAGGAGATGTGATGTGTTCACTAAAGCTGGAGAAATGTAGATGTATTAACAGATTAAAGTCAATTAACAAATTTATACTATAATATACATTTCTGTACTGAGCACCACAGGTATAACGTACACTGGAGGCACGTATCTTTTGATATGCCCAATTTTGTTCAAAGTTCTTTTTAAAAACCTTCTAGCTTGCCAAACATTTTCTAAAAATATTAATTTAGCCATATTCATGCTTAGTTTATCACGGTGGTGTCTACAACAAAATGTCTCTAATAAAATGTCTTCTCTATGCTAAAAGTCTTGCAGCTATAAATTTATAGGACACAAATGAGTTCATATCAGTGTTCATTTCTTATGTTTCATGCATTTGTCACACACACACATGTATCACAGATTTATTTACAGAAAACTACACTCGCAGTAATATGTACAGTATTTGGCATATTCAAAAATACACCGAGGCTTTATATTGCTTGTAGCTGTCATAAAATTGGCCAGTTAGATCAGCCTGAAGGATTATACTCTTTTGTAAACAATAGCAACTAAATTGTGAAAGACTTCCAAAGCATCCATCATTCAGTGAATGCTAAAGAGAGGAAAAAGCTGATGTGGATTTAAATGCTAGTTAAAATGGAAGTGTATCTCTTCCGTGTGACGCACTTGAGACAGACAAGGAAAAAGAAAAACTTTTGGCGCAAATTGGCCAGGTTTCTAATTAGGCATGCAAGTTATGCATGTTTTTTTTTTTTTTTGCCCCTTCATTATTCTTGTCCTTAGCACTTTTCAAAACAAAGTCATACCCATTGTGCAGAGGCACTTTAATGCAGAGGTTCCCATAGCCCACAACATTTTTGATGGATTGGTGCGTGGAAGGGGAGGGTAGATGGGGTCAGCGTCATGGAGGGGCATTTGAGGTCTGCAATTACGGTTATAATGTGGTTGATTATTAGTTCATGGCTGAGATGGTGGTAGTGGTAGAGACCCATCTATATGATTGATTGTTTGACACTGTTTGGTCAGTGCTCTATGAAGCACAGTGTGTGTGTATGTGTCTGTGTGTGTGTGTGAGTGAGAGAGAGAGAGTGAAAGAAAGTGAGAGTGAAAGAACAAGATACCAAGTTTGGAGGTATCAAGGCCTGTTAGCATGCCCAGGAAGCTTGTTTCTCAAATTTACAGTTTTACTTCACTAAATCATTTCTTAGCAGGCAGTTGTTCACTATCTTGTGGTGATGTGGTATGAAATGACCTGCAGCCCTCGTCAACATGAGCAGCCCTGTCAATCACAGCAACACTAGACAATCATGCGCATCTGTGAGCTCATGTATGCTGAAGAGGATAACCAGCACTTTTATCCAATGTGTTACAAGCCATGTCACAGAGCATGAGCAGCAGTTTCAAAAAATGCAGCTGTCTGGCTTCATGTGTCTCAGAGGAAGCATGGTAGCTGTTGTATGATATGGGAGAGCTGGCTGCTGAGAGGGAATTGGCAGGTGACCAAATTAGGGAGAAAAAAGGACTGTATATAGTTCAATGAAAAAAGACCAAGGAAAATGCTTAACTTCATTGTGCTTTCTGCAATGCAGCAGATAAAGAGCTCCCCACACACCTGGCCACAGGTGATACACCTGCATAAGGGAACTTCATCAAGGTATTTGTTGGTGTTTGTGTTGATTTGTAGCATTTATTTTCAATTTTACTATTTCTTATAGTATTTATTCATGGCACATTTATTTACTGCTTTATTTTATAAGTTCCTCAACCTCAACTACATTACTTGAGTTCATTTTTGGTCTCAAATTGAGATGTGCAAAGGACTGTTTTTTTTTAATCCTGCTAGCAGAGTTATTATTTTCTTTTGTACCTGCCCATGATATTTTCTAAAATATTTAGTTATTTTCTAAACTATAAACAAACTAGCAGCCTAATTAAACAAAGTGACCCTGACCAGGCAGTTACTAAGGATAAATGAATACAGTAAATGCATGTTAATGAACATAGTTTTTCTTGGTTTCTCCAGCTTCATATCTTACCCCACACACGACTTTTTTATTGCTTCCCACAGGGGTGGGGGAAAATAGTGGAATAAAAATCATGTACCTCCTATTCATATCTGTATCTTTATAACACATTATATGTTGGTTGGGATCTGAGCAGATGTTCTATTCTCCACTTGAGGTTTCACAAAGAGCTTACCAAACAGCTACAAGAAAATTCTCATCTGATTCATTTTGCAACTGTTCCAATCACTGTTGATTTAAATTACAAAAAGGACTTTAAGTGCATACATCAATAATGTTGAACAAAACATCATGGGACAACAGCCAGTCCTTTATCAGCAGTTGTATGTGGCAGTGACCTTGTATAAATTGTTACCCAACCAACGGTCTGCCTGTTGTCCAAATCCGTTTTAACTTTTTTTCCTTTCCTCCCTTTTATAGCTGCATCTTTAAGGATTGTGTTCATCAAGAGGACATTTTTTTTGCTTTTTCCTTCCTGGGACACAGTGCAGTGGCAGTGTGAAAGCAAAGATAGATGAAGTCACCTTCTTGGTCTTCTATGAGCTCTTTTGGAAACTCTGTTTTTGTGTGCGTGTGTGTGTGTGTGTTTTAACTTTTTGCCACATTGTGGGCTTTCTTTTTAACAGTTCCTCCCAAAGAGGATTTGTAGAAGTTGCCATTGTGACTACATGGTCCAGCCATCAAATCAAGGACAACCCTCATGCCCTGGCTCTTCATGAGCACTACATGAAGTTTTTCCTGTATAAATTGTTTTTCAGGCATATATTGATTTTGCATCTCAGGCAGCTTATACCCATATATTATATTTTGTAGACTTGGTGGTCATATACTGTCAAAAGAGACATTTTAGACTGAAAGCAGCAACATCCAACAAACTGTTAGGCATGGGCTATGGAAAAGAGGCAATTGCTGAGTCCATCTAGTCCAAACATCATTTATGGCTGCCAGCTTGTCATGCTCTCTTCTTGTACCCCTGTTATCAAAGCATATGACATGGGAGAAGGACATCTCATGAGACACTGCAGCAGGAAATATTGCTCTACCAGTATCAGTATTCTAATGGATTGTTGTTGCTTTAGCTTTAGACCTCTGTACTCCTCACAGAATTAGCAGCCCATTGAAGGCTTGCCAGATGGTCCCATTGATATCTTTCCATTTTTCTCCATATACCAGCCTCCTCTCTATGTCCTCTCAAGAACCGTGTTTTCTATTGGAGGTGAGATGTACATCTCAGAAGCTGATTTGATGTCTGTGACATGACTGGCAGCATATCTGGTGGGACCTGGAAGCATTTTGATTATATTTTTCACACTAAGTCTGCCCCATCTCTCAAATGGGAATAGAGACTATGACAGTTTTCCATTTTTAGACATGAAGGTGTCTGATCTATGTAATTGAGCAGCAGGCTCTTGATGGGTTTTAGATCCTTCAGAAGGGTCACCAAAAAAAAGAAAAAGAAAAAAAAACCTGTCATTAGAGGATAATCCCTCATAATCAGGGTCCTCCATCAATCTCAGACACATCCTCATCACTTTCCCTGCTATAAAGGCAAATTTCTAGAGCCTTGACAGCAGAAAATGTCATTTTCAAAAGCAAAGCACAGCAGAGAGAGAACAATCATTATAAGAGAAAGAGAAATAATTCACAAGGCTCTGTCCTCCCAGTTTTATATGCTCACTCCACCCCTGTGTTCTGCAAATTACAGCTATGCTTTCAGCTGTGTGTGTGTGTGTGTGTGTGTGTGTGTGTCCATGCTTAAGTGCATGTGTGCCTGCTCGTGTGCTATTACATTCAATCAAGCTTTATAAGTGGGGTCTCTGAGAACCCAAAAAGAAGTTATGTATAAATTTTTTTAATAGCAACACAAAACCATTGTGTATTCTCATAAAAATTAGGAAGTCATGAAGTATCAAGCTTATTAAAATGTTAAGTATGCTTTGTGAATTGTTAATGAGGCCCTGGGGTCTCAAAACACAACACTCCAAACATATCAGAAGGGTTAAAAGTGCTATTTCTAGCATATCTTGATATCTGACACAGTATCTGTATCTGACACAGGAAATTGTCCACAGTGCTACAGTGCCTCGTTTTCTTTCAGCCTCTGCAATGGTGAAGTAATCCTTTGCACTCAGTGTAATTATAACCCATTAAAGTAGAAGTATAAATTAGGATGGTGCTAATGGCTTAGCCATCATTTAATTTGTATATTCATATTATTCTTAATTAAGCAAAAGTAAATGTAATAACCTCTTTTCATTGGCATTTTGCTTTGTACTAGGATTGCAAAACTAGGCATTGATGTTCCATTGCTTTAAAAGTACCTGAAAAGAGTCCTGACAGTGTTCCATACATCTAGTATTAGCGTATAGAAGCCTTAATTATGTAGAAGGAAAGAAACGAGATATCTCTTTCCTTTTTATTTCTATTCCACCTGATTCCCACTATCTGTTAATGAGTAGTCACTGCTCTTTAATGCTTCCTCTGATATGTCATTTGTAATGTGGATTGAACTTAACATTCAAACGCTTAGATTAATTAGTCAGCTATATGATCATCTTGCTCAATTGCCAAAGCAAAGGCCTTTCAGCAAATGTGACAGACGTTAATAATGAGCCATGCTCATTCCCATGACAATTCCCTTCAGGCTCATCAGGCCTGGCAGGGGGCAAAACACACTACAACCTACACTCCAGAGAAAAAAAAAACCCTTCGAGGATTCTTTGTATAGTCAAGGTTCAATGTTTTTAAGCTTTAGATTCAAACCTTTTTCTACAGTTGTACTCAGTGCTCTGTTTTTCTTACAGAGGCTTGTCTATAAGATTGAACTGATCATTTTGTCTGAATTGAATTAACAGTGAATAGCAAAGTGCAATTTTTTATGTTAAATTTTAAGGGACTCGACTGATAATGGAAAGTTGAGGGGTCTGGGATTTACTGTCGCTTGTAACTGCCAACGGTTTGTCTGCTAGTCACATGGTTACATGGATTTCAGAAAGGTTGTTTTAAAAATCTGTGTTTCTATCAGTTTAGAGGAGCTTTGCTTGCCGTTCACATAAACCAAAAATGTTCACACCATTGCACCTCAATGCCCATTAATTTATGTACAGATGGGTGACAAATTAAGGGAAAAAAAGTCTATGAAACTGTACTGGAGGGATGAACACTATTCAGCCAAAAGATATTTCTTTGCTATTTTGATGATGGTTGTGGAAAGCACTGTCCAACACCTTTGCCGAAAATCTGCCATAGGTAATCAATGTGGTTGAGATCTGGTGACTGTAAAGGCCATGGTTTATATTTACATCATTTTCATACTCATCAAACCATTCAGTGAGCCCCAGTGTTCTGTAAATAGGAGCACTGCACAGACGATTGCTTTAAGACTACACGGGAAGTCTGACCTCAGCTAAAATTTAATTAAACTGTGGAAATACCATGTTTACCCTGTAAATGTGCCCTTATAAATAAAATATTATAATAGTGAAAAAAAAGGATACTTCATTGTATTTGTAATATATTTCCTGTTTCAATAGTACATTGCAAATATACTAACAAAAAATTGTACTAACTTTAAATATATAAAAAGTGTATTACCACCATGCTTTTACCTATTTTTACCATACAACTTTTAACACACTTTAAAATAATTGTAATTTAGTATATTTTCTAAAAATATATTTTACAAAAATATACTTGAATTGAAAGTTTTGTTTATTTTTTAAAAGTGTATTTATTTGCACTTTATGTAAATATATTTTAGTATTATTTTTAACTGTGTGCTGAAAATGACCATTGTAACAATGCATTGAAAGTTTACTTTCAAAGTACATTATTAAATAACCTGAAGTTGTAGTGTACTAAGTTCAATTTTGGAGTAATTTTTAAGTGGACTTCTTCATGCTTGCAATTCACTTCATTACTGCTTTCAGAAAGTAATAAAACATGATAAATGCGTTGAAAGCCCATTTAAAACATTTTTAAATCAAGTGTATGCACTGCACAAAAGGCTACTCTTATAATTGTGATTTAAGTATTTTAATAAATTTACAATGTCACAGAGAGGTCCAATGTATAAACATCAATCTATGACTAATTTAATACCAACAGCACACCATACGAACACAAGAAAATGTGTTCT
Source organism: Pangasianodon hypophthalmus (assembly GCF_027358585.1). NCBI lineage: Eukaryota > Metazoa > Chordata > Actinopteri > Siluriformes > Pangasiidae > Pangasianodon > Pangasianodon hypophthalmus. Next base: position 11,144,469 of record NC_069732.1, on the reverse strand, counting down.
ACAGGAAAGTAACCTTTTATCGAATGTGTTTTTGAAATGTTTCAGATGAATTTTGGGCAAGCACAGATGAAAAATGAGCAATTAAATTAGCATTAGCCGATGCTATTTTGCTTAGCTCGCTATCAGTGCTGTGGCTGAAGCTTACAGAGTGCTAACAGTTAGCCTATTAGCTAATCCGGTAGACTTAGTATTGTTCAGGGAACTTAGTTGGCTTGGTATTGCTAACTTCATAGAGCTAGCTATTTATAAAGGCAGCGTTGCAGTTTACACACTTGGTAGTTGATGTTTAACTGTTTGTGCTCTTGTCTGAGGGGATTCGTGCATTTTGTAAAGTTGCTATTCGCACTTCTTGTTTTTAACAGCGAGGCCGCGAATTAGCCATCATCTCAGTCTCCATTTAGCTTAGCCTGTTAGCTAGCTAGCTAGTCGTGTGTGAGAGAGAGAGACGTTGCTAAAGTTCGGTGCTGTGCCTCGAGATGCCCGCGGTGTTGGAAAAGGTACGACGGAGATTTCAGGGAAAAGAAGAGGCAGAAACTCGGTGAACAACCCGACAAAAAGTTTTACTTCCAACGGCAACAGTAACAATTCTCAGTGATGAGGAGCGCGGTAAGTGACGGGTGGTACAGGCCCGGGTTGGCTAATCGGGAGCAGCGGGAGGATTCCCGGGGGGTCTGTGTTTTGTTGTCATGCCACTGGGTTGAAATACGGATGTCTGTTATTGAAGTTACATGTTATTTATTGTAATGACCCTGATAAGAAGTGCATTCAGCATTGGGGGAAAAATTAGCATATTTTTACCTAAAAAATAATATATTTATGGTTTATTGCTTGTGTGTTTTGAAGACACTTAATTAATTTGTAATGTACTTGTAATACAAAAAAGTACACTTTAATATCACTAATCAAGCATGCAGTTATCTTACACAGGCATATACTTAAAGTGTACTAAGTGTACTTGAAGTTGTTCCAATTTAGCACATAAAAGTACACTAAATACACTTAAAGTTATGCTTTACTACAATTTAATTACAACTAAAATATACTTAGCACAAAATTAGTTGTTCCAAAATAGCACACTTCGGGTTAACTAATCATTAACACACTTAAAGTATACTGACAATTAGTCTGGCTGCAAGTATACTTAGCATATTTTTTTTTTCACTAGGGTATTGCGAATCAAAATATCAAATATCTCACTGCAGCTGTTTTTGGTGGACAGTGCAGTGTGCACAAAGTGCAATCTCCTTTGAAGCCTCTAGACGCTCCACTCATTGACACATAGCTTCTATGGAATCCTATGGCAGGTTCAAGTATAATGTGTTTTAATGGAGCAAAGTTAATGCACATTGGACAACAGGCTTTTAGTGCATCATCAGCTTTAAGTACAGTACCATAGTCAGTGAAATTTAGCTAGCTAGTTAGCAGCTTAGCTGCTTTATATTGCGTTATGGCAGACACTAGTAATTTTGTCAACCTGGGTTATGGAAAAGTCTTTTGATGCTCTTACTTATGAAGAGAAATTGAGAATTAGGAAGCAGGCCAGACCAGCAGATGAAACAGATAAAACAGAACACACACAGATATGCTGTATACTTCAATATCAGACGCCTGTGCTTCCCCTCTTTTAAAAATCACCAGCCATCAATGGTGCATTGTCATCCTGGAAGAGACCACTCCCATCATGTTCCCATCATGTTTCATCATGGGATGCATGGTATCAGTCAGAATAATTTAGTATTGATCTGTAGTGACACTTCCCTATAAGGAGACAAGTGGAGACAAACCATACTGACAAAATTCTCCCAGAGCATAACAGAGCCACTGTTTTTCCTTTAATTTGTTATTGGTCTTTATATGTTTGTGGTGTGACTCTCTTTAGCTTTCTGCCTCTTCATATTTGTCACTGTAAATGTCTGCTAGAGAGGAAATCCCTTGCATGAATATCATTTAATATATATCTAAGCTGAATATTTTCCTGTCATGGAGGATGTGTGTACATAATATGTGTACTATTTGTCTGAGTTTCAATAAGAAAGGGGATCGTGCATAAAAAAATCAGTGTGTCAGTATCTGTGTGTGTGTGTGTGTGTGTGTGTGGGTGGGTGTGTGTGCAGTAATAGAGGTTAAATGCTTCTCTGTTCAAACTTGTGCATTTCATATTCTTCTTATTATTTGTAAAAGGTATACGACCCACCATTAGCCTTTCACCCTTTGTGAGTGTGTAGCTCAGCCTCACAATGGAGAATCTGTCATTTCTCCAAATCAACACACCCCCTCATCCGCCCTCGTCTCTCCTTCTTTTAACACAGCTGTTCATTTGGTTTCATCCCCGTTTGTATGCCATTGATCCCATCGATCGCTGCAGATAATGGCCGAGCGTGGCTTCTATAAGATAATTATTCCATCATTGGCTTGGTGATGAGTGCTTGACTCTTCTGCCTTTATTTATTTATTACTGGGTTATGACTGTCAACCTCCCATGTGAGGTGAGTGCACAAACAGTAATTGCAATCCATGAAAGGAGTGACAGAATGCATAGATGCCCTCTTTCATTCAGCCTGCCAAAACACACATCGTGTCAAAGGCAGACCAGAGGCTGCAGGTTGCATCAACATGTAAGAACAGAGAAAGCAGTGTCATTATTATGATATTAGAGCTCCTATCCGGAGCAGCAGTCATGGAGTGAAGACTGTGACTTTCATGCTATGCTCTTAATTCAGACCTGTGACAGATCTTTTACAACACTCATTTAAAAAATGAGGACAGTTGGCAGCTGTCAAGATCGACGCAATCTCCAAACATTAGGCGGGTTTGCACACAGGGACACACACACATCTGACAGCAATCCAGGTTCCAGCAATTCTACTTCCTACAATCACTGATCTATTCAGTGACGGCTGGCTGTTATTAGATCAAGAGCAAGACAATGAAACTATTAGGGTTGAGCAATGCATTATATGACTAGGTCTTATCAATGGCATAATAAGAATGATGTGGAGCAAACTATTACACACACAATAAAAGGCAGGGAGGTAGCTGGTTCCATAAAGTGTCTCAAGTCTGTAATACTGGTTTCATGGCGTTTTTCCTCAGAATACCAAACATCATGTACTTTTTTGTAATTTGTACTTTGATTGGACATTGTGTGCTTAGACTGTCTACTTTTAATTTCTCTTCCAAAGACAATTTATGGGGAAAAGAGGATGATACAGTGAATGATCCGTTCACATTCATCACATCTGCAAATATATACATCTTCTCAATCACTGCCACTGATAGGCTGCAAGAATCTACAGTCTGGGCTAGAAAGGAGGCAGCCTCAACCTCATTTCTTCATATCATTTTATGTGTTTTTATTATGACCACTGGTGACTGTGGCAGTGGGGGCGTGGTCGGGTATCGGCTGTCAAGGTAGAGAACACAGGTTGAACCAGCAAGTAATGCATGATGATTCTCACCTGTGTGTGATTACAGCCACTTATGTGTGTTTTGTCTGTCCTTCAGTGAATGCCATGAACCAGAGAGCAAGAGACACGGAACTAACGGAGTTCACACACATACACACACACAATGTGTAAGCTGGAACTTGAAGAGGTGAAAGCCACGAAATATTGAAACTGTGTCTTATTTGTGCTCTCCGTTAAGTTGTGGAAAGCATGCTGAAAACGCTTGTGGGGAAAATAAAGCAACCCCCGAAGCTGCTGGACAGAAGTCCTCCTGTCTCCTGGGTCCTCCTTCCCACTCACACACACACACACACACACACACATACACACACACTGGGTTCTACAGTGACACTGTAGAATCAAGTTCTGTTGCATTTGATTCCATAAAAATCTAAATAATCCACCCTAAAGACATTTATTAACAGCAAATGATGTGATGTAGATGCCAAAATGAAACCTTATATAGATGTCTTTTTTCTTTGAAAGACAGGTAGGCTTAGCCCTGCTGGCTCATATATACCAGCCACCCCTAGATCTATCTATATTATTCATGTATGTGAGATAGGTGACAATGTTATATAAACCAATAAAATACTGCTTGAGCAAGTATCAGTTTGGATTTTAAGGAACACGGTGGAAAAACCAGAACAAGCATTTTTACAGCAATATACCAATATATAGGTGTATATAACCTGTAGTGGCCTTTTTGCTGTGCGCATGCACTATCCAAACATTCACCTGGAAACCCATTTATTTTAAAGCTTGGATCATCCTGCTAAAAATCACCTTTCTGCTATATCAGCTATTCCTCTCTGACTTTTTACCCTTTCTCAGATTTCAATGAGACTCTTATCAGCACTTTTTACATCACCTCCTGTACTTGTAGAGCACTTTTTTGATCTCCTCCAGGCAAACAAAATTAGGCAATTTATCAGCGCTTTGTGGAGGCTCATTTCCATATTTGGGGAAATGTGTGCACACACACACACTTGTGCTTGTGTGTTTACATCTTTGATTCTCCTGGGCATTCAAAGTGCTTCAAAGGAGGCCGCTAAATAGCCACTTGAGGAAACCAGTAATTTCAGGGTTTTACAACAGAGCAGCAAAAGTTGTTGGCCTATACCACTGTTGAAATTGTGTGCAGTTTAGCATATGTAAATGTTTCTTAGGGAAACTGAATGCACTGTCATAATGAAGCCCTCACAGTCTGTTACTCCCTCTGCTTTTTCCACAGTGATGGGTGATAATGACAAGACAGAAAAAATAATATTGCATATGTTTGTTCGTTCTGGTTTTGTTTCCTTTTTGGGTCTTTTGAATTTCCCGTGAAACTAAAAGAAAACTGAGAGACAAGAGGGTTTTAAGAGTTTTTAAATTCAATTTAAAATTTAAATTTGACAAATAGTAAAGGCAAGGTCTAAATGTATGTGTTTTAACCTTTAAATATTTGATGTAAACCCACAGACAGGAACAATTTATGTTGTTAAGAATGTATACATGGAAATAAAAATCCGAATACCCATGATAAACATCAGATATCTGGAGCTCATCTATGTTCAGGAAACAATTTGTGTCAGATTTGTATTATTTTAGTAACTATTATTTAACATAGATTAGGCTACTTTATGCAAATTCACTCTCATATAACAAGTTCACATCCATAAGGTAGCATAACTCAAAACATTAAGCAAGGAACAACACACTACAGAGCATGTTGCTTTATATGAAAATTATCCACACTGGGGTGGTGTGATACCAAACCGAAGTGGATTAAGTTTGTATAACAGCACACTCTGAAGTGTGTTATTCCACATACACCACAGTGATTTGCCAAAAAATTCAAATGTTTAATCAATTACTGAATGGCACTTTTTTTTTTTCTTTTACTGTTTATTGTAGCATCCATGCTGCTAATTAGTTCCTTTTACTGCTTATGTTATAAACAGCATCTTCTGTATTCTCTCTCTGTCTTGAAGTTAATGAAACAATTTTAAAAAATTTAATAAATAAATAAATAAATGCAGATTGTCATGTGATTGAGAAACCAGAAAGTGCAAATTGTTACAAAACACAGACACCCGATACTCATAAATAAAAGTTTGCTTTTCTGTTTTGTTTTTTTTTTTCAGCTAACAGTCAGACCAAATGTGAATACAATTAACCCAGTGGAAAAGCCAACTCACTGAAGGGGAAAGGACAGGGGACACAGATTTGTTTCTGGCGGTGGTTACTTCCACTTTGCACCAACTTTTGTAAACCAGTAGAAATTGAAGTTGGGGCTGTGGTAGCTTTGGTTAGTAAAAGCACTGTAAGCACTGTTAAATGTGCTATTTATCATTTATACTGTTAGCATGGAGCCGTACAACATACACAAGAGTTTTGTACCTACCTGCGAAGATCTTCTTGTTAGCAGTTACTTGACAACAACTATAGACTAACTTTACCAGACTAACATGAATGAAACTGATTTGTAATTAACTAAGATCCATGAAATATCATATTTATCCCATTTGTTTATAAGTTCACTCTGCACATGCATCAGAGTCTGGCCAACAGCTGATGAACTTATGTTTTATGTTACATTCGTTCAAGTGCACAACCTACTGACACTGTACAACAAGGTGCTGAAAGTGATGGATGCTTATTTGTTTGTCTGGGCATATTGCATTTTCCTACTGGGAATAATTTAATAGAAAAATCACTGCTTTTTCTACATTCAACTTTAAGTATATGAAAAAGTTTTTTTTCTCCTAAACATTTGGGCAATGGTCCAGAGGCCTCAACATTGTGTCTGGAAAACATAAAAAGATGAGAGTTTGAATGGTACAACATTGACCTGGAAAAGAACTTTTATGGCCATGTGTGCCAATGGAATGATAAATGAGAGGTCATGGAGACAGGAATGCAGATAAAGAGAGAGAGAATAAAAGAAAAAGATGCATGGTGTAAGAGTTGCAGATGAGTAACAGCAGGAAAAAGTGCAGAAAGTGGAGCATTAAGCAAACAGGTCAGTGATGAACACATGCAGGCACAGAAGAGGTTTTGTGAGTGTTTGTCTCTGTGTGCGTCTATTTGTGCCTGTGCGAGCCTGCAAGCATGGTGACAGGAAATAATTGGGTTCATCAGGCAGACTTGCCGCCAGGGCTGATGGGTCACAGTGATATCTGGTGGAGGGGCAGTCTTTCCGGGCATTGATGGATGGAATTCACATTGCTCCTGGTTGAGGAACAAGACAGTCAATGAACAGCACTTTGGGTTTGGTGAGACACCCAGGATGAGTTGGTCAATAGCAAACAGGAATTCACGGCACAGCTTTTGTTCCTGCAGTGAAGTTTTACATTCAACAAAATCATTCAGTTTCTCAGTTTCTTTGTGATAATATCAGTCTGGATGTTCTGCCACTTATCGCTGTGGAGCTCTTAAATAGAAATTGTTCCAGCCTTTTACTTCATCTAACAGTGTAATCTTTTAACAGGACTAATCAATGCACAGACATTTTAGACAAAGGGACTGATCTGTTCCAGCTAAATTCTATTAAGCCATGACTGATATTTTAACTTTGATAAGATGAGACAAAATGAGGGCAAAATCAGACAATGTATAGATATAACTGTAATGATAATAACATTTGTGTAGATCAGTTATTCTTTAGAGGACCTTATACAGAGTTGTGTATTTATTCTTAAGCAATTTGCAAAGATGTGTCTTAAGTCCAATTCAGATAGGATTGGTTTTACATGAGAAGGTGGTGTAATGTAATTACTGCCAGAGTATCTCTAGGATATTAGTCCCGTCCGAATCCGTTATGACAATAATTGTTTTTACAGAATGTGTGTGCACACATCTGGATTATGCCATATTTTACCTTTTATAAAATGTTCAGTATAAATAATCCCTGGTAATATACAGTATATTTCATTCAAATTGACATATTGCTAAAGATTCTGTCACATCCTGTGGGAAAAGTGTTTTCACTCTTTCTCTTCAGAATAGAGGAACTCCAGGAAGTGAATTTTTCTGTTGTCCTCTGCCGAAACCAGACTGAAACCAGGTAATGGTTTAAAATGCACAATAACAAATATTGAATAAGAATATTGCACACATTACCTCAAATTCATGTCCTTGCTTTTGCATCTTGGCCATTTTTTATCCTAAATAGTGCCCATTTTATTATGTTGGTGTACACAATAAAAACAAAAAACAGAAAGAAAGAAAGAAAAATCGTATTATGGCCTTGTGTCCAAATAAGGTAAACTTAGGTAAAATCCATTTTGTATTCACAGTATATTTATCTACTATGAGATGTTTATTTAGGTTCTTCTCATCATTTTAGTCTCAATTGTATTTTAATTGTATTTTATGTTAAACTGTACTGCAACAGACTGCAATATGCTTGATCAGTTTGCATTTACAAAAGCCTGGCAACTTTAACTTAATATGACTCATTAAATTACAGTTTTTACAACTGATAACAAGAATATTTCTATAGCACAATTTGCATATGTTTATGTACTTTGTATCAGTACTAATTACATTCAAGTTCAGAACTAAATGGATAGAAGCTTGGATGTCAAATTGCTAACAGTTTGCCAAGTAACAAATAGCATATGGAACTAAATCAAAACCCTAAACATAATGACAAAGAGAAAAAAGCCACAGTGAATGTTCTGAAAAAAGCCACAGTGAATCAGAGAGATACCAACAGCTCAATGTGTGGAAGAAAATCATACCACAAACTCAGAGTTGGTCCATAAAATACAGTGTCTAAATATCAGATGACCTCTTGGGAAGGCTTGGAAGAAGCCTGGAAGAAAACAGGTGAAAAAAGCAGACATTTAAATGGGGCAACATTTAATGCAATCCCACACTGATTTTCAAAAATCATTCAATGGCGTCACGTTTCCTCCTACATTATTTCCTATTATTTGAGATATTCCATGATTGGAGGCCCATTTGACCCTTTTCATTTTTCAGTACTGAATCGAAGAAAACGTGTTTAACCATTCAAAGTACATGATATATATATATATATATATATACATATATATACATTCTAATGAGTTAGTATTTCTTTTAATTATTGTGATTATTAAATTTCAATCTAATGTGTAGTTATAGTTGGATGGAACAGGCAGTTATGCTGTAGAGGTTTTATTATTTACAATGTCATCACTATATCTCATGTACTACACCAACTATAACACCTCCAGTTATTAGTGTTAGAAGAGAAGTAGTGCTAGTGTTTGATATGTCTTTATTTTGATATTTCTGTGGTATTTTAGTAGTTGCAGTGCATGAAATTAACAAGATGTGCTAAGTGTCACAATGTAGAGACACATGGAAGCAGGTGCAAGCTGTTTTATTAACAATCCATATCATAGAGAGAGAGAGAGAGAGAGAGAAACGCGCAACAAAAAAAAATCAGAGATGCAAAGCTCAATTGTCAGGAAAACAGGGCAATATGGGGAAAGCAATATCAAAGTGTAGGTCAACAAAGATGAAAAATCAAAACCAACAGACACTGCTCAGAAATGCAAAGTTGATTGGACAAAACCTTACAAGGAGTGTGAGTGTGTTATAAATACACAGATGTTGATGATTGGGAATGAGGAACATGTGTGTGTGAGTGAGAGCTGGTAGAGTAACAGTGGCTGCTGGATTGGTGGTGGATCGAGATGTGACACTAAGCTGTGTGTTTGCACAGAGAGATGTGTTTTCATAAATATCAACCTTACATTCACGATATTCACAATACACCACTAATAGCTTCTTATTTGAATATTTGCCTTATTCTGATTAGTGTATTATCCTATGAGTTGGACTTTTATTCTTTTATATTATCTCTTGCTTTTGAGGCAAATCACTTTGCAAGCTTGTTTTAAAAAGGGAAGTCTAGATGCTCTTACAAAAACTTCTTCCCTGGCAGCTCTACACAAGAACAACAAGACAGCCATGGAATCATTAACTACACACAGGTCATTTCAGTAATCCTAATGGGCTATGCAAATCACACAAGCACCCGCATGGCACAAATCTAGATACAGATAACTTCCCACTTGACTACTGATGTATATTAAACAGCCAGAGCAGAATGAATTTAAAGGACCATCATTTAAATGTGCTGTTCCTAGTCATTCCATCAGCGATGTCAAGTTGTCCTCTGCATTCCTCCAAAAAGACTAAGACAACCACATCTGTGATACTTTTTCTTTCATTGTTTTTTTAATACATACTTTTGTGTCATTTTCCTAGCTTTCAGTAGTTTCAAGTGGTTGCAAAATGGAATACAAATCACAAACCTTTACAAGATAGTTTTCAGAGAATACTTTTTTGTCACAGATCAATCTCATCTATCTCGCTGATTGCTGCTCACACTTGTCTCTGCGTTGACTTCACTGTGTCTCGATATGATAATATGATGTGCTTTCTTAATACCATGAATGTAAAGAACCCCTATGAGATCTGGAGGCATATGGGGTACCTGGGTTTCAGATTAAAGTCTCTGTCAACAGAGGTAGATTTGTTACCTGGCATTACCAGATTTCAGTATCGTCCTGTTCAACTCAACACAAAAATACAAGAAACATCCCTAGTTCAAAATCTTGTTGGCTTACGTGAGGGGTATAGAACTAAAATTCGCAAAGGTCCTAAATAAAATGTTTTGCTTATCAAGGTCTGGATAAACAGCTAACAACTTAATGGCAGCAATGGTTATCATTTAATGGTTAGCCATTAGTGATTGTTGTATAGCTAGAAATAAGGCACATCTCTGTAAAGTGGTTAAGTTTTGGTCCATTATGGCACATGCTACAACTTCTAACTAGTGCCATAGACTGTGAACAGATGAGATACCTGTTTTGAGCTTGAACCAGAGAATTAACACATACTTCTCTGTCCAATCATCTTTAAACATTCCGTTTTCATCATGGACGTCATGTCATCAGTTCAATAACCAGACCAGAGAGAGTAAATCAAATTAAAATAATCTGCTAAAGTCTGTGAAATCATGTTGCTTTCCTGACCAACTGCTTTAAGGTAAATAATTTACATAAATGCATGTTACTGATTGGAACAGAGAATCTGCTATAGAAGCTGAAATGTTTCCTGTTTAAAAAACTGGACTTGCTATGCTATTCTAGTTAAAGTATTTTCAAGTGCTTGGTTCGAGCTACTGACATACTTTCCTGGGTCTGCATTCAGACTGCAATACACCTGTTGACGGCTCCTGGTTTATGGGTTTGGCAGCCTGTCTACTTGCATATCTGTATTCCAGATTTTTGGGACGAGCATACAGTGTGTCTGCACTCTATGTGGATTCTAACCATCAATATTAGAAACACTCAAACAAAAAGGCTACAATTAAAACCTCCCAAAGCTTGCATGTGTTACAGTATTTGAAAAATAATTCTTAAATAAATATTTAAGTGTTCAGGTTCAACATAATCTGTAACCTTTAGCCACCTCATTGATTTTTCTAGGACCTTTTTTCTTCTTTAAATTTGCTGTTATTATATTGTACACTAAATCTCTTCACATCAGACAGTTTTGGTAGTTTCTCTGTCAGACAGACCTGCAATTTTCACTGCACTGCCATTTCTCAAACATCTGTAGATTACTCTTATCGCTTCATGAAAAAGTATTGTTAAAGTGGCTTAGAATAGTCTGACCCTGGTGCCAAAAAGAATAGTATCTCTCTCTCTCTCTCTCTCTCTCTCTCTGTGTGTGTGAGAGAGAGATGTTTTTGAGTGCTTCAGATCTCTTTGTTTCCAGTATTGTGGCTGCCTCTTGCAGGAATCTAAAAAGTGATTCTCCTCAGGTAATATTGCAATATAGCAGACATGTAAGTGAAAGAAAGGCCAGATTCCCCTTCAATTTTTAGATGATATTCCTGTACCCATGTTGCAATTATTCCAGTCTTGGCTACAACTGAGGGTATAAGATATTGTGTGTGTGTGTGTTCCCACATATCTATGAAGGAGAATATTGTTTGCCCTCATGCGTGCTGTATTAACCTCCACAGGTAGCTGTTTGTTGTGAGACACAGCAAGATGAAAAAGCAATAGACTGAAATTGTTTCCCAGGGGCTGCTGGAGGAAAGCCCTGTGGGCCTGGCCCTAAAGAACACCACTCGCTCCAGCCACAAGAAACAAATACAAGGATGGAGAGAAGTGAGGAATAGAAGAAGCTGAATATACAAAAGAGGTAATTTAGAAGCAAGGGTACGAAAGGATGAAAGGTGGAAGAAAAATGAGTGTGCTTATGCAAGTAAATATTTAGTGTGTGTCTAAAAAAAGGAAGAGCTGAGAGGATTTGTATTATTCCATCATGTCAGTGTAAAGATTACTGCGTATAAAAAACTGACGCACACAGATAAAATTGATGTGAATTAAGTTCTGCTTTTGCACTGTAGCTTATAGTATAAAATGTATATGAAATGTAGCTTCATCATTTGTCATGCAATAGAGTCACCTACAAATCAACACGCTTTATTTACAGAAATGTGGTCAAAATTCTCACCAAAATATCTCTTTGTAAAGAAAGAGTTAGTGTTAAAATTTATATACTGTATCCGACTGTATTGGTCCATTTATCAAGCACCTATTTAAAAATTCAGCATTTTTATGACCAACAAAACATTTGACCTATCATTGAGAGATTGCAGAGATAGTGAGTTTGTATCCTGATGATGCCACAGCCATCCGTGGCTGGGAACCAAGAAAGCAAAATTGGCTGTGCTCTCTGGCTGGGAAGGATGGTATTCTCTCTCTCCTCTCATCACAGCAAGACTAGTAAATCTTAAGTGTCTGTGAGCTCATGTATGCGGAAGAGGGCAAAATGTTTTGTTTTTTCTCTGAGTGTGTTAAACTGCCCTGTGACGCAGCATGAACAGCAGTTTTAAAATGTAGTTGGTTAGCTTCACATGTCAAGCATGTGTTAGCCTTCACCCTCGCTGGATGGTAGGCTGGTGGGTGGGAAATAGCAGGTGACCAGACAGAGGAGAAAAAGTGAAAAAAAAAATTAAAAAGTTACTAGATTCTTGCTTTTGAAAGTTAAGAGGTAGTGGTATTTTGTAGAGGACAGTCAGGTTCTCTGTGATATCATCATTAACTGTGGTGCTGTAATTGCTGCCTCCGCTCCTGAATGCTCCACTTGCCGATAATCAGCTAACGGCCTAAGTGGGTGCTCTGAGTATGTCAGAGAAATGACAGAAGAAACAGAAAGGTTGAAAACGTCATTGTCCTCAGGAGAGAGCAAAAGGCCATTAAAATGTCATTCGTCACTGTGTTTAAGCAGAGCAGAAGGACACCGATTTGTCAAGAGAGTGCTCTGCGAGCACACACACAAACACACATGCAGAGAGAGAGAGAGAGAGAGAGAGAGAGAGAGACGGGGGGTGGAGAATAGTAAAGAAATAATAAATGTTACAGATTTGGGGAAAGCTTCATTCCTACATCATACATAAGACAAAAATATGGCCACTGTCTTACAGCAGATATTCGTATTTGCTGAGTTGTTTAGTTTAGTGACTTGGGACATGTTACGTAACATATTTGTTAAGGTCACACTTATGACTAAATCGCAATAGCCTGTGCTCTTACAATTATCCACTTCAGCGTGGTAATGGCCACTTCAGCATGAGTAATCGCAAATCATTGTGGGTTACTTTCCTATAACAGCACCACCACAAGTGCTTTATTCTGCTTATACCATAGGATTTTGCAGATGATTATACATATATTTTTTATTTCTTAATGAACAACACATTATGACTTTTTAAATATTTATAGTTACATTTACTGTTGTTCCTATTATCACTTATGTTACAGTTGTTCCCTCTTCAGTCTATCTTTTTTTTCTCTCTCTCTTGAAGTTAATAAGACAACAACAGCAAAACAAAAAAAGCATGTTACCAAAAATCTTCTGTCCTGAAGATTTTTCTGTGGCAGAAAATTTACTGCTACATACTTACTTACATACTTACTGCTCTTTCTCTATCTGGTTCCACTGTGAGAGACTCCTTTGCATCTCACCATGTTTCATACTGCACAATTTACTGATTAGCATAATGAGTCTGGTTCAAGTAGAAGACTGAGAATATGTTTTATTTTGCACTGCTGTGCTTATGAGATTTGTATTGATTTAGATTTGAGTTCTGTTTATTTTAATTAAATATATTGTCTGCATCTGGTTAAAGTGCATTTTTCAAGGAGAAAGCAAATAAAAAGGACCATAGATTGATGATTTGTTGTGCTATTGAACTGTGCATTTTAAAGTAGTACCACAAATTGCCTATGCAATTTAAAATTATGCAATTAACCTAAAATAACATGAACTTTGGGGCTGAACTAACTGAACAGGCACTAATAGCTGTAAATGAACCTCTGATCACAGAGAGGCGGGGGGACCTATATACCCTGCAGTGTTCTTGGTATCTGAGTTGTTCAAATCAAATGCCTCAACGAGACAGCAATTGATACAGCAGGCTAATAGCTATAAATATAGCTCTGTTTTTTTCTCAACTTAAAGTTCAGTGACAATATATATATATATATATATATATATATATATATATATATATATATATATATATATATATTTTTTTTTTTACATATTACTGTCCCAGCTATTTTAGATCATTTACCTTAAAAGAGAATTTCATTTTAATGTTTTTTTTTTTTACACAAATTATAAATGTACACACATATGTTCTATCAATTCTCTGACAATGGATTTGTCACATTATTTCTTGCTAAACAAGCTGAACAAGACAAAAGTATTTATTTACTATTCCTATAATGTCAAAATCTCATTAAGCATTAAACCTTAATATTACTAATTGGCCACAGTGTGAGCCACTTTGAAGGGAACAGTAATCTTCTACTTTGTTCAATATGTATTTGTTTTAAAAAGCATCCATGAAAACCCACATACGTTTTCTAATAATATAAAAAGCAAGTAATCATTGAATCTTATAAGCAGGGATTTGATCCTTGAACTTGTTATTTTTTGGCTTGACTTTCTCTTTCTATGCAGCCCAAATCAAATAGTGAGAACTGTGCCAGTGGTGGAATATTGATCACAGACTTATTTGTGCTGTGAAAACATTATGCAGAAAGACGATTGCCCAATCAGCATTTCATCGACAGTAGTTCATAGGGGTATAATTTATTAATTTATATGCATGCTGTAACCTCCCCCCTCAAGCTGCTAGATTCAGTATTCTATAGCACATATACATTCTCTTGTTGGCAGTGAGTACTGCACCTGTCTCTGTGAACTGCAGAACAGAGTTAACTGGCCTCACTTTCAGTCTTTCTCCAGGGACAGACAATGAATCACTACTTGGCTAACTTTCACATTACTAAAGTATATTACTAGAATCAGTAAACCAGAGTCATGGACTTCAATAACTACTACTAATTAGTGTCTCAAGAATGAAAGCACATTGGATGTGGGATTATACTTAAGAAATTAAACTTCATTCATTCATTCATTCATTCATGTTTAGTGACCACTTTTTGATGGTCAGGATGCACACACACACACACACACAGACCCCTTTGAAATACATTTGGTCCCCATTAAGAGATAAATCCCATGCAAACACGGAGACCCTGCAAACCTTCTAAATATGTTTAGGACATTTGTTCATTTGTTCGTTGGTTCCTTGGCTTGTTGGTTCATTCATTATTCATTTGTTTGTTCATTCATGCATTTGTCTTCAGGAACTGCTTTATCCCAGTCAGGGTTGTTGTGGAGCAGGAGCCTATCCTGGGAAAACCATGCACCAGTCTATTGCAAGGCAACATGTTCATGGTTCACACACATTCACACACTTATTCAGATGTAAGGAGAGTTTGGCTTTGGCATAGTCCAGTTCATGTTTAAAGCACAGAAAGCGTGTAAATTCTTTAGGGTACAGATACTACAGAGACTTAAAAATACCTGTGTTACTGTACAGCATTACCATGTGGCTTGCACACTTGGTTGTGTTTGCAGTGAAGAGAAGATTGCATATGAACATTATGTCTGTGAGACTGAATTGGCATGGTAACCTACAAACAATTTTTTGAACCCATTGGCTCCAAAGAGCCTGACTGTTTATCTTGGTCGCCGTTTACTCATTGACCTTTAGTCTAATTAGCTGTTTAAGGGTCTACTAAATGAGGCCAGACAGATGGCAAACATTAATATACATTAATAGGTGTGTACTATGACCAAATGGATCCAAATGGGTCATTGCGCCATATTATCTTTCGTCCTGTTCATGACAGACTTCTGTCAATTATCATGCTTCTGTTGTCTGACTATTGTTCAAATATTTTTGATCAGTACAGCTTGGTGAGTCCAAAGATGCTTTCCTGCAGTATATATGTATACAGTGGGGTCCAAAAGTCTGAGACTACTAGTGAAAATGTTTTGCTTTTCTAATTTAATACAAAAATTTTCATTACAAATTATATTATTGACAACTGAGCCAAAAGTAGAATATTTGAAATATTTACATGAATTTCAGAGTTCCTTAGTATTTTGTATGTCCTGTTTTTGCTTTAATGACAGTGTGCACTTGAGCTGCCATGGACTCCACAAGTTTGTGCAAAACCTTATGATCCATTTTAGATCAAATCCATTGAACACATGCTTCAGTAGAAGAGATTAGGAATGAGGAAAGTCTGACCTTTTGTACAAACCAGTTA
Organism: Pangasianodon hypophthalmus; assembly: GCF_027358585.1. Classification (NCBI taxonomy): domain Eukaryota; kingdom Metazoa; phylum Chordata; class Actinopteri; order Siluriformes; family Pangasiidae; genus Pangasianodon; species Pangasianodon hypophthalmus. The sequence goes on along the minus strand of NC_069732.1, from coordinate 11,128,325 downwards.
ACATGGTCAGTATCACAAATTTGCACAAACTATTTCTAGAAACCTAGATATAGTGCATAATCTTGAATATTCAATATTCAAGCTATTGAACATTTACTTTATTTGTTTTAAATTTTTCAAATTTCTAAAATCTTCTATTTATTTCCAATTTTAAATTTAAAAAAAAAATTAAAATTTTTCTTAGATTTTCAGTGTTGTCTCAGAGTTTTTGGCCGCAGTGTATTTCATCATGTCATGGATGTATTTGAGATCATGCCATGGAATATCATGGAATGATGGCATATCAACAGCCTCTAATTAACAATCAGAGGTGATCATTCAATGGAATGATAATGGAAAAAAAGAATATTTGTTTACTATAATTCATACACTATAGTCTGTTTGTTTACTAAAACTAAGCTCGCTCACAGTGGAGGCATCCCTCAAAACATGAACGTGTGGGAGGCAGGTAGAAATCCATCACACATGGAGTGGATGAGGGTAATGAGTGTGTACATCTGTTAGAAACCCACCAGTTTGTCAAGAGTGTCTAATTACACACTGAGACAGAATGAGTTCTATTCTCCTGAGAGAGAGAGAGAGAGAGAGAGAGAGAGAGAGAGAGAGAGAGAGAGAGTGAGTGAGAAAAGAAAGAGGATTCTTTGCCAGTTGACATGCTGGGAGGTCATGAATGGCATGTTTTATTATTTCCTAAGCAATCCAAAACTTACTATGTATCAGTATGCACAGAAAGAAAATGTTGACCTTGACCTTCTATTGTAATCACCATGTTTCTTAGGGGGGAAAAAAACTTATTTCATGCTGTTTTATTTATAATTATCTGAAGAGCACTCTGAGGATTAGGGATAATAAGCAGCAGCACTTAGGTCCCAGTCTGAAGAGATTTATAGAGACCTACACTCACAAACAAATGCACCTACACACATGATATTCCTGTAATAGTTTTGTCTCACAGGGTCAGACATGATCTACACATCTGGAGAATATTGCAAATACTGCTGTAAAAATTAACACAAACAAAAGTACACATTCTCACTTGTCTCAAGTGAGTTACGTCTTCAAAATGGATGACTAAAGCTACAGGATGTAAGATTATGAAATTCTGTTCTGTCTGGTAGAAAGAATGTAATTGCAAACTATTTGTTGAAGAGCATTTATTAAAATGTTGTGCTATGCTGCTTTTCCTCCACTGTGCACATTATACACATTTAACCCCACAATGCATAATAAGTAGTATGCCTAAGTAGTATGACACAACTAATATATTGACATACTATATGCAGTTGTATGCAAACTGGAACATGTTCGGTGATGCTGCCACATATGACCACACCACAAATTTGGAGGAATACACAGTGAAAATACAGTGACTGGCTACATTAGCAAGTGATATGACTACAAGACCACCTTAAAGACCACCACCATACAGTATATACAAATCAGAAACCTTTGATAACTGCAGAAGTACAGTGCACTCACAGATAACAAGGCAGCCCTCCACACAGCAAGGACCCACCTGTCCTGGGCTATCAAAGAGGCAAAGTGCGACTAACAGACATCTTCAACATCTCCCTGAGCCAAATAGTTGTCTCTATGTGCTCCTTGTGCCAAAGAAATTGACTGTGTCCTGCCTCAGTGACTCCTGGCCCATTACACTCACACCGATCACCATGAAGTACCTTCAACCAGTTAGTCATGTAATACAAAGAGCAGACCTCCCACCACACTGGACCCATTCCAGTATGCCTACCACCCTAACTGCTCAACAGAGGATGCCATACCCGCTGCCATCCACCTGTCTTTGACTCACCTGGACAAAAAGAAACACTATGTGAGGGTGCTGCTCAGACTTCAGTTTTGCAATGAACATATTCATTCTACAGCAATTCATAGAAAGCTGAGCCTGCTGGGCTTGAAGACCTCCCTCAGCAACTTGATCCTGGACTTTCTGACTGAAACAACCCATTCCATCAGAATCAGCAAGACCACCTCCAGCACCACTCCACTGAACACCAGCACTCCTAAGGGCTGTGTGCTCAGTACACTGCTGACTCCTGACTGCTGCAAAACACAGCTCAAATCACACCATCAAGTTTGTTGATGGCACCACAGTTGTGGGTCTCATCAGCATCAACGATGAGTCAGCATACATGGTGGAGGTGGAGCAGCTTGCCGCATGGTGCATAGACAACAATTTATCTCTCAATTTTGATAAAACCAAGAGATGTTTTTTTGACTTCAGGAGAACCTGCATGGACCAATCACCACTGCACTGCTCAACTGAGCAACTGTGGAGAGAGTTAAGAGCTCCAGGTTTCTTGATGCACACATCACAGAGGACCTCTCCTGGGCTCTCAACACCACCTGTCTAGCCAAGAAAGCACACCAATGTCTCCACTTCCTCAGAGGTTGAAAAGAGCAACCTCCCATCCTCACCACCTTCTACAGGGAGTCAATGAAGAGCCTCCTGAACAGCTGTCTCACTGTCTGGTATGGGAACTGCATAGTTTCAAACCTTTAGACCATACAGCGGATTGTGAGAACAGCTGAGCAGATCATCTGGGATTTTCTACCTACCATCAATGCCTCGTAGAACAACTGCTGAAACCATAAAGTCACCAGCAAAGAGGACAACCCCTATCACTCCACTTATGGACTCTTCACCCTCCTGCCATCTGGCAGAAGGTACTACAGCATTCATGCCAGGACTAATCAAACCCTTCCCAATACCCATCAGTGTACAACCATTACTGCAATCTGAACTCTATAATTGCTATGGGACACTTTTATTATTATTAGGCTCTTGATTTTGCTATATTGTTGTGCTTCACCATGGTCCTGGAGAAAAAACATTTTGTTCCAAAGTATACAAGCTATATAGAGGTATGAAAATAATAACCCACTTGACTTGACTTGACTTGACGAGGATAAAGTGCTTACTGAAGATGAATGAATGAATGAGTTACAGGCCATTAAACATTTGTGTACCTTTTCCCCATGCCTCCATGACTACAAGAACCTCAACCAAAATAGGTAGATAGAGCCTGTGACAGTTTTTTTTTTTTTTAAACCTGCAGCCACACTAGTCTTTTACTGATACGACTGACTAAATTTACCCCTAGTATATTGATGTTAACATAACTGCAAAACTCATAATGAAACCCTCCTATATAAGTCTATCCCTTAGTCTGATAAACAGCTTGAGAAGACCTGTACATATGAACTTGTATAAGGAAAACAGACTATGTGAAAAATAAACCTATATGTGATTAACCATACCTTGCATTTCTTTTACAATCTGTAGCTTCAAATGGTCCCAATAAAACAGAGGTTAGAATGATAACTAAATGGTCTGCACTATAATTAAGAGTGTTTTTGCTAAAAGAATAACAGTGCTGTAAAATTTCTCATCAAGTTTAATTGCACCTTTAATGTACAGTTCAAATGAAAAAATCTGAACTGAAAAAATGGCGTAAAATATTTTTTTTTATAACTGTGCATGGTGTTTTCTTGATTAAACAATAAGGAAATAATATTCCAACAAACATTTCTGCAAAGGTCTTTCTCTTGAGAAAGTCTTCACAATGAAATAAATATGTTAATTCTAACAAGGACATTTTTGGTATGCAAATATATGAATATTTAATTCGACAATGCCTCATTTGCATAGATACATGCAAATTGCAAACTTCCAATGCAAAAAAAATATTTGTAAGATTATCAACAATTCTTTGGCAAATATTGATGGTGATATCTATTATTTAATTAGATTTATTTTTTATATTAATACATCGCATATATGCAATGTACAGAGGCACTTAAGTGGCATGTAATGTGTTCTTATATGTTACATGCAGTTCAAATAGGTATTGTATTACAATGTAAAGTGAAATTTGTGTGTTATTCGCTGTTAACTACCATGTTATTTGATGGTCTAATACAAACGAAGAGACTGTACACATTAAACTTTTTCAATGAATGGCAAACTGTGAGCGAGGAAAAAAAATGCCTTTTTAAATTAACATGCCCTCATTTGCCATCTTTTTTCTCATATGGCAAATCTTTAAGAACAGCTACCTAATGCTACCTACAAGAATGCTTTGACAAAAGCAGGTCAAAATAATTTTATTATCACACAGTGTTAGTCTTACTGTAGCATTCTCATAGTGCACTCTTTAACCTCAGTAGATCTATCACTTCTTTCAGTGACCAGTGCTGGTTGTCCTTAGTTACACCTCTTCAGTGACAGCTTTTGTCAAGGACACCATTTGTCCAACTCCTGTATGTCCTCTGTAAAAGGTATCATTCCATTATGTTGTTTGCAATGCTGCCTTTCCAGCTTGAGGACATTCATGTAAAAGTTCATTGACCTTGTGTTAAATTAGATTAGCTTAGAGATTTTCATTTTATAGCCTGTGAATCCAGCAAAGGCCTTTTGAAGTGGACACATAAAAGCACACCAACAACTTTCCCATTAAATGCTTGTGATAAGCTTTTACATAGTTTTTAATCATTACAGAGCACAGCGGTAACTCTAATAGGCAATAGGGGTGTGCATGGGTATTTGAGTTAATAGGCTAGAATACTCTTCAAATTAGGCAAGTGCTATTTTGCCATGTTTTGTAGTTTAATTGCTTTATTCACCATTTTGTTACATTACAGTTTCTTTTTTTTATCATGGTTAAGATTTAATTAAGCGTGGCTTATGGCTATCAGACACACGTAATGTATCTGTGTGGGAAGAGGTGAGTTAATGCTCCTAGAGGGACAAGAACAATCAAATATTTTTGAATAAATCATAGACAAGCTGGAGAAGCAAGACGTTTGCAAATTTTGATGAACCAATTCTTTTAGATTAACATAAATTAAAGCAAATCTCATAAGCATCATGGAACTCTTATTTCAAATAGCTGCGTAAGCCTGAGGAATCAGCCTGGCAGTCAACGGGAATAACAGAAAATAACTTATCATCAGCTTATACCTTTGTAATTAACATGGCAAAAAAACATATTTAGCCTGTACAAAGTACATATATGTAACAGTCGAAGGGTAACTCACAACATACAGCATACAACCAAGACAACATTGGAGTGTAGTCCTGAACATCCTTGAGTGGCCCAGCCAAAGCCCAGACTTGAAGCCTATAGAATGTCTATGGAGAGACTCAAAGCTATAAGTGCTTCCAAAGGTGCTTCTACAAAGTACTGAATAAAAGTCCTGAATATTTATCTAAATGATAAGATTCTACAAACCTGTTTCTAGGACATTTAATGCATTTTAAATTAAATCTATAACACAATAAAGTGTGTAAAAAACTGTAAACACAAAAGCCCATACTACTCAAATTGTTTAACTTAACTCTGTCTGTGGGGTTCCATTACAGCTTCAGAATGATATTATTGAATTTAAAAGATAAAAAGATGAAAAGCTTCTGGCTGCAGTTAACATGCCAGCAACATGTGAGCATAAAACAGAATTAGTGTTCCTGTGCAGGGTTAGGCAATTACAGCCAATTCTAAAATATCCATATAGAGTTATTAAAATTTATTATTCTCAATGAGAAGATAGTACTGATTTTTGTTTCTTTCCAATCTACTTATCTGAATCCCTTATTTTTCAATTAATAATTAGGCCTACCAGTGTTAGTAATTATCACTACCACTGAGCACTGATATTATGTTGGCGGTGGATTATTTTCAGTATAGTAATGACACTGACATGGTAATGTGTGTGCGCTGGTATTACTGAAGGTACAGCAATGTTGTTGTTGTTGTTGATGTTGTTACTGTTGGAGTTTTAAACACTGAGTTCTTACTAACCATATTATTTCAAATGGATAAAAACTAAATCAAAAATTAAATATTTTTCTACGCGCTGTGATAATTATCTACTCTTAATTAGTGTCGGGGTCTGACCACAGGAATGCTGGATAGACTTGGGCTGCTAACCTATGTTATACCAGAATGCTGCTGAATTCTCAAATCTGATAGGTTAGAAGGTGTTGAATAATTTTCTATAACAGCACAGCTCTATTAGTGCCAGCTACAGGCAAATCACAGGTTTATGTCAACGTGCTTGTTAAAGTATCATTACATTATCATTTCTTTAGCAATAACTTATTCACTGGGACTTTTATGGCTGATGCCACATAATCTGAGGATTGATATCATAACTGATATCACTGATATCATGAAGCTTTCTGTAAGGAGGCATTTATTTAACATTTATGGAAAGAGTATCAGGTCCATCCATGCATTTTCCATACCACTTATCCTACACAGGGTTTATCTTATTAACCTGAACAGAAAGAAAAGAGGATGTTTATGATGAGATGGTTTATAGCTGCTATAATGAAGCTGATAACGAGACTTGTTTTGGATGTTCCCCAACATTAAATGTAAGTATAACCTGATAAAAAATGTAGGTGGCTTTCTTTAATTAATAATTACTTGCTGAATAATTGCTGTGCTATTAGAATAAAATACTTTGTTATTTAATTGTCATTGATTATTAGCCTATAACAATGTGCTTGTCATGTTTTATTCCTTACATATCATATATCAAAATAAATTAAGTGTCGACTGACCTTTCAGAACTTAGTTATTTTGCTTTTTGCTGAGCATGTAAAGGCACAGTACCCTCGCCTTTTGTCAGAGCACAACTTCTCTAATCGAATGAAGCCACTCATAGTACTGAACGGATGAATTAAAAGCTGTTTTTACAATATAATTACCATAATTATACAATTGCCTTGAATAGTTGTGGTTAGATTTGCAGATATAAGTCAAGAGCTTCAATTATTGTTCACATCAAACATCAGAATGGGGAAAAATGTGATCTCAGTGATTTCGATCGTGGCATGGTCGCTGGTGCTAGACAGGCTGGTGTGAGTATTTCAGAAACAGTTGATCTGGGATTTTCATGCAAAACAGTCTCTAGAGTTTACACAGAATGGTGTAAAAAACAAAAAACATCTGCTCAGTAAACACTCTTTACACCCATGGTGATCAGTAAAGCATCTCCGACCACATCAGGTTCTAAACCTGCTCTCTGTTTGCTCCTGAATGCAGCAGTCTGATCTTCAAGTCTTTGATACCTGATAATTAGAGTATAAAATATAGCATGTCCCACTTAAACAAAGTCAATCATTCAAATAATGTTCTACCCACAGCACTGTGACATGTAATTGAACGGACTATGAAGATACCTTCACGCATGAAATCTGATGACCAGACTAGCGCAACCCATCATGCACCCCACCTTTCTGAGACATTCATCTTCATGTCACCTGGTGTGCTGTAGATTGATTGTATATTGTAGTGTATGGTGAGTTGAATTTGATTTTACTGTTTCTCATAGCAGTGTAATCAACAACAGCACTCAGGCCTGTGTGTTGCAATATGCTTGTATTGTATCTCTGTTTTAAGTTGCTTTGGATAAAAGGGGGTCTGTCAAATAAAAAATAGATGAATGAATGAATGAATGAATGAAGATCAGCAACAGGAGACATAATAATAAAATTTAAACTACTATTCAGAATGTCTCTTTTTGATCACAAACAAAAATTATGTCCTTCCTGTCAGGCAGCAGAGATGGCTGCAGTTGCAGGAAGTGGTTTAATTTAAAAATAGTAGACAAACAATTCCAAATCATAAACAATATTTTGGTCAGAAACAGGCAGAAGGTCAGGTGATCAGGTGAGTTTCAAGGACAAAGACCAAAATCAAAAAACCGGATACAAAAACAGGATCAATAACCAGATACACTCGCATGAGAATACGAGGCTTGGTAGGTCAAGTGAATGGGACAACTCTGAGTGATACTTCGCATTGAGTGAGTGTTTTTTTTTTTTTTTTTTTGTCGTGCGTGTGTGTGTGTGGTCAAATTGTGTTGAGACATAGATATGGGCAAGGGTATAAAACCATATCAGAGCTTTGAATTGCTTTGAATGTTACCAGGAGCACAGTGGGTTCTATCATTGTAAAATGGAAGAAGTTTGGAACCCCCAGGACTTTCCTAGACCTGATCGACCAGCCAATCTTGGCAACCGGCTAGAAGGGCCTTGGTCAAGGAGGTGACCAAGAACCCAATAGCCACTCTGACAGAACTTCAGAAGTCCTCCACAGAGAAGTGAGAACCTGTTGGAAGGACAAGCACCTCAGAAATGCTCCATCAATTAGGCTTTTATAGTAGAGTGGTAGAGTGGCTAGATGGAAGCCACTCCTGAGTAAAAGGCATATCAAGCACTTAAAAGGATTCTGAGAGTAAAAAGGTAAATATATATATATATATATATATATATATATATATATATATATATATTTGGTCTCATGAGACAAAAGTTAAACTCTTTGGGCTGAACTTCAAGCACTATGTCAAGCACTATAAAGAGACCTGAAGATTGGATGGAAGATTGAAGATGGACATTCCCTATCAAATCTGAGTGAGCTTGAGAGGATCTGCCAGGAAGAATGGGAGAATGGGGGAAATACATCTATAACACAATATAATATGCAACAACTGAATGGGTCTGAATACTTTCTGAACCCATTTTATGGTTGTTATATGGGTAGCTAGCTAGCAAGCACCAAATGTAAAGCCCATTTTAGACCAGACACTGTAACTGAATCAGATCTAGGCATGGAGTTGCTTTTAGATTGATCACATAAATGCTTTAGCCTTGCCACAGATCCAAGGGTTTCTTTACATTATCTGTTTAGCATACAGTTTATCGGTGTAACTGTACTATTCGCATTACCAATCTAGAGCAAATATAGCTACATTGGTGTCCGACAACATCCCCCTTGCATTTTCATGTTGTTCTTTTAAAAGCAGTTTTAAGATTGATTTATTCAAAATTTATTTTATTTATTTTTGTGACACTACAGTTTTGAAGAAGATTGTGTATTTATTCATTCAAAGGAACCTTACCACTTTGCGCTTTTAGCACTGAATTCTGCCGTTTTTCTTTCTGTGGTTGTGGTGAAGGGCCCTTGAGAGAGTATTTATAACAAGGTACTGTCATACTTGTTAGAAATACTGTCAAATTAACTCTCTCAGTGTGAGTCGCAGTTCCCAGCGTCATGTGATTCTCAATTCTCTGGGTGCTTTTGTTATTGTTTTGATTGAATTTTCTCCTCCCCTCTTGGTTCATTGGTTTTCGCTAGTTGGTCACTGTTCTTAAACATTGTTTGTTCTTATTTATTTATTCTTTTAACCTTGTGTGTGTTTTCCCACTATTCTAGCTATTCCAGTTACTATTACGTTTTATATTAAAGTCTTCCTTGTTTTAAGCTGTCACAGATACATTTACTTTTATCTGAAAACAGTTCAATTGTGTTGTTCATGGATTTCCACATTGTTTTCAATAGTAAGGCTAATAAAAATATAAAATATGAAATCTTGTACCTTCAATGAGGTTGAAGTCTAAGCATCACAAAATCTAGACGCTGGAAATGACACACTGGCCTACCAGCAGATTTTACTCAAAAAAATCACAAGCCAGGAGTATGCTTTATTAAGGACTTATTTTCAGGTGGATTCAAGCAGTAGAGCCTATAGTCTAAACATGCAGGCACCAACATTATCCTCCACATGTAATCTTCCTCCATCTGAATAATCACGTCTGAAAGGATTCACTCAAGCACAAAGACTCTGGAGGACCATTACAATCAGCAAGTGTGTGTGTGTGTGTGTGTGTGTGTTGGTAAGCTCTCCACAGTCAGAATGTTATTTTATATTTCACTATGTATCATTTTCATGATGTTTGGATCAACCAAACCAATTTGGCTCCCACGTCTGATTCAACTGCAATGTGTCAGGTGATGTCTTTCTGAATTGATCACGTTTATTAAGATGAAAAAAGTGTTATTACGCTTGTCATTTCCAAATTTACTCTTAGGATATTTTTAATCATTCAGATTCCTCCTAAATGAACCATTATTAGTAAAGGAAATGAAAGGGGTATGTAAATGTGAACCAGAGCAGTGAGAGAGTGTGTTAGAATATGATAACAATTCTTACAGGCTTACAGGAACAGAGTACTCAAGAGCTAACAAAAAGGACTGAAAGTTAAAGAGAGTCCAAGTATCTGGGGCAAGAAAGGGGCAGATGTGTAGTAGCTGGGACATCAGAGAGTGTGTAAGAGTGAGAGATGAAGAGAGGAGGAAAGAAGATTTTGACTCTTTAAATGCTTTTAATTCACAACGTTAAGGCAAACGTAAAAGTTTCTCTCCTAGCCCCAAAAAAGAAAGAAAGAAAGAAAGAAAGAAAGAACGACAAATGAAAGATAGGAAAAGAATTAAGCTTTACGGAGAGTGAAAGAGGGAGAACTGCATGGTAGCAGCCCGCAGCCAAATGCAGATGTAACTCAGACTGTAAAGTTGATCACAAACCATACCTTAAGAGTTAGTTTAAAATTACTAATGTGTAGAATTTTGGTTGCATCACAGCCACGTGTGTGTACTTTAAAGGGACAATACTACTAATTAATTGTGTCATATCTATGTACACTACATGACCAAAAGTTTGTGGACACCTGACAACACTACCCATATGTGGTTCTTCCCCAAACTGTTGCTACAAAGTTGGAAGAACACAATTGTACAGGATTAGTGTCGTCTTTGTATGCTGTAGAATTACAATTTCTATTCGCTGGAAGTAAGAGGTCCAAACATGTTCCAGCAATACAATGCCCCTGTGCACAAAGCAAGGTCCATGAAGACCTGGTCTGATAGGTTAGAGTGGAAGAACTCGAGTGTTCTGCACAGAGACCTGACCTCAACCCCACTGAACAGCTTTGGGATGAACTGGAATACTGACTGTGCCCCAGGCCTCCTCACCCAACAACAGGTGTCCACAAACGTGTGGCCATATAGTGCATTTAATATTGGCTTCAAACAGCATTTGGTATTCTTTTTGACTGTATTTACAGCCCAAAACATAAATCAGTGTGAAATATTGTGCCATATCAGCCAGTGAATCTGCCCATGCTTGAGCCGATATCACACATGAAAAAGTTCAAGTTCAGAATCACACATTACTGAGAGAAGGTTTACTTTGTTGTTTTACTCAACCGCCACTGTGTGCATAACTTTATAGTGCTTAAGTCTAGAGTTATGTCTGAGATCTGATTGCTGATGTGCACAATTTGGGTATTAAATCCTCACTGCATGCAACTCAACCTAACTCAAGCTGCAGGGAAGCAGTTCTTTTCTCGTTTTCAGTGTAAAATTTACTTCAAGCAAGTTTAACAAAATCCAAATAGACTGTGATTTAGACTCAAATTATACCGCTCTTGTACTTCTGCTTTTATGTTCTTGTTCTGATTGGGCTCTCGTTAAACAATGCCATTTTAGAAATGAACCATAATAACAAAAGGTAAAGTGGCTACATTTGAATACACTGAACAGCAGAATAAAGTATAACATCACATTAACCATAAAATGTCTTCAATGTTTTGTGATGTACCATTCCAATAATCTAAATTGGAAATATGACATTTCATGACAAATAGAAAATAAAATGCATATAGTCAGCAAACATGCACTTTTACGGTGCACTTTGAACCGAAGTACAGTGATAGTGATAGAACATACACTCTACTGGTGCAACTGGTTGCTGGTCTTAGTTTTACTGTGAGGTAACTGTTGCCATGACTGTTGCCACTGTTGTCTGAATATTTACCATATAGTGCACTATTTGGGGTGCAGACACTGTGTAGTGTTGTTTAAATTCTCAGTGGACAAATTATATTCCATGGATAATTATACAGGGGTCACAGTGTCTTAGTGGTTAGCACGTTTGCCTCGCACCTCTGGGGTTATGGGTTCCCACCTCCGCCCTGTGTGCGCTAAGTTTGCATGCTCTCCCCGTGCTTCAGGGGTTTCCTCCGGGTACTCTGGTTTCCTCTCCCAGTCCAAAGACATGCGTTGTAGGCTGACTGGAATTTCCAAATTGTGCGATTGTGCCCCACAATGGGTTGTGCCCCGAGTTCCCTAGGATAGGCCCCATGCTCCCCCATGACCCTGTATAGGATAAGCGGTATGGAAAATGGATGGATGGATATTTACCAGTAGATTAAGTGTAAGAATGTGTGGTATTGGTACATTGTTTTATGTTCATTGGGAAGGCTGGCGGGTTTGGATTCCCCCTGCTGGTTTTCCTGGCTAGTTAGTTCTGTGGCTGATCACCAAGCCTGTTGTTGTGCTGCAAGTTTGTCTGTGTTTGCCAGTAGAAGAAAGTACATTGTTTTTACAATACTTCTTGGTCAAGCTTCTTCCTCACGCAAGCCACAAGTCTACTACCCATGGTGCATTGTATATCTAGCGTATCACTGATGGACACTACTTCTACACAACGGAACCACAATAGTAGCTTTTTACTTCATGTATAAATGTAAATTAAGGGTTTTTCACTACTAAATGCAAGAAGTACTCGTTAGTGATGCCAAGTAATATATATTGAATATACACACACACACACACACACATATATATATATATATATATATATACACACACACGTGTATATATATATATATATATATATATATATATATATATATATATATATATATATATATATATATGTATATATATGTGTGTGTGTGTGTGTGTACATGCATGTATATATGTATATATATATGTATATAAAACTGTCTATAGTAAATAGTGTACACGTAAGAGAAGGAGGGATTTTAAACACAGCATCTCTGATGAACTGATGGGTGACTGTGTGTTGGATTGTGTCATGGTCTGAAAGGTCAATTTTCTGAGTGTGTGTTGGATTTAGTTGTGGTCTGCTCAGTGGTGCTCTATGTTGTCATTACACCATCCCCCAGACAAGCCAGTGCGCACAGGCTTCTCTGAGCTCCTGCATTTCTCTGCCCATTTTCATGGCCTCGTCATGTTTAATGAAGCCTGCAGTTCAACTCTTAATTGAATGCTCTCTACAGATGCGAGTCAGATCACCCTGACTCTCCCTGCACTCACTTTCAGCTTACACACACTCTTTCATGCTTGTGCTTGTCGTTGAGACTGATTGCTGATGAGTAATGAACGGAGAAAAGCCTCTTCCCTCACTGCACAGATTATTAGTCATTTTTGCTATCTATCTTTTATAAGCAGACAAGAGCCAGTGCAAAAAGCAGTGCGAAAGCAGCAAACACACTGCGACTACTTTCTTTTCATTCTCACTTCATACTGAATGTTCCAGTGCTTTTGAACGTGGGCAATTTTATGTCCTGTTCAACAGCCTTTATATGCAGATGTAGTTTTTTGGCAACAAAAAAAAAACGTAGCAATTTTTGACAAAGCTTCTATCTTTCAAACAAATGTAAGAAAATTATTCTATCACGAAGCCACACTAGCATGGAACTACATAGCTCAACTAAACGTTTTCATTAAAGCTGTCAATCAGAGTGAAGTTTCCTGTTAACATAAATAGCATCTTTGGTGTTTAGCTGGATTAGAGAGAAGCGTATGATATTAAGAGGCATATTTCCCAAGTGTGAGCCAGATAAAGAGCAGAGATTTGCTCAGCCTCTCTCAAGTAATGACATAGCCTACTGACCCGTAACATCCCCCTATTGATTATCACACAGGCAAATTTACTGATCAAAGGTCAAATAAATAAACGATAAGTATGAAATAACACACAACAGACCATGCTGTTATATGAAAATAATCTGAAGTGTGCTATACGATTTGCGATTTGCCAGTGATTACGTTTTTTAAATTTATTAATGAACGACACATTGTGTTTTTTAACTGTTTATATTTACATTTAATGTTATGGAATGTCTGCAAGACAAGTTAGTTCCTGTTACTGCTTATGCTATAAACTGTCTTCCCCTCTCCAGCCACTCCTGTGTTTTGTCTCTTGAAGTTATTGAGAAAAAAAAACCACAGCTTTTTACGGAGCCATTTTCAGTCATTTTACCGAGATGTCTCTGTCCTGAAGACTTTTCTGTGCCGGGAAAATTTACAAAGCATCATGACTTTTACAGAGCACTGACACCCAAAACTCATTTCATAAATGTCTTCATTTATGTGAAACTTCATTACATGAATGATTATATGTTTTTCTTTGTTAAAAAACACTGTTTTTTAAATCCATTTATTATTAGAATTAGATTTTGTTAACCATCTGCCACACAAGACCCCGTTTATGAGCTGTTACTATAGAAACAATAACATTCGAACCAGTGCATAAATATAAACCTTTTCATTTGTTACAGCCTAACATAATAATATATACAATATAATATATAAAAAAGTAATGTATAATAATATATATTATATTAAAAAAACTTTTTATTATACACATACATACATATTAACACATATTTACACTCTTATGTCAGCGCCAGAAATGGGATTGAACTACACTACCCAGAGTACTATGCGGCCTACAAACATGGCCGCTACAGGCTACAATGCCCAAGGGCAACATCACGTTCAACTTCACCATCTCACAGATTACACACACCTGTTCACAATTACAGACCACATTATAAAAGGATTCTCATTCCACACTCACTTTGTGAAGTATATGCTCTATGATTCTTTCTATTTCCTTACCAAGCCTTTGTATTGCCATAGTCTGCCTGGTTATAGATCTGCTTCTGCCTCGTGACAAACACATACTGTACATATTACATTACATAAAAAGAATCCAAACCTTCTGACCAAGCAGATTCAGGCACCATGCTGTAGTATAAAGTAAAATAAAAATTAACAACTGAGATAATTGTAAAGACGTCTAAGCAGACAGGACAAAACTCCCTCTGAAAGGGAATGAAATTTGTAAAGTTTAGTTATCAAGTGCAGTAAAATAAAGCAATATGCTATGAAAGGGGGTTTGTTTCAGTGATTTTACCAGGGGTGTTCTTAAGCAGGACACTAAATGGAGTGATAAAATCCAGCATGATAAAATAGAGTGTTCAATAAATAATTTAATTTTAATTTATCAATAATATAAATGATTTAATTGAACTTATATATAATTAATATAATATAATATAATTAATGTAATTATAAAATTATTATAATTTATCAATAATATTTCTATACACTATTCTTCCTTTATTCATTAATACAAAATTCAATTATTGTGATGTGATCACGTGTGTGTATGTCAAGGATTTTACAGTGGCTTTGAGCGTGCCTCAGCCAATCAGATTTTAAACCCGAAACGATCCTTTTTATAAAACAGTTTTAACAATTAACTCCATTTTGTACAATCTTGCACTTATTCTAAGTAGAAGAAGTAGAATTTGCCTTTAGACACAGAGCTTAGGTGCTTACTAATGAAACACACATTAAAGCACCTGGACACCCACTCACACATACACACACATAAAAATACACATCTGATCTGAAGTGACTGCTATATAAAATGTCAGAATACATAAGAACTATGTGATAGATAACACAAAACAAAAAAGAAAGAGCTACACGTCTGGGAGCGAGGACTAAAAAAGGTGTCTCGCTCCTCTGATGCCGTAACTCACTCTGAACCTTGGGCACACTACAGCAGAGAAAATTGTTAGTATTATTTAAAATGATATTATTAACTAGAGCACTGCATGATGAAAGTAAATCGCATCTATTATATTTTCTCCATTGTCTCTCTACATGCTTTAGGGGGTGTTGCAAATGTTTCATTTCTTGTCGTGACATGACTGCACAAATATTCTTACATAGGAATCAAATGACAATTATTTTTCTTTTTTTTTTTTCTTCAGATGTGCAGTAATTTTATTCAATCACTGAGAGCACATAAATATAACTAATATCACAAATGCATACTGAATCCAGACCAGGGTGGCCTGGTCTCCCTGTGGGGAGTGAAGGCTAGCCCGTCTGCTCCGACTCCACAGAAGAGCTACTGTAGCACAAATTGCTGAAAAAGTTAATGCTGGCTATGATAGAAAGGTGTCAGAACACACAGTGCATCGCAGCTTGCTGTGTATAGGGCTGCGTAGCCGCAGACCGGGCAGAGTGCCCATGCTGACCCCTGTCCACCACCGAAAGCGCCTACAATGGACCTGTGAGCATCAGAAATGGACCATGGAGCAATGGACGAAGGTGGCCTGGTCTGATAAATTGCATTTTCTTTTACATCATGTGGACGGCTGGGTGTGTGTGCATCTCTTACCTGGGGAAGAGATGGCACCAGGATGCACTATGGGAAGAAGGCAAGCCGGCGGGCTCAGTGTGATGCTCTGGGCAATGTTCTGCTGGGAAACCTTGGGTCCTGGCATTCATGTGGATGTTACTTTGACACGTACCACCTACCTAAATATTGTTGAAGACCAGGTACACCCCTTCATAGCAACAGTATTCACTATTGGCAGGGGCGTCTTTCAGCAGAATAATGCGCCCTGCCACACTGCAAAAATTGTTCAGGAATGATTTGAGGAACATGACAAAGAGTTCAAGGTGTTGACTTGGCCCCAGATCTCAATCCCATCGAGCATCTGTGGGATGTGCTGGACAAACAAGTCTGATCCATGGAGGCCACTCCTCACAACTTACAGGAGTTAAAGGATCTGCTGCTAACGTCGTCATGCCAGATACCACAGCACAACTTAGGAGGTCTTGTGGAGTCCATGCCTCAATGGGTCAACTTTAAAAACTTTCAATAAAACTTTTTTGTGGAAAACTTCAAATAATTTTCTTCAGATCTCTAATTTGGGTAACAGGGTTGTACTTTCAAAGTGAGCTTGACAGTCAATATAACTATCACTGAAAATACAGAAAAATGAATGAGAACTTTTTGTTCTTTTTTTCTTCTCATGGGAAAAATTCCCGTGGTTGAATTCTCAAATCTGATTGATCAGGTGTGGATTAGTTTTGTGTAACACCACGGCTTGGACAATAATTCTGGCTGTAAAATGAATGATAGGTTAAAATTAATGTGCTCGTTCTAATATGTTATTGTTTCTATAGTAACAGCTCAAGCACAGGGACTTGTATGGCAGATGCTCCACATAAGACTAATAATAAGACTAGTAATACAATTATTTTGAAAATGTTTTTGTTGTTTACCAAAGTTAAAACACAATTTTTGATGTGATGACATTTTTTGTTAGGAGACATTTATGCAACATTTATGAGTATCAGTCATGGTGCTTTGCAAGGTTGTGAGGATAGGAAGGTCTTCCTGACAGAGGAGTTTACACTTTCCAGTTTATCATTAAAATGGCAAGCAGAGAAAGGGAGAGAGAGAGAGAGAGAGAGAGAGAAAGAAGAAGCAGTCAATCATTAATAACTTAAACACTGGAATTGTTGGCATATCACTGTGGTATAAGTGAAATAAAACAAATTTTACACTTTTTATTGGCCACAAGGTTGGTTTTGAGGAAGGTTTATATAACCACTGGGCTATTTATTGTCTCACTGGCAACCCTGCCTGTACGTGTCATTGTGTTGGGCAGTGGTGGCTCAGTGGTTAAGGCTCTGAGTTACTGATCAGAAGGGTTCAAGCCCCAGCACTGCCAAGCTGCCACTGTTGGGCCCTTGAGCAAGGCCCTTAACACTCTCCGCTCCAGGGGCGCTGTGTCCTGGCTGACCCTACGCTCTGACCCCAGGTTCCTTACAAGCTGCGATATGCGAAGAAAGAATTTCACTGTGCTGTAATGTATATGTGACAAAACAGTGACAATACTGAAAATGCTTCTGATTGTGTTTTCTACACTACAAGCAATTTGAATGTTTCTCTAACAAGGTCATGTGTTGCTAAGAAAGAGCTCTGCTCCAAATTTAATGAGCAGACACTCCTAGGACTCCTAGACACAAAGTGTGTGTCTGTGTGTCTGACATTGTGGTAGGCTTGTGAAGCTGTAAAGGCCACTATAACAAAAGTAGCCCTGCTGATGCTAACACTGAGTGGTGAATGGCACTATGGCTGAATGGCAGGTGTGTGTGTGTGTGTGTGTGTGTGTGTGTGTGTGTGTTTGTGTAACATAAATATTTCCATCCTTTACTCTCTCAAGCTTTTTCAGCCCTTCCTGATAACAGGGCAAAAATGTAGCTGATATAGGTTAACATTTTCATTTGATTTCAAGTTGTCTAAATTTTCAGACACTCAGCAGTGAGAAATGATCAGAGTGTGACTGCAGTGTCTCTATATTATTGATTGATTGCACACAATGTTTTGTCATGGTTGGCATTGAGCTGCCATTGGATCCCTGTATGTTAACATCCTGCCAGCAGGTGGGGTAATCAAGTGTTACTTTGCCAGCACTCTCTATGTTCATAAAGCTTTACGACTGTGCTTATAGTTCTTTCTAATTTGGCAACTGTACTTGCTAAGCATTTTTCTAGAATTTAGTAATGCCCCATAAAGCTGCACTAAAGTGCTATAATCAGTTCATTGATGACTAGGAGAATTATAGGACACAATATAAAATATTTCAGTAGAGTACATTTATTTTTGTTCAGTATTTAATTAATAAAATGCTATACATAGGAAGAAATTTTTACATTAAATTACAGTTCTGCTGAATTCTCAGTTCAAAATGGTTTTTTTTAATTAATGGTTTATTATTTTAAAAAAGAACATACATCATCATTGAGAAATTGCTATAATATAATATTTCTTTAAATGTCAGCACTTTGTAACAGTCAAAATATTTCAGGGTTTTGTGGTTTCTCGGTAATGTGAGAAATTAGTTGTATTTTTGTCTGATTAACTTCAAGAAGGTGAGAGAGAAAGGGACCTCTGTTTGTATCTGCTATAACACAAGTTAAATATAATTATAAATTTAAAAAATGATGTTCTATAAGAAGTAAACATGTAATTGTTGGCAAATTGCCATGGTATAAGTGTAATAAAACACAAGGAGGTGTGCAGTTATATGAAAATAATCAGTGCATCACATCTTAGCCTTATTTTACAGTAGCACTTAGCACTCATTGTTTCCATTTTCGCCATCAAGCTGCAAATGGTTATGAGCACAAAAAACTATATAAAATGTTACTGATTTTTTTGTGCATAACTATGTAAAGATAATAACAAAAGAAGTATTGAAATATTATTTAAAAGAAGGGTAAAGTTGGAGTGCACTGGAAGGCACTTTGTCCACCTACGCACTGCTTTCAAACACATAAGGTAGCAATTATAAAGTGCTAGAGACATACAGTGAGGGGAAATAAGTATTCAGACAGTTTTGTTTTTGTTATTTAATATATTTCCAGTACACATATCCACTTCACATTTATGCACCTAATGTCTTTTGACCTTGTACTTATAAATATAAGCTACAAGTTTGTAGTCATAAGCAAAAACAAAGATATGTTTAAAAAAACAAAACTGATAGCGTAAAACATATTCAGACACTAGAGTAAACTATATATACATGTAAAAGTTACATAAAAAGTTGTAAATATAAATGCTTAAAAAAAGTTTTCAGGCAAATTGCACCTGTTGTCATTATAAAAAAATGTTGCCATTTGTTGGGAAGATTGCATGCAACAAGTAGCAATTGTAGTGAAGAGAAAGGAGCTTCCTAAAGTTGTCAGGGACATTATTAAACAACACTCGAATTGAAAAGCTACAGAGCCACAGCAAAGACCTTTAACATCCCTGTCAGTATGGATGTTTCAATAATATACAGGTGGAAAGTTGGAAAACCACAAGTAATCATCCCCGGACAGGTGCACCACACAAGATTTCACAATCCACTCTCAGACTAATGATAAAGAAAGTAAGAGAAGCCAGCAGTCACTCGAAGGAGTTGCAGGACGACCTGAAAGGTGCAGTACCAACAGTTTCACAAGGAACAATAAGCAGTGAACTGCACCACTATCATCTCCAGGCCTACACCCTCTGCATACTCTTCTGCTAAAAAGAGGAGTCAAAAAACAGAACTCATATATACGATAATTCTGATAACTCTTATAAGCAATAATTCAGGTCATCATGTTTGGAGAAGGAAGGGTTACATGTATGATCCCAAGAACACCATGCCCTGAAACATCAATCGAGCATATTGCACATATTTGTTTATGTTTATGGATACATTTTTTGGTATAGAGTACCAAAATACAGAGTCAAAAGACATGATGTGTGCAAATTTGAAATGCATATATGCACAGAAAGTATATTTCATAGCAAAAACAAAAGTGTCCAAATACTTATTTCCTTTACACATCCATGTTCTTATATACTGATCAGCCATAATATTAAAACCACTGACAGGTGATGTGAATAACATTGATTATCTCATTACAATGGCACCTGTCAAGGAGTGGAATATATTAGGCAGCAAGTGAACAGTCAGTTCTCAAAGTTGATGTGTTGGAAGCAGGAAAAATAGACAAGCGTAAGGATCTGAGCGACTTTGACAATGGCCAAATGGCTAGACGACTGGGTCAGAGCAACTCCAAAACTTCAGGTCTGTTGCAGACCAAGTACACCCCTTCGTGGCAACAGTATTCCCTAATGGCAGTGGCCTCTTCAGCATGATAATGCGCCCTGCCACACTGCAAAAATTGTTCAGGAATGCTTTGAGGAACTTGACAAAGAGTTCAAGGTGTTGATTTGGCCTCCAAATTCCCCAGATCTCAATCCAATCAAGCATCTGTGTAACGTGCTGGACAAACAAGTCTGACCCATGGAGGCCCCACCTTGCAACTTACAGGACTTAAAGGATCTGCTGCTAATGTCCTGGTACCAGATACCACAGCACACCTTCAGAGGTCTTGTGGAGTCCATGCCTTGATGGGTCAGAGCTGCTTTGGTGACACAAGGAGGACCTATACAATATTAGGCAGGTGGTTTTAATGTTATGGCTGATCGGTGTATGACTCCACACACTAGAGTACAGCAGGAGAACATCTTTCACATGAGGGATAAGAAATCCTAGTCTAGGAAATGGCTCAAAGCTTCCACTGATGACTAACATTGCTCATATCTTATTTTTATATTTTCCTTTTATTGTACTGTATACTTGCAAGACATGTTTATTCCATCCTTTTCCACCACCTTTTCTCATACGCCCTTCAGGACAGCTCAGTGCAGTAGATTTACGTTTTTATTCTCTGATTTAGGCTCAGCTCTCTGAAGTAAAAGACGTAGCAAATTGATATCAGATCGGGGAATATATTGAGGTTTCTGTACAGCCTGAAGTGTATAGGAATGTAACATTGGGAAAATATACATTATACAGTATAGGCTACTAGTGCCTGTTTGAATTTATAGTTTCTCTGTAGATAGTTTGATGATAGAGTTTGTTTTGAGGGAGCCCTGTTTCTTTCATGGGGGCTGATAATGTGGGAAGAGTACCATTCAATGTATGTATGTGTTAGTAAATGGAGTGGGGATATAACTGAATACAAATACGCTATTCAGATGAACAAGTAAGGTGTTCTAAACAGATATGAATGCACTATTCAAATAGTTTAAACTTTTGGTTTTGAAAAATGCAGTTTGTCATGTTACCAAGGACCCATAAAGCACACAGTCTGCTGACACTGGAGACTCCTTCCATAAATGTTAAATAAACATGTCCTCAGAGAAAGTTTCACCAAATCATATACATGATTATACATATTTTTTGTTGAACAAGAATGCTTTTTCATTCGTTTATTATTGGATAAACCTGGATTATGTGGAGCATCCACCATACTCTTTCGTAAAATAGAACTACAAAGTACAAGCACAAACAAAATACAAATACAGTTACATACAAAATAATTATCTCATGCAGGGATTTAAAAAACAAACAAACAAAAAACAAACAAACAACAACAACAACAACAAAAACACGGTCCTGGGCACACCCCGTCAAGTGATATGAAGTTGTGGAACTGTCAGGAAAAAAAAAAAAATCTTCCAGTTTAGGCCACACCTACTTTTGGATAAATCTGAATACACATACAGATTTTTTTTCACATTTCCATGTATCGAAGAAGGAAGCAGAAGTAGTAGTGTAAATATTATGTATACAGTATAGCTAGCTCACTTACCTAGAAAAGGAACAGCTGCATAGCTATTGTAGTCTGCAGCAGGAGCTGGTCTTACACACTGCTGGCTTTCCTGAGTCAAAAGAATTTTGCCCATTCAAGTCAATGCATGTGTCCATTCAAATCAAGAGTGCATAACCCCATGTTTTAGGCATTGACTGCCAGTGGATTTTGACTGGCTACAGATGGATGTACTGCATCTTAAAATGCTCACCGTCATCCCAGTTAGCACAAAGCCATTTCTTTTTCACAAGCACATCAGTGGCAAATGAATGAAAGCTGAAGTACAGATGTATGCTTAAATTATTTTTATATTATATCAAAGCATATTACATTATTATTATGTGATTGCAAGCTATATTTGCTGCCGTTGTTAACTATCTCACTATCTACCTAGGCTTCTGTATTAATAAGTGGTGGCTCAAAGGTTAAGGCTCTGAGGTTACTGATCAGAACGGGGTTCAAGCCCCAGCACTGCCAATTTGCCATTGTTGGGCCCTTGAGCAAGGCCCTTAACCCTCACTGCTCCAGGCTGCTCCAGGGGCAACATATCCTGGCTACGCTCTGTCCCCAGCTTCCTAACAAGCTGGCACATGCAAAGAAAAAAAAAGAATTTCTCTATGCTGTAATATATATGTGACAAATAAAGGCTTCTTCTATAACACAGAATTGAGGAAAAAGGTCAACAGTACATGAAATACTCTTACCATTAACTGTGACCAAAATAGGCTTTTCCTCTTCTTACTAATGTTGACGGTGCAGATAAATAAATTTCATTTATTTTAGGTCCCACTCTTGGGCCCCCCTGCCACAGAGGGCCACCCTACACTACATGCCTTGTGTGGCTCTCCCCCACACCACTGCCTCTGTGGAATTTGATTTGCAATTTAATCTACATTGTCATTTAGCTATTAGAGAACTGTATAGGTTGCAAGCATGGTATGTGAGTGCATTTAGTAACAGGCTGTCAGTCTAAAAGAAACCATGAGAATTGCACAGTTAAGTTGGCTATCAATTTTAAGAAAACAGTGGGTTTGATTTAGCTAGCAATTTCAGTGAAAACAAATTACTAGCTAAGCAAAGCAGAGTATTGTTATTGTAGCTAGTAACTGTCTAGGGAATGACGGTCAAGGCGAATTATAACACTGAATGTGAAAAGTTTGTATTCAAAATTATATACAATATCTAATAGCGGATCCAGGCAGAGAATTCATGCAACCTGCACCATATGCACTGACGTCCATTTTAGAATTTAATTTTTATATAGAGAGATTATTTAGCTGCCCTTATTTCATTTCCTTTGGCTACAGGTTTCAATTTGACCTTTTACCAAATGTATTTTTCTACAGGATGTGCACAATTCTGTAATTATTTTGTTCCATTATGGCTAATTGCAAGCCTTGCTCTCACTCTCTAAAAGAGACTTTTTAAATGCTCTCTGGTTTTCCCTGAAGTAAAAGAATTAAAAATGCAGCTACTTTGTTCTGCACCATGGCAATTTTAACCACATGTCAAATCTTACAGCCTTTTAAAACAGCATATTTTTTCCTTCTTGGTGAAACCTGAGTGACCTGAAAAGTGTGAGGGGGCAGAGTTCACCCCACACTCACCTTCTTGGTGACAAAGGCCTGGATGCAATGTTTTCCCCAAAGAAGAAGGCTAATCAATGTTTCTGTTTGGTGAGCCGGGGAAATGCTGTCTCTTTGCCACCTGTGAAGTCACAAAGCCTGGGAAATTGCCACTAGGAGGAAGAACAAAAGCATGGACAAAGAGGAAAAAAAAGAAGAAATAGAAAAGGAAGAAGGAAAATAATTGAAAGAGTTGTGTGTGATAATCACAAAGGGAAAGGAAAAGATAAGGTAAATAAAGGCTGCAATTACTAGTCGTCGGTTTAATTCAACGTTTTGTACAGTTATGTGACGTTTCATGGGCAAAATAACCTTTATGGCTTCCATTAGAGTACAAAAATCCATAATTACAGCTTTTAATAAACAATCATGTAAATCAGCTGGGTTTGGGTTAGTATCAGTCTTTTATTTGAGAGCAGGGCAACACAGGGGCTTGCTATTATAGGAGAATAATCATTTTTATTTAATAATAACAGCATGTCCCAAAATGTCCCACAGCATTAATGAATACTTTTTAACCATTTATAGTTACATTTAATGTTGTGGAACATCCATGAGACATGTTAGTTGCTAATACCCATACTTTTTAGCAGCTATAAACAGTTGTTCTCCCACCAGCCTCTTCTCCCTCTTAAAGTTAAAACAACAACAACTACAACAACAACAACAACAACAACAAAATTGCAGCTTATGTAGCAGAAGATTTAGAGGCTCCTTCCATAAATGTTGAATCTCCTAGCAGAAAGCTTCTCCATAACAACGATTATACGTTTTTCCTTTGTCCACTTTTTAAATTTGTTTATTTCTATTTCCCAAATTTTCCCTTGGGAATCAATAAAGTGCATCCATCCATCCATCTAGCCATCTATATTATGCTTAGCTTATGTGGAGCATCCATCGTAAAAGTCCTTCTGAATGAGCTGTTACTATAGAAATTAGAATATATTACAAAGCATGCATTAATATAAACCTTTGATTTGAATGCAAGCCAGCACTACTGTCCAAGCTGCTGCTATCCTGACCAATCAGATTCAAGAATTCAGCAGCACTGTAGTATAAAGCTACTTATTCAATGCGCTACTGAGATCCTGGAAGAATCCAGATCAGACATGATCTGGATTCAATACATCTGCTGTATTCTAAAGAACAAATCTTGTAAATGCAAGAATTTTTACACATATATATGCAAAAAATTTTAGGCGTAGATAGATGCTATCTTACATATCTCACAAAAAAAAAACAAAAAAAAACAAGCTCAGCAAAAAGCAGAATAGTAACCTGTGGTGGAGTGAAGGGGGCTGCCAGTAGGAATTGGTGGGCATGTGGAAGTTCTGGAAGGGAGGCACTGGTGGCAACATGCCACAGATGAGTAGTGCATAGGCCATCACTGGGTTTATCTGTGGAGTGAAATAAATATAGCACTTCATTTGTGAAGATTGCAAGAATCGAGCACAAAATTCGTGGAAAACCTGAGGAACATCTGTTTAACACACACAACACAGGTAACATGAAATGGCAAAATGTGTTAAGAGAAAAACGTGTGCATTTAGAATTATTCTGACCACTACAATATAAAAATGCAATGGAATTGTTTTTTTTTTTTTTTTTTTTTGTTAGATATGTAAGACTTTTTTCATGTAACAATGAACAAAATCACATATTTCAAACCAGTATCTATCCTCACTCCCGCCTGAAGCATTCTTTATTTCCACTTTGGTTCTTTTTCATCCAAACTGTTTCTCAGCTGAAAAAAAGGATGGTGTGCCCCTCTGTTCTTCACACTGTGTGGCACATTCATTTTCTTTCCCTCCTTTTTGATATGAAAGGCCATGGATGTGTGACATGACATCAAAGCGGCATGATCGGAGACAATCTTCCCCTCTACTCTCTGTGTTTTTGCTCTCATATCAATCATCTAACAGAAACGCAGATTTCACTGCATCCATATGAAGAACTCACTAGCACAGACATAATACATGTACTTCATCTTGCTTCTTTTGTTGACAAGCTGGACAGTCCAGCTGTGAGCTTTTAGCTGTGCTCAAGTGCCAAAAATATTCTCACTTGTTTACTGCATAAAGGACATCACTCTAGTTTAATTTGGCCATTAATAATTCAGGTGTAACCACCCAGGTAAAACAATGCAAAGTACATACTAATATATTTTACCTCTCTAAAGACTGAAAACATGCTAATAGAAATGTTTCAAATTTGTCATTATAGAACTTTGAATTCTCAAGTCTACATTCCTATAACAGTAGCTCTGACAATAGTGTTGATAATATTTTTCTATAGTAATTCACAGGGACTTGTATGGAAGATGCTCAACATAATCTAAGCCTACTAAACATGTTATTTATCAAATTATAATTTGTAATTGTTGATATTTATATATATGAAAATATATATGCAAAATAATAATACAAGTTAAATTGTCAATGGGCAGTGGTATATGTAAGGTGGAGTGCAGCACTTATAATATTAAGTTTAGTAAGAGACAGAAGGCATTAACAGCAATCAGACAGGATGTGAATAAAATCTGTCTAGCAAAAAAGCCAGTGTTTTTCACCAGGGAAGAGAAACACAAAACAGCAGTTAATTTTATGTCATACCAAATTCATCAAGTTGTACTTTTGACCTGTGAATTCTCAAACCTGCATGAAAGCATGAAAGCCAACAGAAAACAAGAGGATTGGGCAGTTGCTCTCTTCCTTCAGAAAAAAAAAAGACAAACTGTTCATTACTATTGTTTCAGAAAACCTTATTTAACACAACACCAACAAAGATAGCAGTAAAGGGAATGTAGTATGGACTCATGCTAATCGCTATGTATATATTATCTACTACAAATAAACTAGCGGAATCAAGCAAGCTAGCACAAACTAGCTAAATGTACCAGCTAGTGGAGCTCTAGATTATGAGCTAGCAAATTAGAATGATGTACCTGAACCAGTTAGCAAAGACAAGCTGTCTACTTCAGTTCATGAGGTAAAAAAAATAGGTAAAATATTTAAAAGATAAGTAAACTAGGTAGATTTCAAACTAGCTAAATGAACCAGCTAGTGGAATTCTGGATTATGGGCTAGCAAATGGTTGTGACCTGAACAATTTAGCAAAGACTAGCTGACTAGTTCAGTTCATGAATTACAATTTGGTAGTCTAGGAATTAGGTAGACTGTTTTTTTTTTAAATAGTTATAAATACTAACTAGCTAAATGAACTAACTAATGGGATTTTAGTTAGGAGCTAGCAAAATCAGTATGACTTATCTGAACCAGTTAGCAAAGACCAGCTGACTAGTTCAGTTCATGAATTCGAAAAGATGCAGCTAGCAGATTTATACAAATATTCATGTTTTCTACATAGCATTAAATGTTACCTTAGCACAACTTTTATAAATAGAGAGAATGATATTAAATATAGAAAAAAAAAAGAAAGAAAGAAAAAGTTTAGCTTATCAAGTAAGATAACCTGAGCTTGGCTTTGCCTAATTTGCTCTCCTACACCTGTCTAACCCACTTCTCTTAAACCCAGTTACTTTCCTAATTTATTGGACAGATTTGCATACACACATTATTAAAAACACACACAGCACATATACACAATCCACAAAGTGTTCAGTATGATAAATGGATGCAAATTATGAATACAAATGACCATGTGCAAGTGAAAGAAGAAGACTCATAATTCACAATAACCAGCATGCCTTAAACACCTACTCACCGAGACTAAGCACCTCGCTAAATAACACAGCCAGACTATAGCCAAGTGCTGATTCATCCCATCAGCCACGAGACTCTGAGGTCATGTTAAAACACACACCTACTTAACGGCTTAGGTTCGGGGTATTCGATGTCATTACATTCATCTCAAGGACATAGATTTGGTTGTCTCAAGGGTACGTCTCACGGAATTTTCTACTTTACTCCCATTTCAACCATGCATCACGACCGGACAGAGACGCATGCGTCTGCTTACTTGCCATGACACTGCCTGGTTGATCTATGATCAGGAGATAACGGGAAAAGCATGCTGAATATAGAGTGAAAACAAATGACGCTGAATGGAGGGAATGAAGCAGACAGTGAGAACAGATAACAGAAGACTAAAGAATGATCCAGAATTTTCATGCGCTTATGAGGGGCATCCATCACCAGAGACAGCCAAACAAATAGCATCCCCAATATTCAATTAGTTCTCCCTGCAGGGTATGTACATGCTCGTCAACCTGTGTATTTCTGTGCATGCACACACACACACACACACACATTTGGCCTTCACTTTTTTCATCTTTTTTTCATCTTTTTTTATCTCCACATTATTCAACCATGAGACCAATAAGCAATACAGTCGAAAACCACAAGTGTTAAATTGCCGTTCTTTATGATAGCAGTGTATTGAGGGAGCAAATGCAAAAAAAAAAAAAAAATGCCCACATCATGATGAAGAAATGGATAAGCACCCATCTGCCTGTTGGAGACTCTAATGGGAGTCTAATGGCACATGAATGTGAGGATGAACAAGGGCTGAAAGAGTCGTTTGAGCGTGGGAGAGAGTTGGGCAAGCAGCAAGCCTACAGAGACAGCAGGACTCTCAGCCTGAAGTGCGCACACACACACATACACACACATTTCATCCAAACCAGGGTAGAAAGGCAGTAACCTAAAAAGGACAGAGAGGTGTCTTGCCTAAAAGGAGAAGAAAAGAGAATAGTTGTATGATAAAAGGATATTGTAACTAACAAAATGACAATAAATATAAAGAACTGGAAAATCTGTGTCTAACAAGCAAGGCCAAGAAAGTGCCACTAAGCCTGTGGGCTGAGATATTCTGAAGAAAAGACCTTGTGTTGAACAACATTACCGTCAATTCTGAGATATGAACAATAAATTTGAGAGTTGCTTTTCTTTGATCATTAAACCTGCAGTTTATAGGTACTGTATATAAAACATTATTATTCAGTCAGGGAAGAAAAATCCTTCATAATATGACATTCATAAGCTGTTATGAGTCACCTGGACAATCCTGTAATAGGGGTGTTGCACTGGATTTGGTGGGAAATTTGTACCCATACATCATACGGCAGATCAGACACGTCAAACGTCATCACTCCCCAACGTTAGGCATGAAATAAATACAACTACATGATAATTGGCAGGAGTTGCAGCTAATCAGAGACAGAGTGTGAGTGAGAAAGACTCAGTATGTAAAATAGTGCACATTATGTGATTTGGGACACAGCCCTGAATTCTCTCTCAATGTGTACTACTTGGCACTCACGGCTATGAGATGGAGAGGAGTGCAGCACAACAAAATGAAACAAAATGTTCTTCCACAAGGAGCTCCCAATAGCATTTTTCTAGCAGAGAGGGTAACTTGAAATCTTACATCCTATAGCTTTAAATAAATAACTGAGTAATAAATGCACTTAGCAGATAGACTCAGTGGAGCAGCAAAGGTTTGCTAATGTATACAGATACACAAACATGCTCCTCTATTAGTGATTAATCTTGATAAAGTTAGTTTTTACTTCTACATGTTCAGGTAATGCTGGTAATGTGCATTTCCTATAGAGATTTGTACAAGTTGAGAAAAAGCATTAATACCAATCACACTACGGATAATGGGATCAGAAAGTAGCTCAGAGTTAACAGGCTGATCTAGGGGTTAGGAGTGAAAGGAAGAGAGCAAGATGACAGTTATGAAGGAAGTAAATTATTTGGCAAGTGAAGACTGCTGTGCATGGCCACACAGATATATGGATCACACGTTTAGATCATTACACACTCCTCTTTTATACTTTGTGTTGTTATGCACTTGGTAAAGTGAATGCTCAATAAAGCTTTTGTGAGGTGGCTTTTCATTTTGTGCGTGGCTTTCAGGACCTGATATCTAAAATTGCCCTGAACTCTCATAAATGGAAAATGTGACAAAATCTAATGGATGAAACAAATTAATGTATTCAGTCCACAAAAGTCTGTCTGTTTACATAAAAGACCAGTGCAAATACACGCTGGCCTAAAAAAAAATCACTTAATGGAAACTTAATGTATTCCTGGCAGGAAATGCTTTGCAAAAAAAAAAACACAGTTCACTAAAGTCTTACTCAGCACCTTTAGCAACTGAATGATTGAACCCTTACTGCCATCCACCTTTGAATAAATATTGGAAAGGCTAGTGATTTCAGTGCACAGACTGCAAGACTTTGTTACTTGTGAAGTATTACCAAGGAATCATACACATGTAGGCTTCACTTCAGATTTTTTTTCAGAATCTTAAGCCCCATAGCAAATAAATTATTCACGATACAGTAATTT
Source organism: Pangasianodon hypophthalmus (assembly GCF_027358585.1). Classification (NCBI taxonomy): domain Eukaryota; kingdom Metazoa; phylum Chordata; class Actinopteri; order Siluriformes; family Pangasiidae; genus Pangasianodon; species Pangasianodon hypophthalmus. The sequence continues at coordinate 11,098,406 of NC_069732.1, read as the reverse complement.
CTACACTGATTGTCCAGTCTGAAATGATACTCACATAATGGCTGCAAATGAAAATGTTAATTGTTGCAGAATAAGGGACACGTGTAGCCTAGCAACAGCAGCCGGCTATATACATGTGCTGAAGGGTTCGATTAAACTGTTGCATGGAAACTCTAATGTCTCCCTCTATACCTCCCATTTCTTTCCCAAATTAGCCATGCCTATGCAATCAAAGATCTGAGCTGAATCTTGTTGGTCATTTGACCCTGTTAACTCTCAACTGCATAATTTTGCATAGTTTTACTTATTGAATGATCTGCATATTGTGAATTCAAGGCCAGAGTGAAGAGGATATACAGTATTTGCTACATAACACATAACATCACATCTTCAAAAACCCTGAGAACAAAACAGAAGTGATTCATAGGACGTTAAATTGACACTTGCTGATGCATAACCTCTGCTTTCCAGCAAACCCTTGTACAAAAAGTAAGTTAAAAACCAAATAGCATCGCTCTCAAAACAGCCTGCCACTTATTCTTGCTGATGCCTGGTTGTTAATGTTTTATAAGCTGGTCAAACTTTACATAAAGGTGCAAGCTAAGGCGGGCATGGGGTGAAGGTGTAAATAATATAAATATGAGATCCAGAAAAAGAGGAAGAACAGCTCACTCTGAGGAACAGATGATTAACTTTTATTTAAAGCACTTACATCAGCTGTTTCCTGCCACAAATAAATCTTTTATAAGGTCTCCTTGGCCTTGGCTCAGTCTCTTGTCATTTTTCACTTACTTTATCTCTCACTTTTGCAAAAATAAATAAATAACTAAATAAAAATTCATCCTTATCTGAACCATTCAAAAATTGCTTGAGGGAAGGAAACACTGTAGAAAGCAAATATGGCCAGGAACATCACCATTAAACACAAGCACTTGCCTTTAAGCAAGAAAATCTTTATTAAATTTAAAAAAATAAAAATATGGACTGAAGAAGCATGCAATACGATGTCACTTAATTAAAATAAATAAATAAAGAATAATGTTATGAATGAGAAGATAGAAAGCAAGTTATTTATATATATATAAATATATATATATATATATATATATATATATATATATATATATATATATATACACACACACACACACACACACACACACACACTAATCAGCCATAACATTAAAACCACCTGCCTAATATTGTGTATGTCCCCCTTGTACTGCCAAAACAGCTCTGACCCATGGAAGCATGGACCCCCAACACCTCTGAAGGTGTGCTGTGGTATCTGGCACCATGGGCCTCCATGAATTTGACGTGTTTCATGTAATGCTCCTCAAACCATTCCTGAACAACTTTTGCAGCGTGGCAGGGCGCATTATCCTGCTGAAAGAGGCCACTGCCATTAGGGAATACCGGTGCCATGAAGAGGTGTACTTGGTCTGCAACAATGTATAGGTAGGTGGTACATGTCAAAGTAACATCTACACGAACGACCCAATGTTTCCCAGCAGAACATTGACCAGCGCATCACACTGCCTCCACCAGCTTGCCTTCTTCCCATAGTGCATCTTGGTGCCATCTCTTCCCCAGGTAAGCAACACACATGCACCCGGCCGTCCACATGAGGTAAAAGTAAACGTGATTCATCAGGCCACTGGTGTGAATGTGTCTGACCAAACAATCAGAAACAGACTTCATGAGGGTGGCCTGAGGGCCCAACGTCCTCTAGTGGGCCCTGTGCTCACTGCCTGGCACCGTGGAGCTCGACTGGCATTTGCCATTGAACACCAGAATTGGCAGGTCTGCCACTGGCACCCTGTGAGAGGAGGTTTACCCTGAGCACATGTAACAGACATGAAAGGGTCTGGAGAAGCCGTGGAGAACGTTATGCTGCCTGTAACATCGTTCAGCATGACTGGTTTGGTGGTGGGTCATTGATGGTCTGGTGAGGCATATCCATGGAGGGTATGGGGATGAAATCCTTGGACCCATTGTCAGACCCTATGCTGGTGCAGTGGGTCCTGGGTTCCTCCTGGTGCACAACAATGCCCGGCCTCATGTGGCGAGAGTATGCAGGCAGTTCCTGGAGGATGAAGGAATTGATACCATTGAATGGCCCCCACGCTCACCTGACCTAAAGCCAATAGAACACTTCTGGGACATTATGTTTTGGTCCATCCGACACCCCCAGGTTGCACCTCAGACTGTCCAGGAGCTCAGTGATGCCCTGGTCTAGATCTGGGAGGAAATACCCCAGGACATCATCCGTTGTCTCATTAGGAGCACGCCCCGACATTGTCAGGCATGCATACAAGCACGTGGGGGCCATACAAACTATTGAGTACCATTTTGAGTTGCTGCAATGAAATTTCAGCAAAATGGACTAGCCTGCTGCATCATTTTTTCACTTTGATTTTCAGGGTGTCTTTGAATTCAGCCCTCTGTAGGTTAATAATTTTCATTTCCATCAAACGATGTGGCATCCTTTCGTTCCTAACACATTACCCAGTCCATATCAGTATAGATATCCAGCATGGTATTTTTCCCCATTGAGTTCTGAAGTGTTTTCAAAGTGTTCCTTTAATTTTTTTGAGCAGTATATATATATATATATATATATATATATATATATATATATATATATATATATAAATATATATATATATATATATATATATATATATATATTTATATATGTGTGTGTGTGTGTGTGTATAATGCCAATATGTTTGTTAAATCAATGCAGTCTACTGTAATGAAAACATGCCTATGATTTTAAGCATAAGCTGACCAAGCAATCATCTGCTACGGTTATAGCTCACGTTAATTAATTGTAGTTCATATTTTTATCTATAAAAGGTTAGTCCTTGAGAGAAGCAGTGTTTATGATTAAGATGCTGTCTCCTCCGATGTCCTCTGTGCAGTCAAAAAACAAACAAAAAAAAAAACTTTTTGTGGACTTTAAGGAGATAATACTCTTAATTAATTAATAGTGTCTTATTTGTGTCCAAAGTCCAAAGAATGAGTTTTAGGGTGACATTTTGTAGTTAAAACAAACTGTCTCACTGCTCCTCGCTCAGGCCAATATTGAGCAAGCAAAGCAACTTAGATTCAAGGTCAGAATCGCACCAAACTGAGACATGGCTCAGTTTTCAGCTAACTCCACCCTGCACGTGCTAATTCCTGTGCTACCATCAAAATCTTTTGCTATATCTAATGTAAGAATGCCAATGTGCACATGTAACTCAACTCTGAATATGACTTAAAGTGAACTAGAGTGAAGTGTGAAGTGTTTTGGGTTTTTAGTCTACCTGAGGCTGGACAAAGCCAGGTGGGTGATGCATGGGCAGCCGGGGAGCAGGATAACCTGGGTAAGGCTTGCAAGGGCTAGGAACATAAGCCTGTGGCACTGGAAATGCCACATTCCGTGGGATAGACCTGCTGCTGTTCCCCAACTCAACTTCCTGGACTCTGGCCATATGTCCTTCTGGTGCACCTAATAAACATAGTAACACAAAGATAAAGGAAGAAACTCGTTCAAAGGTCATAAAAGTTCTCTCGCAGTGAAAGAAAGGGAGAGAGATAGCGGGAGGGCAGAAAGTGCTATTTCACCTTTATGACTGGCTGAACCCGGGGTCTTCCACCACGGCACTGTGGTATCCTCCTGGAAGAGGTGGTTTTTGGCATTTTTAGCAGTGCCAGCTGCCTTCCTCATGCTCTCAGTGTCAGTGCCAGCTGGGTTGTGTGGTGCATGGGCACCATCTGCACTCATGCCCGGCAGTCCACCTCCACCTTGAGGAAGATACAGCAGAAAGGTTGAACAACAGAAGAATGTGAATAATGCACAATTAAGCAGAGTGTTATACTGATTATACTGAGAATGGGACTGTATGAATGGGCCAGTTTACCACTACACAATAAGTTCAAAACGCTTCACTTTCAAGGAGTATATCTTTTTCTACGCTCTTTCTTTATGTGACACTGTTTACCCCTGTGGCACACAGTAGTGATTAACATAAATATAAGAGATGATGTTCTTAGCGAGCCTGAGCAGCTTGTCTAGTCACTACTTTAGTACTTCTACTCAGCCATGTTCAGCTCTCAATGAAGCTCTTAGGCTTTAGGATGTAGGAATACACAATAACAGAAAAACTGATTACGTTTCAGACTCAAATTCTATTACAACAGCCATTTCCAAAAGAAAGATAGGTATATTGATTTGGTCCGATGTTCCCTATTTCATGTATGTTTTTTTTTCTTTTGCAAAATAAAATAAAATAAAAGATTTAATTAAATTTAATAAAATTTTGAGTGATTGTCAGAGTTGATTGTCAGAATTGGTTGTCAAAGCCCATTTCCTATTCTGTGGCAAGCTGAAAGAACACTTTTCATAGTCCATGTTCACCAAAAAAAGAAAAAAAATCCATCATCTGGTAGAAAGTATAGAATAAGAAAGTAGGAACATTATAGGTTAATATAAATGTGTGTGCTGTTAATGTGTGTGAAATGACAAAGCGGTGTAATGCAAATGCAGCCTTTCTGCAGCAGATTAGCTTGAATGTGCAGCCAGTGACCATTAACATACTTAATACAGTATGTGTGTTCTCCTAACAAGAACACAGAAGACAGTACACTTACAATGATGTGATATACAGTTAGGTCCAGAAGTATTTGGATAATGACAGAGTTTTTGTTATTTTGCATTTATACACCACCACAATGGATTTGAAATAAAACAATCAAGATGTGATCGAAGTGTAGACTTTCAAGAGGTTCCACAAAAATATGGTATTTACCATTTAGGAATTACAGCCATTTTAAGCAAAGTACTTCCATTTTCAGGGGCTCAAAGGTATTTGGACAAAGTGTCATAATTGTAAATATAACCATAATTTTAATACTTGGATGAAAATCCTTTGCAGTAAATGACTGCCTGAAGTCTGGAGCCCATGGACATCACCAGGTTTCCACTAAGTTTCCTCCCTGGAAATGCTTTGCCAGGCCATCACTGTAGCCACCTTCAGTTGCTGCTTGTTTGTGGATCTTTCTGCCTTCAGTCTTGTCTTCTGTAAGTGAAAAGCATGCTCTATTGGGTTGAGATCAGGCGACTGACTTGACCATTGAAGAATATTCTATTTCTTTGCCTTCAAAAAGTCTTGAGTTAATTTCGCAGTATGTTTAGGGTCATTATCCACCTGCACTGTGAAGCGGCGTCCTATCAGTTTTGTAGCATTTGGCTGAATGTGAGCAGAAAGTATAGCCCTATACACATCAGAATTCATCTTGCTACTTCTGTCAGCAGTCACATCATCAATAAACACCAGTGAGCCTGTTCCATTGGCAGCCATACATGCCCATGCCATAACACTTCCTCCACCATGTTTGACACATGATGTGGTATACTTTGGATCATGACCTGTTCCTTTCTTTCACCATACTTTTCTCTTCCCATCATTCTGGTACAAGTTAATCTTGGTTTCATCAGTCCAAAGAATCTTATTCCAGAACATGGAAGGGTTTTTAGATGTTTTCTGGCAAAGTCTAATCTGGCTTTCCTGTTCTTCAATATTACCAGTGGTTGGCACCTTGTTGTAAACCCTCTGTATTTACATTCATGAAGGCATCTCTTGATTGTAGATTTTGACAATGATACGCCTACCTTCTCCAGAGTACTCTTGACTTCTGTTGATATTGTGAAGGGGTTTTTCTTCACCAAGGAAAGGATTCTGTGATCATCCATTTTAGTTGTCTTCTGTGGTCTTCCAGGCCTTTTGATGTTGTTGAGCTCACCAGTGCTTTCTTTCTTTTTAAGAATGTACCCAACCGTTGATTTGGCCACACCTAAGGTTTTTGCTATCTCTCTTATAGATTTATGTTGTTTTTTCAGCCTAATGATGGCCTCCTTCACTTGCATTGAGATCTCCTTGGACTTCATATTGGTAGCTCCAGTCGAAGAACAGCCAAATGCCAACTCAATACCTGATATCAACTCCAGACTATCTATCTGCTTCATTTGTCTTGAAGTAACGAGGGAATGGACCACATCTGGTCAATTAACTTCTTGTCAGTCAATTGTCCAAATACCTTTGAGCCCCTGAAAATGGAAGTACTTTGCTTAAAATGGCTGTAATTCCTAAATGGCAAATGCCATATTTTTGTGGAACCTCTTGAAATAAAGCTGAAAGTCTACACTTCGATCACATCTTGATTGTTTTATTTCAAATCCATTGTGGTGGTGTATAAAGGCAAAATCACAAAAACTCTGTCATTGTCCAAATACTTCCGGACATAACTGTATATGGCTCGTAACGTTCATTATCACAGACAAAATATACAGTATCACTTTACTGGAGTACTCCATCTATAGACTTTCATGAAGAAACGATGCTAGATGAAACGATGCTTATCTATCTGTAAATTGTGGTGAGTAGCGAGTGAGGCAAGTGCGTAAACTCAGTATGAAGTTTATTCAGCAAATCCAAGAATCAATATCAGAGTTCACAGCAAAGGTCAGAACACAGACAGGCAGGCTTACTACAGGACAATCTATAATCAGAAATGAGAAAGAAGGTCAAGAAGCTCCTTTAAACAGAAACGTACAAATCAATGTGAGCTAGCTAGTGAGCTAGCCGACATGCTATCTAGTGAGTGTGACTTCTTCGGGATCTATTTCTGCTAGCAGAGCAAAATAAACAGAACATTTGTCCATATTTTGCCTGAAATATCACTTACTTGATATTAATGTCATGTTTATAAAACTGCTGTATAAAATCAATATTGCACTCACAACCATGCAGTTATACTGAATTTCGGCCTACACCTAATCACAGCTGTGCCAATATTCAGTATAACTGCACTCTTGCTCATATTGCTTAAATAGAATGAATTCATCCATTCATTCATCTTCAGTAATCGCTTTCTCCTGGTCAGGCTGTGATGGATCCGGAGCCAATCCCAGGAACGCTGGCCATGAGGCAGCAATACACCCTGCATGAGACACCATGCACACACACCTTCACACACTCATTCACACCTAGGGGCAATTTAGCTGAGCCAACTCACCTTGCCTTGTTTTTTGGGAAGCAAGAGGAAAAAGGAGAAGACAGAGGAGACCCACACAGACAAAGGGAGAACATGTAAACCTCTGCACAAAACTGATCCAGTATTCACAATGAAGGAGCTTATAATAATGTCAAAAAATAATAATCTGGTATTGTATATCATTTTCCCAGTACAATTAGTCTGCAATTAGTCAGCTCAACACAAGCTTGGAAGTCAACAAGCACTGGCAAATTTAAACAGACATGCATTTTATTATGCTCACCATCAGACATGGCTTCTTCAGCAGACACTTTCACTTTTGCTGGCTCTGTAACATCTCCTCTTTGGCTTGGATCTGACGGCTGGATACACAGCTCATTACGGTTCTTTGAGACCTGGAGTTCTTCAATCTCCTCCATTATTGCTGATTTGGTGGGTGTCACAGGCTTGAACTTCTGGTTCTTTGGCAACCTTTTGTTCCTTCTTGGATTTGGATCTGTCAGGTGATTAAATACCTGGCTTTTGGAAGATGATGCCTGGATCGAGGAAATCTCTTTTTTAGCATGATCACTCTGAGCACGATTCCATGGTGCGGCAGCGCTAGGCAGTGGGGGGGAATCCTCTTTTGGGATATTATCAAAGCTAGCCTTCTTCTTCTTGTCTTTTTTGGCCTGATCTCTCTGAGCACGGTTCCATGGTGCAGCAGCGCTGGGCAGTGGGGGGAAATCCTCCATTGACAGACTATCAAAGCTAGCCTCCTTCTTCTTGTCATGATCTGGGATAAGGACATCCTTCAGAAACCTTTCAATTTTTCTTTGGTTGGCCTCCGTAACACTTATGATGGTCTCATCTAGAATGCCAGGGTCAGGAGCCATGGTATCACTCTGATGCTGAGGCATCTGGCCCTTTTCTCTCTTGATCAACAAGGTCCACTCCTCCAACTCATACTGCCTCACTAGCCTGAGAATAGAGACCACACTATATTTATATCACAATGACGCATCATAAGTTAATAGAGACACTCTGGTCAATGAGCCATGGCCTACAGACAGGAACATCTACCAGAGTGAAATCCAACCATGTGAATAACTTTCTACACATTTGCAATGTTCTGCCCATGCAACATTATTACAGTCAGGAGGAAAAGTTTGCATACCCTTAGGACAATTTGAAGTAGACTAAAAAAAAAATAGCAGCAATGCACTGTGTAAGATTTGACAGATGTTCCTTCATTATTAAAAATATTTGAATACTGTACATTTTTAATAGTAGTGTATTAATAGTAAAATTAAAAAAATGATTCAAGTCAGTTCAAAAGCTTGCATTTCCTTATCTGCATGTGATATAGGCTACATTTTCTATAATAATTTGTATTCTGCCAGATATACTCTCTTCTTCAAATTCTGCCTAATGTTTTAGATTATTGTCTCATTACAGCCATACAGGATGAGTTTCAACTTTAACTTCTTGATTTTTATTTTAGATCGATTGTAAAATAGAGGCACACACTTTTTCGTTTCAAAACCATGGAGTATGTAAACGTTTGTGCTCTAATGTATATAGATTATATGCATTTGGATATACTGTATATAAATGATGCAATGTTTTAATATAAACTCAATAAGCTACTGCATGTCTACAGTGTTGAAAGCGGTGGCACGACTGGGTAAAAGTCCTATTTTCCTTATACCCACTTTGATCTCAATATGAGATGTGGTATATAATAAAAAGGAGAATTACTTTTCTCACAGCGAGCTAGCAACTTAAGTCCTGTGCAAACTTCCAGCTGGTTATGAGTGAGCAACACTGCTGGACTTTAAGCTGCTATAAGCCATATTTTCAAGAACACATAGGTTAAACAAAAATTTCCACATTGTCCTGCTATATTAACCCATGAAGATGTTATACATTATTCAGTGGCCTTGAGGATGTATTCCAGTTGTCAATCTTCTAATCAGGCTCTCTCAATTTGAAACAGAAATTATAATAGATTAATTAACATGACAAAGAAAACAGTTCAGCTTAAGATAAACCACTGAACTGCTCTATGCTAGTGCCAAATGTGTTGTGTGACAAATGTCATATTTTCAAAACCTAGTACTGCTAGTGAGCCACTTTTAGTCATTCAGCAAAAGCTCTTAGTCCTTAACATTCTTTATACTAGAGGTTCTCAGACCTTTTGCAACCAGGGACCCCTTTAGCTCTAAAAAACTTTCCATACACCCTTCAATAAAGATTTATTTTATGAATTCAAATATTAGGTTCATTATTCAAATGTGTATAATATTATTATGGCTGTTTTTTGGAACACGTTTATGCTTGAACTTTCCATAGAACACGTTAGGTCAGAGTTGATATTATTGTCTTGTTCTTATGATGTAATTTGAATTTGCAAACCATTCCCATCTTGACCTCAATTATTCAGAGGATGTCAAAAGTACATAAAGCAAGTCACAGTGATGCACCAGGGATGTGGCCAAGTGTTTCATGTATACAGTATATTAGGAGTATATGTTTTTTCCCCTGCTCAACTACATATTTCTTCCCTGCACACATAGTGCTAGTGTATACTCAAAGTACTTAAAGTATGATGAAGAAATGGGGGTCAAAATAAAAGACTAGGGGGTATGAACTGAAGATGATTTTGAGTTTCTAAAATTAGTGTTGTTCTATTAGCATTGATGACAATATGAGGTCAGAAGAATAAAAGCTCCTGTTGTTTAATCTACGTAAAAATAGTCTGCCAGTGTATAGTGCATTAAGGGTAATCCATTAATCAACCCAGCATTGTAACTATTTGTCTTTGAATTACTAAATATTTTAGACTGCTGCTACCACTTAGCTGGACTGGTACACTGGCATCAAAAAGACAGCAGGGTTGCTTTATATGACAAGTCATGACCAGCTAATTGCCAAGGCCTTAGTGAGGTAAATTTTGTGAGTTAAATAAAGGAAAACACAAATATCTGCAGGGTTGTGGCTCTCTATGGTATGGTGTGACATCCCTGATTTAATGCAATGGGACAAAATTTTTTTTTAGCATCACATGCAAAATCTCAGGAAGAAACTCTTATCAAAACCTCATATTAGACATATTATGTGTCCTGAGCCAGAGATGTCATGACTCTCCAAGCCAAGGCAATGTCCACTGATGCTAATGAGTAATCTAGACATGCCATTAAAGCTAATAATGGTCTCATGACACCAGAAATAGAACAAGCAATGCAAATCAGTGTCAACGTAAAGGCAAGCAGGATGTGCAACTACTTTGAGAAAACACATGAGCCATGCCTATGTCATGCCTGATGTAGGAAATATGGGGGAAATCACTTTGTACTGTATAAACACACAGGTCTGGCAATAGATGTTCATGAACAAGCCTTGACAAATTGCAAAGCGATCTAGTTCACCTCTCGAGGCAGGGTACACCAAACTGAATATTGGAGGATGGCTAGTTCATTTTCAGCTGGACACAGCTGCTGAGGTTTACATTCTGCCCAGAGCGACAACAGACAAATTGCAAGAATCTTAAACTTTCACCCTCCGCCCCAGTGCCTGCTAGCAAAGATGCGCTACTCTGGCAATACTGAAGGACTTGGTTTGTTTCCAAGGCTTCACCACATAGTATATGCAGATCCCAGTATGGCTCCAGTAATCCATGGCTGCACAAAGATTCCATCTGCAGTTTGAGGCAAGCTGAAGGAGACACTGCATGACTTAGAAACAGAGAGGGGTTATCTATAAAGTCACAAAGTAAATATCATGAGCGAATCGTCATTACTGAAAAGAAGGATGGCTTCTCCAGTATCTCCTTTCACCTTAGAGACCTTAACAAGGCACACACTTGATGTCCGAAACAACTGACATAAAATATTCACCAGTTTGGCCGAAAAAGATGGCATCTGGAAGAAAAAGGTTATCTGTGAATGTGCTGACCTCTGCACATTTAACCGTGGGGCAGATTCCTCTGCCTTCCCTTCGGCATCAAGTCAGCCAGTGAGGTATTTCAATAAATGAACTCTGCAAACTTTGGAGATTTTTCCTGGGATGTCTGCTGTTCCAGAAGCCATAATAATTGGAGCTTAATGGACAGGCCCAATGTAAAAAATAAAACATTGACAAAATTTTATGCATGTTGTCTGAGGTCAAACTAGCCGTACGTATAATGGAGATGGTACCAGTCCTGACCCAAATAAAATGTCTGCCATGATGGAGATGCTCCCTCCCACACACAAAAAAAAAAATAATAATAATGATCACAGCATTTACTGGGCCTGAGACACTTCTCGTCCCAGTACAAGAAGCAGAGTTCACTGCATCACTTAGACAAGAAATGATGCAGTACGGCAAAAGGCACCCAGCACAGCAAAGAGCAGTGGACAAACTGAAGTCAGCTATCTCTGATTGTCTACTCCTTCAGTACTCCAATCCACTGGGAAAGACAAGCTGATCTATCCAAAGGGCAGGTGCATGATGCAGGATGACAGGTATTAGCCAAAGTTTTAAAAGAATTATGCTCAAATTAACAAAGAGCTGCTTGCCACAATTGAAAATTTAGTTAAATTCAGTCTAATAACAAACCCTTAAAAGTCAGCGAACAAATCCACTGGCAAGGTGTTCAGTGTTCAGTATTCAAAAAAAGACAATGTATACACCTATCATGATCTGGTCCTACCCTTGAAAATATTGACCCCATTAATGAAAGACTGGTCACATTCTTTGTGCACCTCGGATAAGTATATCACTGCATTCTCAAAATAAGCCGTGGATGCAGACAGTGACTCGATCCTCCTGAAACAAATGCATCAGAGTGTTTGGCCACAGAAAAAGAACAATGTACCACTCCAGATACAAGCCCTACTGGCCTATTTGTAACAAACTACTTAGAAGGGTAATAGTTTCCAAGAAGCTGTAGAACAGAGACTTTGTGTATCCCATTAAAACATTTGATAATTAGCCCAAATCAGTCAGCTAATGCAGTGGCCTGGGTTTATTCAGAGCTGGTGCTGCTAAATCGTGACGAGTCATTAACGTCACATGCAGTGACTGTGTGCCTCAGAAGATGAGTCCCAATAATTTGCCAATACAGTGCTAAAACCTGGTCACTACTGCGTCATAAATAGACAAACAACAACAACAAAAACTACGAAACATTCAAACATAGTCATTGTAAAGCTCAAGGGAGAGTTAGCATGACATGGCAATAGAAAAAAAATCATAATCAAGGTCATGTTGCTTTTACCAGAGCAGAAAAAGCAGAGGATACTAGACAGAGGCTTCAAAATCCATCTGCAAAGAAAATGTTCTGAAGAAAATCTATGGCTGGTGCTCTGTATCCTAAAGAACACTAACATACAAGGTTGAAATACTCAGCCATCCAGCTGCTGATGGGGCAAACCAAATCTCCAGGAGAAGCCATGACACCTCTGCAACACCACTTAACATGGAGACTGGCAGCCTGCTACAGTGGTTAGGATCTGCTTAATCCACGTCAAGATAACAGGATGCCGGGTCTGGGGCTGACGAAAATCATTCTCTAGTCCTATCCAATATGCCACCTGCTAAACACACACTCGCAATATTGCCACCTGTACCCACACCTGCTGCTGAGGGCACAGTTTGCACAAGGGTGGGCTAAGGAGCTTTAAAAATAAATCAGTTCAATTAAAATAATGAAGACGATTTCTCTTTTTAAGGAACTGGACCTAGATGTTTTTGTTTGTTTGTTTGTTTGGTTTTTAATGGACGCATGTGCCCAAGGCATTGACCCTTGCCAAACAGCCTGGCTACTCACATTCCAGCTAAGATCTCCTCAGGTCGCTTTTGTCTGCTGATGCTGTTGATGTCCATCATCAGCGGGTCGTGCATAAACCTGGGGACGTTTTCTGCTAAGTGTGGCCATATGCCCCTCTGGGCCAGAACCGAGCGTCTCCATATTCTAAAGCACACTCTATCCAGCTCGTCCTCGGGAATGTCTGGATGGATCCATATCGATCTCGGGAAAGGCCCGAGGGCGGGAGCGCGCTTAGGGCTTCCTCTCGGTCTCTCCACATCAGAGGGTGCCAACATTTTTATACAGAGTGTCAGCGCGGACTGCGGTTTGATTTAAACCCCTCAGTAAGTGTAGATTAGTCTCGCATGATGGAGCCTTCGCGTTTGTAATGTTTGGATTGAGATGGACGATGCAATTCATTCCGAAAGTAAACAAAAACAATCAGGACGCGCTTGACGACTCGGAATCCGACTAAACCTGCATGACGTCAGTAGCTCGTTTTTTTCCCCCATACAACCGACTTAGAAAAACCAGATAGCTGATACATGACATATTTAGCTGATTTCACTTATTATTCCAGATATAACCTTCAGGTGGTGTTACCTATAGGCCTAATAAATTACAGTATCAGTATACATCAAAGCTATATACTTGTTTCTGCAATTTTATTTTACTATTATTATTATTTATTTATTTATTTTTTTTTGAGAAATAACTATAGTTATATAGACTACCTGCTTGCATTTAGTTCTGTCATCGTATGATTGATGAGACATCTATTCAATGATGTGTTGCACTTTTACTTACACCCTCGAGTGCGCGCGCGGGCACACACACACACACACACACACACAAACGGGGCGCATGCAGTTGGAAACATTTCATGGTATGAGTAATATGAATACGATTATTATTATTATTATTATTATTATTACTACCACTACTGCCCTATCAGATCTTGAAAGCAACAGACTGTGGGCCACAGTGCCTGAGTGTGTGTGTGTGTGTGTGTGTGAGAGAGAGAGAGAGAGAGAGAGAGATGCGCTCTCTGCAGTTGGACTTTCGGTGTCGTTGAGAGACTACTAATGCAGTGCGCCTGAAGGAGCTGCGGTCCGCGGAATGCCTTATCGACCACATCCACACCTCACAATGATTCAGACACAAACGGAGGCTGCAAACTTCTGAGCGGAGGTGGTGTGTGAGTGTGTGTGTGTCCTGTGATTCATGCGGAGAGAGGCTGAAACGTAGAGTTCCGCTAATTAATTGGAAACAAAACGTACGGACGCCGAGTCGGAAGAGAGGAAGCGCGTGGAGCGGGTTACAGCAGCCTGCTGGAGGCGTCCAAACCCTAAACCACGTCCTTCCCTTCTGTCCAGCGGCTCACATTTGTCTCGACTCTGTACAGGGAAGAAAAAAAGGACGGAGCTCTCGTTCTCATAATCTTCCATTCCCCCGTTTTGCTGTGAAATCCTCCCGCAGCACCCGCGAACCCCGCAGTCTGCGCGAGATGGTTCAGTCCGCCTGCGCGAGCCTGCTCCCGACGCGTGGGGATTTTTCTCAGCGCCGACGCGAAGCGAATCTTCCCGTGAAAACCGTGTGATAATAGTGAACCGCCGCCGAAACGCAGAAAAAAAAAAAAAACACCAAACAAACCCGCAAATCCCTGCCATGGGCGCCACTTTGAAATCGGAGGGAGCGGGACTTGCACGGACTGCTTGCGAACGCGCAGGGAAATCGGGGAGAATAAGGCTTTTCGCGCTGATGAAGGCGGGAGTACCCTCGCAGCCCTGGAACCGGCTTCTGCTCTTGTACATTGCGCTGCTCGCCGCCTCGGTTCACGGCAACGGTAAGTTTTGCAGTTGGCGCGCGCGGAGCGGAGGGTGATGCGCGGGGATGCATGCGCACCCCGGCTCGCTATATAAACACCATATACACTGTATACACTATGTATTCAACTGCCGTGTACACTTTTCACCCTACACGTGAAATGTCTTAGAGATATGCAGCCAGTGCACAACATGATGCTTTCTGGACCAGGCTGTGTATCCGCTCCGTGTTATTCCTCCTCAGGAGCTGAGCAGCCCTTATGAATGCAGTTTACATGATAAGCTGAGCACTGGAATGATCTACACGTTCAGTTTCCTCGCAGTCTAATTACGAGCTGAATATTGCGACACGACTGCTTTATGTTGTATCATCGATGAGCCCACGAGCCGCTTCTATGCGGACATTTGTAGATATAAACGCGCCATGCTGGCACGCTGGGAAAGCGATTCGTCACGTTTTCCACTAAAACATCCTCCATAGCAGTTAATCCCAAAGTCGAGCACGTACATAAAGTGCCTGAAAGAAATTGTTGACATGAGAGGGTTGTGTGTGCGTGGGTTGTGTGTGTGTATGTGTGTGTGTGTGTGTGTGTGAGGGGGCGAGAAAGAATAAGGGTTTTTATTAGGACGGGGGCATGTGTGCGGGGGTGGCACGAGCGTTACGCGCGGGCTAAACGGTATTTCGGCGCTGTCCTGCACCACAAGGCATTTCTGAAACCCCAGTTTTCTACACGCTAAACACTATTACATCACCTATCGAAAGACTGGAGTTCTGCGCCAGGGCGAACTTTTAAAACTCACTTACACACTGCTGGCCTAATGGTTTAACGAATAGCAACAGATCATCAGATTAAAAACGCGCCTTCATGTGTCACGCGTTTTCTTAAATCCATGAAGTCAGATAGCTATAAGTTGTAAATGATGAGTTGTGTCTCTTGCATTGCCTGTAATCTAGCTATAAATCCGTGCACTCTCCAGAGAAGAATTATTTCATTTTGCACTGGATTGAAATGCTTAGATTGAGTGTAAGAGTTTTATCTGATTACTCATCTCTCATAGGCTGCTGCGTTGCCTGGCTGTACCCGCTTTTATAATGTATTCCACACATCATCGTGGTGCATTTATTGTGTTAAGGTCCGAGAGGTAGTTTACTGCTTCTCTTTTTGTGCTTGATTGTGTTTGATACTCGTTTGCACAGCGCCGGTAAAAACGGCCCCCCAAGCAGTTGCCCTTTTTTCCCATTAAGCGGCACCAAAGCTTCACCATATCTCAGCAAAAAACAGAAATAAATCCACATGCGAAGCAGTTTAAATAATTAAAGCCTTATAGCTAAAGGTTGTGAGCTTTATGCTTCATGCGGAGGAATGTTTAAGGTGGCTTTTGAATTGACGGCCGCTAATTCAGGATTTTGGAGAGGAAGATCAAAGCAAATCAGTATACAGCACCACATGCAGCTTCTTCAGGATAAGCACAATGTTTTAGGGATTTTATTTCCCCACTACGGGACCACAGAACATTCTGAAGACATTCCAGCTCCACAGTGTTGAGTGAAGACCTCTAGAAGTCTTCTGGAAGTTGTGAAATAATGTGAATATAGTAAGGATTTAGTTAAGCACTCATCCATGCCATTAAGTTCTCGCTATGGTTTGATGCTGTCTGTTAGAGAAAGTCTAAGTACAGTGTCGTTTTGAACTCTCACACAGTGTTGAGTTAACACTTACAATGTTGCAAGGTTTATGTGGGTTTAAGATAATCTGGTCACTAACGGAGACTGAATTCAGTGCTGTAGGGGTTAATTCAACACTGATTCATTTAGACTTCATCATACTTTTTTAAGTTTGCATCTTGCAGATCCCATAGATAATAGATGGCTTAGTAAAATCAGTAGCAACATCAGGCATCTCCATGATGCAACTTATTGTAAGGCTCTGTGCAGTCTTTCTTCATCATGAGTAAGGTATCATTTCTGTTACAAATGGCGCATTGTCTGTTACATATCTAACAGTGTAGAATGGCAGCATTTCAGTGCGCATGTTTTGCAGGCTATAGGGTATAAACTATAACTGATGGAGAAAGCAGGAAGCGTAACATATTTGATTTGCTTCAGAAAAGGGCTTGCTTCTTCTTACAGCTTACTCATTATCATGCATCACCTGGGATAGGATAAGTTCAGCCCTGCAGTGACAGGTGTTTAAAGAAAGCTTAAAATATCTCCTGCAGAGATTTCACTAGAGAGAGTAAAGCATAGTTGCATATCTAATGTGATATGTTCGAAAAAAAATAATGCAACATGCCATCTTGTACCATGTTGGCTTCTCCTACATGGAGGTAAATGCTGATGATGGAGAGTTCAAAATATCATCCGTATTCTTTTGTTGCATTCAGAAGGAAGTCTAAGGAGAGCAAGCTTTATAGATGCCTGATTTTTGATATAATATAATGTCAAAAAATGCAGCTAAGAGAACTGTCTTGTCTGCTCTGAATGAGTACTACGGTAATGATTATCAGGATATCATAAATCATGATATATGACTAGACACTTAACATGATGTGTAAGGAATAAACTTTTAACACTGTTAAAGCAATATAATCAACAACCTGGTGGTGTTATATAGACTTTACAGCCCTGCAGTTGATTGTTTTCCAATTATAGCATGTCCTGAGGTGTTTTATTCCCTTATACTCATTATATTCCTCAATTTGCCAAATATTTTTATTAATTAAAGAGCAACAAATCATACTGCTTATCAATTTACAGTTTCATTTAGTTAGTCCCTGTTATATTGTAACAGCTATAAACTGTCATTCCTTCACCGATCTCTCTTGTTTCTCTTTCTTGAAGTTAATAATACAGAAAAGACTTGCGCTTGGAGGAAAACTTTTTAAAGAAAGTGACACCTTTATTTACGATTGTTAGAGCACTGACACTGGAGTCTCCTTCCATATCAAGGATTCCACACATTTTTAAAAGTCCTTTTATCAGTAGTATCCGCCATACAAGCCCCAGTGAATGAGCTGTTACTATAGAAACGATTACGTATCCAGGCAGAATTACTGTCAGAGGTGCTCTTATAGAAATTGATCAACACATTCTGAACGATATGAGTCAAGCATTCAACAGCTTTGTGGCATGCCTATGTTGGAGTCATTATGCCCAAGAAATAGGAAAACGCAACCCGTTGTTTAGGTGTTCGACATTAAGCGCCAAAGGTAGACAACAAGCTCACTGAAGTGCTACAGTGAAGAGTTTACTGTAGCTCTTGTTCAGAGTTCCATTTACAGAGGTACAAAGAGCAAATGGTATGTACGTGCTTTAGAAGACAGTGCAGGTTTTTCTGCCACAATCTCTAGCGGCAGTGCATTAAGGACCATGGACAGCTCCTGAGTGCTTGAAGTCACATGAAAAAGCCAGCAGGCTAAAGTGGGAGCTGTATGAGATTCACACCATGCAATGAAACTGCAGTAGAGAGCTGTCCTGACATGCACAAATGGTTGTCTTTACTGAGAAAATTAATCTCTGGCCTTCTAGTTGTATGGCAAACTAATACAGCATTGCCATGCATTGCCTCATGTGAAGTCTTGTATACCTGGACATCCCAATGGTGTGGTGTAGAAGTAACTATTACACAGTGAATCCATTATTTTGATTTTCATTTTACAGAATGACACTGTGGTCATAAATGTTAATTAAATTGAGAAAGACACTGAGCGAACCGTGTATAAGTTCAGTTTCATACTGGATGTAAAAACATCAGACATCATAGCCCTGTTTTAACATAATGAGGTAACAGGATGTGCTGATGGCTCTCTTGTAATTGCTGTGGTGGTTTCAGGTAAATGCTGATGATGTGGTCATTATGCAAAAGTGGGTTTATAATGGCAAGAAGTGAACACAAGCGTCATCCTTTCGAAGCAGTGGGCATTCCTTTCCACACCCCCATGGCAGATTCCTAATGATAATAGTGTCATAGTCTCAGCTTGTACTTTCCCTTTTTGGGTTTATGTTTCTTCCTGTCATTTCGCATTGCAGTCAGCTCTCTCGGATTACATAATGGCATAAAGAGTAGGAGGTCTAAGTCAGCTACATACATGAACTCGCCTTCTTAATGGCATTTCTTTAGAATGTCTAAGAAGAAAAAAAAAAGATTAACGTCATTTTATTCCCATGAGGATCTTCATTGCTGTGATTCAAGCGTTTACTTTTCTTGGCAAGAGAATAAAAGTTATGTCTCGCTACCGGCGTGGCATGTCATTTACATGTTAGTGTGGGATCTTGTGACATTTCCATCAACATTAGAGTCAGGCAACAGGAAAATATCTTCATATAGTGATATGTTATAGTAGTGGACCATTTCACAGCCAACCACAGTAAGACAATTGTTTATTATAAGTCACTTGATCTTATGGCTTTAGTAGTACTGGTATTAGTACTTATTTGGTTAACAGACTCAATTCTAGACCTTTTGTTACTTCTATTGTGCATCAGTGATTTAATACTGGACAAGTAGATCTTGGTGTTATAGTCTGTCAAGTTCTTGACTGGCCTATAATCTAAGAAAGATTGGCAGCAAAGATTGTATTAGCCGTGCAGTCTCCTCAAGCCTTTTAAAATCACTGATTTACTGCTTTTTTATTTTTGATCCCTTGTGATTAGATTAGACCACATATTTAATCCATTCATAGCTACAGCACCAGAGCTGTTTTGTTTTTTCCTGCCATTCTCTTAGTGCTGGAATGCTCTCTCCTTGCTAATTGGCTTTATTAGTTTCTGCATCGTTTAAAAATGCCCAGTTATTTCTGAAACCAGTTACATCAGAGACACACATTTTCTTTTTTTAGTTTTTCTTTCTTTTTTTTTTTTTTTACTCAAATGGTACATAGAAGCCTTGCAAGAAAGGAAAACTGGTATATATAAAAAAAACAATATATAAAGAAAAGGAAACAGTTGTTCACAGAGAAATGGAGTGGAGAAAAAGCCAGCAGGAGAGAGGCAGCCATCATGTTTTAGTGCACTGACGGCAGGAGGTTGTTAGCTGCTCTAATCTCTGTCGATGCTGAGGATCTGTCGCAGCTGTTGTACTTAAGCACAGGTGTCCATCATTCTCTGGTCTGTACCAAAGGACCCTATTGAGACAATAGGCTACATGTAGGCAAAACAGTTAAACACGTTTCATTCCATGCATTTGGCTACTTGGTGAAATCGATGGTTTGAAGCTATATAAGCTATTAAAGCTATATAATATACAGCAATTTTTATATGTAACAGGTTTGTGAGGTCACTATAATGGTTATTACATAAGTTACTGTAATTATTATTAATTAAGCAATATAACATGAGCAACAGTGTTGTACTGAATATCAGCATGACTGTGTTTCAGCTGTAGGTAATAACAGCCGTCCTGATATTCAGTACAGCAACACGAT
Organism: Pangasianodon hypophthalmus; assembly: GCF_027358585.1. Classification (NCBI taxonomy): domain Eukaryota; kingdom Metazoa; phylum Chordata; class Actinopteri; order Siluriformes; family Pangasiidae; genus Pangasianodon; species Pangasianodon hypophthalmus. The sequence continues at coordinate 11,078,360 of NC_069732.1, read as the reverse complement.
TGTCTTTATGATATTGCTTTCATACCACAGTTCTATAAACAAGAAATTAAAACTGAGTAACTGACATTTGAGACACAGTTTGGCCAGGTATTTTGTTCAGTCAACAAAAGTAGTTCCCAAAGATGCCACAGCTGGATAGAGCATTGTGTGTTGCCATGCAATGCACAGACTGACTGACAGCCTGCAGAAAGTGTAATAACAGTTTCAGTGTAATGGACTAGTGCTAGAATTGGAATTCTGTATAGCAAACACAGAGGAGTGGAGTGATACAAACGTGAACTGTAAAGTGTGAAGTGTAGATAAGTAAGTATAGATAAGACATGTCATGTTTTGTGGTCGACACTGCAAGACAGTAAATTATGGTTTAATAAAGGAATGAAAGCTGATTTGATCATGTATTTAAATACACAACAGTTATTAAATGAAGTGAAATAGCTAAATATAACATTTTAAAACACGCTGTATGAGGTATTATAAACTGTAATTTGTGCAAAGCATCACTGGTAGATGCCTCTTCTGGTGCTTTGTCTGTCATCATATTCTCTACGATAGATCCAAACAAAGGCTAGTTGAGTATCAGTAGTGCCTAGTGGAGGATCTTCATTTCTCTGAACAGAGTGAGTGAGTGAGTGAGTGTGAGCGATATAATGCCATGCTCAGTGATGTTGGTCCAATGTTTTACGGACGGTGGTTCAGTACCAGTAGGCCCCAGGATAAAACTAATTGTGCCTGAGTCAGCCAGTGAAAAGAGACAACTCTGAATACCCAGAAGCATTCAGTACAAATCAGAAAACACAGATAAGTAGACAGATATAAAGAAATGTCAAATGTCTGTGTGCATTTCCTCCTCAGTGTTTATTAAACAAAAGAAGCATGATGTTTGCTTAAATACCAGATACTGATACTGTTCACTGAATGCCTGATTTTTCCTTTGAAATGTTGAGTTTGTAGCTGATGTATTTTATCCAGTGAACCCATGTGATCATGAGTGGCATGACACAGGGCTATGGAACAGAGGACACACCACTGCAGTGCCTCTGTCACTTTGGAAACAGAAGCTACCAGAGCAGACTCCGTTACTGAGATTATGTCAGTATCAGCTCTGATATAAGTGTAGTATCAGTAGAAGTACTTTGGTGGGCAGCACTATGATGCAGCTCCAGGGTCGCGGGTTCAATCCTGAGCTCAGGTTACTGTCTGTGCAGAGTTTCACATGTTCTCCGTGTGTCCATGTGTGTTTCCTCCAGGTTCTCTGGTTTCCTCACACCTCTCACAAACATGCTGTTAGGTGAATTGGCAGGTGCGACAAAATGTCACAAAAGGATTTGCTTCCTGAAAATGATCACTTCCACTGCTGATTACTAGATGAACAAGAAGGTATTGATTCTAGACATGCTTGTGAGGCAAATGTAGAAATGAAAATTTCAAACAAGAAATGGTAGCAAGGTAGGATGAAGATTAGTGGATGAAGAAGTCTCAGATCTGTTCTTAGTTGTTAAACCTTCCTTTATACTGTTTTCATCCTTTCCTGAAGATAAAATTACAGTAACAACTGGTAAGAAAAAGAGAGTAGTGTTAGAGCTGCATGACTGGTGAGGTCGAAGTAGAGAGGGGATCCTCTTATTGAGATTCTGTCCTTTCACTCCCTCGTTCCGTCCTCGTTGTCATGGGGATGGCATGAAAACTGCTTTGGCCTGAGCAGTGAACAATAAACAAACAGGCTACATGGGTCGTTCGACATCTCTTCTCTCCTCCTCTGCCCCAACCCTGCAGCACGCCGTTTCAAAGAGTATTATTTAGAGAGAAGCTAAATAAACTCACTCGCAAACATGACCTTGCTCTCGAAGACTGGAAAAAAGAGGCAGAGCTGTACACGTCTATAAGAATGAGGCTGGGTGGTTATACAGCAAATGAAGTCTCAATGATTGTACATTGCATTGGTGTGCAAAAACATAAGAATAAGGCAGCTATTGTCATGTTAGCGTAGAGCCAGATGAAACCAGTTTCTCTGAAAGCCCATACTACAGAGCTGAACACTGGGTCATTGTGGCTTGGTAATGGGGCTGAGAGCGCATCCTGTCAAAAATATATCACATCCTTTGTACTCCCACACAGATCTATCCCTTGCTGAAATGTGATGCTAACTACGAAGGCCAATCCATTTTGAGCTACCTCTGCTTTACTAAATCAATTGACGTTCATATCTGACTCACCTTGATATGACTGACATCATCTGTGTTTGAGATGCAGGCTGATTTAAAGCATTCACCTCACGTCAGTTACAGCATATCTGATTAGTCACTCGACATTGTGGATGCATAATTAACGTGAACCTGCTACAGAAGTGCTTGAGTTGTATGAGTGTGTGTATATATATATATGTGTATAATATGCAATTTCAAATATATGAATATGTTAAACCATTAGCTACAGCACAAATGCTCACAACTTGGACTGTTGTGTCTCCTCTGCTTGTTTGTGTATTTAACTACCCAATCCACTGGAAAAAAAAAGATGCCATCACACTGAAGTAGGGCCAATCTTCTTGTCTTTCCACTGCATTTGCCATGCTATTAATGGCCAACAGAATCACCCCACACAGACATTAAGCTAATGTATAGCTTCACTCTGGAAAGCTGAGGTTGCCGATTTCCATTCTAATGGTGGGCATTCTTAGGTTAATCCTGCTATGATGTAGTTTGGAGGCATATGCCCTGGCACATTAGGCTGGAAAATAGTTGTGCCAACAGAGATTTGTGGCTCTGAGTAGGTCATTTTTTCCCTTTGGGTTGGCATATTTTGATCACTCTTGTTTGGCCTGTTGTTGAAAAGTAGGGATGCACTTTTTTTGAGAGAGAGAGAGTTTGGCCTATGGAATAATATCATACAAGAATCCTGCAAAATGCACATGAGCACTTTAACAAAACACACTGTGCTTTTCTTCTATTTTTTCCAATATATTTTTGTGGGTGTTTGGTGAATTATGGCACTGGCATGATCCAAAAGAAAAAATGATAAACAGCCAAATGACTATGAATAACAAATATAGTAAAATAGTACACAAAAAATAAATAGAAAAAACAGCTAAACAAGGCTAAAAATAGCTCCTAACTGGCCAATTTAGGAGAAACTCCTAATTCTAATATTAACACTTTTTTTTTTTTGCTCTGCTCTAAAGGCAGGTCCAGAGCACTTCTGCATTCCAAAAATCGAAACAAACAATTCTAATTGGCTGCTGAATTAGCAGCACAGTCAGGTTCCTGTGTTTGATATATTTAATGACAATGATTTTTTAAAAGGTATAATGTCGATTGTGGAAGCATTTCAATGATTGTTGAGTTGTAAGTGCAGTCACCTCCCCATTAATGCAGCACCATTAGAGATACCAACTCAGACTGAAACATGTCATTAATTGTTTGCAACAGGAGAAAAAAAATCCACCCTTCAGATTTTCTTAGGAAAATTTACCTCTTAGCAGTTCTGCTTATGAAAACCGGTGAGTATGTCTTTGCCTCAGGGGCAATCAATAGAGAGAGGAACTGCAGACAAATCATTTCTGAATGCAATGCAGTATTTAACACAGACAAACAAACCATGCCTCATTCTATATAACACGGGAAAGGAGTTGTCATGGTATTTAAAGTTTCCATTGCTTTCATTAAAAGCACAGTGCGTGCAGGTGATGCACTGAATAAGTATGGCCAGAGTAACCATACAAACATAATTAATACTGTATTGTAATCAAATTTGTAAATGGCCAGCTTGCACCATATTTCACTTACGTAACTAATGTTTTTTTTTTGAAGCTACAAGACCACACGTCAGAAAACTATAAAAGCTTGTCTTTGAAACATGTCTTTGAAATATGGTAACTATTAAAGGAATAACACTAGCATCTGTTGCATCAGCGAGGCTTCGCTGTATTTTAATAGAAACAATTTTCTCTGACATTTAACTACCTGGTGAACACATTTTATATTCCTACCTGCTGTAGCCACAAATATTATTTAACTGAAGAAGGACAGCATATATCAGTGAAGAAATAGATTGCTAGGGATTGACTAAATGCACACTTACTGTAACTTATCTTATCTTACTTATGCCAATGTCTTCTGTTAAAAATAGCATGAATGTATATGGATAAAATGACTAAAAATAATTGTTGTGATGAAAGGCAGTGTATCATATGCCTAAGAAAATCCTCCTTGTCAGTCATGTTATAGACATTCCTCTCTTCACTCCTGAGTACTTAAAAAACGGCAAATAAGCCCCAAATTGCTTCTTCAGCCCATGATCCTTTGCCCACAACCTCCTGGAGAACTAAACTGAGAGTAAATCTAGAGCACAAAGGGGTTAAAAGTTGGAATCCAATTTAGCTACATTCCTCTTGGCTAGTACTACGATGTTATAAACAGTTTGGATCAGTGGCTACCTTTATGTAAAACTTATACCACTTCATCAATTATTAATGTAGTGAGATAATGCGATGTGTTTTGTAAAACCACATAAGCTAACTAGCTACTAGCTATGTTAACTATCTTCAGTAAAAAGGTTAACTAAGGCCTTATTGCTAACTAAGCAAGTTGATCTAATGAGTTGCACTAACTATGCAAGTTGGGAATGCTTGTAGCTGCTATAGTAGTAAGGCTAAAGAATGTCTGAAAGGAAAACAAAACAAAAAAAAACTACCAAAAAGCATGTAACATGTAGTGGACCTTCATGGCTTAATGGTCTTCATAATTTCTGTAAGTTTGCATTAGGAATGTTCTGATTACTAGTAAATACTGCTAGAACCCAGTAGTGCCTTTCTGCTTGAGTAGATGATAACTGTTTGAATAAAATGAGCTTAATTGTATTATTCAGATACCCGTAAGAGTTCATGAACAGATATTTGGTAAACCACTAGGAGAGATTAAAGCTGTGTTTAATATGGTGTAATCAATTATCAGTTTTCACTTCTATTAAATGTTTCTCTTGTCAGCGTTGGCACACATGTTTATATGTTTGACATAATACTGAGAAATATTGAACATAAAACCTTTTAGTGAATGTCAGCTTAATATTTCAGCCGGGAGCCTTACTGGAGTCTGTTAAATTCAAACTTCATGCAAGTAAAAACTGTCACTGAATTTAAAAGGCTACAGACACTTTGACATTTGTGGAATGTTTGAAAATCTCATTGGATTAAAACATTTCCAGTTTTCCTGAGAAAACAGTGGCAACACTTGTTCATTGTAATCTTAAGGTCACAGATATTTGCATGTTATATGTACTAAACCAGTGAATGAGTACATTAAATGAGTGCCCCAGGTGACAGCAGTGGCCAGTGTAAAATAAAAAGCGCCATGGACAGGTTGAGACATGTCACGAGTGCAGTGTTAGTTCTGGTGTAAATGGGCTCAATCTGCAACCCCTAAGTCCCTAATTTATGTCCATTGTTGCTTGATGCTTCTAATGGACTTGTACTGGACATTATTGAAAATGTATCATTATTATTTTGTCCCACGAGCTTCATATCAGGCCACCCACTCACATCTGCATGAAAGTGAAAACTGCCGAGATTTTTGGTTTTTAGTCCTGAAAAAACACCTCTTTCTTGCTCACTATGACAGGGCCGCAATCTGCATCAAAATATGTGACTTTTTTCCATGTTTTCTCATGGATTTTGTGTTAACATAATGAATAATGGCATAATGAATAACCAAATAGTGATTTCAGTATTCAGGTACTGGCATTACAACCCACCAGAAGCACTCTAAAATATTTGTGTTGATTTTTCATCAAGGATAAAAGTTATAGGGATATTGTTTACTGCCTTAAATATTGCAGTTAAGACCATGTTTCTTATGCCTGGAAATGTCATGTATGCTTTATAGGGTGAACACCTGTAGATGAAAGGTAGCTACTGAACTAAATGGATAATGATCATATAAAATAATAATTTTTGAAGTAATACACAAAGTAAGTATATCAGAAAAAAAATATATTTGAGGAAAAATGAAGATTTGTGTTGGACATCTGCAGTATTTACCTGCCTCTCCTGTGAGAGACTTTCCTTCAAGAGCCCTTCACTAAACCCCAATTTTTAGTTCTTAGAAAGTCAAACAAAACCATTCTGCAAGCAGAGAATTATAATAATAAGTAAAAAAAAAAACAAGTAAATTCTAGAACTGCTTATAATGTCTGCTGCTTATAAGCATTGGATATTGCTTTAGCTTCTAGCTATGTAGATAAATAAAATCAGGACAAACTACCCTCATATGTTATAAATAATATTGATTAACTGCAGCTGAAAGAGCTTGTAAGCTAACAGTGTTTCTTAGGCCTGTCAATTTCCAAGCAAAAGAATGATAGGGAAGAATGAAGGAATTATAAGAATGATATGATAGAATGATAAGAATGACAGATTAGATGATAGCTGATTAGCTTTGCTCATATGGATGGTGATAATACAAATAATAATTGTTGAATAATATAGGCCTAGCAAGTGTATTGGGGAAAAAACAAAATTTTTTTGTAATCTGAAGAGCTGACTGTGATAACAATGCTAACAAAGGCCGTGTTGCTAACTAAAAGGCTAAGCAAGCTAGTTAGATTGGCTGATGCCACAAATAAAGCTAACAAAAGCTGGGTTGGTTGGACCTAATGAAGTTTTTTGGGCTAAGTTAAGCTAGCTTATCTAACTCCAGTAAAGAAGCTAAAGGCCATGTAAGCCTTTAACTTTGAATCAGAAAAAGGCATGGTATATGTTTAATCCACTGTACACACAACAAATCTCTTAATGATGGAGTGTTTTGACAGCAATCTCGGCTCTCTGCAAGCAGCAGCATTCTGTGTTTACCTCTCCCCTCTGCGCAGTAGCTGGACTCGAATTACTAGCAGCCATGAAAGTCTGCCAGAGTCGGTCCATTCTCTTGATCATACTAGTTCTCCATGTCTAGCCTGAGCGAAAGGAACATGAAATAACAGAGCGGGATCTGAACAGACTACAGACAGAGAGAATACAGGGAGAGAATAACTTTAATATATTGCTTCAGTGAGAGGATTGCATGGATAGAAATGTAATTTTGTCTTATGAATCTTATTACTAAAAAAAATCCCTCATAGTCTTGCAGCAGAATATACATATTCTGAGTCAACATCCGTAGAGCTGTGTTTTACAAATCGATTATTCTGGTGTATGTACACAGGGATTTAAAGCTTTATCTTTGTCAACAAACAAAGATGCCATCATTATGGACTGGCATTATCCTACAATGAATGTCACTGTATTGGTTGACCATGTTTTCCTACACGCTGAAACATTCATGCTGATAAATATTTCAAGTAGTCCAACACTGTCCGGTCCGTTTCATTTAGTTTAACTTCATTTGATTTCATTTGATTTTGTTTCATTTCAATCTCTCTCTTTCTCTCTTCTCTTTGTCTGTCTCGCCTGAGTCCTGGTTGTGGATACTCTGTAGGATTGCTGTCCTGCCGGTGTACGGCGCATCAGCGATCGATTCATCAAAGTGTCATGCCAAAGCGCAGTGGCCCTGTAGCAACAAAACAACAGCAGAGGCAAAACAAACATGGCTAGGTTCTCGAGGTGGTCTCCATAGTCCCACTAAACAAGGTCAAAGCATTTCATAAGTTTCCATGCAGCCATTCACATTCACCACTAAAGGTCTAACACGATGCATGAAATCCAAATGCATGAGTAGGCAGCAAGCACTCGCCACTCTTCTATTTTCTATTCATCGTATAATTTTGTGCTTCACGCAGTCTTCACTGAATTCACACAACATTTTACAGACACCTGAGCTAGGGGAGAACCGTAACACCATTTTGGATTTATTCTTTTCTGCATAGATCACTTTAATACATCATCTCATTTTATAATGCATCAGTTATGGTGGCCTGGCAACATGAGCTTAATCAGATGTTAATGCATGCTTTGTTTGACTCTATTAGCTGTATGAGATTACTGTATTTTACATAATGCTTTAAATAGTTTTATATCAAGCTGTACTTGGAATTGGGCTATATGATCCTTGTATGTAATTCACAAGGAATGCATTTTGGTATTTCTCCAGTAAAACTTGACACTGATTCCACTTGTAAAATGTATACAATATGTGTATTAGCATTTTATTGGGAAGCTAATATCACCAAAGACATAAAATCACTACTCACCCCTTCATAAATGTTGTTGCTGGTAGAGTTGTAATGTTGTATATCTTTTATTAAACACAAATTCAGATGCCTGATACAACAAAGCTTTACATAGAGTATTATTAATCCTGCAAGCCTTTTAAAGCCTGAAACAGTCAAGAAGCCTTAATGTTCTTCTTATTGTGTAGTACAGGTTCTTATTTTATTCGTCACCTAACAGAGCCACATCTGAACAAGCAATAATGATTTAGAACATTTTTTCCCAACTCTGATAAACACCTGAATAAAATTCTTAGTTTTAAGTAAGCATGTAACTCTGCTTTTTCATTGTATGTCTACCACCATGAAGACACAACATGCTGTGAGGAAGGTTTGAGCAGTGAGATTTTGTATACATGGACTGAGGAAAGATGATGTGGAACTACAGGCACTGCTTTAGCATCTAACTTTGCTGCAGCTATGGCATAGCAGCATAGATTAGCATTGTGGATATAAAGTTAAATGCTTTGACAAAGATGGAATGGTTTAGAAATCTTTTGCTGTTCATGCCGAATAGGGGATAGCAGAGACTACTGGAGTCTCTGGGGAGCAAACCTGTTGTACATGACTTCAGCTGAGCAACATGATCAACTTACCATTTTACTAAATGCTGTGCCTAAAACATGCAATTGTACAACACACTTGAGATTAACAGTCTACTGCCCATTAAGCCAACTATAAAGCGAATATTGGTGACATTCAGAAATTACTGCAGCCCACAAAAATATAGTGTTTGAGAGGTCCTCCATGATACTGGATCCCATCTACTGTACAATGGTATGATTACACTGAATTAAAACAAAACTGTACACACTGCCAATAAAGTGAGATGGTTGAAGACAATAATGTCATAGGTATAACAGATTAGCACAGAGCAGGTAGATAGTTTATAGTTTAGGTTAATAGTTTCGCAATAACTAAAGTCAGTCTGTGTCTTGATTCATGTGAGTTAAACAAATAAAGGGCTAGCTTTACTCAATACCAGCAGTTGATCGTGTTCAGATATAGGTGATGCAAAGAATAAGAACTGGCAGATAACGCTTAACACACCACCAGTCTTCCAACAGAAGAACAGCCGGATACATTCAGGGTATGCACTCAAAGCAGACAGCATGATTATTGCTGCTTCAAATAAGAAGAAGAATGAAGAGATTGTGAGCAAGGTGATGTAGAGGGCAGGAGAGATGAATGTGACATTCAGTGCTTTAGGGTGCAGTCCAAGGTAAAATCATGAAGAATATGGGTTGAATAGTAACATGGAAAGATGTGCACCCGGACAAAGAGATGACTAAATACCTGGCACATGAATCACCAAATGAATCAGCAGGTACAGCACATTTGAAACAACTGCTTATGGAATGATTTGGTCAAATAACTATCAATGGTGTCAGAATAGCTCTGTTGGAGTCACTGATCTCACTGTACCAGTAATCCTACAGGCTGACATATCCAAGTATTACCTCAGCGCATATTTGCTTCCAGTAGGACACCTGACTAAAGCAAAATGCAACTATTCACAGATTAAGATAGAAATCCTCACAGCTGTCAATCCTAACTCTCAGAAATATACCTGTGACTGGCCTAGGGCTTTCACTAGCTGAGATATTGATGGGTCAAGTCCTTTGAAGAGTCTGGTATTGCTGAGACCCAGGCAGCATGCATCAGTCAAGGAGACTCTAGTTGAATTACAACACAATTAACTTCTCAAATCTTTCAGCATCTTTTGCCCCAGGTACCATCAGTGTAGCTGGAGGCTAGAACCATGGTTATGGACATATTGACAGGCAGCTCAAAGACACCAATGTCAGGGGACAGCTATGACTGGAGTAGTGTTGTGCGGACCAGTGAAGAACAACTTTAAAAGTGTGACTGATGCTGGTAGCAACACAAAGTAAAGAAAAAGGAGTGGTAGACTGGCTAAAACAGCCTGCTAGGCTCACAGATTGTGATATGGGCAAAAAGGTAAAGGCCAGGTCCCACTGGTGTGCTCGGTACTTTTGAGAACAGAATTCATTTTATGGAAAAGACAAAGAAAGTGGACAGTAAGAGAACATGGTCATGTGAAATGGTATATTCTGGTATATCTCTAAGAAGTGGGGTGGAGTATATGCTAGGTTCTGTATAACACCCTTAAGGATTCTTTGGTTTTATTGATCCGTCATGGGGAAATGAAAGTGTTGCAGCAGCATAATATTTAGAATATAACGTGATATTAAGAATGTCACATGTCAGTATTTATGTACACTACCAGCAATATGATCATGTGGCTAACATAATGCATTATGTAACGCTCATGTGGGCGATGGGCGAGAATGTGTAAAAAGTCTTAGAAAACTGGAATATATTGAACATGCTCTAGGGTCATGCACGAGGTTCCATCTAGCACTCTTAAGGTTTGTTTGGTTTGTTTCTCAGGAGGACCCTTAAACACTCTATGTATAATTCTACAATAGAGGCTTTACCTATTCTAACAGAAATCCTTTATGAAGCTAATGACCAATCACTATTCAAAGAACTGTTAGGGGAAAAAGTGCAGCATGACTGTATACTAGCAACAGTATGGCCATATATCTAATATGGTTCATTATGTAAAACTTCCTTGTGTGGGTAATTATGAGTGAAAACAAAGAGCACAGGCAAACTGGAATGTTCTGAATATGCTACAAGGTCATGCAAATAAAAGCATCCACTCCATGTAATAGCCTTGACATTACAATTTACATTTCAAGAACACAAAAATACATTCCTTGCACTAACATGCCTGATCCAGCTAATCAGATAATTGGTCCCTTTCTGATTCCCTTTCTAGTCAAGGAGAGGTATGAAAGCAGTAAAGTGTACTCCAGGACCAGGGTCAGGAACAGCTTTAGAATGCTGATAACCCTGTGTGTGTTAGGAACTGGAACACAAAGAAAACTGTTGAGTGGGGTGGATCCCCAAGGACCTTCAGAAAATCAGAACCTCTGATAAATAGCCTCTGTATGAAGACATGACTAAACATGTGCTGAAGTCAATAAAGTAGTGAGAAAAAAATGAGAAATTGAAAAATAAAAGGTGACAGATAAAAGTGATGATAAAAGGAGGATGTATAAATTCATTTTAGTTATTCATTCATCTTTAGTAACTGCATAATCCTGATCAGGGTCACAATGGATGTGGAGCATATTCCAGGAAAGCTGGGCACAAGGCACCATTCACACACATACATACACATCATGTACACCTTCACACCTATAGCCAGACTCAGAGGAAATCCACGTATGGGGGGAACATGCGAAAGTCCTCACACACGGTAACCTGGTCTCAGATTCGAACCTAGGACCCTGAAACTGTGAGATGGCAACATGCACTGTTGAGAATTTAGGAAATAATTATATGCAAAACAGAGGCTAGTCATATAGCTAGGTCTCCATATATATTAAACTTTGTATAGATTGTCTACTTCTGCATTATCCAGAAAACATACATCACTTGCTACATCAGTGGCTATTTCACATGTAAAATTGTTCTGCAAATACTATGCATGATTGTAAGGTGTCAATTAAATTAGAGCCTACTATACTAAAAAAATCTCAGAGCCATTTAAATATCAATAATTAGGCATCAACAAACCTTCTTTAGCCTTTATTTCTGAGTGAGCACCACATGAAGGAGCATCTTTTGAAACATGGCTGCAACCACTTTGACACATGACTGCAAAAGGAAAATCAATAAATGTGTTGGAGTATGAGAGTTTATTTTTGGTTCACAGTTTCATCAGCCAGCATGTTAAATGCAGAAGTAACTTGGGTCATAGGAACAAAAATTCTTCTTGGTATTCAGAGATAATCCAATGCAATCCAGTACAAAATATTTACCTTTGTTGCATGAGTAGTGGCCTGTTTGTGCAAGGCCAGAAGTGGCACACGAAGCCAAAGATGTGCAAGGATACAGGAATACACCTGAAGCTGTAATGTGAGTACATGTAGATAAACTACAGTTTGCACCAAAAACAGTTAATTTCCAAGATTCACCCATTCTTCAGTGGATACTTTCACCTAGATAGTGTTGAATTGTACCTAAAAACCTCTGCTGTAATCATAAAGACAATGGTGCTTCAGCAGACTTAGTGCTGTTTGACTTTACAGCATACAGTTGTAGAAGAGTGATGATTTATAATTGCACTATCCAGAGTCACCCAGAAGAGTACGGGTTCCCTTTTGAGCTTTTCATTGCCACTGTCTCCTCTGGCTTAATCATTAGGGATATAAATCTGCATCTGGATGGCTATTGTCAAAAGCACTATATAAAATATAGAAATAAAATAAAATTGAAATGAAGGAAGGCCTTTATTAGAACTTGACAAATGGAAATTGTTAAAATCAGTACCTTTTCTTTTTATTCTGTGCTAATGAGCGTAATGTTGTAAATTCTAATCTCATGGCTTCCAGAGAGAGCCATTGTTAAGTCTGGGAGAAAGACCTCTCTTAATCCTGAGCTGTCTGCCCAAGTTGTACCTTGCTTTGAATGAAAGAATCTGCCAATTGAATAAACATGGTTATTTTTTGCACCCTGGTGGTAAAGTAGAAGAAAGGGTATGCAGACACATGTATTCCAGATTAATCACAAATTAATATGCTTAGGTCCATCAAGCTTCATTCTGAACAGGCTTCTTTCTGCTTATTTTAGCTTCTTTTTCTTATTTGGCTGTTTACTTTCTCGATACTGACCAGAACATCATTGCTATTGATTCCTTTTCCTTGTTCACATTGGAACAATGTGTTATTACCTGTCCATCTCCAATTGGAGCTCCTGTGGAAAATGTTACATGTGAGTCATCAAACAAAATGTCAGCCCTACAGTAAGTTAGACACATTTGACAAGAAAAAGAAAAAGTGTAAAGGCTTTGTGAGCACGTCCTGTTGTGAACAGCAGAAGGCATAATTCCGTTCTTTATTCACTTTATAGTTTTGTTCTTGTGAAGACGTTTCTGAATAAAAGTTGCAGATGTGCAAACCTCTCTCATCAGCCAAATATTGATCTCACAGTAGCGTTATAAAAACGTGAGAATTGCCTACATTGATAGGCACTGCTTGAGCTACCATAGAATTACCTGCCATGCATTATGTGTTATTATTTGTCTAAAGGTGCTGATTAAATTTCTGTAACAACTCTGACAACAGTATCGGCTGTATTTCAAATCAAAGGTTTATATTAGTATGTTCGTTCCAATATATTATGATTTCTATAACTCGATAGGTTTTTCTATAATAATTCATTAACACGGACTTGTGAGGCAGATGCTCTGCATAATCTGAGGCTAATAAACAGAAAGGGTGTTAATAATTAACAAAGAAAAATGCATAATGTTGATATCTACTGTATTTATCAATAATTATATTAATATTTAACATTGATGGAAGGAGTCTCCAGTGTCAGCTGCCGCAGAAGAGTTTCCAGTTTCCAGTTTCTCCGTAAAATGACCAGCTGCATCTTTGTTTTGTCTTATGAATGAATAGAATGAACAAAATATTTTAAATGTTGGCAAATTGCTGTGGTATAAGTGGAAGAAAAACACTATTGGAAAATAATAAGCTTAGGCATTCTAACAGTAACTGCTTTGAATCCTTGATTATTTTCTATAACAGCATGTCATGTGGTGTTTTTATTTTTCTTTACAGATTTACATTTACAATAAAAATGGTATAAAATATTAATTTCATGTGATGTGACTAGACTAATAAAAGGAATTAATTCATATTTTTATGTAAGTTTTATGTAACTTAGCCAGACATCAACACCTCCAAGCCCTTCTTTATTTTATATAGATTTTACATTGTGCAAAATATAAGTTGCTTTGGATAAAAGCTTCCCAAATATAAACTCTCTAAAATATAACTAAATTCTAAAATATATAATCCAACAACAAAAAAGTAATTTGGTGTATGTGAACTCTTTCAGTACAGTTAATGCAAGCTCATCAATGTAAATGAGCCCCCAAATCTGTCTTCTGTGGTGACCTTATTTTTCTGCTCTTCGGCTAAGCTGTAGTCTCTGTTGGTGTAGGGAGAAAATAGCCACCTCAAAGCTCCATACACTCATAAAGAAGTCCGCGTACAGAGGTCAAATGCTCTTTTGGTGCTGGTCCATGCTCGCTTTACTCCAGATAGTCTGTCCCCCAGGATCAGGTGAAGACATGATGGATTGTTTGGAGCTAGCACACATTTTCTGGCCCTGGAAAAGATTCCCTTTTTTTTGTTCTGGTCAGAGATCAGCTGCACTGTGTGCCTGTAGGACTGAGACAAGTGAAACTGGCTCAGAAATAGCTTTAGTAAATTCTGCTTAAAGTCCTATTTTCCTTGTAATAAATACTGGTCCTCCCTGCTGAATAGTATTTTAGTCTCTCATAGCATGCTTGAGAAAAACTAAATTTGTTTGTGTCTTATCATGGCCACCATGACTTTTGAAATATTTGCAAGTGTCATTCTGTAACTTGTAATCTGTTCTTTTATAGTTTAGGAAAGTGCATAGCATTTCGCTGGCAGCCAAAAGAGGATTATCTAAATCTAAAACCATCCACAGGCTTTTCTTTTTTCTAGAAATATTTCGTGAGAATTTTCTCAGATTGAAAATTGCTCCAGGTTTTCCGTTTGGTCACATTTTTCACTTGAATACCAGATGGCTGAGAATTAACTTTGGACGCTTTAGAAGTATGAATCCCACTTCTGCTAGGACGTGAATTGTGTAATTTGCAGGATACAAATGTATAAACAGCAGGAGACAGCTCTGCAGGTTTCTCCAATGCTGCCATTGTCTTTAAAACATGCACAAACCTAATTACTCTAAATTGTTAGTGAGTTCTTCGGATCTGCTAAATATTCATGCAACATTTGTGAAAGCATGATGTACACCCAGATATTCCTTTTTTCACTAACAGCAATTTCGTTTTAAACTGTTCTACCATCTCAACATAGAGAGATGGTTTTGATATGTATAGACAGTCTCCTCTTTTTTTCTTTCCTGGTTTGTTCTCAAATTATGTATTTCTAATTCCCACTAATCAACCCCTATTGAAATTCAGATCCAATCCACTTTAAGGCTAAACAAAAGGTTTCATTATGTTATAAAAGGGGCTTAACATTGTGGATCTATTATTTTTTTCTTCACTCCACATTGTGTAATGCATTTAAAACCTCATTTCAATAAAAAGCTATTTTAGATTTGGCAGCATTAAGGATTAAAGTATTATCATTAATCACAGATTTGAAGGGCTTCTTCATGGTTCCATTGTCCAAGTTATTCATGTATTCAAGGTACGTGTTCAATAAATGACCATGTTATTTGGCAAAGCTTATTAATAACACTTTTGCCCCTTGTGTGTTTATCACAATAATTAAATTAAATATATGTTATTTCAAACCTGTATGCAATTCATTTTTCTAGGAAAAAAAAAAACTTTTTTTATATATATATATATATATATATATATATATATATAAATATACATACACACACACACATTGGAATGTTCTATGCCACCATATGAGTGAATAAGCATTGGTTCAGTTCTGGTTTACTTCAGTGTTTATTTGGACAACATTGTGTTAAGCCACTGTGTTGTCATCCATCCATCCATTTTCTGTATCTTATCCTACACAGTGTTGTATCCCAGTGTACTCGGGGCACGAGGCGGGGGACACCCTGGATAGGGTGCCAACCCATTGCAGGGCACAATCACACACACAACCATTCACACACTATGGACTATTTGGAAATGCGAATCAGCCTACAATGCATTGGACTGGGGGAGGAAACCAGAGTACCCGGAGGGAACCCCCAAAGCACGGGGAGAACACACAAACTCCATGCACACAAGGCGGTGGCAGGATTCAAGCCCCCAACCCCGGCGGTGCGAGTCCACAGTGCTAACCACTAAGCCACCATGCCATGCCCCCCGTGTTGTAATTCTGATGTTTATATACAGTGAATACATATTTACTATATTTTTTCCACATCAGAATGACATGTGGAAAAAAAAAATCCAAAAAAATCATAAAAAAAAAAAAAAAAAAAAGTAAACCATAGCATATCATTGAATTAAATAGCAATTAACTAAAAGTGGGGGTGTGGATCTGACCAGAACAAATCATTTAAGGGAATTTCTTTGATGAAATGAGGGACACAGTTATTAAAATTTCACATGCAAAACGATAACATATGAGTGGCCATTGACAAGTACGCAAAAGAGAAGTGCAATTAACACCATGGAGGGGAGTCAGAGCTGTGGGCAATGGGAAGTTATTAAAATTACTGGCATTAATAACCGTCACCCCTCCCCCTTCTCCATGTGTTACTGTGGAAACAGCTTATTGACCAGCGAAGCACAGGCAGCCAACAATATGGGCATTTCACACACACAGGCTCACTTAATTGTGGAGGGCTCATCCTGTCTAATGACTTCACACAAAAATTAGTTCTCAGTAATTACTTTTTAAGAAAGCGGTGAAGATAATGCCATTAGGCATGCAGGCTGTGTGTCTGTTGGTGTTCTAAATAGCAGCCATCTATTACATTGTATGTTCCTGTATGTTATCTCTAGAGATAGACTTGAGAAATGCCTGTTTTGGTTGGCATAAGATGATTAATTGCAATATTTGGAAGCCTCTGTTTGATTATATGTCTCTTTGTCTTTTTCTGTGTTTCTTTCGCAGCTCAAAACTGCAGTTACACACTGTATAGTCCAAATGGGACGATAGAAAGCCCTGGATACCCTTACGGATACCCGAACTATGCCAATTGCACATGGGTGATTGTGGCACAAGAACACAACCGGATACAGCTGGTTTTCCAAGGCTTTGCTTTAGAAGAGGACTTTGACATACTGTCTGTCTACGATGGGCAGCCAAGTCCTGGAAACCTACGAACCCGGTGAGTAACACAATTTCTCGTTATCATTAATAGTTAAGTTGATGATATATAAGGGCTTACGGCTAAATTATTTCACATACATATTACTAGAAAACAACACTACATGAAAAGTAAGGCATACATGCTCTGGGCTTGCTAAAAAAATAAACAAATAAAACAATTTTTGTGCATTAATGTGAATGGGGGAAACCAGAGATATTCGAAAACTTCTTTTGTTATAGGATAGCCCCCTGATTGTCACATGATTCCAACACATTTAATTAATTTGACTGTCCTTGTCAGTGCAAGGCATAGTAGTACTGTATGAGAAACCTCTCAGTGCTCACTGCCATTACAATCTATACAAGGAATCTTTTTTAGTTAATGTAACCATCTTTGCTGGCAAGATCAAATCACTTGGCAGAAATGGTGTAAACTTTCTGGCACAATATAGGCACGTTCCTATCATCTCTGCAATTTAGTGTGGACTGAAAACATTTTGAAATTCATGTAAATATGGAAATGTGGCTGGAAATTGTTTGGATTAGAAAAATGTATCACTGTCTATATTAGTGTGAAGTGGCCAAACACTGATTTCCCAGAATGTCTGTTTGGGGTTGTCTTGTTGAAAGATCTATGGTCAAATCATAACCTTCTGACAATCAGGTTTTGTGTAGCATGCTCATGCTTCGGAATATGTGCAGAATATGGCCACTGGTACGATAATTCGAAGGGTACACAACCAGTAAAATCCATTTCCTAAAATATGCAGGACGTTTATTTGTTTACGTTTTTTCCCAAATACACGGCAAAAATGATTAGCAAGTGAAAATATTTTGGATATAGGGAAATTTATTTAATAATGGCAGATAAGTGTACTTGTTTCTAGAAATAAATAAGAAATGAACTTAAAATTAGAAAAAAAAATCTTACAAGTCTATTTCAACTTTTAGAAATTAGAAAAAAAAAGAAATAGGTTTAATAGTCATACGCATATTTGTTTTCTTGTAATCTTATAATAGGAAATAGCTACTAGATAATTTTGACTATATTCAAGATATTAAAACTTATTAAGATGTCATTTTTTTGCAGTGAATGTCAGTAATTTTGCAGAATGCTGCATATGTCTATATGTGAAACATGGCCATAGAGTTAGTGAACCATTGTCTCGGTGTGTATTTTTTCACAGTAAATACACTCCTTGCGAGACATTACACATTTGCCGCACGTTAATAAGTCTCCACTGGTTTAAATGATTGTTTATTTTATATAGTTGTTTGTTTGTTGGCATTCAGAGATTTGTTCATAAAGCAGAATAACAAAGAGTTGCACAGGGTTCTACAGTGAAGTGCTTTGACTGTAGGGCTGAGTCGTATCTGCTAGTTGACATTTATTCATCTGTTGAGTGGCAGGAGAAGCATTAGATTTATTTATAAAACCTCTTGTCAGCTGTCTGCTCTTTTAGGAAACCGTCCCTCCTACACCCTGTAGAGCTTTAAGAGCTTGATTGGATTACTGAAACACAATCTGATCTTCTCTGTACTATCTCAGAAAATCATTGTACAAATTTCAGACATTTTACTTTGCACAGACGTATTGTAAATGGATTGTTTTTCTCAATATTCATTGAGCTAACATATTTCCATGAAAGCGTGTAATGTGGGGAGCTGATATCTTTGACAAGAGGCGGAGGTGAATGTGTCTGTGTGTGGCAGTAATTGGGTGTGTGCAGAGGAAGTCAGCGTTTAGAGACTGGGAATTTTGTTGTACGGCCATAAAGCTAATGGTTATCTAGACATAATTTGTGTATTTTATTATTTTGCTTTATTTATATAACACAGAGGAACTATGCTGATTACACCTGAAGGCTAAGAGGCACCTACTTGATGTTATTTTTTTTTATTTTTCTGTATCCTTATTTTTCTGTGTGGGCATTGAGGGTGCTTAAAGGCAAATAAATTTACATATGAATGTATATGATCTCATACTCTAAATGCTCGCTAAATGAAGGTGTGTTGACAGATACGTTGTAAACCTTTTGAGCAGCTGACTCTTGTCATTTGCAGAAAGGTCTCTGAATAGATGTATGTAATTTTTGTGGCATTTTCACATATTGATCTTCCAATAAAAATGATGTTCATGTTCGGTTGAGTCTTTCTTCCACTGTTAGTAAATCTTAAAATGATGTTCTGTTGAAAATAAAGTGCATTATTTAGATTCTGTTTTTGCCATAGACACCACTATTTTTATGCCCCGTTTAGTGAGCATATATAGTTAATCTGGAATTCAGCATATTTTATAGGGGCCTTAAGTGCAGAATACAGCCATAGTATAGTGGCAGAAGCGTGATGTTGATACTGTTGGATATGGTTAACTATTTAAACATTTGAATGCTGTTTTTTTCCCCATAATTTTATAACAGTATTCAACCAGGGAAATTTATTCTAACAGCACTAGTATTATTAGTACGGAACATAGTTGAGATTATCACAGATTAGCTTTTGCTGAAATAGGTCCATACAGAATATCCTATGCTTAGAGGGAAAAGCCTATAGCTGAAGCATTAATTTACATAAATAAATATGCACTGACTATTAACTGTTTCTCACAATAGATGTAGGAAAATTGGTCTGAATACATCTATTGTGTGAAACAGCCAAACAGCTGAATGCTCCTCTTTGATGCATCCTTTGTAAATACATTGCTGGTCTTTGTTTTATCTGTATCCTACCACACAGGACAGAGAGATATCTTAGGTACAAAATAAATGAAGGTACAAGGTCCTAGGTAGGTCCTAGGAAGGTCCTAGGTACAAAATAAATGAATAAAAATTAGTAAGCATGAAAGAATAAATCTGATTCAATAAATTAGGAAGATTATTATATAGCCTCCTCATGAGTTTTCTCCTTCCCTGATTTGATATGATATGAATGTAGCACTATTGATTATGTTCCCTACATATGTTGCCTATTAATATAGTCTCATTAACGTTTGTTTATTCCAGTACAAAACCTGTTAAACAATTATAATTTTATTATTATTATTATTATTATTATTATTATTATTATTGTAGCAGGCATAGCATTATTTAGCTAGAGTCACACACAAGTCAGTGGAAATCTCACAAAGACAGAATATTTGTGTGTGTGTGTATGTGTGTGTGTATGTTTTCAGGAAAGAGAGGTCATGTGCATGTTTTTATTGATTTTACTTGTTTACGCCTTAGCATGTCTGTTGAACTCTCGGTTGTTTTAATCTTTAGCACTCGGGTCACATTAAAAGGGCCGCTCTCTTTTTTAAGACCTCTGTCTGTAAGTTTCAACTCAGAAGCAGGCCACAGGGCATTTTGTGAGAGAGCAAGTGCAGTATGCTCTGTGGTGCACTTGCTGTGTGTCACATCCGATGATGTAGATGCTCAACATAGTGTTGTGAGACAGGAACGCTCTGATTACGCTAGATCCCTGCAGCTTTTGCGGCACTTGCGGAGTTATGATCCTGAAATATATATGCTCATCCGTGTCATGTTTCAGAGCCCAAGCAATGTGCTGTTTGTGGAAATGGCTTTTGACTTGCAAGTGCCTCTAGATTGGTGCTGGCAGATTTTTTTCCTGAGGAACTAGACCAAATGAGGAGCCACTGGACCATCACTACATAGCTGTGCCTCAGTGCTGGGTTTATGAGATGCAGAGGTGCAGCGACATTGGCTTCCTCTTGCATTTTTCTGCAGAGTTACTTAAAATATATCATATCAATTAAGAAGATTGGAACAGTTTTATAGATACATAATGCCATCTATGTGTAGTATATGTGTACCTTGAAAACATGATAACCACTAAGTGCTTTCTGCGATAGAAACCTTTTCCAATAAATAGTGATGAGGACTTCTGCGTGTTGTGTGTGTGTGTGTGTGTGTGTGTGTGTGAGTGTGTGTATTTGTGTGTATGAACTAGTGTAGAGGTGTGGAGTAGATATAGAGCTAGGTGAGGAGTAGTAGCCACTCTGTTTAATTGCTCTTATTTATTTGTTTAACCCCAGGGCCGAGTCTCTTGGTGATATATAGCTGCTCCTCAGCCAGCTTTTACTAAAGCAGCCACAGGAGCATAGCTTGGACCAGGACCATCCAATCCCATTAAATCACACTGTGTCATCCTCTTTTCCACCACCCCCACCTTCTCTTTTTATCCATCTCTCTCTCTTTATCTCTCTTTTTCTCCCTGACACTGTTTACACTTGATCCTTCCATACCTCATGAATATTATGATTATATCCGGATAGCATTATCTATATATTTAACTCATAGAAAGCTGATCACTGAAGGTCCTTCAAGGGGTGTGTGGTGTATTTCCGTCAGATGTTTTACAAATATTAGAGCAAAAAAGCATGCATTTCTTGAAACCACATTTCACAACCAAAGCTCCCATCACAGAACATTCCTTAATTATGCATTTGGTACATGACATCTAAATGCCAACCATCTTTTGCATAAATCAACTAGAAGCAAGAAACAAAACAGGAAGTTCATAGTCAAGTGTTATAAACTGATTTGCTGTCATCTTGCACTGCCAAGAAGAGGTTACATTAAGGTTCCCATGGCAACAGCAGCACATGTTTCTGTGTTTCATGTTTCAGTTAAGTTCTGTGTTCTCCGTCCTCATTTTGTCACTGGTTGGTTTGCTTATTGTGTTCACCTTTGTCTGTTTTTCCCCTCATTAGTTTGTGTATTTAGTCAGTATATCAGTGTCATCACATTATGGTGAATTCATGCATGATTGTTCATCAGTTATAAACTGTTTAGTTTATTAGATTTTCCTTACATGTTAGGTTCTAAGCAGGGGCGGCTGGTAGAAATGGGCTAGCGTGTAAGAAGGCATCAGTATAAAGTTTTTGGCATCCATATCAGATTATTTGCTGTTAACAAAAATTATTGTGGATTTTGGTGGAACCAAGTGCATCAGCAGCACAAATGATTGTAATGAAAATGCACAGGATGTTATGAGGTAGCGACACTGATTTCTTTCTAGAACTCTCTGACACATCTGAAGCACATCATCAGTAGTGATTGCGAAAGCACGTGTGAAATATTATCAAGGGTGTAATGAACATGACCAAGGTGGATTATTTACTTCATCAAACTTTTTTTCACCAAAATTAAAGAAAATTAAATTGGAGAAATTAAAGGTAGATAGACTAAGCACATATTTTCCAATATTTTCCAATCAAATACAAATTTTATATATATATATATATATATGTGTGTGTGTGTGTGTGTGTGTGTGTGCGTGTGTGTGTGTTTGCTCCACACCATTCATACTGTGCCATCAATGAGACCTTGTAATATAATACTATCCTCAACCCTAATACTATTGTTGATAAGCTATAGATCTTTTAGACCTCCTGTCGCATTTTCAGTCCAGCCAATCAGAGATGCACGTACAAGTGTAAATGCATGTGGTTAAAATCTTATATAAAGAAAAAAAGACTAAATACGTGAAATATATGAAATGACAGTGGGTAAACTGGCTCTCTTTATAGTCTAGTTGACTATATTACACAGCTCAGCAGAAAAGTCTAGTGGGCCATGGAGTACAATATTATAACATTCTAACTCAGATTTATGCCACCTAATATCAGCTTTTCAGGTTAAAAGTTAAATAAGTTTGACCATGGGAAACACTAAACTATGCAGGGGACTTCTATTCTTGTAAATTCAAAAGAGCTCACATGATATTAAAAAAATGAACGGACTGAACAAAGCTTCACTTCATAAAAATTCCATGGCTTTTATTCTTTACACTACTGCATTGAAAGATATTAAAATGCCCCTGGGTAGGACTTTTCTATGTTTTTTTTAAAGAAACTTTAACATCTCATAATTATGCACGGTATATGTGCGTGCATGTTTGTATATTTCACTGAGTGTTAAATTCATAGTTGCAAAATGTGTGAAACTGAATTATTATTTTATGTCTTGCTTGAAAATTGCATTATTTGTATTTTTTAAAATTTTACTTCAGATATTGAAGAACAGTAAAATGGAGCCACGAAACTAGATGTTACTTCACACGTCCGATTGAAGGATACACTAACACAGTTTAATAACTCAAAGGCTGTGTGTGTTTGATTGCTTCTTTGAGTCGATGGCAGTAGAGAATGCAGTGAAACCAGGCTGTTGTTGCAGCTTCAGTGCAGGCTGTAGCTCATGAGCTAATACACTCCTTTGGGCTTATTGATTGCTGGGGGAATGCTCAGGCCTGTGTTAAGGAGCCAGTGGAATGAACGAGACCATGATGAGCTGGGAGGCTGTTGATTACTAGCCTTTTACATTCTCCTGTGTCTGTGTGTGCATTCCATTTAACAACACTAAGGATGTGTGAAGATGCTTCACTTTTTTCTCAAAGACTGCTGCATAGGTTAGAGCAGTAGATCACTTGTCCAATGAGCCAATAGCATAGGCCTTTCTTTTAGCTAACGTGGTACGCACACTGCATTCAAACTGACAGCTTGTGGGATAGATTGTAAACAAGAGAAGGCTACATCCTGGAGCTGGACAGCTGGAACCTTCTCGAGCTCTGAGCCATAAATCATCTCTCCCACTTTCCTGTCTCCATCCCTGTCTCCATCTTGTCCCATACAGTGATTTATCCCTTCCCAGTCCAACATTCTTGATGGAGATCTCTCCACTTATACGTGGCAGTAAAATCGACAGCATCGTAAAAACGGAACAGAGATGATCACCCTCCACCCCCACCCCCAAATCATCAGTGTCTGAGGTTGTTTAAGAGCCAGCATAACTCCTGATTGGTCTTATAAGTGATTATTGACTCTTATGTCACAGTGCTGTTGAATTCTTGAATCTGATTGGTCAGGAGGTATTGATTCATTGTCTACAACACATGGCTGTGACAGTTGTTCCAGTTGTAATTCAAATGATAAGTTTATATGAGTGTGCTTGTTCTAATGCATTATCGTTTCCAAAGTAACTGCTCATTCACAGAGACCTGTATGATGGACACACCACAGAATCAAACCCTAATAGTAAACGGATAAAAAATGTGTTTAACATAGAAAAACAATTAAACATTGTTATGGTGAAGCTTTCTGTAAGGATACATTTATTTAACATTTATGGAAGGAGGCTCCAGTGTTAGCGCCTTATAACAGTCATTAAGTCAGGAGACACTGCACGTTCCTATTTTTTTTTTTTTTTGCTAAATTAACGCCACGAGGGAGGATAAAAGAGAAGCTTCTGAGAAAAATGCTGTTTATAGCTGTTATAACAAAAGTGATAACAGGAACTACCCTATCTTGTGGACATTCTACAACTTTAAATGTAACTATAAATGGGTAAAAAGCATGATGTGTCATTCAGTAATAAATTATACTTTGTAATCATTGGCAAATCACTGTGATATAAGAGGAATAACACACCTTGGGAAATGTTGTTATAGGGAAATGACCCACTTCTGGGTGGTAACAGTAACTTTGCTTCATGTCGGGCCACATCACACCTCGCATCATGGATTTTTTTCCTATAAAAGGTAGTGGTTTATTCCTCATCAGCAGAATACATTAGCAGCAATCTGATACTGCTGACATAATCATAACCTTATGGTTTGAGGCCATTGGCATTATATCACACTATGATAGATAACATTTTGGTACTTGTAGTTATTTGTGGCATTTCCTTTTTGAAAGTTTGTGTGAGGGAGAGCTGTAATAAAATATATTTTCAGTAAAAAAAACTGACATTATAGCAATAAGCACAGCCTTCTCACTTGTAAAAGGCAGCTGAAGTGTGTTTATATTTAGTAATCAGAAATAATGGCAGGCTTGGCCATGACCATATTGTTTGCCTGGATGACATTTGAGCGTGATGAGACGTGGCATATTGCTTCATCCCTGTGGCCTTCCTGTGATTTGTTATTTTCCCTTTTTCTCATTCATCTCATTCTCCTCAGATAGGCTCAAGGTGTGAAATACTTTTAACAAATTAGGTGCACACCTCCAGACGCTCCACTGGAGCGTCTCT
Source organism: Pangasianodon hypophthalmus (assembly GCF_027358585.1). NCBI lineage: Eukaryota > Metazoa > Chordata > Actinopteri > Siluriformes > Pangasiidae > Pangasianodon > Pangasianodon hypophthalmus. Next base: position 11,053,252 of record NC_069732.1, on the reverse strand, counting down.
TTAAGCAGAAAGTGATAATGGGCCTAATTGATTGGGTTTTTCAGTAATGAGACCCTGTAGGACTTGTCTGGAGATGATTGAAGTTTAGGGCTAGAGGGCTGACGATGCTGTGCCTCAGTCATTTGGAGGAGATGGTTTTGTTCATTGTTTTTCCATCATTACTGAGCTCAGCAATTTTTTGGTGCTTTGAAAAAAAATGATGCACTATTTATCAGCAGTGTAGCAAGAAGGACAAATTGATTGGCTTCCTGGAAATATCAGAATCAGCTTTTGCATTTTGATGAAGTAGAAGAGGACCATGTTTTACCCTTTATGGTATTGTAATGCCTCCAGGCAACATGAACAATTTTGGCTTCCTGCAAAAAAAAAAAAAAAAACAGCCAATTTTCTGAGTCCATTCGTCATCAAAGGAGGACCTAATACTAACCAGTAGAAATGCAAAAATTGATCAGGTGATCCACTGGCAATTTAAGTCTTCTTTCAGCAGGTGTGCACTTATTTTCTCTAGTAAAGTTTGACCAATGTTCTAGTCATTTAAAAATGATCCATGTTCATTGGTAAGTCAAAGATGTATTTTGAATAACTTTACATCCGAAATATATCATGTATTCTATGAAAACATCCAGTGTTTCAATATTTTCCATTATGGTACAATGTTGACAACAAACAAACTCCAATCCCTCAAAAAAAATAAATATATATATATATAACATAAATATATATATATATATATATATATATTTTTTTTTGAAAATAAATATTGATTATGTTCAAGTATTCTATTTTTTACCCAGTGGTATCATAATGCATACCATAGAGGGTTTTAAATATAACATTTTATGTGTTAAGGAGTGAGGTACAATCTGTAGCAAATCCACACATCATTCCAGCAGACATATCTGCTGTAAATTGAGGCTAAATGCAGCGCAGTGGTTAATGCAGCCAAAAAGCCGGGTTTATACTGTACACTCATAGACATAATCACACACTGTAAAATAATTCTTTGGTCATGACTTGAGATTGGTGATCTTAGAAGACATAATGTGACATGCTCGCTGATGGCCAATTTAGTGCCAGCCAACAAAGTTCTGGCAATGTCAGAAAATTTTGATTAAAATCTCAGTGTGTGTGCATTGCTGTGATGCTCATCAAAAAAGCCACCAATATGAGAAGCCATAGGATGATGCAGAACTCACAGGACAAATGCAAATACTGGATTGGCAATGGCAAAACGAAAAAAAAAACATACGAATGCATGGAAAAAATATCCTCAAGTTCACTTTGAAGAATGTTTCTGTTCATGTAACCCCATTTTCTGCAGAAGCCCAGATTGATGACTTAAGCAGAACATGGTTATTGTCTTTAATCACAGATCTATCATTAGAAGATCTTATAATACACACAAAAGCATGCTGAAATAGCACAAAAACTAACTTATTCATGAAACATCAGTCATGGGACGTTGGTACTCCTGTGTGCACTAATGAGCTGAGTAAGTAATATTATAACATATGTATACAAGTAGCTAAAGAGACACTACAATATATTAATAAGAGAATAATTACATGAAAATACATCTGTGTTTGTTACTAAAGTTGTAAAGGTGTAGTTCGGACTGCTTACAGAGGGGTACATGTGACTTGGATGCACTCATTTCCCACAAACTCTGATAGAAAAGCCCTGGGACTGGGACTGAAGCATAATTAGAAAACTTTGCTCTGAGACAAGCCCTAGAACTATTAGTTAAAATAGACTAATTATATGGTTGAGATAGTGAGCAATGACAGTTAAATAAAAAAAAGGTTTCTGAAGATACCAAAGTGGTGAACAAATGAATGGAATTAGCTTGCAAACACATTACATCTGCTGCATCTGGGGAAAAGAGTAAAAAGCTGTAGTCGGATATTGACGCCCAGTAAAACTTTTCATACCCTCATTTACCTTAAGTGTCCATTTATCCTGCTTAATGTTGTGTATTGTTTTGTTTATGTAGCACAAAGCGGTTGTGCCATGTCGATAAGCCAATACGGAAGAGGCGAAGAGAGAGAGAGATGAGTAGGGTTGGAAAGCTAATGCGAGCTTCTGTGGCGAGCTCGTTAAGAGCCGGGAGGAAGTGTCTTCAATTAACTCCTTTAATTAAAGCACTTGTCATATTGCGATGGTGAGTCGGGGTGGTGCTGACGGGGTCATGTGCTCTTTAATGAAGATGTAAGTGAGAGCCCCAATGCCTTTTTATAAAGCACACAACATATTAGTACTACCCAGCACCGCCAAGCTAGCTTTACTGAAGAGACTGTGCCACTCTTGTTAAGTTGTACTGAGTGGTGCAATCTCTCCAGTAAAACTAGCTTGGCGGTGCTGATGAGGTCAGGCGCTCTTTAACGAAGATGTAAGCAAGAGCCGTGATGCCTTTTTATAAAGCTCACAACATCAGGATCAGAGGTTTTGGCTTGTGATCAGAGGTTTTGGTGGGGCAGGAAAACATTAATAACGATATAACCTCAAACAAAATTAACTCAAGAGGCTAGCTCTCCTGACTTGTGCTATAGACTACGGTTTAGTGAATTTTTATAGTAACCCCTTGTGGCAGGCGGGGTGTGGATTTAGTGATGGCTTTAATAGGGAGGGAGCTTGGGGTTGAGTGTGGGGGTAATCAGCGAATAGTTTCAGTAGTGTGTGTGTGTCTGCGTGTGTTCGTTCGTTCGTTCATTCTAGTGACACGGAGTATGAGCATGAGAGGGTGAAATGGCAACTGTTTCATGTAACACATATATTTTTCTGTTTGAGCTGAAACAGCTTTATTGAAATAAGACATGATAATTTTATAAGCAGTTGGTGCTTATGATGGTTTCTGGTTAATGATAATTGCACTCCAAAGACACATTAACGGCATAGCTAGTTACATAGCTAGCTTGATAAAAGTGTAGATTAAACTTGCTAAACAACCTTTTTGAATACTGTGGACTGAAAAGATGGTTAATTTTGATTATGTTCAAATGGATTCTTAAAAAGATATTTACCCACACTTTCATGTCACAGTGTGCGAGACAAACACAGAAGAGGTAATATCCTGTCCTGCCTACTACCCTTCCCCAACTTCATAAACAAAATGTTCATAGAGCGAGCATGAGGCAAAGTAATTCCTGACCCAATGGGCCTGTTTGCACTTGTTGTAGTCCCCATTTTTTACCAGTAGGTGCAGTAATAACTGTATAGAATGGGGCACTGAGCAGGCTGCCCCATGATTGCACAATATCTAGAAATCAATAAAACATCTCTCTTATATCTGTCAAATAGCAACATTTTTATTAAAATTGTTGTTCAGACAAATGGAGTAATTAATATGTCAGCGGAAGTAAAATATATGGAGTTGTGAATGAGGACTTTATGAAGATTATCCTTTGTAAATGGCTGATATGTATAGTTGGGCTCTGCCTCACCTGCCCTTAAGGATGAGCCTCCATTGCACAACATATTAGCACTTTCATTAGCACTGCCCATTTGGTTTTACTCTTTAATGAAGATGTAAGTGAGAGCCCTGATGCTTTTTTTACAAAGCATATTATTATATTAGTGCCTTCATTTTAATGCCTTCATCAGCACTGCCCAGCTGGTGTTACTGGAGTCACTGTGCCACTGTTGTTAAGCTGTGCTGAGTGTCCCTCTGTGCCCCATGAATGACCTGAATTATTTCCTCTGTGCCTCTACAATCAACTTAACATGATGCATCTGTGCAAAGGTGAAAGAGAAAGAATGAAGAAGAACAGCGAGGAGGTTTCACAACCACTCCCTGCTGCCTTTTGCATCAAGTCAAATGTGCAGTTAAACCACGTGTTGAAGTTTATTAGAACTCTAGGAAAGTGCCAAGGGATAAAAAGGAAAGGAAATAAAAATAAATACACTGATATACAAGTAATAAAAGTGCAGCACTTGCCTCACAGACTGGATGAGTTTGAAGGGAGTGAGCAGAGGAGGAGAAAGCCCGCAGTCTCCTCCCAGATCCACTCTCTGGCAAGGAAGTCAACATTTGAATAATTAATCTGTGGTTCTGCAGGGCCTAGAGCTCAAGCAGAGAAAGGGAGGAGGAGAATGAAGAGGTGAGAAGAGGGAGAGAGAGAGATAAAAGAACAAAGAGGAAATATGAATGAAAGGTAGATTGAAGTCAAAGAAAAAGCAAAGCAAGGATAAAAGTAAGCGTGGGAATTGTGAGCGGAATAGTACTGAAGAGAGAAATGGACAACTATGGGTGATGTTTATTTTTTTTTTTAAATCTAGGAGCAATTTTGTAATTATAGTGAACAGTTTTACACTAACTCTCATTTATACTCATTGTACACACATTTAAATCACTGCTTTCCTTTAAGCTGTAATTGCAACACCACTCTGCATTTTGTACCCAAACACTCCAGGAAAATAATTTTCTCTCTCGTAGCTTCATCACAGTGGCACAAACACCTTCTACTATGGATTGTGCTCAGTCTAATTACTTTCCCAGCAGCAATAATGCTACATCACTGACACCATCTTATTGGTGTTTAATTGTTTAGTTCACTGTTTATTTTGCTGATGTATTGATGGTCAGAAACTTTCGAACAATGTTTAGTCGATGTTTATAGTTCAGATCATAAGAGCACTTTAATAGATTTCTCTAGGTCATTGTCAACTCATTCTCTTTCTCTAATCATAAGGGACTAGGAGGGACTAAAATCATTAATATTAGCTATCTTGGCTTACTTGATTGTAAACTAGCACATATTTGTGACAGGAAATAAAATCGAATATTTATGTCTTCATTTAGTGTGCTATACGTATTCTCACCATTTATTTATTTAACAGTAGCTAAACCTGTCAAATTTACTATTTTGTTCATTAGCTTAAAGCTGATGAACTAGCATTTGTCACAAGCAAACACAAGGGGATCCTCATTTTGTCAGTGATTTATTTGACAGTAAAAATAATATTAAAAATGATACAAATTTTGTCTATCACAGACATTAGCAACAAGCTTTCTGCAACTAAAAGTTTCCAGGTATTACTCTATCCTTTTATCTTAGAAATGACTAGTCCAATTTTTTATATTTTATTTTTTAAAAAGTCTCTGTTTTAAATGGAACAAAAATAACTTGATTCAAACACTATATAATCAAAATCTGACATCCGAAATGGAATCTTAATGAAAAATATCATTTCAAATCTGTATCTGTAATCTGTAATCATGTATGATATAAAAATTGCCCACTCCTCTGGTCAGCTTGTCTTCCTGAGTCACTTCAAGTGGTGTCCCTATGTACTGTTATTAATTTAAAACTAACAGTCATTTATCTAAAATTGTGTCTCAGTACATCACTACTCGTACAGGTTAAGGCAGTGTTTAGGTCTGGTCTGACATGCTATTAGGAGCTATAACACAGGACAGATTTGACATTTTCACACAGTTATCTGGCTTCAGTAATGTCTCATCTGTGAGATGAAGGCAGAGACCAAGCCACTTTGAAACTCAGGCACAGCCTATCTGAGACTTAGTAATGAATAGATTCATCCATTGCTCTGTAATGTCACTGACATGACTATTAATTACTGCAAAACGGCGCTAATGACAAGGTTTTAGGCATTTCGTATATGACATATAATTTCTGGCATACAGTATCAGGATGTATCATGGTTAGTATTAACTATTATGTGCTCTTTTCAGCTAGTTTAGGATATAAATATATTATAAATATACCAACTGAAAGTCAGAAAGAAATCCTGCATCAATGTATATCTCCTCAGTGCATATGTGTGTTGAGAGAGCAGGCACAAGTTGTTCAGCTATGACAGAGTAAGAGCCGAGGTTCATTAGCAGCAAAGCGAAACTATTTGGAACCATCTATCCCCCTTGTGACGAGTTTTGCCATTGCACCCGCTCTGTGACAACTCATCATTCCTGCTTTCTTCAGCGCTTTTTCTGGCCCAAATCTCCCCCCTGCATGATGAGCACTGTATTATATCACTGCTTCCCTACGTTCAATAATTCAAGCCCGCACGTCTATTCTTCATCTCCTTCCATCACCTTCTTGCTTTTTTTTCTCTCTCTAGCATTCTCCATCATTCTCTGTGTTAATGAATTTTCATTATAAGTTATTTTATGAAATTTGCCCGTGCCTGCACTCACTGTGGCAGAGTTTGCCTCAGGTGTCCTTAAGCTGGAGGGTGTGTTTAGGTATGGTTTTCTTTCAACACTGAGAGGTGAAATGCCATGTTAAAACCAGCCATCGTGAGTCCCCATAGAGAGCAACATGGAAATGGTAAGAATCAGTCCTCATTTAAATAGTACAAGCGACTGAAGACGTTGGGCCTCATTTAGTCAATCTTTTAGTAAAGTCATCTGTAAATGTTTTCATAAGCCAAACTGAACTAAAAATTCATGCCAGGTTTACAAAGGTTTTTGCAAAGCATGTGGTGGTAAATGTCGATTACCTGTAATGTGCAAAACGCATTCACAAAATAGCTGATTTACATTTAGTGACCTCCACAAAACTCCATAAAAGGCAATGGTCACAGAAAGCTGAAAATGACAAAATGACGACCAAATATTCCAGTACTGCAGCTCATCCACTGCAGCACGTGCAAAAGCCTACACTAGCTCCTTTTATACAGAGCCATTTCTTTGGTTCTAGATAATGGCTAGTCTAATTTGTCTTAATTTATTAATTTCTTTTGGATTGATTTCTTTCATTAATATGAAATTTTCATTAAATTTGTGTGTGCAATTGAAATCAATAGTGTTGGATTCAAGATGACATTAGACAACACAGAGTCAAGACCAAGACCATAGCCAAATGGAGTCATTGGAGTCTGAGTTAAGACCAAGTATGATAGCAGGACAAGACCAAGACGAGACCAACACCACACATAGCCAAGTCCATGTCACCACCTAGACCAGACACTACACTAATTGTGTATTATTTGTAACCTATATAAAATTGCTAGTTAATATTTTGAATATTTTGGCATGGAGTACGTTCAGAATTGTTAATTTGCTGGTTATAGAGTCTTTCTAACCTAACATGAAATTTCTCTTGAATTAACTAAAATAGCCTATTTAATTTGGTATTATCATTTTGTACAAATAAGTACACAGGAAATCCATAGGACATAGGCTCATACAAATTTCTGTGACCAAATATAGCAGTGCATTATACGTACTTGTGCTATATTATTTTAAACATAAGAAGTTTAAGTATTTTGAAACATAGTCACTTAAAAAATGTATAGGTTGTCTATAACTACACAAACAGAGATAGACATTTACATTTTGTACTGTAAGGGTTACATAACAAGAGGAACAAGTATTCATCCATGGAAATAATGTTATGGTCTCAGGTGGCGTTCAGAAATTATTTCAAGTCTTCGTAGGCCACAAGCGAGACAAGACCAAGCAAAATTTCATTTGAGTTTATGACCAGACCAAGACCATTGATGTGTGGTCTCAAGACTAAGACCGGTCTCGAGTACCACAACACTACTATTTAAAGTTGCCAACTTAATCGATATACATAAAATTGCAGTAACTCATGCCAATTATATGATTTGACGTTTATAAACTGTGGTTCAGATTAGTGTTTTCTGATACATAAATTCACCCAAACTCAGAAGCTCTAGTAGGATATGAATTTTTTTTCCCCAAACTAAGCGAGTTTTCTTTTAATTAATACCAAATTTCTTATGTAAATGCTCCTGAGAAAGATTTACAAATAAATCTATCTGTACCCAGCTTGATAAATGAGGCCCGTTATAAAAAAAAAAAAAAAAAAAAAAAAAAAAAAAAAAAGCATAATCTGTCTAATTGTTCATGCAAAGGGGCGTGAACTGAGCTGAAATTATAGTAGCATCTACTAACAGGGCACTTTCTGCTGTGCAAGTCAAGCGTTGCTCTGGTTTTTCAGATGAACCGATTACCTCATTAAGTCTGAAGATGGTGCTCTGGATCGCTGACATCCACCACTGTGAAGGGAAATGGAGGTGAAAGGGGAGTGCATTTTGAATCCCATGCTCTGGCTGTTTTTGGATAGCAGCCTTCGCTGGCTCAATTTGTTTTGGCACTGTCCAAAATCCAAACAGGCTAATGATGTTCCATCAGTGATAAACTCTGATCAGGGGGCTTCACACAGTTCAGTGAAAAAATCCCACTATGCCTAACACATCACACCTTATTTATTTGGATAGATAATTGTGTACCATTTGTAACCTATATTATGGTGCCACAGGAAATTGCTAGTTAATATTTTGAATATTTTAGCATGTAGTTTTAAGAAGTAAGTTCAGTACATCCAACGTCTATGGCTGGAGTTTACTGCTTCACCCAGCTGCTGCAGGCAGATGGTTTGGGCTTCTGTTTGGGCATTCGGTGGTTGTGTGTATTATCTCTTCACACAGTATGTGCCGTAATCCAATCTCTAGCACAAAATCACTTATCGTACCCATTACAGACTATGATTCACTGGGAGGCCATCATAGCTGCAGTGGCAAAAATAACCTGATGCATAACCTGAATGAACGAGTGTGTGTGGGAAGTGGAGATGTGCAAGTGTGTATTTATAGAGGCTGGCTGAAGGCTGGATATATGGGGTAGGAGAGTATAATTGGGTAGCACTCACCCAGGGCTTTAGCTGCTTTGAGGTTGCCCCGGCCCACACCGAGGCCTTGAAGAGCCAAGAGTTATAGCCACGATTGTGTCAAACGCAGCAGCCTGCACTGACAGCACCATCAATCGAACCAAACCCAACTAACAGCTGGGTAGAATGACTATGGTGGGAAACATCTTCAGTTGGAATTTATGGATAACAACTAAAATAATAATAAGAAGAATAATACCAATAAGAAGAAGCAGAAGAAGAATTACACAAAAATTAAATTAACATATGACAAAATAAACATAGCTACTAGTTATACATCAAAGACAGACAAATTACTACAGTTTTATTACTGATATTATACATGGAAAGAAGTATTGGAGTCACTCTAGGAGTAGTCAAATGTACTGGAGTCATCGAACAGCCACCAATCCCCAACAACAGCCACCATACACACCATGAGTCCAGTTGAGGATGACAGCTAAATGCCCCAAGCCATTATGGAGTACATCAAGGCCTTGGTAGGAATCCAACCAGCAAACAGATGAAAAGAGTGCACTCCAAAAAAAGCCTGCAATCAACAGACAACTTCAAAGCGCGCATGGTTGAACACCCAGAGCAACAACCAGCATCTCCAGCACCATGCTGGTCAGAAAGCGTGTGCGGCTGATGGGGAAAGGACACACAGCAGGCAGGTGAATACAGCACCAGGGACTCTGCCGACCCCTAGCAGCAGATAAAACATCAAAAGAGGATATAAAATGAGGTCCATTTAATTTAAAAAAAAAAAAAAAATTACAATACATCACAGACTAACTGGACAAGTTTGGTGGTAAAATTTGCTTATTGTCTGTCACAATTTTCTAGACCTCCTTTTCTTTTTTATCTACTTTAGATTCATAGCTCCAGTGCAATACTGAAGAAGCAAACTTCAGTCACCAAACACACCTGAGGTGGTAGATACTTGAGTAACTGTACATCACTACTGTGCTTAAGTAATATTTTGGTAGAATTGTTCTTCACTCAAGTAAAGAGAAAAGACATTTTTCGAAAACATTTTACTCCTTACATTTTCATTTTAACATTTAAAGGACTCTGTATTTTTTTAAGGTTTTTGCAAATAGCGTAAATTAAATTTTCGGTCAATTTGTTCCATAAACACATATAAACAAAGTACAAACCTCACCAGTCAGAATCACACAGTGTATTCAAACTAGAATTGACACACACACCCTTAAGGAAGAAGCACAAATTAGAAAATGTGAACCAGTTTTCGCTTACTTGTGGCTTGAAGTCTAAGCACTTGTGATTACACACACACACACACTCCCTCACTTATTCCTCAATGTCGTCTCACTGCTTGCATATCAGAAACATGCCGCTGTGCTTTTTTTTCCCCTCCCACCCCCCCCTTTTGCTGAAAAACAGCTGCTTCAGCAACACTGCCGCACATCTACGGAATGAGATTAGAGGGAGGACAACCTGATTTACTTTCATGGTGTCTACACGTTAAGAAAGAGTAGCCCAAGTGCGGAGGGGGCTTTTGTTCATTTAAAACAATTTGTCTCGACTCGGCATGGGCCTTAAAGAAGAAAGGAGAGAAATGAAGTGTGCTTACAATACTCGGCAGAACGGGCACAATTTATAGAAGCACCATAGGTGGCAAACAGTCGCTGAAGGTTTTCAGTTAGGATGTGTGTTTGTGTGTATTTATGTTGCTCTTTCCCAGTGCAGAATTTACCACTGTAAAATACACTGCAGATTCATGACACAGTGTGCATGTCTGCTGGCACAAGGCCACATCTGAGACCCAAACACAGCTAGCCATGCTAATTGAGGACATTGATTTAACCCATGATGGACTGATGTGAGCAATGGCAGTAAAGCCATGACCTCTGGTGTGTGGTGACAACATAACCTGGTGCATGGACTGTGTGACTCATTATTCACATGCTGACACTCCATTTAATCACATTTTATTATGGAGCTGCGCTGGCCTCCAGTAAATCAATGCCTGCGTGGATGTGCTGAAAGCTCACCAAGCAGCGGGCAGGGGGTAGAAGTGACATTTACAGATCGCTTTAATCAGGTTCTGCAACAGAACAATTTTCTGTTTACTGCAAACAAATACACACATGTGTACATTAGAAACATGATGATAATGTTTTATAAGGTAGAAAGTGACAAGTTATCAAGGACACTTGTTCAGAAGAGGTGACTTGTCTATTTATAGTCTTAGAAAAAAAATGGTTCTTCTTCTTCAAGGGTTCTTTAGATAGTTACAGATTCTTAGCTTCCTAAGGGCGCTTTCAGACCTATTAGTCCATTTGCTCAGTCTGAATCGGGGCTAAATTGATACTCTTGGTTGATTTGCTCTTTGGTTTGTTTTCACATTGCGTATAATTAAAATGAACCTAAAAAAAAAAAAAAGTTGGCTGAGCAGTGTGCACACATGAAAAATATGGCGTTGGGAAAAAGGTAAATAAACTGTTGCAAAGTGCACATAGAAATCATAAAAATTACCTAAGCACAAAGAGTACAGAGCTTATTATATAATTATATAAATTACTAGTTTAAAACATTTTGTGTATCAAACCCGGAATTCAAGTTCTTTTAGTTCGTGGGTCCATATATCCAGAACACATCGTATTTCCCTCAGTCTGCTTGCACTTCACAAATCAGTTTACTAGCTTATATGCAACCCAGAATTCAGGGTTGAATCAGTTTTTCACTGTAATTAAACTGCACTAGGGTTTACTTGGAACATTACTTGGAACATACCCCTATATCTTAACCCCAGTTGTCATAAACGGTGAACAGAAGATATATATTGGCATTTCCCTATAATACACTAACAGAAACCTCCCTAATACAGTCTTTTGCTCTAATCTCCTAGATGAAGTCTAGTGGTCATCAGTAGTCCATACTTTATTTTTTTTTCTCTTTCGTATCTGCACTCTATTCTCCATTGTCCCAATGTCCTTCCCTCAGGGACACCTGGGATCATTGGAGGCATAACAGATCCATTTCTAATGGAGAGCCTGGCCCAAATGGGCCAGGAATCATCCTTGTGATAATGATTCCAGATAGGCCTCTAGTGTAACCACAGCACAGCTCTTAGTCCCTCCATTTGGTTTCTGACTGATCATGTTTGGACAGACTTCATCTTATACACATCTTATCTACAGTATAAGTCAAGCACTTATTAGGGAGACACATGGACATTCAAATTCAGATATCTAAATTCATCTTGATATTCATTTACTTAACAGGGTGTTCAAATAGTTCAGTTTTATTTGTATAGCACTTTTAACAATAGACATTGTTACAAAGAAGCTTTCCAGAAATCTGGATGTAGAATTAGATTCCTAATGAGCAAGCCGGAGGTGACAGTGACGAGGAAAATCCCTGTGAGGGGGAAAAAAAAAACATGAGAGGAACTGGATTCAAGGGAATCCATTTTCTTCTGGGTGACACCAGATAGTGGGATTATAAACCATTACTCTTCTATAATGGTATAATAAAAAGTCAAAGAGTACTAATTGTGTTGAAAAGATGTTCAGTATGAGCATACTGTGAGTAATAAACCTGGGATGAACACAGGAAAATCTTTAGCAGTTCTTATGAACACATCTACAGTATGAGGTGAGAATATCCACTGAAGCAAGGGTGAGACTTGGGGACAAACCGTTAAGGTATATTGTGTCTCAACTTGTGTCTAATGTTTCAACTTCTAAGCAGAGCTATGCAGGACAGAGTCGTTACTTATACCAGGTACCGGACAATATCAGGACAGTACAAATGTACACTTTACTGTAAAGCCTTACTTTTTTCCGTTCAGTGTATATTATTTTGTAGGTAATATGAGAAAAATACAAGACAGTGACTTGAATTTTTAATCTGGTTAACAAAAGGCCTGTAGGAACCAAATAGGGGTTTTCCCGCCCTGTAGGATTCGGACTGGAACCAGTTGTTTGGATTTGTTGTTTCACCACATGATACCTAATTTGCATAAAATTGAGAATATGTCAATTCAAATGTCGCTGATCACTCTGTCTCCATGTCTCTTGCCACTGAGTACAGAATCAAGGCTCTGTGCCGCTTATTTACATAGAAAATGAACTGCCGTCTGTCGCTTTGTCACTTGCTAGGTTGCAAAACATCCAAGCCAAAGTTAATCAGTTACCCTGATTAAAAAATCTGTTACTTTTTGACCTAGCTTTAGGTGTACTGCTTATGGCTTGAATATTTTGTGACAAAACACAGGATGTGTTTACTGCCATTATGCCATTAAATCATTCTGGTCGTTATGGATAATTGATTTCAGTGGCTTCCTCTTTAGCAAATCTTTCCTCTGACATTTTTGGAAGAGTCCCATTGTGGTAATTAAGCAGCAAAGTTTATCGTGTAATTAGCCTGGACATGTTACACCACAGAAATTGAATTAACCTGTTTAGTTGAATTAGCCTCCAAAAAGAGAAGTGTGGTTTAAGGCTGTCCTTTACATCTAACTAATCAGAGAAGTGAGTAGAATCATGATATCTAGCGGTCACTTTTCTTTTTTTCTCTTTTTTTTCGTGCATAGTGCATGTAGTGAATTTGATTCGTTCTACTCAGGTTCACAATGAAATTGTTCTGATTGTAGGTGTCATTAATGGGTACACTCAAAAATCTTCTACATATATATATAATATATAATATAATATAATATAATAATCTATTATATATATATATATATATATATATATATATATATATATATATATATATATATATAGAGAGAGAGAGAGAGAGAGAGAGAGAGTTTCTTCAAGAATACAATATTTGTAGAAGTTTAAGTGTGTTGAAGAGTTTTATGTTGTGGCTGGGTAAAAAACCGGGACTACTGCCAGAGCTGCTTCATATATTACTATGCCATCGTGTCACCATCACAACACCATGGAGATCAATTTGGACCAAGCACACCATTGGGCAGCACATGTACACACATGTTTACACATTTAGTGTGAGTTGATGCAATGTAGAGCTCATTAGCTTTTCATCATATCATTAATGAGGCTGTGAGTTTTTCCGTTGTTCTTACTCTGCCAGTGTGATTTTTTTGTGTCTTTTATGACATGAACATGTTTCTAATAAGGAATTACAATGAAAAGCCATGCCTAGAGGCTGTGAGTAATTGTGTGCTTATAGATCTCTGAAAACAACATAGCCCAGACAACTCTAGGCACATTTAACCTCTGACCTTTGAAATAATACCACTTAAGAGCCACACCAAGACAATATGACGTACATGTAATACATATATTGATGTCCCAGTCACTCATTCTTGCAGTCCTTTGCTGTTTACATTTAATTTAGAGTAGTTGGATTTAAAATATAAATGCTCTGGAGGCACTGTTCATGTCTTTTTGTCTTTTGCCTCTATGTTCTCTGCATTGTGTAAGGAATAAAAACACGACATGGCATGCTGTTATAAGAAAATAATCAGTGATGAATGGTGTTATGTGGCCGGATGCAAAGCTTAATTACTGTCACTTTTACCACCCCAAAGTTTATTATATTCCAATAACAGCATGTCACTTGTTTTATTCCTCTTATACCACAGCAATTTTCCAAGAGGTACAATTTTAAATTTATGAATGAATGGTGTGCTTTTTTTCCGTTTATAGTTCCATTTAGTGTTGTAGAATGTCTGTGAGTCAAGCTAGTTCCTGGTATCTCTTATGTTGTAGCTGAAAATGATCATTCCCTCACCAGCTTCTATTTTTTTCCCTCTTTTAAGGTTATTAATCTTAGATTATGCCGTACAAGTCCCTGTGAATGAGTTGTTACTAATTCATGTAACACATTAGAACGTGTGCATTAATATAACCCTGTAATTTGAATTACAGCTGGCACTACTGTCAGAGCTGCTGTTGTAGAAAATTAATCAACACCTTATGACTAATCTGATTCGAGAATTCAACAGTGATGTGATGAAGATGTTTTTAAAAAGTGTTTCGATTGATTTAATTAATGTTTTCTTTCTCCTGGCTGATTTGTAGGTTAACAGGCTTCCGGCTTCCTCCTCCAATAGTCAGCACTGGAGCGAGACTCACACTGTGGCTACTATCGGACTATGCTGTGAGTGGCCAGGGTTTCAAAGCAGTATATGAAGGTAGGAGTGCAATGGAACATGTAGTCAGATATGCCTGTGTTCTTCTTTCTCTCTCACACAGCCCTCATCATTTTTTTATTTTTACGTTCGGCCCTTGACACGTTCTGGTGTCTCTTTGTGTCTCTGACTATGTCATTCAGTCGTTCAAGGTTTCAACTCTGCTTAGCTGTCTCTGTTCATAGTGCTGCGTGAGTCAGTGGAGTCGTGGCACACTCTGATGCCCCTGTACCGAACGAACTCAGTGATGGATGCCTGCTTTAGCCTGTCTCCTGTTCGTAGGATAATTATATTAATATGCATGATTAAATTAAAAGCTAGAGCCAATCCCTGGCTTTTTTGGTGGGTTCCATGCTGAGCTGTTGTCATATCCCTATTGATCTGAGCGCACCATTGTTAACACCTGCTGCAAATGCACAAAAGAGGGAGAATCTTTGATAATTACATTCATTTACTGATTGGTGGTGTGATTGGGTGACAGGTGAATAAGCCTTCTGGCAAAACTATGTGCATAACATTAATAACCTGTGCTATCAGCTATAAAGCAGAAGCTTTGATGAGTATTTTCAGCATTCTCCACTTCTCACCTATTTAACTTTGATAACTGTTGCTTGGGTGGCTGATTTTATTGGATTGCTGTCATACAATCACTGGATATCTGACATTGACGTGACATTGATAGTTGACTGTGAAGGCATTGTCATTAGTTAGTGCATGGTTCTGAGCGATACTTATACAAACTTTTAGAATTAGATCTCTTAATTACGCAGCCAGTTTAATGGCTATATCAAATGCCTATCACTATTTCTAAAAAATGACAAATGTAAAGAATTGTGCAGTAATCTTGAAGTTAAACCATTGAAGTCAGCAGTGATGTAGATACTCCCTAAAGCCCTGAAGGGTAAAGTGGGGAAAAATAGCTAGTTTGCTCCTGGTTAATCCTCTTTCCTCCTTTTATGATGCAGCAGCTGACAAAAATTCTTACCATCTTTTTCTCCACACAAATCAACTGGTCCTTGTGCCTGAATGAAACATAATAAACTCCAAAGTGATTATGGAACAACTTTATTTTTCATCCTAAGAGTCTTTTCAAGGACGGATGAAGCACACTTCAAGGTGAATTTAGTGATACTTTCCTATACAGCAAAAGGATTCAACTAAAACTTTTTTGAAAAGGTTCCTGTTTTATAAAATTCCTTTCTTAGAAAGGTCTGGATAAGCAATTTCATGACTATAAATAAGACACATCGATTCAGAGTTTGCTTTCTGGGTCCACATCTGCTAGTTGATTACCCCTGCTATACAGTATACTATTGACCTACCAGATATCCACGAGTGGATTGCAGTAGAATCACTGAATCTACTAGGACTATCTTTGCCCTCTACTTCAGATTTTTAAAAAAATACATTTTACAAAACTTCTCAGATTTTCTTAGACACCTCTGCGTTTTTCATACTTAGCTGCAAACCAAATCTCTCTTGCTTTGTGCCAGTGTGTGTGTGCACTAGGGATATAACTAAATGAATACATTATTAAGATTTTACAATTAATGTGTTCTTCTTTTTTAAATTCAGATCCAGTAGCCTGAGTTAAACAATGCCTTACTGTGCTCCAAAAAGGCTTGAAATCTACAAAAGAAATATGCTTTTATTTATAGAGCCACTGCTCCATATAGTCCACGCTCTGTGCACACTACTGGTCTAGACTACGCCCACTTCCAGTTCAAATCCAAATACAGATATTTGTTATCACAGTTATCCTGTGATAGAGTATTTTTAATGTCGTTTAAGTAAATGATGCATCTACATAAAAAATTCATATGCACATGCAACAAAAATCTGCTAATCTATTAGTAGATTTATCCAATCTATTTTTTGTAATTTAAGATGGTGCTGTTTTGTCAACTAATTGTTGCCCTAAAGCAAATTCATGCTGTTTAGTGTTTTGTTTAAATCTGGTCTCTCTCTCTCTCTCTCTCTCTCTCTCTCTCTCTCTGTCTCTCTCTCACACACACACATACACAGAGCCTCTCTCACCCCTTCTTTTTCTAGTTTTACTCTCTCACCATGCTAAAAGCAACAGTGCTCCAGGTACTAGGCTTGATTTGGTACTGACGTCAAATCATTACTGATATTACGTAATTGGGAAATATCGGGTTCTCCTACTCCGACAGCTAAGTGAAAACTTAATTGGAATCCTCATTCTTGGCAAGCAACAAGAAGTGATGGAACAAGTGGGAGATAGAGAGGCTCTATACACTCTGTACACGCACTGTATAGAGCCTACCGACACTAATCTAGATAAGCCTCTATCTGACCCATATGGATCATCCTGAGTCTCCCAGTCACTGTAATTACATGTCACTTCCTCTCACATGACCTACATAGGTGTCACTGAATAAGAGAGTGTGATATATGCAGTTCATGCTCCTGGTCTGACTTTAACTAAAGACAGTGCCATAATGAGACCCAGTGAAACCTTATCAATCCTACACAGCCACAGTGATCTGCAGTCCTTCTGTCCCTCAGAGCCGAAGATAAAGTCATGAAGGCAAATTTAAGAACGTCCAATTATACTTTTTTCCCACCTCAAAAAGCCTCTTTAATAGTGAGCCTTAAGCTGTGAATATATTAAGGATTTTCCGTTGCTAACTCACAGGGACAAATTATACTTCACACAGGGTTTTGTGGACAGATTTCTCTAACAGTGATGTGACGAAATCACTGGAGATGAAACTCCCGTTGTAGTAGGTGTGATTTAACCCATATTGGAAGGATATGAACAATATCAGAGGCTGGAATAGAACTCTGAATACAGCAAAAGTAATAAAATGAGACGGGGCCTGACACGACGAGTTACTCATACCACCCTGAAGTGTTGGACTATTTTCCTATAACAGCATGTCCAGAAGTATTTAATTCCTCCTATAACACAGCTATTTGTGAATGATTACGATTTATTAACAAAGGACACATCACACTTTTTAAATTTTCATAGTTATATTTAATTTTATAGAACGTCCGAGAAAGAAGTTCGTTCCCGTTATCGTTTAGGTTATAGCAGCTATAAACAGTCATTACCTCAACACTGTCTCTTTATTTCTCTCTCAAGGGTAACAAGACATAAAAATGCATTTTGGGATATTAACTGAGAAACTGCAAAATGCTAATTCCTCAGTCCTAAAGACTTTCCCATGACTGAAAATTTTAAGGTATTCAGACTGTGGGGTGTGTCCAATAGCAGGTGGGGTGTGGGTGAGATGAAAAATACCAACAAATAAATACTTAAATTATCGTTTCAGACCTGCTAATCTTTACAGTTTTATGTAGGAGCTCTGGATTTTAACACCGGAATGCAAAAATACGTCAAAAAGAGCAGCCTTATTTTTTTCCCCAATAAAAACATCAGATGAGCCAGTCGACATATGACTCTGGAATGATTGACAGTTACGCAGCTGTTTTGAACTCTCCACTTGAAACGTGCTAATGTGGCGCCCTTGCTTTCTGTCACATTTAATAGCTCATTACCTTGATTTTTTATTTCATTAATGTGCTGTTCTCTAAAAACTGGAAAGTGGGGCTCCTGGGAAAAAAGTTTTAATATGTCTAATGTAAAGGACCAACTTTACTTGTTACAAAGTGCTGACACAAGAGACTCCTTACATGTCAACGATTATGCATTTTATTTGTTCAACAACTGTATGTTTTTAATTCATTTGTTAAACTTGCAACAGCATTCTGTGAGTAGTTTTGTGTATTTTCCTAAAATCTCAGAGGTGATTAAAATGATGGGTTTTTAGAGTACAAGAGTACAATGGTATTTGAACAGAATGGCAGATAGAGGCCTGACACCAAATTTAAGATACTCAAACATGAAGTTGCTTGATTTATTCACTCAGTATGTCTGAAATTACTGTGAAAAAACTCCAGGTTCAATGTTTTGTGCATGCTGAGATGCTTTTCTGCTCACAATGGTTGTAAAGAGTATTTATTTGTGGGTAACACCTTACAGTAAAAGTACATGAATAATCATGCACTAATACCTGAATTAATACTTAAATATGAACTAATGATGAGTTAAGGCATGTACTAATCACGAACTGAATTCATGCTTGAATAACGACCACCTTAAGTACGTTAGTACATGTTTGTTAGTTAATGTATAAATTAACATGTAGGGGTAAACTAAATCAAACATGCTCTATAATAAAGAATTTGAATTAAATGTGCATAATTTCAAATTGTTAATATAAGTTGCCATATGCAGCTATGTACACAAACATCATTGGTTGGCTGGATTACTTTCATAATTTACATTGATCCTTCTTATCGAACATAGAAAAACGCACTAATAATAAACACCAATAATTTGATCTCAACTTGTCCTGAAGTAATCCAGCATCCAGTGATGTTTGTGTACGCAGCTGCATATGGCAAATCACATAAACAATTAGAAATTATGCATGTTTAATTCATGTTCTTTCTTATAGTTCATATTTAAATAAGTATTAATTTAGGAATTAGTGCATGATTATTCATGTACTGTTACTGTAAAGTGTTACCTATTTGTGTTACTATATCTTTCCTGGCAGCTCGAACCAGTCTGGCCATTTTCCTCTGACCTCTCTTATCAGCAAGGTGTTTCCACCCACAGAACTGTCGCTCACTCAGTGTTTTTTGTTTTTCTCACTATTCTGCGTAAACTCTAGACACTGTTGTGTGTGAAATTCCCAGGAGATCCGCAGTTTATGAAATATTCAAACAAGCCCTTCTGGTACCAGCATCCATGCCATGATTAAAGTCACAGAGATCACACTTTTTCTTCGTTCACTTTTTCACTTCGTTCACTTAATTCAATCACTTTTTCTGATGTTAGATGTGAAAATTAACTGAAGCAGTTAGCAGTCTTGACGTGTATCTGCATGATTTTTTGCAATTCTCTGCTACCACATGATTAGCTGATTATATAACATGAATGTGCAGGTGTTCCTAATAAAGTGGACAGAGAGTGTGTATATACAATAAAGCTCCCACTGCAGCACGATGGGGGAAATGTGACTAAAGTATATATAACAATCTACAGGGCATGAGGGCTCACTGAATGGTTTGATGAGTAAGAACATGATGCAAATCATATGCTATTGCCTTCACAGCCACCACTTTTCAACCTAATTGTACATTTATGGGAAAGTTTAGAGAGATGTGTTAGACAGTGCTTTCCACCACTATCATCAAAACACCAACTGAGGGAATATCTGTTGGAAGAATGGTGTTCCATTTTCTGGTGGCTCGTGGCCCAATACCATTTACAATTTATGTTGTTTTGTGCTTTACTTTGTCATTTGTCTTTGTATATCCTACTAATATATTAACTACTGCACTAGTCTTGCTGCTGGTAAATTATGCTTTTATGCTTTCGGGCACATAAATATTATATAGTGCAAATTAAGGGCTTTTCATCCTCTAAAGAAAAAAGTAAATTTTGCGATTTCCTGCAAATATGTCTTTATAGGAGATTTTTTTTTCATACAGTCTTCGTACAGTGCAGTTGTGTTGTTCTGGTTGTGGCTTCTCCATACTGGCTTTAAAATGACTCATGGGCCTTGAGATTGAAGTGCAAAATCTAAAATTTCATTCAGGTATATTTTCATCTATTTTTGGAATCAGAGACCACTTAGAGGGGCTTTATTGTGGAAATCATCTTTTATCCTTTTTCAGGGGGCAGTGCTGGTGTTTTTGTACTACAAGGAGTCTCATTAACACTAAGAAAATGAGAAATATGGTTACAGGAAAATTAAAGAAGACAACGGCTTGGGCTAATCTGTCTTTATTAAGCATGCCAAGCTAGCTAATTTACTGGTGTAAACTTTAGCAGAAGTAGCCCATATATATATATATATATATATATATATATATATATATATATATATATATATATATATATATATATATATGTGTGTGTGTGTGTGTGTGTGTGTATATTTAAATAGGGTATCCCAAAAGTCTCCATACATAGGGGAAATTAACACTTTCTAGCAAAATGTCTTCCAAAATTTTTCATACATAGTTTATATTATATATTTTTTTAAGATAACCTTAAAGAATGCCTTTGACAAAAGAAGAACGTATTGAAATCATTTTCATGGCTGGATCAGGAAGATGTCGCAAGGTTGTGATGGATTTTAATAGGAAACATGGCAAGCACGTCACATGCGACTCTATTGCCAAAGTTATTAACAAATTCAAAAAGACTGAAAGAGTTCAGGAGCAGCCGAGATATGGACGTCCACAAACATCCTCTGACTGAGTCACAACTGATGTGGTGCTGGCTGATGTGGTGTGTGTGTATATATATACATGCAAAAGTTTGGGCACCCCTGGTCAAACTTTCTGTTAATGTGAACAGTTAAGCAAGTGGAAGATGAAATGATCTTCGAAAGGCATAATGTTAAACATGAAACACTCTTTTGCAATATTTTAAGCAATATCAGTGTATTGTTTTTGTTTTCTACAATTTTAGAGTGAAAAAGGGGAAAGCAGCACCCTGCAAAAGAATGAGAACCTAAGGAGACTTGAGCTCTCAGATAACTTTGACCAAGGTATAAGACCTTAATTAGCCTGTTAGGGTCATGGCTTGTTCACAGTGATCGTTAGGAAAAGCCACGTGATGCAAATTTCAAAGCTTTATAAATACCCAGACTCCTCTAACCTTGTCCCAACAATCATCAGCCATGGGTTCCTCTAAGCAGTTGCCTAGCACTCTGAAAATGAAAATGATTTACGCCCACAAAGCAGGAGAAGGCTATAAGAAGATAGCAAAGCGTTTTCAGGTACCGATTTCCTCAGTTCAGAATGTAATTAAGAAATGGCAGTTAACAGGAACAGTGGAGGTCAAGATAAGGTCTGGAAGACCAAGAAAAATATCAGAGAGAACTGCTTGTAGGATTGCTAGAAAAGCAAGTCAGAACCCCGTTTGACTGCAAAAGACCTCCAGGAAGATTTGGCAGACTCTGGAGTTGTGGTACACTGTTCAACTGTTCAGCGACACCTGCACAAATATGGCCTTCATGGAAGAGTCATCAGAAGAAAACCTCTCCTGCGTCTTCACCACAAAATTCAGGGTCTGAATTTTGCAAAAGAACATTTACACAAGCCTGATGCATTTTGGAAAAAAGTCCTGTGGACCGATGAGGTTAAAATAGAACTCTTTGAGCAAAGGTATGTTTGGAGAACAAAGGACACAGAATTTCATGAAAAGAACACCAGTCCAACTGTTAAGCATGGGGGAGGATCGATCATGCTTTGGGGTTGTATTGCAGCCAATGGCACGGGAAACATTTCACGCGTAGAGGCAAGAATGGATTCAATTAAATTCCAACAAATTCTGGAAGCAAACATAACACCATCTGTGAAAAAAGCTGAAGTTGAAAAGAGGATGGCTTCTACAAATGGATAATGATCCTAAACACACCTCAAAATCCAAGATGGACTACTTCATGAGGCGCAAGCTAAAGGTTTTGCCATGGCCCTCACAGTCTCCACACCTAAACCGAATCATTGAAAATCTGTGGATAGAACTCAAAAGAGCAGTGCGTGCAAGACGGCCCAGGAATCTCACAGAACTGGGAGACTGTTGTAAGGAAGAATGGGTGAAAATCCCTCCAACAAGAACTGAAAGACTCTTGGCTGGCTACAAAAAAGCATTTATATATATATATATATATATATATATATATATATATATATATATATATATGTGTAAATATAAAGTGAACTATTGCTGATAAGCTACTGCTGCTAAAACACTCCTATATTTGTATATCTGTTTAATATTTTTCTGTCATTCAGTCCAACCATATTTTGGAACTTGGATGAGATAACTGAAGCTTGGATGGCTCTAGAACAATTTAGATGCAGTTTTGCTACAAATATTTGTATCATGGCTAAATCATGTATGGATCAGAAGGTTTTTGCCACATGGTGAGAGAATAATGCCATGTAAACATGTTCACATCTAACTAATGTGTTCACAGGCTTCACTGTTTCACATGAATGTTAATTATTATGAATAGTCATTTTGAGCAATGGAAAAGTTTCTTCAACCTCCTTCATATCAATATTTTTCAGTGTCTTTGTTTCTTGAAGTTTCATTACAGCTGAGCATTGCCTGTCAACATATTTCAGCCTAAGTTGAATAGTGATGTAAATGACATTTAATTTTGGATTTGACAGCCACTCATTGTGAGGCACTATCACAGTGTGAGCACCTATGCCATCAGATTTTTGCCATTTAGTCAGATCACTCGGCATGTAAGCCCAGTATAATTAATATTAATCAACATTAGGCACTTCCTTAAGAATATTAATACAGTTAGGTGAGGTCTGAGTCAAAGAAGCCGAGAAAGGCACCGCAACAGCTTATTAAAATATATAGGCACGATGTTGAGAACAGAAATCACTTGAGATATCGTTCAAAAATGCCTGAAAATATTATAGACCTAGGACCTTTGATATCATCTTACTGTCATGTTTTGAAAATGGGCTTCAATCACCGACTGCTTGAAGCCTTCAGCCCACAGACATATGGTTTTGCATGACAGGTTGCTAATTAATGGCATGGTCCTAAAATCAGTGTGAGCAGAACACTTAAGTACAACCCTTACTCTAATGAATTAGATCATTGTTACATGCTGGGTGAAGGAATCCACTTATACATCTGGGCCTCTTCATTAAGCATATTATCACACATTATCATCCTCTATATCTATTCACTTTGCATGGCAGTGTGAGATCCCCCATGTCATATTCTCCCCGTGAAGAAGAACGAACACACACACACACACACATGCACGCAGACATTTGCACTTAAATGTTCTCCAGTCTTGGTGTGCTGAAACGACCCCCCGCGTTTTAAATCGATCCCCGCACTGAATCAAAGAGTGTGTTCTCATGTCCCTGTGAGACACGAGTGCTCCCCGCAGCCCTCTGCTTGCTCCTGCCCGTTCTGCAGCGGGGGGAATGTGTTAAGTGAATTGGTTACGTTGGAAGGATCTAAGTGATGTGAATGTGTGTGGAAGGAGGTGTTTCAGGCCTGATGTGCTGGAATGTTCTAGTGTATTATTTAGTGGGCAATGCAGAGGCATAGCTGGCATTATCGCTGCTGCTGTTCACACCAATTTTAGTTATATAATGCTTTTAACAGTAGACATCGTCAGAAAGCAGTTTCAATTTAGATATAGGCTGCATTTACATTGTGGGACTTAATGCACAATTCCAATAATTTGACACGGATCAGATTTTTATATATATACATAGTACCTGACCCATATCCGATTCCCATGTTAGGCTGAAAATACCGCCTTTTTTTTTTTTTTTTTTACCAGTAGCATCACCATAGTTTAAGAACCATTGTATCCCCTTACAGATTGATAAGACATTTTTTGTCTCCTGGACTCCACTGACTTCAGTCTGTGATTCACATATGTCATCTGATCACCCAACAATTTTTGACTCACGCTACCTATTGCCGTAAAACAGTGTCAAAAACTAACAGTAAAATTGGATGTGAGTATTTAGATGTGAATCAAATAACCAGATAAAAGGCATATTTTGGATTTAGAACCCTATTTGAATGTGTCTCATATCAGATCTGAAGAAATCTGTTCTGTTTATAAGTATGCTACAATATCTGATCTGTGTCAGAGGTCAGCAAGTCAGAGGCAAGGACGGCAAGAAAAAACCCCAGTGAGAAAACTTGCGGAAAAAAAAACCTTAAGAGGAAACAGACTCAAACGGAAATCCTCTACTGGGTGACACTGGATAATGAAATTATAATTTATAACACTTCTACAGTTGTATACTATAAAGTCAGTACTCAGTGCATTGAAAAGATGTTCATATTGAGTATGAGTATATTGTTAATGGGAGCACTGGAATAAGCACGGGACAGGCTTTATGATTACAGCAGCAGTTCTGGGGTAAAAGAATACTGTAACATATATCACAAAGCTGAGACTCTCTTCTACCAAAGCAAATGAAATATAATTTACAATAGTAAAGAAATGGCAGCCATGCATTTTAATGCATTTTAGGAGTAGTATTTGCACTTGCAGGTTCACACAAATGAATATGCACACAAATTGCAGCATTTGCACTTGCTCATTCAAACAAATAATATGAACACACACACACACACACACACACACACAGGCACTGGGGCCCACAGTCTGTTGCTTGTCATGCTGATCTAGTCCCCCAAAACCCCACTAATCTGAGAGCAGATGTCACATCGAAAAGGCCACAGAGTCTTGTATACTAAGAAGGGCACAGACTCCCTCCTTCCCTCACTTCTTGCCTCTTTTCCTCTTTCGCTCTTCAGTTAAGCAACATTTCTGGCTGGGTTTGGTATCATGGAGGCTCATCTTGGGGAGAGATAATGAGCCTGCAGTTCCCTGCGCTCAGCCTCAGAAGCAAGGCGTACATCAAACCGAGCTTGGCTCTGTGTTCTCCACCACACGCCCACTCTCTCCTCTGAGAGGCCGAGTGGGAAGGGAAAACCTTGCATGAACACACATGTACATAAAATACAAATATAAATCTCTTTTTCAGCCATCCAATTTCAGTCTCTCTCAGGCATTTTCCTCTCCCTCACTCTCTCGGTTCTTTGTGGATTTACGTTGTGACATGCCATCCCTTTTCTATTTTATAATCTTTTAATTATTATTCAAATGCTATGATTTGCTATGAAAGACTGAACTGAAAGATACCTGCTTATGCTAATTCCCTTTATCTCCCATGTTATTAAATTGGATGGTTGAAACCATTGAAATACCATAAATAAAACTTGAACTGTGTTCAGGTCATAATTTATTACGGTGTTGCTGATGAGCTTAGCATTATGGTTGTATATTAAAAAAGACCAGGCTGTTTTTGGTGTCTCAGTAACAAGCAGATAAATGGTATATCAAGGACGAAAAGTTCAGTTTATAGAGAAGCAGGGTTTCCAGATAGGTTCTTGCTATTGAGGTCTATATTCAAAATGAATAGGTGTTTAAAACACGATTTTCACCTTAAGCATCCTCACGTTATTGATGCCATAGCAACAGTAACACCTAGCAATACTTAGAGATTGCTAAGAGAGATAACGCCAATGCTGAAATTAATGTTACACTGTTGTGGTTAAAGTGGGTTGTATTATGTGCAGATTTTCTTTTTCAGTGGTGAGATATTTTACCTCCAGTGGTCACAGAACATTTGTCTGGTCCACCAATTGCTCAGAATGAGCGTAGCTTTTCTGAATAACTGGATGTTAGGCACCGTGTATGGACAGACTACAGGCAGAAAGCTAAACCCCTAGTTGGCTAGCAAAAACAACTTCACAACTAGGTATCTAGTTATAAATTTTTTAAAAAAATATAAATTGTCAGGCTATTCTGGACAATTAGCCAGCTTTCTAATTAGCAAACAACTAAAATATGCAACCTGTTCATGAATAAATATCCAGCCAATACATATTCCAGTTTAGCTCTGGTTAAAACAAGGATAATTGGTAATGTTGATATTGGTATCATGTTCACAACTTGGTCATTTATAGTAATGGGCCATTTTTGTGTCTACCCTGTTGACCTAAAACCTCATTCGAAACCATTATAGATAACTAGAGGTTCTGAATGTGTTTTAATGTGTTTCTGGTGGTCTGTAATGGTAGTTTAATGGAATGAGTTGTTCCTAATGGTTCCTTATGGTTTATCAAAATGGTGGCATGCATGAAAGCAGTAGCTTCGCTCTCCCTGACAACACAATTTTGTATATTTTTTAAATATTATTTCATACTACATGCTGGTGAATTCTCAGTTCTGGTCAGATTCATTGGTGTTGATCAACTCGTTCAAACTTGTATAGTGTACACTCCACATAATCTAAGCATAATAATAAACAGATCAACAAGATGTTGTTCTTTAACAAAGAAGATGTCTAATATCTTTGATGTGGTGAGGGTTTCTTTGAGGAGATGTTTATTCAGCATTTTGGAAGGTCTCCAGTGTCAGCGCTTTGTAACAGTCAGAGGTAAAGCTGGACGTTTTCCAGGTGGTCACATCACTCCATCAGCCTGTCATTGATTATTTTATTTGTGTTTTATTCCTTATGTAACTGTGGGAGACGCATAACTAATTCAACTGTACTTGAATATGGTCTATTCTATTCTATTGGTTATCATCTAGCCACGAAATAAGATCGAATTTGGTTCTGGTGGTATTTAATACTTATTTGTGGCATAATGAAGCTTGATGTATCTCTGAAGACATAGAACTGAACTAACTTCTCTAAGCTACTGTCTAATTTTATTATGGTCATGAGTCACTTTAGTATATTTATTTTTGTTTCATAATAAAAAAAAACTGTATTCATTCATACCACTGCTTCTATACTTAGCAGTAGAAGACATTATACAGTATATGTCTGTCTTTGCTAAGAACATACATGTTAGTCTCCCACTGCTCTTGTTTTCTCTCTCCATCAACATTTTTGCAGATTGCTACAATGGGTGATGCAAGTCAGCTTTTTGAGTCAATGATTATATCAATCGCCAGTGAACATCACACACATTTCTGAAGCAGTTTGTGTATTGAGTTAAACATTGGTGTAACATTAGCTATTCATGTTGCCTAAGTTACCAGACAGGTGGGTGCTGGTTTAGCTTTGTAACCTTCACATAGTGTTTAACATAATTCTTCATATTTATAGAAGTGTTGAATCCAATTTCCCCAAGTTCTTCCACATTGTTTACACATAGTTTACACCTGTTACATTTACTCTCGAGAACTGAATCCACGATGTATTTTGTAAAGAAGCAAGACATTCAAGCTTATAATTTAGTGTCAGTGTTAAGCAGTGCTAAAATCTAAAATCCAGTAAAAATATGAAAAAAAACCTACATTTGAGTTTTACATTGACGTTCTGTCACTGAGTACCCGTTTGAATGCATAATGATCACATTGCATTTTCTAAACTCAGACCTTTCAGCTCATCGGATCTCTGGAGTCTTTCATCTCAAGGCTTCAATTTAAGGCCATTCAGTAGTTAAGTGCTATATGCGCTAAGTGCTCTCATTTGTTGGCTTTAGTTCAATGAGCTCAAATATGAATTTAGATAGAAATAATGTGTAGTGAGCTCAACAAGACAAACTATATGTATACAATTTTTAAGGTTCAATTAGCGAGAAGTTAAACGTGTGCCTATACAGCATTAAGAATTGTTGTTTGTTGCATTTGCTACAAATTTCTTTGGTAAGAAATTAGAAATGCATGATATAAATTGTATATAGCTTTTGACTGCTACAGACTGTGAATGCAAAATGCAATATATTGCAAGATAAAAGTTTAGCCTGCATTATTTTGACCAAAAATTGATTAACATTCATTAGATTAAATGAATGCTGTGGTCAGGATGCTTGCACCACAGACAAAAAAGTGCTTTGTTAGAGGACCTGCATTTTTGCAAAATTAGTATTGATAATGGCAAATATGTAGTATTGATTAGGAAATAATATCCTATACCACCCTAGTGATTAATCTGTATTTGGTGTCCCACAGGAGCATTCAGTATATGAATATAGCTTCTCCACAATCATTACACCAGTGTAAAATTATTATCCTTTTTTTTCTCTTTCTCATTTTGGGGTTCTCTCTCATGTATATCCCTCTCTTCTTTATATACTATTTTTATTCTGTTCTTATTTGAACAGCCTTCCCATAATGACTGTCAGAGCTATATGACCTAATATGATTCTATACTTTTAATGTCATATGTCAGCTTTTTTGAGAACAGAGCTAAATGTGAGATGGTGAAGTTGCTCTAAGCGGCCATTTGGGAGTTGGAACTCGCCATCTGCTGTAGATGTGCATAATGGTATCCATTTTGCTAAAATCCTCTAAGTAAATATAGTGATCACTGTAGACAGAGCTCTCCAATGTGCACTTAGATACTGCGAAAAATACCTGCAGTCAAATAAACAAAGGACTTACAGATACTACTTATATTCAGTCCTTTGATATGTTGGTTTATTTGCTCATTTTGCCAATATCATACTTTTTTTTTTTTTACTCAAAAAATAGAACTGAACAGGCAAAGTGACATGGACAGCATTGTCTCACTTCACCCTCTTCCTTCCATGCCCACATTCTTGTTTTCTTCAACAATTTTAGTGTACCTGTCATATTCTGTATGTTGAAGATGCCGGGGCTGAGGAGGTGCTACTGCTACAGTTTTCTCAATCATATGACAAGACTCCGTAATGATAAACACACTTACAAATGATTCATATGAGGCGAGCAGTGCTCTCAGAATGGTCAAAACCTGTTCTTTACATCTGTGGAAAAAAAAAAGAACAGCGGTTTTCATTCAGAAAATATCCATCAGCGCAAAGTTTCAAAGTAAAAGTGTACATTGCATCTTTCTCCATTGCCTCAAACAGACGCTCACTTCTTTGGTGGAAGACAAATGCTGAGGAATTGCCACTCCTTGCAAATATGGCACGACCTTACTTTGCATTCCAGTTACCAGCATGTCCTCTTAGTAGCTAATACTGAAATAAACAGCTCCATGGAATGCAAATACCACTGAGAGATAGGAGAGGTGGCTGATGTTGAAAATTCTTACCAGAGGCTTGTAAAGGCAGGAGTAAATGAGTTACTAGGTCAATTAAAACATGACTATTATATCAGGCAAGAACCAAGGTGTAGATTGTGCAAAACAAGCCTGAGACACACTAATACATAGTTGCATGATGTAGGAGCATGTACTGAGAGGCACAACCAAGTGATAGGGATCAGGAACTGTAAACAGGAACATTAGGACTGCAAACCATGACCTCAGCTAAATGTCATTAAGAGTGATTGTAGAACTGTAAAAAGGAGGAAAAATCTGAGAACTTGGGCTGGAGTTCTTTGGCAGCTTCTACTTTTTTTTTAGATTGCCACAACACTCACTAAAGACTATTGGGTAGGAGTTACTGTATACTAGGGAGTAGACAAGGAGGTGGTGGGGATGATGCTTTGTCAATAGATAGATGGGAATTTATAGGAAGTTAGCCAGGAAGAAGGTGAAGCTTCAGGTGTGAGCTCCCAAAATCTGGCTTGAACTTTGGCTTGGACACTTCCAATCCAAATGAGAAGAGTCATGCAGAGTAATGGGGAAATACTCCTGTGGGACCTCCAGAATAACAAAATAAAAGAAAAGAACAAAGAACCAAACTTAGTAATTATAGATAAAGAGAAATACCAGTGGTGATAGATGTGGCAATCCCAAGTGAGAATATTAAAGGCACTACAAGTAATAGGAAAATGTGGAAGGTTAAAGCCAAAGTTGTTCCATTACAGAGAATAGCAATTTCTGTAGCTGTGACATCTAAGCTCTATGAAAGGGTCATCAACTGGTGGACCACGGTCTGGGTAGAGACCCAGAGAAGTATTTTAACAGAGTGATATAGGTATGTAAAAAAAATCCTGTAGCAGAGATGATAAATATATGTAGTTTTCTAAACACAAACCTACTCAGCTTTTGTAGCAGATCTTCTGTTGAGATCTTCTGATCTTCTATTCAATCTCATGCATTTGTGTAAATGATTTAGCTGAAGGTAGTCTCTCAGACCAGAGGAAGTTTTTACAGACTATCACAGATTTTTTGAAATTATTTACTCTCTCTTTTCTAATTAGAAACCTGAAAAAAAGTCACTACTCACCAGCGTTCATGATTAGAAGGTAACTGTTGTCATCAGTCAGTCATGTTAATTGGTTATTACAGACCTTTGTAAGCAAGTAAACTGATGTACCCTGACATTTTTTAAATTTTAATTGAATACCCTTGCTCTATGATGTGTCTTAGAAAAAATAAAGTTAAATATAATTAAATATAGAGCTCTAAGTGGTTGCTTAATTTGTCTATCTAGGAGACCTCTTGGAGTGCTGTTTTCCTTTTAGAGAGGGTTTCACTCTCACACACACACAAAAACACACACACAAACACTTCAGAAAGCTAAGAATCCTTAACTATGAAGAAAAAAAATCACTTAAGGAAGTCCTTTTCTCTAAGAGTGTTGTACATGCCATCAGTATGAAAAGTGCCATCAAGTCTCTTCTAAATGTTTTTTTTTTTTTTTTTTTTTAGTGGCATTGAGTCTTGAAAATATTTTAGCCAGCAGTACAACAGTAATATGCAGCATGAAATTCCTGTACCAAAATGTAAAAAGAGGACAACTGTTAACCAAAATGTGTGTTTGGCACCATTTTATGATAAACACCGCCAATTCTATTTCATTAAAAGAAAAAAAAAAAAGATTTAACAGGTTGAAAATCCATCTTAAATAAGTGATTAAAGAGCTAGCAGTTCTACCAGAATGGCTCATGTGAAGACAAAAAGCTTGTGGTGCATAAGGGGAGGCTATAATTGAAAAATAGAACTTGCGTTAAATGCAAGGGTTTGCCAAATGAAAGCATAAAGAGATCTTAGGAGAGGTTTGGATCTTTTCCCAGTCTCTAAATGCTCCCCTTTTTCATAGGGGGCCAAGTGCTTAGCTTTCTTTTTAGCATAGAAAGTGTGCTTGTGTGCATATTTGTGAGATTTTGCAATGATTTATTTAAAAAAAAAATCATTTATGACAAACTAATCATATTAGCCCAGGGACACTCCTTTATCAGGTCACACCGTGCTCAATCATCCAGCATTAGTTTTATCAGCATTAATGTTTTATGGTGTCCCTGTTGCCTTGAAATGTTTTTGATAAAATAGGAACAGTGGCTGGAGGCATGAATTAAGGTTGAACATGATTGAAAACAAAAACTTTGTGTAGTGTGAGGCAGACTTAAGTGACATATTGTTGGTGAGAGTGATAAGAAATTGGAGTGGACACTTCCAGTGCTGTTTAAATGCCAGTAGGCCACTCGTTATCAGACTGTGGTGCTTTTGGGAGGCAGTACGAAAGACAACCTCACCTTAACTCTAATTTCTGTTTTTACTGTTCTTTTGAAGCATCTCTTGTCCTTGTATCACATTCCTTCTCCTAGCTGTACAGAGCTGTGAGCTGAAAAATACTATTTGCATATATTACTTAAAAGTCAGGTTCAGAAAAACCTTAGCATACATGTGTTAAATTGTATGTCCAGCTTTTCGTCAGGAAATTGCAAGTTTGAAGCCTGATGAAGCAACAGCCATCCATGGCCAGAAGCCAGGGGAGAAAATTGGCTCTTTCCCCCCTGTCAGTCAATCACAGTGACACTGGCCAATTGTAGGCATTTGTGAGCTCTTGCATGCAGAATAGGGCAGACAGTGCTTTCGTCCGAGTATGCTATACAGCCCTGTGATGCAGCAAGAGCAGCAGTTTGAAAAGATGGAATTGGATGGCTTCGTGTCTGTCGGAGGAAGCGTGTGTTAGCCTTCACCCTCCCTGGTTGGTAGCTGTTGTGTGATACGAGACAGTTTGATGGAGGGTGGCAATTTAAAAAAGGTGACCAAATTAGATAGAAAATGGGGTCAAAAAAGTACAGTATGTTCAGCTTATATTTTCTTCAGACAGGCTAGCTAAGCTCGGCAAAGTACAAAAGTAGGCTAGCCCAAGAATGTTGTTTAAAAGTGGTTTCTGTTTCTTGGGTTACTGTCTCACAGGTTCTCTGTGTGTTTCCGCCTGGTTCTCTGGTTTCCTTTCAACTTCCAAAAACATGCTTTTAGGTGGATTGGCTGGTATAGATTGCTCCTGAATGTGATTGAGAGTGTGAATGTGTGTGCATAGTGTCCTGTGGTGGATTGGTATCCCATCCAGGGTGTATTCCCACCTCACACCCAGTGTTCCCAGGATAGACTCTGCGTCCCCTGTGACCTTGACCTGGATAAAGCGGTTACTGAAGATGAACGAATGTATGAATGAAGAGCAGTTCATGGCGGGGACTGATGAGGAGGACAGCTTGGTGAGATACTGGCACCTGTGTTGTGTAAATGGGTGGTGGCTCATTTTGGGCTTCTGATTGAAAGGTTATGAGTTTAAATCCCAGCACCACCTGCTGGTGGGTCCTTGAGCAAGGCCCTTAACCCTCAACTGCTCCGTTGTATCATGTCTCAATTGTACGTTGCATTTAGCCAAATGTAAATGTAAATGGTTTAGCTAAGCAGGCTAACATGGTACTTCCTCTGCAGGCTGACTCACATTAAATGTCTGCATGCAACTCTAGGCAAGTCATGTTGTGTCTTTTAGCCATGCACTTCATATGGTTCAAGTCAAGTGTCAAGTCAAGTGGAGTTTATTGTCATTTCAACCATATACAGCCAGTTAGTACATAGTGAAACGAAACAACGTTTCTCCAGGACCAAGGAACATTACTACATTAGACAAGCACGGAACAACACAGAACTACAAGGGACTACATAGATTTATACATAAAGTGCACAAGTGCAAACATGTGCAGACAGCACAAGACAGTACAATGACCACTGGGATAGACAATGGGTACAGTAAGTCCCCGTGCAGCGCTGACCAGTACACAGTTCTATTACAAAGTGAATCCAATGACAATAGTGCAAAGAGTACAATATAAGTTGCTGAAAAATAGTGTAAACATAAGAAGTAGCAGCCTATGTACATTATAATAAATATTGTAGCAGCATAATGTAATGTGCAAAAAAAAAAAACTGCTAAAGGTTGAGTTTAAGCCATGGGTAAGGCTATCAGCCGACAGGTCACATAGAGTTCCTGACACACTCCTACTGAAATGGCCTGTTCAAAATTAACTGCAGGAGGAATAATCGAAAAAATATTTGACTCTAGTGTAAATACTTTGTATTTTCATTGCAGGCATGTTAGCTGCTCCAGTGAGCTGTGAGATTATGCCACTCTTTCAGAAGGCCCTTTCATGTTCTTTCTCTCTTCTCCACATTTTAGTATTTTATCATAAAGTACAATTTTAGGGATTGGCATGACTAATCTACTTGGCTATCAGTCTTTTTCACTGTATTTTCATGTGTGTGTGTGTGTGTGTGTGTGTGTGTGTGTGTGGGTTGGGGGGATTGGGGACTGAACGCTAGCTGCAGTCTGCAGGTTAAAACACTTTGATTCTGTATATATTCTCTCCTTTTTAGCAACAGTGCCTTGGTGAAATTGTAGGCTAACAGTATATTTATCATTATTACTACAGCACAGAATGGAAATGTGCATGCTAATCCTCCCATAGTTCCCATATAAAACATTAATGCCCCATTGTGGAAAAGAGATTATGTTGAGAGAAAGATTTCACAATTTACAAAGTGAAAATCGCTGTTAGGCGTCTCTTGAGGTTAGCGACAGTCTAGTCTGTCTCCTGCAGTCTTATAGTTAGATGCAGAATGGATGAAGAGGGCTAATTATACATCACTGTGAGTGGTACGTCATCACGGCAGCCTGGGAAGGCTTCCAAAAGTGCTGTTCCTCCGCACACACACTCTTGACGTCATGGCCTGCTTGTAGTAAGCAATTTTCGAGCAGCAGGATATATTCACCATTGGGCCTTTGTTTGGAACTGAATTTCTTCTTGTCAGACACATCCTTTGGATGTTGTGGTGGTTTTTCTCATATACAGGCTTCTTATTTTTAGGAATTAAAAAAATAGAGTGGGGTATTTTCACTGTTTTCTCCTATCTATAGGATATAAATCTCACTTAGGACCAACTTGCTTATTTCTAAACAAATTGAGTACATTGCATGTAGGTTCATTGAAATGGTGTAATATAATTGTCCAAGCGATGCTGCATGATTGCAATCCAAATATAACAGGGTGCATTTCATAGAGCACAGAATGAATGTGGTACATTTGTGCTAATTAACATGGTCTTGCCTTTCTGGCAAGCTTTCTTTAAAAAATCCTATTCCTTTTCCTAGTCCTCTTTTCCTATTTGTGTATATATATATATATATATATATATATATATATATATATATATATATATATATATATATATATTCATACATGGCCAACTAGACTAACACTAGGTCTGCTAGGCAAATGAAAAAATGTGTAGAACTGTGTTCTAGTAAACAAAATTGTGGGATTGCTTACACTGAGTAAGACACATGCAATGCTGTGTGCAATTTTGGCCAAAATAAGACACCTCAGTTGGTAGCTGCCTTCTAATTGGGACAGTTCTTTTCTCAGAAAAATGAAAATGCTGCCCAAAAATACTGCCTACCTAGGAAGCTTCCTACAGACTGGAACACACAGCTAATCAAGGAGTACTACTGCCTGTGTCTCACAGTCACTGGATTTCTGACCAATCGAGCTTCTATGGAATGAAAAAATGCACAATCACTTGTCAAGCCAGCAGCAAACCTGCTAAACGTATACTGAGCAAATAAGTATGTAAGGCTGTCATTAAAACTAAATGATAATTATTTTGAAGAATATAAAATTTAAACAAAACCAAAAAAAAATTACAAATTAACTTACATTTATGCTGTAAGAAACATATTAAAGTTCAAGTTAGTGCTTTTTTCAAACTTTTAATGTTTAACAGCACTCGTACGCCAGAACCACATAGCTGCCGCACTAAAAATAAAGCAACCTACCGGAAATAATTGCATTATTCTAGTTTCTATTCTACTTTTTGGAAGAAGGCCACTTTGGCAGTTAATTACGATCATACGTTTGTACTATAGTGGAGTAATGTATTGAGTATTGAACAGTTTTCAGGCTGTTTTTTATTTATTTATTTTTAATCTAAAAGAGCATTTAGAATGAGTCATCAAAAAGGAAATCAAACAAGGAAAAGGAAATATGACCTTGTTGTTAAATATAAAGTTCTGGTAAACAGTATGCACTTAGCATGGCCTTCTCCCCCAGTGATTCACATAAATGCTGATATTATTAAAAGATGTTACTTTCAAGTGCTTCCTTATACTTTCTTTTATTTTCATGTTTTCCACTTTTATTGCAGAGCAGACATATTTTGTGGTCTTATGCTGCGTTCACACTGCGTGATTTTCAAAATCGTCGAATCATCGTGGTTTTCACACTGCACGACTATCTGGGGTTGCATTCACTCGCTGCTGTGTTCACATTGCACTATGGATCGGCGACAGGAGGTTACACACTGCATGACTTTACAATAGAAAGAATCGCCGACAACTCTGTCTGGTTCACAAACTACATTTCACAACCAAACGCACGCGAGAAGTGATAAGGAAATAACGCAAGATCACACGTGAGACTGGAAATGGTACCCCGCAAGAAGCTCGCGATCCAAATGGTCTGTGTGCTGATTTACAGCGAAAAGGCAAAAAAGAAAAAAAGATTATGGAGGAGGAAATGGTTGGGGAGACTTTTTCTTTCTCGACCCTGTTGTGGTACAGCTCAGAAGATCCATAGTGCAATGTGAACACAGCATCGACTGAATGCTACCCCAGATAGTCGTGCGGTGTGAAAACCACTATGATCCGACGACTTTGAAAATCGTGCAGTGTGAACTCGGCATAACACATTACCATTTGACATGCAAGCCTGATTGTGATTCAAACAGCGTAGCGCTAAAGGTGCGCTAGGTTAAATTGCATTGTTGCAGAACATGACATGCAGAGCATTCGAGTGAAGGTTGATACAGTGCTATGCAATGTATGCTGTGCTGGAACATTGCTTTTCAATGTGTAGAAGGTGCTGAAAATAAGTTGGATGTGAACATTTTTTTTCTTTGAGACTGGGTCTAAAAATATATATGCATACAGTATATGATATGTTATTTAATTAGATTAAGAGATAAGTTTAATAAGTTTAATAAGGACCAGTTAGCTAGAACCTTATGAAACTAAACAGTATTTAATCTAAGGCAATAATAAAGTTCTGTTTATGTTTGGATGTTGTGGTCATAAGTTTACATATTCCTTGCAGACCCTGCTAAATGTTAATAATTTAAAAAAATAAGAGTGATCACAAAAATTGCATTTAGTTTTTTATTTAGTACTGCCCTGAATAAGCTATTTCACACAGCAGATATTTACATATAGTCCAAAAGACAAAAAATTGACTGAATTTACACAAATGAACCCGTTCAAAAGTTTATATTTTGCAAATTCTGCAATGCGTATGTAAACTTATGACCACAACTGTAAATTTGAAGTAACTTTTGTTGAGCTGTAAATGTAAACCTCACTACTTTATAGTTTTGCTCGGTAGAATATCAAAAATTTGATGTCCTATATCTCAAACCAGCTCTTCACCCATGATTGAACCTTACTAAGGTCATGATTTGAGATATCTTTGAGTCCAAAAGATTGCCTTTTATCCATGATATCATAAAAAAAACTGCTCTTAAAGCAAATCACTGACGGTTTGGATAAGTTTCACTATAAAGAGGTGGTACAGAAAGTGTGCTAGTTCTGGGGAAGTAATTTATTAATATTGGCCAACAATATGAGCAAAATAAGTAGACAACTTCCTCATTATTGATTAGCACAAGAGCACTACCAGCAGATTGGACATGAAGTCACCAGACACTGAACAATTTGTAGCATCACCACTGACTGTCTGTCCTACTCACATAGGTTTCATCTCATATTGACACATCATAGATCAAAGACACACAGGACAAAAGCTGCTTCATGTAGAAGCTTGTTTGCTTTTCATGAAACTGCATTTTTAATGAAGAACCAGACCTTCCATGTTTCATGTGAGATTTTTGTTCATTTTTTCCCCCGCTTTGTGATCTTATCAACTATTGCTGTATCTGTGCTGTCACTTCTTTATTTAATTAAATTCAAATGATATTCCCTCTAGCTATGCTTATGTGCAGCCTGATAATATGTTCAAAATCTTACTGATAGCATATAATTAATGTCTGCACCTACACTGGAATAGTATAAACCCATTGAGCCCAATCGGAAAGAAATTCCTATCTAATTGAAGGTGGTCAAGATGGTTAATCTATTTAATAGTCCAGAATTTGTAATTATCAGCAATTAAATTTTTCCGTCGTCATGCACACAAAAATGTGCGCTGTGAGGAAAAAAAGTTCATGTTACACATTCAAAAAGATTGCAAAAGTAATTGTAAGATTATTTGGAGGGTGGGATGTGCATCCAGCTATCATTTCAAAGCACATGTGAGGCATGGATGCGTCTTCTCAAGTTATCTTTTAATACAGATATCTGGAGCATGTTTAGGTGAGACTAAAATAAATTAGGATTTGTTTAAACACGTGACGTGGTTGAATACTCGACTAACAGTATATACTATAGACTAACTTAGATACTTTCTACATTCTCTACATTCTACTGATTACTGTCAGTTTATTAAAACATTTGCTTCATCTATGTGAAATCTATTTAAGCACATGAGATGTAATGTGGTGTGTTCTAGACACTGACTACCATGATCTATTCGCACCCATGACTCCATAGCCCTTCAGCTAATATGAAGGGAATAAAACCCAATAAAAAAGGATCCTTAAACTTTACTAGTAAGGAATTGCCACTTTAATCTGTTGGCCCTTCTGAACAGACATAAGAAGTCTCACAACTCCTTGCTTTCCCATACATTCGTGGCTAATGCAGGCACCCCTATCTCAGACACACACACACACACACATACACACACATACACACACACACGCACACAGTGTATATTGTAATACAAGGACAGAAGGGATACAGCATGACCCAGTACATTTGTTATGGTAACCATTACACAGTGAAACTACTGTTTCTAACAGGGAAAACCCAAGTGACTGAATATGTAAGAGGGCAGAGCGATTCCAGCAAGAAGAAAGATTTTGGCTGTACTTGAAATGTGAACATGAAAAAGTGGGAAGTAGTGTGTTATGCATTCTAATATAAAAAAAAATCCTAGACTTTAGATTTTTTTTTTAAGGGTGTCTTCTCTACACAGCTTTCCTCACAATATCAGAAAAACAGCAAGATCAAAAACACAGTCCATGGATTGAACTGGTACTGCGCTAATGGTACTGCGCTATAGTGGGAAGAATACTTTCTGAAAAAAAATCCTTGTTCTAGTCCTTGTTTCATCAGGTGAACAATTACAAACTTATTTTTAACCTCGAGGCTAATTAAAACTAATTAAAAATATTCCCATGACTACTGTTCATTTTTGTTTGGAAAAACTTCAGACTCTTTTGGGTATATGAAACAGAATTATTATAGCCTGATAAGTAGAACTTAAAGTAGTGGTTCTCAACTGGTCTTGAGAATATGTATATGTGTGTGTGTGTGTGTGTGTGTGTGTGACTAGGTCCAGGTGTGTGCAATTAGTAATTAGTAGTAGAGTAACCATGACAGTAAGTGTGTAGACTGGGTGTTGTACTACTACTACTAATAATAATAATAATAAGGGATATAGAAATAAAAAAAACATATAACCATATAAAACATACTATAAGAAGAATATAAATAAAACATAAGAGACAAAGCTGATCTGCTATGTGGTAAAATATGGCTGTAATTATTTGCTGTAATCACACAAATCCAAGACTGTGTCAGTCCTATGAGCTCAGAATTTGTCAATGAAATTATTAAAAGAAGAAAGAAAACTGAGAACTGGAGGTGTTAACACTGCTGCCAAAAATACATTGGAAAAATGACTAAAAATAACTTTATTTTCCTTTTCAAAGAAATTCAACCACATTGCCTTTGTTACTACAGTCTTTATTTGATGGCTTTGGCATCAGATAAAGCAATTCCTTTCAAACTCCAGGTTCAGTTTGAAAGCTAACCTTCAATGTGTTGTTCTTGGTGTTCTTTGTGATAATGCATTTAATTGGATGCTGTGTTCTTTTTAATCAAGCCTCTCTGCTTGTAATGAAGTGTGCTCAGAGCTAAGTGGTAAACATCTCGAGCGCCTCTGTACATAGCCTGGTATATCAATGACTTTCATTGTCAGTGACCCATGAATGGACTTTTAATATGAACATATGTGCCTGCACTTTTACAGCTGTGCCTTTATTTATTTATTTACCCTCTCAATGTCACAGTTCTTGCAAATTGTAGCTGCAAGATTAGGAAGTGGACACTGGTGCCTGCTGGCTAAATAAGTCTGACAGTTAATTACTTCTTGATTGTTTTCTTTTTTCACAATTTTCAGATGACTTAATGATTGTCGTCTGGAGTGTTAGTCATGCTTTCAGCCTTCTTTTAAAATGTTTCTCATCTGTTCATGATGCTGACAAAATAGGGGCTGAAGCATGACGGATTTAGTGTGTGTAAAGTGTCTGCAGTTATTTTTAATTAGTTTGCTGATTATGATTAATAGATATTTAGAGAGAATTCATGCATCCATCTTTGCCATGATGTTAGGCAAAAAGGCTTTGGTGTAATTTGAATCAGAATCGTGCTTTATTGGCCACGTACACTAGGTTATACGATGAATTTGAGCTCTTGTGCTTATAGATGTTACACATTACAATAAATAATAAAGACAAGGACATGGACAACAATGGTAATACAGAATGTTTGCTCTGAGAAGAGGTGGATATTGTATACATTATTTACTCTTGGACTGTAAATAAAAAAGAAATTTGGAACAGAGGAGAATGTTGCACAGATAAATACTGCACAGAAAAGTTATTGCATCTTGTACACAAAGCACAATGCTGTCAGTGACACAGTCATCATCTTTGTGAGGCAATAAAGTGGTCATAAGTCTCATTGCATGTGGAAAGAATCATTTTCAGTGTCTGGTGGTTTTAGTACTCACTGATCTGAAACTCCTGCTGGAGGGAAGGAGTTCAAATCTGCAGTGGCCTGTGTACAAGGGATGATTTTTCTGCTTGCTTGCTTGCTTGTTTCTCTGGCTCTGTGTGGGAACATGCCACCAGGTTTCTTCCTATTAGCTTGAAAAATATATATTTCATCATGAACATTATGATCAAGGCTGTTTCTAGATATAAGCAGTTGCTTCAGGCACCTCATATCTTTTGTCATTAAGGGACTGTGAGCCCGTGGTTGGTTTTTCTGGCTTGTTTTTCTGGTAGTAAGATAGCTAATTCATTATTACATTCTTCTATGAAAAGAGTAGCCTGATGGTCGGTCGTATGTCACTGTCTGGTTGAATTGCACTTTGACTCCATCAGATTAATCATGTCCTGAATTTTTTTCAAAAGTGTTCTTCGGATGTTTTGTATGTCTGGGTGGACTGGCAATCATGAACCGTGAAGGTTGAGTCATGAATCATGGACTGTGAATCAGAATATTTCTTAAGGACATAATATTGATGACTTCCCTTCTAAAAAATTAAGGAAGCAGAAATTTTGGCATTTCCTGTATATATGTATTGTTTGACTGAGTTTACATTTACACTCTATTCTTTATCATGCTTAACGTAAAAAAAAAAGCATTATTTCATTTGTATTCTTACTTTTGTTATTCGTACACTGGATGGAACTATGATATTATTTAAGGCCCCAAAAAGTTCCGACACATCCCTGTTTATGATGTCCCCTTAATCATAATAAACCAGAAAGAATGAGAAGCTACACTGAGGACACTCGTCTTCTGGTTTTACTTCGCATATATACTTCAGTTTGATTCTAGGTTATCTTTCAAAGGATTCGGTCAGTGACATGAGCTAACAGCTTTTCTGACACATTCTTAAGGCTCTAATGCACTTCTGACTCTGCTTGCTTTCTTCCATCATTGCCACTTTTTTCCTCTTTTTCTGCATTCTGTTTGTTCTCAGGGTCAGTGAGCGGTGAGTTTGCTTATTCTGTAAGACCAAGGCAAACAGTTGTTACAGGTGTGTGTGTGTGTGTGTGTGTGTGTATGTGTGTGAAAAAGAAGGGGAGAGAGAGGCTCTGTGTGTGTGTGTGAGTGAGTGAGTGAATGAGTGAGTGAATATGCCTGCTGAGCTGTAGATGGGCAGGTATGGAGGAACTCTGGTGTTCGATTGGATTTCAGCTCAGTGCTATTCGTCCCCCGTTACATCATGACAGGACAGAGAACGCAGTGACTTAGGATGAGTGACAAAATCGGTGGATGACATTGAAGAAAAAGAGGGTG
This sequence comes from Pangasianodon hypophthalmus, assembly GCF_027358585.1. Classification (NCBI taxonomy): domain Eukaryota; kingdom Metazoa; phylum Chordata; class Actinopteri; order Siluriformes; family Pangasiidae; genus Pangasianodon; species Pangasianodon hypophthalmus. The sequence continues at coordinate 11,011,470 of NC_069732.1, read as the reverse complement.
AAGATTGCAGGCTTGGGATAGATGTGTTGAACAATTCTCTCTCTCTCTCTCTCTCTCTCTCTCTCTGTGTTTGTGTGTGTGTGTGTGTGTGTGTGTCACTGCACCTGTTCTGTGATTGGAGAGTGGCAAGCTCTCTTCTTGTAACTAGGAAGCCTCAACTGCCAGCTGCCTCTTCTCCATCAGTTATAATAGAGGGAGAATGACACAGTGACATAAGCTTACCTTTGTGTCACAAATCTACAACTCAGAAATAAACGGAGCTGTAGACTAACTGGACATTCCTATTCTTCATTTACCTAGCTTTTCAGCCAGCAGTATTTTTATCTCTTCTGTATTTTGGAACAAGGCACTAGTTTGTTAAGATGGAATCCAGATTTGCTACAAATAGACCTTTTTTTAAAATTCATTTTTAATTACAATTTCATCGTTTGTCCCCAGTTCTAAATCCTGAGCTCGGGTTACTGTCTGTGTCTGAGTTTTGCATGTTCTCTGAGTTTTCTGGTTTCATCCCACCTCCCAAAAACATGCCAGTAGGTGGATTAACTGCTCTAAGTTGCCCATGTCTGAATGAGTTTGTGAATGTCTGCTGTCCTATATAGGGTGTATTCCTGCCTCATGTGCAGTGTTCATGGGATAGGCTCCACCGGGTCCACCATTACTCTGACCAGGATAATATCATTACTGAAATTCAATGAATGATTTCACTTTGCGTCACAAAGAAAGTATCATACTGTACATACACACATACACAGGCAAATTGGAAAGAGGAAAGAGTAACCAAAACAGGACAAACATATAAGCAAGGAAATTTACAAATAACTGTGCAAAGGATCTCAGGCATTGACATAATGATAGATATTCAATAATTGATAGCAAGTGTAAATATCTTCAATATGGAGGAATTATCTAATATTTCTCATTGTCAGATTATAACAAATGAAATATATGTGGTGGTCTGGGAAAACCTGTTGGATGTAGCTGTGGTTGAATTCTGGAAAACAGCGAAAAAAATGAGGAAGCATTTTTTTTGTTGTTATTTAGGTAACTTTCTAACCCTGCCTTGGCTGTCTGCCTGCAAAGCTCATGTTTGTTAAGGATCATGTTGGGTTTAACAAACACAGCAGGAAAAATTGTCAGTCTGCCTAAAGATGTCTGAAACCTTGTTATCTAAGTGAGATTTCCTCACACAGTGAATCTTTGATCAAGTGTTTGGAAAGCAGTGCCACAGTAAAAACAGATATAAGCCTAATCAGTTTGGTTTGTGATCAGATACCGGCTGTCAAAATGTCAGCAATGCTCCTGCACCATCACATCATCAAAACAGAGAAGAGCACACACAAACTGTATAGTCAACGTTTTAAAATGTCTGAATAACCTCGAAGAAATTTCGCCAACAGAACTGTCTGAATTAATTAACGATTATTCTCCCGCTGAAGTTAGCATGAACAGAGATCAGGTGATTGAAGAGAGGAGGACGACTAGCAGTGTTGGTTTTCTATAAGTTAAGGTTATAATTTCCGTAAGATAAAGTTGTAGAAGTAGATGGATCTTTTGGTGGAATTGGAATGAAGTCTTCAAATGTATTTTTCTCCCTTTTCACTTGTGGGTTGTGATACATGTAAAAGAGAAACTTATTTCAGTTCAGGAAAGTTTTCAGATTTATATGAAATAGAAAACAAAATGTGACCGCATATAAGATTATTAAGCAAATTTCTGTCACTAAGACGTTTTTTATTGGCATATACTGTAATTGTGCTTCTTTCTAGAAATAAAAGCTTGAAATAAGCAAAATTATCTGCCAGTAGAATAATATGGTATTTTCACTTGCTGAGATGTCATTTTTGTGGTATAAATAATGGTTTAAAAATGCATGTCAGGGATCCCGGCGTCCCTGTGGATTTCAGATAAAGTCTATAAAGGACAGAAGCTGTGCATCTATATGAGGCTTTCATAATTCATGTAAAATGTAATCGCACAGATCGTACCGTGGCTTATTGGTTTGTATGTTTGCCTTCCATGGTTGGGGGTTTGATTCCTGCCTCCGCCCTGTGTATGCAGAGTTTGCATGTGTGTGCGGAGTTTCTCCCCATGCTTTGGAGGTTTCCTCTGAGCACTCAGTTTCCTCCTCTAGTCCAAAGACATGCATTGTAGGCTGATTGGCATCTCTAAATTGTCTGCAGTGTGTGAATTGGTGTGTGATTGTGCCATGTGATGAGTTGGAGCCCTGTCCAGGGGGTCCCCTGCCTTGTGCCCAGAGTCTCCTGGGATAGGCTTCAGGCTCCCCATGACCCTATGTAGGATAAGTGGTACAGAAAACAGATGGATGTAATAGCATGTGAGATGAACATGTTCTTCCTTATTTATATTTATTATTTATTCATTTCAACAGAGGTAGCTAAGCTGCTTGGGGTTAAGAGCCTTTAAGAGAACTTTAACTGGTGAGATAACACAGCCCCTGCTGCTATATGTATGAGATTTTTTTTTTTTCTTAATGTGAAGTAGCTTCAGCACTTCAGAATGCTGATACCTGGAGAAACATTGTGTGACTTAATCTTTCTCGCCACTGCATATATCCCAGTGGGTAAACATTTCTCTATTGCAATTATGCAAATGTATTGTGGTATTTCATTTAATTACCCAAGGAGGCTGGGGCTCAAAATATTGATTTAGTATAGTATACGATTTCAAACCTCAAAGGTGTACATGTTGACGCAGTAACACCTGCATCAATATCAATATTTTATATCAGAAGTGCTTTTACAGACTTTTTCTTACCTGCTATGAAGCTCGATTAACAGGGTATAATGAGGTTCTGTCAATACACTGACCTCTTTGAGAAGGTGGTGTGATTGTTGCGCTCAATATACAGAATTCAAAATGCTAATTTAATAATGCTGTTGAATGTTGTTGCAGAAATTATCATGTAAATATGCTGTGAGCAGCTGAAATCTACATTTGACAAGTTAGCTTATGTGTTTGGTGCTAATTGTGATAACGTCCTTGCATTGTCATAGTGAAAGGACGAAAATAAAGGTAAGATCATGTTATTGGCCCACTGGGATGTGGCAGAAATATTCTTTATTTTCATTATCTTTGCTGAAGTGTGGTGTTATTGTAAAAAGGGATGGAGTTAATTCACTTCAGTAAAGCATGGTTATGCATGCTGCTTGTGTGTATCTCAAGCAGAAGGATAGTTATAGCATTTTAAAATCTGATTACCCCCAAAAGAAAGAAGGCAGAAATTTACAGTTAAATATTTTATTCCAACTGTGGGGCAGGATCATCACACACATTTTAACAGTGATTACAAAATGAATTAATTAGGTTAATGTCCAGTTCATTATGGCAGGTAGATATCCAACAACTTGATCAAAGACTGACAGTCCTTGTTCCTAAGTTCCTTGCCTAATTGGATCTTTGCAAAAAAGCCTAGGCTGAAGTGTTAAAAAATAGCCAAATATACTGTATACTGTATATAATGTTAACTTTTAACATTATATTGATTCTTTATGAGCTGTGTCCAGCCTCGATTGAGCTGTTTGTACATATTATTTATTGATAATACAGTTATCAATAAAAAAAAAACGAATAAAAAGAGACAGGAATTTTTTCAGGAAAAAAGCATTTTGAGCTTGGGCTGAGATTTATATTCTTAAGAGGTGGACATAAAAACACGATTTTGGACCAATGTCGGTAGAAAACAATGCTGTTCTAGCAAATTATGAATGCCACACCCTCTGTTAGTCTCCATTCAAGTCAGCAGATGCACATGTTCACTTCTGGCAACTGCGTGAGAACATTAAGAATGTGGCTCATGTGCAACCAAATTAGTAACATAGCTACATGATATCATGTTTATTCTTGCACAAAAAAACAGTGTGTATATAGAGCTGATATTTAATTCTGTATAACATCCATTAAAGCTATTTTCTCAATCAGTAAGGATCTCCATAAGTCTATTACATGTAGCTGTAGTGACTAGCCTGTGCAATACACACTGTGCTTTCAATAATATGTGGTAGTGTTGGGAAATTTCTTGTCCTATATCATTATCTAACATGGCACCACTTGTTGTGCACCCTTGTAAGAGTGACAGAATGCCACGTTGACCTGCCTGCCTGCTGCCGAATGTGGGAGAGGGTGGACTGAGCTTTGTTTGGCTTGTATTATTGGATAAGTGGAGAGGTGCATGTTCTGTACATTTAGAGTAATAGAGGTACGTCTCTTCTGTGTCTGTATGGAGAGGTCTGTCTGCGCACTGCCCATGTGGGAGGCTGGATTGACAGTGTGTTGGATGTGTTGTGATTCTTCCAGCACTGTCATTAGCCATGGTAATAGAGAGCTGCCATTCTCTACCTTAATCCCAGGTTGCTGCAAATAGACTGAAAGCCCTTCGCTAAAGCTATGTACCACATAACATTGTCCTCCTGCATGTGCTTTTTTCTTTCTTATGTCAGAGGTAGCAGTATATAGTCATTCTTCAGGAAAAGGGCCTATTTGGTGGTACGTATTTTTTGCTCGTGCTCTGATCTCTTGTTCTCTTCTCTTTTTACTATTAAAGTCCCATGAAAAGGCTTGAGAGCTGTGAATTGGTTCTGTATGTTGCCGTATTTACTTTCAAAACAGGAAGTCATTGTGGCTGCATGTTGAAATGCGTGACTGATTTACACAATATTCAGTAGCGTTTGAGATATGCCACACCCCTGCTGAATCTAAACAAATGTAACGGGAATTTAGCGAACTTGCAGCAAACAGCAAAGAGTTTAACGAGAGCCTTTTTTTCAACTGTGGAGGATTTCTCACTGTCGCCTTCACCCACACCTGTCCATTTTAATGAGGATGATATCCTAACAAGATGGTATTTTTTTGGAAGTATTTTGTAGTAATTATGTAATTATGCAGTATTTATGCAGTACATATTAGGGCTGAGGTTGACCGTCAGCAGTGCCGATGGTGACGTAGAGCCTCGCATCATCACAATGAGGCATCTGACGCTTCGGAATGGTGCATAAAATGATATTACTCACTGTTGGGAAAAAGCCAGGCAGTGTATAAAGACAGAATCACATTCTTTGTCTTAGACATTCCAGCATTGAACAGCCCCAAGTTAGTGAAACCTCAGAAAAAGTGCCTGTCACGTAACCGCCAACGTGCACAAATTCCATCCTCTTGAACAATTTTTTTCTCAACCAAGCGATGGTTGGAAAAGGGAATAGCCTGCAGGAAGATGCAAAGCCAAAAATGCACTAATGAACCATTTTTGTTGCTGATGAGCTGCTACTGTAGAGCAAGATCCACCTACAGTAGGCAGGTATTTCTTTACAGGACGGACATATACATTTTAGAGAGCATTTAATTGTATGAACATAAGACTAGTACGGGATGAGTCAGCAAACATTTTTTAAAGCTTTTCTCATGGAAGTGATAAACTATAAAATTAAAAGGAAAATATCTCCAGAAACACTATTGTTTTGGTGTCCAGAACACTAAAGGACAGGTACAAAAAACTCTGAAACACCCATTTTAATTTCAGGGGAACTTTAAGCTATTGTGCGTTCCTGTTTTTTACCATTTTGTGTTCACTTTTAAGGAAGCTCACAGACTCAGCAGGCCTTTTTGTCTCCTCATTAGATGTGGTTGTTATCATTGTCTCTCAGGTCTGTATCACAGATCAGGATTAGCTGTGCTGTATGGTGACTTAGTCTCTTCTACCATGCCAGCAAACTCTGTTTTGTGTGGATTAGAGCAGTGTTGTGTCTGGATTAGCCCAGCACTCTGCTGCTGTAGGTGAGGTGGCATCTGAACCTCCGCTGCACTACTAAGCGCTGAATGAAATGAGCACTGAATTGGCTTTGTTCTCATTGCTTCTGAGAAATCAGGCTTTAAATGCCCGATATGTAGTGCTTTCACACCCAAAACCCAGGACATTACCAGTATTCCTTTACCAATAATGTTTCATTTGATTAACAATTTCATCTTTGGAATGAGTTACTTAAAGTGGTATTTTTTCCATTTCAATGAATCGTTCAAACTTCCTTCATTGACATTATTTTTGACATTTCTTTTTTATTACATTGTTCCACTGTACAATCCCCCTTCCTGATTAATCACCATTAAAATACAAATACACAAAATACACATGAAAGGGAAATTTACACACTTTATATACATTTATATACAGTACACTTGAGACTCGGGGCATGGCTTACGGTTGAGTTGATGTCATTTCCACATGTGGAAACCTCACCTCACTTCTTATTGAGGTTTGAGAAAAAAAAGAAGAAAAAAAAAACTTTTATGAGTGTAAATTGAATGTGTTTGCCACATGCATAGCAAAAAGTAAGTTTCTATCAGTTCTATCCAAACTGGATTTTGTCATATAAGCAAAGAGTGTATCATTGCTGCCAGATGAAAAACAGGCATCTCCACTTTTCACATTTTCACTTGTTTTTCTATATATTAAATGTCAGCCAGCAAAACCTGCCATCTACACTTAGCAAGTGATATCTAAATGACCAGTGGAATGATGTTAAATAACACATTTTACTTAACAATTTGTCCATTGGCTGGCAGAATTGTACCCTCAATTCTTGTCCCCCCTAAAAACTAGAATTTTTTGGAGATATGCATATTTTATGGGACAGCAGTGATATGCATAAATGATCTTAATCATATGAGGAATGTTGCAGCAGTCTGAGAGGTCCAGGATGGTTGTAGACTGAAAGAATGAGTGCATAGACTAAGGAAGAGGAAATGTGAGCAGTGTGCCACTCAGAGATCTGCAGCTGGTGAAGAAGTGGCAGGAGAAGCATGGATCAGGCAGAGACTGTTTGAGCATGGGGCTGCTGTGCTTTTCTGTTGAAGCTGAGTGCAGCAGGAGGGGGATTTACAGGGATGAAGATCAGAGCTCTTTTGCTTTCTGTGCTCCCGTGCTGATCCTACACCTGCCCCTGCCTGCTGTGTTTGTTTTCTGCAGGGAAAAAAATACAACCACACAGATACACCCACAGATATATATGAAATCTAGATGCTGGTATGGGTTAAGATTGACACATCCTCAAATTCCTTCTCCAAAATGCTGGGCCAACATTCAAAAAAATTCTTCAAAAGCTCTGTCTCCTTCGAGTTGAGTTGAAGAATACATCACCGGTGATATGTGTGTTCAATTGCAGTTGAATTGAAGATTACGGTCCCTCTGATATGCGCTACATTGAAGATTTCATTACACATGATTTGTGAAAAGTAATAAACATGTAATAAAGCTAATTTTGTAAAAAAACAAACAAAAAAAAAAAAAAAAAAAAAAAAACGTTCAGCATAACATGATTTACAACCAATTTTATCAAAGTGGACATTGGCTTATGAACAATTCTTGCACCTTGCTATTGCAGCATCTAGAATTCCTAGATTTATGGCTACACCAGTATCTGTGTATATGTGACTCAGAAGAGCAAGAAAGCTTCCATCCAATATGCCAAGAATCATCAATCTGAGAGAGAAAGCAAGTAAAAAAGAAAACACGAAGTAGCTCATTCAAATAAACATCATTAATTCATAAGCAGGAAACGTGTGTGTGTGTGTGTGTATTAGAAAACAAAAGACACGCATCCTCGAGTGACCCCTGATCCTGCTGAGATGCTGTCAGTAGGGACATTGGCAGCTCTGACAATCTGCCATTTTTATTCCTGCATGCACTGTTCCAGCTAATCGCTACACCGCCTGGAATAGCAGTGGAAGGCAATCACGTGGCGTTAAGCAACTGAATTCGGATGACAAGTCTGCCACATTAGCCAAACATACTGACGGCCCACTCTCTAAGACGTCTGTCCGTGAAAGGCCCATGCTGCCTTCCCTGGCCACAGTCCATTTCTTCCCGGAGCATGTTCCCCTCCTGAGGCACAGGTTAGCTCTGCTGTCCAAGCTAGATAGACAGCGTGGCCTTTCTACAGCATGCTAGCTGAATATCCCTGTAACGCTATTGCTACTAAATGCACAGCACAAGAGTAGCGGGTCATAGGCCTAATTGATATAAATCAGCCTTTACACTGGTGCTGATGGCTTGAGAAAATCTCTACCTTAACAGTGTGATACCATTCATCACACGGTAAGATCGATCGGCCCTCATTTTCTCTCCAATAGTCAGCGCATAAGAGTCTGTAGCATAGACATAAAGCAAAAGAACAGCAATTAAGACCATTTTCAGGGCTTGAGTTTGGTACGTTTAAAATTGCAGAGTTTAGTCAATGCATCTTGTCATTCTGTGTACTTGTAGATCACGTTGGATGTTTACTTACTTTAGTTAGACACTGATGTGACATTAATCAGGCAGATTAGGGCTTTGTTTACCAAACATCCCTCTGAGGTTCTTGAGTTTGGGTAGCTGCTCAATCAGCGTTTGTCTTTATTTTGTATGCCTCAATGCTAATTGATTTAACTCCACTCTATAGCCCCAGTCTCACACAAATAACCACAGACTATGAATAAAAATCCATGTGTTGTAGGATTAGGATGAATCTTTAAGCATGAATCCTTTGACACTATCATGAGTAAAGCCTGGCTACAAGGGTGGGAAGTAACAAAGTACAAAATTTCTGTATTTGCGTTAACTATTTATACTTTACCTGTTTTTCTTTCACCTAATACTTTTGATTTTTTACTTACTACATTTCAGAAGAAAAATCTCTACATTCAACTCTACTTTCACTTCATTTTCAAACACTACATCACTACTTTTCTCATATTTAATCAGCCAACTTAAAAGATTCAATATGGATTCCTAAGAAAACAGCTTTGACAGCTTCAGAGATCTCATACCATCACTGTAATCTATCTGTTGCTATGAATTCAGTTACAGCAGTTTGTATTGTTACATCAAGCTATTAGCATTCAACTAGTTTGTCAGAGTTATTATCATGCTAGCTAACATTTTAGAGAAATTTGGGAATAAAGCTGTTAGTTAACCTTAGCAAATGTTTTTCTTGGCTCCTTGGTGAAGTAATTTAGAGGCACTGAAATTACCCTCAGTAACTAAACACAGTGTGTTATTTGAGGCTTTTGTGAATTGTCTTTATACTTTTACTTTTATACTTTGAGTAAATTTAAGAATTTGTACTTGTTGTATTTCAACTATTACCAGAGTATTTACCACCTTTGCTGGATTGAGCTTGGTCTATAGTGCTTTTCAGAAACTCCCAGTGTGAACGTCTAAAAGTATAGAACCTTTTTCAGAACAGTAGGAGCTTCTTAGTGATTTTCACACTGTCTAGCAAGGAGGGCAGGCTAGTAAACAGAGTGCACTTTGACAGAGATGAAGTCGGATGTTGCAGTTTCTAGTGTCACCTGATCTGAGTACTCTATTGAATAGCATCCTCCTTTACAGGTTTGCCAAGACACTTAAAAAACAGTTAAAATAGTTCAGCCATCCTTCAAACAAGTGTAGCTTAAAAAAGCTTCCCTCCAGCACCCTACAGCGTTCTTTGATTTGTTAGTCTTAGAGGTTCTATGGAAAACCCTACAGCATAAGGCTTTCTTTTCAGGTACAGGAACCCGTTTAGAAAGCTAGACCTTTTAAGTTATCCAAAGGATGACTGAAAACACTTTTTCTAAGAATATAGCTGCACTGCAAGATACATTGCAAAACTAGCTTAATGGTACTGAAGCTAAAAATGGAGTTGTCCTTCAAATTGATTCCATTAAAATTCTGCACTTGAAAAGAATATCTCTTTAACTATCCAACAAGAAATGCATAACTTGATGGGGAAGTTCTTCTTCCTCATTCACCTCGTTCACCCTTCCTCATACAATACTACTTCTCTGAATAGAAATTCCTAACTTCCAAAGCCTTCAGAAGTCTGGATAAATGTCTCAACACTGGCTGTATGCTTTTGGTCAATATGAATAAGAGCTTTTTTTCCAAGGGAAAAAAGATTACTGCGCTGTAGTTTTTTTGTAATCTGAGCATGTTTGGCCACTATGCAGCGATTCTGCAGTTCCAAGTGTTAAATGACTGAGCTCCAGATGTTTGAACATCTGATTTGCATATCACTGTCTGCATATGTGAGAGAGAAATGAACACATGGCTTTGGGGATTGGAATTGTATAGACATTTGTGGAATATGTTTAGGTTTTATTATTCATGAGTAGATCTCATAGTACATCAGGTGCTTCCTCTCGGCTCAGTGTTCTAATTTAGTTATGACACTGGGACTTTAGGATGATCCTTGAAATCTGGTAGGGAAGCTGGAGGATAAGATTGAGGTGTTTAGCTCAGTGGAACACAATAGATAACATCAGTGTTGTGTATACTTTGTTTTTTGCTTCCTCCTTTTGGGCAATACAATGGGACTAGAAGCAGGAGGAGATTGCAGCAGCTGCAGGGGTCAGATGTGTGGAAGAAAAATGTCCCTGCTGTGTTCTCTCCACAGGTGCACGCATGACCTTTGTAGGTTTGTTATCCACTCCTGCTGCAATGCATTATCTTGTTGAAAGAGTTATGGTTGTAGGTGTAGGTAAATCGGACCAGCATAAAATATCAGCATAGAATTGGCAAGGAAATGGAATATTACTACAAATCTTCACAGATTTCCTATTTCTTTGCAGATCCTCCAGTTCACAGTCATGGGGCTTTTTTCTGTGCAAAGCACAATCTTTTTCAAAAGAATTTCATTAACTTGTTTTTCCTGACCAGAAGGCCCCAAGCCTTTTTCTGCCTCCCCATTTCTCATTTTGCTATTTCTGATATTCTATTCAATAACTTGGCTTCTAACCTTATCTGCCCCACTTTCCATTTAAGATTCATCTCATGCATGACAGCCGTTGTGTGCAATTTAGGAGCCACTAACTCTGATTTGGGCTTTGAACCCTGTTAGGCACGGACTGATTTCACACTGCCACACAGGGTAGCTTACTGTTCCTGCTCCCTGGGGATCTTTGCGGACACACACGCACGCACACGCCCACACACATGCAAGCACACACACACACACACACACACACACACACACACACACACACACACACAGAGTTTATATGACATCACTGGAAGATTTTTGAAAGCAGTGATTTGAAAGTATCACTTCAGAACTATAATTAAAGTTGTTTCAGTTTTGGCCACTAGAGCAATAGAAAGTGGTGATATAGTGGATGGAGATTGACTGATCATTCCTTTGAAAATCTAAAGAACCTAGCATGATACATTATAATCAGTGGAAACCCATCATATGTCACAGCAGTCAATGAATTCTGTCAAACAGTCAAAAATGATTTTTGAATAAATTTGACTTCTGGATTTTAACATACACTCACTGAGCATTTTCTTAGGAACACCTGTACACCTAAACATTCATGTAATTATCTAGTCAACCAAACATGTGGCAGCAGTGCAATGCATAAAATCATGCAGAAACAGGCCGGCAGCTTCGGGTAATGTTCACATCATCTATCAGAATGGGAGAAAGATGCGATTTCAGTGATTTTGACCATGGCATGATTGTTGGTGCCAGACGGGCTGGTTTGAGTATTTCTATAACTGCTGATCTGCTGTTATTTTCATGCACAACAGTCTCTAGTGTTTACTCAGAATGGTGCAATAAAGAAAAAACATCCAGTGAGCAGCAGTTCTGTGGACGAAAATGAGAGAGGTAAACAGAGAATGGCCAGACTGGTTCGAGCTGACAGAAAGGCTACAGTAACTCAGATAACCACAATTGTGATGAGCAGAAAAGCATCTCAGAATGCACAACACGTCATACCTTGAGGCAGATGGGCTACAACAGCAGAAGACCACATCAGGTTCCACTTCTATCAGCAAATAATAGAAATCAGTAACAGAAAGCTGAGGCTGCAGTGGGCACAGGCTCACCAAAAGTGGACAGGTGAAGACTGGAAAAATGTAGCCTGTTCTGATGAATCTTGATTTCTGCTGAGGCACTCAGATTGTAGGGTCAGAATTTGGCCCATGGACGCGACTGCCTTGTGTCAACAGTCCATGCTGGTGGAGGTGGTATAATGGTGTTTGGAATTTTTTTTTTTTGGCACACTTTGTGCCCATTAATACCAATCAATCATCGCTTGAATGCAATAGCCTCTTTGAGTATTGTTGCTGACTGTGTGCATCCCTTCATGGCCACAATTTACCCATCTTCTCATGTCTAGGTCCAGCATGATTGTGCACCATGTCAGAAAGCAAAAGTCTTCTCAAACTGGTTTCATGAGCATGACAGTGAGTTCAGGGTTCTTCAATGGCCTTCTCTGTCACTGGATCCGAATCCAATAGAACACCTTTGCGATATGGTAGAACAGGAGATTCGCAGTATGAAAGTGCACCTGAAAAATCTGCAGGAATTGCGTGATGCAGTCAGGTCAACATGGACCAGAATCTCAAAGGGATGTTTCCAACATCTTGTGGAATCCATGCCACGAAGAATTGAGGCTATTTTGAGAGCAAAGCGAGGCCCTACCTAGTATTACTTTAGTGTTCCTAATACAGTGCTTAGTGAGTGTATGTTTCACCATCATATGAACATGAAGAAATATTTTTATTTACTTTCTAGCCTTTTTTTTCTACAGAGATCATGCTAGGTGAATACGTATGAACCCTAAAGACTGAGACCTACCGGCTGTAGATGAAGTTTATTCTTAGTTGTTCTCTCACTTTCACTTCCAGGTCTAAATGTTTTTAGAAACTACATAAATGTGGAGTGGCATTTAGATGAAAAATAATTATTCTCTAGCCCAGCTGAACAGAAATCTTAAAATGTACATACACGGTGCAAAAGGTGATCTGTGTGGGCCTTGTTCTTTAAAGATGATACTGTAGGCGATTTGAGTCAGCTTGTGAGTATGCTAACTCTCTAAAAGGCTCGACACATGGCAAAGTTTCAATCTGAGATCTGCAACCTGTAAGCATCATAAGATGGTCTCCAACCTGATGTGAGTTCCTTTAAAGTGTGAAATGGCACAAGCTGAAGGGGCTCACACCACACACACTCACAACTACACACACCCACAGGACTCCCTTCACCTCCACACTCCATTCCACACACTCCTCACATGGTTTTTCTAGCTCATCCTCTCATCCAGCAGGTTCCCAGGTGGGCCCGGGTCTGTTTCCCTGGCAACCAGGCGGGCAGCAGAGAGGAAAGGAGCACAGATCAGCTCTCTATGTTTATATGTTTAGGTCTTTCACACCATGTCAGAGATTAAATCAGGTAATTCTGTGTCTTCTGAGATCCAAGGTCTGTTTATTTTGCTGAAGATGCTTGCCTTTTGTGGAATTTTGCTGGATGTGCAGTGGTGTTTTTCAGAAGCAAAAGTAAACAGAGAATTTAATAAACCTCTCATACCTGGGTGCTTGTTAACTCCCTAAAGCCACAAGTGGAGAAATGGTGTTGAAAACCAGGCTTGTTCAGAGGTCGTCTGTGGATCTAAAGTGGCGTGGGTAACCTTAAGGAACTCATATAGTGGCTGTGTCCTTCTCCTGTCATTTCTTTGCTTGTTTCTTTCTTCCATTCAAGCAGAGGATAATTAATGTAACATGACTTTTGCCTCAGAGGATTAAAGAAACGGTTTGTAATTGTAGAGCCATTGGCCTCCAAAATGAAATTGCAATAATAAACAACAAAAAGCCGCCTCCTTTGGGTTTCCTTTGGCAGAGCAGCTGGTATAGAAGTATTTTCCGGACAAATTGCCTTTGCAGTTGCGTTTTCTGTTTATGGACGAATAGATTGTAATATAATTCAAATGCTAATGCAAATCACGTAATACTGTTTGCATTTTCGTTTACACGAATGTACAATGTCTGTCAAATTTCAAACGGAAAAGCAAATTCCATTTGCAAATGCATTTCCCATGTCTTATGAGATATGACCATGTCATTTTGAAATAGCAATAGCAATTACTCCATTTGCTACTTCACTTCCTTGGCATCACATATGCAGCCTCTTTCAAATGGAATCGCAATTCCCTTTGCATTTGCATTTCCGATTCCTTGCACAGAAACCTGTCAATCAGTGTTGGGGGTGGGAGTATACTGTATACTGTATAATGTTTAATAGTTGCAAATAAGCGAAAGTGTATAATGTTCGTGTTTCTTGAATAATAAAAAAAGGGGATCTGGTTCTTTTGGCTCCCGGATGGCTCTTCATTTAGTACCATTTCTGGCTTTTATAATTCAGACAAATTTAGCAATGTTTTGACTTATGATTGGGATGCGTGCACATATATCACTTGAAGTATTCAGTGTAATTATACTAAACCTTATAATTTCCAGAATACCATAATTTTACATTATGTTTGGTATAAAATTATATATTATATTAAAATTATATTATAAATAATATAAAAACATCACACGCTATAACACGTGTATTGAACGTTTTATTTATATTGAACCAGCCAAAACACAATCCATTCTAAACAAATCACACTCAAAATGGAACATGTTGTGCCGTACAACAAATTAAAAAAAAACTACAATGTTCAAATTTGGATGCACAATTCTAATATGCTTGTGAAGTTTGTTAGTAGACCCTGCTCGATAGGATATTTTTATCTTACAAATTCTACATTCTGCCTTTATTTTGTCTATGTTATTAAAATGCATCCAAATGCTACTTCGTTTGCGACTGTCACTCATCTTGTTTTCTGAAATTAAGGATGAATTGAAGCGAAGCATCGGCATAGTCGTCTGCACGTTTTCTTTCTTTTCTTGGACGTCAACTGTGACTGACGTCACTTCCAAATACAAACACACCCATACTACACTCCCACCCCCAACACTGATTGACAGGTTTCTGTGCAAGGAATCGGAAATGCAAGTGCAAAGGGAATTGTGATTCCATTTGAGTTTTGGTAGGCTGCATACGTGACGCAAAGGAAGTGAAATAGCAGACGGGGTAATTGCTATTGCTATTTCAGTATGACAGGGTCATAACTCATAAGACATGGGAAATGCAATTGCAAATGGACATTGCGTTTCTGTTGAAATTTGGCAGACATTGTACGTTCGTGTAAACGAAAATGCAAACAGCAATACGCGATTTGCATTTGTATTTGAATTGTGTCACAATTTATGCGTCCACAAATAGGAAAAGCAATCGCAAACGTAATTTGTAATTGCTTTTGAAATTTGTCCGGAAAATGCTTCCATAATCTGGGGGAAAGGACGCATTTCTGTAAAGAGAAACCTGGAATATATAAAATAGCAACTTCCATTGAATTCCAGCATTGTATTAACAGGGTTCCATGGTATGTTTAAAATGATATGATTAATTCAGTTCTGGAAATGTTTTTAATAAGTTCGGACACCACAGTACCACAACCATCACAGCTTCAGGGTCTACTGTTCGATCTTGAAGTTGAGATGCTGTCTGTGCCGAGTTTTTCAAAGTCTCCCCGTATGCATGGTGGTATCCTGCTTCCTCCCACTTCCAAAAAAAAATTACCTATGGCTGGATTGGCTGGTAACACGTCCTATAAAGCACATAGTCATAAATCATTATAACTGTGCTTATAATTCGTTGTACATTAGCAATGATTCCTAGTAAGTGTTTTTATAAACTCCAAAGAAGTTAATACCACATAAAGCTTTAATAATGTGCTTTAAAGAATTCCTTAAAACTTGTGATGATCATGTTGTAACATAAGTGTCACTATTCACTATAATACCATGTGCTGTGCTGCAAAACCTTCATAACTGACAATGACCTGTGAATAATTATTAAGCAACTGTAATATGTAACAAATATAAAAAGAGTGGGAGGAAATCTACATGGACATGGGGAGAACATGAATAGAAATGCCACACAGACAGTCATCCAAGCTCAGGACTGTGAGGCAGCAACACTCCATGCTGCATCACCGTGCCACCCTGTTACCACCAACTGGCTTATCTTTGGTGTGTTCCAGCCTTATGCCCAGTGTGCACCCACCTACTGTGTGACCCTGTTGTTGAGTGAATGTATAAGAAGATAAATAGCATTAAGATTGTTAACAGTTAAGTACTAGTGAAAGCTGTTGTCTTGAATCCATTCCAGTTAAGAGAGTATGAGAAACCCACCCTCCTTCATGGGATCTTCCGAGAGGTTAAACTGATAGTAGATGATATATATGAACAGAATGCACTAATGTTGGCTTCTCATATGGCTCTGAGTTTTTCCATTATTTCTTCCTATTTTCCCAGGGTATTATGAGCCTGTCTGCTTTCTCAGCTTCTGCATAATCAGTTAGATGGGAAGCTAAAATCTAATATTCATCAGTAGCTC
Source organism: Pangasianodon hypophthalmus (assembly GCF_027358585.1). Taxonomy (NCBI): domain Eukaryota; kingdom Metazoa; phylum Chordata; class Actinopteri; order Siluriformes; family Pangasiidae; genus Pangasianodon; species Pangasianodon hypophthalmus. The sequence goes on along the minus strand of NC_069732.1, from coordinate 10,995,208 downwards.
AACAATGAAACTATTAGGGTTGAGCGATGCTTTATATCATGAGTTCTCATCGATAGTGTAATAAGAATGAAATGGAGCAAACTATTACACACACTTAAAGGCAGACAGGCAACCGCTTGCATGATTTCAAAAAGGGGCAGTGTTTCAAGTCTGTAATTCCAGTTCTGTCATTTGTCCTTTATTTTGTCGTTTGTTTTGTGACTGGACAATGTGGGCTTAGTATATCTAATTGTAGTTTCTTCTCCGAAGGCAATTTTGGGGGAAAAAAGGATGATAGAGAAAATAATCCACCTCGTTCAAGTTCATTATAAACACAAGTTTGTTTCACATGTGCCTTCTGAGTCACTGATGGTAACAGATGTGTCAGCAACCTGGGCTGAAAAACATCAGCGCAAATGATCACCTAAGATGACTGTCGCTGTATGAATCTACATGTTTCTCTTGTCTCTACGTCTGAGCATTTCTAACAGAGCAAGTCTTCGTACTTGCTCAGCAGCAGCAGCAGCAGCGTAGCAGATCTAGTCCGCCAAGACCAAACCTACTTACACTTCATTTCCATCATAAAAGTTGTTAAATTCATTCCGAGAGTTGTCATGACCGAATTGCCTTTTTATCTTTGAAAGATGTGGGGCTTAGCCTTGCTAGCACGTTTATACCAGCCGCCCCTGTATATGCTACAGCTCCGGAACAACCAGTGGAAGGACGTTCAGTATATGATCATTTACACGCTTTCTCAGTTAGTTTTTTCTTGAAGGAGTACTTGAGCGAATGCATGTTTAAAGGATATCTGAGGAATTTAGAGTGCGTAAGCAGCATGGTGTAGTCATAAAAGAAGTGCTATAAGTACAGTATTGCTAATTGACTTCGGTTTTCACCTGTCTCTAATCGTTATTAGTTCTACACACTGCTTCCCATGCGTGAGTTTGCCTGTGTGCGCATGATATCATCACAAATAAATGTGATTATGAGCCAGCCATGCATGTAATCAGTTGACTTCGTAACTACACAGTGGGTGGCTTATAAGAGCACAGCTTGAAAGCAGAAAAAGAAAGAAAATTGTAATGAATGGATGAAGAATCAAAGCAGTGCGTCTCTGGGCAGCTGTTCAGCCAATTAAAGGCGGATAATGTTACTGACAGTGTTCTCCTTCGCTAAGTCTCAGGTGCAATGGGCTCCTTAATTACGCATGTGTTCTGCCGACGCCCAGCCTACACTAACACCTGATTTTCTGCTGACAGCTAAGTGTTGGGGCAAATTCAATAATCTTACCCGAGAGAGAACACACTGGAGATCAAAATATTAGGAATAGTGTTGTCTTGTATTTTAAGAGGTTGTGTATTATCTTTTTAACACAAGACACAAATGGCTGAACTTGTACTGCATGTCAAACCCATTACACAAAAGTCACACAAGCTTCACAGTTGAATCATCACATGATCACATGTAAAATTTACACGTTTTTTTAGTCACTTTACATATTATATTTCACATATATGACTCTTCACATGGAATGTCTGTTTCATTTTTCCACATGATTTTCTCACACAATTAATTTATTTTCATGTTAATTTCTCACATGAAGGGCACGTGGTGTTATTTTTAATTGTGTGGGTTTTTTTTACATGATTCATTTATTTTCACAGGACAATTTTTCACATGTAGGGAAACGTTTCAGACATTCTTCTTTGAAGAAACTGCATTGTAAAATATGTGAAACCTGCATATACTATTTTCAGATAGCCTATAATAGACCTATATTATTTGAACATCATCATTTTATTCACTGTCTTAAAATACAGAAATACAGTTATTCCATTGCCTGCATTTTTTTTTTTTTAGCTGGCAGGAGCTTTGCCGGAAGATAAGCTGTTTTATCGTTTATGAGAAAGAGTCCATCCCTGTGAGACCTTCTACAGATAAATGCTTAGCAGGAAGAATACTGTTTTATTCCTAAATTATACAGTAATGTAATGTAACATGAATTTTAGCAGAAGCATTAAGTTTAGCGTCTTTATTTGAAAAGGTGTGCCTACTATTCTCTATAATTATGTATAATTTATATAATTGTACATAATTAATTTAATTTAAAAAACTGTTAATACATTTAACTGTTAATACACTACATAATTTAATAATACATTTAATATAATACTTTTTTCTGACAAGGTTATCTGGGCAGATTCAAACATTGTTGCTACATTTTTTTATATAAATGCATAAGGGAATTTGTAAAAATTGATTTGATGACTAACAGTAATAAATTTATAAAATTCAAATATTAAGACTACAAACAAACAAGAGGAATCAAAATAGATATCTGAGATATATAGATATAGATATAGATGTATAGCTATATATGATGCAGCAGCATTGCTTGTTTAGGGTGAGTTATGCTTTGATTTGTGATGTGGAGCAAGAAAAAAAAAAAAAAGAAAAATTTGTAAGAAACAGATGCAATAATGCAACGATTGAAGTATATTGAGGATATTGAGTAATAGCCGGGAAGCTCATAGGAAGGAAATTGAGTAATAGCCGGAATAGAAAGCAAAGTTGAATCTAAGCTCCGTATCCCTTCAGAGTGGAAAAGAAAATGTCTTTTTTTTTTTTGCATTCTCTAGTGATACCATTTACACAGGTGGCTGAACAAAGCTGAGTTTCTCCGTGCTTTGCGTAGAACATGCCTCCTTCTTTGGGTTATAACCTTTTTGTAATCATTATTGATCATTTCTGAGGAAAGCCTTAAATGTTTTGACAAAGAAAACAGTCACACATTCAGGGCCAGATAAGCTCATAGAGGCCAATTTCAGGGAACAATTAGGACAAAAGCTGTGCATGCAAAGCTTGTGTGATATTAACCAGCATACAACTCACAGTTTCTGTTCTGTGTACAAGGCAACATGAAAAGTTTGCTTCTCCCACTTACACATATGAATATGAGGGAGAATTGTGCGAACAAGTCCAAGTAATAATATGAGAACATTGGACTGCTTTTCTTTCACAGATCTGACAAAACTGGAATTGCATTTTGTAAGAAAAAAGTCAACCAAACATTGTGTTATCCACAAAGAAAATAGAACACATTTTATAATCCTACACTTTCTGACATTCTGCAGTTGGTTTTTAGGGTGCGATTGGGAATCAAATAAAATTTGATTGGGAATCAAAAGACGTATCAGCCATATCGGTGCCTTCAACATCATATTTTAAAAGAACTTTCTTAATTAAATTGCTCACCATTATGGAACTTCCATTTCCTCTTTAATCCCAAGCTTTCTTTATTACAGCTCTTTATTACCTGTTTTTGGATTGAGTGATTACAGTATATTGGCTGTGTCACGTCACATTTTGCTTTGTGACTTTATAAACAGAACTCAATCCAGGAAATACACTTCAATTTGGCATGCAAGTGATTATTAAGTTTTTAAAGAAAATTTTAATTCTTCATTTCTGAATATTTGTTTAATTGAATTATTGTTCTCCCTCCCTTTTCATTTATAGTTATCAGTGCACTCCCGCTAAGGGACAGAGCAGAGTTTTATAGCCAGAGTTTTAAATCAATATAACACTTTAACACAAAGTACTTTTGGTTTCTTACACTTGTTTTTCATTCTTTATCCTAAGCCCAAAGCACTGCATGTCCTCTCAGCTGTGTAGATACAGTAGGTAATGAGTCTTTCCTGGAATTGCCCTGTAGTTGTGCAAGTGTGATGCATTGATCGAATTGATGCTTAACAGAGTAGAAACTGCTTATTGACCTAATGTGCTTGTGTGTTGAGATCGCTTTCACAATGTCACTTTTAACACTCAGAGCAGAGTATGGGGTGGATGCATCAATGTGGGTTGAGTCAAGGAATTTTTGTTCTTTCCCAGCACATGCACTCCCATTTATCTAGCTCACACAGAGGGTTTAATCTGTCTCCACAAGTCTCAGATGTGCTGGACCGAAACGAGAGAGTAGCACTGTGCTATTGTCTTGGATGTACTTTGTGTATTTGGTGTAAATAGGCTTGGCCATGGTGTAAATGCAGCTCTTGTGCCTTAGTCATTCCCATCATGGAATTCAAGAAGATCAAGCTAGGCTCTTCTTTGATAAAAGTAAACAATGGAATCAGTACCTCCCTACTTTGAAACAGTCCCCTAAACAAGCTACTTCTGTTTGGGCAGAAATTTGGGAATGTGAAAAATGATAACTTTCCTATGAGGGTGACCAGACCAGAAAAAAAAAGATATCTTCTTATTATTTATGTAGTTTCTCCTATAGAGCAGTAAGATCAAATAGAAATAAAATGGACATCTGCTAAAGTCTCCTGTCTCTCTGCTTTTTCTCCTGAGATAAAAGTCCTCAGTATTCTCACTTACATCTCCTCTAGTAAAAAGAATATTTGAGTAGGCTAAATACTCAAATAAATAAGGCTATTTATTTGTTGTTTAAATTATATTATTTACCTTTTGGTTCCTGAGTGGTACAGCAGAAATTGTGTTCGCGCTGTCGTTGGGAGATCACGGGTTTAAATCCAGATGATGTAACAGCCGTCCGTGGCCAGGAATCTAAGGAGGGAAATTGGCCGTGCTCTCCTGGTTGGAGGGATGGCATACTCTGTCTCCCCGGTCAGCCACAGGGACACCAGCCAGTCGTGCATGTCTGTGAGCTCATGTACAGTATGTGGAAGAGGGTAGATAGCACTTTCCTCCATATTAATTTTTAAGATTACATTTTTATCAAGCATTTAAAGTTGTATTTGGAAAAAGAGATATCAATTCTGTTTTACTCAAATATTATTTTAACTTGATTTTAATATGCAGTAAAGCATTCGCCTTGTGATTAGGAGATCTCAGGTTTAAATACAGCTGGTGCCAAGTGTGGCCCATTTTGACTCCTTTAATCTCAGAATAATCTCATGTCTCTTTTTTGTGACCTTCTGTTTCTCAATAAGCAAATTTAGAAGAAACATTTGTGACAAAGTTGATACCTAAATGAAACACAGGTGAGAATCACTGTTAAATCTTCTGAGAAATCAAAGAGAAAGCCTTAAGCATTTTTTTTTTCTGTAGAGAACATAGTGAGTTCACATCCAGAGTTGGATTTTTGCACAAGGCCATTTTTTCCTAACTGCTCAGCTATAGGTTTGTAAAATGTAAAATGTACAGGCTTGGAGGATACACTAATATCAGTGCTATTGTCTGCGATGTTCTTTGTGCTTTTAATGTCAGTGCACCACCTGAACACCTGTTTTGCCTCTGTGTTGTTGATTTCTGGTGCTGTTAATTAATCTCCATCTGTTATGTGAGAGAACAGTTTGGAAATTGGATTTTGAGCCAATTATCTGCCTATTCACTGCTTTAGTTTGCCATTTTCACCACACACAGTTTCAGCTTAGTTGTCACTGATTAGCACTGAATGAGTAGTTGTCGGCAATGTCATCAGTTTTCAATTTTCTGCCAAATTCCAACATTCTGCTCATACATCATGTCCCTAACTGATTAATTCATTGCCTAGAACTAATCACCCCAGTAACTGGTAAACTGAGTAATTGCCCCCCCTTCCTCTGTGGGCAAGTTAGCTTGACATTTTCCCCCAGTACTTTATAAATCCGCAGCTTGCTCTTTGCACCTCTCACTAAGGTTGATCTTCTCTGACAGGTCCGCTCTATGGGGAGACTGGAAATAGTATGCTTTACGGGAGCACGGGGAGCTACATGCCACCACCTCCATGCTCCTCATGACTATGCTAATACTCCCACACTTACACATCATTATGGCACCTATGGTCCAAACAGGGGTTATATCGTACCAAATTAATCACACATCTCTTTGAGGCAGCATGCTCTACTCGGTCAGAGTGCAAAGTAAGGGTGTAAAGAGCATTTTATAGTGACTTTTATGTAACAGCAATAGATACTGTGAAGTAAGAAATAGGTTTGGATCTTAATCAGAGGAATGCATGCCTAAGGCAATGTGGTGAAAATACGCTGATGCTTATCTCTGGGCTGAGTATATCATTTTTATGTTTTAACTGACAAGATGGAAATCTTAAAAGGTAAAAATGGTATAAAAAGTTTTAAAAGAGTAGAAGAATCAAAGAAAGGAGAAAAAAGGTCATAGAATGATGTATAAAGATCTCTCTCTATTGAAAGCTAGCTCTCTCAGAGATTAATATGAACTTAATTTATTTGCGTCATATTTTTTACACATTCTCTGAAAAAAAAGAAAAGATCTATTCTATACCACTGTTTCTCACTGGAGTGGTGCCCTTAGGGATGTGCCTTTTGTATGTTTTTTCCTGGAGAAAAAATTGGGGGAAAAAGTGAATGCAGTGTACCTTTAGACCTTAGGACCATGGTTTACCTTAAATGAATTTTAAAGTACACTATATTAACTTCCCCAGGTGAAAGATGATGTGTAAAAGATGAGGGTGACAAGTGAAAATATAGTGTAGTACTTTTTTTTTTGTACTTGTGTATTTGTACTACCTCTCACCTAGCAAAACTGCCAATGGTCTGTCAGTGTTCAGGTAGTTCAGTTTTAGATCAGGGGTTCTAGAGACCAATTTAACATTTTAATAAATACCCCTGACCCCAGGAGAACAGTTTTATGAATATACTGAAATATTCAGCTCATAATTTAATGATCCAATATTATTGGATAATCTATTAATCCATAGAGCTTTTATTTCTGAACTTTCTCCTGACACATCTTATTAGGTCCAAGTTGACATTATTAATAGCGCTATTTGTTTTTGAGTTATTGAGTTTGGGATTAAACCCATTTGATTCAAATAGCCAATTAAACAGGCTAATAACTATAAGAACTCAATAATAAATATAATAACCACTGATGGGATCAAGAGGGATCATGGACCTCCTGGCTGTGCCTCCTGGACCCCACTTTGAGAAGCACTGGTTTAGATCAGGAGTTACACTGGCTTAATAAAGCATATGCATTTGTTCATGCCGTACAGATTGTATTAAATTCTCCAGTTTAACATCGGTTCACACATAGTATTTATCTTTATTCCCAGGGAAAAGCTGTACCAATTATCACGAACAAATGAAGAGCACTGTTGCAATGCAAAATGTTTGAACCTGCCTGGTTGTATTTTATTGTATTCTTTTGTAACCAAGCATCTTGGGGAGCCAAAAGGGACTTAAAATTAATGAAATAAGGAACAGCGCATAAAGTAACACAGCATAGCCATACATTTTATTCACACCACCCAATTCCTGTTTTCCTTTTTCCCTTTTCAAACAACCTCAAAGTAAATGTTCTCCATTATAAGCCTTTTAATGGCATTCAAAAGATCATGAACAGTGGCATAAAAATCCAACCATACCAGGTACATAAAAGTCTGTTACACTTTTATATGAATCATCTTAACTAACTGACCTTTGTACCCTTTGCCTTCTCTTACATTATTCTCAACCAATCTCAGGTGCTCTCTCTAACATCTTGTTGTTACCAGTTATTAGAAATACAAACAATATTCATGGAAATGGATGCACAAAAAACACACGCATGTAGGTGTTAATGCAACTAAGCGAAGGAGGGAATTTGACGGAATAAAATTACCATGCTGTTTTATATGTACAAAGAAAATATTATTTCACACTGCTACTTCCAGGACTTTAACAGAAATATGGTTAAAAAGCATTAAGCTAAGTGCATAAAATTTTGTATTGTTTTAATTTGGAATCAGTATACAGTTACTAGAGTAAATTTTCTTTGGTGTATTTGACTATGTCCTCGTTCTCCATCATTCTATTGAGCATTAAATATGCTTCTGAAACATGCTAAGAAGAAACCTTTATTACACATATACATTATTATAGTACAGTGAAATTCTTTTCTTCACATATCCCAGGTTGTTAAGACGTTGGAGTTAGAGCACAGGGTCAGCCATGATACAGTGCCCCTGGAGCAAAGAGGGTTAAGGGCCTTGTTCAAGGGCCCAACAGTAGCAGCTTGGTAGTGCTGGGGCTTTAACCCTTCTGATCAGTAACACAGAGCCTTTAACCACTGAGCCATAGCATGCATAGCGACAAGGAAGCCATTTGAGATTCTTCCTAGCTGTGTGTTAGAGGAGCTTGAAATATTCCTGTGTGAAGACAACTTGTTGATTAGCATGATTACCGTGGGTAAATAAATAAAAACAAGTCGGAAGTTTTTCCGATTTCATGAAAATTTAAGATATCGCTTCCTCATGATGTCTTCTTTCTTAAAAGAAGACAGATTACACCTTCTGTAGTTATGTAGCTGCATGTTTGAATCAAATGTGCCACTTTTAGAAGAGGAAAAAAAAAGAAAGAGGAATGTTAGGATTAATGAGCTCCATGGTGAGTGAGGGGGTTGTGTTAATTTGGCCAAGCATGGACTTTTTGTGTTCCCTGCAAGAAGGTGTTTCCCACATTACATCCTTAATAACTGCAGAACATTGATATACACTAGGAACGGATGAAAGAGGTGCAATGGTAACATTATGGCATTTGTGTCTTTGATTTACACTCTGTGTATCTGGTGTAAATTGGCCACCTGCTTTGCCTCTAGAGTTGTTAATTAGTTTCTGTTAGTGTCCTTCACAAATGAAGCACTGATTGTTTTTAGAAGGTGGATACACAGCTGAAGGTTGTGTATTAATCTAACTTCTGTCTTTCTCTGACAGCTCTTCCTAGCTACACGTGTGGCAACCCCGGGCAGCTGCAGAATGGCCTCCAGCAGGGCTCCACTTTTAACATCGGGGATAAGATCCGCTACAGCTGCAGCCAGGGTTTTGTTCTGGAAGGCCACGCCGTGCTTTCGTGCCTGGCCACATCCTCAGGCACGGCTGCTTGGGACTTCCCCCTGCCCTACTGCCGAGGTGAGTGCGAGCTGCATGAGAGAGACATGAGAGGAGTTTACGACATGTCTTTATCAGACAGGCACCCTGATGTTTATCAGCGAAGGGGCTGCGTGCAGCCATTTGTCCTGGTTGAGAGGGAGCAGAGGCACCCGCTGTGTTGACACTTGCCAGGGTGGAGTGGCGTGGGCGGATGCTTTGTCAGCACTGTCACACAGAACAGATCCTTTAGGCCAGTTTAGGACACTTTATTATTGGCTGAATCCATCTAAATGAGTAGCACATCAGTGTCTGGAGGCCACATATTATATATTTTATATTGTAATGTTTCCACCTTTTTAAAGAAGCTGTACTTTTAATGAGATACTGTGATACTGTGTTTTGCTCAGTTTTGTCAGTGATTTTTTTTTTCTTTCATTTTTTAAATATTTGTTGGTCATTTCTTCAAGTGCAGGCATGAGGAGCACAATCTACAGTTACATCATCAGCAATAAATGCATGAATCATCTGGAGCACATTTTTTTGAACATTTATATCTGATAAAGAATTTGTTTTATAATAGCAATAGGGAGCAGGGTTTTCATTTCTCTTCTTTTTGCCTGGAAGAATTTAGCAGTTTATTAAACCTACACTCCTCCAGGCAATTCCAGATTTAAAAAGCCGATTATCCCAAGCGTACAAGGCTAGTGATTGTTCCACCTTATGTACACTTTATGACAAAAAGTATGTGGACACCTGACCATCACACCCATATGTAAGCCTTCTACACACGGTTTCCACAAAATTGGAAACATACAATTGTATAGGACATCTTTGTCGTAATGCTGTAGAATTAAGAGTTCCTTTCACTGGAACTAAGAGGCCCAAACCTGTTCCAGCATGACAATGCCTCTATGCACAGAGTGAGGTCCATGAAGACATGGTTAGCCAGCGTTAGTGTGGAAGAACTCGAGTGACTTCCATGGAGCCCTGACCTCAACTCCACTGAGCACCTTTCAGTGGATGTTCTCTCTCATTTAAAACTTACTGACTGTTATATAGTGCCAGCACTGGAGACTCCTTCCACACATTTTAAATAAGCATCTCCTTACACAAAGATTCACCATAACAATGATTAGAATGCTTTCTTTGTTTAATAATTTTTATGTGTTTACTGTTAGCCTTAGAATATGTGACATGTCTGCCATTCAAGTCCCTGTGAAAGAGGTGTTCAAATATATAGAAAGTATAATGTTTACTGTATGTGATGTAAATTTTAATATAAACCTGTAATATGAATTACATTTGGCACGCATATCAGAACTATTATTATAGAAAATTAATCAACACCTTCTGACCAGTCAGATTTAATTGTTCGACTGTACTGCGATAATATTTTTATTTTCAATTTTTATTTGAACTCATCAGTATCATCATGATCACAATTGCTTGTCCTAAAAGTTAGTTATTTGTTACTCTACCCACTTCTGATCTTCACACTTCATTTCCTGTGACTTATTTCCGTTTGATGTCTGGGAGTTTGCTCCTTACATCCCCATCCCATGTGTGAATGGTGTGTGACAATGGCTGCTGGTGGTGGTGGTCTCTGGGCTGTGTGTGTTCTTTGAACAGGCTGGTATAAAGCAATGCCATCTGTGCCCAGGCTGTAGGAGTCAGGAAGCCCACGTCCAGTCCCACATGCTCAGACATGCAGAGCCAGAAAGGGACCCCCCACAATCCTCCAAGCCCTGCAGGTGGCCCATGAGATTATGGACCTTTTCTTGGTTTTGCGTCGTGTTCACGCATCCTCCCATGCAGCCTTTCATATCTCACACTCATCTGTGTTTTGTTGCCTCTGCCCTCTGCTTTCGCCTTTTTTTCTGATTTAAAGCTGCTGACTCTCCTGTCCCTGTTGTTCTGTATTGGATTTGTGCAGTAAAGCATTCACACACATAAAAGCAATAAAAATGCCATTGTTCCATGATTAATTACATGCCAATGGTGTACAAACTAACATTTTACGCAGTGGCTAATTGAAGTCTTGTGTTTCTGTTTAAAAGCTTACTTACATATGCATGTATATATATATATATATATATATATATATATATATATATATATATATATATATGCACTGTATATACACAGTGCCATGCATAAGTATTCACCCCCTTTGAACTTTTCAACATTTTATAGTGTAACAATCTGGAACTGAAATTGACTTGCTCGGGATTATATGATATAAATAGATAGATAAATAAATAGACACAAAATAGTATGTAATATTGAAGCAGAGGAAAATCAACATAGCTTGCAAAGTTATTTACAAATAAAAAACTGTAATAAAAGTTATGATTGCATACGTATTTCCCCCATTGCTGTGAAACCCCTGACTTAGTTCATTTAGATCCAATCAAGAGAATGGACAGACTGGTTCAAACTGACAGAAAGGCCACAGCAACTCTAATAACTACTCTTTACAACCATGGTCAGCAGAAAAGCAGAAAACAACAGTAATGAACAGTAATCTGAGGCTACAATGGGCACAGGCTTACCGAAACTAGACAGATAAAGATTGGAAAAACATTGCTTGGCCATCGCCTTGTTTATATTTTGGAAAATAGAAATAAGCAAATTTGTTAGAGAATACAGAAGATATGTACTAACAATTAAAAAAATTTCCATGCACATCCCTTGACAGATATAGCTGACATTTCTACCTCAGTTTTTTTTTCAGTATTTCCAGGCATAGTGGAGCAAAGATGCCTTCAAAAAATAATGAAACTAATGTTTGGAATTCTAAAATGTTTTTGTACTGAATCAATAATGTAGAAGTCATAAAATAAAAATCTACAATAAAGTTTGTACTAAAAAAATAGGGGTGCCTAAGACTTTTGCACAGTACTGTATATATATATATATATATATATATATATATATATATATATATATATATATATATATGTATACACACACACACATGCACTTTTTATTTTCTTTTCAAAAACCTTTTCAAAAGGCTTACATATTCTTGATGACTTTGCCATCCCTCTCACTTTCTCATCCTCCCACTGCTTCTGTCCTCTGTTTCCTTGCTTTATTATGACTGCTCAAAAAATTCTGTTGGCCAGAAGGGGGCAGGAGGCCTGACTGCTTTTCTCTCACAGAATAATAAGCTTGTCTTCCCTCTTTAGTGCCAGTTGTTTGGGCCTGTTCCTTTAAATGCTGTTCTTACAATAATTGGCTCACCATGATTATCTGTTTCTCTTCACTGTTGCACATGAGCAGTCCTTTACACTGAGATGATTCATCCTTCAAATATGTGAACATGTACATTCAGAATTCTTCTCCATTCTGGGCTCTTCTCCATCACAGATCTCAGTGTCTCAATGGGAGCGTGTTCAGCATTCTGCATTCTAAATGTCAAAGCAGCCTGCCAGCTTCCTACCATGGCAGAGCAGCCAGAGTGATCTTTCCAGAGGGGAGACAGGAGAGAAAAGATAACCGTACAAGGATCAGACCAGATCACTTCTCTAAAGAAATCTGCCTCTTTTGTTTTTTTTTCTTTCTTTCTCTCTGTGATCCTTGCTGTCAGGTCTAGGGGTGCTGGTTTGCACCTCTCTTTCTCTCTCTTTGCCATGTTGCCATGGTAGCTGCAAAGCTGGAGGAAAGCACTGTGGAGGGGCAGGCGAGCCGAGTCAACACTCTTTTTGTAAGGGACTGGATTTGCAGACTATGTTCATAAGGCTGTTTTTTTAGTGAGCATCGGTGCTAAAGAATATAGAACTTTTTGGGGGAAGGGACCTTAGAGAGTTAATTATTAAACTCTGTGATTAATTCACTTAATTAATTCACTTGGTCATTTAATTATTTATTTCATGGCAACTCTGAACGCATAGAACAAGAGTTATTTTCTGCTTTTTCTGCTTGGGCTATCTAAATATCATATTTTCCATAGTATGAACTGTAATGACTTTTAAAAATGATGCATTTTCATTGGCAGAAGTAAATATCGGATCAGTCAGATCACGCCTCATCAAAGGATTTGATGGAATCGCGTGGGAGGTTGAACGCTGTCCCATAATCAGCATGTGTGAAAAAGCTAGAAGACAAGACCCTTTTTCCCAACCTCTTTTCTGTTCAGCCTTCTCTTCTTGGTTTGTGCTGTGTCTCCCAAGTGAGTGTGGAGATTGACAGGTCTTCTGGATGATTGACAGGGCTCGGGGGCCCCTGCTCTGCGTTTTTCATCCCTTGAAAGGAATCATATGATTAGCAAGCCAACGCTAATGAATCCCATGACACCATGACTAGAGGAGCTCTGTGTCCTGGGAAGACAAGTGAGATCACTCACCTGTATATTAAAATAGACACAGTCTTAGGATCTATCTGAAGTGGTCAGCAGTGGTACTACAGTATGATTCAGTCTACCCCCTTTTATACTGCAGTACACATTTATTCTCAAGCATTCAAACAGTATAACTGCTTCTCTATCTCACTTTCTTCCTCTCATAAGCCAGAAAAGACCTCATTATACATCCCTTCTTTACATGCTGAGAAGGAGGCTTACAGACCTGGCCCCTTCCCAGAATCCTTTTCTGCAGTGATGCCTGCTGGAAAAGAGGCATTTAAAAAGGACAGACATGTTTATGTCTCAAACACTGGATGTGATGTATAGTCAGTTATTTTTTTTTTCTCTTATGCGTGGGTATGGGTCAGAACACACTGCCGTTTTCAGACATTATGTGAAGGTCCTGCATCATAGCTGCCAGAAATCCAACATCCTTCAGCCTGCCTGGCACACACACAAACACACCAGACCAATCTCAATCTGCCTTGTGCTACGTCCCACATCTCAGAGACATCTCACCTGCTGTAACATCCACTCTATCCAAAACTCCATTCAGATCCAGTGTGTAAATCTGCCATCACCTTCTGAGTCATTTATTATATGACATGAATTTTATCAATATTTTATTCATTCATTTGTCTTTGTTAAATGCTTTATCCTGGTCATTGTCACGGTGGATCAGGAGCCTATTTCAGGAACACTGAGTGTGAGGCAGCTTTAATTGGGAATTTAGGGTAGCCAGTTCACAATGCATAATTTGAAAGGGTTGGGGGAAACCGGGCACCCCAGAAGAAACCCAGATGAACACAGTGAAGTTCCACACAGACAGAAACCCATGCTGAGGACTAAAATGGGGCTGCTCAGAGCTATGAACGGCTGCATCACCATGCGGCCCCATTAATTGTTCAGCTTTACACACTGTTCTTATGGATGCATCAGGAATTCTTTCTATCAAACCAGTAAATGTAGGATCAGTGTAAAGCATGCATACCTCTGCAGAAGAGCTGGTTGAGAGTTGCCAGATTAAATCAACTGTTTTGATTTAAAAACCAGTATGCATCTAAATACAATGCACTTGCTCTTTTATTGCTGTAACTCACACTTAAAGCACAACACAGACTTGGCGGTTAGCCACAGAACTGGCTAGAGGGAGGAAAACTGGCGGGGGGTGACAAATTCCACCAAGATTTCGCTAAATAGGCTAGAACACTAACCTACACAAAACAAACATAAACCAATATGGTGGTATACCATACACTGGCACAGACCAGCACAGACAAAAACACATTAATTAGCTAACAATAACCACTAAATCTAACAAAACACAAACACTAACATTAAACATCACAGTAATGGGCAGCTGCAGGGGATCATGGGAATGCAAATTAGTGCCCACTCTACGGACATGCATCAATGATATAATATACTCTCAATGCAAGGTTATTTGTTTCCAGATCATTGGGATTGAGAATGTTGGGATTATTATTATTGGGGTGATGAGAATGTTAAAATCCCATGGGCCTGCTTATATGTATAATGATTTTAAAGATTTTTTATTAATTGGCAAACATAGCAGAAACATTTTCTGGTGGGAAAAGAAAGAAAAAACTATATCATCAACATGGTGGGCAGGTTACTGAGCCCAGGTTACTGTCTGTATGGAGTTTTCCATGTTCTCCATGTTTCACTTTTAAGGTTTCTTCAATAACTGTGCAGTAGCTTACATGAGTCATGTGGAAAGACAGTATATTGTGGTGGGAATTCCAGCATATATAAACGCTGGAATTTTCACTTTTGCAAGATTCTTCCTTAACTGCCCAATAGCTAAGAAGAGTCTATGGTGGGAATCCCAGGACATCTCTTAATATAGTAGGCATGTCCTCTCAAGAAAGTGTCAAGACACTCCTTGAGCTTTATCCCAACTTGTCCCAGTTCAAACAATTCAAGGACTTTTTTTCACAGGAGCTTTTTTCATGATATTTTTATATATATTTCCCCTATTTTTAACCTGTAATTCATTCAATACATGTGGGTCAAAATTGAGCTGGAACAGAACCTATGAACAAAAATGTGTAGCACCTGTACAACAATCAGTGTAATTTGTTTGTTTGTTTGTTTGTTTCTTCTTTTTTGTTCATTTTGGGTCATGTTGTGGAAGGTCACCAAATTTCAGTTAAAAAAATCAAGGTGTATGAATGTTTAAAAGAGAAAAATATAGGCATGATATCCAGTGTTATGCAGTGAAGGATGTCTGGAATAAAAAGCTTTAATTGTGCTCTGTCACATTAATTAAGCTCTTACATTATTTAGCTAGCTAACTAAATACTTGGTTATTGATTTTTTTTTTCCTGCACAGTGATTTTTGCAGCCATCATTGTTTGAAAACCACCATAATACATAATGTTTCTCTCAAATCTTTTATGTCCTCTCTCTCTCTCTCTCTCTCTCTCTCTCTCTCTCTCTCTCAATTTTAATTTGAGAATTTCCCACTCTAATCGTCACAGGCCTTCAAGCTGGCCAGTAGTCTGTAAATAGAGTCGGCCCTGTCTGAATTCACCTACTATCAAATGCCGGGAGGGAGAGTCTGGCGGGTGTGTAGGTGAATGGGAGATTTGTGCTACTGAAAAAGGAGGTCAGATCCTCAGGCTCAAGTTTTCTCACTGTCAGAAAGTTTTGATCCCTTTGATTTTCCCTAAGGAGGGATAGAGGGAGAGGCAGGGGGAGGGAATGGGGTGAGAGATGGGAAAAAGGGAGGGAGATTTACCCTGCCACTTCACCTTCTCTCAAAAAATGTAGTTTCATTATCCTGAGCTAAACGACTAGCTTCCAGAAAGACAGACAGAGAGATAGAGAGACAAAGAGAGAACAAAAGATGAGAAGAGCCAGAGGGGTTTGATTTCCATGACAGTGCATAAGCATATGTAGCAGTTGGGGTGACTGTCTCCTTAAAACAATATTTAAGAGGGAGCCACATTGCGAGCACAAATTAACCAAAATCTGAATTCATCTCAGTTAATTAACCACATGTTTCAGTGGGTTACATCAAGCCTCCTCTTAGCAACAGTGTGGTATAGTTATATCTTATTTAATCCATAATGCTAGTACAAAGCTAATCAAGCAGATTTTTAAGGAATTAATCACTCTCGTATTGCATGTGTGTGCATGCTTTTGCAGCAGACGATGGCTGTGGGGGAACACTGCGAGGTCAGAGCGGCGTCATCACAAGTCCAAACTACCCACAGGAGTATAACAACAATGCTGACTGCACATGGACAGTGCTGGCTGAGCCGGGTGACACCATCGCTCTCGTTTTCAACGACTTCCAGCTAGAAGAAGACTACGATGTCCTGGAAGTCAGTGGTACAGATGGCTCTGCACAGTGGTGAGTGTGTATATCTATCTAGCCTTTACACCCCTATATTCACCGCTTCTAGATATGCATGGGGTGTGTAATAAACGCCGTCATACACAAAACACATTCACATGAAGAACTTCAAAAAACTGTAGCAGAAGTGACTATGGGGTTCTCTGCGTACTATGCCATAAAACCTTTATGGTGTATCCCCACTGCAGATTTGGTCTTAAATTACATTAGAAATTGCACTGAAAAGGTATTACATTTAAATGCATACACCCTGTTCCAAAGAAAATAAAACTGCCTGATATAGGCATTGTGAGAGGAGAACTTTGTGTTATGTTTTCTATTATATTTTCTATTTTGTTTTCAGTAGAGATTTATATGTTTGTTGGTTTTGGTTTATATATTTTTTGGAATGGAAGTAATAAAACACGATGGGGCACACCGCTATAGAAAGTAATCAAAGCCATGATGCTGTTTTGAGGCCCAACACGAAGCAAAGTTAATTATTTTCCTATAACAGCACGTCCCCAAATGTTTTCCTTTTATATCACTGAAATTTGTCAACACTAACTCACTCACTAACAGATTTTTTGTATTTATTAAAGTATGACATTATCACTTACGATATAGCAAAGATTCCTTCCCTAGCCTCTCTTTATTCTCTCTTGGATGTTAATAAGAGAACAAAAAAAAAATTTAGCTTTTCGTCTTGCCCCCTTTTCCGTGTTGGAAGGTTGCAGCTTTACTTCTGACCGTTATAAAGGACTGACACTAGAGACTCCTTCCAAAAATCTCCTCACTGAAAGCTTTTTTTTAAAATCCATATTAAAAAATAAACCTTGAATTAATATAAAGCTTGCAGCTGATGTTATAGAACATTAATCAACACCTTCTGACCAGTCAGATTGGAGAATTCTGAAGTGCTGTTGTATAAATGTAAACATTTTACCTTCATTTTTTATTGTTACATCAACACATTTAATTTTTTAGATGGCATATACATTTCTCTTTAGTTTAGATTTAAGTTTGTTGTATGTATGTTATATTCATTACAGTGTTTCCTACATATATGTAATACTTGGTTAGCGAGCCAAGGTAAACTGATTACCCCCTAAGTATATTTTACCTCTATCTTCTGAGAAAACAACGGGTCAGTGTCCAATTTGGCAGTGACATGAATAATAATCTCAAGTCAGGGTTAGGGTTAGGTCATTCAAATCGCTGTTTCGAGTTGCCACATTGGGTGCTCCGTCAGCTGCCTCGAGCTGTTTATAACTGAGCTTGAGCAATTAGTGAGGCGCTGTGCTGCTTGCTCTCCTTTTTATGAGGAGCTGAAAACATAGATCTAAAAACAGTTACTGATAACTTTGCATCTTTTACTCTTGTGTGAAAGCCATGATTTGTCATGGCAACAGAGGTTT
Organism: Pangasianodon hypophthalmus; assembly: GCF_027358585.1. Classification (NCBI taxonomy): domain Eukaryota; kingdom Metazoa; phylum Chordata; class Actinopteri; order Siluriformes; family Pangasiidae; genus Pangasianodon; species Pangasianodon hypophthalmus. Next base: position 10,977,269 of record NC_069732.1, on the reverse strand, counting down.
ATATGTAGAATTTCATCTTGACTATGTCATGGATGGGAGGACTACATGATTTCACTGTGCACTTATATATGACAAAGCAACTCCGCCTCTGATTTGCAGCTATTACGCTAGAATAACCTTAGTAAAATACAATCAGAGGGCATGCTTATTATCATTCATGTGTCCAGGAATTGTATGGAAAACTGTCGGTTTACTGAATTCTAATGAAGGTGGAACATCATGATGGAACACAGAAATTTATAAGAACAAAAGTTAAATAAATGTATTGAAGTAAATGCAGAAATAGTAACCCCAATAGACTATTAGTGATTGTAATACAGTAAATGTTAAATGTTAATCTGATGTTAAAATTGCAATCATTTGTACTGTCAGTTGGCTGCACAGTGCAGTGGGTAGCTTTACCTCCTCACAGCTCCAGGGTCCCAGGTCCAATACTGCGCATGTTTTGCCCGTGTCTGTGTAGGTATCCTTCATATTCTCAAATTTTGCCACATTAAAAAAAAAACATACCATTAGGGGTACTGGCTACTAAATTGTCACTAGATGTGAATGAGGGTGTGAATGTGTGTGTATTGTGTGTTACTGGGCTAGACCCCAGATCCACGATGACCCTGGCAAGGACAAAGCAGTTACTGAAGATGAATGAATGGTCTAGGAGTCAGTCAGTGAGACAAGTTGACTGGCAGTGTGGGGGGTGAGGTAACAAGCCTCAGCACAGTCAGAAGATATCTGACATAAAATCAAATAGTCTTAATATTTGTTGTTTGTAATATCAACTCAATATCTATAAATAATGTATGGGATTAAAACAGAACACCCCACGCCCCAAGTATACAGTGCCTTGCATAAGAGTTGCATCAAAGTTCTGGAAAAGTATCGATCAGAGTTTAGGCATTATTATTTTGAGCACTCCAGAGAGCACCATTATTAAAAAATGGAAAGAATATGGCACAGCTGTGAATCTACTTAGAGAAGGCCATTCAGCAAAAGTCACTGACTAGGTAAAGAGGACATTATTCAGAGACGCGAGTAAGAGGTCAAAGATAACTCTGAAGCTGAAGAGATTCCACAGTTTATTAGAGAGAAACTGTTCACAGCCCTAGGACACCACAGAAGACCAGGACAGCCACAGCACAGCCAATCCACACAGCTGGGCTTAATGAAACGGTGAGATGAAAGCCATTATTTAAAAAAAAGCCTTATGAAATCCCATTTGGAGACTCTGTAAACATGTGGAAAAAGGTTCTCTGGTCTGATGACATCAAAATTTCTCTCTTTGGTCTTGGCACAAAGCATTACTTTTGGTGTAAACCCAGCACTACTCATCACTCTGAGAATATCATCGCCACAGTAAGGCATGGTGGTGGTGGCATCATCAGGATGCTTTTTATCAGTAGGAGCTGGGAAATTGGTCAGAGTAGAGTGCAAAAAGTATGAAGCCAAATACAAGGCAATCCAAGAGGAAAATCTGTTTCAGTCTGAGCATACTGCCAAAGCTACATTAAAGTGGTTCATAGCCAAAAAATGTGTTAGAATGGCCCTGTCAAAGCTCAGACCTCAATCTAATTGAGAACCAATATTCTCTAACCAATCTGCCAGAGCTTGAGCAATTTTGCGAATAAGAATGGGCAAAAATATCAGGATCCTGATGGAGACATATTCCAGAAGACTAATTGCAGGTAAAGATTATTGTTCCTGGTTGGTGAATATGCATCCAACCAATAAATGTCTACCTATTTGTTTAATTAACCTTTATGTCACAATAACAAATATTCAAATGCTAGACATATTTTTTAAAATCAAATGCTAAAAAATCCAATTAAGTTCATTTCAGATCTAAGTTGTAACATTAAAAATTTGGAAAAGTGGGAAGAATAATTATGCAAGTCACTGTATTTCAGATCTGTGTGAAACGCTGCATTATTTTCTGCATGTTGTATTCATTGTGCCTTTTAATGTACAACTTTTAATGTACAACTGAGGTAAATGGAAAGCTATACAAAGCTCTGACTGATATGCCAACGGACATACTGAAACCTGAGACAGATCTTAAAACACCACAGACGTGCACATCAGTACAAGAAGTGATTGAGGGGACAGTGTCAGGAAGAAAGGCTGATTAGTAAATGAGTTCAGATTGCAGTGTCATTTCAGTGGGCAGTTGTATGATGAGCAGAGAGGTAGAAAGGAAAGGGGGAGAGAAAGGACAGAATACTCAGAACTGGCCCTGCCAACTAGGTAGAATTTGAACTTTGTTCGTTTGGCTCTGAACACAGTGATGAGGACTTTCGACTGACCAGAGATAAAACTTCTCTGTTAATGTTCCTTTCCTTTTCAGTGTGATTCAAAGTCTTACATGCTACTTGTCTGAACATAAATTAACTTTGGCAGCAGAAATTCCTCCATTTCAATCATTGAATGGGGTATTTTTGGAAATGGCTCAATCTTGAAACTTTTACGTGTCTTTCTACCACTTTTTCCCAAAAGTACTTAGTTTCTGAGCATCTGCACATTCGTTAGGATACTACAAACTCCAAGAGGTTACAATTCCACTTTCTCAAGTACACTTTGGGTTTGACTATGATTACGGTATCTCTTCAGTGGGAACCCTGGGGCCTCTGATGCTAGCAAAAAACAAACAAAAAAAAAACTGAAAAAAAAAAGAAAGAAAGAAAAAGAAATACAAGCTGAGCTTCTAACTAGGGTCAGTAATGTGTGTTGAACAGTAGCTTATGATGGTGTCTCATTCTGGTATCATTGGAGTATTTTGTAGTCAGTATTAACTGTGGACTTATGCTTTCAAATTTGTGATATTGTCATGACTCATATAAGCTATAAATGTTGTTATAGCATTATTCATATAGAATTTTCTAAACAACAGAACTCACTTGTTTAAATTCAACCAACTTTCATAGGAGATGTTGTGTTAATGTTGAAACAAACAGTAAACGTGTACATCGTAATATCCTGGACTGGCTCTCCTTTTCACGTCCTGGTTGATACCAAGAGGAACGAAGAGGATATTGGGCTTTTTCTTTTTTTTTCATTGTCTAACTTCAGAAGCGTACATATCCATATGTTCACACACTCACACACACAGTGTCAATATAGAACTAGGAACTATAGAAACTTATTGAGATTGACAGATATGAACCTCTGAACTCCTTATATCCTTTCTCTCAGCCCTCCTGTCTTCTCCCTGTCACCACACATGGGGTCACAGCAGGGCCTTTAATTAAGCACACAATAGCTGAAAGAGGCGAGCAAGCAGAGAGAGAAAAGGATAGAGAGGTAGTGACGTGGCAGGGTAATTCGACCTTCAAGTGCTCTGGAGTTTGCAGAGGGAAAAACATAATATAAATTAAATAAAATGTAATATAAATTTACATACATAAATACATACATACATACATACATACATATAGAAGCCATAGTTCTCTGCTCATGCCAGATCATGGGCAATTAACCTATGAATATGTACCAGATGCTGAAGGGAACTGTGAATGAGGAGTGTCATCTGCTATGATGTAGAGCCAATTAGAGGCACAGGTGTGGAAGTTTCCCTCCTCCATTTGTTTTCTCGAAAAGACATGGGAATTTCGTTTAAATAAAGTACTATATATATATATATATATATATATATATATATATATATATATATATATATATATATATATATGCATAAACACAGTAGTGTCTTAGGCACTCTATTTTTTTAAATACAAATTTTATGTTAAATGTTTATTTTATGACTTCTACATTATTGAATCAAGAAAAAACTAGGACTCCAAACATTCCTTTGTCGACAAAAAAATTAAATGTTACAGGAAATTGTTTGTATAGCAGTAAAGAAAGCAAAAATCATAATGAAGTCTGTGGTTTATCTGCAAAAACAGAACCAGGTATGAGAGTCAGAGTCTCCAGAAGAACTGTGGCAGATTTCCCAAGATTCCCCAAGACAAAGTGTACCTGAGACGACCGATGCATTTTTAAACAGCAAAGGGTTGTTATGCTTAATATTGACTTTGTTTAGTTAATTAATGTTTACTGCTTTTAATAGTGAATTGTTTTATGTAAAAATGTCTAATTTCAATATTGAAGGCATCTTTTCTTATATGATATGCAATGACACTGTTTCTTTTAATTAATTAATTCATTAATCAGTCTATCTATCTATCTGTTGCTTTTTCTTTCTAATAGTATGTCACCAAAAGCATTATAAAACCCATAGTAGCAGTATTTTTGAGAGACTCTTCTGAACCCATCCATCATTTTAGACTTTTTAGAAGTATGTGAGCAATCCCTGGATTTTCACACAAAAATGGCTAAACATGGTGTGTAGCATCAGTCAAAAACATAAACACATTTTCCAATGTAAGAGGCAAAAGAGATGTCTATCCAGTTAGCACTAAAAATCATCTGACCAGTTATGAGTTATTATTAACTTTTTATTAGGTTTAGTTATTGTTATATTAAGTATTTTGGGCTGAAGTTTTCTCATGGGTGAAGGGAAGAAAACATTGAAGCAAAAAAATGAGCAATACTTGAATAAAGTAAATGAACAAATTACCCCTGCTTCCTATGTAGAACTAATGCTATTCAATAAACCTTTTGCTGAAATCAGTTTCACCCAGCTATTGATTGGTGATCTATCGCTGATCATGAAAAGCAGAGAGAATGCACCAGACAGTGCAAATACAGTGAACCTTTCCACATTTTGTGAAGGAACTCTTAAGGACTGGGTAAATCCACAGCTTAAATAAGAGAAGGTGTTCAGACACTCCACAAAGCTGGGCTGTATGGAAGAGTGTTGAGAAGAGAACAAAGGCCATACAAGATTGGCAAAAGGCATGTTGGAGACTCAGCGAAAGGGTTCTCTGGTTTGGTGATACTAAAACTGAACTTTATAGCTACATTTGGCAAACATCACCCTGAGAACACAACAATGAAGCATGGTGGTGGTAGCATCACGTTGTGGGGATGATTTTCATCATCAGGCTTGACTCTATTCTCTGATAAACTGCTGCTGAGTTATCTGACTTGTCTGTTTTTTATTTGGAGTTGATTTTTTTTAGTGGATTAGAACTCCCAAAGGCTGAGAGTTTCAGACTCCTTTAAGATTTGATCAGTGTTGGAGACTGACACTGAATTCTTTTTGAATTAGACACATATCAGTCCAGAGAGCACCACTCCTTAGCACCATTCTTATTCGTGCTTTAATGATCTTGAGTAACACCAACATAATACCGTAAGCAACCCGCACAGCCGAGTTAAGAAATCCAGCAGTGCTCAAACACCAGATGCAACATTTAATGTAATTTAACGTTTTGCAAAGATGGACCCTTAAGGGTTAATCTTAAGCACTGCATAAAGGATTTTCATAAATTAAAATTTGAATGAGAGCACAGAATAAGGACACAGCAAGAATGTGTTAGCTGCTTGTCTCAGAGTTCATGTGTAGGAGTAATAATCCTTGACACATTTTGAAATCTCTGAGCAAAGGATATTGTCAAAGGAGGTATTTTCTAAGAGGACATAATTGTAAAAAATGATTGCTCCTAATTGTATGACTGTGAGTGTAAGTCTCTGGCAACTTCATTTTTCTGTGAAAATTCACTGAGATGTCTTTAAACATCAAGAAAAATTGAATTGCTTTCAGGAGTGAGTGCAGAGGAGGCTTCTTTTTAATAAAGGCTTGTAATTTCAACATATTACCACCGTTGCAGATGTTATTCTGACATTTATGACTTCTCTAACTCCACTGAGATGGAACTGCTCACAATTGAGCAAATGAACTTCACAGGCCCTTTAGTATTTTCTTACCTTTTATTTCTGATCTAAGACAAACCATCTTTGTCATAGCCTCCTCTTCTACTCTTTTTAAGGCATCAGGATAGAGAGAAGATAACAGCCTCGAGCCACTGGACTCCTCTGCAATGAACATGCATACACAATGTTGTCAGTAATCCTTTTCATTTTTTTTTTTCTTCTCTCTCTTTTTTTTTCCTCAATTCAGCGGTTAGATGCATTGTTAATGTTGGATTTGATTGAAATATGGAGAACAGTATCTACTGATTACCTCCAACCAAGAGGGAATGATTAAAAATAAAACAAAAATTATGTATGTTTATACCTTCAGCATTGTACGAGCATTTAGCTTTAGGAATTTATAGTGTTTGCAGATCATTTGACATGCATATGCAGTGACGATTATTCACTGATGGCACATTTGTTCTAGATGGCAGAGGAAGTGTCACATACCTTCAGAGCTCTATACACTCATTCATCTCCATGCTCCTCTGAGAGCGACTTCATTTCTCTGCATTCGACTGTGGCACTATTGGCTGCTGACAAACTACTTCCTGTTCTTACTCTTACCTATGCTTCTTCTTTTATTGTTATTGTTATTGGCCTGATCCTGTTTCTCCACGCAGCTGTCATTCTATGATATTAACCATCAGTCAAAAGCCTTCTGCTTTGTGAAGTATGATCACATGTCTCCTGATTAGATCTGCAGAAGATGATTGTTCAGGGCATTTGAATGCATTTTTCTTCTACAGCATGATGGATTTCAATGGGAAACATATTTGGTTGGCACGACTTGATACCTCAGAATTTGATTGGCTTATAAAAAGTAGGCATCTTTCTTGATTGGTTATTTATTTATTTATTTTTCCTGCCCATGACTCAGTCAGAGGTTCTTTAGAGAAGGGGGAAAGTTTCTGCACTTAAATAAATGAGTAGATGATGTCTTTCCTGCAATTAGTACAGATGAATCATACTCAGTCTGCCTAAGGATATGAGATAGCAAGGAAAAAAGGGGTCAGTTTTCATTACAGATTGTTTTTAAATAACTTTTTATGGCAGCAGTTAATATGAGAGATAAAGTCACTGGATTTGTGTGTTATTTTGGTCATACTGTCAATAACACATGGTTATTTCAAGAAGTTGTCCTTTATTCATCTAACACATCCACTCTTCCACACAGCAATGTTTAACCTCTCTAGTCCTCAGTGGCTTGCCTTATTCTCACAGGTTCTGGAACTTTCTCAGTCTTAAATGCTTAGCAAATGATTATGTAACAGTTCTAATAGAAAGCCAACAGCAACCTAAACAAGCTTTAAATTCTAGCAATTCCTAAGTACAAATATACAGATATGAACATAGTAAACAGCAATTAAGTTTATTTTTACCAACCACTTTTACCTATAACCATAACCAAGCATAAATTATTACCACAGTGCAACATCTTTAGGCAAACACATATCTGAACACACCAAAGAATATGAATTTTGAATACAATTTTTAGATTGTTAGGAACATTATCAGCTCATTCTAGTGGGATAAATGAATGAATGAATGAATGAATGTCAGTAATATAATTTGTATTATAAAGTAATTTTTTTCCAAATCGTGTTACTGGCTGTTGGTAAAGTTGCTGCATTGATCTTTAATATCTTGATTTTAATATTAAACTTTACCATCACCAGTCACATAAAACCTGACAGTAATGTGATTATCTCTCTCTCTCTTTCACTCTCTCTCTTTCGCGCTCTCTCTTTCTTGTGATGTGTCCAAAATGTAACACATACTGCCTTCTTTATCTGTATTTGGAAGTAGGAAGCCACACAGTGATGCCCGAACTGAATGTTTGCATAGAATTCTGCTTTCTAAGACAAAAGGCTTCACTGTCATATACATCAATAATCCTAGCTGGTGTAGTCACAGAATATTTCCCCCAGTATTCAATCTAGCTTAGTGTTTTGAGGTTAGTACCTGTTAGCGCAAGCTGGTATTTTGGGAACGTAGTGATGTATACTGCTTTCGAAGTCTGTTTCAAACTGTTTCCTTATAGCTGTAGCTATCGAGACTCTGCCTTCTACGACACTGCATTATGAGACAACACAGACAGCAAGGCATCAAGACACCTGGCTTCTGCTTCTTTTGGACACACTCTTTGTTACTGTCTTTCTGTCACTTACTTTCTGCTTGCTCTCTCTCCTGTCTTAAATTCTGTCTGTGACTCATACAATCTATCATGCCCCCCCATCTCTCACTCTCTCTCTCTCTCTCTTTCTCTCTCTTCACTGCCCTGCTTATTTAGATGGCATAAAACATCTGGATGCGCTCTCCCCTCCCTAATTATCTGATGAAAGAGTTTCATTCCAAAGTCATTTGCTGTGAGTGCAGATTCCTGTTCTGTACCACTTCAGACTCTTCATTTATAAAATGGGACGAAGCTCAGCCAAGACAAATGGTGAACGAAGTTGCGTGGTGCATGGACAGCGAAGGGAAAGTGTTGCAAATGTTGACTTTTCCATGGTTCAGATAAACACCAAAAATAATTATATCAAATGAGAAAAGTAGGCCAGCATCCTTCATTGGTGATGTCAGTAGGTGATATCAGTGCCATTTCTCTTCTTAATCCTTTCCTCATTTTATACTTTCCTGTTTATTTTTGTGCATATTTCTTGGCATACTCTTTCAAGAGGCAAGGCTATTTTCTCCAGTGGAAAGTTTTTAGTGTCTTTCATGTCTTCCCCTTGTCTTACTACAGAATGTGTGCCAGTGCAGTTCATTTAAAAATAATAATCACATAATGCTAATGCTATGTCTAGTATAGTACCTGTAATATCCATCCATCCAGTCTCTGTACCGCTTATCCCGCTTATATACACAGGGTCACGGGGTAGCCTATCCCAGGGGACTCAGGGCACAAGGCGGGGGACGCCCTGCAGGGAACTATTGCACACTTACTCACACACACACTACAGACAATTTAGAAATGCCAGTCAGCAAATGCCTACAACGCATGTCTTTGGACTGAGAGAGGAAACCGGAGTACCCGAAGGAAACCCCTTAAGCATATGTAGAACTCGCAAGCTCCAAGCACACAGGGCGGAGGCAGGATTTGATCCCCCAACCTGGAGGTGTGAGGCAACAATGCTAACCACTAAGACATCCCCCCCCACCACCACCACCTATAATAAATTAAGTATATGTGGTGGCCTGGGAAAACCCTTCAGATATTACTGTGGCAAACCCTTTTTGGTCTAATTATCAGTAACACACATGCATTGTTGAATACTAATACTAATATTTTTTAAGGGAAATTTAGCTAACAGAAGAAAAGGTTTTATTATTTACTCACCATTATAAGATCAAGAACCAAGAACGACAATGTGGCTCAAAATTGTCAATACCATTATTGATATTTACCTGAGGTGATAAGACATCATTATCCTCATTTTCATTAATCTCATTTTCCAACGTAAATGTACAATATTCGATAATGTGTTCTAATGGTGTTCATAAACAGATTATTATTATAGATTACACTCTATTTATGGAAAAATAGATTGCATTCGTGTAGATATTTATGTAGAGGTAGGCAGAGGTAGGCATTTGCTTCCTATAGCCTAAGAATAATATTAAATTTAATCTAAATCTAAGATAATATCAACTGAGATAATATTGAGATGACAACAGTGTAAGTGAGGACTCAAACTCTAGTTTATAATGTACATAGACATATCATTTAATAGTCTGTGTGGGTTATTTCTGATAAAAAACTATTATTATTATTATTATTATTATTATTATTATTAAACATGGATTGACTGCTGGAGGGGCAGGACTTCCAAATAGCCCATTAGTCTAATGATTGGCAATGTTTTCATGGCCATATTTCAGGATAGTTATATTTTAAAATGTTATAATTTTATTTATGGTTGAGATCTGTTAACTTCAGAAAATGTGTAGTAGAACAGCATATAATAGAAAATGGTCTGTAAAATTTCATCATGTGAAATGTTTTCCCAGGCCACCATATACTATATATATGCATCAGTAAAATATACCTTGTTAATATGGTTAATCCTTTATGTAATTTGTTGCTATAATATAATGCTATCATAAACTCTATAATAATTATATTAATTCTAGATTGAACAATGTGAATTGATGTATATCAGGTTAACATGACAGCTCAGAGATGAAGGGCAGTTATAGAGATTAACAGATTCATAAGGGTCAACAGATTCATAAGTTGCAGAGTGACATCACTGCATTATTTTCGAGTGGTTATAATGAAATACATTTCATAAAAGGCTAACACTGAACTTCAGTTTATCCCCCTGATATCTAGATCTCAATTACAGCGAAAAGACGGAGTCAATGAGGAGCAAAGCAGAGCAAGCACATCTTTGCAGATTAATGTTTAAAAATGGATAAGGGTTGAATACTGTCCTTCCAAATAGACCTTCTGAAATGTATAACTACATATATGAGATCGATCAGCCATAACATTAAAACCACCTGCCTAATATTGTGTTGGTCCCCCTTGTGCCGCTAAAACAGCTCTGACCCGTGGAGGCATGGACTCCACGAGACCTCCTAAGTTGTGCTGTCATAGCAAGCTGTGACGCACTGTGTATTCTGATACCTTTCTATCATAGCCGGCATTTATCTTTCACAGCAATTTGTGCTACAGTAGCTCTTCTGTGGGATTGGACCAGACGGGCTAGCCTTCTCTCCCCATGTGCATTAATGAACCTTGGGCATTAATGAACCCTGTCACCGGTTCACCGGTTGTCCTTCCTTGGATCACTTTTGGTATGTATTAACCACTGCATACCGGGAACACCCCACAAGTCACTCAGATCCTTATGCTTGCCCATTTTTCCTGCATCCAACACATCAACTTCAAGAACTGACTGTTCACTTGCTGCCTAATATATCCCACCCCTTGGCAGGTGCCACTGTAATGAGATAATCAATGTTATTCACTTCACCTGTCAGTGGATTTAATGTTATGGCTGATCGGTGTAATTAGAGTAAGCACTACTCTAATTACAGTATATTACTCGTACAAATTCATGTATATCCGAACAGCCAAAAACAGTGCTATCATTAGCTTTTAGACTGAAAAAACTTCAGAAAAACAGAAAATAAGAATCTATGTAATGTGTTCAAGATAATTATGTTATACCCAAGCTAGAGCACATGAATCACAGATCTAATATTGTTCTTCGAATTTCAAACAATGCAGTGTAATAATCTTCCACTGAATGGTGGTACCCATTATAAATCCATTATTATGTTCAACAATTGTAATTAACATTGTTAATGTGTGTGTAATGCAAAGCAGTGGGATATAGGATAGGATTGTCTAAGAGGTAGGAGCATGAATGTGGGAGAGTGTGTGTGTGTGGTGTGTGTGTGTGTGTGTGTGTGTGTGTGTGTGTGTGTGTGTGTGTGTGTTTGGCCACAGTTCAAATCTAACTGATGGCACCTGCTGCAAGGTTTCAAAAGTCCTTTAGTTTTCGCTAGGGAGTCTACTACATTTCATCACAAAACGTGGCCAAGACCCAGTTACTTGTATAGAAAGGAACAATTTGACTGACATTGAAAATAACCAACTACACAGCTCTTCCAGAACATGTTGGCCAACACGTAATACCTTGATTCCTGACACTCCTGAAACTATTCCAAACAAAACACAAATAACAATTTAGTGACTATAGTTTGCTCCCGAAAGCCTGTTGTGTCACAGTGTTAAAGTAGGTTTTCCATCTGAAACCCATGTATAGAAATGCAGATACACGGAAGAGTGGGTAGCCAGTCAGATTGCAACCTTCCAGATCCTGAAGTCTGTCACCAGCAACAGATACGCTATATGGGCAAAAGTACGTGGACACATGACCACTCACACCCATAACATCCCATTCCAGAATTAATAGTGAAGATAGTGAAGATAGTGAAGTGACTTGTGGCCAAGTATGGTGACCCATACTCGGAATTTGTGCTCTGCATTTAACCCATCCAAGTGCACACACACAGTAGTGAACACACACACCGTGAACACACACCCAGAGCAATGGGCAGCCTTTTTTGCTGCGGCGCCCGGGGAGCAGTTGGGGGTTCGGTGCCTTGCTCAAGGGTCTCACCTCAGTCGTGGTATTGAGGGTGGAAGAGAGAACTGGTCATTCACTCCCCCCACCTACAATCCCTGCCGGACCTGAGACTCGAACCCACAACCTTCAGGTTCAGCTTTGGGTTACAAGTCCGAGCTTTCCACTAGATTTTGGTGCATGGCTGTCGGGATTTGCCCATTCAGCCACAAGAGCATTAGTGAGGTCATGTTAGAAGAGAAGGCCAGGCATACAGTCAGCATTCCAGTTCATTCCAGGTGTTCAGTGTGATTGAGGTCAGGGCTCTGTGCAGTGGTACATACAAAAATGTCTTACATATCATAACCATAAACAAGGTAAGAAGTATATTATAAACAACTTTATTACTTTATTATTATTGAAGTATTAGATTGGGTTACAAATTGACATACAGTAAGTCTCCGTCCCCTAGGTACTAATGGCTAGGAAGGTCATTTGTAGTGTTGTTATCCATAACCAGGGAAATTTCTTCATTGTTCCCACTCTCAAGCAACTTTTACGTACTTTATGGCATTTGCAGTGTTCACTGAGGGAAGGTCTTCAAAATATATCTAGTATTAGCTCCCTTTTTTTCATTATTTTTATTTTTTATTTGATTAAATGCTGGTAGTGTCAACACTGACATCTGCTGTCATGCACCTATTGTGATAGATATGCACAGACATTAATGCCAAAGTTCAAGAGAAATGGCTACTAATCATGATAGAGAATTGTGTGTAAAGTGTTCACAAATACACAAGTTGCTCTCTAGCTCCTATATTCTGCATCTCCTTCCCTCTCTTCCTCTATCACTTCCTCTTTTCCTCACCTGCTGAAGCAGGAGACTTAGGCTTGAAATTATATTTTGCCCTCTCATCTAGGACATTGCAAAATCAATAGCTGTCTTTCTCTTTCCCCCGAGGCACTCCTCAAAGTCTCATTGTGCGAGTCAGGTTTTATTTAGACCTGCCTTGGCTTACCGTCTCAATTCACACCACACTATCCATCAAAATTGCATGGATGAACTTTGCTTAGCTGGACTTGGAGTGTAGCGAACCAGCATCTACTTGCTTTAAAACTACCCAGAGTGTGGTGCGCTGTCAGCATCTGTTGCTATGAATGCACCTTAGCAGCTTCTTCACTGGAATCAATAATTTGGTGCCTTTTTTTTATCTATCTATCTATCTATCTATCTATCTATCAGTGCAATAATAAGAATTGGTTTAAGTATGTGATAAAATGAGTAGCACAGGCCATTTGTGCATGCAAATAATGTGAGATTTGTGGAGCAGATAATCATTGCCTCATGGTGTGAAGGTGAGCTGTGAAGCTATTGATTCTGGCCTCGTACTTACTCTGTTGGCCTCTTTGGTCCATTTAGCTCCACAATCACTGCTTGCACAGCAACAGGCCCACGCTGCAATATACTGTGGTTATGGATTGAGAGTATGGCTGCCTATTGTAAGTGTTTGTGTAAGCATGTTTGCCACTGTGCAGTTTTTGCCCTATATAATGACAAACAAGGACACTATGTGAACATAAAGCCTCTCAGCTTTGATTGATTGGTCCACAAGCAGTACTTTTAGCATTCGGATGCACTAGTTAGCTATGAAGAACTCATTACCTTCACTCTAAGACTGGATCATGATGCAGCTGATCAGATCTGATTTTTCTATTTTGATATTGTGGCTGACATTTTACAACTAATATATGATTTTGCAGGTGTGCACTGTACTTTTTCATTTGGAGTCCCTGGTTTCCTTTTTATTTATAACTGCTGCTGTACTTTCTACTGTTTTTATTCCTTGTACAAAGTCTATACAATATAATCCTCTTCTTGTTTGCCTTCTTGTTTGGAAGCCAGTTTATAGCACAATATGGACCTGAGTCTGTGGCACATCACAATGCTCATACATAAGCAAAATGCTTTTTCTGAAACTGATTATCGCTAATCCTCTATTAAAGCATACTAGCAGTTGATATTACCTAGTTGAAAATAATTTTCCAGCTCTGAATTAAGATTGATTTTCTGTATTCCACATACCAGGAATGTTGCCCTTACAATGAAAGGATGTAATAGCCAAGCAAACTGGTTATTCAGTACAAGGGAAATTTAGGCTTAAATTACAGATATATTTATCAAATGATATTAGGGTTTTGTTTAAATGAAAAGGTGAACATAAATGCAAATTTAATTCCATGAAACATCTTGCTCAGGCACTAATTATTTTCAAAGCTGAGCATTAAAATTCTATGGATTTGTTGCTGTTTTTAATTGTTCATTTTGTGAAATATTGATCAGGGAGTGATGGTACAAGGGAGAATCTTTCAGTTTGGCCCTTGCTATATACACACACTGTGCGAATGTCTTAGGCACATGCAAAGAAATGCCTTCAAAAACAATTAAATTAAATGTTTCATAAATAAAATACTGTACATTAAAAAAATACATTAAAAATAATCTAAAGAGGAGTAAACAGTTAGAAATGAAACAAAGTCAATATTTGATATGACGACCCTTTGCTTTAAAAAAAAAATAGTAGTCTCAGGTACAGTTTGTACAGTTTTTTAAGGAAATTAACTTGCTTCTTATTTTTGCAGCAAAACCCAGCATCCTTCATTATGTTTTCTATCTGAAAAGTGGTCTCTTACATAATATGCTGCTTTCTTTATTGACATACAAACATTTTTCTGTACATTTAATTTTTTTTGCTGGAAAACTAATGTATGAAAATCTAAAATGTTTTTGTACTGAATCAGTAATGTAGAAGTCATGAAATAAAAAATCTATAACAAAGATTGTACTTAAAAAAATAATTCCTTTGCACAGTACAGTATATATTGCCTGGTGAGGCAACAACACTACCCACTGCACCCACTGTCACGTATGCATATGCCCTCTGGTTTTTCTCTTAGTGAAACACTGTGAGGTCCTCTGGCATAATTTTCCACATGTTTATCAGTGCATTCCTGTCTTTCTCCATGTCATTGAGTTCCACTGGTCACGGCTCAACATCCTTATCCAGAAAGCAGCATTTCCCTCAGAGTCAGCATTGCACACAACACATACTGCTCACAATATGGCTGACTCATGCATAACAGAAACATAACCATGTCTGATATGCTGTATCAGGGAATTAATATATGGTCAACCCTGGAATTATTGGCAAACTTCTTGAAAATTAACAAAACTGAAACATATGCAACGGCTTGTATTTTCAGCTTGAACATATGGCATGCTCTGTAGTGTCATTTTAACACTATTTCTTCTTCAAGCATAACATGTTTTATTAAGTTGTGTTTTTTCTGCAAATCATGGCACCCTTCTAGTTAGCATTTGATGAAGCCTACTATGGAGAGAAACCAGTACTGAGCCTCCTCCTATGATGTCTAACAACAATGAAATTGTTGACCTTGATCCATTCCTCCATGCAAAAAATGCCAGTCCCCTTTACACTTACAGGTTTGGGCATGTAGACATCTGCTTCAATTCAGACCACTGGTTTTCAATAAGGAATAGGAAATAGATCAGCATTGCAAAGCAATGTAAACTTCATCCATTTTATGTTGAGTTGGACGTATGTGTGGGGTCTTTATTATGCTGAAAGGTCTATCTAAGTATTAATGACCTGAGGCAACCAGATATTCGGGGATTATATGGGATTTGTGATGCCATCAGTCTTTCCAAGAGCTCTAGTCTAGACCACTAAAATTATTCCCCAAAGATGCCACAGGTGTTCATGGCCAATGGCCAAAAAGTTTGGGCTCATCTTATTATCACACATGATTCCAATGACACTGGACAAAAGTGAGATGCTGGTTAACTCTTGAAAAGGACTTTCTTGCAATCCTTTCAAACAGCTTGTGCAGTAGACAGTATGCTCATGCGCCCTCTTGAAACAATCATCTATCTCATTTTTGTTTGTTTTCCCCATTGTAATAAATGCCAAAGGGATTTCATTTACATATAAATGTTTGCAACTTCATATTTATATCCCATGGAAACGAGAGAAGTTCACAGGCAGCATTAGCATTTTTAATTGTTTTTTTCTTTTTATAATCAGAATTTTTGCTATGTGGAAAAGGAACTATGTAAACGAGTTGCTGTGCTAATTAAATATTTCTTATAGCTGATGTATTGCAGACGAGTACTGGAGCACCTGAGCATCAGTATGAACCACCTTGCATTTGTCTTTCCAGAAGCCGAACATGACTCTCTGCAGAGGATCTCAAACAGCATTATTTATGTATTGTTCTGTTCTGATCCGCTCACGTAAGTTGCTAGTGCCTAAGATTGCCACCAGCATCCCAGAAATATGAGAGGGTGTAGGGGTGGCAATGAGAGAGAGAGAGTGAGAGAAAATCAATTTGAAAATCAAGAATCAAAAATATACCACATTGGTATACCATAATGGTCTGCACTGTAGTTGTAACATTGTTGACTGTAGTCTATCTGTTGCTACAGCATGAATGCACAGTATACAGTAATACAGTAATTCCAGCGTAACACAACTTCAGCGGCACTACCAAGTACAGTCAACACCAGAATTATTACCATGCTCCTATGCAGTGCATTGTTTATCTGCACATTTCTGCTTTTAAATGGCACCCCCACAATTCAGTTCAATTCAATTTTATTTGTATAGCGCATTTAACAATGGACATTGTCACAAAGCAGCTTTATGACAATGTTTACAATATGTGAATTTATCCCTAATGTGCAAGCCAGAGGCGACAGTGGCAAGGAAAAACTCCCTGAGACAATATGAGGAAGAAACCTTGACAGGACGTTTTAATTATTTTAACAATTAAGTTTAGAGGTCATACCCCCAGGTATCTTTATCACCAATGAAACTTCCCTGCTTTTCTACTTATTCTCTAATATTACAATGCCTGTTTGCTTCACCATCATTAATTTGTCTAGGATGCTGGATAACCAGAATCTTATCTACATTATGTGGCCAAAAGTATGTGGACACCCAACCACTGAACATCCCATTCCAAAACCATGGACATTAATATCGAGTTGTCCCTCCTTTGCTGCTATGACAGCCTGTACTCTTCTGAGAAGGCTTTTCACTAGATTTTGGACTGTGGTTGTGGGAATTTTTTGCGAATTCAGCCACAAGAGCACAAGAGGTTGAGCACTGATGTTGGGCGAGAAGGCCTGACTCACAGTGGACATTCCAGTGTATCCTAAAGGTGTTCAATGGGGTAGAGGTCAGGACTCTGTGCAGACCACACCGATTCTTCCACACCGACCTGTGGACCACAGGCATTGTCATGCTGGAACAGGTTTGGGCCTCTTAGTTCCAATGAAGGGAAATCTTACTGCTACAGCATACAAAGACATTATAGACAATTGCGTGTTTGTAACTTTGTGGCAGTAGTTTGGGGAAGATCCTTAATATGGTGTTATGATCAGGTGTCCACATACTTTTGGCCATATAGTGTTGTTCTTATTTTGACTTGGAAGGGTCTGAGTCATACTCCTTACATATACTCCTGCATACTATCCCAGATCATTTTTCCTGTTTATAATGAAACTTTTCTGAATCCTATCATGAATGTGTGTAATTAAAAAGTTTCTTAATTTCTTAAGTGCATGCTTTGGGATAACCTCAAAAGCTCACTGGGCATGTTGGAATATGGAATAAGAAAGTATAGTGTGTGTATGTGCGTATACTGTATGTGTGTGCAGATTGAGTGCTAGGTGGAACAGATTGTGGGGTCAGAGGGAAGGTTTTGCTGGGCTTTTTCTATCACACTAGGAAGAGTTGTGTTGTTTATTGATTGAATTGCTGACCGATTTGTCTTTCTTCACTCCCCAGCAGTGACAACTAGCCCATGTGATGGGGTTGGTGTGGAGCAGGCAGATAGGGATCAGGCTACCAGGGATTCCTGGCACATTTTTAATTAGATGTGGTGATTAGGAAATCAGGAGAGAGGAAAATTAAAGAAGGGATTAGAAGGGACTTAGGCTCCAGGAGACAAAGCAGAATAGATATGCATGCTATCATGCTCAGGTCATAATTTCATGTTCTCAGTAGGCAGCCAGGTATTATGACGCACAAATTGGATAGGCAGCTGGGTAAACATACACATACACATACATAAATGAGTAAAAAACAAACTCCAGGTCACTGGAACCATAGTGGGTGGAGTTGCTGAGGTTAGTCTCGCCATGTCACTCAGCTCTGTTAGACTGAACTGTGACATGCGTATGTTGGAGGAAGGGCAGAGCCAACTGCTTGATCCACAGTCTTATGCTCCATGATTTCAGAGCCTCAGTTACCCGTGGAGTGCTGCCATATTGCTCGCTCTAGTTAGGTCATGTTAACTTTGATCCATCTGGCTGGAGGCATGCCATTGCAAGCTGCAGGAGTGCATGTGTGCTAGTGTACAGTATGTGTATAGATGAGTGTGTTTGTGTGTGAACATCTGTCATCACTCATATCTAATGTGCTGTCCTGTTGCTTCTCATTGGTGTTTTTTTTTATTTCTTTTTCTTATTTTCTTATTTTTTCTCTGATTTTCTGTGTGTTTTCCCTTTTAAACCTTAAAAGTCTGTAATAGTCACAGAGACCCATGGCTTAATGAAGAAAAAACTCAAACCGATTTGTATATCCATGTATAGCTTTACAATTTAGCTATGAAAAAGATGCTTTTTTGTTATTTTCTTCAGATTATAAACCAGCACTCTGTGAAGTTTTTGTTCTCTTGTTTATTCGCTGTTCAGCTTTCAAAATAAAAGTTAGTTCTATAAACAGGAGTCTCACAGCTTTCAGACAAGGCATTCTGACAAATCATATGTTTTTTAATTTGGTTCCTACATGAATCATAATGTGGTTGATTCAGCAGCAGGTTTGTGTGCATCATCATCATGGTTTTCCTGGAAAAAAATAAAAATAAGTAAAATACCACATATTTATTGGAACTTGAGGCATTTTGTTGACTATTAAACCTAGATGTCAAAAAACCTGGACACAACAGGCTAACCTGTAACCTGTAACGGCTAAATAGGAAAGAAATCTTGAGTGACCTATGGAGCCAGTCTGGTTGGTTTGAATCCATTTTCCAGTCACTACTAGTGCAGACTTTCCTTAGTCTTCTGAAACCAGTGTGTTTGCCTGGCATGAGCTAATTGTATACTCACTTCCTGTTGTTGAAAGTGTAGAAGTTCAGTCTGCTCTGGTCCTTCAGCTCTCTGTTTTTGCTGATTGCTGCCTCATGCTCACCTGAGACATGCTTTCTTGGCACGATAATCTACCTGGATCTGGATTCCACAGTATTTGGGTTGTGGTGGATGGTATGGCAGCACTGGTCATAAGAGCAGACAGAAAATCCATGCCAATATGAGCACAACATCAGGACATGATGGGGGCCAATGATGTGCCTGTGGTGTGAGTAAAGCAACAGAAAGAGGGATTTTCTTCTGTCTCTGTGATGCTCTATATTTATTCTGCAACTAAACACACAGAATATCCTTTGAGAGTTGAGCTTGGCAAATGCACAGAAATCTTCCAGCATCATTTTACTAATAGACGTAAATACAGCTGTACGACATTAGCCAACTGATCAAAAGAAAAGAAATGAACAAAATAAGTAATAATAAATAATTGATAGGGCAACTTAAGATACACAGTGTGTATATCTAAATTGAATTATTATTATGAAATAAATGCATGTGATTGGACAAGCCGCAACAGAGGATCTGCTACAGAAACTGTGAAGGTTCATGGTTAGAAAATTAGAGTAGCTGAACAGCGGACAGATTTTTTTATACATTGTTCAGCTCTGCTACAGTATTTTTTCAGGTAGTTGGTTCTGTCCACTGAAATACTTTGCTGAGTCCGTGTCCAGACTGCGGCCTGCAATTTGACGACTTTTCTCTATGGGAAACCAGCAGCATGTGGAAGGCAGAGTAATTGAGGGCAAATGGAGGTCACTGTTAATTCTATGAAGCATCCCATTGTCTTTATAGTGGCAAGGAGGAGCAGCAAAAAAAAAAAAAAAATTAAAAAATTATTGAGGCTTTGTCTCTAATGTAGAAACCTGCAGACTTGCAGTAAGTTTAGTCACCAACAGCTGCTGTGTTATGACAGAATAATTACACTTTACACAAAGGCTCTTCTGTACTGAACAGATTTACTGTAACACAACAGATTCTACCGCAGGCTTGATCAATAAGTTTTTTACTTGGGAGTTTGCATGTGCAAAGTTTGGCTGACATGTTTTGACATAAATATACTCTATTTAACACTAAACTTTTAGTTTAGTAACATGTTTTATTAGTGGTAATAAAACGGTGAGGTTTTCTTTTTTCTTTCTCAGAGACACACTATAAATAGGAGGTCTGTAAAAGTGGATGATGAATTGTGCATGGATCAGGAGGCTCTTTTTCAGTGGAGTGCTCAGATGGGTCAGGACCAGAGCAGGGTGGGAATGATGCCAAACTGGCTTATTCACCTCCACTCCTCCTGCAGAAGTGTGCTTTCATTTTAATTTAAGCCTTTAAATCTTCTTCCACCTTCATCTTTCTCCAAAACATCCTATTTTTAAAGGCCTTTTTGTTGGGTTGAGAAAAAGATCTAACAACTGGGCTGATTTAATTTATTTGCTGCTATGCCTTGTTCCTTTTATCCATCATGTGGCTCACTTTCATCTCTGTAAAGAAGGCCTGAGTGCTTAGAGTTGCCGAGCGGAAGCCCAGAAGTGCTGTTTGTCTGTTTGTGCTAATAGCTGATCTTTGGGTCAAAATAAGCAGCGGCTCAATTTTTTTTTTCTCTCAGGTTGAAAGTCTAGCCCATTCCTCAAATGTCCTGAAAGACCAAGCTTACCATATATTAGCTATATTAGCTGTACCGTATAGTAAGATTACTATAAAACTGTATTTGTGTTATACCATAATAATGTTTAATAGTGCATGATGGTCCAAAGATTACTCTTTTTTTTAAATAACATGGTTGTGATTTAATAATTGTGTTGCAAAAATTCACACACACACAAAGTGCACGCTGATTTATTAAGAGGGTCTACAGAGGATGGTGTCTTTCAAACTAGCAAACACCAGATCTTATCCATTTTATACGTTCGACTTCATGAATATGAAATTTCAAACCGATCTCACAAAAACCCTACATGTACAAGTAGAATTTGTACAAGTGTTCAAATCTGCTGGCTGATCTTTTAGTTGTATAATTGTTGTACGAAGTTTTGTGGCGTTTTGGGGTGTTTTTGCATGAAAGCGCAAAATCAGAATGGCGTTTATGCTAATTGATTTATTTTACAACTTGTAGTGTAATGTATTAAAACCTTATTAAAGTTACTTCAGTTTAACCTGACCAAAGGACTGGTTTAAGACCAAAATAAAACTGTTATTTGATTACAACAAATAATTATCTATCAGTATTTCAACATAGAGAGATGAGAATGTTGCTCATAATTATGACTAGTATGACTACATTCTTTTTTTTTTTTTACATTCAGTATTCAATGAATATTTGTAATTGAAATGCCAATAGAATTTAAAGAGCCTGTGAAAATAATGAAATACGCTGGAAGTTATTTAAAAATCTCGGAGAACTCGGCTCTTAATACAGAACATATACCAACAGAATGCACACTGCTACCTATACTATTTTATTTTACATTCATATTGTGTTTTGAACTGTTTTTAACATGTTGAACTGGTCTTGACACTTGAAACACGTCTGTCTGCCTTTAAACAGAATTATACAGTATTTTACTTTAAGTTTCTAACTGCACATAGATTGCACAAGCAAGTTACCACTCACTTTATTTGAGATATTGCTAAATCCAGACCTGTGTGTTTCACACCTATGATAATAAACCCCCAGAGGTGTAATAGTTTTCAGTCATCCACATCCATTTTTTTGAGAATCCTTGACATTCACCCAGTGATTTTGCTCTTGCTTCAAAAAGTACAGTGTAGATGCAGGGAAAATAAACAAACAAATAAATAAATAAAAGAAAGACCTTTAGCACTTCAGTTTGCCCTCTTGCTTGGATAATCATCAACATAGTTCAACCTCTACCTGTATTTCTCACACCAGATGCCTAATTATCCATCCAAACGAAACACCTGTCAACCCTGGTGTACTTTTACCACATGCTTTAGGGTTCTAGGCTGCACTTGTTGCCTCTACAGATCACACAGTTTGGGGAATGTGAAAATAACAGTTGTTAAGACACCAAAGCCTCTTCAGTTGTTTAACTTGCACCAGCGTGATCTCCACTGGAATATGGAGAATGATAGGATTCCCAAGTAAATCTGGAGCCCAGTAGCAACTTTGTGGCGTTAATTTCAAGTAAGAGAAAGTGTGTAGGGCCTTTATTCTTTATTTCCATAGACCTTTAATAACTAAGCCACTCACGCTTGAGTACTTGAATGAATCGGACAGACAGGAGTGGTAAGGATTACTTACTTTTATTTCTTTTTCATAGAGCTCTTAAAAGTAGATTTAACTCAGAGGCAAAGTGAAAACAGAGGGAGGTTTTTTTTTTTATAGGAAAAAATGACAATTTTCTGATTGAATAAAACATTCCAACTTGTACTAACTTCTCTCTAATAGGGTTTTACATTGAGCATATTTTTAGACCCTGAACTATTTGTACTAACATGATAATATGTTTCTGATGGTGGCTACAAAGCACTTCTGTAAGTCATTCAGGATAAAGGCATCTGCTAAATTCTGTAAATTTAATTCCTCTGTACAGTATGCTAGTAAACAGTGAACAGGGGCATAAATAAAGTAGATGATTACATGGAGGTGCTGATTTGATGGTAGTGCTGATGTTTTATCCAGCTCTTTTTTAGTATGAGTCAATGACCATTTGGTTAAAGTGCTGTAAATCCAGAGACAGATCATTTGAGCTGAGCAATCTTACCATAACTCTAACGTGGTTCAGTTAGCATCGCATACATAATCAATGGCATCTGCATTAGATCTGATTAATGTATGTTTGGCCATGTGTGAATTGTACCTGTTTTTTATGAATGATTTCCTTTTTCCTTGAATTAGCTGTCTGGGCTGTTTTGTAATGAATGTAAAGTTAGATCTGTTTGTGGAAACCCTACACACACATACACCTGCTCATAAAATGAAGTTCTCTGTTGTTAAATTAACATTTGCAATATTGAAGGCACACCTTTAGTCTCCATTTAGTCTTCAGTTCTTTAAGGTTCAGATGGACACAGATGAATTTTGCCATGGAGTCATCATTAATCATGATGAGGAGGTGTGTGCATACAAACAGAGCCACTGAGCTCTGAAAGGATGGATTCCTTTAACCATAAGCCATGCATTGGAAGCTGGAAAGCAATAGCAAAGCACAGTTTTGTTCTCATTTGTGTCTCATTGAGAATGCACTGTGCAGGCTAATCATGATGGTTCCAATGCAAACATGGAAAACACACACACACACGCACGCACGCGCACATACATATCCACACGCTTGCACATAATCCTCTGAGAGTTGTAATTAAGCAAATGCGATGCTACATCCTGTGCTTATATTCTCTTTCACAGTCGTTTTCTTCTCTCTGTGTCATTACAACAGCATGACCGACAAACTGAACGCTCCGTGCCTTTATTTGGTTCCCATGCATCATTATTCAATGGTCATTACAATAGTTATTTTTTTCCTCTCTTGTATAATGAAGTGACTTTAAGAGATGTAAAATGAATGGAATGTAAGTGTACCGCAGCACACTTCTCCCATTTTCATGCCTTGTCCTCCATCTCCTCTTAAATTATTCTTCTGCAGACACTGGAATTAACATTAAAAACAAGGCTGGTGTTGTCTAATCTTGGCCTCATTAACTGATGCTCATTTTAATATTGCTGTCATTTGTATCACATTCCTCTGTACCATCAAAGATGGAGGAGCATAACATTGTCTCGTAAATCATTAAAATCTACTCCTCAGTTCATTAAAGACCCCAAACTCATCTTGGCTTAAGAGTAGGGTTAGATAATGCAAGATCTTTTTTTAATGCAAGTTGTTGCTTCATTCATTCATTCATCCGTATATTAAAAACCACTATTCCTATTTTCCTTGACACTTTTTTCAGAGTAGGGAAGACAGTTGGTTTGAAATGTATATGATCGAGCTAAAGCCACTTCTCATCCCTAAACTAAAGATCTGTGAGAGTGGTGTCATCTTTACCCTGGCACCAATTCACACCTCCATACTCTAGTCATTGTCCTGTGACCTTAACTAGGGAGGGTGAAAGTTGTCATGTGCTTCCTTTGAGACACATGAATTCAGCCACTGCATTGGTTTAAATTGCTGCTCATGCTACGTCACAGCCTTGAACACTCTCAGAGGAGGTGGTAACTGCTCCCTTCTACATATATGAGGTTAAAGACACCTAAGATTGGATAGCGCCACTCTGGGTGAGAGGGGATTCACGCCATCCCTCTCACCCAGAGAGAACGGCCAGTTATGCTAGCCTGGTCTCTGGACTAATGCTTTTATATTGCGCTACCAGTGCGCCCATGATGTAGGTATAAATCACATACAGAGACATAAATACTAAGGAATTTTCCACCATTCAGTAGATGAAGCCCATTCATGTTCATTTACTAACACTTAGTGTTTGGTAGTTATTTTGAAAAAAAAAAGCATATTTGGAACCATCTTCTGTCCTGAATATTATACCATAGTAGCACATCTTTTGCTTTAGCCTCCAAGTGATTTGTGAACACTGTATGTAAGCCTGACTACACACAATATTCACACACCTTCTCTGAAACTCAGACTCAAAATAAAGTCATATAAAAAGGTGTGTTCTCAGTAAAGGGAAGTACCTGTAGCTTGCAGAGTGAAAGGCTTTGTGAGGCTGATTGAATGCAGACAGATGGCTAAGCACGGATATCAGAGCCTTAGTGGTGTAAAGGGAAACATCTTGGCAATAGCTGTAATGTTTTTGCCCTGCTGGCAACGTCAGTGTACGATGAGATTGGAAGGGGGGAGGGTTGGATGTGGGCTGCTGCATGGTGGTGGTGGTGGTGGTGGTGGTGGTGGTGTTATGGATAACAAAGCTGTCAGCAAGTTTTAATGGAGGAAAAGCCTTTAGGGAAATCTCTGTAGTGCTTACTAACAATGCTGTTGCCGTGCTTTCGGCAAACTAATTTTACCTTGATGCCGTCTGGCTGGTAAAAGGCTGCATTTTGTGCTTATGAGTGTGTAGGTAGGAAGGAGAGTGCTTTTACTGTTTCCTGATGTTTCCTGATGCAAAGCCTCAGAGGAATCTGCAAATGGTGCTGATGGTGGCATGTCAATCAGCTGGAGTCTGAAAGCACATCTTTATGAACAGAGAAACAGAATGCGTCAAGTGAATGTATTTTATTGTATTTCTTAACCACTTTTTAAACACCAAAAGCATGTCACTGATGGCACATGCCTCTCACTTGTTGCCATGTGATTTCTTTTGAAGGAGAATAAATAGGTATCACTGAGCACATTGCATTATAATGGTCTGAGAAAATGATGACAAATGAGTACTACAAGTGACCAAGTGGCAACGAAGTTTTATTTATATTTATACTAATTTATAGTAGAACTGCACAATATACTCTAATATATAATTAACTCAATAATATAATTACCATTTGTTAGTCTTTGCAGTACAAACATAGCAGAAACAGGCAATACACAAACTAACAGTTATACATTTATTTATTTATCTATTGAGCCAAAGCCTATCATGGAAAAACTGGGCTCAGAGCAGGAATCCTTCCTTTAAGTTATATGTGTAACAAATAGTTGTATGAGGCATGGTGCAAGTATGTAAAAGCACTGAGCAGGAATCATTGTCAACATTCATAGAATACAAAAGCATGAGAAGGTTCAAAAACAGGAAGATTTTGCAAAAATGGATAGAAACAAGAGGGCGTATATAGACAAACTAGTCAGAGTGCAACACAGAACAGGTGAGTACTACTGGTAACAGACCAATGACGGAACTGGACGGAGACAGGCATGGCAACACAAAAAAACACACATGAAGTGAACCTTAAAACATGAGCACAGCGCTTGCCGCTCTGTGACTCTGTGACAATATGTAGCTCCTCTATGTTATGGAACTTTATCAGTTTAATAATTTCTATACCTTTGCCATTTCCAAATAAAAGCCATAAAGAAAATGACCCTTACCATTGACTTGCTGTCAGCTCTCCGTAAGTAGAAGAGTTTAGAAAGGAAACACTAGCCTCAGTGCTTTAGTACATAGAGAAGTCTGTTAAAAGTAAGCAGGATATAGGTATGTGGTAATTACGCAGGAAAACTCTAAGTGAGGGATGAGGATCATTATGAAGCACTGAGAAGGGCTAGGGTGAAAATAGAAAGGGCCACCAATTCGTCTATGATAAGAAATGGTTTTCTTCTCTTCATGCATTATGCATATTGAATGTCTAATGTGGGTAAAGACTGTATTCTATACCCAATTTTGATCAATTAAAGAGACCTATAGGTTTATTATTATTATTATTATTATTATTATTATTATTATTACTATTATTATTAGTAGTATTATTTCTTCTTTGATGAACACCTTGATTTTTCTTCCCGTAATATATAGGTGAGTTAAGTTGCTGGATGTGCTGACTAATGTTCATTATGTAATAGCCTTCTAATCAGTATTGGGTAGATTACTGAAGAGATTACTTAGAAATTGCATGACTAACAATGTAATCAGTGATGCAATTAAAAAGTTTAATCTGATTACATTTGGATTACTTTCAGCTACTTTTTGATCAAACTGGTTTAATATGGATTCAAAAACTTCAGTGTAGTATTATAATGTACTGGTTTAATAAATGTAAAAATAAAACACCCACTTTTAATAAATGTGTCTTTGAGCTCACATACACCCATGATTGGCTTGTGTTGCTGTGATTGACAGAGGGGAGAGAGTATGCCATCCCTCCAACCCAGAGAGCATGACCAATTTTGCTTCCTTGGCTTCTGGTCACAGAGGCTCCAGTCAGGATTCGAACTCACTTTTCTGTTGTGCCATTCATCGTTTTTTGGAATGCAGTTGGAATAAGAAAGGTTCACAAACCTGGTTCTATTGCTACGCTGTAATGATACTAATGATTGTAATGATCAATCAGTGATGCAACCTGTGTTTTTAGAGTCTTTTAAAGCCTCACTTATGTGGCCTAGCTTCTTGATCCAGAGCCATTATGGAGCTCTACTTGCTGCTTCCATGTTGTCTCCTTCATTCTCTGATACTGAGCCCAGATTAGGCTTTGCAAAGGGATTGTCATGTAAGGTCTTTACACTGTACCTCCACAACCAAACACCTCTGTTGTCTATGAGACCCACTGGTCAGACCCTCATGCTTCTTCCTTGTCGCTCAAATGCCTTGTGCATGTCTGCAGGTCTTCCCATGGCACAGTTAGCTGCATCATAGTAATGTTCCTTGGCGGTCTCTGTGGGGAAGGTCAGGTCCAGGTCCAGGTCCAGGTCCACCATCATGTGCTGAAGGTGCTTTAGATTCAGCTGCTATCTTCTTTTCGCCATCCCTGATGACAGTGATATATGACCTTCTGCCACTACTGATGGCACTACATACAATCGCTGGAGTGATCTTTTGCACCTGAAAAAGCAAACAGAAAACAACCAATGTTGTCAGTGGTAGTAAATAAACAAGTGATCTATAAAAAGTAACTGTCATCTGATTACGTGCGTTTCCACATATATCCGACTCTGATTACACATACTTGATTATTGTAAACGGCACAGCAGGTAGCGTCGCTTGAAGTTTGATCCTGAGCTTGGGTTACTGTCCTCACTGTCCTTACGTTCTCTGAATTCTTCCAGCCTCCCAAAAACAAACATGTAGTCAGATTGGCTAGACTATATTGCCCCTAGGTGTGAATGATTGTGTGAATGTACAGTATGTGTACATGGTGTACTGCAATGGACTCACATCCCATCCAGGTTGTATTCCCACCTCACACCTAGTGTTTCTGGGATAGACTCTGGATCCACCGCAAGCCTGACCATGAAAAAGCAGATACTGAATGATTACTGTAAGCAAATTTTACAATCCATATATAGTCTGTTACTGCCCTATACTGCTTTAAATAGATGCTATATCACAAGATTACTAACTGCATCACAGACTTTACATTAACCAAGTGGTGTTCTGCACACAGCCACACTTGACTCCTTCATTTTATTTCCTTCCCTCTTTCTCTCCCCCTCCGTAGGTGTTTACACACACACAGACATTTATTCCATTTCTCTCACATTAGGTTCATGCAGTTGCTATATTCTGTGTGATTGATTGTTTTAATATGTACTTCAGTTCAACTCAGCTCTTGTTCCTGTTCCTCAGAGTAAGAGATAAAGGATGGGGCATTCCTAAAATATAAATGTGTGGTGAAAAACCGAATGAGGAGGGGAAAAAAGAATGAAATGATCAATCATAGAGTTGCTGAAATTACGATTTAATTTATATTTCTATATAATGATTTTCTGTATATGAATTTCTGTATAAACTAACCCAGCGAAAACAACATGACCTTTTGTGTTGTGACAATTTAAACTGTGTTTCTCTTTACTGCTCTTATATGGAATGGATGCTAACACAAATCTTGTTTTTTACAGGTTTTACATGACCTGTTTAGAGCAATCACACATTGTATAAAGCCTTACGTACTTTTTAATGAGGTTCCACGTATCCCACATTGTTTGTTTCTTAGTTCTTTACTCATTTTGAAGAATAAAGCACGCTTTATGTTGCTGAAAGTGAAGCATAGTCTATATTATATACATTATTTGTTTGTGATGCTATTTGTTTGTATTGATGGAACACAAAATATAAAGAGACACCTCATTACAGCCGAGTTTTATTTCATGAGTGTGTGCAAATAGTGTGATAGTTGGAAAAGATCATTCTAAGTGCTGTGTATATTGACAAAGAGATGATATGTGGTCCATCATGCAGAGCCTCCTCTTTTAACTGCAGATCCCTGTTTGTAAGAAGACATTTGCAGGACTTTGATAGCATGTTATCACAGGCTAACCTGTGTAAACAGCAGGTTAATGTCTTTCCACCCCACCCTCTTTTTATTTCACATTTGCGTTATGTCCTCACCGTTTATCATCACGGCCAAGGTTTTGAGAGCTTCAGAAACATTAAATGCTCATGCAACCAGGCCCAGCTGTTCCTCAGCAGGTTGCTCTGTGAGAGATCCCCTCAATCCAGCATGTCATTCCAAATCCATCTTAATTACAGCAGCACATCACAGGGAGGTGACAGAACGGAATCACTCACCCCAAATATGAAATGTGCACTAAGTAGGAAAATTATGATGCACATGCTATAATTGTTAGTCTTCTGGTGAGCCAGGGCTTTTGTGTGAGGCAGAGTTGTGTTTTTGAGTTTTCTTCAACTGTCTAGCTCCCCTCTGTGCTCGCTCACAAGTAAACAAACAAGTTATCTTCACTCAGTCGGAGCCGAGGCCAGAGGGATACAAACAGGAATGCAGGTGGAATCTGCATGTATCCTGTCGTTTGTGATCTGAAGTTGCTCTCCTGTTGCTGCAGTTCTTCTCATCTACTGAGAGCTGGGCTGGGTTAGCTCAGAGTGTAAACACAAACCCATGCCAAGTCCCAGAAGAGGCGGCCTTACTATGGGCTTCTGAAATAGCACAAAGAAAGGAGACATGAAAAACCAGCATCTGAAGCTGAAGCAGCAAGGAAAACAGTGTCAATGGCCACTTTACCATGCAAAAGACTCTGGTATCACTGCAGCATAATAACTCAGAGGAAATGACCCTGTGCAAGAAAACACTTTCTTCTTCCTCCATCATCACTTCTAAACTCTGGAGAATAGATACAGTGTCAGGGATGGTCAAGGAGACAGGCAAAGAGGAGCATCAATCAAGGAGAGCTCATATTTCTTCAGCAGCGAGATTACAGCTGTATCAGCGTGATTTCACAGCATGGCATACAAAAGTCGGAAAGTGCATTTATTTCCTGATGATTCTCGTAATTGTTGCAAGAAATATCCTTCCATCCTAATCCTCCTGAGTGTCTGATACATGTCTACACAAAAAAAAAACAACTACACATACACATGGCTGAACTGCTTGAGGTTAATGGTTGGAATGAGTCTGAATAATTTGTCTATGGAAATTATACTATAATGAATACATAAACCATTATACTTTATTCCTGTGGCAGTTATAATATTGGTACATATGCTCATGTGTTGTATTCAGCCATGTATTCAGACATGACCCTCATTTAATTTTCTTTTTAATGAAGAATAAGTACACTCACTAACCATGTCTCTTGTTATAATTCTAATCATTTGTAACTTTTTATATGTTTGTAATCATTAAAACTTGTTGGAAGTCCACCCACTATTCTGTGCTACTGTGCTACTCTATATATGTTACATTAAAGTTAGTGGACACCTGAGCATCACACCTGTATGTGGGTTTTCCCCGAACTGTTACCACAAAGTTGGAAGCAATTTTGTAGGATGTTTTTGTATGCTGTAGCATTACAGTTTTCCTTTACTGGAACTAAGGGACTGAGCCTAAACATGTTCCAGCATGACAGTGCCCAAGTCCATGAAGACATGGTTTGCCAAGGTTGGAGTGGAAGATCTTGAGTGGGTCACAACATCAGTAAATAATACCAATACCAGTAAATAGTAGGGATTACATTCACCACCCAGTGTACCTGTGCTTGCTCAGACAAAACAGCCTTCACTGACTTTCCTCTGTGGCTGATGATTGTTGATCTGATGATTGTTGATTTCAAATGGCCATCATCTGGTCTAAATAACACTGTAGAACATGTATTACATGTATTAGACACAGCAAGAATTGCTCTTAAACCACAAGGTCACTCCAGAGTCATCTGGCCACCAATACAAGCAAAGCAAACTCACCACCAGAGCATGTAGCGCCAACTTCTTTTTTTTTTTTTTTTTTTAGCCAAAGTGATTGTTAGCAAAGAGGCAGTTTCCAAAGATACCCATTTCACCTTACCCCTTTTAGAAAGGCACTAATAAGCCTGTCAGATCCCAGAGGGATTCCGTCCATGATGCACTGAAATGGCTGCCACATGTACTTTTAGCATAGATGGACACTTGCTACTGTTTAGCAGTCCCTGAAGAAAAGTCAGGATCTTGAGAATCTGGTAATGTGCCAGCAATAATGATTAGATAAATGCCATTTTCAGAACAGCCTCCAGCTAAAGGTATATAAGGGCTGTGTGCTAGGAGCTGAGGATTGTTTCCCGGACTGCTTGTTTTCAGTCCTCATTTGAGCCCGAGATGCCAGATCCACAGACACAGGTGTCCTGGCTGAGGATGACATCAGAAGATCTGCTTGGGGAGGAATTTGCCAAGGTGTTCCAACCACTAGTGAGAGCTGTAGTGGAAACTAAGGTCTTGCCGGCCATCTCCAGGCCGCAAACAGGCTTATAATAGGTGATAAGGCCAGTCATGGGCCAGAGCATCCTGTCTCAGCGATCTGTCCGTCTCTCCCAGGGAGAACCACAAGCGGGATTGTGTTGACATGACACTGCCAAGGGGGATCCATCTGTTGAGGGGGTTCAAAATTTGCCATGGAAAAAAGGCTAGACTATGAATAGTAGGAAAGGGTTAAAAGACTGGGCATACTTTTTCGTAGATTTGTATGAGCATTGAACACACAACAAATAACTGGGGATCACACAATAAATGACTGAGATTCACACTCAAATGACTGGGGATCACACACTACCAAGTTTGTGATTTGTTGCTGAATTGAAACCAAACTCATGGGATTGCAAGGAGATGGCCATAGCAGAATACGTATAGACTACCCACATATAATAATGTAGCTTTTAATAGGCCATGTCCTACACAATAATATAGCAAACTAGCAGATTTTAATCCCCCCCCCATTTTAGTCTTGGCCAATTCCCACCCACCTATTAGGTCATATGACTGCTACCAAGCTACCAGGAGGGTGAAGGCTATCTCATGCTTCCTTTGAGGCATGTGAAGCCAACCAGCCACATTTTTTCAAACTGCTCCTCATGCTGTATCACAGGGCAGCGTAACACACTCAAAGAAACACACTGTCTGTCCTCTTCTGCATACATGAGCTCACAGATGCCCATGATTGGCTAGTGTTGCTGTGATTAACAGGAGAGAGAGTATGCTGAGAGCATGGGCAGTTTTGCTCTTTTCAACTCCCAACCATGGATGGGACTGTGGCATCATCAGGATTCAAACTCATGATTTCCGGACAAGAGGGCAAACACTTTCTTGGTGCACCACGCAGGAGCCTTTCTATTTAATTTAAAATTGACTTCCTTTTTTTTTTTTTTTAAACTTTTTATGCACTCATTGGCAGTTGAGAGGTTTCATTCAGATTTCAATTGCTGACCAGGGTACACTACTAGACTACTAGTGAGTGAATAAACAATCAAATGTTTGATATATTCAGACAGTACTTGATGTTATGTGCCAATCAGGGTAAAAATCGAGAAATGTAATCTCAGCATTAGAAAAAGCGATCCAGTAAGGGTGCTGGTCTGTTTGATTGGAATTCAGTTACAGATTCACAGAGGAAGACCTGACCTTATATAATGCTTAAACATTTCATTTTTCTCCTCTCTCACAATTTGGTTTGTACTTCTTCACGTTATCCCAAGATGGCTGTGAGATGTTGGCCTTGGGCTGAGACGTCAAATGCTTTGCCACAGGGCTTCACTGACACACTGTTAAACATATTTTATTCACTTTGATTAAACTGTAGGCGGCTAAAAGAGGAAGTGGTAAAACAGGGCAAACGTATGAATGTAAGATAGTGGACAAGAAATCTTTAACCAGCTGAGCAACTACAGTATGTCAGTAAGCATTTCAGAATACTCGTTTAGCTATCCATTACTCAAAGCCTGATTTGAGGTTTTCTCCATTCAGGGTGAGCTTTTATCCTGAACAGTTGGCTTATTAAATTGCTCTGCGAGTGGCTATAGTAGCTGTGTATTGTGCATTGTGAGAAGCAGCAGAGCACTGAACCTGTTCATATGTAAACTGTGGGCACTTGAAGGTGATTATTAGTGTGATTTCTTGGACACAGTTGTTTCTTCTGTCCAAGAAAACATGTTTATTGTTCTCATATATTTCATACTTACATTTATTGTTCTTAAATTATATTGTGCATATTACCAATTTCTCCTTAATAACTACTGTTTCTCTAAATGCACGGGGCCCAATTACCAATATTATTAATTGTTATTGTTTTGTGAAAATCTATCAGTGTTCCCAAATAACTGCTTTATTAACTGCTTATATGCACAGTTACTAATAAAATTCAAATGCATCTTTCACTTTTATGTCTTGTACCAACGTAACCACGCCCACATTTCCTCTACGGCATTTCTATACATTTGATATGTAATTAATACATTTACCTTATTTTTCAGCAGTCTAGTGAAAGTTTGCTATGTTAATATACATCAGGTGCTTGTGACAGAACGTTGATATTCATTGCACATATTTTGTACGTGAACATTTTCCTAAGAGACTGGGTTGATATGAATATTAAACCCTTAGCTCGATCAGCTCAGCTGTATTCTGAAAGAAAACTGTTAACCATATTTAAATAATGAATCTTTGATAAAATAATGAGTCTATGTGTGAGGCAGACTAAATGATTTGAGAAGGGAGATAAGCCCCTAGTGAGCTTCCAATATATTTGATGGATGGAAAGTTCAGCCTTTCAGTCTATTTTTTGTACAAACATTAGTTTATTTATGACTCTCATTATCTGTAAAACCTAAATAACACGATTCTAGCCTGCTTTTTCAGCTCTGCCCAAAACACATACACACACTGGGCCCCTGGGTAGTTTGTTCCACTATTCCCCTATCACCACCGTCCCTGACAGTGAGGGCATGTTACTGATTTGGTGTGCTGCTTTTGCTTTTGTTGCATTAACATTATTAACATTTATCAAGCATTCTTGTTATGGGCACATTATTTACAGAAGTATACCAGACCTGCTATGAATGCTGTACAAGTATATTAATCAACCAAACACTCTAAATAAAGTGTGCAATAATTCTAAGCAGAATTCCCCCAATCCAGGCACTTCTGCTAATTGAGAGTAGTAAAGTGTCACATTGAAGGTGACTATAGCCTTAATATGCTAGCTAAGATTTGCTAAGCACACAGGAGGTCAGTCAAGCAGAACACAAGCTGATATTGGTGAGTGGTAAACACATAGAAAAGAGCCTGCATATTAATGTCTTGCCAATCATTTTTCATAGCAGGCTGAGTTGGGTACTAATGCCCCTCATGTGTGTGTGTTATCTGAACATCAAAACTCTCTTTTTAGGTAATGAAAAGCATATATGTACTATTCAAGCATCATATGCATATATTCACATTAGCTGAAACATTAATATTAGTTAAATATTATGCATTTTGTGCAATTCTACTAATAACAAATCCACTTGAATTTGAACTCTGGTGTAACTTTTCAAGTCCTGAGCTTATCGCAACATAAAAAAAAAAACACTCAAACACACTTAGTTGCTAGTTTATGAGGTGTGCCCAATTACACTATATCTACATTTACTGGCACTGTTTTTTTTTTTTTATCATTTACTGAATGTAACCTATGGACCATTTGGTCCAGTTGTATCACGTGCAGCAGCCAACAGCAGTCCTGTGAAAATGACAGTAATAAAAGGTAGAGGACAATTAACACAAATTGTGCATGGAAAAATGGGCTATAGTATCTAAGCGTACACCTACAAGTTATGTATCTAATAAAGTATACAGCAAGTGAATGCACAGGTATTTTTTAAAAACCTCAACAACGCCGGCTAATACACTTGTACCAGTGCCAGACCCTGTCAGTATCACGGCTGTGCTGAGAATGGTCCATCATCCAAATAACATCTGGTCAGTGGTGTTGCTAACGTACTTCCTTTCCACTCATGGACAAATTGTGCATTGCAACAGGCTACAATCAAGCTTTTAATGTACACTTGTCATTCTTTGCAAACAGGCTTTCAGTAAGAGATGCATTCAAAAATACTAATGCAGAAAACAATTTTAAATTATGAATGGTTTGCATATCAGGAGGCAAATAAAAGGGCACCAGGGCAAATACACTTTATGACCAAAAGTATGTGGACACCTGACCATCATATTCACATGTGCTTGTGGAACATCCCATTTCGGATAGTCCCACTTTTGCTGTTATAAAAACCTCCACTCTTCTGGCAAAGATGTCCACTAGATTTTGGAACATGGCCGTGGGATTTGCCCATTCAGCCACAAGAGCTGTCAGGCACTGTTGTCAGATGAGGAGGCCTGGTGCACAGTCAGAGTTCCAGTTCATCTCAAAGGTGTTCAGTGGGGTTGAGGTCAGGGCTCTGCACAGCCCACTCAAGTTCTTCCACTCCAAGTTAGGCAAACCCTGTCTTTATACACCTCGCTTTGTGCTCAGCGGCATTGTTATGCTCGAACAGGTTTCCGCTCAACCCCTTAGTTCCAGTGAAGGGAATTCTTAGTTCCAGTGAAGGAAAGCTACAGCATACAAAGATGTTCTAGAAAATTCTGTTTCCAACTTTGTGGCACACAGTTTGGGGAAGGCCCACATAGAGCAGTGATGGTCAGGTGTCCTCATACTTTTGGCCATATAGTGTATGTGTTGGCCTGTGTGAGGTTAAAAATCGGTGTCTCCCTCTGTTCTCTCTCTCTCTCTCTCTCTCTCTCTCACACCCTGTCTTTTATTCTGTTGCATACTGGGAGTTGGGTAACAGGGATGTGGGTTGAGACTCTGCTGGTGAGAGTTGGCTACCTGTTCACATCTATTTTCTTCCTTTTTGTGTGAATCACTGAGTGATGTGTACTGGTTGGAGTTGGTACTTTGGTGAAGTTTGGCAGTTATGGTATCATGATGCCTCCATATATAGAGTTAAAACATTTCTACCTGTAAGAAATCAATAGAATGTGAATTTATAATGGTTTCAGAAAGATCACTAGCTCATTTAAAACACAGTAGATATCTAATTTTATGTAAAGCATGGAAGACGTAGTTACATGATTTATGCAAGCACAGACATTATGAGAAGTTTTAATTGTGGAATGATCAGGTCAGTGGGCACACTCGGGTAAATCATACTGAGGCGATTTAAAGCAATCTGATGTCGTGCAGGTGAAATCTAAGGCTAAACGTGTAGCTAATATAGATTTTCTAATACCTACCATAAGCAGTGTCATAAGTCAGAATGGTAACTGTCAAAATGGTCTATACATTTTAACAGTAGAATGACTAATTGTTTTATTTCTCCAGTAGGAATTTCTGAACGTCATCTGGTTTTGTCTAATAGTAATCATGTCACACTTCTCTATTACACCCTCATATTGGCATTTTAAAATAAACTTATTGCAGTATGCTACTTGCTTTGGATATTTTGTGTCTCTGGGAACACTGGAAAACTTAGAAGGGTGATTTTGAGAATTTGGTACAATGGTTGGGTGTTAGAAAGACAAAAATAAGGCTGTTTTCTCAACAGTACACTGCAAACTCAAGTACTTCTCTGCTGGATCATCACCGATGTTAAGATGGGGTTTGGGTAAGCTGGCCAATCTCAGTTTCAAGAGGGATCAGACAAGGCTGTCCTTCGTCAGGTCAGTTGCACAGCTTAGCAGCTATCGAACCTCTGCCGTTTTATCTCAGAGAGAGATTAGCTAGATTTCAAGTTCGGGGTTTCAGTGTTTCAGGGTCCACAGGATTGCCATTTCTATTTATGCTGATTATGTTTCAGTTTTCATTAATCATAGGCAGGACACTTAAGCTCTATCTAAGGCTCTTGATATATATCAGAAGGCTTCATCTTCCAAAGTCATTTGGGATAAAAATGAGGTACTGGTGGACTGCCTCCCACAATTACCAGAGAATATGAAGTGGGGTGGATTTTCAAAAACAGAACTGGGAGGGCGCACCAAATTATCTAGATGGAAATGGTTATTACTCAAGTTGCTCTACAGGGGGAGAGATATTAATAATTAGTAATCTTAATTTGCTTAGTTTATTTTTTTAGCCAAACATTGGCTTTGAGCAGCTATACTATACCTCCCTGTACAAAAGGGGGCAGCACCTGGTGCATATCAGGTCTAGGATAATGACTAGACCTGGCTGTTGCATCACTGGTCATTTGTAAAGACACTGAGAGTGCAATTATGAAGAGAGTGGGTAGAATGGAACATGACAAATACTTGTTTCTCATGAAGTTACAAGAGACTTACCCCATTTTACAGGTCAATGTTGGAAGCATGGAAGTTTTTGTCTGTTGGTGGGGTCTTTGCTCATAGTCCTCTTTTACAATCAAGGCTTTTGTCTTGTGAGTCTGTGCTGAGTACACAAAGCTGGGTCATTTTGTGAAGGCTGATTTGGCAGCCCTGGGCGAGAAGAACTGGGTCAGGATGGATTCCATTACTAGATCAGATTACAATGGAGTCATGTAAGTCATTGCCCACCGTCTATCATGAATTTCTAAACTACCCATCTGCTATTGGTCAGCGGAGATGGGAAATTGACTACGACTTTCCTACACTCACCATCAGCCCTCCTTTGGAAGAGCAGAATGAGGATGAGAGATGCTGCTTATCCTTTACTACTCCAAGTCTAGGTGTCTTCAAGTTGGCTTTGTAGAAAGCATTTTGGTGGGAGAGTTTGTTGGTAATGACTCTTCCCCTAGGCTGCCGGTAGCCCCTTACCAAGCATCCGATAGATAAACACTGTTTCACCTTTTTGTTCAGTGCACATGGATGAAAAGCCTATTCTTACTGGTTCTCATCTTTAAGTCATTTTTCCCCCTTCCAATTATTCAATTTTGGGTCAAAGTATTCAGCAAGGTGAAAACATGTTCTAGTCCTCCTAAACTTCTTATTGTCCTACCTGTAGCATTGATAATGAATCTGGTGACTGACTATTCATTCATTTCCAGTAAAAGCTTTATCTTGGTCAAGGTTGTAGTGGATTAGCAGCCAATAGTAATACTGAGTTAGAGAATTCAGTCCAGATGGGATGCCAGTCCACTGGTGGCTTATTTGTCATTTTCCACTTTTCTAGTCCTGGTTTAAGTTGATTCTTGTTTCTTTTTCTGTCCTCTTTTAATCATGTATGCTTCTATTGTCACAATATACTGTATGTAGTAATGGTTTAACTTTTTTGGTTCCCTCAATATTAATTTCAATACTCTAGAAAAAGGGTATTAAAATCCAAATTCTCTCTCTCTCCCTCTCCCTCTCTCTCCCTCTCTCTGTTGTCTCTCTCTCTCTTTTCAGTTAAATGGTTATTAGTGGGTACTGTGCTGCAGTGGCTAGCTGCCCAGCATGACTCAGTTTGGCAAGGCTAGTCAGAACTCCATGCAGCACCTCACTGACTACTCTAACAGCTGTTCCACATACAATTTTTATGTACTTATTCTCAATATAATCATCTCCATTTACCAAGTTCTGCAATGGTCTTCTTTTATTATATGGCAGTAGCACCATTTCAAGAAGCACTGGGCATGTATTCAGAAGCATTTCTAAGTCTGTTAAAGGGTCAGAAGGGGAGATAGCAGCCAGTTAAATTTTCTTGGCTCAGATAGAGATGATACAGTTGTAATATACCATAATGCAGTTGAATTTGATCAAAACTAGTGGTTTTCATTTCTGTTCAACTACATTTAAAACATCCAACCAAATCTGTACAAACTAAAATTTGTGTAGACAAAACAACCAAAGATAGACAACCAAAGACAACCGAATAGGAAGATAAAAGACTTCCTATTAGTGCCACGTGCTGTTTTTAGATTGAAGTTACTTTAAGTTTTGTTTTTGGTTTGAATGAATGGGTTACAACTTGTTTAGAATGTGTTTGCTATTCGGAGGAAGCATGGCGTGAACCCAGTAGAGCATTATGGACTTGAAAGACTTGAAAACACTTCTCAACCCTAATATTTTCATTGATAGATGTTGGATTTTAGCCTCCCAGCTAATCAAGTCTAGCCATCACTGGTCAGTTTTTTTGTCCAGAGCCCACCTTTGTGATTGTGTACAGCAAAATTCAATCACAGTAGTAGTAATTCCTAATGATTTTGAAGTTCAGATTATGAATAACAAGTTCTTTCTTTATATCTTTTCCTCACTCACATCCCTCCCACACTAATACAAACACATATATACGAGACCCTCACCTTGCTCATCGACCTAAAACCTAACCACGATTCTGTTCTATGTAGTGTTGAATAGCAATAGATCTTTTTTATGGGCATATTTTATGGATCCGTTTGGGAGGCTCAATTACCATATCCAAGTGACCTTGGAAACTAATTTGTTTTTCCCCCATTAACTATAAATCCAGTGTAATAGGCCATAATGGTTGGTGTGATAAAGGAATGCTTGTTATGTATTCAGTCATTTATTTGTTTTCATATTCGGCTAACACAGGTGGGGTGAAGAAGGGTAAAGAAAGGTGCCATGGTTATTAAAGAGATAGCGAGAGAAAAAGAGAGCGAGAGAGCTAGAGAGAGAGAGAGAATCATTGTTTTTCTCATTGCTTTCTGTCTTCCTTGTTCTCTTTGTGTTCTCTGTGTCACATAAAGCTAAAATATTTATCCATGTTAATATCTAGCATCATCTGATGTGTTGGTTTATCAGGTCGTGTGCCACAGCTGATGATGTGTCTGGTTTGTCGTTCGCTCTCTGGCTACCTAGGGTGCATTTTAGCACACCACAGTTATACAGCATCTGTGTGTACTGTAATCACTTACGCCAGACTGAAGTTTAATCAGATACCTTCCCCAGCAGGCGCCAACCAGTATCTTTGTCTTGTAATTGTCTCTCAAATGTTCTGCAGCAAGAAAAAAAAAGGAGCAGTGAAACCACGCGGTTAGTTATGCGACTGTGTCTTCTGTTGGAACTTGAATTTATCTATTATTCATTAGCCTTTTACATTTTACGGCTAATCGATTAGAGCCCCGCTCATTTTATAGCACCACTTTCCTGCATCGTCATTCATTTTGTCAACTTTGGGTGAAAAATAATCTCAATTATTTGATTTCATTCCATCAGCATATATATATATATATATATGTAGGCATGCATACATGGGTGAACACATTTCAAAGTAAGATAAAAGATAAAAGGGCCTGAAATGGAAGTAAGGGCTGAGCATATAGAGTGCTATAACCACTGATAGAGTATATGCAAAGAAAGGGAAGGCTAGCATTATTAAAGTAGACACCGATATTCCTCTCTACACAGGTGCATGCCTGTCTTTTCTCTTACAAAACACTTCTCACTTATAAAATCCCTTTTGTGGATTTGTTTTTTTTTCCCATTTGCAAGGGCTATTTTTTGGGAAAAGGCATGGATACTGATATGACCCAGAATAAAGGTGAAGATCCGGAAAGGCAATGAATGAATGAATGAATGTATGATTGATTAAATAAGTAAGTTTGTAAGTAAATGAGTAAATTACTACATTTTTCTTCCCGATGACTTTCTGTTTATTTTAATTTTTTCAGAGTAAATTTTTCAGGAGAAGGGAAAAAACCTCCATAAGATTTAACAAGTGATTGTTGTGAAGCCAAAGGGCAGCTCATGAATTATGGATGGCGGCTCGATGGAAATCAGTTCCTCACCAAACTGAATTTTCAGACGGCTCTTGAGCTTTGGCCATGCTCTAATGCAAGCCATTCCGTTCACCTGCGGCGTGGCATGTCACGAAACAGAGAGTTTATTAATCAGGGTGGATTTCTTCCCTTCTTGTTATAGTGAGTACAGTTTGCTTCCCCTAACCCCATCCTTCCTGCACAGTCGACACAGTTTTAAATGTTTGCAAAGTCATAAAACTTTTTCAAAGCCATAAGTCACATAGCACTTAGCTCAAAGCTGCCTCACCAGTTTTAGGAAGCTCTAAGTGAGTTTAATGGCACTGCTTGTTGTTGAGCGATGTGAAAGTGAAGGTCAATACTTTTGCCAGTATCTCTGCTCTTCTCTCCTCAGTTCTAATTCCCAGAACTGAACTCATTGCTCAGGAAGCCTGATTTGTTCTGTCACTTCAGAGAGTAAGCGCAGGCTCTTGCATTGCTCAAAGATTCACAGTCATTAAAACACTGGAACTTCAGAGTTTTAAAATCATCATAACCTGTGCGCTTCGCAAAGCAGCAGTCCAACTGATCTGCCTAAGTAGCCACAGTTAAGCTAGGAAAGACACGTGTTCTGCCGTCCACATGCCAACTTTTAATACCAATGCCTATGATTACGTATCCATGAGTGAAAAACATATTGGGGTCAAGTAGGAATTACTAAGCCTTTCATTATACCTCCCTAATCTACAATCATGGTCTTGTTGCATTTATTGAACAAGAAAGAAAGGGCTCTATTGCCACCATTGACTGGTTTTCAAGGTTAGTTAAGCAAAAATGGATTACAGATTTTTTTTTTTTCTGTCGAAGTGTCCATAGCTGGCATAAGTGCTTGCTTGTTGGTCTCGGCCAATTTCATGCAATTAATCTTTGCAATGATGTTTATTTGGTCAAAGTACTAATAGGCTGCACGTACTTGAAG
Source organism: Pangasianodon hypophthalmus (assembly GCF_027358585.1). Classification (NCBI taxonomy): domain Eukaryota; kingdom Metazoa; phylum Chordata; class Actinopteri; order Siluriformes; family Pangasiidae; genus Pangasianodon; species Pangasianodon hypophthalmus. The sequence continues at coordinate 10,935,707 of NC_069732.1, read as the reverse complement.
GACTTGGATGTAGGGCGTATAGACGAGTATGCCCTTGCGTATTTCTCTCTAATGCCAGAGATATTTTTTGATTAATCTAGGAAGTTCATTGCACTGGGATCAAGAACTCATTTACAGCAGCACTCCTGAGGCTTGTCCAAGCAAAATCTAATACCGAGGACGAGGGTGAAGGGAGGGTATTGAACTTGCAATAATGCCCTTAAAGAGTGCTTCATCAAACCATGTAGGCCCCTCTTTGACTTTCAGGACTCTTTGTTGAGTGCGAATAATTTCTTTTAGGAAAGAAGAAAGTAAAGTGAATGGAAGGGGAGGTGTAGGGGTGACAACACTTTTCACACCATTCTCTAATAGCATATTTATGAGTGCTCTAATCTGTAATGACATTTTCGATATTCCTTCTCTTGTGTAACTTATCAGATCCAGAGACTGTTCCCTGGAATAATCACTACATAATAATGGGGAGTGATTTGGGCATAAATTGCTTTTTAACTCAAATAGACATCTCAATAAGTGCATCGTGACATGGACATTAGGAGCCGAGAGCATTTTATCTAGAGGTGCACACAGATAAATGTGTTTTAGGTTTCTAGGTGAAGTGACCCTTTGTTTTCTTTGTGCTCTTAAAAAGGAAAATCTAGAACCCATTCTGGTATCTTCAGCTTGCCCCTTTCATGGTGCACTTTTTGGTGGGTTTTTCACCTCTTCATATAGGTACTTTAATGAGTGTGCAATATTAGTAGATGTACAGTATGTACATATAATAGATTGGGATATTCAACTAAAATTTGTGAAGGTCTCATTAAATAAAATTCCCTATCTACAAAGGTCTAGATAGGCAAATAACGTGACTGAATGATGACAACAATTACATTTTAATGCGTAGCCATTAATGATTAGTTCATGGCTACAAATAAGACATCAGTTTGAAGTGGTTATATGCTTCATGTCACCACGTCTGACTAGACCACTGACTGAACAGAACTTCAAGTAGGGATTAAATATATACTTCTGTCCATTTGTCTTTTAAAATGTCATTTTTGTCAAATAGAAGCTGTCTAGTTCATCTGCACTGCTATAGTATTTTTTGAGTTTTCAGTTTGGTCCACTGGAATACTTTGCTGGGTCTGCACCTGTACCACAATCCGCCAGTTGACAGCTCCTGTAGATAGAAAATCGACTACAAATAGACTGTAATTCCAAGTATTGACCATTTGTATCACATAGTATGTCATCTTAGATGAAGGTTTAGATTTTTTTTTTTTTGTAACTCCATTTCTATTCAATCTAGCAAAATGACACTAGCCTGTTATAATATGTATGAAGAGAGAGACAGACAGGGAGAGAGAGAGAGAGAGAGAGATCTGTCAAGCCAAAGAATCACAAGTAATAATATGAAATAACAACTGATTTTAAGGAAAAGATAGCAAAAATCACATGTAACAATTTCTCTGCTGTCTTACATTGGATGTCCACCATCTTATATGGTCTGATTATTAAGTAATAAAACAATCTGAACCAAAATTCACTTTATCTGTCCAGTGGCTGGCATTGTAAATCATGACTAATATCATGTGACAAGTTGTCAGAACTCAATGCCACTTCCATTATTTTAGCAGCCCTCAAAGGAGAGGAGAGGGTAGAGCATTAAATAAATAAATAATGGGTGGACCTGAAGAAGAAAACTAATTTCAGTAAAGGCGGACCTGTGGGTGATTGATTTTGTGGAAGGGATTAATCTTGTTCTCACCATCTTCATGCCCGCCAGTTATCGTATGAACGATTTTTCCAGTGCTTCAGTGAGTGCAGGAAAACTGAGATGGGGACAATCTGTGGAAGGTTGAACTTTAACCTGTGAGACAGCCATGAGAACTCTCAGAGCATGATTATGTCTGTAAATGTCTCTAAATCTGTCTGTCAAGTGAATTGCCGTGGAGACAGACTTTAGCCCCAGATGTGTGGCATCACTCATGCTCACAAAGCATCACTCGCACCACCACCACTGGGGCCACAGTCACAAAGAATGTTTTCCTTTCCAGCCAACATACTTTAGATGTGAGCGTGGGAGAGAATGTGTCTATCCCTGTTTTACTCTCTGGAGAGGCTTTGCAACTCATTTCCCATAAGAGCATGGGGTGTGTTTTATTTAATAAGCCAAATTCTGCTAATGTGTGTTGAAATGACACTCTGTGGTTTCCTGTTGTGTGAGCATCCCAGCATGACACCATGGTTGTGATAGCGTCCAGGGAACATTTTGTTCACCATCATTGCACTCATGTGCCGCAGGCTCTATCTAAACAGCAGTCCTTCATAACTGCCATGACAGTGTCATGTCTTCCACAGGACTCCTGCAGTTGTGCTCAAAGCCATCAAACAGTTTTTTAAGGAAATTTTGGGTCATAAGTAGCAGCCTGGCCCATTGTCTTTCACTATTTTTTTTTTTGCTTTCTTGCTTTCTTTTACTGTGGCCTCTCTAGTTTCCTCCACCCTCCCAAAAACATGTTGGTAGGTGAGTTGGTGACTCTAAATTGTCTCTAGATGTGAATTTATATGTGCATGGTTCCCCGTGATAAACTGGTCTCCCATCCAGGGTGTATTTCTGCCTAACAATCAGTGTTCCCTGGATAGGCTTGAAATCCATCACAATCCTGACCAGGATAAAGGGCTTACTGGAAATAAACGAGTGAATGTATGTTCCTTTACTTATTGTTGTCTGTAGCTGCTTTTATGATGTTTCAATGCATTCTGGTTACTGAAATTGAAATCCAATAGCCAATGGGTATCAACTCTATGCAGTGCACCTGTTTATGGCATATACTGTATACAAGACTTTAGTATTGTTAGATTGATCCATTATCCTATGTTTTCATATCACTCACTGAAAGCATGCGATGACAGATAACAATGTCACTGTTTCCATAAGTACTATGATATCCATCCTACACTTAATTAGGCCAGGCTTCCATCAGAATTTCAAAAGACATATCTCTTCTTCCCTATCATCACTGATTCTGTGAATATGGCAGCACGCCTGGGCTGATAAAGTCTGTCTTTGTGTCTGTGATTCAGAGACCCCTCTCATTACTGTCATCGTCAATGGTGGTGGAGTCACAATACTGGCTAATAGGGCTGAGAGACTGATTAGAAACCCACACCATCAGCAGAAACAATTGCCGACAAGCCACAGTCTTACCGCTCTATATCCTTCTTTCCCCTGCCAATGCCCTCCCTAGTCTGCTTTCTCACTCGTTCTCATCAAAGGGCCCGTTGAGCCAAATCTGACATTTGGTACACACGGTGAGGCTCAGCCTCTGCCTCTCTGTCAGGAAGATTCAGATTTTTCTTCAGCTTATGTGCTTAGCATTCTCTACAATGCCTCAATGGGTCCCAACGTGAAACCCAGCTCACAATAATGTGAACAGCTTTGTCTTAATAATAAGAATTAATTCTTGTCATCCCGAGAACCTGCTCACTGGTATAAAGCTGGCTTTACTGGAGTTTATGCATTCATTAGTTTAGATTATTTCATACTATTCTCACATTAGCAGAGTTAGTGACATTATTTGTGGTGACTGAAGGGTTCATTAAAAATTTTTTTGTTGTTCTGCTTTCTAAGTAATGTCTGTTGGTTTTGTGTTGCAGGTTCACGGGTCCTAATCTTCCCTCACCTATTATTAGCAGTAAGAACTGGCTACGTATCCACTTCACCACTGATGGCAATCACAAGCTGAGGGGCTTCAGTGCTCAGTACCAAGGTAGGAGGTCTGAAAAAAATATGGTTTGTTGACATTACTGTCAAAAACCCCTCTTATATGTTGGGATATCACCACAGAATTTGCCCTAGATGGAACTGGAGAGACGGCTACTATATTGTCTCAATTTCCTTGAAGCTGCCTTTTCAAATAATTTTGCTTTTCAAAATGCCTTCACTCTAAAAAAGAGCTAGGTCAAAAATCACAGTTTGGTTCCATTTGGAAACCCAGTGTTTTAACCCAGAGAGGTTGGGTTAAGGCCTAGCTTTCTGGGTTGATTTTTTTAACCCTACCTGTGGGTAAATAAGACTACATTGCTGGGCTGTAAACACTTAAGTGTGACAGCAGTCTTACTTGACTAAAACATGATAACTCAATATACATCCAGTATGTACAGTATACATGTACATTTTGAAATCATGAGTGACTAACATCAAATGCAGGATTCAAATGAACTTGACTCTAGGGCTTGCCAATAATCAGAGAAAACATCATTTTTAATGAGCTAGAAGTAATTATACTTATGTAGCAGCCCAAAATTAGATCATTTAATGATAACGGTAAATATAATTATGTAAGAATTTAATCTTTACGTTTTTCACATAAAAATATATATTTGTCTTATTTATTCCAAGAAGCCAACTTCATCCATATTTTTTGGTTAGTTAACACTGACTATCAAGACAAACCACATGTTAAAAAAAATTATTTAGAAATGATAAGTTTATGATTATAATAATTTATTATTTAGAAAATGTTCAACTAAGTTAAGTTATAAATTAAGTGAAATGTGAACAAAACCTTCCGAATTTTCCTGGTTGCTGCTCTGTTTTGGCAGTGCAAAAATTTCAAAAATTGAATCTTAATGCAACGTGCCTGTGTCATTTTCTGGTTTGCATCCTCTGCCAAGCATGCTGCATTGCCAGTTTTCAGCACAATTTGATTCACGTCAACCCAACTACCTGACCTCACAAGTTAAACCAAGCAATAACCCACTATTTTTAGAGCGTTTCTTCAGCTTACAGCTCATTATTAAGCTATCTATTATGGCACTGGCAAATAAGAAGATACAGTATAGTGATTATTATTTCCCCATCGCATACCCTAGCTTGTTAGTAAGCTGGGGTTGGAGCACATGATCAGACATAATATGGTAGAGAGGATTAAGGGCCTTGCTCAAAGGCCCAACAGTGGTAGTGCCAGCACCAGGGCTTGATTTCACAACCTTCTGATCAGTAGCCCAGAGCCTTAACCACTGAGCCACCATTGCTCACCAATGCCTCTGGCCCATCCTGCACCACACTACTGAACTGCCTGCATTTTCCTCACATTCCAAAGTTCAGAGGTCTCCGTTCAAAGGGGATGAGCTGAAAAGCGGGATTAGCTGGCTCAGCTGCAAAAAACAAAGGCAAAATCTGGAGGAATTTCACCTCTATAAGCAGATCAGAGCAATTGGATAGGATTACAGGTCTGCAGTTTGATAAATAAATACTGTCAGGAAGAAGAGAAAGGAGGGCTAAGCCCTTAATTAGATTTCCAATTGACCCCCTCCTCCTTCTCCTTTTCTTCATCTCATTCTTTCTTTCAGCACAAGTGTGTTTATGGCTAATTTCCAGTGAGTAGATACTTTCAACATAATAAGCCACTTGGACTTCCGTTTTTTTCTTTGATGAGTAAAATATCTGAGTCCTTCTGTGTCTTAGAGAGTCTCTAGGACTTAAAGGTTCATTATGGACTAAATATATCCTCTTAAAGATTTGTATTAGAGCTGCTGAAAATGTAGAAAATATGACATACAGTTGTATGACTGTGATATATTTAAAACCACTGATGTGACATGGTTGAAGTGTAGTCAAGACCACCATTGTCAAGTCCAGGACTAGCCGAGATCGAGTCAAGACCAAGTCTTAAGGACTGAAGCCAAATTAAGATCAAGTCCAAATGAAAGTGATACTGAGACAAGATCAAGACAAAACCATCAAATCTTTTTTGAGACCAAGCCTTTACTTTAACTCATTGGCTTCATTCATGCATTGCACCCATGCAAAAATTTTGTTATGCTTTCTTGAAGAAGGAAGTACTTCTTGTCAAACCTTTTGTATATGAAAAAGACAACACGAACAGTATTTTTATAAGCTTTTGAATGAGATTGAGACCATATTTAGCGGGACAAGCCCAAGTACAGAGTTCAAGTCAATACAGAAAATGTCTTAAGACAGGACTCAAGTCCAAGACCAGAACCATGTCCTACAACAGAAGGTTTTCCTATGAGAGGGTTCAGTTAGAACCCTAGTTCAGTTAGTGTTCAAAGAGCATTTAAATATCCAACAAAACTTGAAGGGTTTTTCATTTTTCTAAAAGTGTAGAATATGCTACATATTACATCTTAAATATAAAATGGGAGTTGAATGTTGAGCACTGAATTGATTTTTATACCAAATGTACTACCCATTGGGGCTTTAAGCAAATTAATATGTAATGAAGTAGTAAAATACTCTTTACGTGTTATTAAAATAATGTCATAAGTAGCAAAATTAGGAAGTAGGATGAAACATAAGTAATGTACACTGTTTATGATAAATGGAGGATGTGGAAATGAGGATTGTTTTTGAGTTGCTAATAGAATAAGAAGCAGCTACATATTCAGCTGTGAACAAATTCATTTTTTTACACATAGCACACAATATAATTCGAGAATTTGGTTCAAACACAAGTCATTAAGTGTCAGTGCCTGTAATTTTGGCTAGTCGTTCTTCATTCTCAGTGCGATTGATGCAGAACCTGATGCTGGCAACACCGTGTGTACTCCGAGTCTAAAAATAATCTAAGATTATCATTACTATTTACTCTCACACACACTGTGTATCATCATTGTCCTCATAATGCCATGATGCACTGTGTGTCTTTTTGTTTTGTAGTAAAGAAGATGACAGAGCTGAAGTCCAGAGGAGTGAAGATGCTTCCAAGTAAAGACAACCACAGCAAGATTTCAGTGTGTAGGTGTTTGTTTACTTTTTTTTTGTGCCCTACCTCCACATTGGCAAACAGCAAATCTGTGTTTCCTACAAGTGAATCCATTTTGTTAGCTAAACACAAGACAGAATGCTACCAGAACTCTAATATCACTGGGAGGAATAGGAGATTAAGGTTTGGTGACTGGATGGTTGTGAGTTTAACCCTCAGAACTGCCACAGAGCTATGTGGGGTTTTTTAATTATGACCCTTACACCAGATTAGGCCCTTATGCTCTGTGAAAAGTGCTTTTGAAAAGTATCTTCAGAATCCTGTGAGTGTTCATGGTTTTTGCAGAAGAGTTGGTGAATCTTAGCTATCCATCAAATAATTAGTAATAGGTGAAGGCCCACATTTTATTGTGACTTGTTAAAAAAATAAAATGGTGACTTTCAATTTAGATGACAGTGTACCCATTTTATTTGCTCTGGCTTCATTTGAGGTAGATGATACAGAATCACACCATGTAGTGGGAAACTTAGTTGAAAGAACATACATGTATTTGACATCTCATACAACATGATTCAAGGCTTGTGAATTTGATGTACAGATCATTTCCCACTTGGCCCATGATGGCCTATGATATGAATAGACAAGTGTAGGAAATAGGAATGCAATTAAATCGTAAGCTACAAGTTGATATAAATAAAAAAAAACCCTGATTCTATATGAACCAGCTCTGTTGCACTGACTTTAAAAGAGAAAACTGACTCCAACCGACCAGCTGTTAAACACTTTTACTGACCGCATAGCAAGCAGGTAGAACATGTTGAGGAAATGAAATTATGTAGTGGATAATAAGATGTTTTCACTATTTTCAAGATCCTTGATTTCGAGTGAAACAGCTCTTCCAGTTTGGTATAAGTATAAATGCAGTTAAATTGATAGATTCCCTACAACTGGGAGTGAAACGTAGTTCCACTATCTGTATTAGTATCTGTTTAGTGCTCCAAATATTTGTATTTGTTTCTGTATTCAGATTTTCAAGTCGAGTTAAGTCAAGTGACTTTATTGTCATTTCAACCATATACAGCTGGTACAGTACACAGTGAAACGAAATAACGTTCCTCCAGCACCATGGTGCTACACAGAACAACACAGAACTACAAGAGACTACACATTTCTACATAAACAGAATGTGCATATGTGAGAAAACAGCACAAGAGAGTACAATAACTACTAAAAGTGGACAAAAGACATAGTAAGCGACTGCAGCGCCAACCAGCACACATTTCTAGTATGAACGTGTCAGATATAAAACTTTATCTGATATAAAAAAGAAAGTGTAGGGTAGGGCAAAGAATAACAACATAATAAATTGCTGTGAATGTAAGCATAACAACTATGACATAGTATTCAGCAGATAAGCGTATACCATATATCGACATAGCACTTATCGGGGTTGCAGCCAGGTAGAGAGTATAGTAATTACAAGAACTATATCCAATATTTTATATATACAGTAGCAGCAAAAATGCAGGTAATAAATACAGAAATGTGCAAAAATTGCAAAGGGAGTGGGATGGTGTTCAGTTGAGTGTGTGTGTGTGTGTGATTGTGTGTGTGTGTTGTCACTCCAGTCTCTGAGTATTGAGGAGTCTGATGGCTTGGGGGATAGGGCCCGAATGCTTCGGTACCTTTTGCAAGGCGGCAGGGGGATTTAAACCGGAAGTGGATATAGCCTGATGATTTCTACTACATGCCCTGTAAACCTTGCTGACAACCATAAAACCGAAAAAACCCCACCAACAACAAAAACCGCAATAGTGTAACTCCTATTTATGTCTGTATTTGTGTCCAATTATAACACATTATCTGTTCAATCCAAATAATGTATTCATATTCACTGTCTGTGATCAACACGTTTGAGGAGTAGACAGGATTGGACATTCAGAGATTCAGAGTCAGAGCCTCCGCCAGTTTCCACTCCCACGTTCATTCACATGTTGCTACTGGCTTATCACTGAGGAGGTTGCTGAGCAGCAGAGAAGTGCCTTTCAAGCTCCCTGTTTGCACTGAAAGCCTGTTCATAAGGAAGCATAAACCATTAAACACTAGATTAGCTAGATTATATTTGCATTACTTGTACACCTCTGCTGTACTGCCATTACTACAAAACTTAGCCTTGACCATAGTTATTTATTTTGTGTGTGCTGAAGAAAAGAAACAAGGGATAAAAAGACACTAGAATTTCAGTCTTGATAAATGGGAAAGAAAAGAAAAGAGAACATCAGTAATTGTGCTTTTTGTCATGAGGCCTCACCAGACTTCTGTCTTCTTTCAGGATGCCAGCATTGATTCCTTATTTACCTTTCTGTTACCTTTGCATCATCGTGAGAAAACGTCACCCTTCCTGTGTGTGTGTGTGTGTGTGTGTATGTGTGTGCATTTGCATATGTGTGTGCGAGCCATAAGCTTCATCAGGGCACTCAGTGGCAGCTCTGACAATTGTGGCCTTTTGTCCCACATCAATATGTATGAAACCTGGCACACAGATGCCTTGGCCAATCAGTTTGTGTCATTTCAGTCTTCCCTGCCACCATCAGCCTTCAGAGCCACACATCACTAGAGCCCAGACTCCCTGGGCACACTCATTGATCCGTAATGTCATTTTCACTTTCTATCTGGAATGGATAACACTGTCCGGTGGAGGTTTTGCTTGTCTAAAAGAGGGCAGTGCAGTTGTTTAATGACAGGGGGTGGTGTTTGTCTGAAACAGAGAAATGAAAATCTTTGTTATTTAGTATTTGAAATTTTGTCCTTGTTTAAGGAGTTGTATTACATCAGTGACAGTTAGTTATCATGATATTACACTCTGAAATTCATATTTTGGGTAATGTAAAGCATGCACAAAAACTATGGAATCCCCTTGATGACAATATTAAATATATCCAAAAGAAAGGAATAGCTTTTTTTGTTACTGCACAGTGCAGTGAAATCAGGTTTGTGTCCCAGTATAATGTAAAATATTACAAAATATAAAGACTAAAATTCCATGGACATAAAGGTAAGTTAGTCCCAATTTGCCAAGTAAAGATGATGTCAAGTTATTTTTGTTTAACTCCCGATAAATCGAGTCACAAATTGGGAGTCAAGAGAGGAAAAATTGTTATTGAGTGAATACAAGAAAATCTATTACACGTTGCATCAAAAATATCTCCTGGCCAATATTCCAGCACTGCAGGGTCTCAAGTAGTGCACCAGAAAAAGTGCTTGTCCTGTTGTCTGGAGACTGCGAGTTTAAATCCTTTGAGCAGTGGTAGCTCAGCGGTTAAGGCATTGGACTACTGATTGGAAGAGATCAAATCCCAGCACTGCCAAGCTGCCACGTTGGGTCCTTGCCTTAACCCTCAACTGCTCAGATGTATGAGATAAATGTAAATTGCTCTGGATAAGGGTGTCTGCCAAATATAAATAATTATATTTATAAATAAATGCAAATGTAAATCCTTACGATGCCACAGCCATCTCTCTGGCCTGTCAATCACAGCAACACTTAGCCAATCATGGGAGTCTGTGAGCTCATGTATGTGGTAGAAGGTAGAAAGCACAGTTTATTATGCTGCTGTATTATGTGTGACGATTTGTTAGCCTTCACCCTCCCCATTGGTAGCTGTCATATGATAGGGGAGAGCTGGATGGTGGAATTGGGGAGAAAAGTCTAACATTGCAATATGACTTAAAATAACAACTTGGCTAATTTTTGGACATTCACTGGTACATGATGTGATGTCCCACTTCAAGTGTGGCTTCATCAAACAGCTCCTCTTCTCTTTTTTCACTTATTTCTCTACCTCCAAAGCCACAGTGAAAGGAATCTTTATTTCATCTTTATCGTAATTCATCATTTAGCCAGTGCTTTTTATGTAACAATTCCCAGTTGTACTAACATTTTGTGCTCTAACATTTTGTACTAATGTTTAATGTTTTGTACTGTTTTGTGCTCTCGGTATCAAGCAGTACTTCATCCTCTCTAGAGATCTAGCTAATGTGCACTCCTTGTTCAATTGGGCTCCTTGTCCATTATTTTTAGGATTTGCTATACACTACTGTGATATGAAATGGCATTTTATAGGCTGGCAACCAAATCATGTGGGCGGATCCCAGATTGCTGCAATGAGACAAATTTGCAGAGATAGTAAAATACCATGTCAATCAACCTCAGTGCATTCCTACTTCTCATGTATATTCATATTTAGGGTTGCTCCGGTGTCATGGTTTCAGGGTTAGTCACGGCGTATGATTGGACAGTCACCTGCTGATTTTAATGCTGATTAAAATGCATTTCCATCTATTACAGTTTTCCCATTCACTTTTTTACTTGATCGAGTTCCTTACTCCATCGGTTCTCATGCCTTTTTTGTCCAGCTGTGACTCCCCAAAAATTTCGCAACCCCATCCCTCTGGACTCGCCCTAAATCACATTACATTAACCTCCATTTCTCTGCAGAGAGTACATGGACTGCACTGAAAACCCTTTGGCTGTGTAATCCGCTACTGTTGTGAAAATGTTAGATTGCTACCGCTGCTATCACTCCTACATATTCATAACATTATCATACTTGACTGCTATCAAATGTACAGAAGATCATGGCATTACTAACCAAAACTACCCTATGGAAAAAAAAGTATACTTTATTGTATTTGTAATATATTTCCTGTTTCAATAGTACATTGCAAATATACTATTATACAAAAATTGTACTAACTTTAAATATATAAAAAGTGCATTACCACCATGCTTTTACCTATTTTTACCGGTCTGTGTTTTTGACCGTGAGGGCCGGTGTTGTCATGCCACTGGGTTGAAACACGGATGTCTGTTATTGAAGTTACATGTTATTTATTGTAATGACCCTGAGAAGAAGTACATTCAGCACTGGGGAAAAAATTAGCATATTTTTACTCGAAAATAATATATTTATGTTATATTTCTTGTGTGTTTTGAAGACACTCTTAATTAATTTGTAATGTACTTGTAATACAAAAAAGTACACTTTAATATCACTAATCAAGCATGCTATTATCTTCCACAGGCATATACTTAAAGTGTACTAAGTATACTTGAAGTTGTTCCAATTTAGCACATAAAAGTACACTAAATACACTTAAAGTTATGCTTTACTACAATTTAATTACAACTAAAATATACTTAGCACAAAATTAGTTGTTCCAAAATAGCACACTTCAAGTTAACTAATCATTAACACACTTAATGTATACTGACAATTAGTCTGGCTGCAAGTATACTTAGCATATTTTTTTTTCACTAGGGTACACAAAGCAATTTTTTTGGCTATGCAGCACTGCACATTGCCTTGCTAGTTAGAATTTATTTATTTGCTTGTTTGTTTGTTTGTTCATTTGCTTCAGTGCATTGCCTTTCCTTGCAGCCACTATCTCTTTTTAGCTTGTAATGTAAATGAAATAAAAACTGACAGTATAGAATTATCAGTAAAAGTCTAAATTACATGGAAAAGTCATTACCAAAATTATATTTCTAAGAAAGAAGAACAATTAGGGGATTTGACTGATTTGGTTTCCTTTTGTGTTTTTTTTTTTTCATTATTTTTACAATAATGTGTAAAGAATGTCACGTGGCAGGGACAGTGACAGTTGCAGGTTAAGATTCTTTATTTTAACAATGGCAAACAAATCCAGAACGTGGAGCTGAATCAAAGTCAACAAGCAGGGAGAAGTCAGGTGAGACAAAGACATTAGCCAGGAACCAGAAATGTAGTCATAACCATAAACACAATAGCAAGTTATCATTAGGCTTGGCATAGACATGTACATGACACTGAGCGTATACTTGGCAGCGAACTGGTGGAATGAGTGTCCTTATATACTGTGGCCGTGATTGTGTAATAGAGTCAAGGTGTGTACAATCAGAATGAGGGTGAACGTGAGAGAGTTTGTAATGGCTGGGTGTTGTAGCCCTTGGCGGCCATGTTTGTAGGCTGCTCTCTGGTCTGGGAGTTGTAGTCGACAGTGTTGTAGTGTGCCTGATGTTGCCATGTTGCCTGATGTGGGAAGCAACGCTGTTTCCAGCATTGACGTGACAAAAACACCTTTGTACAACAATTTCATCACAATATTTCTTCATTTTTTCCCTTTACTTTCATCACCAGCTTGTTTTTAAATGGTCGATTAATACCATGATACTGTCAAACTGTAGTTTTCTTTAGACTAGGCTATCATACTGTGAAAATGCATATTTGTAACACCGCTATTCATATTATATTAGTCTTAATTGGAAGTGCTTTTACTACATAAGAAATAATCGCCAACCTTGGATGCATGAATTGCACTCAGGTAATTTCAGTAATTTGAATTGGTCTTCCAGAAAATCAATATAAGCACCCTCTTGAACAAGAACAAGAAAAAGAACAAGACATTCATTCATAAGTGGCCAATGTACAGTAAAGTCTGCAAGTTAGCCCTTGATATAGCTTGATATATGTTTAAAATAGCACATCTCCATTTCACTTGCAGTGTCCCAGATGGGTGTGGCGCAAGGACACAACATGTGCCTGGACCCCGGGATCCCAGACAGGGGGAAAAGAAAAGGCTCAGACTTCAGGTGAGAAATGATCACATGGATTGATAATTAACAGACTCGTTTCAGAGGAAAACGATAAGAGACAAAAGAGGAATGCATTTAATTCAGTGTTTTTTTCTGTCTGCATGAAGAATGGCCTGAAATGCTGGGGGTTGTCACCTGCTTAATTTCTCATTGGCCTTTTAATTCTCAAGGCTCATTGTGGATATTTGATCAGAATAAACATGGACAGAATAAACATGGAGATCTCAAAGGTCAGATCGAGGGAAGAGAGAGTGAAAGGGAGAGTGTAGGAGATGACAAAGAGTCAGAGAGACAGACTCTGAGAATTGTAACACAGACAAATAGGGACGATCAATTTCGCACGTACTACCTCCGTTTTTACCAGAATGTTCTCTGCTACCTGAACGCTCCTCTGCCAAGTGATTAGTAATGGATAGCGCTCACTGCTGCCTCCGCACCAACACAAGCTCTGACCACTTGTCGGAAAAGAGTGAGTCACCGCTTAGGTCAAACAAGGCCAACACTGAGCTGGAGGTGGCAGATTTTTTCTCCCTGGAGGTGTCCTGGCTATCACACACTCACACGTGTGTGAAGGGTTTCAGGCAGCAGGTGCTGAAGAGTTCAGTGTGTAAGTGAGGAGAATGAATGAAGCAGACACACGCTGGAGGACTGATAGTGACTGATAGTACCTGGAATGTTCAGCAGCACGAGTATGACTACAGTGTTACAGCTTTCTGTGTAAGATTAAATTTTCTGAATGAACATCTGCCATTAAATATTGATGTTTCAGTCACATTGGAATAGATAGTAGTAATACTTTCTATGGATCCTGTATTCATAATGCATTATAGATGTATTAATAACGTTATATAGTTATAAGGCTTCCAGGCACTCTCAGAATAAAGGATACTAAACTGTATCTTTCTTGTTTTTGGTATTATGTAAACAAAATATAGTCATTTATTATACTGTATATGCTACATAAAATAATAGAAATGAATTTATAATAATTCAGTATTCAGAGAAAGTGTTACCAGTTTTCTTCATTATTGGAACATAATGCTACATAAAATAATAGAAAGGAATTTATAATAATTCAGTATTCATAGAAAGTGTTACAAGTTTTCTTCATTATTGGAGCATAATGCTACATAAAATAATAGAAAGGAATTTATAATAATTCAGTATTCATAGAAAGTGTTACCAGTTTTCTTCATTATTGGAACATAACGCTATATAAAGTAATAGAAATGAATTTATAGTAATTCAGTATTCATAGTGTTACCAGTTTTCTTCATTATTGGAAGATAAGCAGAGATGTTAATAATCATCTGAGCTTTTATGCCTTTCTGAATGCAGACGTGGGGCCACAGTACACTTCTCCTGTGATGAAGGCTATGAGCTGCAGGGCTCCAAGAGCATAACCTGCATGCGTGTGACTGACAACTATGTGGGCTGGAGTGATGACCGACCCATCTGTAGAGGTACCACTCATGCTCACGTGCTCAACGCTGAATTTCTATCATGTAGAAAACCTCCCACATGCTTTACATGTGCTTTATATGGCTTGTATAATACAGAAAGGACACAGTGTGGATGAGGAAAGAGAGGCTAACTGGAGACAATCTGTGTAGCAGATTTCCTAGGAGGGATAAGATGCCTATCTCTTTATTAATCAGCTTATTTAACCACACTCAGCACTGATTATTTACTTTATTAAGCTTTACTAATTTTCTGATTGTGATTGTCCTCAAGAGTTCTCGTTACTGTTCTGCTGCAATTGTCTCCTCTTCAACATGGTGTTTTCAGTGTTATGGACACCATTTTCAAGACCAGCAAAAGGCCTTTTTGAGCAGCATGAATGCAATTAAAATCAACTAAAAATATTTGAATCTTACACAGATCATGTATTATTTCATGTTACCAAGCCTTATACTGTCATACCATCACTCCCAGGTCTTGTAATGATGGAGCACAGTCTCAGGTTTGGACCACTCACATCTGGAAAATTTTAGCCACAGAACCTTTATACTAAGCGAGCTAGCTAACTTAGCTAATGCTAGTGATAAGAACAACTGTGACAATTATTTTGACAGGTTTGGCTAGTGAAAAGTAAATTGCTCTGAATACAGCAATGTCAACTGGAACTCAATACAGACTAGTTTACTAGCTGGTACTTAGCATGCTGCATAGGTGTTAGAGATAAACAAAGTCTTAGATTTTATGTGATAGTTTAAGAAATTTGGCTACTGAAAAGTAAATTGCTTTGAATATGACAATGCAAATTGAGATTCAAATGCTGCAAGCCCTCTGAAGTCTACCTGTCACAAATGTGAGCTAGTTTTACTAGCCAACTAGCCGGCTAGCTGTTAGGGATAGGAAGGAGAGACAGGGCATTTCCAAGAAGCCATTCTTAATTAGGTTGTAGATCACAGTCACATACAGTGTATTAATATACGTACAGTCAGGTCCATAAATATTGGGACATTGACACAGTTTTGGTAATTTTGCCTCTGTACACCACCACAGTGGATTTGAAATGAAGCAGTCAAGATGTGACTGAAGCGTAGACTTTCAGCTTTAATTCAAGGGGTTTAACAAAAATATTGCATTAACCGTTTAGGAATTACAGCCATTTTTTACAGAGTTCCTCCATTTTCACAGGCTCAAAAGTAATGGGACAAACTAATATAATCATAAATATTAGGATTATTTTTATTACTTGGAGGTAAATCCTTTGCAGTCAATGACTACCTGAAGTCTGGACCCCATGGACATCACCAAATGCTGAGTTTCCTCCCTTGAGATGATTTGCCAGGTCTTTACTGCAGCCATGTGACTGTTGATAGAAGTATGGTACAGAGGCAAAATTACCAAAACTGTGTCACTGTCCCAATATTTATGGACCTGACTGTATATATTATGCGTGTAACACAGTGGAAATATCTATATCTGTTTAGTGCTCAAAGTATTTAGATTTAAACCCATAATGAACATGGCCTAAACCCCTATATCCTGTTCCCCTAGGAACACTGGAAAACACACACACACACACACACACAATTGGTCATAGTTGGTCTCAAATCAAGAGGTGCATGGGTTCCTTTTTCATTTATTCCCTACTCACACAGTTATTATTTGAGTTTGTACATGCATCTTCAGTTGCTGCTTGTTTGTGGGTCATTCTGCCTTCAGATTTGTCTTCAGTAAGTGAAAAGCAGCTCAGTTGGGTTGAGGTCAGGTGACTGACTCGGCCATTTAAGAACATTTAATTTCCAAGCTCTTGGGCTGCTTTCACAGTATGTTTTGGGTTGTTATCCATCTGTACTGTGAAGCGCTGTCCTATCAGTTTTGCAGCATTTGACTGAATCTGAGCAGAAAGTATAGCTCTGTACACTTCAGAATTCATCCTGTTACTTCTATCAACAGTCACATCTTCATTCATATCAATAAACCCCAGTGACCCAGTTCCATTGGCAGCCAAACATGCCCATGCCATAACACTGCCTCCACATGTTTGACGGATGATGTGGTATGCTTTGGATCATGAGCCCTTCCTTTCCTTCTCCATACTTTTCTCTTCCCATCATTCTGGTACAAGTTAATCTTGCATCAGAACTGGTCAGGCTTTTTTTAGAGGATTTTCAGCAAAGTCTAATCTGGCCTTTGTGTTCTGGAGTGTTACCAGCGGTTTGCATCTTGAGGTAAACCGTCTGTATTTACATTCATGAAGGTGGCTCTTGATTGTAGACTTTGACAATGATAGGCCTACCTCCTCCAGAGTGTTCCTGACTTGGCTAGATGTTGTGAAGGGGTTGTTCTTCAATAAGAAAAGAAATCTGCAATCATCCACTTTAGTTGTTTTCTGTGGTCTCCCAGGCCTTTTGGTGTTGCTGAGCTCGCTAGTGCATTCCTTCTTTTTAAGAATGTACCAAATTGTTGATTTGGCCCTCCTAAAGTCTCTGCTATCTCTCTGATAGGTCTGTTTTGGTTTTTCAGCCTAATGATGGCCTCCTTCACTTGCATCAACACCTCTTTGGACGGCATATTGAGAGTTCCCATGAACAGCTACCAAATGCAAATTCAACACTTGGAATCAGCTCCAGACCTTTTATCTCCTTAATTTATCATGATATAAGGAGGAAACAGGCCACAGCTGGCCATGAAACTGGTTATCAGTCAATTGTTCCATTACTTTTGAGCCTGTGAAAATGGAGGAACTCTGTAAAAAATGGCTGTAATTCCTAAACGGTTAATGCAATATTTTTGTTAAACCCCTTGAATTAAAGCTGAAAGTCTACGCTTCAGTCACATCTTGACTGCTTCATTTCAAATCCACTGTGGTGGTGTACAGAGGCAAAATTACCAAAACTGTGTCACTGTCCCAATATTTATGGACCTGACTGTATATATTATGCGTGTAACACAGTGGAAATATCTGTATCTGTTTAGTGCTCAAAGTATTTAGATTTAAACCCATAATGAACATGGCCTAAACCCCTATATCCTGTTCCCCTAGGAACACTGGAAAACACACACACACACACACACACACACACAATTGGTCATAGTTGGTCTCAAATCAAGAGGTGCATGGGTTCCTTTTTCATTTATTCCCTACTCACACAGTTATTATTTGAGTTTGTACATGCATGTGGGATTTTCTAACAAATTTAGTTGGCTCTATTTCTCAGAATATAAACAAACTAGGAGCCTAATTTAAACCCACCACAACCCTCACAAGGCAGTTAGTAAGGGTCAATGAATGCATGAATTAATGCTTTAAATGCATCATGCAGCACTGCACATTCATGATAATGAACATGTCCTCTGTTTGTCCCATGGACTTCATATATGAAGTGAAAACTTGTTGATGCACATATAAAATGCATTCATTTCAAGGGACTCAAAACATTGGGTTAAATCCCTATGGGTTCTAAGGTGTATATTTGTGTGTCTTTGGCTCCTTACACCATACATTAGGCCTGTAGGGATTATACTGAACCAGATGTGAGTATGGTAAAAGATGTCATACAGGTTAATACACTTTATCTTCAGGTAACCCATAGTGCATTGATGTCTGCCCTGCAGCCTACAGATTCCTCTCATTCCAATTTCCTCATCTAGGTTACACTGTGTCCTCTACCCCTCTCTGAGACACACACAAATACACACACACACAAATGCACACACAGTATATACTAATACACACACATACATACACAATAGTTAATATGTGCTCCTTGGCCTTGTGATATTGATTTATTTCTGCAATATCATTCATCACACTGTGGACTATTAGTCTTTCATTAGCACACTACATCCCCTCTGTTACTCCAACAGCCTCGGCACAGTGGATGCCGTGGCTAAACAGACTGCTAGAGAAACTTAGTTGGACAGCTCTGAGATGGAAGACTGTGGTTGCAGTTTTGTCTTTGATTGTTTAATGATCAGTTATTGGTTGGTTAGCTCTTGGAGAGTATTGGACTCTGCCCTTGTGCAGAAAAGAGGAATAGATCTCAAATGGAGAAGGTATTTACTAGCAGAGACACCCCGCTGCTCTGCACTGTAGCCCCATTAGTTATGTGAAGAGTGGTGATATTTGGCTTGTGCATTTTGAAACCTGTTCCAATCAATTGTCTCTTTTCCAGGAATTATTCGTCTTGTTTCATCGAACACTAGTAAATGCCAGGTTACTCAAAAACCGCCTGTTAATTGCAAATAGCTACAGAAAAGCCAGAAAAGAGAGAAACACAGATAGAAGAAAATGAATGTCAGACAAAACATCACAAAGTAAAAAAAGGTTATTTCAATGATTTAAAGATGTTTGACGACAGTGATATTCTGTTGTGCGGTCAATAAACTATATGGTGGCCATACTTTGAGATTTAAGTTTGTTATTGGATTATGTGCAAAGTGATCTATGCTTCAGGGTATAGTGTAACTGATCACATCAATGCAAACTGTACAATCCATAAGAGAGAAGCTATAGTAACATGAGATGGAGTCACTTTTTACAAAGAGCAAAACAATATATGAGCTATGATTTTTTTTTGCCCAGTTAATGAAACTTTCAGTGGTCGAAAGTGGCTCTTTGGCAGTAAGTCTCAGCAGGTTCAAGTCAATATCATCTTCTTTAGCAAAGGCTTCTCCAGACTACTTTGTTTGCAAACTCTTCTGCTTTCTTCTACTGTTAAAACACTTAGGAACCCTGGTGTTAAAATTAACACTGATCCAATTCAGCCAGAATGGGCTTGAAACACCTCCATAGAATAAAGGTGATTATCTAATTATTGAATCGAATCTAATCTGCTCTGTTTATTTCTTTTTTTTTTTTCACTTTTCCACTAAATAACTTAGAAGTGAGGAAAAATATAGTTCAGAGGTAGGGAGCTGAATGAGAATGGACTGAGGGGAGATCGTAACTTTGCTACTATACTTAAGCATTATTCTGGCATATTTATACTGTACTTGAGTATTATTGAAAGTGAATATAATTCCAAAAAAGAAAGAAAGAAAAACTTATTTAATTCTTTAATTCTAATAAAACAGAGCAGAACTATATCTATTTAGCTATCCATATGTGTCTGAAGATAGATTAGCCACCCGACTGCAGTGTGGAACTTGAGGATGAGCACACTGGCCCTACCTCGGTAAAATGCTAGTTAGCAATGTATGTGGCGACAAGCATGATGGCGGTGATGGTGGCATTAGTATGAAAGCTGAAGCTTTGGAGCCTTACTCATTTGAGCAGAATGTACAGATGAGGAGGTGGGAGTGCTAGACAGACTAAAGGAGTAAAGTGCTGCTGCATCGCTCTCTTTAGGTAGAGACGAAGCAAGGGCTAAATCCCAAACAGCAGGCAGTCGAATAGGTAGAACACCTTTAACTAGTGAAAAAAGTGAAAATAGATCAACATGTTGGTGAAACATATTATATAAACTACAAAAAACATCAACTATATCAACTTATAAAATAAATCTTGGACGTCACATGTTAATTATAAAGATTAATATTTTTTCTTTAATTTTCATGTTACATGTTACATAGTCTCTAGATAGAATGACATCACCACTAACCATAGAGGTATCTAACCTGAAAAAAAGAAAACCTTGAGTGAATGACCCATAACAGAAATTAAGTAAAATACCAAAGACCAGAGATTATATGTATTATAATATGAAGGTGAAAACTGTGGTCAGTGGGCCATGGTGCTAATTAACTTTCTAAAAGATTTATTCTTTAATGTCAACTTGTCAACCCACCTTAAGTATGTGAGGACGCGTGTGTGTGTGTGTGTGTGTGTGTGTGCGAGCATGTGTGTGTGTGTGTGTGTGTGTGTGTGTGTGTGTGTGTGTCTAGCCCCCTGAGGAGCTCACCTCAGACATAGCTCATTAAAGAGCTGCTGCTAGTCCCAGACCTGCAGACTTGTTCATTTACTGCAAACACTGACTATGCCCTCCTTCCTCATTAAGCAGCGAGCACTTTCATTTTGGGAGGGCTTAAAGTCCTCCTAGAGGACACAAAAGTTGCATAAAAGACTCTACTCAAATTTCAAACTACAAAAATATGGAAAGTCACAGAAAAGTCATGTTGTTTTCCAAAGTATATAAACCTCATAAGGTCTCTCCAACGCATGGCTCATTTTGTGTTGTGGTAAAAAAAAAAAAAAAAAAACAGCCTGATATAAAGCAGTTTTTGGCAACATGGAAAATAATATTTACTGTAATTTTCAAATATTGGCTTTAATCCAAGCCTGTCCAACTATTATTACCTTCTTAAATCACTGAGCATGCTACCATGGTGCATTAGTTCATACGCTGTGCTGAAAAACAGGTAATTGCCCTTAAGTGAACTCTTTTAGAAGAGCACATTTTCAGAAACATTGGGAGCACATAAATCCCTGCAGATGTGCCCACAGATGTGTTGTTTTCCCCAGCTTACATTAGGAAGTTAATGCTTGTTTTTGTGCTGAGCGGTTCCAGGAAGAAGTACTGCACAATCACAAAATGCATACAAATCACATATTTTATTTGTACAACTTTTGGTAAAATAACAATACAGGTTATACTAAATTAATTAAATACAAATCAACAATGTAAAACTGTGCAATTGGTTTACAGAGACTATTCAGTTGTATTTTTGACTTGAATAATTGCTGCAAATTTCAAGCTATGGACTTCTATAAATGTGTATATCATATCAGTTTAACAAACACAGCAGTAAATACAGTCAGTGTGCGTAAAGATCAGTTCGGTTTGTAATGAGATACCAACTGTCAAAATGGCTGTGATTCTTCTGCTCCATCACATCATCATCAAAACAGAGAAGAGTGCTTATAAACTCTCTCCAGATGACAGCAGCAAAGTTTTAAAAAGGTTTAGATGACTTACATTAGCGTTAATAATAAGAGATTTAATCAACAGAACAGAACGGACTGAAGTAATCAGCGACTATTCCCACACTGATGTTAGTGTCAGCTGAGATCAGTGGAGTGAAGAGACAGCAGTGAGGCTTGAGTTTAAATGCCGTGAGTGACTTTTACCTCTGGTGATGAGACAGAGACTGATGTGGATAATGCTGATGATTCCTTCCCCATTGTGAAATTATAACTTGTAATTATTTTTTCCATGAGTAGATTAGGCTGTAAATGTAGAGGTAGGTGGGGCATCTTTCAGTGGAATCGTATTAACTCTTAACATGCAAATTTCTCCTTTTTCACTTTTTGGGATGACCAGATTTTAAAAAGATAAAGGTTTACTTGTGGTTACAGTACATGCAAAGAAAAACATATTTCAATTCAGGAATGTATGTAATTTTCAGAAGTATAGTAGAAAATGTAAATGAAAAAAAAAAAAAAGATTTTCCAAGCCGCAACATAAATACAGTTCGTTTTAAACCTGCTCAATAATAAAATGGACTTAGATACAGTAATTACTCTCTCTCGCTCTCTCTCTCTCTCTCTCTCTCTCATTCAGCACCCATGTGTGGAGGCCAGCTTCGAGGCCCCAGTGGTGTCATCACATCTCCCAACTTCCCAGTCCAATATGATAACAATGCCAACTGCACCTGGATCATTACTGCTTCAGACCCCTCCAAGGTACGTCCTCTATGAAACACCATTTGCTTTCACACATGATGGCTCTTGTGGACCCCTCTATTAGTTTTGATTTGTGGCAAATCTTTCCTTTATGGGCTATAGATATTGATGTTGATAGGATATTGATCACATGACTGAAGCTGAGGAAAGGGAAAGGTTAAAGGAATAGAGAACTAAAGGAGGACACTGGTGTCATGTTGAGCGTGCTATTATAGGAGTGACAAAGCCATAGTGTTGACTTTGGAGCCCAGTTCAAGGCCACGCTCCGGCTCGCTTGCCAGATTTCTTTCTCTGGGCTCAAACAAATGGTTTTACAAATCTCTACTCTTATCACGCTAGCTCAGAAGGGAGAAACGGGGAGGGGACTCAACACTGCCTGTGCTCTGGGAGAGCTGTGCAGATGAAGATGGAGCATGGCTGTTCTTACTCTTTCCAATCGTAATGACGTTCTATTTTTGTGTCGCCCACAATGGCACATAGAGGAGACGTGAGGTCAGCCGTGATATTGAGGCAAAACTGGGACTATGTGAAATGTACCTGACAACGAGCATTGTATTTGCTACAGCTGAGCCAGTGCCTGAACCCCCACACTCTCTCTGCACTGAGACATCAGCCCGCTTGACATTGCTCATAGTCACTGCTAGCATTCGATTTATTTAGCTTTTTCGTTTGAAATCTAAGCTACAGTGAGTCTTTGTCGCAGTGTGAGTACACTCATAATAAATTTTACATTTGATCACTGGAAAAGTTGTTGAAGCTGAAAGTGTGTGAAATATAATTTGCCAATATCTCTGTAAATTATTACATAGTTTTTTACATTATTACATAGACACTAAAGCATTCTGTACAATTATATTTAGAACATGTTTTGGCAAATGGTTAGAGACTGAAACCCAAGCCAGCTAAGAAAATGAGTAAAATGAACAGATCAAGTCTTACCAAGGCTGATCTGAGCATCTGTTGAGCGTATAGAGAAATGGTTGTATTCATAAGCAGAAAATGAGAGAAAGCAGGATGGATGGATGTTAGAGTGGCAGGACATACTTGGAAATGATTCCCCCTAACAGAGTCAATATGTGAGTCTAGACTTTCTGTTCTAGAAGAACGGATCCCATGGAAGCAGTAAAAGAGGAATTATCTGCTCACAGGCAGCAATGGCAGATTACTTGTGGTATTTATTCCAGCTTTAATTATCAGTGTTTGTCTTTTTCTTTATCTTGAGCCACCTGATTAGTATTTACTGCATCTCTGAAGAGAATCTCATTTGTCGAAAATTCACTCCAGCTTTAGTCCCTCTCTCAATTTTGAGTTTCGGTGAAACGCATTTTTGCTTCTTACTTTCTACAACAGCAGTAAATAGTAAGAATGACTGCCTTGTCATGATTTTGACCATTTTGTGTAACACAGTGTTTGAAACATAGTATGAAACTATTCCCTGGTGAGTATGGCCTCCATCTCCATCGCTGAGCTGACTCTAAACTAGCTGATTGGGATCTTGCATGATTTCGCGTACACCTCCACTTCATGCAAAGTGTACTAAAGTGTTAAAGGTCCATAGCAAAAGAAAATATAGTGCCTGTGTAGTTTTGTGCAGCTGTCTGTAGATTTGATATAGTATGAAATATTTTCAGACTAACAGAGTAGCTTTAGATGATTCTTTTTTTTGTTTGTTTGTTTGTTTCAGTGACTAGTGAATGTATTTGTCAACTAGTCTATGTAGCGCCCCTATGGACTAATCATTACTTGCTATTACTACATATTTACCTATTAAATGCTACATAGTTACGGTACTGTAAAATCAAATATATAAAAATCTAACAATATATTAGGTTATATGTTGGCTTGGTTATTGGTTATTATTGAATTATTACAAATATATTCATATGAAATCCCTGGAAAGCATTGCCACTTGTCACATGACCTCCTATGAATTTTGAGTAAAATTGAGTTGGATAGATTCAGATCATTTACTACATAAATATAAATATCTCTCTAGGCATTATTGTGTTGCTCCTCTGGATCATTTACTCAGCAGTTCCGAGTTGCCCCAGTGCTCTGAGTTCCCAGGCAGCAGATCAGTGCCGTCCTTCACAGCATACCATAAGTTCATATTTGCTCCCAGCATTTTGTACTCTATGAAAGAAGATTAGAGCTCAGGAGATTACAAGCTCTCAGAAACCCACAGAGAGTCTACTGTGTTTACTGTCTGCCCATAAAACTGTCAATCAATACCACACCCACTGTTTCCCATGAGGCCACAAGAAAGTGCAGGCCTTACTTACTGAGGATGACATGGCGAGGACAAACAGAGCCGGAAAAACGGATGAGGAAGAGAAAATGCAAGATGAAACTCCATTTGTCTAAGATCTGACCCAGAATGCTGCCTCCTCACCTCTGGCAATTTTCATTACCCACCATGTTTACCATAGGACAGAATGCAATTTGCATTTATATAAGCTTTTTCATTAGGATCTGGCCTCCAAACATTAAGAGTTTGGCAGAAATGTGGAAGACAATTTGAAACAGGAGACTAGACAGCACATCTTTCCCTAACATTTTGTGGTGTTTGTCCTGTGCACAGCCATGTTTATTGACAATGGGCCATGTTCAGAGCTGAGTTCAATACATGTAGTGAGGAGTTAATACTGAAATTGTATACATCAGTATTCAGACCTCTGACTTAAGCACTACTTGGATAGTTGTGTGGGATTTGTGCATGCACGGCAGAGTTTGTGTAAAACAGTAGAATTTGAGTGCTTGCCATCTTTTCATTTATAAATCATCAATCGCCTTTTTCAGTTTCGTTGTTTAATTGTCTCTTGCTTTTATGCTACATCATTTTGCATTTGCACAGCAAAGAAAAAAAAACACTATCTGCTTCTTTAATCCACATTTTCTATCCTTCAAATTTTTTCAGTGTTAAAGGCAAGTGTTTGGTTCAAAGGTGGTGGTAGACACTATTGAGCAACCCAGTCTTTTTCCCAGTTTCTTTCTTGATGTTTCTGTGTAAGAAAAATTTGGCAACTTGGGCTCCTGAGTGATGCAATAGAAAAGTGTTCACCTTAACAGTGTAGATTGTGAGTTTGAATCCTGACGATTCAGTCGTCCGTGACTAAGAGTCCAGCAGAGCAGGTTAGAGCTTTCCTCACAGGGTTATGCCGCCCTGTGACACAGCATGAGCAGTCAGCTGGACAGTTTCTCTTGGAGGAAGCATGTTAGCTTTTGGTAGCTGTCATATGATGGGTAGAGCTGGCTGGTGGGTAAGATATAAACGTAGGGAGAAATATCCGGGAAAATAAAATTGGCACTTTAATCTGAATGGAGATCCCGGAAAATCAACTTATGCAGCTGTGTAACCCAAGTAAATCCATCCATCTATCCATTTTCTGTACTGTTTATCCTGCTTAGGGTCACGGGGAACCTGTAGCATATCCAAGGGGACTCAGGGCATAAGGTGGGGGAATGGAGTGCCAACTTACCACAGGGCACAATCGCACACACACACACTCATTCACTCACTATGGACAATTCAGAGATGCTAATCAGCCTACAGTACATGTCTTTGGACTGGGGGCAGAAACCGGAGTGCCTGGAGGAAACCCCCAAAGCACGGGGAGAACACGCAAGCTCCGTAGTACGTACGGAGACGAGATTTGAACCCTCAACCCTGGCAGTGCAAGGCAAATGTGCTAACGACTAATCCACCATGACCCCCATCCAAGTAAATATTAATGTAAATTTTGAAGTTAAGTTGCCAACTCTCAATACAGCCCAAACTGCATTCAATCAGACAGAAAAAAAAAACATCTATACTTAATTAATAATTTCCACCATTTTAATGTCAGTGCCAGTTGGTTCTTCAACAGATGGTGTTCTAAAACTCATTTTTTGTTCTTTAACAAAAAAAATGGAAGTGATTTTTCACTTTGTGCCACTCAGATCACTCTCTATTGGGTGCTTGTGGGTGTTTCACTCAACTCTGCCACATTGTTTCACTATTCGTTTGCATGTTGTCCTCGCCACTGGGATGCTTTGACAAACCACAACTTGGGGCTGCTGTAACATACCTGTAATCATCAACTTTACCTTCAGTGATCCCAGACTGTTTCATAGTTCTGTTCTGAGCACAGATTCAGCTACAGTAATATAGAAACAGGAAGTAGTTCAGGTCCAATAGCGCTTTGCTGATGTGAAATTGAACTGCTGGTGAGCTTGATAGGTGAAAGCGTAAATGAACAAATGGATAGTGGAGGTGTTATAGACCGGCTGCTGATATGTGCAGTAATGAAGCTGATGGGCTTGTGTGCAGGTAATAAAGTTGACCTTTGAGGACTTTGACCTGGAGCGTGGCTATGACACTCTGACTGTGGGCGATGGAGCCGTAATTGGGGACCAAAGGACCGTCTTTCATGTGTGAGTACTTTTGTCTCTGGCATGTTTGTACTTGTTACTCTCTATTGCTTTCATTTCTCTTTCTCTCCTTGATACTCTCCTCTTTTAACTCTCACATTCTCCATACCTCCTCCTCCTCCTTCTCCTCTCACTCTGTTTCTCTTCGTTTCATCAGCCCTCTGAGTAACAGCGGATGGGAGAAATACCCCGCACTCAAGTGCCAATCACTTTGGCTCTCAATGTTACAAGAAGATCACGCCTCCAGAAAAAAAAGCTTGCTGCATATTGATGCCCGTAATGCAGTTTGCCTTACCAGATGCTGTGGAATGTTTCTCAGAGTGTTGTTATTAATTGTGCTGAAATTTATGGTGTACATAAAGTTTTATTGATGCTGTTTTATGTGCGCTCTCTGGCAGAGCCTTGAGAGTGCTCGTGCAGTAGCTGAGCATTATGGCATCCCTAGGTACTCTCTCTCTTTCTCTTGCTCTTTCTGGGTGCTCAAAACCTCAAATGGCCTAATGTGCTCAATTAGTGAGCCCCATAATCTCAGAGCCAGAGAAACTCCATAATCAGCCAGAGCCTTTGGTATAGAGTACATTAGGATCAGACTGTGCACTAAACTTACCAAATGAGGCATGTTTTCTGAATCCTATTTCTATTTCCAGGCTGTCAGGAACCAACACTCCAGACCTGGTGGTGAGCACCAGTCATCAGATGTGGCTTAATTTCAAGACAGATGACACCAGTGGGTCCTTGGGATTCAAAGTGTCTTATGAGGGTAAGTCAGATCAGAACACATAGACAAAAAAGCATAATATTGTGGTCCAGTTGTTTATTGGCATGGACTGGTGGACTTGTTATGAGAGAAGTTAACGTTATGCATTGGTTCTGGTTTGGCTTTGAGAAAAGATTCTAGCATTCTGCCATTATCTGTATCTGTAAATAACTCACCGTCTAGTGAAGTGTTTCCACGAGTAGACAAAATGGCAGTTCTCCAGCATCTCAATTAAAACTGGTAGTGCTTCATTTCTGGTGCTCTATCTACTCTACTTAGTGTCATGGCCATGTCAGTGGACACAATTTAGAAAATGGTATGTCTGGTATTTTTGTGTAAACAAGGATTGTGTGTGATTATTTGTGTGAAAGAGTGCATGTTACAAACTTATGTACAATATGTGTAATCCATTCTCAAAACTACATTTAATGATAATATATACAGCGCCTTGCATAAGTATTTATTCCCAATCTGTCACCATCAAAAGGCACATAATTATTTAATGTGTGCAATTAAAGTGTCACATGATCGCAATATAAATAGACCTGGCCTTAGAGCTTGTTAGAGGACATCTCTAAACAAAGACCTTCATGAAGCTATGAAAACAAGTCCTGGACAAAGTTCTTGAAAATTATCGGTTAGGGGTTGGTTATAAAAAAACATCCCAAACTTTGAACATGCTGTGTAGCCCCTTTAAATCCATTACTGAAAAATGGTAAGAATATGGCAGACTGTGAGTGCCTAGAGGAGCCCGTCTACCAGCAGTCAGTGACCAGTAAAGAGGATATTATTCGGCCAAGCAACCAGGACAGTTGACCTAAAAAGGTGATGATCTTTTCACGGATATTTTCACTCTGCCATTTCTGTTCATTTTTCCCCATTCTACATTGTGTTTTCCTTTAATTGTGGTGGAAAATAACCTTTCATCTTGCTTAAAAAGCCACCACAATTGTCATCATAACTCCTACTAGTATTTCTAAAGCTTTGTTCTTCTTCTTTAGCCTACCTCTTATTAAATATTTCTTCATTTCGAGATGAGAGGAAAGAGAAGCTCTTGTTTAATAATGCACAGTATCTCTTTCTGAGGGGCTTTTTCACCCCTCTACATCTTTAGAAGCGTCTCCCCTCAGTTCACTCTACCTCTGTAATGATGCTGCTTGCCAAAATCTGTGTGGATTTGTCTACCATGACAGCACAGCATGATTTTTTTTATCCAACTCACACAATTCGTCATACTTCCTCCGCATAATGTTTCTCTCTTCAGACATGAAGGGGTCATGTCTGGACGCCAGGCTCATTGGAAATTTCTTCATGAATTAAAAACGAGATAGCATGTTAATAATTTCTTATTGGTTCATTGGGAGTCTATGAACACCCTAGGATTTTTTTAAACTTTTATTATTGTTAGGATTTTTAACAATTGTATCTAGCTGCTACTGGGAATTGGCACATTTTGCTCTAGATTTGCACTGAGCCTTTTTTTTTAATCTGCAAAATAACAGGAAAGTAGAGCAGAGTAAATACCCCCAACATAATTAAAACAATGAGACAGACTTAATGAAGTTGAAGTTGAAGTTGAAGAATCTCTTTTAATCTTTCTCCTTCAGAAATATTTCCCCAAATTATTTTAATTCTTATTTCCATAGATTTGACATAATTGTTGGATGCATAGTGCTCAAATGCAGGTGCTCTCTCTATCACTGTCTCTGTCTCTAACTCACTCACTCGGTTGGAGATAAATGTTCGTGTTGATATTCAAAATTATAATGAGTTGTTTTTGACATTAAGAACAAGGGATTTCCGAGAATCACTAAAGGGCATTAAAGAGACAACAAATGCCTCATTACTGCCCCTGGTGCATTTATGATCTTTTCTCCTGTTAAGGCAAGCGCAACGAGACGCGTGTCACAGACGTCTCCTTTACCACTTCAGGCTTTTGAGATGTTGAGCTTCTTATCCCTCCCTCTTCCATTATTTTTTATCCCATCTTCCCTAGATATTCTAACTGCAGAGCCCCAAAGGGGGCACAAGCTCTAATTTGTCATGCATGACAGGACTTCTGAATTTCAGTGTGCAAATTCAGTATGCTTAATGTTCATGGTAAAATCAATTTTAAATATTAAAATTTAAAATTGAAAATATAAATCACGAGTGCGCATGACACACATACTACATGCCAAAAACACTTATGAGCATGTATACGTAAAGTATGAGCTCGACTGAATGGTGACTTCAGTTGCATTTAGGAAAGCATTTCCACATTTTGCAAGGCTGGGTGAATTTATTTGGACTTTTGCCTTCCTGCATTATTAGTAATCCTTCACTAGGAAGTCAGTGACTTCCATCTGGATTTGCAAAAGAAAAAAAAAGAGGAAAGTGACAGGAAAATAAATCAGTGGAAAATTGAAATGGGTAAATAAGAAATATCAAGCCTTGTGAAAGTGCACATGTCAGCTCCTAGTGAGAGAGAGACGGCATTTTGTACCAGACAGAGGACATCTGCAGCAGCTCTGACATGCAGGATGTGTGTACACACACCATGACAACAGCGAGAGAGAGAGAGAGAGAGAGAGAGGTTGTGTAGAACTGTCAGAGGCCTTCTGTCTTGCCTGCTGGCTGTGACCATGTATATGAGTCTCCATTACTGTAGCCCATGTTATGAATGCAGAGATACAGAAAATCAGGCGGCACTGTGTCATACACTCCCACATTGCTGCAAGTTGTTTAGAAGATGTTCATACAATATGACACATACAGCACCTGAGATTGTAGTACTCACTACATTTACTTGTAGCACATTTTAAAATATATTGTACTTGTATGAGTAGTTTTAACCCCTTAATGTCTCAGGATCTGCTGGTGTTTAAACTCCACTAGCTCTGAATGTCGACTCTTGGTTTGAGCCTGTGAAGACTGCATTTGTTGTTAAAAAGGACAAACCAACATGAAGCCCAGAAGGCTCACTAATCTTTATTGATGATGCAACTCATGATGGTAGCAACAGAATGAATTAAGAAGTCTACAGAAACATTCTGCCTGCCCATCTACAGAGAAATGCATTCAATCGAATTGGAATGACCTTCATCATGCAGCAAGACAATGACCCAAAACACACTGCCAACACAACAAAGGACTTCATCAGGGGAAAAAGTGGAAAGTTTTAGACTGGCCAAGTCAATCACCAGATCTTGACTTAATTGAGCATGCATTTCTCCTCCTGAAGAGGAGACTGAAGGGAGAAAACCCCCAAAACTAACAACAACTGAAAGAAGATGTGGCAAAATCCTGGAAAGGCATCATGAGAACAATGCAACAGTTTGGTGATGTCAGTGGGGCCAATGACTTGAGCAGTTATTGCAAGCAAGGCATATTCTACCAAATATTTAGAGTTATTTACTTTAAATTACTGTAAGACTGTGTGTTCCAATACTTTTGCTCACCTAAACATTGGGTGGTCTGCTGCCAAAAGCGCCATGTTATAAGCTGTTTAACACATATACTATAGATGTAACTATCAAGAAATGAAAGCTCAAATTCTGATCTGTCGCCTCAGTCATCTTTTGATCTCAAACCCAGATGTCTTCAGTGTATAGCAAAAACAAAAGGATTGGTTCTGCCGTTCCAGTACTTTTGGAGGGGACTGCATATATTCTCTTATAACTTGTATGCCCACCCTTTGCATTTATAATTATCTCCAACCTCTTTCATATCCTTTGAGCAGCTTTCAGATCCTCTAAATCAGAGAAGGTTCAGTGCAATGCATATGAATAATATTTTAATAGTGATTTTAAAGAACTGTGATAGCTCTAGTCTGAAAGAAAACTAACTGCTAATGTCTGTCCTTACATCTATGCATAACATTATTTCACATACAGTGCACCTTCTGCAAGCTATCATACATGGGTTAATATACAGGTAAAAATCATTTTTGTATTTATTTATTTTCCTTGAATAGTTTTAATCTCGTCACCATGATCACTGGTGCCTTGGCCTTATTAATCAATCATTTAGTAAAATTGTGAAGGAAAATTCTTACCAGATGTACAAAAGTACCATCTATAAAGTACCAAGAGCATTCATGGCACCTCTGATTTACATTTAATGACAAAATGACGACTAAACGTTGAAAAGAGCGCTCCCTAAGCACAACATAGACACAGACTGACTCTTCCCCTATTTTCCTTCACCATTTATTTGTCCTAGCATAAGTTAATTAGTGGATTTCTTTTGGATTGCTCTCTTTCAAGTCATTAATATGAAATGACTGATATGAAATATGAAATGTAATATGAATATATTAATATGAACTTTTATTGACATTTCTGTGTGCCATTGAAACAACTATGCTATTACACTTGGCAGCACAATCTGTATATAAAAAGGAAGGAACAAATTGAAGCCTATCAGTCGAGGTTTACATTAGTGAGTCTCCTTATATGTAAATTTATACAAACTCAGGATTTCTCATAGGAAGCATTTTTCTGAAATAACTGGATCTTCATGAATACCATGAATACCAATTTCTTGTATAAATACTCCTGCAAATGATTTACAAATAAATTTGTTCATACTGAGTTGAGTACTGAATACTGTAACTCATGTAGTTATTTCGGTGACTTGTTTCACTTTTACCTGAGTCATTATTTTCTTAAAGTAACAATATTATACTTGAGTAAGGATTTTGGCTACTACAACTATATTAGACAAAGCAGACAATGCAATGAGCTTAGTGTTTAGCACAAGTGCTTATTCTACACACCTTTCCATATCTAAGGTGGTGGCTCAGCAGTTTCCCTCATCTTATTCCCTCCCATATTACTCTCCCCTGTGCAGTTATAAGCAGCACTGAGAAGAGTGAAGAGATTCTAGTGAACTCATAGTAATCTCTTGGGAGGGGGGTGGGAATGGTTTGTGATGGAGAAGAACATCCATATTCACCATCTCTCGTAATATTCCCACTGAAGCCCCTGGCACACATTTTTCAGAATTGTGTTATTCTGATTTCTTTTCTCCGTAGAGACAAAACTCTCGTACACATTTCTCTCCTGTCTTTAATTTCTCAGTGCCTTCCCTGCATTTTGCTTCAGTCCCTTCAGCTCACAAATGAGGCTTGGCATGCCACGACAGGTAGAAGGATGAGGAGAAGAGAGAGAGAAAAAGGAATTCATTAAAAGTGTGGGCCAGTCAGAGACAAGAGTAATGACATGGCCAGTTTGCATGCATGTGACATGCTCTTGGCACGAGAGAAACAAGAGAGAGAGAGAAATAGAGAGAGAGACAAAACTCAACACTTTCGAAACTGACTTCCAAAATGCCTCCACAAACGGCAGTCGCATAAATGTAGATTGCGCTCGCCGTGCATGTTGACAGAATGGCTTAGAATAGATCACGTCCACTTTCTCGAGTTTCTAAATTAGGTGCATGCTGAGACATTCTTTATGAGGATGTAGTCAGGACATAATTACATGCTGCTCTGTCCAAACAAACCAGTCCTTCTATTCATACAGCATCAAGAGCAAGTTCAGGTTAAATTCTTAACGAGATCCTGCGTATCCTGCATAGGAATTCATAAAGCTCACATGCAGTGCCAGCCAAAAATGAGCTACTTGACCTGTCTAGAGACATTGCTTGAATCTATTTTGGTTTTTTTATTGTTTTTTTTTTTTCAAAACTCTCTCAAGTGCAGCTGTATGGAGGCAAAATCAGAGTACACAAAAAAGGTTTTGACATGACTGTCTGCCTATAATTTCCCTCTCCTCACCTCTTTCCCTTACTCATGCTCAGTCTGTCACCTCCGAGCTCACTGCTCTGACATTATAGAAGTTATCATTTCCACTTGACTTCCTCTTTGGCAAGGATGGATCATACTGTAAGGGTAGTCTCTATCAAAGCACAGTTCACTCTCCTGACCTTTACTCAAGTTCAGGGGCTAGAAGAAGGCTTTCCTTCTCTTGGCGCCAACTGCTTGGATTGTGTTGTATTGACTTTTTGTATTCGCAGCTTTATGATTCTTTGCGTCATAAACACACTTTCCAACTTGTTTCTTTGCCTTGTCTATTAGAAATCGACCAGGGAGGGTGTGGAGACCCTGGAATTCCAGCCTACGGCAAGCGAGAAGGCACAGGCTTCAGGCACGGAGACAGACTGTATTTTGAATGCCTACCTGCCTTTGAGCTGGTGGGGAAGAAGAACATCACCTGTCAGAAGAACAACCAATGGTCAGCCAAGAAACCCAGCTGTGTGTGTAAGTGCTGCTATTTCTCTTTCATTCTAATTTTTATTTTACTTATAAAACTATGGGAAACTGTCACAGCCAGCATTTTTTTTTCATGGTGGAATGCCTTAAAATTTTTTATTTATTTTTTTTTTAACGTTCAACCTTTAAGAGGAAACACAGCATGACATCAAGCACTATTTATCACCCAACCAATAAGGTCATGGCTTGAGCGGCAAACGAGGAAAACAAACATGGTGGACAGATGGTGGTCTTGTTAGAGAATGAAAAGAAGGATTTTTAAGGCATTGGAGATTTTGCCGAATTAGAGATCTTTCAGTGCAGAACGCAAAGCTTCCTCCTTGCCATAGTTAAGCTAAATTTTGGGAAATCAATCCAATCTTTGTTGTTAATAAATCTAGCTAATTAGCTAACAGTAATGTTATGGTTACCGTGTGCACAGCCCATAAACTGCTTTTTTCATAATACAGGTGTTCTGGCCAGCACTTTTTCTATATAAAAGTCTCTAGTGTAAAGGCAGCCTAATGCATTCAATTACCACTTCATCATGAATCATTTACATCTGTTCGATTTGCCTACTGAGTGTCATGAGTTACTATGCAAATGTTAATAAATGTCTCTGCACTTAAGCATCTGACAAAATTTCACCTTCAGTGACTTTTGATCAAACTTGCATTTAATCCATGTTACACGTTCAAATTTAATTGAAATGTTCATCCACTGCACTGTATTTGGTCCTTAGTGTCAAATGAATAATGTTAGTAATTGCAGCATCAGCAATTAGGTCATGCAAATGAGTCCCGATGTTCTAGGACAGGTGGAAAGGAAGAGGCAGGGGGAAAAAGCAGAATTCATTAAAGAACTATTACAGTAAATTTGGTACATAGTGATGATGAGACCTGCATACACATCCACATTTATAAAAAGTATATTTTTAGACATACCTGAGAGTAATGGAGATAAAGACCTAGAAACGGTCCTTAAAAGTGCCTCTGGAAGTACAAGTGTGTGTAGTTGGTTGCAGTGGTCTTATTTAACTTTAACCTCTCAGATCGTGTCACAGCTTCAGATATTATCTATTCTAAGGTTATCTATTCTACAACTAATCTAGTATTCAATTCATGTAATAACATCAAACCTTCAATACAAAATGTCATGCAATATATTTTCACTAACAAACTGACACCTAACATTAATACAAGATATCTGACCAACACTTTAGCTAGCTGAATGTTAGCAAACTAAAAGTTGGTATTTAAATAAATGTTAGTTAACTACTGTCCAATAGTTATCAGCTGATTAATGGTAGTTAGTTACATAATATCTTAGTTGGCTAACAGTTAAAGCATGTTATCTACATAACATTAGCAAATGTAGCTAGCAATTCTAATTAGCTAACACCATATACTGTAGCTAGTTGCTATCACTTAGCTGTGTTAGGTATATTAGTTGTCTAGTGTACATTAGCTGAGCTAGCTAGCAGTTATAATTAGCTAACAACAGATACCTTAGGCAGTAATTGCCATAGCTAGTGTAGCTAGTGGTTAATGTCAGCCAACTAATGTTAGCTAAGTTAGCTATTGGTTAATGCTAGTTAGCTAACAATAGCTAAGCTGGTTAGATGTTTATATTTGTTACCTTTGTTTAGTGAAAGCATGTTTGCCATTTGGTGTTATTACATTTACATTTCCTTCTTAAAACATTTTTGGATTATTATCAACAAAAGGTGGTATTTAGAATAGATTTTTAAAATCTATTCTTGAGTTATGACTCAACATGTTTTACAAGACCTTAATACCGACTGGCATAATAAGTATTTCAAAATGTTAAATGTTCCTGATGAAGCAATTAAAAAAAAATCACCCTTTTCTCTTTTCTCAGTCTCCTGCTTCTTCAACTTCACTACACCATCTGGAGTTCTGCTATCGCCCAACTACCCTCAGGAGTACGGGAACAACATGCACTGCGTGTGGCTGATCATTGCTAAGCCTGAGAGCAGGATCAACCTGGCCTTCAACGACCTGAGCATGGAAAAACAGTTTGACTTCTTGTCCATCAAAGACGGGGGAAAAGCTGAGTCACCCATTTTGGGCAGCTTTTCTGGAGATGTTCTGCCATCGCCCATCACCACGAGTGGACACGTAGCACGGCTGGAGTTTCTCACTGATCACACGTATACTGATCGTGGCTTCAACATCACCTTTACGAGTAAGTCCTGGCTCGTCCTGCTGTTTCTCTTGTCCTTTTATGGGGTGCCTTCACAACAGGGGTGCCATTTATCCCTTAGTTTTAAAAAATCATTTCTAAATATTAAATCTAAGAAAGCATGCATTTAACCAAACAAAATGTGATAACCCATCTCAGGCAACAATATAATTGCTAATAAAATACATTTTCCCCTTCACTGAGTAACAGGGTTGAGTTTTTTGCATAGAATTATATATATATATATATATATATATATATATATATATATATATATATATATATATATATATACACACACACATATATATATACACACACACACACACACACATATATATATATATATATATATATATATATATATATATATATATATATATATATATGTGTGTGTGTGTGTGTGTGTGTGTGTGTATCAGTTACTTTCAGTCTGTAATTTAGATAGCAGTTTTGTATTTTCAAAGTGACCATGTAATTCAGTTTGACAATGTCACTATAAAAAAAAGAATGAGAGAACTTTTTCTTCTTCTCCTGATCTTTGAGAAGTTCATATGATGCAACTTCCTGTTAACACAACTAAAATGTACCATTTTACATAACCTACACTGGATGACTCCTGGAAAATGATGTTTCAAGCATGAGATCTTAAAAGGGATTCACATATTAAAGAAAAAAATAATTGATATTATAATAAATAATAAATTGAATAATAAATATTAAATAAATAATAAATGATTTTTGAAGTATTTTAATGATTAGGTTTCATTGTAAAGTGTAGTTATAGTGGACAAAAAGTGCTGTACCTCGGCTGTATTATTGCTTTATTTGAAAAACATTTATTAAAGTTATTTTTCTGAAGTTTGCAGGTTACAAATGGTAACCCAGTTGTGGAATCACCTATTGTAGTTTATGTGAAGAAACCAGTCTTCTGTGTACTGGGAAGCATTTTTGTGTGCGTTTTATCAGGTAGAAAATAACTCTTTGTGGATAATTGGCATAATGGTGGCTAAGAAGATTTGGAATTATGTCTTTATTGTAGTTGGTCATGTCAGATATTTTCTATGCTGAAAAATGGTGACTCGTTCTGTCACTCTGTCACTCTATTGTTTTGTTTGAGAATGTATTTCTTACTTGCGCTTTTGTTTGCAGCTTTTTAGCCATGCACAATGAATAGCATTCTACAAATCCTGCCTCGATACAATTCAGTCAGTGTGCATTTGCATTTCTACTGCAATAACTGAGAAATGTTTGAACATTTGAGCATTTTTTTTCATTGGTGTTGTTATTTTCAGATCAAGAGACTGCCTTGCCCTGAATTTGTCTTGATTCCCGAAGAAGCATTATTGCAGTTTTATTCCTTCTATTGTAACTTGTATCTGCACTTAATCATCTGTCTGGATATTTCTTTACTATCATTGTCCTCATTACATTCATAGTAGCAGGTGTTGTAGGTGTTTTAGATGTAGGTTTACTGGTTTGATTAATAATTAATATACACTTATTTTCCAGATTATTAAGTAGCAGATGTGTGTCTAATAAACTACTTGTGGTTCCAAGTAGATTCTGTATATAATGAAATTAAGCAGAGTTGGTTAATTAAAGATGTCAAAGGGTGATCCAGCTTCACATGACTTCCCTTTGGGCCCGTTTTTTGGGGAGACGTGGGAGTCTCCCATCACTCATGCTAATTAAGAGGATGGCAAACTCTACTGAAAGGCTAGCTGGCAGTTTAATAAAAGTGAGTGATAGTGATGGATGAGATACACATCCTGTTTGGGTGCTGCAAATCAGACTGAGGATCCACCACATTTCTTACTTGTGAGGTGAAGACAGATGGACAGGTTGAGAGAGAAGCAGAATTAAGAGAGTGAACAAGAGATGCCATTTTCATGCAATAAGTGTTTCCAGGATTCACAATCAACCAACTTGCAGATTGGCACATAAATCAATAGCATGTGCTGTGTGAAATGAATTGATCTCAATAACAAAGATGACAAGCAGAAAAGTTTTTCTCATCATGTAGGAAGTTTTTGCCTAATTCATTAAGAGGCTGTGGATACACAGAATCTGGCAGCTTTACAAAAATATAACCTTTTCGTGCAGCTCCAACACCACCTGAATAAAATGCAGATCAATATGTGGGAGAAATATGCATCTTTAAGTGCTCCCAGAAACAGAAATGTGGATTGATTTCCAGGGCTATAGCCAAGAGAAAGATGGGTCTGGAACTTGACTGAGGATACACTGGTGGTACATACAGCTGTATTGAAGAATTAGCTTTTTTTTTTTTCTGCGAGACTTGAGCATCAGTGATAACAGAAACTAACTTGTTTAACAGATGTTCCACAGCATAAAACATAACTATAAATGATTAAAACATGTCGTTACTTAATAAAAAAAAAAGTAATCATTGACAAATTGCTGTGGTTTCATTGATTTAATTTTCCTAAAAATGTTACAGTGCTTTGCAAAAATATTAAACCCTTTTAAAATTCATCAAATGACATTACAAATGACAGTTACACTGATTGTTCCAGCCAGTATTTTTAGTGCAAACCAATATGCCCTTAAACTAAATTTTCAAAGTCATTATTTGTCCACAAAAAAAAAATTAAAAAATTAAAAAAATAAATAAAAAATAAAAAATGCTGCTTACATAAGTATTCAATCCCTTCAGACATGTACTTGGTAGAATCATATTTTGCTGCAGTAACAGCTTTAGGTCTGTTGGGATAAGTTCCTACCAGCTTTGCATGCTGTTTTCACCCATTCTTCCTGGCAGATTTACAACAGGTTCTTAAGGTTGGTTGGATATTGTTCATTGACTGCAAGTTTTAAACAGTGCCACGGATTCTCAATCTCAATTCTATTAGCATATTTTTAACTTCTTTAGAATGCTTCTTAGTTTTAATGTTCACTTTTTCACTCCTATCCATCAGACTGACAATCTCTTCAGTGACAGTTCAGAAAATGGGAGCTGGTTTAATATTTCACAATTAGAAATCAACTGTGTCCTCGTTAAGACAATATCTTTCATCTGGAGCTTCCTGAAGCTTGGGGGGAGGGAATACTTATGCAAGCACCTTGTTTTTTTCCTTAGAAATACTTACTGTTAATAAAAATATTAACAGGAGGAATATGTATATTTTTCATTTGTTATTCAGACAAATGTGATCAATTCCAGGGGTGTTTGGTTGTGGTTGGGGGTATTTTCCAATAACAGCATATCCTGTTGTATCCTTTTCCTTATATAACACACACACACGCACACACACACAAACACACACACACACACACAAATTGTATTTATGCCTATATAGGCTATTTAGCAAAATTATTACTGAATGTGTGAAAATATATGTAGCCTGATTTTAAATAAGACTGATATGTTGGTATTCAATACTAAAGACATAACTATTTACACCATAAGCTAAAATTAGAATTTGACACAGTTTAAGGCAACCTGAATTTGCAGTTATTTTTTGAAACATCATTAGCAGATCTAAATATGCGTTCTCACCTACGAGTCCATTTAATCAGCCTGAATCTGTAAAACCGATACCATTGGCAGAGTTTCACATGGTCTGGGCTAAAAACGTTCTTGTGCATGTTGTAATTATTGGTCTAAAATATGGCAGTAGGAAAAAAGTAAGCAACCCTTTGGCAAATCAAGCAAGCATGAAAACACAGACTGAGTGCAAAATTAAATAATTAAATACTTATATATACATATGTGTGTGTCAGTTTAACAAACACAACAGTTAAAACTGTCAGTCTGCCTGAAGACGTCTAAGACCTTGCTAGCTAAGTGTGATTTTCTCATGATTTGATCAAGTGCTTTGGATAGTTACATACCATAGTGAAAAG
Organism: Pangasianodon hypophthalmus; assembly: GCF_027358585.1. Lineage (NCBI taxonomy): Eukaryota > Metazoa > Chordata > Actinopteri > Siluriformes > Pangasiidae > Pangasianodon > Pangasianodon hypophthalmus. Next base: position 10,895,804 of record NC_069732.1, on the reverse strand, counting down.
GACATAAGCCTAATCAGTTCATTTTATGATGAAATACCAGCTGTCAGAATGCTCGTGCACAGTAACATCATGATCAAAACAGAGAAGAGCGCTCGCACACACTTTAGAGATGAGAGGGGACAATGTTTTAAAATGTTTAAATAATGAAATAAAAAGACAATAATAAGACATCTATCCAAAAGAACTGAATGAATTAATGAGCAATTATTTCCTCGCTGATTTTAGCATGAACAGAGATCAGTCAAGATGATGAGGCTCGTGTTTAAATTCTGCGAGCCACTTTTAACTCAGGTGATGAGACCGAGACTGATGTGGATGATGCTGATAGTCAGAGTGAGAACTCATTTCCCACTTTAATCATTCAATAAATTTTGACAGTAATGTTTTCAATAAGTAGATTCAGTTATAAAGATTAGGTAGAGGTAGGTGAAGCTTCTTTCAGTGGACCTGGAATGAAATCTTTAAATCTCCTCTCCCTTTTCACTTTAAAAAGTTAACTGGATTTGCTATAATACTAAAATGCTATAATTTTACTTTTGGTTGAGAAACATGCGAAACAGATTTCAGTTCAGGAATTTTCAGAACTATATATGGTAGGAAATCTGACCATGTGACAGGTTTATCCAGGCTGCCACACAAATATTATTCCTAGCCCTACTAGTAAGAAAACTACTAATTAATCATACAAATACTCACATTTCTTTTAGATTAAATCTAATACTGAGTAGAGTAATATATCCAGACATCTTTGCGCTGTGAGCATGAAATCACAGGCCTTTTTATATACAAATGGCCACAAGACGATTCTGTTACCTTTATGTATGACTTTGGAATACAATCGGTGTCGTAATGATGTTTTCGGCTGAAGGGGCTGATGGTGCTATTTACTTGTGCATCAATTTGTCAAACAAAATTACATTCTGCAAAGACAGGTGGTTGGTCATTCTGCCAAATCTGCATGAGCTGCCCATAGTCTTCAACACTACTTGTATTTATAGGATGTGTCCATAAAGTTTTTGTCACGCGTATGTCTTTTTCCTGTTCTTCTGATGTTTGACCTGTTTGACCTTCTCTCTCTTTTCTCAGCGTTTCGCCACAATGAGTGCCCCGATCCTGGAGTGCCGGTCAATGGCAAGCGCTTCGGCGAGAATTTGCAGCTGGGTAGTTCTATCTCCTTCCTGTGTGAGGAGGGTTTTGTGAAGACCCATGGCTCCCAGACCATCTCCTGCATCCTCAAAGATGGCAATGTGGTGTGGGACAATGCTGTGCCACGCTGTGAAGGTCAGTGCTCTAAATGAATTAAACAGGAGTAGCCTGTCAGCCTTTGCCTATGTAATAGACTCAGTATTACGGAAATAAACTGTTAAGAAGCACTGTGTAAACTGTTAAGCTATAGTTTTTGCCTTTTACATAAGCATTATTCAAATCATTGTTATGAAAAAGCTTCTAATCCTTATGAAAAAAATCTGAATATATTTCAACCTCTCTAAGCTAAAAAACAATTTTATATAACCAAGTCATAAATTATAAGTCCCATACTGACCACTGGTGATTATTTTTATTTTTGTGTATTGATGATACATTTTATTCCTCCTCTTATTTCACAAATAATTTCTCTAAAAATGACATTTTTTATCCTGATATTAAAACAGAGTCCTGATACACCCTAGTACACCCTGAAATTAAAAAATCTCTCATGAGGCATATTTTTCCATAAAGTATAGTAAGACACTCACACATAAACAATATTCTCACTTGCTACCGCGATGTCAGTTCACCAGGAATATCTGGGGGAAAAAAATGTCTTCCAGATGTGCATATGGGGATGAGATATATGCTGGGTAAATCCACCTCTGAACTCACTTAACTTTTATTCAAGAAGCTCCGTCTGCTGCAGAGGTGCTGAGAATTTGAGTTAGGGAAAAAAAAGTCCTGTTTGGCATATTTTACACAACTCAGCCATGGGTTGTTTGCATGCTTTTGTTTTATGTGATGAAAAGTGTGTAGATAGTAAAATACATGTCTACTCATCAAATGAAATCCACCAATGTGGTGACTGTATATTATTTGAGGCCAGGAATGGTGCAGTGTCATAGATGCCCTTCAGTGTGATCTGATGAAATTATCCAGCTGAAAGGCACCAAGAGCCGATTCTTTCCAGTCTCATACTCTCTTTGATGCAAATTTTCTATTATATAGTAATATAACTTTTTTCTGCAGTCATTATGTCAGTGGACTTACATCATCACTACCTTTATAGCGCCGCTGCTTCTCTGCTCTATAAGAGAGAGAGGCATTTTTCCCCCTGTGAAACTAGTATCGTCAGGCTAATTAACTGAAGTTAGTTTGTCAGTACGGACCATTTATATAAGGGATAAACAATTAGAGCTTTGCTGTTATGGAAAAATAATAACAATGGGGTGGTGTGTCAGAGGAGATGTTAGGCTTATTTCATGAGCCTGCTAAGTCTAATCATATGTTATGAAAAGGACAAGCTTTACACATGAAGTGGGCAATGTGTAAAAAAAAAAGGAAATAGTGTAGTGGTAGAGGTTAGCGTGGTTAGATTGCATTGGTGCAGAATCTGAAATACAGAATTTCAAGTGAAAGTTTGATATGTTGCTATGCACCATATGCTTGTGCCAGAACATTGATATTCAATGTATAGAAGATGCTGCAAATAAGTTGCAGGTGATTTTTTTTTTCCTGTGAGACTGGGTTGGAATTGCTGAAGGTTAATTAAGGTTGTTCTACAAAGCAGCAGCTTGATTTCTGTTTGTCCATTTTGTAGCTCCATGTGGTGGAGATTTGAAAGCCCCCACCGGCATCATCCTGTCCCCCGGCTGGCCTGAGCTCTATAAAGAGGCTCTCAACTGCGAGTGGATCATCGAGGCTCCACCTGGATACCCAATTAAGATCATCTTTGACAAGTAAGATTCAGATGAGTTTTGCTGATGTTATAATAATGCATTTTTTTAATGATTTGAAACACTGTAATTGTATGAATGCTACAATATGCAGTATATATTTTGCAAGTGACAACATCTTCCACAGTCAACTGCAGAAAAAAAAGGAGCATTTCAAAAGCTGTGCACAAATCCTCTGTGCCGTGGAACAACTTTTACTCAAAGCTCCCATTAGCATGATTGACAGCTCTCCATGTAAAATGAATACAACAAAAACGGTTGTTCTTTGATTTTATGTAGCATCAATAAAACATGGCGTTCTGCTCCATTTGGCTGGCTTCTTTCTGAAATAGCAAATTTTATTCATTACACTGATTAGTGCACGAGCAAGTGTACTGGCAGGCTGGGCTAACGAAAGACACAACTACAGCAAACAGATTGATATAGTCATACAAACTAATTCTCTCGCCTTGTAAATGGTATACTCCCAGTGGAGTGAAGCACGTTTTCAATATGCCGGGGTGAGGACTATTGCAGCCTTAGGCTCCCTCATGAGCACAAATGAATATCCGCATGCACGTATGTGCCTCTGTTGATTATTTATTCATCTGACACCAGGATCCTCAGGCTTAGATCTGAAGCTGCTCTGCCTGCATGTGAATGTGGCGATCAGCAGGGCTTCAGCAGAATCACACATGCTCAGTGTGTTCCATGTCTGAGCATCACTAGCTCATAGTTTTAATAGTGCTTTACATGTTATATAGCTGTAAATTTATATTAGTTACATAAACATAAAAAATTAAAAGCTTGAAAATAAAATTCCTATCACGGCTGCTATTTTTCTATCATACTCTCTAATATTTTCATGTCTACAGGTTTCGTACAGAGGTTAACTATGACGTACTGGAGGTGCGGGATGGGCGCTATCCCTCCTCACCCCTGATTGGTAGTTACCAAGGTACCCAAGTGCCACAGTTTCTCATTAGCACCTCCAACTTCCTGTACCTGCTGTTCTCGACAGACAAGAGCCATTCAGACATCGGCTTCCGGATCCGATATGAGAGTAAGAACTTATTAAACTACACTAAAAAAAATGCTTATTGAATGTAACACAATTTGTTTTTGTAAACTGAGCCCTGCAACCTCACCGGAAAAAAATACAACATGAACTGATCACACTCACCCTACATAATTCATAAATCTAGTCATTAGAAACTTGTTTAAATGAAATGTAGGATTAGCAATGAAATCATGTTTTTATATAAACTACACATAATGTTCCTTTCTAACCGACTGACCACATATTCTCTTTTTCATGTGCACTGTCCCTGTACTGTAATATGGATGGCTCAAAATTTTCTCTGTCTTAACAGTAATAAGACTGAAGTTATGCTCATTGGCTCTTCTCACCAGCTTCGTAAAGTTGGATCTTTAAATTTAATCGTGGATGGCTCTGCATTGGAGTTTCAAACGAAATGAAAAAACCTAGGAGTTATATTTAATGGAAGTTTGTCTATGGATCCACATGTGCAGAATACTGTTAAAACATCCTTCTTTCATCTCAGAAATATTGCAAGATTGCACCCTATTTTATCTTTCTTTGTGGCTGAAAAGCTGATCAACACATTTGTCTATCTCACATTGATTATTGCAATGCACTCCTTGCTGGAGTCTCTAAGAGTAAAAACTCTTGGAGTAAAATTGGTGCAAAATTCAGCAGCTGGAATCCTGACTAGGTCCAGGACAAGCGAGCGCATCACTCGTATTTTGGAGTCCTTGCACTGGCTCCCTGTCAGGTTTCGTGTAGATTTTAAAATACTTATGCTTACATACAAGGCTTTGCATGGTTTGGCTCCCCAGTATTTGGCTGAGCTTTTAACCCATTACACCTCAAAACGTGATCTCCGCTCCTCCAATCCTGGTCTCTTAATTGTCCCTCAGACTCGTTTGCGTAGTATGTGTGATAGGGCCTTTTCTTCTTATACTTCTTCTTATGCTCCTTAACACTCACTACCATCTGATCTTAGAGAAGCACAGTCTTTTAGTGTATTTAAATCTTCTCTTGAAACTTATTTCTTTAGGATTGCTTTTACATGATTACTTTGTTTTGTTTTTCGTTTTTGTTATTTAATTATTATTTTTACTATTATTATTATTGTTAATAATTGAATTGTATTTTATTATTAACTGTTTTATGATACATGTCTATATAGTCTTATGTAAAGTGCCTTGATTATTATTATTATTATTATTATTATTATTACTGCTGTTATAGAAGATTGTCAGAATTGAGCACTGAGTATGACTAGCTTGAATCTGTTGAAACATGATTCAGTCAATTTTCCCACAAAATATTCATTTTTTTTGTTTTACCCATGCTTTTGGGTAACATTCGATATCTTAATTGTAACACATAGCATCAAGTTTTCAGTGCCCTTTAATTATTTTTATGATCACTACTTGCTGTATTATATATAGTCTTCAATCAAAGGCAGCAATTCTAAAATAATAGCACCCTGATTATTTTTTTAAGACTATTCTAGTGATCAGAAAATGCTTATGTCTGCACTCACATGCGAATGCTGAATCTGAATGCTCACACTTCATACATGAATACTCACAAAGCTGCAGTGTTGTTTGGAGCTAAAATCATAAGCTGGCATTTTGTGTATGACTCATGTGGTTTAACCTATTGTTGTTGTCATTGTCGCTCCATAAATCTCAGCTTGAGTGCAATTATTGAGAATCGCTGAGTTGATCATATTATACAGACAAGTTGTGTTCGCTGGAGAGTTATGTGGTTATATGAGGACAGCATCTCTGGAAAGGAAGAGACAGCCGATTTATATATATTGTGCAATCCACATCTCGCATATCTGAGTGTGATGTGATTGTCTAACAGTTGTATTCATTAGGCTTTTTATCAGGAAGCAATCTGCATGTCAGCTGCTTGTCTTTTGACCATTTCAATAATGTTGCTTGTGAAATCTCTCCTATAGCCTTGCAGCTGCAGTCTGACCACTGTGTTGATCCTGGGATTCCAGTCAACGGTCAACGCCATGGCAATGATTTCTATGTGGGCGCACTTGTGACCTTTAGCTGCGATGCAGGATACACCCTCAGTGACCCTGAGCCTCTAGAATGCGAGCCCAACTTCCAGTGGAATCGTCCCCTTCCCAGCTGTGACGGTAGAATCTGGTTTCAGTCATATAAAATAGCTACACGTACAAGAAAAGGACACATTAAAGACAGGTCATTTATTTCAGCAGCATCATTCCTTTCATTCTAGAAAGATTGGAGCTACCCTTTCCGTCTCTTTTGCTCTTATACCACCGTAAATGCTTTAAGGCCATTATTGATTTTTCCCTTTGGGTAATGATAGGAATAATTTGCCTTCATATGGTTATGTCCTTTAGAAGGGCAAGTCTTGTAAACTTGGTTTTAGTGCATTGTGAAAGCTGAGAGAGGTGCTGTATTTTAAAAGATACTCCCGTTCTCCCCAGCACTCTGCGGCGGGTTTATTCAGGGAAACTCTGGCACTATTCTGTCACCTGGCTTTCCAGACTTCTACCCCCACAACCTCAATTGTACCTGGATGATCGAGACCTCACATGGCAAAGGTAAACATGCTTTCAGCTTCTAAATTCTCCAATAAAAGGGTGTAATTGATACTTATTATACTACCTTTATATCTTATTGTCTTCCTTTTTTCACCAGGTGTCCAGTTCACCTTCCACACCTTTCATCTGGAGAGCCCTCATGACTATCTCCTGGTGACAGAGAATGGTAGCTTTTCTCAGCCACTTTGGAGGCTGACCGGCTCCATCCTGCCTCCTCCTCTCAGTGCCGGTCTGTTCGGGAACTACACTGCTCAGATCCGCTTCCTCTCTGACTTTTCTGTGTCTTACGAGGGCTTCAACATCACTTTCTCAGGTATTGAGGTCTCAGTAGCTCTTATTTATGTAATCTGCCTAATAGCTCTCTTTTTAGTAAACTAGAATAGATGTACTTCTGTCCCTTTTCTGGGATTCAAAATATCTAGTAGAGCAATACTGCAGAACAAAATAGGTATTTTTTTTCTCTGAACTGAACTGCCTGTTGCCCAGAGATGGACTGGCATCCCATCCAAGGTGTATTCCTACCTCACTCCCAGCATTCCCGGGATAGACTCGATCCTATCCAGGATAAAGTGCTTACTGAAAATGAGTGAGTGAATGAACCGCCTGTCCTTTTCTATTATTTCAGAGTATGATCTAGAGCCATGTGAGGACCCTGGTGTGCCTCCCTTCAGTACTCGTAAGGGGCTGCAGTTTGGCGTAGGTGATGCGCTCTTCTTCTCCTGCTTTCCTGGATATCGGTTGGAGGGGCCGGCGAAGGTGGTGTGTTTAGGGGGGCGGCGGCGGGTCTGGAGTTCCCCTCTCCCAAGGTGTGTTGGTAGGTGGTCACATGCTTTTTATTTTGCTTTATTCACTAATTAAACTGCATGCTTTCTGGCACTTTCCCTCAAACAGAAGCAATAGATTACTGAGTAAAGATGTGTAATGTTTATTTATTGTATTTCCAGATATGTTCACACACATACCAACCCACAAACCTGTAGTTTCTGTCAAAGCAGTAACATCATATCAGATGCACACAGAGATAGCGGTTTATTCTAAGCAAGTGCAGGGTGATAAAATGATAAAAACTGCTTAATTTGATCTAAAATACAAAAAATGGAAACCTATTTGTGAATTAATTTGTGTAAGCCAGATTTTCCATAAATATTCATTTGCAGAATGTCCGGTAGTGTTAAAACTAGGAAGTAATTGGTTTATATTATGGTTTTGACATTTTAGTAGAGGCATGCAAATGCAATATCTATATTTTTTTCTTGGCAATATATATGGTTGATGGTTTTTGTTTATTTGTTTGTATTGCTTGTGAAACTAGGTCAAGTAATGTCAAAATAATTGAGAGTTTGATTAATTAGTCATTCTGTCCCCTTGTGAGTCATTATTTTAGACTTTATCTAACCACGCCAATGGAAAAGGTTAATCAGAATATTTCATTATGTACCAGTTGGTGTAATAAGACCAAAATGTACCATCAACTAAAATCACTACGTACTATAATTTAAATATTCAAATAAAGCAGTCCGAGTGCTATCGGTTTCCGGTCTCCTTCTCCAGCATGAATTTTCTGCATGCATGTTTGTGCTGTACTAGTTCAGATCATGTCCCATTCAAGGATCATGTATCATTTGACCTCTCCTGTGTTCAGCTGAATGCGGTTCCTCTGTTACTGGGAAACAAGGCGTCCTCCTGTCTCCAAACTACCCTGGCTACTATGGCAACAATCACGAGTGCATCTACTCCATCCAGACCCAGCCTGGCAAAGGCATTCAGCTTCGGGCTCGAGACTTCCGCCTGGAGGACGACGACATGCTAATGGTGTGTAGGGTGTGTGTGTGTGTGTGTGTGTGTGTGTGGTGTGTGTGTGTGTGTAGGGGATTTGTGTGTAGGGGATTTGTGTGTGGGTGGGTGGGTGTGGATGTGAATGTGTCATTGAATTGGGGTTCTGTACAGATTGGATGCGATTTATCATGAAACATTCCAAATTTTTAAATGACTAAGTCTGTATGAGCGCCACATACAGTGCAAAAGTTTGCACCCCCCGTGTTTTTGAAAGGAACAAGGAAAATGTCCATTTATTTTACACCTTGTCTAGAAAACAGTAGAATTTAGAAAAGAAATGTGGGTCTATAACGTAACAAGACAAAATAAGGCAAAAATCAAGGATTTGCCATTATCCATAGGATACTTTTTTAAACTTTTTATATTGTACAGTATAATATTTGATCATGTATTTCACTTGCTATAAATTAAATTAATTTAAATTTTTGTTTTGTTTCTTTCATACCGTCCTAAGACTTTGCTCTTGACTGTATGTCTGTGTTCCAGGTGTATGACGGCAGCAGTAACCGTGCTCGTTTGCTCGGTGTCTTCATGGGCACAGAGCTAATGGAGCTGACGCTGAACAGTACGTCCAGCACTATGTGGCTGGAGTTTATCAGTAACAGTGAGAACACCAGCAAAGGCTTCGAGCTGCACTTCACCAGTGAGTGGCAGTGGATGTGCTCTGAATAATTATTATGCAACACCAGACACATTTCATCATATCAGCTATGATGAAATGTTAAATGTTATATATGAACTATTGCGCTGTTTTGTGAGCATCACATGCTGCATTGGTTAAAATTAATACATAAACATTAACCGTAAACTTTAGAATTAATAACTGATAAGTAACCAATATAACGTATATGAATTAGTGCATTGATTAATATGTTTGTGTTGGTTAATTGATAACAGTCTTAAGTGATGCGGAATGGTGAGTGCTATAAATACGGTGAGGGTTAGGATTAGGATTAGTTAAATTGTTTTTAGTAGAATGCTATAATTTAATTTGTGTTAATGTTGTGGACTTATTTTATTATCCGTGAATGAAATAAATATTGCCTAAAGCAGTTGTGTGTAGTTGCCATTTAGACATCTGTTTAAACTGAGTTAGTGCATCTGTTAAATTACTTTAAATCATATATTATAATCAGTGTAGTATTATTCTCTTATACCACAGAACTATTGAATGCTCGAATCTGATTGGTCAGAAGGTGTTGATTAATTTTCTGTAACACCAGCTCTGTCTGAAAGGCAAATCACAGGATTATGTGATTAGTTTAACACATTATCGTTTCTATAGTATCAGCTTGCACATGGGCTCACTCCATTTTCAGTGCTTTGTAACAATCCAAGGTAAAGCTGTTATGTCATGGAAACCTTAGCGTAAAACATTACCATGCAACGTTACATGTTTCTCTGGCCTTTGAACTGATTTCCTGTCTGAAATGGAAGTGCTGAAAACATCTCTATTCAAGTAGACAAAGCTTCTACAGTTTGAAACAGATGCACACAAGTTCTCATGAACCTGCTCTGTTAATTATTACAGTAGCATCATATAAACTGTACTCTTTCAAGCTCGCTCTGTAGCAACTTCAGGCCAGCATGAATAATACAAGGCTCACTAGCAGCAGCACACATATTAACTCATGCATGAGTGAGATCCGCTGTGAGTTTTGTTGTGAATACATCTTTTTCAGTTCTCCCTCATTTCCTGTAACAGGTTTTAATCTTACCACATAATGGCAGAGGCCATGTTTCAGGTAGGAGAATAACCGAATCTCTATTTCACTCTTATTTTCTCTCTCTCTCTTAGGTTTTGATCTGGTGAAGTGTGAGGATCCTGGCATGCCTCAGTTTGGCTATAAGCTCGAGGATAAGGGTCACTTTGCAGGAAGCACAGTGTCATATAGCTGTGATCCTGGTTATACCTTAAAGGGTAATGAGGTACTGACATGTCTCAGAGGGGAGAGAAGAGCCTGGGACAGCCCTTTACCACAGTGTATAGGTAAGCTCTGTGTATACTGTAGACATCACTGACTATATATGTAGCCTTTATGTTTGCTGACCAATCCAACATGACTCTCTACATTTGTTCCCAGCAGGGTGATTCAATCAGATGCAGGGATTATAAAACATTTCTGGGAAGTAGGGCAATAATGAAATGAAATGGAAAATCTGGAGGAAATATGATGTGAATTCGCTATGAACTGGGTCAGACTGTCCGAGTTTCTCTGTCACAGACAAAATTTCCATCTTGAGCAGATGTTCGGCGGTCATGAGTTTTATCTGCTGTCTTTTGATAACGAAATGGGACAGGATGAATCATAAGTGAATGACGTCTTGTATGTTCTGTGACATGTCAGCAATGTTCCAGCAAAGCTACATTCTTAGAAAATAGGGTACTAAGCTGTGCCTTTCTGTGTCACTGTATATTTTACCTGGTAAGGTGCATGTATCATACCTTCAAGTACTCTAAAAGCTAAAGGTGCAAGCATGGTACTTAAGGTCCAATTATATACCTTATATCAATTTTACATTCATGCTACCATGTAATTGACATACACTAAAGGTAAAAAATGTGCACCCTTGAGGATACCACTTCAGTAATAAGGAAATATATATTTAGATCATTTGGCTGACACTTTGATCCAAAGTGACTCACAACTGGGAAAGAATACAACTGAACAGAAGAGAACTGAGCAGAATTCATGAATTTATGGTCAGTAGCCCAATGCCTTAACCACTAAGCCACCACTTCCCTAGTTTAGTACCCTTCTTTCTTAGAATGTGAAAATTTAGTTGTGTAGACTGACATATTGGAGTTCTTACCTTGATAGCTGTGGGCACTGCCACTATAGTGGAAATCAAGCCATGATTACTCTGTGCTGTTCCACAGAGCCATGAATAGTCAGTCTTCCTTGCTGACCGACTGATATGATTGACTGACTGACAAATCCCCCATTGTTTAAATGCACAGTTGAGTTTCAGGGAACGTCATGTTCCTTACAGACAGCACCATTTCTTGACACTGAATATTAAAAATATCCATCTTTAACTATGCCTGCAACAGCAGCGACACAGCAGTAATGTGCTCCCAGAAAAATGACAACATAATTATATATAGAGAGCTATATATTATATTTCTATTATATATATTATATTATATTTTTGTTATATTATATTATATTATATTATATATAATAGAAATATATTATAATATATTTATATTATATTATAATATATATATATATATATAGATAGATAGATAGAGAGAGAGAGAGAGAGAGAGAGAGAGACAGATGGAGAGAGAGAGAGAGATCAAATCCAATACAGAATTTTCTCCAATGTTAGCTAGCCAGCTAGTGATGGAAAAAATAATGCTTGTTGTTAGCGCTAACACTGTTGTGGGTTGTTGGTGATTCAGATAAACAATCAAATCTATGGCCAATGCTGAGCATCAGTTGAGGGTCCAGTAATACAGCTGAGTAATTCATTTTAATTACTGTATAATTACTGTATAAGAGGAATAACTGAATAATACGTTGAGAGTTTAAAGGGTTTGAACCTTCCAGGCAACAGCTCATAATCATAACCACTGTGCTAGCACTTTCATTGTATATAGGGTCTCTAGCACCTAGTAATCAGAATCCAAATCAGTTTTATTTGCCAATTATGCATTTTGATCTATGCAAAGAATCTGACTCTGGCTTCTGGTAATAGTGCACATAGTATCAGGAGAACTGAAACTGTGTCAACTTGTTGCAGGTAATGTTTTAAATTTTTTCTCACCTGAAAAAAATTATGTTGCAACATATACATATTTTTTCTCAGTTGTGGAAAAAATACCTGCAACAAACAACCACATTTGTTTTCAGGGTTCATTTATTTCAGTGAAGATTCAGAATGATTTCTCATTCATTCTGTGAGGTAAACATTTAGTTAACTGATGAAATGAACATTGAATTTTCTATTCAGTTGCTTACAAGTATGGTAGCTAGCTATGTAGTAAAGATAATGCTAGCTTTACTTTCATCTTACTATCTTTTTCTAATGATCAGCCCATAGGTCTATGGTTTTGGTAGTTAATGAATAACATGAACACATGTAATCCCCACAGTTTGGTTTCATGGTAAATTGAGCTTGCTTGGTCTTGCTACCAATCAGACGGAGGGTGCACTACAGCTTCAACTCTTGCAGTCTGACTCAAACTGTCATGAAATTTTTATCATGGTCTCCACTATGACCACCGTAAAAGACTGTATCCTTTGTGACCCAAGTTTTAGTGCATTCTGAATGCCTCATAAAAAATGAAACAGGCCGACTTTAAACATTAAGTGCCTCAGTATTTCTGTTTACTTACATCAACTGGCCAAGTTTTTTCATATGGCTTCCCAAACTTTTAAATCTGCCTTGTGTCCTGCTCTGATGCTTGCTAGGAAATTGCTCTGTAAATATCAAGCTCTTTTTTTGACACTCATATAACACAACTTGTGTGTATTTGTTTGCTTGTGGAAGCCTGTGTATGAGTTTTCTGTTTGTTCACGAAGGCTCATCTCTTGAGTAAGAAATAAACGCTATCTTACTGTAATCCTACACACAGGAGCTAAAGGCAGTCGGGCATAACTGCACATTCTGTTTACTAGGACACTGGGGTTTATGTCTGCAATCTAAAACAGGGATCACGAACATGGCCATCATTGTTAAATCCATAATTGTAAGTCAAGTGGACAGTTTAAAACCAGATAGACTGGAGAAGCAGAAAGCCCAAGAGATTCATGGGTGAAAACTGTAATGCAAATACATGCAAGACTTCACAAAGCTGGTCAGCAAATAGAGGTAGGGGTATATAGAATTCACACAATAATAAGACTATTCACGAGGAACATGTATGAAAACTGAACATTGGAAAGGTTTGGGAATCCAGGAAGCAAAAAAGGAGGATTCTATGAAACTTGTAAGCACACTGCAATGCAGTTGAATTTTGTATTGTTATATAACAATACACTGGTTGAGCTCTTGGAAATGTCATGATATGGTATACGGTATATAAAGAAAAGAGGTATTGCTGCAAAATCCTTTCTTTCTTTCTTTCTTTCTTTCTTTCTTTTAGGAGATTTATTTTATAGAGGGTATAATGTATGAGGAGAGAAAGAAAGGGAAAGAGAGAGAGTAGTGTGGTTTCATGACTTGCGGAGCAGGTCATCTCTGGAGTTGAAGAAGATGGGTTTGTTTCATAGTGATTTATCACCTCACCATCTACACTAGGGGAACATTCATCTGAAAATAAAAGTTCAGAAAGCTGAGAGAGGGAAAAAGGAAAAAACAGTATATTATATGAGAGTGATATTTCGATGATGCAGGTTTTTGAGTTTGCTCTACCATTTTCTGCTTCCTTAATCCCGTGATGTAATCAAAGGTAAAGGAAGATTATTGTTGTTTTCTGAATTAATTAGCTTGTAAAATAAAATGTGACATTTAGGACATATACTAGACTATATTCATGGCATTAGAAGACAGATATCAAAGGTCAGTCATGCTTTGTTGTGTGGACCAAGGTGATTAAAAACCTGCTGCTTATAAGCAGAAACTTGTCATTGCCAAAGATCTAGAGTGCCAGATCAATTAAATCCCGTCTGCAAAAAACAAATGTGTCAGAGCTTTACTGCCAGTTAAAATCAACCTGACAGATTAATGTTAAAGACTGCCCTCTGTTCATCCCAGGACACGTATTTACAACAAGCTCATACAGAAACATCCTTTCAACAAATGCACTACTGTTTGACTTTATTTTTCTACAACTATATAGTGTAATGATTCATAATTTTTGAGGCTGGTTCCCCTCAACGTTTCTTTCTCATGTCGTCTCAAGGATTTTTTTCCCTTGCCACTGTCACCTCTGGCTTGCTCATTATGGATCTAGATCTATGTGCCAGTTTCTATGAAAGTGCTTTGTGACAATATCTGTTGTTGAATGCACTATATAAATGAAATCAAGTTGAATTTTGGATGACGCATTGTCACTTCACAGCTCCAGGTTCCCCGGTTTGAGCTTGAGCTCAAATCCCTTGTCCCCATGGGTTTTCTCTGTGTGCTCTGGTTTTCTCCCAGAAACATGTCAGTAGATGGATTGGCAATGCTAAATTTCCCCTAGGTGTAAATGAGTGTGTGAATGAGTGTGTACATGGTGCCCTGTGTATTCCCACCTCATACACAGTGTTCCTGGGATAGTCTCCAGATCGACCATGACCCTGACCAAGATAAAGTGGATACTGAAGGTGAATGAATTAAATGAATTCAATGGAACATTTGGTTGATGTAAAGAGTGTTTTTTTAGCTGATTAAACTCTTGCGCACAATATGTGGAAGATATGACATTTCAAACTGTAGCTATTAGCAGTGAACCTTGAATTTTCTCAAGAGGCAATAAATTAATATTATTTAGCCAAGAATGCAAATTACGCATTATAGCAAATGTATAATTGAAAATCAACCAAAGATAAATGCTGTTTTTAGAATTATGATTGATAAATGCTTTGCATGGTGTAATACACAGAAATAACAAATTGAAAGCTTTTTTATGTACAATTATATACACTTTAGGTAGTCTGAATCATAGTTATTATACCAGGTTAAACAGAATTGTAATTTATGGAATACCATATGGACAAACAAAATGAAACATAATCAGACATGGAAAACATCCCTTTTGCAGGAGACCAGCTTGGCATTCAGGCTCAGAGCTCCTAAACATTACATTTTCTTTTATCTCCTCATCATTACTCATCATAAAATACACTAAAAATAAACCCAAACAACATGAAAATGCACTGAAATAGCAAAAATGGTAAATGATCCATTTAATTCACAGCCATAGGAACTGGTCAGGGATGTTACAGGGCATGGACTTCCCATAATGCACATCTGCAAAACCTTTTGGTGACACTCCACTGGTTTCTGGGCTGTGCCAGTGATAATAACAGTTCATAGCAGTTTATGCACATCATAACTATCACTTTGATATTTGATTCTTCCTGATTACAGCAGATTATAATGGAAATACATATTAGACCTTTGAATCTTCAGTTTCTTTTGTTTATCTTTCTTCATATTATCACTGCAGATCACATCACAAGATCTGTCTTCTCAGTTATTCTTGGAGTATTCTCTATACTCAGTATAACCATAAAAGAATTGAAGAATTATAACCATAACAGAATTGAAGAATTAAACACAAACCTGTATGTCTGATATGTGTGATCTTTTTGTATGTATATGTATAATTTGATTTTGCGGGTCTGTCAACACTGCCATAATATCGGCAAAAATATAACATGCTAAATATGTAAGTTTCTCTTTTTAATTGGAGCTATGCTATCTTGTAGCTTGTAGCTAGTACAGAACCTCAGAACAGTCAGATTTAATGTATATTGACCATCAATATAATGGCCATCATCATACTGACCTTTCCTCCTAACAAAAAACATTACCACTAATTACTCAGTGGGATTAAAGCTTAAATTCGGCTTAGACTGTAAGATTTTGGCACAATGTACACAGGATTTTGATGTCACCTTCAATTTTTTGAGTTGTGGATAAATCATGTGTAAATTGCACAGTGTTACGGAACGTCCAAGAGACAAGTTAGTTCCTGTTCTCACTTGCGTTACAGCTGCGATAAACACTTGTTTCCTCACCAGCCTCGCTCTTTTTTCTCTCGTTCTCGCTTACTCGTTCTTGCACGATCGGATCATTCTCTCTCTCTCTGCCTCTGTCTCTCAAAAACGCAGCCTGTCATTTTACAGAGAAACCCGGAAAGCATAAACTCCTCTGTGCTGAAGACTTTCCTGTGCTGGGAAACTTCACAAAGCACCATGACTGCTACAAAGCGTTAACAACCAAGACTCCTTTCAGAAATGTTAAATAAATAACAACAAAAACCATCACCACATCAAAGATTAAAGTTTTTACTTTTATAAACAACAGCATGTTTTTAAAAGCTGTTGATTATGTGGCACATCCACCGTACAAGTCTCTGTGTATGAGCTGTTACTATAGAAACGGTAATGTATTAAAGTGAGCGCATTAATATTTCCCTGTCGTTCATGTTACAACTTGAACTACTTTCCGAGATTTGAGCATTTAACCTCGCTCTGGTAAAAGTACATGTAATAAATCTATAGCACAGTCAGTTAAGCTTTTTTGTTGTCATTGCTATCATACTGCTGGCGTGGTGTGATTGCTCAGTAAACATATTCATGTGCTGTTTGTCACAGCGGTTTAAATCCAACAACAAATTGGAACATAATGAAAACAGCCAGGTAATCGAAATGACACTAATTCTACAGTGTCCTCCTAGTCCATTTTTTTTTTCTTCTGAATTTTTAGCAGCACAAACCGAGCACTGCATGCTTGTCAACATTTTCAGACTGAGTAGATTAGTGGCATCGTTGGCATTTAACTTCGGAAGGTCGTGCAGTGTGACAAGCTGCACCCTGAGGTGTCGTACAGTGAAATCCCAGCTTCAGACTGTAGCGTTCCAGATGGAACATTCCTGCAATGATTAAAAAAAAACACTTCTAATGATAAAAGGGTTTGCTTTAAAGTGTTCTTAGAATGTATCTTAGAATGTTGCTCACACATTCCCAGATACAAACTAACCACTAACTAACACAACTGTTGTTGTTCTTTCGGTTGCTCCTGTTAGGGGTTGCCACAGCGGATCTCCTTCCATTGTCTGCGTATTGATTTGGCACAGGTTTTACATCAGATGCCCTTCCTGATGCAACATTTATCCGGGCTTGGGACCGGCACTGGGTGCACTAGCCTGTGCGCCCCCAGTGGCTGGGGTTGGCGCCCAGCGTGGGGCTAAAACTCAGAATCCTAAGATTAAGAGTCCCATGCTCTACCAGCTGAGCTAGCCAGCCACCATACCACTAACTAACACAACTAATGCTAACTAGAGATGTAACCAAAAACAAATACATTATTCTGAATGAGCAGGTAATGGGTTCTAAGGAGATACTAAAGTGGCTGAGCCAGAATTTACAGACAGTGCTGACAGTGCTGTCATTTCTACCTCTGGGTTTTTTCCATGTTTTCTAGTGTTGTCAGGGGCATATTGGTAGGTTTCATATTTAATTATAAAAACAAATAAACAAAAAGGTTCCGGTTTAGGCCACACCCACTTTTGATTTAAATGCAAATACAGATATCTGAAGCACTACACATATACAGATATTGGCATGGTATTACACCCCTAGTGTTAACATTTCTACAGCTCAAATATTGTAGGAATGTTCATAAGTTTAATTTAAAGCCTCAGAAAACTCTCACAAAATAGATGAAATGTTAACAGTTCAGAAAATGTTCTGCTAAGCTAAAGTTGTCTAGGTTATTGAGTCACCTCAGTTCATTAACAAATGCATGAACCGTTTGACTCTACAGGAGTCACGTGTTTGCCTGCCTCCCACCGTCTGCGTCTACATGGATGTACACTATAAAGAAGCACATGCTTGATCTGTGTCACCTCAGGGTGGGTGAGATGGAGGCTGTGAGGAGCTCACTGCTTCCTCGTTCGTGAAACTCTAGCTGCGGTGCCTGCTGGCCCTTACCTGCTGACAAACTAGTGATTTGTGCCTTGTGGCATGACACCCCTACCATTCCTCCAACAAGATGGATAGCCTGGCCTGGCACTGGAGATATTACTGAAACCCTATCAGTGATATTAGCCAAAGGAAATGTGCCCTCCCCGGGGATGTCTCAATGCCGGCCTTGATATACGACTGCACCATTCCTCCTATCGCTCATAAAACTCGGCTCCATGTAGAATGTATTATTGTAAAGCGGGAAGTTATACTAGCCTTGGCCACATGACAGTGCATCATATTCAGTACACTATATCCCATTCCCGCTGAGAGAAATGTGGAGTTTCCTGCACTGCGGTCTGCCTGTGGCCGCAGCACACTGTCCTCTCTGATCTCAAAAACCCACATTCTCAAAGGACAAACAGTTTTATTTTAACTCTCTGGATGTTGAAGTGCAAACGAATTTTGTTCTTGTCTACTATTATGTGTATAACTAAGTGTGCCTGATAGCCTCTTGAAAATGTTCTATATAGACTTCCTTAGAATTGCTTATGAATGCACATTCATTATACATTCATTATACATTCATTAAACTGTTTATATGCAATCTGAAACAAACTGAAGAACATTTCTTTAACAACAAGAATCTTGTGAGTCCAGACAGAGGATAACAAGAAGTTAACATTAGTTAAGCATGTTAGCTAAGTAAGGATTAAAACACAAAGAGGTGTGCTGTTACAGGAAAATAACCACTCCAAAGTTGATTATTTTCCTATAACATCACATCCATAAGTGTTTTATTCCCTGCTTATACTACACCATTTTTCATAACGATTAAAGAATAACTCATCGTACAATTTATCCATTTATAGTTATGTTTAATATTGTGAAACATCCATGAGCCCATGTTATAAGTTAGTCACTTATAACAGTAACAAGCAGCCGTTCCCTTACCAGCCCCTTTTTCTCTCTCTCTTTTTTTTTTTAATGAGACAGCTTATCATGTTACCAAGAAACCACTAACACCAAATCCTGAAGACTCTCTCAGCTTTTTTTAAAAATCCTTTTATGTGGAGCATCTACCATAGAAGTCCCCGTATAAATGATAACATAGAGTATAAACTTTGTAGTTTTCACTAGATCTAGAGCTAGATGTTTAAACAGCAAGCCAGAGTGAACAGTGGCAAGGGCAAATTTAACAGTAGCAGGATTCAAAAGGGAACCCAGCCTGTTGGACAGTTACTATGTACAGTCAATAGACTTGTTGAAATATACTATACATGATGTTGTAGATGTAGTGAATAGGAATCTTGAGATAACACTTGTGTGTGTTTCTTTTTGCAATGTTTAGCTGAGTGTGGTGGGACGATCAAGGACGAGCCCACAGGTCGCATCCTGTCTCCAGGTTACCCAGCGCCCTATGAGCACAATCTGCACTGCGTGTGGACCATCGAGGCTCCACCTGGAAGCACCATTGGGTCTGTATATCACACACCCCACATGTCGCTTCTTTCCTATCCTGTCATTACCTCATCCATTCCTTTTGACATCATTATCAGCTCTTCATGCTTCCTACCTCTCATCTCTTACCTGACCTTGAATTTCAAACCATTAACTCTTTAAAAATCTCAGTGGGAATTTTCTGGCGCACGTCTCAGTTGTCTCAGCGTGTCGCCACGGGCTTGCCTGATATTCGGAGATTTTTGCATAAGCTCAAACCATGATTGGCTTTCAGTATGGTTTCCGTCACTGTGTGTGTGTGTGTGTGTGTGTGTGTGTGTGTGTGCCAGCCAGTATTGTTCCGGGCTGCTATCTAAGTCATCAGGGCTGGGGGGTGTTAGGAGGGCATTAGCGTTTTGGCAGTCCTACACGTTGGCCTCTCCCCTTCCCCTGTAAATCGCTGCTAATGAATGAACATGCGCTCTCTTTAATTGCCGCTTGTTTTGCCAGTGTAATTCTGCATGAAATCTCAGCGCCAGGCACTATCTAATTGAAACGTGCCTCTAACAGCGCTGTTTATCAGACTCTTCCCTCTGTCCTTCAGCTGCACTCTGGACCGCTCCCACACCCCTTCCTGCTGCAGTACTCGTTTTTGTTTTATTCTGTGTCAGCCTGCGTACTTCAGACTTAACTTAAAGGTGATGAAGGTTATCCCAAAGAAACAGGCCACTTCTGTATTTTTATTTGTCAGCAAATTACTGCCATTAAGGAAGGTAGCTGGGTGTTATCATCTCACAGTGTTTTGAGCTCACAAGCCACTCTGGACTAAAAGTAGTATTGGAATATCAATAAGAGGACCTCCTCCTTTGTCCAGACGCTTGTTAAATATGGAGCTAAACTGGAAGAAAAATCGAAGGTGACAAACAAAATGATGAAGGTTACGTGACCTTGGATTTCCTCTCTTCTTGTTATGCAGCAGCAGTCATTTCTCTTGGGTTTTTAGATGACGTATAAACCAAGCACTTTGTTGTGACTAGATAAGGATGAAGTAGCATCTGCAGAACAAGATCAATATCTTGTTATCGCAGATGCACAATAATGTGTAAGCAGAACAAAACAAAGTACTTAAATGAATTTAGATTTACTGCATTGTATTAGATGATTTTTATTTGTATTTTAGTTTTTTCGCAGGCTCACACACAGTGATCAATTTCAGGCACAGGGGAATCCCCTTGAAAAGACACAGAACTGTGCAAAAATCTTAAGCACCCTATTTCTTATTGTAGACGTTCCTTTTCCTAGTAATTACAGCTTTGTACTTTGTATGTTATAGACTATATAATCACAGAACCTACCAGATTACATACAAAATAGTAAGCTTTTAATGGTCTTAACAACAAATCTTTGGTCAGGAAATTAGCAAGAATTAAAGAAATACTGTAGATATCTTCCTGCTCATCAGTCCTGGTTTCATTTATGAGCCTGTTATAAGGCACTTGATGGGTGGCTTCAGGTGTGGCAGATAACCAAATAATGACTAATCTTTTTAGAAAAAAAAAGTTATTTCTGACTGTACTTACTGCTGTGTTTAATAACCTGGCTCCTCATTTACCCGACGTAATCCTTGCAGGCAGACAGAAGAGGCAAGGTCAGAAAGCAGCCTAAATCAAAAATATTTCTATGCTGTTTTGGTAAAACATACAGTATTAATGTTTTCTTAAATTGGCTCAGTTTTGTCAAAACTGACAATTCATTTCATTTTGGCTGTTTTCCAGAATAAGCTGTAGCATCATCCATTGGCTTTTTGCAGGCCGCCACTGAGCCTTTTTTATTATTATTATAATTAATGAACACCCATGGAGCTGGCTCCTGTAGAAAAGGAAAAAAAACCTATAATATTGTCATTAAAGAAAGTAACAAATTAAGTAATAGACCACTTTTCATAAACAGCTTGCATGTTATTTTATATCTAATCTTAATTGAGTCATTGTAAACTGTTCATTTACTATTAGGTTTTAATTACAAACACCAAAAGAAAGCGCCAAAAGAAAAGTGATCAAATCAGAATTTCGTCCCTTAATCTCCAGCAGTCTTTTACCTTTTTGTCACATCCTGATATGGGTTTAAGCATAAAAAGACTCTCAAGGCATGGTATTACTTGCTGGTAGAATCTATATAGAAATGTGTGCTTTAGTCATTTTCACAGCATGAATACTCAAAAGACAGATATTGAGTTTTTTTTTATTTCCTAGGGGCTGATCACAACTTTTTAAAGCCTATTTTGTTTGCACTACAACAAAACCAAAAAAGGCCACAAGCCCTTAGCTGTTATCTGTATAACACAGCTGGTTTTGTCTCTCTCATGTCTTTGTTTTTGCTTGATGTGTTGTTAAATACGAGGCAATTGCACACTGTAGTAGTGGAATTAAAAGCCCACTGAAGTGTTATAAAGAACACATGTGGAAAGCAGCTTTGCATGCACTAAGTTTGTTTCATCAAGCTAATTGATTTTATTCTATAATATACAAACATTACACATGCTTATAATAGTCTGATGGTCTAATGCAGTTTATGTGCAGTTAATTTGATACATTTACTCATAGAGAGAAGGCAAGGAAATGAACTCTGGTGTGCCCAGTGTGAGCTGAAAAGACAAAGAAAAGATTATGGCTCCGTTTCCAGCAGGATTTGTTTTTGTTGTTTGGTGTTGGACTTTGAAGGTTAAATGTGTTCAAAGGAGTTTCACTCAACGCTGTATGTGGATTAAAAAAAGAGTGAACCTATGTAAACCAATAGAAAACTGTGAACGTGAAAAAAATGGGAGGAGGAGTTTGGAAACCATGGCTGCATGTATAACACAACCTACAGATGATCAGTGGGAAAACTGTTTTGAGCCAACCATTGTTTCCCTATGAAAGAGCGATGTTGCTTTGCCTTTGCCTCACCGCCTTGGATCTGGCATCTTGGTGCTGCATTCCAAGTTCATTCAAATTCAATTTTGACCCAGTTTTCAAAGCAAAACCAATAAAATGAGCTCTCATATGTGACATAGCAGAGACACGACTCATTCATTACAATGGAGGAGCTGCTAATTATTTGCGTGTTTCAGTATCCAGAGCTATTTAATATAACATTAAAGACATCGACCTTATTTTTGTCCAACCTAAAATAACCCTGGAAATGGTCGTCATGGCTCCATAGCACTCAGATAAGGTTGAACTTGTCATTAGTTTGTCAAGAAATGGAGTCCTTGCCCTGTGTTTTCTCCTGTCTTCTCCAAAGTATGAACCATATATATTCTTTTTGAAAATCTACGAAACATGCAGAATGGGCTAGCTCTATGTATGATCTGTCTCAAATACATTTTCATGACATAGCACCACTTTAACCTTGCAGTAAAAACACTGCTCCTCCCTTTGCCTACCGCCACTGTGGACTGAAGGTCCACATATGGACAAGAATGAGTGATTCAAAATGAGTGACATTGAGTGACATTAGAGCAATTTAATACAAGTAGTTAAGTTATGTGTTATGCTTTCAGTAAATGCTGGAGGAAAATAGTCTGCAGCTGTTTTGCTTCAACACATCAGTTCAGTAAATCAGTCCATATTACTGTCCATGTTACATTCCAGTGTACTGTCCTCTTTGTTGGTGAGGGTTATTCATCATCATATGTTCACTGTAGCTGAGAAATGCACGGAAAATGAGATTACGTGAATGAGCTCCTCTGACAGACTATCTGTACTGTACATTTACACAAGTTGACTGCAGCAGTTTGACAGATTCTTTAAATTCCTGGCTAGCTATCACACTCCTAGGGTAATTAATGTTTAAGCATTAACAGGAAAGAAGAACATTATCTTTCTCTCCCTCTCTTCCCCCTTTTCTCTCACCTTCATCCTGAGCTGCAGACAAGGGGCATTCATGTCTCTGAGTGGATTAATATATGGCCATAAGTTTGTGGACACCTAACCATCACACGCATAGGTGCATTTTGAACACCCCATTCCAGATTTAGTCCCCCCTTAGCTGCACCTCCACTCTTCTGGAAAGACTTTCCACTAGATTTTGGAGTGTCAGACACTGATGTCATGCTAGAACATGTTCGTTTCAGTGAAGCGAAATCGTAATGCTACAGTGTACAAAGACATGCTATGCAATTGTGTGCTTCCAACTTTGTGGCAACAGTTTGGGGAAGAGCCTTATATGGGTGTGATGGTCAGGTATCCACAAACAGTTGGCTGTATAGTGTATGATTTCCACACTGTGTGTTTGTGTGTGTTATTGTGTGTGTTTGGGTGTATATGTGATTACATGATTGTCTGACCTCCTTACTGTAAGGTATGCACACATTCTTTTGATCCCATCTTGCATGATCAATTATTCAAGATCATTTGCAATGCATTAGAACTGGGACAACTCAAACACTAATGTTAGGGCTTTAATAATACTGCAGTGAGGTGTATGTGTGCGAGAAAGGGACAGTAACACACACGACATGCAGAGAAGGGCAGGACTTGGCTCAGCAGTGCAGAGATGACAGCATTGGGAAGTAACTATGATATAAGAAGACAACGTTAACAACAGCAGGGACCTTTTTTTCTTGTAATACACAGAAATGGACATGTCCCGTTAGTATTGTGAAGTTGATGAAGGAGTAAGAGCATGAATAAGGAGGTGTTGTGGGTATTTAGTGGTAGGATTAGGATAGAGTGTTACACTGGGGGGATGCAACACACTCCAAGGCTTATGGGAGGAGACGAACACCTTTCATCCCCCTTTCATCTTCTCATCACAGGCTCATCTCCACCCTTGATCCAACTGTGTTTTGCAAAGGTGATAATTACCTTCAAGAGCCACTTCTGACTGACAGTATCTCTCAGACACACACACACACACACACACACACATGTCTGAGCTCTAGTGTGTCTGAGGCGTGTAGGATTAGACAGTCGGTAAAGCCACTGTACCGAAACTGGCTTTGCACGCCTGAGTCAGAGCTCAGAGGATCCAGCGGCTCATCTGCAGTTGTGAAGCAAATCTCATTCACCTTCTGTCCTCTTCTTTCCTCTTCTTTTTCTCTTAACTTCTACTCTTGCTTCTCTTCTCTATCTTCTCAATTTTTAATATTTTCCTTCTCTGATTCCCTGTCTTTTTTTCTCTTATTTTCTTTTCTGTTCTCTTTTTCTTCTCTCCTTTTTACATTTTTTTTCTCTTTTCAGTTCTTTTTGTTCTCTTCTGCTCTTTCTCCTCTTCTCTCCTCTTCTCTCCTCTCTTCTTCTGCCTTCTCTTCTCTTCTCCTCTTCTCTTCTCTTCTCTCCTCTCTTCTTCTGCCTTCTGCCTTCTCTTCTCTTCTCCTCGTCTCTTCTCTTCTCTTCTCTCCTCTCTTCTTCTGCCTTCTCTTCTCTTCTCTCCTTTTCTATTCTGTTCTGTTCTCTTCTGTTCACTTCTGTTCTGTTTTCTTCTCTTATTTTTGTATTTTCTCCTCTCTTTTGTTCTTCTGTTCTGTTCTGTTCTTTCCTCTTCTCTTTGTATTTTCTTCTCTCTTTTTCTGTTCTATTCTCTTCTCTTCTGTTCTCTTCTCTTCTCTGCTAATCTACTTTTATTTATCGTACTCTCCTCTTCTCTCGCCTGTTCTCGCGTTCTCAGAGCACTGTTATCAGGATGTGTGTTAGCACAGCTGTTTTGTCGGCTGTCTCTCTGAGCACACAGATCCACAGCGTTAGACAGTAGAGATGAGATTCAGACTGTCTGAATCACGCCAGAGATGAGCTGTATGTGCCTGATCCGCTGATAAACGTGACAGCTGGCGAGGTGGGCAGAACGTTTCCACACAAGGACTTAATGCTTACTGCTAGAAGAAATGGAGCTCCTTGTTCATGTCATCTTTCATTCATTCTGTCTCGCTGTACTTTCCAAAGCTTTTTGTACTTGAATGCTTGCATCCTGTTATTGTCTCACGGGTTGTTTAATGCATGCAGTGATGTACATTAGCGTTAAGTGGGGAAAATACATGCTGAATTGTAACACTAACACACACACACACACACAGCAGACACATGCACTGTGATGGAGGTCCCTAAGTAAACACCTGCGCTGCTAGGTCTCATGGGAGCTTTTAACAGAGGGCTGAGCTGTGAGATCCTGATGAGGTTACAGATTGGACCGTGTGGATAAAGTGGGCCCAGGAGCTCAGATGTGCTGATTCAGCTCACATGCTGGTCTTTATAACCAACCAATCTGTCAGCAAAATAGATTAAAATGACTATCAATAACACAGCAACCACACTGTCCTGGCTAACTTTGCACCTGGGGCGAAGGACATTTTTTTTGTTGTTCTCCTCCTGATACTCTACTCTTCATGACAGCATCTTCTCTCTAAATCACTAAAAATACATCAGTTGCAATAGTGTTAAAGAAGTGAGACCTTTGCACAGCACTAGTATTAGGTGCACGCTTAAACTAGTACTTCCTGTGTGTCAAGTTCAAACTGTGTTATTTGGTATTCATTTGCCACAGCTCTTCTTTTCTATTATCCTGTTACTGCCTTACTAACCTTTCCTTTTGAATTGCTTTGAATTTGAATTGCTTCCTCTTGCAGCTCTTCTGAACTCTTCTTAACTTAACTCTTCTTAACTTAAACATAGGAAGTGAAGTCATACCTCATTGCACAATTTCAAAAAGGTGACACTGCTCCAAAAAAGGAAAAAAAAAAAAAAAAAAAAAAAAAAAAAAAAAAGGATAAGTTCTCAAGTAAAATGGGCTTTTTGTTAGTTGGTAGAGCAACTTTCTTGTCAGTGTCGACTTTTTTTACATCTGAAAAAATGGAGGAAAAAGAAAAATACGATAGCAAGGGAAATGTTTTGGCCTCAGTGGAGATGAAACGAAAGGCAGTTTTTCCTTTCATACCGACTTGTTTAAGCAGGCTCTTTTATCAGTTGTTCCCTCTCCCTCTCTGTCTCTGAAACACACACGCACACACACATACACACAGTTCCCATCTTCCCATCTCAAACCTGCTAGGCTGCGTACATGTGGCCCACACAGCACCCCACATTCACTTCTCCCAACAGGCCGTTGAGAGATGTAGGAAGAAGAAAGTGCAGTAGTAAAGGAAGAAAAACAATACTGAGAAAAAGCATGTTTTAAGAAAATAAGATGGGGATTAGTCATTAGCATTTACACCACCACTAAAATCTGTTTTTATTATGTGAGTGAGATAATATGACTTACGTATGAATCTATGATTATATTTGTCAGGAGCAGTAGAGGAGGCAGATGCAAGTATAGATGATTTATTATGTAAAGTACAAAAACAAATGAAACCATGAAAACAACATTAACATGAACTGTAGATATAAGGCTAGAAACATTCAGACTATAAGCAGTAATGAGGCACACAACAACAAACAACAAGTACAGCGAAAGCCTGATGGTGAGACATTGAAAAAACAGAACTTACAGTGGTGCTACTATAACGCGGGTGAGAGTGATTAGTGAGGCATATGATGTGCTGGGGCTGATGGGTAATGTAGGGGGGTGAGGGAAGTCCTCCACAAAGCAAGAGGAGGGAGCGACGTAAACAGCAAAGCAAGGAGAAGGAGCAATGTTCTCAGTGGAGCAGGAAGGTGGAGCGACGCCCATGGCAAGGCCACAAAAAAAAAAACTCACTTCAGTGAACAGCCATTCAGAGGCTACAATAAAATAATTTCAGCTTCAATGCGTTTTTTTTAGGGTACACAAAAATAAATATATAAGCACCATATATGTACATAAGAATAAATCTATGTATCATACTACACTATTTAGGAATGTAGTATTTTATATTTAGTGCACTGCTGAAATTTCTGCTGAAATGATTGATTCTGGAACTAAGATCGCACACCAGGGAAGCTCATGTCCATCAATAGAGCCTTATATGTGACCATCACCTGCATATGTGAGCTTTCACACACACAATCTCTTGGAAGTTGGAAGCACACAATTGTCTAGAATGTGTTTGTATGCTGTAGCATTATAATTTCCCTTCACTGGAACTAAGCGATCCAAACCTGTTCCAGCATGACAATGCCTCTGTGCACAAAGTGAGGTCCATGAAGACAAGGCTTGCCAATTTTCAAGTGGAAGACCTCGAGTGGTCTTCACCTAGCCCCAACCTCAATCCTACTGAACACTTTTGGGATAAACTGGTATGCTGACTGTGCCCCAGGCCTCCTCGCCCAACATCAGTGCCTGACCTCACTAATGCTCTTGTGGCTGAATGGGCACATCCCCACAGCCATGCTTCAAAATCTAGTTTAAAGAAGAGTGGAGGTTATTATAACAGCAAAGCAGGGAACAATCTGGAATGGGATGTTAAAAAAGCACATATGGGTGTGATGGACAGGTGTCCACAAATTTTTGACCATACTGTGTAGCTCGATAATCTTTCTTGGATGAAGGATGTTATGACTACAGCAGTGTCTGGGAGGATTTTCTGCTCAACTTTGGCCTCAGAGGCATCAGAAACGGAGTCATAGTGAAATGCAAACTAGTCACCTAGTCTATGCAGTCCCTAATGCATGTGTAGTGTGGATTGTGGTTCATTTAATAATACCATGCCATTCTGCATTTTAGTTACCTGTGCATTCAGCCTTAATGACACTCTGAGCTGTACATTGTAGCAAAGCAGTGCATCCTCATCGGCTGAAGTGATCCATGTTTAAATCGCCAGTCACCCGCTATCTATATGGGTCACCCATTTATACATTACTAATAATTTACACATTCTTACACTTTGTGTACTCTCCAGTTAGCACATATACCTGACTCGAGTTACATTTGGGTCTGTGTTCCAATCACATGCCTCAGTTATACATTTCTTCTCTCTCTCTCTCTCTCTCTCTCTCTCTCTCTCTCTCTCTCTCTCTCTATTTCTTTACACCTGAGGTTCATCACCAGCAGCAGCTGCCTCCTTTGACTCTTGTGCAGCAGCAACACTTTATTTATTTCAGCCTCGTGTTTGCATTTGCCATCTGTCACTGAAACCTCTCTTCAGCCTCTGCATCAATCTCTCTCTTTCTATTTACCTAGTGGATCAAGTGTCACTTTCAGAGTCCAGCTGTTCCATAGCTGGTGTTATCATCTATGTACCTTCATCTGTGTAGCAATAAAACATCCAGGGAAAAAGGTTCAGAAAACGTCTTCGCTGAGAACTAAATCTGCGTACATAGTCATTTCAACAAGGATGCAATCCCCATTCTGTCAGTGCAATCACACTTGAGCTGCTGATAGATGATAGCTGTGCATTTCAGTTACTTTCTCTGATCTTTTTCTGTTTGTGTGTATGTGTGCATGTGTGGGTTCAGGCTGCACTTTCTGGTTTTCCACACGGAGGAGGTGCATGATGTGTTGCGGATCTGGGATGGGCCTCAGGACGGCGGTGTACTTCTCAAAGAGTTGAGTGGCTCCACTCTGCCTCTGGACCTCCACAGCACCTTCAACTCCATCAGCCTGCAGTTCACTACTGACTTCTTCACCAGCAAGCAGGGCTTCGCTCTGCAGTTCTCAGGTGTGTTTTGTTTGACGGAGCAAAATGGCCACCAACTGGATAAGTCAATCAATCAATCAATCAATCAATCAATCAATCAATCAATCAATCCCTTTTTATTTTATTTATTTATTTATTATAGAATTTTATTTATTTGTTTGTTTGTTTGTTTTCATGCATGTGACGGGTTAATAATAAAGCAGCTTTCATATAATTGATGGAAATTTCACTGAACTGCGTTTAAAATGCGTAATTATAAATGAGATCCAAGGCACAGGCAAGAGTTCAGATATACAGTATAACTTATATATTTATATACTGATTACATTTAGTGTTACATTATTTATAATAGTATTTTTTTAATAATCATGGAAAAGTTGAATTTTCTTCAGTAAAGTAGAAAATCCATATAATTATACTGTTATTATTCCAATTATTTATCTAATATATTTCCAAAAAAAATTAAATATCATACTTGAAAATACATGTGGAAAGGAAAAGATTTTTTATATTATTTATATTATTTTATTTATGATTTTATAATTTATATATTTTTATGTTTATATAATATTATTTATATTATATAATTAGAGTAGTATACTGTATATGTATATTTTACATTTTGTTTGATATTTTTTAGTTCTTAATTTTTCACAATTTTTATATTTTTTCCATTAAGACACTGCTGCAAGATATCTATATCTCTATACGTCTAGTCTCAAAATGTCTAGAATATTGCCTCATTTTCTAAATTTTCTAAATTTTAAATTTTCAAAATGCTTGTATCTGAATATTAAAACATTCTAGACTATGTAAAAGAAGCCCTGGAGGAACAGAGTTATCTAATCAGGCATTCTCTCATCCAGAGGTAAGGAGCTCTACAGGAACAGCTGGAAATAAAGCAGTCTCAATCTGCACGTAGTCTGGAGGAGATTGCAATCTGATTGGTTTCAGCCAACACAACTGGCGTGAAAGGATTTGAGTGACAACACTGTGCCCCTTCAGTGGATTTCCATCTGTTAATTTTCACACCACACCTGTTCAACTGCGTGCTACAATGCCAATAGCAGATTGCAGATTTTGCACGTGTATCCTGCATCATCCTCTAAAAGAGAAAGCTGATGCTAGTTTGAGGAAGAGGTGTAGTCACCCAGAATAACAGAATCTCCTAGTTATCAATGGAAACACAAGCATCACAAATTTCACAGAAAATGTACTGTAGGCCAGTCCGGCCGAGCTAGCATCTTTTCTGCAATTAAACCAAACATTAAACCAGACAACCAGTCATTCCTACCCTTATCATCCAGACTCTTCTGATATGTTCTCAATTCATATTTAGTACTGCACAAAAAACCCAGGCATGTCTCTATGTTCACAGAAAGGAGAAAAAGCTGCATCTCTCGTTGTGTGCGAGTTTGTATGTGTGTATGTGTGTGTGGTTTTTTTTGGGTTTTTTTTAAAAAATCCCTGTGCCTTTCCGCATCTAAACTTGAATTAGCATGAGGCACGTATGTGGAGAAGATGCACAGATGTTTGAATAAATAATAGTACGGATAATTCCCTGCCGGGCCGAAGATTTACAAAATTCAACATAAGGCTAATCTGTCTGCTTTGCAAGGCTATGATCCTCCAAAAACGACAGCACCAAACTGTAGTCTCAGCATGCTGATCCAAAGCCCTCTGCGCACTTTTCTTTCTTTCTTTCACAGATTTGTGGTGCACTGGGACTAGTCCTGCTTTAATGAGTTAGGCTTATCCAGTTGTTATGAATATTAATGTATATTCTCTTGTAGCTTATGACTATATAAGTTACTCTTGATTGTATTTAACTGATTTTGTATTATTTTAAATCCATTACATGACTTGTGCAAGTCAACAATGATCAGTATTTTTGTGTTTAAAAAATTGTTATTTCCCAATGATCACAAATCAAAATGGGATTTTACATGTATCCAACCTCTTATTTATACCTCACGTAAACAGGAAATGGTCAAAAACAGCAATAAAGTTTCTAGAGACTGATAGCATTTAAAAATCATTTATAAATGATGACAATTTGTTTATCATTCACTTTGAATATCTGTTAAAGTTATTAGCATTTTGCTACCTAACCTGCATAGACGTACATGGCTAATGCTGATTCTCAACATTCCCATGTGTCGGGGCATCGATGCATGGAAGTAGTTAACAACAGCGGTTAATACAGCATATAGATTTCCTATATCTATGTTTGTATTGCTATAAAATTAAAACACATGGCCTGGGTTAATGAGAAATCCATTGCTAAGTAGTAAATGACACGGAAGGATTAATGAGACTTTTTTTTTTTTCTTTTTTTGTAGTGTCTACAGCTACATCCTGTAACGACCCTGGGTTTCCTACTAATGGCACACGCAGTGGGGACAGTAGAGAGCCGGGGGACTATGTGCTGTTCCAGTGTGATCCTGGTTATGTCCTACAGGGAGCCAATAAGATCACCTGCACTGAGATCAACAACCGTTTCTTCTGGCAACCTGAACCACCCACCTGCTCAGGTGACCACTTTCTGCACTACACAGATTAAAAACTATTTGCCCAGGAATGCTGTGTTTGTTTTCAGTAAATTAACATTTGGAAAAATGTTTCAAATTTCTTTTAACTTGCTGGCAATAATTGCACTTCAAAAAGGTTCATTCGAAACTATCAGATAGTACCATAAGTGAAAAATAAGTATTTGGCAAAGCTTGTTGGCTTCTGTGAATTCTAAGTGTGTTCTTTCGAAAGTGACGGTATTTAACATCAGCAGTTTGTGTAATTAGCTGCCTTGTTCAATTAAAGCCACGTTGAGTTTGCATGAAAACTGAGTCGCCCCACCAGCAAATCCAGGGGCGTTTCTAAGGTTATATATAAAAACCCGGCACTGGATGTCAACAGACATTAGGATCCTCTGCCTGCTGGCTCAGTACAGAGGTTTTTGTGCTAGCAAAGCAAATAAAAATAGATTGAACGTTGCATAAATAATTTTAAGGTTGCATTGACCAAGTTTATCTAATAAGAATAAATGAACTGAATAAAATGTATAGGAATATAAAATGAGAAATAATTCAAGATAAATAGGAATGGGAAGAGTAGGAAGGAACAACTGATTGTGAGTTTTGTTCCAAAGATGTGTCAAAAGAACACAATTTATGTGTCAATATGAGTTGTAGCAAAAACGCAGATGGTAAAATGTAAATGTTTGAGTAAGACTTGATTGCTGTAGCTTTTAAACTCTATAGGAGGCCATTGGCCATTAATCGTTGTTTCAGTGAGGCTTTGGCAACGCACTTGTATTGATTGTTTGCAGTTTGTCCTAAAATGAAAAAGTGCTTCTATGTCCTGTGTTCCAGCTCCATGTGGAGGGAATCTGACTGGCCCAAGTGGGCTGATTTTATCCCCTGAATACCCAGAGCCCTACCCTCATGGCAGAGAGTGTGACTGGACAGTCACTGTCACCCAAGACTACATCATCTCTCTCACTTTCAACCAGTAAGCAAACTCTTTATTATGTCTTTACACTCCTACAGACATATTTAGAGTCAGCGTCTTAAGTCCAAATGTTATTTCAGTATTTATGTGGGAGAAGTTGTGAGTATTCAGAGTCGGGTTACGCACCTGATTATGTTGATTTTCTGGTTATGCAAATCACACGTGTGAAGTCCACACCTCCGAGGTTGCCAGATTTTTCTTGCATAGAAGCATGAGATTTTTCTTGCATAGAAGCATGAGATTTTTCAATAATATCTAGAGAAAGACCTTTAAACACAAGCACTTGCCTTTAAGCCAGAGATAAAAAATGAAATGCAGACTAAAGGCGATGAAACTAAGACAAAATTTAGATGAGATGACGGCAACATTGAAATAAACATCTAATAGGAGTCTAGTATTTTGCTCAGTATTGCTGTACAAATAGGCTAAACTGTAATTATTGCAGGCAAATTTGGTTTAATGTAATAATCTGGCTTCCATCCTTGTTATTCTGCAGAAAATAGCACTTGATCCAGCACATCCTATTGTTTTGCATTTATCATCCAGTGACAGTTAATTGTTGGCAACACTGTGAATAGTGCTTAAGCCTGGAGTTATATCAGAGGTCTGAATACAGCTGTATTCATTTTCAATATTAAAATATGACTATGTGTGCTTAACCCAACTCTGAATATGGCCCATAATCATTCACAATAAGCATGGACACCGAAGTACTTGACAGATAGCATTTGTAAATAGCACTTTAAGGCTAAGAATGATTCATTTTTCTGTCTTTCCCTAGCTTTAGCCTAGAGCCCAGCTATGACTTCCTGCACATATACGATGGACCTGACTCTCTCAGCCCACTGTTGGGAAGCTTCTATGGCACTGATGTCCCAGACCGCATCGAGAGTAGCTCCAATAGACTTTTCCTGGCCTTCCGAAGCGATGCCTCGCTTAGCAGCAATGGCTTTGTCCTGCAGTACACAGGTACGGCACCCCCTCCTGGTGGGAGCAGTCAATTTTTTAGAGGAGCCATGTGAAGGGACTCTGTGGTATTAAGCACTTGATTGAATTTGACTGTATATGACAAGCTGATAAAGTGAAGAAAATAATATATGGTCAAATAGCTGTTAAATCCTGCTCTGCCTATTTACTATGCATCAAATTTGTTCATCTGCTTGTTTTGCATGAGTAAGGAAACAATATAAGTGTGGTGTAAATTGGTTTTCTTGACAAATAGGCTATTCGACTGTGCTTTTGATTCCCCTCTACTCAACTCTGCAGTCTAGGTAATTATCAACCGATAGGTATCAGGCGTATCTGAATATAAAAGAGGTGCTAGAATTGTATAGAAAGGCTGTAGTGCTTGTGCTAAAGCTGAGATTTGGTCAATAATGCCTCAGAATAAATAAGAACAAATGCCTGTTAGCCCTGTGTGCTCCCAGTGACCATGATTCAGCTTGTTTGCTCATTAAGGTACAGTAGAACTGGAGAACGGATCTGTCCCCGGATATCCCTTACGTAAATTAACTCTGTTGCCTAGAAATGTAAGAAGTTACAGTGTCAGTGTTTGCTCTCGGTAAGTGTGTCAGAATAAGAAGTTCCAAATAAAGGTGTTGATTAATTTTCTATAACAGCAGCTCTGGCAAGAGTTTAATTCCTATCAGAGAATTATATTATTGTTCTGGTTCTAATATGTTATCATTTCTATAGATAGATATCATTGACAGAGACTGTATTGTGGGCGTTCCACATAATCTGAGACTAACAGTCATCAGTCACAGAGTGCTGGGCTTTCAGACATTTTTTAGCTTGTTTTATTAACTTCATAAGAGATATAGCTCCTATAATCACAGATAAGTGATAACATGAACTAACTTGTTTAGCAGACCTACCACATAATTAAACATAACTGAAAATGAGTAAAACGTAGAATGTGTCATTATCGTTGGAAAAATGTCATGGTGTAAAGGACTCTCAGGTGGTAAAGCCTCGCCCCATCCTGTCATTGATTATACCAGCATACCCTGAAGTGTTTTGTGCAATGCGTATTACACTGAATTGTTAAATAGATTTCATAAAGATTTAGAAAGATATTTTCCATCAAATTATATGATATATATATATATATATATATATATATATAATGTGTGTGTGTACAGTAATGTGCAAAAGTCTTAGGCACCCTATTTTTCTTAGTACACACTTTGTTAGATTTTCATTTTATGACTTCTACATTATCGAGTCAGTGCAAAAACATTTTAGATTCCCAAACTAAAAAAAGTGTTTTTATGTCAGTAAAGAAAGCAGCATATTATGCAAGAGACACTTTTCAGACAAAAAAAAAAGTATAATGAAGGCTGCTGGGTTTTGCTGCAAAAATAAGAAGCAGTTGTGACAGTCAAAGTGTCCAGAAGAACTGTGGCTGGTTCTGCAAGATTCTCAGTAAAACTTGCAGTTAATTTCCTTATAAATCTGCACAAATTGTACCTGAGACTAGCAAAGGGTCGAATGAAGAAACATTTTCATTGCATGTGAAGAAACAATTTCTTTACATGTGCCTAAGCCTTTTGCACAGTACTGTATATTGTATGAAGCTCTGAATGTGTGATTTTTTTTCTTTAGTCAACTTATGTTATGAAAAGATATTGTTTGTACTACCCTACTCTCCTGTAAAGTCATTGAACTCTAAATGAGCAACAGTATTACACTAGGAGCTGAATGAGATAGACATTGATGCAGGGTAACACACTACATTCAGTGAGAGAATATTTTATAGCTGTGTATAGTGAAATAGCAAACAGTGTCCTCTCAATCTGGTGGACCAAATGGACTCAGTTATACTACTTCAAAAGCTACAACTCCAGACCGTTATTGCCTCACTAATGAATTATAATGAAGCAGCAATGTGGAAAACATGCACACTTTAGCTTGTTTGTTTATGGGCGGTTTCTTTTGAACAGTTATGTGTGTCTGCTTTGGCCCTGGCTCATGTCGGTCACCGCTATCCAGGCCAGTGTTCTTGGATCAGCTTTCAGGCACCATCAACCTCTTAACAGACCAATCAGATTTTCCCAGCCCCCCAGCTGGGTTTGATTGGCCTCCGAGGTGCAATATGGGGGCTCGGCAGGGTTGACCGATAGTTAAATAAACACACATACACACACACGGTCACGACTACTCTATTACATCTCAGTGCTCGCTGCCAGATCAAACACTTAGAATGCACAAGCACAAGCAGGCATACCGCCACAAACAGACACACACTGAGGCCCACACACATGCACATACACACACACCTGTGCTACTCCTCAGGGCCAAGGCTGCAGTCCAGTCTTAATTACAGGCGAGCGCCAGGCTTGTGGTGTGGGAGTGCAGTGAGGCCAGGTGCTTGCTAATGTCAGCTGTCAGGCTGCAGGTTGTGTGTGCTTGGCCGCGTGGAGCAGATTGCAGACCTGCGTCAGTGCTCCTCTAAGCCATGATGAGCACAAGCCTGTTTCTCTCACATAGCTAGTGTGTGTGAGTTAACTTGAGCTCCAGTTAGGCATGGACTCTTCTTCTTATAGAAGTCTTACAGAAAGCACATAAAAATCAGTTGCACTTTCCCTTCTCGTGGGAACATAGAAATGGCAATTGATTTCTAATTTGTTTCCGAATCTTCTCTTACACTCGGGTGCACATAAGTCTGATCTGAGTGACTGTTCTGTGTAGTCAGCAGGCCTTCGTCCAGCCTAGTGTCACTTTCAATCTCTCCTGTGTCTGCTACAAGAACAAACGTGCACCTCATCAGGATAGGGCGAATGGAAGGGGGAATCAGAGCATAAAGAACATCTCTAGGTTTGTGTGTGCGAGAGTGTGGCAACTTGTTTTTTCTTGTGCACATATTTATGTGCGCTTATTTATACAGAGTGCATCTTGTTTGAATTAGGACTCCTTTCTGTGGATAATCAACATAATTGTCCCAATGCTGACCTTTAACTGTTTATGGACCCACTACTATTTCACTAATATTACAAGATCACTGATTTGAACAGTCATAAATCATCCACATTTGCCCTTTCTGTCTCCTGCTAATGCTTCTCTCTCTTTATACACTTTCTCAATGTCTTTCCCATTTTATTTCTTGCACAGAGAACCCCAGAGAGTCGTGCTTTGAGCCGGGTCTTGTCCGGAACGGGACTCGAATTGGCACGGAGTTGAAGCTTGGTTCCACGGTGACCTACTACTGTGATAGTGGCTATACACTGGAGGGAGAAGCCATCCTCACCTGTGTCATGGGGACAGACAGCAAACCCACCTGGAATAAACCAAAACCTGTTTGCATAGGTAAAAAATAATGCTTCATCTGTACTATACACACTATGTAAATCTAAATTCGTAATTGTGAATGTTCCTCTAAATGAATGTTCTTCTCTCTCATGAAATACCTGAAATGCATAATATATAAAATGAGTTAGGATTCAAAAATGACAGCACACACATTTGTAAAAAAAAAATCATTGTATTAAAACTGTAGATATGCCAGCTTGCTTGTAGATTGTACTGTCTTGTGCACTGTTTCCCTGGAGAGAGGGAAAGACACGTCTAATCCATAGAGACTCTTAGAAAACATTGCAATTTCACTTTGGCAAACACTGGGGACATCCACAAGAGCAGCTCTGCAATCAGACAAGGAAAGTAATTTAAGATCAGCGGAATGAGGGAGCAGTAGAGAGGAGATGGGGAAGACAGAAAATTAGTGTTTAATACGCTCTCTCTCTTTGTCTCTCTCTCTCTCTTTGTCTCTCTTTTGGCCTGTCTCACAGCTCTGTGCGGTGGCCAGTACTCTGGGCTGGAGGGAGTCGTGCTCTCCCCTGGCTATCCTGGAAACTACAGCGGTGGGAGAACATGTCTCTACTCAGTGGTCGTGCCCAACGATTATGGTATGCTTAAACATTCAAAGCCAATTGGTTAGCTTTCCTACACTGATACACCAGTGGTACTGATTAGCCTATTTGATTTCCTGTTTTAAATTCTCATATCATTATGTGCTAAGTAGCAAAAAAAAACATGTAGTCTGGACTTGTGTCCACTTCATTGCAATCATTTGGACATTTGAATATAATTTGTACTTTTTGCTACAAATAACAGCATCTGAGGTTTACTGTCAGATAGAATCAACAATTAACAGCCAATAAAATCTTCCAACAACCGAGAAAAAACAGCACACTGAAAGAAGAAAGTAGGCATGTGCAGTCCAGCCAAGGTTCCAAAGTTTTTTTTTTTTGCTTTCATTTTTGCTTCCAATAAAGTGAAACAAAAGGTTCAAATACAACTTTCTACACAGGATCTTTTCTCCATTGTAAACTCAGTGCACCTGAACAAATGCTGGATCTAATAAAATGTATATTATATATACTAGTAATAATAGTTATCATATAAAAGCCTGAAAAAAGAATACAACATCTCTAGAGTACACAATACAAGTACTAGCGTTAGCTATCAGTGAAAGCAGCTCAGCAACTCATGGTTTAGTCAGTCTTTATTCAGGTTTATATAATTCAGGCCTGAAGTTTCTATGAGTTGTGCATTTGCTTTAACATTGAAAATGACCTGCATGGCTGAAAACTTTCATAGACATATTGTATCATACAGCATCACTCGCTGTTTCTCCCTCCCTCCATCTGATGAAGAAAGTAAATGAGAACTCAGTGGCTGCTGGAGGGTTTGTGAATGCAGCCATAGCTCATTTCACACCAGCAGGTGCTACTTGACCACAGGACGCTGTTGTCTGTGTCATAAAAGGTGGAGGTCATTTGGGCAATTCGAAGAGTCCTGCGGCATCACAGCATCGCTGGATTCGAACAGGAACATATTTTCACCTGGCTGAGGCACACGTTGTGGAAATAGAGATAGTTAAGGCACATTCCTGGGCATGTTCTAATAGCTTTGAATGACAGAAAAAAAAATGGAGTGTGTTGTCATGAACCAGGTCGCTTTAAATGTTTTTTTATGGTTTGTGGGGGTGTAGAGTCATGATTCCAGAGGTTTGTTTACAAGTGCTTCTGTCAAAAATGTCATTTCTTTTTTTCACCCTGTCTGCCTTTCTCTCTTTCTCTGTCCCTCCATGTCTGCTCGTGATAGTGGTCTTCAGCCAGTTTGCCTTCTTCCAGACGGCTCTGAATGATGTGGTGGAAGTTTACGACGGTCCAACGCAACATGCCCGGGTCTTGAGCTCACTCTCAGGGTCTCATTCAGGTCAGCCTGCTACCCCTCCCCCTTGACATGGTGCAATCCATTGCCAATACCAGGGATATTCAAGTAAAATTTAATTCAATTACATAAAAATGACAAAGGTTACAACGGTCCAGATAAGTAACTAACATGAATGAATGATGACAACATTTACCTTTTAATGCTTAACCATTAATTATTACTTCGTAACTATAAGTTTAGGTTCACTTTGCTGCTTCATGGTACTACTTTTGACTAGTGCCATGGACTCGGAACAGATACAGATCAGACATATTTATTTTTAATCTGATGCAGGGAGAATAAACCTGTACTTCTCTGTCCATATCATTAAACATTCTATTTTGCTTGCTTTTTTGTTTCACTTCAGCTGAATAATTCAAATAGACTGATGCGATTAGCTGCAACAGAGGATCCGCTACAGAAGCCGTGTTCAGCTTCACGTTTAGAGTTGTTGAACTGTGACAAGTTCAGGATTTTTTCGAGTATATTATTTCACTGAAATATTTTTCCGTGTCCGGCCCACCCCTGGCCTATACACTGCATCTCTCTCTCTTTTTTCAGTCACACATATGATTATATTTTTAGAGAGTATAAGTTATAGAGTAAATTCATAGTTTCAAAAGTAAGAGGCATTTCACAAGCTTGTATATATTTCATAGTTCTGTGAAACCCTGCTGTGGTTTTCAACAGTGGTTCTGTTGCTATTTGAAATAATTGAGAACAGCCTGTTAAACTTTACTCTGGGTCTTTTTACCAGCAGCAATAACTGTGCAAATTCTTAATTATTGGAGTGCACTGTAGCCGAGAGGAGGAAAACACTGAGTTTCTGTATTTAACATAACAGACTTAATGACTCATAAAGGCAGAGTTAAGCAGGCAAAGCAATGCGGAGTTAAATGCAGAAAGCTTTTACTTTGGATAAAAAAACACCTTTCTGACAGTACCTTGTTAGCGTCAACACTGACACACGCTTAGCGCATCCAAGCGTTGTTCCTACTGAGATTCCGCTTGTCCCTGGTGACATGTCTCTTACTCATGTAGTTTTCCTGCTGGACCTCTTGCAATCTATTTTGCTTAGATTAACATAAAGAACAATGCCTGCATATACACAGAGGACATCTAAGGTAGAGTATACACTCTGCCATGGACACGCGTCCAAATCGGTGTAAAGTGTATGGAGACTGTGAAAATTTGCTTACTCCATCATGCATGGTAAACAAAGTGTTGTGTGGGCTGCCAGTGAAGAAAATATTTCTGCCAGCTCTTATATATTTGTTGAATATCAGGAAAAATATCAAATACTGGCATCAGTGACAGCTATTTCTGCAGTCACTTGTCAGGCAGCTTAACAAATCTATAACAAAATATGAAACACTACACAATGTATTTTATACTACACTTTCTAAGCAAATATGAAGTACATACGGGAAGGAGCCGTCATCCAAGATGGCATCACTGCCTAGCTATTAAAGTTCTTCATAAGAAGGATTTCAGTGTCAGTCCTGTATTGCAGCAGTGCCGATAATAATAGGACGGCGGAAATAAGCTGCAGGTGTAAATAAATAAGCAGTCAGGGCTTCCCTACACCTTGCTCCGGTCTAGATTATTAGCTGCCAGTCTGACAGCTGCTCATAGCTCCATGTTCTAATAACTACCCAGCATGCCCCAGGCTCAGGTGGTGGTGCTGGTGTAACCCAGCACATGCCATGACTGTACATGGTGCGTCATGTTCTCATCTGTGATCTACCTGCCAATACTAAATCTGGGCTCAGCAAAATTCCCACTGAGCCCCAGGGAACAGTGAGAACATCTACCATACTCTGTTCACCCATCTCATGCTCACACACACCCACACACACTTTGAAACACGAAGCTTATGCTGAATAATGAGATACACAGGTAGAGCAGAGAGAGAGTAAGGATGAAAGGATGTAAGGATGAAAGATATAATGCATAAATTTGTGTCCAAAAAGATTTCCTGTGCCTCAGAAAATTGATTTCATGGCTAGGAAAATTTAACTGCTGGTAGTTGAAGGGAAGGTCTTCTAGAGATATGAAAATACTATAGAGAGAAGGTGATTTGTTTACCCTAGCCTAATAATGATTATTATTATTGTGTCTGATTTCTTTGCTTCACTTTGCAGTCCTTTTTTCACTTTTCAGTTCACTTTTCCTTCCTCCATCAAATTATAGCTTCCTGCAAAACTGGAAATAAATGCCATGTAGCGGTTGTTGTACTTGAGCCTTGATGATCAGGACACTGCCAGTTTTGTTTCATGATATGTTTTAATCAAATAAAAAGCCAACAAATGTGTGTTGTTGTGAATGAATTCTGGCAAAGAGTCAAAAAAAAAAAAGTGAGTTTTGGCAAAAATTTCATAATTGTGCTTTGGCCAAACTTTAAGAAACCATAAATATAGTTCACCACAATAATGTGGGATTATTTATATTTACTTTTTAACCTTGGCTATATTCCTGCAATATTCTGCACATATTACTGTATATGAAAACATAAAATACTTCAACAAACTGTTTCTTTTTGTTACAAACAGAGTAAATGACTAGCTCCGCTTTACATACAGTATTAAACACACCCTTGTGTGTGTTTCAAACATTTAAAGTCAGCAGTGACAATTATTGCAAACGCTGATGAAAGCTGTGACTCTAATCAATGAAATGACTTCTTATGCAGGTGAGTCCCTGCCACTGGCCACCTCCAACCAGATCCTCATCCGATTCACTTCTAAAGGACACTCCTCATCCAGAGGCTTTCACCTCGTCTACCAAGGTACTGATGTGAAGTTTGGCTGCTGTTCATGTTGCTGATTTATCAAATCTACCACCCAGAGACTTGAGAGTCCCATCACCATCCATTTTTAGGACTGTAGGCCCAAAGTGGGGGGAAAAAGCTGAATAATTTAAACATGCTCTCACCCA
Source organism: Pangasianodon hypophthalmus (assembly GCF_027358585.1). NCBI lineage: Eukaryota > Metazoa > Chordata > Actinopteri > Siluriformes > Pangasiidae > Pangasianodon > Pangasianodon hypophthalmus. The sequence continues at coordinate 10,854,244 of NC_069732.1, read as the reverse complement.
CATATCCAGACACACACAAACACACACACACACGCGCGCGTTAACAAATGACACAGTGAATGTTGTGGCTGCTTTGGGGCTTCCCTCACAGCATGGCACCACAATCTTTCTATCTCTATAACAGATGAGCTGGCTTTTACAGTCTGAGGTGGTATTATTGTACTGTTTCTCTTCTTCACAGTGCTTTAGCCCTGCGTATTCCCTACACGCATTTTACATTATCACTTAGTCTTTGTGTAGATGTGTGTATAAATCTCTGATGAGGAGTCCACAAACAAGCATATATAGAAATAAATTAAATTATAAAACAAACAAGTATATATATAGAAATAAAGCAATTAAAATTCATAGTCTTTAGTCATATATCTAGAGTGATAGAGCTATATCCATCTAAATTTATTCCAATAAACTCTTTAGTTTGTGTGTTTGTTCAGAATTATGCAGATAACAAAGAATAAATCTGGTTAATATCATAAAGACGTACTCAAGTGTGCTTTAGAAATTTCAATTCAGCAGCAAAAATTAATCTATGGATTATTATGTAAGGAATAATACATGATGATTTGCCAAAGCCCACCGTTTTTATTTATTGGGTACAAAACATTTTCTATTTATAATTACATTTAATGTTGTGGAACGTCTGTGGAACAAGTTAGTTTCTGTTATCACTTATGTTAGAACAGAAATAAACAGTATTTCCCTCATAATTCTTACTTTTTCTCTTTCTTGAAGGTAATAAGACAAAAAAAATGCATCGTCATGTTACCGAGAAACCAGAAAGCACAAAGTCCTCTGTTCTGAAAATTTTCCTTTCAGAAGACTCAAAGTAACAGCTTTATCCCAGACTGTTAGAATGCACTGACACTGGAGACTCTTTCCAAAAATGCTAAATAAGTATCTATTATCAATAATTACACAATTTATTTTTTGATCATGTTATGTGGAGTGTCCACCAAAAAAGTGTCCCTGTGTGTGTGTAAATTAAAACATATTAGAATGAACACTTTGATATAACCTGCTTTGAATTACTTCTAGCACTAGTGTGAGAGCTGCTGTTATAGAAAATTAATACACACCATCTGACCAATCGGAGTGAAGAATTCAGTAGTGGTATAATATGAAATATGCAGGTCAAGAGCCTAAGGAAAAAATCCAATACACAGTGCAAATAAAAGGTTTATTTTCAAAAAAAAAAAAAAGGCAACAACAAAAAAAATGCGGTCAGGGAGATTTCTTTTAAAGTTACAGGTCATGGATTTTTTGCCACAGACATTTCTCAATATCACAAGCTGCGTAATGTTCTTTCGTTTCTCCTAGCCGTCCCAAGAACCAGTGCAACTCAGTGCAGCTCGGTCCCAGAGCCCAGGCACGGGAGACGCACAGGAAACAACTTTGCTGTAGGAGCTGTGGTGCGATTCGAATGTAACGCAGGCTACATGCTGGAAGGCCCCAGTGCCATCGAGTGCCTTACAGTGCCTAATGCCCTGGCACAGTGGAACAACACCATCCCCAGCTGCATAGGTGAGAAAACACCCCTGGGGCTGGCAGTGGTTTCATCCTGACTGCACACATGTACTGCCCCAGGCACCAGCACTCAGAGTTAGGAGTCTTGCTGAGTGTACAGGATGTCTTGTCTGTTGAAAATGTTTAATGTACATAATTCATATCACTTAGACATTTCTTGATCTTCCAGATTTTGTCAGTATAGGATTCTCTAAAGTCTAATGTACTATACAGTACTTTCAGGTTGTGTCCATGTTACTGTCACTGTGTTACTTTCATATAATATACTATGGATCTTAAATACTTAAAAGTAGGATCAGTGGTTTTAAGTCAGCACACATTTGTTCAATATTTGGTTAAGTGCCCTTCATATTCTAGCAGCTGGCAATAAAGTTTAGAGGAAAAATACAAGTCATTGTGGAGCCCTAGGCTCTATAAATGTGAGGAAAAAACACATGTTATGGATCAACCAAACAGGACAAGGAGGCATCTCTACTTATCTATCAATCATGTTGCGAATACATGGCACATAGATGCTGCTAGCATTAGCGTCATGTAGCCAGTTACAAAATCTACTTGATTTGGAGACTAAATAGACTGTATTTGGATTTTGAGTTTCATTTGGTACATCCTTAAAAAGAAAGACCACACTTGTAAGCTCAGGAACACCAAAATTGGCATTTCTGTTTCCATTCTGTTTGCTGTGTCAGTTATTTAGACAAATTTAATCCAAACTGGCCTTTGCTGGCCCCTTCCACCAAATGTCTCCAACAGTCCACGTTTTCTTCTTTTCGGTCATTTGAGCAAATTGTTTGGGTATAAATAGTGTATGAGCTTGTTTAATTTCAATTCTGAACACAGTACTCACACTAAAAGTGTGCAAAGTGTACCATTTAGGATGCAGTTTATATCTCCAACATTTTATGTTATGTTATGCAATAATAAATAAGGAATAACTATTAAATAAAAGATCAAATAACAAATGTGTCATACAAATAGTCTAGGCAACAATCAATCTGAACAATATTTATGCACTTTGAATGGATTAATTATTCAATGAACCTTCTTAATAAGTCTGTTTTAAAAATATCTTAGAAGTTGTAGTAACCGAATAATTTAACATGTTGCACTGCCATTGCAGCATCATACATTATTTAATGTCCTCATCTTGATAATGAGGTTACCACTGAGCAAATTTTAGAATCACATGGAAGAGTTGGAAATTTTTGTGTGTAACTCACACTCATTTTCCATGGATTAAATACCAAGTTTACTTCACGTTCTAAACTCGAGTGTATAAACCAATCTAGTGCATGAGTGTATTCAATATCTTTCATTTTTGGTTCAGTGTGTGTGTGTGTATGAGAATTTGAAATGGTCCACTGTAGCTGGCACACTTTTTCTCTTTGGCACTCTGGGAGAGGAATGATGGCAAATAGGCTTGAGGGTTCTCCTCCTGAGAGGATCCTGTCTCATACACCTTCTCCCGCCTGCCTAACAAGCTTGCCATGGCCTCCAGCACTATGCACACACTCCATACGCACGCACACACACACACACACACACTCTACGGTGCAGGTGCCGCTGCAGGTACACTGTGCACGGGTCTGCACACACAACCATAACACAGATACTACAGATGCTTACCTATGCGCTCCACTGCAGCTGCCAGATGTTTGGCCATGGGAGCTCCATCAGAGAAACCAGTACCTGTGTGTTATTTCTGCGTTTACTTATAATGACTTTTTTGTTGTATTTCAGTTCCCTGTGGGGGAAATCTGACCCAGCGCACAGGCACCATTCTGTCTCCTGGTTACCCTGAGCCCTATCTGAACAGCCTGAGCTGTGTGTGGAAAATCACTGTGCCCGAGGGATCGGGGATACAGGTACAAAGACGTCCATCTACAAAGAACAATACAAACTTCCAATCAAAAATGTAAATAAGAGATCTTGTCAAACTCATATTAGTAATTTCTCAGCTTTGAGTGTGAAAGATGGTGTGGTCCATTTTTGAGATGTCCATACCCTATCAAGCCTGTCCAGTCAGTGTCTATCTTGGCAATGATCCCAAGCCAATTTCCAGTCATACAAGACCAGGCTCCTATCTACTTTAATGGGGAGAGACCCATAAATCTGAAACCTATGGTGTAAATAATTAATATGGCCTACTCTTTGACTCCAATAACCAAAACACATTTTTCAGGTCACTCTGGACTTGCGTGCACGTTTCTCCATAACAAGCAGGGCAAATACTTGATGGCACTTGATTAACAGCTATTTCTATGTCATCAAACCAGAGAGTAGGCTGAATCCCAAATGACTTCCTGCTCCCTACATACACCGATCAGCCATAACATTAAAACCACTGACACTGAAGTGAATAACATTGATTATCTCATTACAGTGGCACCTGTCAAGGGGTGGGTTATATTAGGCAGCAAGGGAACAGTCAGTTTTCAAAGTTGGGCAAGCATAAGGATCTGAGCAACCTTGACAAGAGCCAAATTGTGATAGAGCATCTCCAAAATGGCAGGTCTTGTGGGCCGGGAGGCAGTGGTTAGTACCTACCAAAAGTGGTCCAAGGAAGGATAACTGGTGAACCAGCAACAGGGTCATGGGTGCCCAAAGCTCATTGATGCGCACGGGGAGCAAAGGCTAGCCCTTCTGGTCCGATCCCACAGAATAGCTACTGTAGCATACTGTAGGATAAGTGGTACAGAAAATGGATGGGTGGATGGATGGTTTGAGGAACATGACAAAGAATTCAAGATGATGACTTGACCTCCAAATTCCCCAGATCTTAATCCAATCGAGCATCTGTGGGATGTGCTGGAGAAGTCCGATCCATGGAGGACCCACCTCACAACTGACAGAACTTAAAAGATCTGCTGCTAAATTGGTGCTATATTGCTGCCAGATACCACTCTTGTGGAGTTCATGGTTTGATGGGTCAGAGCTGTTTTGGTGGCACAAGGGAGATTGACACAATATTAGGCAGGTGGTTTTAATGTTATGGCTGATCGGTGTATATGTTCACTACATGGCAACCCATAATGCCTTCTACAACCTGTGTAGTGCACTATGGCCACTAAAAAGCCATGTAGGATTTGCAGTAACAGGATTAAAACTCACAACCTTCCAATCAGTCATACCTAACCAGCCCTAATTACTGAGTTGCCACTGCCCATTCACTGTGAACTGTAATTTCCATTACGATTTACAAATATTTACTAATATTACAAGATTGCATAGTTTACAAAGAGTGAATAGTGCATCTCCAACTCGTGCCTGTATTTGTATCTGTTTAGAACACATTACCTATTTAATCAGATTAATGTATTCATATTTGGTTATACAGGAGTAGATAGTGGCACCATTTTTGGCCTAAACCAGGGTTTACTGATGCACAATTACTTAAACTAGACCAGTTACACTTACATAAACTAGACCAGTTAATTGTAGTTTTGTTCACAAAAACTTCCCTATGCCAATGCTAGTTTCTTTTACTAGTTACAGTTCATTTTGTGATTTTGTAAAGTAACCTTTAACACCTTTGCCTGTTTTATTCTTTTTATTTGCAAGTTATTTACAAATTAATTAATTATTTAATTAATTACAAAATATAATGTTAAAACAGTAAGTCTAGTTAGTTAGTCTAGCTAGTCACCAGTTTATAAACAACACAAAGCATTAGAGTCTCTGTAGCGTTAGAGTCCAAAATGTTCATCAGTTGTTCCCTTCATAAATGACTCTTTTCAACGGCTTTTCCAAGTAAATGCTTCGACCCTTTAAATGGCTGCCATGGTCATTTCTTCATTTGAAGTACCACTTTAGAATGGACCGCACCTACATTAAATAATAAATAAGTCTGTCTCTGTTTAGCCATTTCATACTAAGTGCAGTTCCATATTTCAGGTTCTTTTCTTTTTTATTTTTACTGTCATTTTTTTTTCTTTTTACTTGAGTACAGGTTATGAAAGTGTAAAATCTCACAGACAAGGTACAGATGTCCTTCATTCTAGGTTTTGAACCAGTATCTCAAAAGCCCTTAATTCCTGCCGTCATGCTTCGTAACTCTGTCCAATATTGCTTCTGTGGCACCTTCAGTTTGGCTATAAAGTGTTTTCTGATCTTTCCTGACAGCTGGACAGACTCATTTATCCCCTTCACAAAACATTTACTCCCTTGCCTGGATTATCTATATTGTGCAACACTGTTGCTTGCTCATTTTCCTCACATACTCCTGTACGCAGGACAGATACAGCCATTGAACAAGAACAATCTCCAGCTACTGTAAGTTCAGTAGATATGTATTTGCTCCAGCACTGTGTGAAAAATACATTTATCATTTAAACCCTGTGAATGGACAACAGCGGCCCTTAAGGTCCAGTTATGTACCCATTTATTAAAGTGGCTTTTATGTACACCACGTCCTCTAGGTCTTCTAAATAAAGGTGACAAGGTACAGTTTAGTACATTTAATCTTCATACTTTTGTTATATATTTATATATAGATAGATTAGTTTATGTGGAATTTTGTTGTATTTGCAGCAAAATAACAAAAAGTACTGACTCTTATTAGCATTTCTGTCCATAAACCAAACAATCAAGTAACTTGATGTTGCCTCACACGTGTTCTTAACAACAAACTCCATGTTCATTTACAGGCGTTTCTTGTTGAAAACCCATTACAGTGTGGCCTTAGAGCAAATGAGACTATGTCAGCAGTTGTCTTCATTAACAAGTTCAAAAGTTTGCATCCCCATTGGCATTTTCAGGTTAATTGAAATGTGCCTCATTAAGGTGTATAATAAGACATGCTTACTTTAAGCCTTACTTATTTAATGCATGAAAAGTTCAAACAGGCTCAAACGTCTGAGCAGTTACTGTGAACAGAAAGTGGGATCAGGAAAACAGAAATTATAAATACAGAAATTATAGACCTTTGACAGAGTTGAAAATGTTGATAAAATATTTTATAGTGTTTAGGAATACTATTACCAACAGTGAAAGGCATTATTCAGAAATAAATAACACACGAGGACACTTCCAAAGAGTAGAAGAGCAAAACTGCCAGTGATTTGCAAAAAATCAAGTAGTAGACATGAAAAAGTCTTTAAAGACACATTCTTTTTTTCTTTGTTAGTGCAGTATATTAGCTTACACTTTTTTGACATTATTCTTTATGTTTGTTGTTTTGTTGAGGGTGTGCAAACTTTTCTACTCAACTATGTACTGTTCCTCTGAGTTTCTACGACCTCAAGCACAGTTTATATCTAACAGGAAAGCAAAAAGCATGCAGAATCCATGATCCTCAAAGAGACTGGTAAGGACTGATGGGAAGTGAGGGGTTAAGCAGTAAGAGAGATTGAAAGTGAAATGCAGGCAGGCTGATGGAGTGGAAGATGTCAGTGAGTGACAGGGATAGATGAAGGATGATATGGGAAAGGTAAGGAAGGCCATCTGAGCTCAGCTTGATCTCAGTGTTGCCTGTCTGCAAAAAGCATCGTTCTTTTTCTGTTATAACCAGTCATACAGGTCTAATGCTGATGAAAAGATGGGCCTGTTGAAATGCTACAGCTACAATTATTATTATTAGTAGTAGTAGAAGTAGTAGCAGTAGTAGTACTAATTATTAAATAATAATAATAATAATAATGATGATGATGAATTAATTTACAAAATCTATATACACTATCATCAGAATATCATCTTCCTTGCAACAAGCTGTAGCATTTCGAAAGGGCCCTTCTTTTAATCAGCATTAGACCCATATGACTGGTTCTAATCATATTGAATACTTAATAATAAGTATTCAAGTATTAGCTAATAATTAATGTTTAATATGTGACCCCCTACACTAAAATGTTACTGATGTGTGTTTGGAAAAAGAGTGAAGAAGAAAAATAGAAATAGAAGAAGCCTATAATAAAATATGTGAATTTTTCTATGCTCTGTGCTCTAGACAGATTGTGAAAAACTCCTGCATATAGAACACTCCTCACATTTTAAAGCTTTTCAATTGACTAGCACAAATAAACAGAGCATTTTACTACAGACTGATGAAACATGACAGTGTCCCAGAGTCACAGCAATACCATTGTGACTGTCCAATTTTTTTTTCAGTCAGTTTGAGGATGAGGTGAAAATAGATACCTGCCAAAATATTTACTAGGGTTCACATTGACAGTTCAGTGAGGGAAAAGGCTTCTTTCGCGGTTATGCAATGCAGGAAGAAGAGGGAATCTGTTTTTAGATTTGAAGAGCACCCGGTATGCGTTTTAAAGCTATCTGTCTGTCATTTCGCCCAAAACTTTTCTGCTCCACGCTGAGAGCTGTGAGTCACCCTCCAATTAGCAGATGCTCCATGCTAACAGAACCTGAGTATGTTCTCTGTTGTCTCTGGCAGATCCAGGTGATCAGCTTTGTGACTGAGCAGAACTGGGACTCGCTAGAGGTGTTTGACGGAGGCGACAACACTGATGCCATGCTGGGGAGCTTCTCAGGTGGGCTGCTTCTTCAACACACTGTCTTATTCATTATTGCCAAGCTTGATAACTGTCACTGTTTTTTTTTTCCTCTGTGGATATTCTGTAGCTAAAGTGAGATAACTATTCATATTGTACAGTATTTTAAATTCAACTTTTCTTTTATTGTCATTTGCAAACGATTGTCAAGGAAGCTCTTTGGCAAAAATTACTTTACATTAAGTGTTGACAACCTACCATTAACCTTTTAAAGCCTCGGGTTACTATTCAGTTATTCATCTTACGCTTTAACATTCAGGAGCTGAATTGAATTACTCAGTAAATACAGTGAAACACAAAACCCATGTTGTTACAAGAATGAGGAATGTATGTATGGACTCATCTAAAGGTCTTGGCAGTTGAAGAGGTCAAGTAATGCATTTGTTAACACAAACAACACAAAAGGTACTGCATTATGAAAGGGCAAAATATACAAGTGTGCTGTTTTAGGAAAATACTCAAAGGGTGGTGCAATGTGGTCCGACATTACATTTAATGTTGTAGAACATAAAAAAGTTAGTTTGTCATGGAATCCCCCCTCCCAGCATGCAGTATAATTGCCAGCATGACAAACAGTGCATTTTGTTAATGTTTTGCCATGCACCATTGTTTTGGACATAGTGATGTCTCCACCCCTGTTCTGTCATTGCTTTGTTATCCGACTGTGTTCGCCTGTACTGGTGAACTGGTTTAGCCCTTAATAAGTTTGTCTGTGTGTACCATGCTTTTTCTGTGTGTCCTTGCAAAGTCTTAATGTGCTGTATATCAGTAAGTCCGAGCCTGAGCTTTCTTTGCTTCCGTTCTCTCTGCTAGTTCCTACTTTCAGAGCCCTGGTACTATAGAAAATTAATCAACACCTTCTGACCAATCAGATTTGAGAATTCAACAAATAATGGTCAAGTCATATAACAGTACGTAAGCAAGTAAACAATGCATTAGTTAATGTGGTATTCACTTATTTGTTTTTATATATACACTATATAAACAAATAAGTGAATACCACATTATATATGTAGTTTATATGAATCAAGATTCATTATGTCAGTCAGCCTGGATGGGTGAGCATGCAGATTTTTTTTAATCAACAAAACAAGAATTTGACCTATTCAGTTGTACTTGATTACTTAATATGAAATAGCCATTATTAATGTAATAGCGTCTGTGTTTATGTTAACAAGTGCATTACTTAATATTATTTAGTCAGCACAATGTAAAGTATTAACAAACTATTCAACTTTTTTTTAGATAGAGTATTTAAAAAAAGCTGAAGCTGTTCTGTTTGTGTATGAAATACAGTTACACTTTACAGGCTCTGAATATTTTTAACATGCATTAAGAGAAATGAGGTTTTGTTTACTCTTTTAACTTGAATACAACCTTGGACAAATGTTAGAAGTGCCCTAGAGAGATGTGTAAATAATACAACTGCAATTAAAAAAAGACTGCAGTCTTAAGGGAAGAAGGGGGATAATCAGATTACCCCCTTCAGACAGAGTGTGTGCAGGCAGTCTTGAAGCACTGCAGGGGGTGAACTTGGTTTTCTTGGGTTGGGATTTTATTTTAGCCTGAACAAATTGTAACAAGAGTTTATAAAAGCACAAAGCTGACATCATGTGTGTATGAGTACATGTGTGTTAGACACTTTCTACTTGCAAGTAAAACAAAACAAGGTCCTTTAGCCCAGTGGTTCTCGCAGCCCGTTTCAGGGACCCTCAGGGGTCCATGAAGAATAGCCAGAGGGTCTGTATTTTTTTTAAATTATTATTTACAGTAATGGAAATCACAACCCATTATTATCAAACTTATATATGTCATTGAGTTCTTATAGGTATAAATCTTCTGACTGGTCAATTAAGTTTATGGTTTTAATGCAATCCTCAATTACTCAGAAACAAGTAAGCCTATAAAGAATGTCTTTTTTGTAGACTTGGACCTAATGTGTCCTGTCAGTTAAAAGTTAGAAAAATAGAATTACTCTATGTCTGTAATAAACAGATAAACTATTTTTGCACACATTTTAATAATTTTCTTAAAATAAATCTGTGCTGCGGGCTTCCAGGAAATTTATTTTACACTTAAAGGAGTACCTGTCTACAAACAGTATGCGAACCCCTGCTTTACACAAATAAAATAATAAAACATGAAACAAGCAAATATTTAAATATTTTCAATATTAATATAAAATATTTTCAATTCACAATTAGATATTTTTTAGCCATAACTTGTGAGGCAGGAGCGTCTCAGTGTTATTGAGTTCAAATCCCAGGACTTTAAATTTAAATTCAGGAGTTTAAATTCCAGTATTGTCCCGGACTGTTCCAGATTGTGTTCTTCCTCACTTCTAAATCACTTTGGCCAAATCTTTTGACAGCCACCTAATGAATAAATGTAAATATTTGCTGTGTACATGTTTGTCCTTACCATTAAAGGCAATGCTTTAACTGCAAATCATGCTCTTACAGCAAGGACATATTTTACTCTCTTTCTCTCTAGGAACCTCGGTGCCGGCACTTTTGAACAGCACATCCAACCAGCTGTACCTGCACTTCTTCTCAGACATCAGTGTGTCAGCAGCCGGCTTCAGGCTGGAGTACAAGAGTAAGAGCAGGGAGCATTCTCCACCCTATCTGCCCATATGTCTTTTATACAGTATAGCAGATACACTATATGGACAAAAGTATGTGGACACCTGACCATCATACCACATCCACAAACTGTTGCCACGAAGTTGGAAACACACAACTGTACAGAATTTCGTTGTAGGCTGTAGCTTTACAATTTCCCTTCACTGGAACTAAGGGGCCCAAACCTGTTCCAGCATGACAATGCCCCTGTGTACAAAGCGAGGTCCATGAAGACATTGCCAACGTTGGAGTGGCTGACTGCACCCCAGGCCTCCTCGCCCGACATCAGTGACTGACCTCACTAATGTTCTTGTGGTTGAACGGGCAAATCCCCACAGTCATGTTCCAAAATCTTGAAAAAAGGCTTCCCAGAAGGGTGGAGGTTATTAGAACACCAAAGGGTGACTAAATCTGGAATGGTATCAGCAAGCACATATGGGCATGACGCTCATTTGTCCACAAACCTTTGGTCATATAGTGTATGTATGATAGTTAGTGTTTGAATTTGTATTGTCAGTTTTTAATGAGCTCCAGCTTATGTGATATCTAAATATCTTAAAAATCTTTATTTTCAAATCTGGTCAGTTTAATTTATTTTATGTTAAATGTTATGTTTTCCTTACATACATTTTTTGACATTAGTTATCATGAACAAACCATGAACGTCAGCAGTGACAGGCCATAAGTAGCTTTAACAAAATAACTAACTCTTGTATTAGTTTATTTTTAACAAGAAACCAAAATAAGTGAAAAAATCACCTGGCATTTCCTAATGTTCTTTCCATCAAGGAGTAAAATTCAGTCCATGATGGTCAACATGAACCAGCACCTTAATGGACATGTTTGTGGTTCACTGGCAAAATTGAAGCTGAAAAACAAAATCCAATATTTACACCTGGAGACCAGCATTTATTAAGTTATCAACTTTTATGAATATTTATTTATTTATTGTTTGTTTGTTTGTTTGTTTGTGTGATTCTTTCTTTATTTTGGTATTTTATGTTGACTTACTTTTTGATTTATTTATGCTGAATATTTTCATTTGTTAATGTTAACTAATGCAGTAAATAATGTTTGTTAAAAAAGCCATAATGTAAAGCACTACGCATTTTTTTACACACTAACCCCGGTGACTTGAATAAACTTGTAATCAATCATAGATTTTCAAGATACATACTATAAATGCATGTGTGTACATTTAAAAGTATATGTGTTTGCACTTTTGAGGATATAAGATTCATTACATTAGCAAATGGATTGTCATGTGCACAAATTCAAGTGAAGTAAGCTCCTACATCAGGTTGCACATTTTGTGGTGTTTAATGATCAGTGGAAAAAAATCAATAGGAAAATCCAATATTGCTTCCTAGTCACTGTGTGTGTATGTGTATGTATGTGTGTAGACTGTTGCTGGTAATCTTTTCTTTGAGTCTGTGATGTGATAATATAGACTTTGTGAAATATAATCTGATTCTCACTCACGTTAATTTATTACCCATGTTAATTTATTACCCAAAATGGATGAATGCTATAAGGATGTCTCTTAATATCTAATATGTCTTCCCTCTATCTTCCAGCGGTGTCCCTCACAAGCTGTCCTGAACCGGTCATACCTATGAATGGTTTCAAAGTGGGAGAGCGTTTACAGATGAACAATGTCGTGTCCTTCCAGTGTGATCCCGGGTATACTCTACAGGTGAGCCGGCTAAGTGTTTACCACTCGATACATAACCACTCGAGAGAAGCATTTCTGAAGCTTTGTGTGCTAGTGTGATGCTTTGAGGGCTTGGCTTTGAGGCTCACTGTGAGGCTCACTTCTTTTTTCGCTATGGCCAAAACATGAGATCAAAGCTCTGTTCAAAGTACACTCTCAACAAGACATGAATTTCAAGGCTGTAGAAGTGAGCTGGTATTAATAAACTAATGGATTAATCAACAAATGATGAAATCGATTCATTGACATGTCATTGTCTTGGCAGGGAGTGTCACATATCACCTGCATGCCAGGAACTGTACGGCGCTGGAATTATCCTCCACCACTCTGCATTGGTATGAACCTTTTTATTACCTAGAGGGTACTTCAGGTTTGAGCCCCCAAACCCAAAATATTTCATAATACTTCCAAATGCTTATTTGCTGATGATAAACATGACAAGCATACAACACAGCTGATGACTTACATGTCTAATAACATGCTTTGCACAGTAATTTGAGCTAAAACGATGTTCAGTGGACTCATCATTATGATTCCTTTTTTTTTCCTCCCCATTTTGGTCCCACCCACTAGCTAGTTCTTCCCTATCACATAACAGCTACCAAGGGTAAAGCCTAACACATGCTTCCTACAACATACGTGAAGCCAGCCAACCACAATCTTTTCCAAATGCTGCTCATGCTGCGCCACAGGGCAGTGTAACACACTCAAAGGAAAGCGCTATCTACACTCTTCCGCATACCTGAGCTCACAGATGCCCACGATTGGCTGGTGTTGTTGTGATTGACAAGGGAGGGAGCGTATGCCATCCCTCCCACCCAGAAAGCACGGTCAATTTTGCTCCCTTGGCTCCTGGCCATGGATGACATGATTCCATATTTGAATACTGAAAACAGTCAAATGAACAGATATCTTAGTTTATTTAATCACATTTTATTGACTACCAGCTGCTTTGGTGAAAACGGGATTAACCAATCGTAATTATGATCTAAATAAAGATCTGATTTTACAAGATAAAATGTCCAAGACAAAATTTTCCACTATTATTTGACCAGCTTGTCTCGCAACTTTCATAAAGGCATTTTGTGGCATCTTTGTTAATATGGTGAGATTGGTCAATGTTACCGCTTACCTTTAATGATTAAATAACAAATTTGTGCCATTGCTGCTCCTACTACTATCTGCCATCCACCCAAAATGCACTTATCAGTGTAAGTGTCTAGCTCTCATGTTAAGCTGGCTACATCAGTGTCCTCTCTTAACTTTTCCGCCTTCCATAGAATCACTCACTCAGAAGTTGCTAAAGCCAGGTGTGTTGTGATTCAGCTGTAGGGTATTCATTAAGTTCCCCTGGATTGATAAATGGTGGTTCTTCCAATAAAACACTCTTCATGCAAACAAGTTTGTACCAGCATACCCATGGCTTCTGACAGTAAAGAGTTTATTGCTTTTGCTGCCATCTGTCTGATTCAAATGAAGCCCATCTAGTAGTTTATAAGTGTTCGGCTCCATGGTGGCAGGCATGTCATTAAACAGCCCTCAAGGCCACTCATCTATCAATCAGCTCTCAGGTGAGACCTTCTTACACCGTAATAACAACATCAAGGCCTTGTGCAACAGTAAACACTAATCAAACCATGCCCGTTATAGATACTGTTCCACTACACTGCATGAGTAAATTTGTGTGTGTGTGTGTGTGTGTGTGTTAAAAATAAAGCAAGAGAGAAGAGGGAACATGAATGCCATGTCACAATCACAGTGCATGACTCTTGACAAACATGAGTAATGGCTGTGACCTACTCTGTACTAATTAGTTCCGTCTCGTGCTACTGTTGGCGGAACTACTGGAGAGAGCCATGGCTCACACCGGCATAAGCATTTTCCTGAGAGCTTCTGATTGTCCAGACATGCGGAACAGTTTGAGCCTTTCTGTTCTCCATGAGGGATCATGGGCTGTATTCACAGAGCCTTGCCAAGGCTTTAATCAAAGTGATGTTGGAATCAATCAATGGGTTAGACACAGAGAACTAAGAGAAGAGTGTGAGAAGGTGTAGGACTCTCCCAAAAGAAACAGGAAAACGGGTTTTGAAATCAAAAGCTACAAAGCAGCTTGAGGCCTTTGATGCCTTTGAAAGGTCAGCTAGCACAAATAAAGAAAAAGCATAACTCCTGTAAAAAGTGGTTAGAGGGGATGAAGGCTAGCACAGCAGTGGGGCATGTCACCTCAGACTGGTGTTCTGTGTGTAAATGTTTTTAAAGTATAGCTTTTTGCATATTCCCTCTGATGCATTCTTTTCTGCATTGTCCTCCATTCCTGCAGCACAGTGTGGAGGGATCAGAGAAGAGATGGAAGGAACCATCCTGAGTCCTGGTTTCCCTGGAAACTACCCTAGCAACAGCGACTGCACCTGGAGGATCTACCTACCAGTCGGATATGGTAAGGACAAGGATACTGAATGCAATCATTCCAAATAACGTCCCATTTGGAAGTTCAAAAGAAGATGTTTCATGTGAAACATCTGTTTTGAAAAGTTAATTTTGTTACAGAAAACTCTATCCTGAAGCACATTAAAATGTTTTTAAATTGGAATATTTGTGAAGTGTTTAGCGATTCTTGCGCAATTGTTTTGGTTGATGCCAGTTTGCTGATTTTTTTTTTGTTAATTGCCATGAGAAGTTATTGGTTGTCTGTCACTTTGACATCATGGGGGACATTGCTAATGGAGTTACGAAGGCAGTAGATAGGAGAAAAGAAACCTGCCTTCTCAACCATAAGGGATAATGGTCAGGTTTCACGGTTAGCTGGTAAAAACAAAAGCGCAAGAGCTTCTTTTCACTCACCACTTTCCAGCGGCGTTCAATGCAATTATAATAATAACTTAATCGTAGAAGTAGTGAAGACAGCAAACAGTGGATTCAAAGTCCCAGAATTCAGTGCAGCTATAGTTATGGCACAGACTATCAGCAGGTAGTTGAATGGCATTGTGGGTAATGTAGGAAACCACTTCTTAAAGGCTAGAACTTCAAGGACAGAACAAAGGATCATTTAAGGATAGAACAAAATGAAATCAACCCAAACTGCTCTTAGATTAGCATTCTGGGAAATCTTGTGTAACTCTGAAGCTAGTCATATGAAAGTGCTAATCATTACTATTTGTTACATCTTGTGTTTCATTTAAACAGGAGCCCACATGCAGTTTCTTAATTTCTCAACCGAGGCCAACCATGACTTTCTGGAGATCAGGAACGGCCCTTTTGACACTAGCACTGTGATTGGACGATTCAGTGGGCAGGATGTCCCGGCATCTCTTCTAACTACGTCTCATGAAACCACAGTGTATTTCCACAGTGATCATTCCCAGAACAAACCAGGATTCAGATTTGATTATCAGGGTAAGAATGTGTGAATGTCTAGAGCTCCAAGTTTGTTTGAGTGTAAATCATCATACTTTAAAAAGCATAAATCTGTATGTCTGACTCTAAAAACGCCAAGGGTAGAATATTTATCGCAGTACTTCATCAAAGCAAACAGGATTACAAATGTTACAATTCATCACTGTAGTCCAACAGCATGCAAAAACACTCCAACAAAAGAAATTAATTGAATGCCTTTGTTATTTACATTCTTAGTCAATCACTCACTTACAGTAACAGGCATAATTATATAAAGCCGTAAAAATTTAGTGGGCCTGAACTGCTTCTGTCAATTATATATTCCGTGAGTCTCATGACTTATAAGTATAACTCTGAAATTAAACTTCAGAGATAAATTAAACTTTATTCTGAGATAAATTAAACTTTATCTCAGAAAGGGCAACCATAGTCGGTGCTGGAATAAACATTTGCAGAATTGAAAAGCGCTACCAATATTTACATAATTATGTGAACATCATCATATAAATCAGACTTCATATTCAGCGTGTGGCTTATTGCGCACTAAAGATGCTTTGATCCATTGAAATCAATTTCCTTAGTCAGATTTTTATCCCTGGGTTGTCTCTCACCCCTGCATACATTCTTGAGCATTTGGCATTTTAAAATTAAATTGGTTGAGGTGGGTGTGCAGGGGTTTTTTTAAACCTGAAGTAGGAATCAGATCAGCCTCTGCTATGCTTTTCATAAAATGTCTTTAAGGAGTGCTATTAAGATAACGGTTGCACGCCGATATGAAGAATCACCGAGTGACCTTAAATTTTGTTAAGTAAAATGTGCAGTTTTGTGCAGTCCATAAGAATTCCAGCTGTTGTTTTATGTGATCTTTCTATGACCTTTCTAAGCCCGGAGTCAGTGCAAAAATGGTTCATTACCAGTGTGTAATGTTATTTAAAAGCCTCGGTCACCCTCTCCGTCTCTGCCTTGTGAAAACTTTGGACTGAATTGTTCTTCTGAAAAGACATTAAACTTCCTGTACAGTCAGTCCCTTCAGTTTATCAAAAATAGACATCTGCTGTGTATAGAGCCAGAGCTCATATCGATCTTGACTGCAATCACAAAAACATTATTATAGGCGCACAAGTCCAATCTTGGACTCTGACAAGCTGTGTTTTTGATCGACTTCTGAGATTGGTTTTATGTCTGCTTGTCTTTGTTCCTTAGCCTATGAGCTCCAAGAATGTTCAGACCCCGAGCCTTTTCACCATGGAGTGGTGGTGGGTGCTGGGTACAATGTAGGCCAGTCCATCTCCTTCGAGTGTTACCCAGGATATCAACTAATGGGTCAGTCCATTCTCACCTGCCAACATGGTACAACCCGTACCTGGGACCATCCCTTTCCTCGG
Source organism: Pangasianodon hypophthalmus (assembly GCF_027358585.1). Lineage (NCBI taxonomy): Eukaryota > Metazoa > Chordata > Actinopteri > Siluriformes > Pangasiidae > Pangasianodon > Pangasianodon hypophthalmus. Next base: position 10,837,098 of record NC_069732.1, on the reverse strand, counting down.
TGTGAAGGTAGAGTCCATTCAGCTTGTAACAGTAATGTTCAGAAAAAAATGTAAATACTGTGTGTGCTTTATTTGTCAGATTGTAGTAGGTTGTAGTTGCATTGTTTGACTAACATTATTTAATGGGAAAGAGACAATCATTTTTTTAGCCCATTGTACACAAATCCAAGCCTTCAAAATTCTAGAAGTTGGAATCAAGGTAACGTTACTGTAAGGCCTATTTATATACATATATTCATATTTAAAGCTACAGGATGTAAGATAATGGAATTTTGTTCTCTTTGGTATAAAAATGCAATTGCAAGCTACTTGTAGAAAAGATTTCATAATGCAGGTTGTGCTGCACTCTTCCTCCAGTGCTTTCTCCACTGTTGTTCTGTTTAGCATTGAGAGAATCACACAAACAAAACGTATGCATACAATAAGCCATGCAAGACATTAGGCAGGGATTTATGTGTATTGTCAATAAGAGTGAGTTTTAATGTTTGTACACTACGATACAAAATCAGTTTTAATAAAAACCATGTCATAACCTTTTGTCAACAAAAATCACAAAAAAACGCAACAAAAATCAATGCCAAAATAATCTAAAGAATTCTTATGCCAGTTGTTATGCAAGTCTTTATACACTTTTATGCATATTTATGTCAGTTGTCATGAAGTGCCTGTGCAGGTTTCATGTAGCCATATGAACACTGATCTTAAGGAATGTGTTGTCATGGAGTCTTTTAGTGCATATAACTGCATAGTTGTAAAGTAATGCTACCCAGGACTCCAGGGAATCCATAAATAATAAAAAAAAACTACTATATTTTGCTGCAGTCACATCAGCAGATTTTTTGGACGAAACAGGAAGATGCTGCATGCACTGAGATACTGGTGCAGGACCTCAAGGCATGCTGGAATGACTGAGTGCTTACATAGCAAAAGCAAGTTTTCAAAGACCAGACAGATGCTTTTCCATGTCAACACTCAGTCAAGTGTACAGTCTGGCCATTTTCTGCCCTAGCGGGTAGATTTTTGACACTTTTTCCCAGTAGTATTATGCCAATACTGAACTCTGCTTTTATTATTATTTGTTATTTATTTAACTTATTCACCAGGCTTACAAATATATCTCTACACCCTTTTTCCATTTTAATAGATCTTAGTTTTTTAACCATCTCTATAGAGTATATTCAGCCGCAATAACAAACAGGATGCAAAGTATTTGTTAACACAGAGAAGAAAATGTTTGACTGACAGCAATCTTAATCAGATTGTTTGACTGTACATTAAGTGAGAAGCAGATGTATACTTATTATTAAGTTTCTGGTCATGCACATGTCAAATATAGCTTTTAACTGTATGTTTTTGGCCCAATTTTGCTGTCATAGACACTAATCACACATCATAAGAGTATTCTTTGCTCGTGAGGCTGTCTTATAATGCATAATGTGATGTGCTCACCGACAGCTGATTTAGTACCATTGAAACCAAAGACAGCCAATGACAAAGTTTTTGTAGTGTCTGAAATTTTTAATTAAAATCTCAAAGTGTGACTGCTGCTACGATGTTCCTCTAAAAGCCACCAATCTTAAATAAATAATTATTTACTAAATTTTATTAAATTTCATTTAATAAAAAATGAACAAAAGCCACCAATAGGAGGACAACATAGGATAATAAGAAACAATGGAGAAATGTAAATGAAGCGAGTTAATGGTCAGAAAGAAAAAAAATAACCTGGATCGTGCTGATTGATGACATAAGCAGATCATTATTATCTTTAATAGCAGGTCTATCATTAGACCTTCACTGTATAATCTGACATGGAGAACACGTGTTTTTGCAATATTTTATAGAAAGATTTTATTGAGATCATCTCATTCAGAGTGACAAGTAATAATCTTAAAAGACAGTCTAAAACTCACATTTAACTTTTGACATTCCGTACTGTATTCAAGAGAATATTGGTTTTGTGCATGACAGACTTACGTCATCCATTGGACTGAGGTTCTGAAAGGAAGTTGGTGCTTGCTTTAGAACTTCTGCAGTTTACTTACTTGCTTCAATGTCAGTCCAAGATATCCCTTTTGTGTTCAAAATGAAACTGGAAAGAAGTAGTGTAACACTCAACACAACTTAGATAATCTAAACTTTTTTTTCCACTATCCAGAAAAGGTTGCAGTATTTATCATTGGACAAATCAATAGCAATTGGTAGTCAGTTCGAGCATTATTGCACTTCACCCTTGGTCTTTGCGTATTGATCAGAAGCATACTGAAAAAGCTTAGAGAGCACTTAAGAAGTAAGTGACATTTTTGATAGCTGCTAGTAGTAAGCCATCACTTGTCCTTTCTCAGTCTCTCTCTCTCTCTCTCTCTCTCTCTCTCTCTCTCTCTTTCTTTCTCTGCCAGACGTAGATTGACGGACAGGCCCTCGCATCGCCTTACACACTCTCCATAAAAGATTAGATTCAGGACTTTGTTCTGTGTGTGCAGTCATGCATTATACTTCCTCTATTCTGCACAGCCGGTGTGATCAATGTTCACCATGCTCACACCTACATGCCTACATCCTCCTGTATGCCCTTCCTCTTCCTCTATCCTCTCCTCCTCCAATGACTCAGTCACCAAAGTTAGGAAGTTGGCTTCCTGTAACTCTGGCCTCTTCCCTCTCCTCTACACAGCCCTGAGCTCATCAATAGAATCACTGCACGTTTCTGCTCAGTAGCGTGATGTACTTTTGATCAATGTCCTGATCAATAGTTCATTTAGCAGGCGAGGCAAAGGGAGCGAGCATGCTGCATTAGGAATTAACAAAGAAATTAAAAAGAAGTCACAAAAGACATGGTGGTATTGAGGTAGAGGACACAGAGAAACCTAGTAAATGTCCAGAGTCCACGTCTGCTTTCAGTGTGTGTGCTAATTCAGACTGGTTGTTTCTCTACGTCTCCAGCATGATTGAGGCGTAGGATCAGGATTTAATTTCAGACAGGCCAGGAATATTCAAATGCTGGAAATGGTTCTAAGTGTAGTGTGGCTTTAGGCAGAGTGATTTTTAAAGTGCACTTGGAAATGGGGCATGGGCAGAGAGAAGGAACGAGCCCTGTCTTGGGCATGTTCTGTTGCCCAAAGGGTTTGTGTGTAAGTTGGTATCTATGTCATTCCACCTCTCTCTTCGTTCTCCTGTCCCCTGGATAAGGTTATTCTCTTATCTTGCTGGAACATACCGACCCAGACCTTGCATGCTAACAGGCTTTCTAACTTAATCCTAGGCCACAGTGAGTCACATTAGGGGAAGAGTGGCAAAAAAAGAGAAGACTCCCATTTTTCTCTGATTCCCCTTGGAATTTGCTTTTGTGGAATTTCTTATTCATGGTGTCTTATTTATTTTATTTTTGCTTTTGCCTTATAGTGCCTTGTGGAGGGAATATTGCGTCAGACAATGGAACCATCTTTTCTCCTGGCTATCCGGAGGAGTACCCGAGCTCTGCAGACTGCACATGGCTAATCACGGTGGCCCCTGGCTTGGGCGTGCGCCTTAATTTCACCCTGCTGCAGGTTCATGGGCCCCATGACTTCATCACTGTATGGTGAGATAGCTGCTGGCTGATAGTGACTATAAAGCTAACAAATGGCAACTCTCTCAGACAGATCCTATGCTTGTTTTAAAAAGCGCTTTTTAATAGAACCAGATGCTGGACACAGTCATAACAGAGCACACAGCTCTGATCTGTCGTGTCATGTCCATAAATGTCCTATCTGTCCTGCCTATTATTGCTGTAAACAATGACTGCATCATGTGGCATGCTCATCATCCACACCAATCAGTCAACATTGCAAACTACAAATTTCTCCATAAGAATAAATTGGATTTGGAAGGCTGGTAATGGATTTTTGTGTATCACATTTGTTTCCATAGCTGCTTCCAGTGCTACAATTTCCATGCCCTTTTTTCTTTCCTTTGTGCTTTAATGGCTTGCTGGACAAGTGAGCAGCCAAAGCTTTAGTTCAGGGGATAATTCATCACCCTCCTAGCTTCTCTGTTTGTGTTGTGGAAAGTACAGGGTAACCACGGACATCTGTCTCTGTGTCACTATCACGTGTCTAACCTCTCAGCTTCTCTGGGACAGGTTATTAGTGCAGGTCTTACATATATCTATATGTCTAGTGTTAAATTAACAAAGTTATTCAAGATCTCTCAGATGAGTTCCATCAAAGCAGCCTTGAATCATCTTTAGTTAGTCCAGGAAAGTTGAACAAAACCCTGCAGTCTTAAGGCACACCAGTATACCAACCAAAATCATCTACCCTCCATTATACTGCAGTGTTGCTGAATTCTCAAACTCGTTGGTCAGGTGGTGTTGATTTTTCTATCAAATCTGCTCTGACATTAGTGCTGGCTTACAGGCTTATATTAATGAGCTTGGTCTAATACACTATCGTTTGTACAGTAACAGCTCATTCACAAGGAGTTGTATGGTGGACAGTCCACAAGATCTAAACCTAATAATAAACAGACAAAAAAGTCATTGTTCATGTCATTATTTAACAAAGATTAGTCACGTAATTAAGCAATATCACACAAGCTAGAGTGCGGTTATACTAAATATTAGTGTTTTAGGATGCTCCCACTTTCAGCTGCTCCCGTTAGGGGTCACCAGTGTGAATCATTGGTCTGCAAAATGGTCTGGATGCCCTTCCTGACACAACCCTCCCCAGTTTTATCCAGGCTTGGGATCGGCACTGGGAGTGTACTGTCATGCTTAGCCCCAGTGCCTGGGGTTGGTTCCCTGGCCGGTAATCAAACCCGGGCTGTCACTGTGAGAGTGCCGTGGCCTAACCACTAGTCTTCCAGGGACCTTTATACAACAGTTGTATAAACAAGAAATTAATATTGGGTAAGTGATATTTTGGACACAGTATGGCCAAATGTTCTGTTTATTTTTGCTCTGCTCGTTGTGCTAGGTGTTTCCAGTGAAATTGGTTTCCCTTCTTCCTTTCCATCTTCATCTGTCAAGCTGTAATATGTTAAATCAACAGTTATATTCCTGGAAAGTGTTATTTGCCATGCCCGCTGATCGTGTTGCTAACACTACTGTAGTAACTGTTTCAAACTAGTAAGTGGAATTTTATGTGGTGAGCACAGACGAGCATGGTGACATAAACAGTGAAACGTCCCAGTGCTGTAATACTAAATATAAGCACTCTTGGAATGCCGCTTGACCAATCAAATTAGTGGACCGAAACTAACTGTTGTATAATGGTTGATATGGTGAAGGAAACATTTATGGGAGACAGACATTTTGTATTGTCTTATTAAATTTAAGAGAAAGAGAAAAAGAGCAGCTATTGAGGGAATGACAGTTCATAGTTTGTGGCCACCAGAATCACATACCCATACGTGGTTCCTCCCCAGACTGTTGCCACAAAGTGCACAATTGTATAGAATGTCTTTGTGTGCAGTAGCTTCAAGTTTCCCTTCACTTGGAACTAAGAGGCCTAGCTGAAACATGTTCCTGCATAACAGTGCCCCTGTACACAAAGCGAGGTCCATGAAGACATGGTTTGCCAAAGTTGAAGTGGAAGAACTCAAGTGGCCTGCACAGAGCCCTGACCTCAACCCTACTGAACACCTTTGGGTGAATTGGAACAACATCTACACCTCAGGCCTCATTGCTCAACATCAGTGCCCAACCTCTCCAATTCTCTTGCTGAGGATGAGCAAATGATGCCCGAATGAGCAAAAACCTTCACAGCCATGCTTCAAAATCTAGTGGAAACCCTTCCCAGAAGAGCGTAGGTTATTATAACAGCAAAGGGTGACCAGCTTTGGAATGGGATGTTCAGAAAGCACATATGGGTGTGATGGTCAGGTGTCCATATACTTTTGGCCATATAGTGTAAGTGATAACAGAAACTAATTTGTCTCAGAAACATCCCACAACAAAGTGCAGAAATAAAACACTTCGGGGCATGCTGTCATTGAAAAGTGCATCAGGGTGGTAATCATACCATGCTGTCATTGATCATTTTCCTATAACGGCAAGGGGCAATATCTGTTTGTATGTATATTAGCAGAGGAAGCATTGGCCCTCATTCGATTAAACTTGCTTTTCCAGAGTACGTTATCAATGTAATGCCTTTGTAGAACCTCAGTGCAGTACAGCGTTTAATCATGTTTACACAAAACTAAGGTGTGATGTAATTAAATGTCCCTTTCTCAGTGTTGAAAGTGATTGTGAAGACAGCCAGGGAAAAGCTCCATCCTGGCAGCATGAATACTACAGCCACCCAGCACTCCTCCAGCCAGACAGGCTCTTCTGAATGCACAGTAGAGAGTGTAATCTCTAGCGCACACTCAGAGAGACACCAACAGACGGTTTTTAAACTGACTGACTGTAGTCGAAATTGGGATCGGGAAATGGCCAAATTGCCCCAGCTGCATGGAGAGATGGAAAAGATAGGTGTAAGTTTCTAAAGTAATTCAGTGCTCAGTCCTAGCCAGCAGGAGCCAGGATTGAGAATTTGGAGGGTATAGAGCACACTCCCTCAACGTGGAGGCTGTAATATGCAAAGGAATCTGTGAGGCTGGATTCCAACTCAATTTATAAAAATTCTATATGTCAGATCAAATAGAATTGAGCAGTGTGAGTAGGAATTTAGGAGAATTTAGGAGAATCCACTTGTTTAGGGAAACTGAATTGTGTCTCTTCTTTCTCCGCAGGGATGGACCACAGGAGAATGCACGAAAGCTTGGTGTGTTTACAGACGGTGAGCCTAATGACCCACCCAGCAGCACATCCAATCAGATCCTCATACGGTTCCGCAGCAACTCAGAAAAAGGTGGACTTTTCAAGATCAACTACCAAGGTATTTCTGCTTTCCTACCCTCATTCATTTTAAAGCAGATGGTTTCTTCAATTTATTTACACTGCAGCTTTCTCTCCCTCTCTCTTACTCCAGCCTATAGACTCGAATTTTGCTTACCCCCTCCCATCATCCCCAATGCAGAAATCCTGATGGCCAGCAAAGAGTTCAAAATAGGTATGTGCCCCATCTCTGTCTCATCCAGACCATAATATTAAGGGTGCCAGGCTTGAGCATGTGTGGTGTATAAGTGTGTGGCCTTTGCCAATGTACGCAGAACATTTTGAACATAGAAGCAGGCTGCCAGTTCATTTTCAGGCTTGAGCGCCTCTCATTAATAATGTTCCCAGAATAGCAGAGGCAGACACACACACACACACACCTCCCTCAGCACTAACACACTCCCTCCTCCAGAACTCACTTTGAGGAGGGAAAGCTGCTTCACCGCCAACACAACAAATCCCAGAGGGCTGTGCTGATATGCTGATTCATTGCCAGAGCTGGCAAATTGGTTCATACAGAATTCAAGACAGGAGATCTCATTGTGTTGCTTAAAGCAGCGTGATTATCCTATATTTCTTCATTTCTTTTTTTCTATACTGTGATTCTGGTAATCAGGCTGATTTTGATTATCCCAGTTACACAAAATACACTTATTTTGCAAAATGGAGCATTATATATAGATGGTTCATTAGATGACATAATTATTTATGCTGAGAGAATAACTGTTTCCTGGGAGTTTGTTGATTACAGACATTGTGTTTATTGCTTATTTTCTCAAAATTGACTTTCACAGTAGTTCACAGGTGTTTCTGCTAGACTTAGAGTTTTTCTTAGTTTCTTAAGTGAAAAAATTCAGTGAAATAACATAGATAAAGTGTGTTGTGTGTATTATAATAAATACACTACATAAATGTCTATGTTTTTTCGTATGAAAATGATTCATTCATTCATCTTTCACTATCCTCTTTATCCTGGTCAGGATCACGGTGAATCCGTAGCCTATCCCCGGAACACCGGGCATGACACATAAACACACCCTGAATGGGAGCCAGTCCATCACAGGACTGGCATGCACACACACAATCACATGCTCATGCACACCTAGGGGAAATGTAACATAGCCAATCCACCTTCTGGCATGTTTTTGGGAGGAAACAACAGAGACATGGGGAGAAAATGTGAATCTTAGCAAAGACATTAACCCGAGCTCAGGATCTAACCAGGGACTCTGGTGCTGTGAGGCAACAATGCTACCCACGTGCCGACCAATATGCAAAGTAACATACATGTAATGACAAATTTTAAGGTGTTTTTTATGCAAAAATATTCACGTCAACAAACTAATTTTATTCTGAGTAAATAAAAAATAAGCCTGTAAGAGTGGTACCAGGTCTTTACTTTATCACTGCTCTCCCTGCTCTGAAATGAACAGCTCCTTTAAGTGACTCACTTTGGGCCGATGCAAATTTCTCACGTTGCAAATTCATCATGTAATCAGGACTCCGTAGAGGTTTAAACAGCATTCTATCTCTGGCATTAACTCACACTGATTCTCTGCTGTTTTGATCATTGATTATGCACTACATTAGCTTAATTCACTGCTTTAGCAAAGGCTGTTGTCTTAGTAGTAAACACGCACACACACACACACACACACACACATACACACATAAATTATCCTCTGTTAGCTAGTTTGTTTACAGTTCCTGAATTAACTGCTAAATGCTGCTAAATCCATACAATTTGTTTATGCATCACGTTGACTGACCTTGTGTATGATTTTCTCTTTCTGCTCTGTCACTGTTACTAAATTCATGCATCCTCTTTCTGCAGTCTCAGGTAGAGGTTAGAATGAAAAGTGTGCTGTGCTGTTTCCCTAATTACACTGCAGCGCAGGCATGTCAAGTCTCCCTTTGTCTCTTTATCCCTCCCAGGATCCTTACTGTCATTATATCAGACAATGAAAGGAAATGCATTTCATCAAGCCTTGGGCAAGACAGAAATTACCGGCCATTGCTGCTGTTGATCTGTGCAGCCTGATCTATTTGTGGAGCTGATTAAGTGTGCCAGGCCTGCATTGAGATGGATAGGAACATCAGAATTTCAATGCCTTTTTCCATTTTTTGGCTGTCTACAGGTGATATAGTGCGCTACAGATGTTTACCGGGGTACCACCTCAATGGGAACAGCATCTTAACCTGCCGTCTGGGCACACACCTGGAGTTTGAAGGACCACCTCCTTCCTGTGATGGTAAGGTTTGGTGTTATATTAAGAAGATTTTACAGTGTTTGTCTAGTCTTTCTGAGTAGTGTTTGATTTTCACTGACTACAAAAACACCTCAATGGTTTTCAAGAAGTATTTAGAGAGTAAGGACGCATTGCTATCTTTAATAGTCTGACCTGCCCAGTCACATGACCTTAACCCGGTTGAGCTGCATGGCAGGGCATTTATGAGACATCTTCAGAAAATCTGTATGAATTGGATGTGTACAGCAGTTATACTTGCTAATGGTCCTTCTAATCATCATTTTATACCATTATTATTATTATTATTATTATTATTATTATTATGTTCTGCATTTGAGCCATGATTGTGATCTAGTCTTTAATGATTTTAAAAAGGACTTATTGCCTGTTATTGCAGGTAGTCTAAGACTGGATTGTATTTCATAATTCATATTTAAAGAAGAGAAGAAATAATACTATTTTCTGCATTAACTAGCCAAATATGAACACTCCACTATGCCTGAGGTCTCCTCATTCTTACCAATTTCATTTAGCCTCAAATTACCTAGTCATTATGCTCTTTTCATTATACCCTTTTCTCCTATCTCAGTGGAGGAGCATCAGCCTCAGCACTGGTTGAACATGTGACTCGGTAGTTGATGAGAGGATAAATGATGTGCTCACTGTGGAGCTATCATTCAAAAGCCAATTTGGACCGCTTCTGCACAGCAGTTCAGCATCTCAGTAGAATAAGTCCTGCTTAATTGAACTAAAATGACTTTTTCATGTATAAGAGTACTTGCATTCAGTCCCATGATCATACACACTCAGTGAAATGAGTAGTTCAGCATTTAAAGCTCCACACTCATTTTCCTACTTGGTCTTCTGTCAGCTGACTTTGGTTGTTCACAGCACACCAAATAAACTTGAATTATTTATAAGAAGTGCTCATGAATAATTCAAACTAATTAATGATGAATTGCTGTGAAGTCCATTTTTTTAAGGTATGGATCACCGTATGTGATTCAGCATCAAGTGATTCCTATAAGACGAACTACTAAGCTGCTTTTTATAGATTTATAAATCCTTCTTAGCATTCTAGGTACACTTTTTTTGCCAGATAAATTATGAAGTGGTTGTACTTTTGTGACAAGAACTCTGTAAAAAATGTAAAATAAATACTCTACACACACAAACACAAACACATAAATGGAAATGCAGTTAATTAATGCTATGTGCCACCTAAATCTAACCCTAACCTTAACCCGCATAACTCAAAGGAAAAAATGGCTCTTTTTTATTTAAAAAATCCCCAAAATATAATATTTGTTATATTTCTAATGACTTCTGTATTACTGTATTATTTTTATATAAATATGTGAGTTCAATTTAACTCACTAGTCCTCACTTATTCCAATCATTATGTGGACAGTTCGTCTTAAAAAAAAAAACTGCCGACACAAACATGCACCCACACACACACAAACACAATTTCTCTTCCTGTGTTTGTCCTCACTCAGCATGTGTGTAAATGGTGATTGGTCTTTTCTGTTTATTGGCAATGCATCGTAGGAAAGATTGCAGCTGTTTTTCAGACTTTGATGAAAGACTACAGAAGAGACACGGCCTAATAAATGCGACTAATTATAGACAGGAATCATTAGCGCTTCTAGCATAAGCAAGTATTACAGGGAGCAAAGAGTGGAAGGGAGCAGGAGAACAAGAGTGGAAGTAGCAGTGCCTGGTTTGCTTTTCTTTAGCGTAGCCTCGAAGATGACCTCCTCACCCTTCACTCCAGAGTTTTAACTCGAGTAATTCTTCTTATCATTATTTAAAGGTTGACGACAGCTAATCACACCACCTATATGAATAGGGCTTTATATTGAGCGGCAGCATGGTGGTGTGACACATGTTCTATTCAGTTGTCAGTTATATTATAAAGGCCACAGTTCATCAAGCAGAGCAGAGAGAGAGAGAGAGAGAGAGAGAGAGAGAGAGAGAAGGGGGGGGATATAGTGGGTATAGATATTATGATGTTCTCAGGTGCTCTTCTTCTCTGTAGTTTCATGGTTTGGTTGCTGGAAGAAAGGAATTTTAAAGAACATAGTATATTGAATAAAGGGATGTTTTTTTGAGACAGACAAAGGGAAAGAGGCATTGACAAAAAAAGAACATATAAAAGAGGATCGCTCAGTCTAACAAGCTAAGTCATATGGTTTAGATAAGTCTAGACGGACAAGAAAAAAAGGGCTAGTAGACAAACAGAAAGGGAGTGGGAGAGTAGGAACGGGAAGGCGGTGAGAAGAGAAAGAAGCACAGCTCATTGAAATGCAAGAGATATCCAGGCTGCAGCTGCCCCCATATCACGCTCCACAGTGTCTCACTGTACACTCTCATCATTCTCCTGCTTTCTCATCTCCCTCCAGGTCATCAATGCTTTCCGTTTGCTATCTCTGCTTAACAGAAAGGACCTCCATTTTTACTGACACATACAGTACACACACAAAAAAACCCAGATACCTGTATCTTCCAAAGAAACCTTGGAAATGCATTGTCCAAGGTAAAGCATTGTGGGAATTCCAGAGGATGGGACTGCAAATTAACATTAGTTGAATGTTTCTGTGTTGCATTTCATGCAGTAGTGTCTCCTGTGAGCATTGCAGTCACAGGGACACTGAGGTTTTCCCAGGCAAACACCCCCCAATGTCTCTTGACTCATGGATTGGTGTTCAACTAAGCAGCAAAGCAGGGCTAGCCATCACACTGCCATGGCAACTGAGGACAAAAGTGGAACGCTTTAGATTTGCCAGGTTAACATGTCTAATGTTCAAGCCAAGTCCGCTGAAGACAAATCAGAACCACTGATGGTTACATAGAGAAACTGTAGTGGAAAAAAGGGGACAATCCTTCACATTAATGCTCACATTATTTAATTAGTTAGGCATTAATTAACATTAACAAGCCAGGAACTTAGGCATTGTAACACACCTAACTAATATTAAGTAAGTTAAGTCATTTAAGTTAAGTGATTTAGCACGTGTATTAATTTATGTTGTTTAAAATGTTATTAAATGTTACTTTAGTTAATCTAGATGCACCTGCATTGACTGTTTATTCAATCCATGGCTAAAAATAAGCCCACATAACAAAAATTAAATTGCTAAATGTTGACAATTTACTGAATTCTGGTCTCTAAGTATAAATACTGGAACTTGTTTTTCAGCCTCAGTTCTGAATTTTGCCAATTAACAACCACAAACATATATGTTAATTAAGGTGTTGGCTTATACTGGTATTTATAGACTTAATTTTACTCAATGAATAATGAGCATTTCTTATGTAATTGCTTTTTTTCAGCAAGTCTGTGTGTATGTGTGAGAGTGTTTCCCCGTTCACACTACCATTACAGTCACATACACTACAGAGAGCTTAACATCAGGCTTATATATAGTGTACCACAGAGCTAAAAGCCTCCCCTGGAGTGAAATCAATAGAAAGCAACAAATGCCACCGCTGCAGAAACTTTCAAAAATAAAAGTGTGTTCAGTGTGCAGAGTTTGTTTATTGCGTGGTGTCTTCAACAATTTTATTAACCTCAGGAACCTGAGTGACATATTTCCTTAAAGATGGCCATTAATCTAAAGGAACTCATCACATGCCTGTGTGTAGATTTTGTTTCTAATATACGGCCATAGTGATGGTGAAAATGGTTTATGTATTTACATAGAATTCTTTGCTTACGGAGGTAACATGGCTGAATGGTGACAACAGTTAGTTTGTAATGCTTAACCAATAACAAAGTATGCCAATTTATGTTCCAGGTATTTTATTTATGCTGAATGGCTAATATATATACATATATATAAAAATATATATTTTACATTATAATATATAATATAATCTAAATCAATTCTGTACTATAGGCTGAGGTCATGGCTGAATTATGATTTACAAATTACAATATCAGAGTTTTAATATGATTTTCCAAATGAAAATCATCTGTAATCATTAGCATGAGATCCCTCCAGTCATTAGTGTACATGCTTACAGTGTATTTTATGTCATAGTGCGCCCACTGCTTATGTAATTCCTGATTTACATCTAGGTCATTTTATGTGTAGTCACGACATCAGTTTATACAACGCAGACAAACTCATATACACTTATTGTATGTAGTAAATATTGTTGTACTGAATCATTTGGCTGATGCTTACCTACAAACATCTTTCTTTATGCGGTGATGATGGGCTAGCATGAGCATTCATACGCCACTATGATTACCTTTGTGATTTAATGAAACAATGTGTACATTTTATATCCCCTGGAGCTCTACAGAGGTTCACAGGCCTCTGTATTTTACTCTCATAAATGAGATGTGTCAAAGCAAATCAGTGCAGTACACTTGCCTGGGCATGATATTTGCTCAGCACACTAGTACATGAAAGCTGCTCAGATCTGCTCAAGAGGAGCGCTTAATAATATTCTTACTCCTTAATCATTGTGCAGTTTGTACAATGCTAACCGTAACATTTTTCTAATTGAATTGTACTTACAATTCAGTACTTACTGAGCTCACAGCAAAATATGGCTGATACGGCATCCAATTCTAATGACATGAGGATATTAAGGACAATCTAATGATTTATTTAAAAAAGAATTCAAATTAATATTTTATTTTCAATCTATAATTTGGGTAATGGGGCTGTACTTTCACAGTGACTCTGTCAGTCACACAATATCACTGAAAAAAGGATGAGAGAAAGAAAAGAAAAAGGAACAAAATGACTTTTCCGGCTTCACGTGATCTTCAGGAAATTTAAAGATGCAACTTCTTGTTGAACATGTGACTGGAAGGATATTTGCAATATTTCTTGGGATGAATGTGTTCAGGTAATAGGCTAGAGTGAATGTTATTTTTAAAATTTACAATTTACATTTCAACTTGCAATGGATGCTTCTTGGAAAAGAACGTTTCAAGGATAAGATGTTAAATGGATTCACACAGTAATAACAAAATAACAAAATTTTCTAAATGTAAAGGTGAAATCCAGTTATAAGTTTTCTAAGTGCTGTAGATAGGTTTTATGAATGTTTGAAGTTATTTATCTGAACCATGCACATAGGAAGTTGTAAAGGACACATTGCACTTTGTTCTGAATGTCTTTTGCCTTTGTATTACAAATTGTATTTGTAAATGTAATAACATATATATATATATATATATATATATATATATATATTTATATATGTAATTGTATACATGGCATTCTAGTGTTTTATGGAACTGGCTTCACAGATTTTCACTAAGTAGGGTACAGTTTGTCCAAATTGTCCATAGGAATCTTTTTATGCAGTAATTATGGCAAGTGTGAGAAGTCAAATGCTGCCATACATACATACATACATGTATGTATATATATGCGTGTGTGTGTGTATATGTGTGTGTAAAAATTCCTCCTCATGCTGTCATGTGGACAGAAAGCATGAACATATATGCACTATTCTATTCACTGAAACAGGCTGTCTTTCTGTCAACAATTATATCTTTCAGTATAGAATAAGTTCAGGTATCTATCCTGAAACTTGACTTCTGTGTAACAGACATGCAAAGAATGAGGATTATTTGAAAGGAAGATGCACAGATCAGTGATTGGATTTACTGGAGCAGTTACTCTCTTCTCTCTTCTAAACTTGTTAGATCACTATTTGCATTGCACGATTAGCCACATAAAAAGATGAGAGGAATTAGAACCCAACATTCTACTCAATTCTACCTTAAACCTTTTCCAAACATGTGGAAATCATAGTGGTAACCCAATCACACTCACACCATCCAAACTCTGCAGCTCCAGTAGATTCATTTAGAAAGTAAAGAAATGGAAAATCCATATTTCATTTCCAAAATCCAGGTGTCATGAATATTTAATGGTAACATTTTTTTTCTGTCCAGCTTCTAGTCTGCTTCAGAGAATATAGTTTATAACCTCTGTGACTAGAGAAATGAGATGGAATATTAGAAACATGTCAGAGGTGAGGCTTTATTCCTCCGTGTTGTCATTTATTCAGACAGCCACAGCATAAATAAGAGGGATGCTAATACCAATGTGAAGTGATGAGAACAGGCTCTGCATAAAGCATGATAATTCAAAAAATAAATGTGGGAAGGTGTCATGGCCTCACAAGTACACTGAACAAGTGTTATGTCTGTACATTACAGTTTGGGGTACTGCATGGTACATAAGTAATAAAGCCTGACAGAGCATGTAGAAAAATAATCAGTGATATGATGCTGATATGATGGCATTACCACCTCAAATTTATAGCAGCACTTCCTGAACTATTTTATTACTCCTATAACACAACAATCGGCCAACAATTACTTTTTTCTTTATTTATTAAAGAATGACAAATAGAAACAAGTTAGTTCCTGTTATCAGTTATGTTATACCAACTACAACCAGTCATTCCTTCACCAGACTCTCTCTATTTTTTGAAGTTTATAAGACAAAAAAAAACGCAGCTTGTCATGTTACCGAGAAACTGCAAAGCTGTCTGGCCTGAACATGTCCCTGTGTCAGAAAACATAAAGTTACAGCATTTTCTCTGACGGTTACAAAGCACTGACACTGGAGACTCCTTCCCAAAAACTTCAACATATCAACAATTACACAGGTTTTTTTGCTTTTGTTTTTGTTTTTATCTGCTTATATGGAACATCTACTATATACTACAGTAACATTAGAATGAGTGCATTAATATAATCCTTGCAGCTGGACGTTCTGTCAGATCTGTGCTATAAAGAAAATTAATCAACAATTTCTGACTGACCAGAATCGAGAATTCAACAGTGCTGTGGAAAATATGCTTCTCATCTCATCACAGGCCAAAGAAACTCATAAGAAAGTCACAGTAATGACCTCTACATATGACATGTCAGTTACACTCCTTGGTAAATTACAATCCTATTCTGGAAATATATCTGGGAAACGATACAGCTTTGTAACTAAACAGGCTAATGGATAAATGAAGCATCAATTCTCCAGACAGCAAGGATACTTATTATACAGGCTAAGCAGTATTTTTTCACAGCTCCTGCAACACGTACACATCTGTGTGTCCGACTTCCAAAATGACTTGAATTCAGCACCTGCAAAAGATTGTTCCATTTTTAAATTAAATGAACTGAGACCTCTATCTCACACACACTCACACAACACACACACACGCACCTTGATGTAGACAGAGCCTGACATGAATTTGTCAAATATCATATGCTTCTTTTTTTCACGTCAGGGGTCCTGCTTTTAGAGCTGGAGAGCTAGCAGTGGTGGAATTTGAACTGTTCTGACCCTAAGTTGTGCAGAGGCTTGGCTGCTGGCTTTCTCATATAACATTTAGAAAGAACAAATGTTGCATTGATCGCTACAGTAGGTCATCATTCAGCATTGATCCTTTTATGAATCTGTTCCTCGTGCTTTCAAACCCATTAAATAAAAGCTTTTTTATTGCTGCTTAAAAACTAGACTATCTTGTCTAACCTCAGTGGTCTAGACATCACTGTTGATCTGCCTCAGTGACTCTGTTTCCTTTGCAGGACTACAGATTTGCATGTGTGTATAAGTAACCTGACTCTTTCTCTCTCTTTCTCTCTCTGATCCTCCCAGTGACGTGTCCAATGAATGAGGTGCTGACAGCCTCTACAGGAGTGATTCTGAGTCAGTCCCCGGGCAGCGGCTTCCCCCACTTTGAGTCCTGCTCCTGGGTAGTGAAGGTGGAGCCAGGCTACAACATTACCTTCACTATTGAACACTTCCAGACCAGCAGACAGTTTGATGAGCTTGAAATCTTTGATGGTGAGTGTTTTAAGTGGTTTTTCAATCCCAACAGTTATGATATCATCACTAATGGTATCTTCTTCTTCTTCTTCTTCTTCTTTTGCCAAAAGTCATGATTTTAAATTTAGGGGGGAGCAAAGGTCATGTGAAGAATAATACATGATGGGTCGTGCTGTTAAAGAAAAATAATCCACCCTGGGGTGATGTGATATGAAGAGGATAAAAGCACTATATTCCTAAAGCATGTGCCAAAATGTGTTATTCCTCTTATACCACAGCGATTTGCCAAAGATTACAAGTTTATTTATTAACAAACAACACACTGTACTTTTTAACAATTTATAGTTACATTTAATCTCATGGAACATCTGCAAGACTGTTCCTTCACCAGTGTCTGTTTTTCTCTCTTGAAGTTAATGAGACAAAACACAAAATAAAATGCAGCTTGTCAGTTATACAAGAAACCAGAAAATACAGAGTCCTCTGTCCTGAAAACTTTCCTGTGGTGCCATGGCAGAAACTGACTGTTACAAAGGAACTCTGTTCGTAAATATTAAGCAATCAGCTCCTAACAAAATCATCAATCATATCAATAATTACAGATTTTCTTTTTAAATAACAACACATTTTGTAATCTGTTTATTTTTAGACTTAGATTAAGTGCAGCATCAGCTGTACAAGTCCCTATGTGTGAGCTGTTACTATAGAAATAATAAATTATTAGACATAAGCACATTACTATAAGCCTATCTTTTGTGTTACATCTGGTACTATTGTCAGAGCCGTGCTTGTAATCAAAAATTAATCAACACCTTCAGATTCAAGAATTCAACACCACTGTTGTATAACATACAATTAACATCCAGAGTTCTTCATATGAAGCAAGCATCAAATCTAAAAATAGATATTAGTACTATAAATACATAACATATACTAGTTTCATGTTGTTCCCAAAACACTACTGAATGACATATGCCAAGTTACTGATATTTTATCTGGCTAATTTAAATTCCCATCATATACCTGTATGTCATCACTGAATAAACTAACAAAATTTATTAAGTGAATATGCCAAGTTCTTGTATATTTTTGGGACAGTAGTGCGCCTTTGATGCAAAAGAGACAGGTAGGACAGACGCACGCTTTTTCACACAAGCGTGAGTCACACAATGACATCCAAACTTGAAAAGGCAGTGGAAATTGCTTTAGTCTGCAAGAATGGCACAAGGGCAGCTAGTGGGTCATGGCCCACACTGTGGGTCAAAATGCTCCCATTTAGGGTGAGATTAGAAACTGGATTAGAGAGCCAACAGGTCAGTGCACATACACAGAGGGTCAGCACATTGTGGACGCCATTACAACGCAAGAAAAGATCACAGTTTAGTGGTGTCAGAGGAAAAGATTCACAATCAACTTTCTTCTTTCTTTGTTCCTGTCTTCTTTGATTGTATCAAATGTTTAAATGAATTTCACACATTTCTAACAATTTAGTGCTGCATGAGCTCTCTCATTGCAGTATTGCATAGTAAGCCTGTAGCTTTTGCCTTTCCTATGAAGCAACCTAAATTGAATTTGATTCACTGCTTTTCTGTTTTTCTGTTCTGTTCTGTTGTTACTAGTTTCCACATTTTAGATGGATAGTGAGACATCAAAGCTATAAAATAACAAATGAAGGATTGTGTAATGATCAAAAAAGCATTACCAGAATTAAAATGTGGATGGAAGTGTGTACACATGGAGGCTTTTATGCATGAATTCATCATTATCTGCTTTATCCTAGTCAGGATCACAGTGGATCTGGTGCCAATCTCTAACATCACACACACATATTCATGCAGTCATTCACTTCTAGAGGAAATTTAGACTGGCTGGTCTACCTGCTACATGTTTTTGGGAAATGGGAGGAAACCAGAGAACCCAGAGGAAATGCGACAGACAGTAACCTGAGTTCAGGATTAAACCAAAGTCCCTGGAGCTGTAAAGTGGCAACTCTACCCTCTGTGGCAACACTGAGGCTTGTTTTTCATGTTTGTACATTTGTGCCCATCAAAGTGTGCAAACCATATCTGACAATCTGTAGACAGACCATCTAATAATGCTGAGACTAATTTGTTTAATGTCAGGTGTCATTATGCGACAGAGAATACAAATGTTTCAGTTTCATACAACCTAAAATGAATTTGTCATAGGTTTTTTAATATACTGTATATAATAAGTGTCAACTGACTTGAAAACCTAACTGTTCATTTCATGAAATGAAGAAACAGATTTGGTAGTTGACACTGTTGTAAATGTGTTTGTACTCCGAAATAGAGTGTGTGAGATTTCAAGGCTCTGTACTCAGGCATGCGTACAAACACATTTGTCAGATTATCCTTGCGAGGACCAAGTATATATTATATCCATTTATATATTTATAAATGCAGCTACCTAATGCTATGCCTACAGCTAAACCTAACCTTACCTCATTACATAAGGGAACCTTTTGGCTCTTTACATATATATATATGTATTTCATATACATATATATATATATATATATATATATATATATATATATATATATATATATATATATGAAAGCTGCAATTTTGGGGGAAAAAAAAAGTTTTCCTTGTGGGGACCAGCCAAATGTCAAAACACGCACTACGAACTGAATGTCCCTCAGATTGAACGATCTACTACTGAAATTTGGATCAAATAGCTGTTAAGTGAAGGATTTTACACTGATGTCTGTTTTACATTCATTTCACCGATGTGTTTGTATTCAAGCCACACTGTGTGTGTGTGTGTGTGTGTGTGTGTGTGCTGTTTAAAACCTGACCGAGCATGAATGATCTATGGGCTGCATTTCATACAGAAGTGAAAGTGAAGAAAGGGTAAAGGTAGAGTTAAGTGAGGCTCAGTGAATGGTTATGTCTGAACAGGAACACACTCTATTTTAATGGCTGACAAAGCCTCTCAGCTGCTGTGTGTTTGCTTGGCATTTGGGCACAGTGTGGGCTGCACCTTAGGGGAGCTGGCGTGCTTACCAGTGATTACAGCATCGTATATTACGCTGAGCTGAGGAGTTAGCGACTTCCATTATACTGTATAGTGCCAAATGTAACCTTCCAGAGAGGTCAAGTTCTAGCCATTCTAAATTTTACACACACAAGGCTAGTGGAAAATCCTGTGATGTAGAGACTGTGGATTGTGGACTTCTTCTTCTGGTGATCTGAAAGTGCCCCTGCAGACGGTGTGTTAAAGGTTCCATGATGCTAGCTATATAGGAGTATATATATATATATATATATATATATATATATATATATATATATATATATATATATATTATTATTATTATTATTATATTTGTGTATTAAAATGTAGAGCTGTGGTTAATGGAAATGCTTGTCGTTTGATACAGCAAATGTCCAATGTACATATTTACCATATCCATAAAAAAACACTCATTTTCCGATTAGCTGACAGGTGTGTATTAATATATCAGGGCACTGCTGAAGTAGATCCACTTTTAATCACAGTTCTAAATCACTGCTCTTGATAATATTTTTGCAATCAAATGGAACTTATGAATTAGTGCTTTCGACTTAGAAATGTGAACACGCGCTCTCTTGCAATTCAAGTGGTTATAGTCATGAAAACACTGTTGCTAAGCAACAGGAAATTATGAACACTGACTATAAAATACCTTATGATTGAGGCTAATGATTTAGCTAACTGGCACATAGAAGGTAAGTCTTTTATATGTGGAAAGCGGAAAGGCAGAATAACAGGAGAAACATAACAAAATTATCAGGAATTCTCCTCAAATATGTTGGTACATTACTAGGAAAAGTCTCTATCTGACTAAAATTACACTGTAATTACATTTGGGCTTCTTTCACTTAAATGGCTTCACCATATTGAGAAACATCAATAAGTTGTTCTCAGAAAATTTTGACTTTTAAAGTGTTGAATACCACAAGAGCAGGCTGTTCAACTGGAATATACTCATAAACACATGGAACAGAACAACATTTGAACTCTGCATATCAACATGTTGAAATATAATCATGGCCGCTAATATTAATAACAGGTTAGACTAGGCTGTATTTATGGTATGCTATCACCTTCACTATTTTAACATCATTCTGAAATGAGTAAAACACGCTTTTAATTGCTGTTAAGTGGTCATGGTATAAGCAATTTTATACCACAGTGCTGTCCAATTCTCAAATCTGAATGTTATTTAACAAAGAAAAACATACAAGCATTGATATGGATAAGCTTTCTGTACAGAGACATTTATATAATATTTATAGCAGGAGTCGCCAGTGTCAGCGCTTTGTAACAGGCAGTAGGTTTTCAGAACAGAAGACTTAGCGCTTTCTGGTTTCTCAGTAACAAGACAAACTGTGCTTTTTCTGTTTTTCTGTTTTTTCTTCAGGAGAGAGAAATCCTTTGCTGTAACAAGGAACTAAATAACTTTCGTAAATATAAATGGATAAAAAGTATTACATGTTCCTGCTGTTGTACTTAATATAATTTGTAATTGTTGGCAAATTGCTGTGCTATGAAACAAGGATAAATAGGATAAACACTTTGGAAATTGCTGTTATAGGAAAATAATCAACTTCAGACTTCACCCCATCATTGATTAATTTCCTATAATAGCACACCCCATCATGTTTTATTCTTTACTAAACGTGTGCTTATGTGTTCTAATAGCTAAAATATAACAGC
This sequence comes from Pangasianodon hypophthalmus, assembly GCF_027358585.1. Taxonomy (NCBI): domain Eukaryota; kingdom Metazoa; phylum Chordata; class Actinopteri; order Siluriformes; family Pangasiidae; genus Pangasianodon; species Pangasianodon hypophthalmus. Next base: position 10,815,451 of record NC_069732.1, on the reverse strand, counting down.
TTTGTCTGCTTTGTGTTGTGGGCATCTCATTGGGATGATCTCTTATATAAAGTCTAGAAGAGATTTGTTATTCTCAGATTTATGTTGTGCAAGGTGCTGAAAAGCAGGAGAAAAAAATTATAAAGCATTGCCATTAATTCAGAAGTGCAGCTCTCTTGTGTTATAATCAAATCCATTTTTTTCTTTTAAGGTCCATCGAGACAGAGTCCTCTTCTCATCACTCTAAGTGGGAACTACTCATCCCCTCTGGGCATCACCAGCTCTTCCAATAAAGTCTACCTGCACTGGTCATTTGATCACACCTCCAGCCACAAAGGCTTTCGAATTCGCTACTCAGGTGAGCTAGTGATGGTGACGATACTCACTGCTAATGTACATATCCATTTCTAATGCCTCAGACTAGAGATTTAGAGATTGGTATTGGTGACACCTGATGAATCCTGTATGATGTATTGTTGTGTAAATATTTAAAACGTTTCCGTATGCTCCTTATCATCAGAAGGCTGATGATTATCAGTTTCAGAAGGATGACTAATCATCTGCTGCTCTCGCACAGTGGGACCAGTTCTCTCCTGCTGACAGCGTCTTTAGTTTTCTGCTCTCTTTTCATGCTTGATGGAGTTTTGATAGCCAGATCAGTGGCAGGCTGAGTTAGTGGCACCAGCATACAGGTTTGCATCCCCAATATGGACCACCCTGCTGAAGTACCTTGGGAAGAAACAGATGGCAAGCCAGATTCTAAACATTCTACTGTTTGCTTTAATAATCCATCTTTTATCTCCACAGGCTGGCTCTCCATCACCAGTTGTAGCAAGTTCCTAAACTCATTCTAGCTCAATCCACTTCCTTTTCTTCTCTTTTCTTTTCTTTCTCATACCTTTACTTCGAATCATTCTTGTGCATTAATAAATATGTGTTAATACATGTGGTGAGTGACTGACCATGATTAGTGTGCAAGCTTTTTTCCTAAGGTGTTGAGAGGAAAGTTGATAATGGGGGGATTGATAGCTAGATAGATTTTTCTACCAACAGGGAAAGAAAGGCATTAAGGTGACATTGAGATTTGTTTTCATTTTGGATTTTATTGAACTCATTTCTGATTTTAATGCCTCAGGCATGAGCTCTTTGCTTAGGTGAGGGAATAAACCATTTCTGAATGTACAGGCTGAAGGCTGTTTTAAGCCTCTACTTCTACCAAACTGTCGGAGGCTGAGAGCCAGAGCCCCTCTCAGCTGCCTCTCTAAGTCCAGCAGCATAAAGAGTCCTACAATTTTACCACTCCATAGGGAGTTTTACTTAATGTTGTATACTACAGTTGTAATTTCCCAAATTGGCCCCATTTCCAAGATCCTACTCATTTCTACTAATGGATGAGTGGTTCACTTGAGACCTTCCCATTTTCTTTCTTAACCAGGCAGTTGGTGGAGAGCCATACCACTCGTAAAACCTGAAGCAAAGCCTACTGTTCCATTTCTGTAACTTTTTTGCTGTTTTCTTTGAGTGGACAAATCTTTTCTCATTGTGTGTGGGATATGAAAGTTCTTGAATCCCAGAACAGGTAACATGTAACACGGTAGCAGAGATTAAAAGTAATAGATGGGACAACTTTCTCTGCCCACTTCCTGTCTTATGTACTAATATACTTCTTTCATGCAATATTGCTTCATTTGTTTACTCCATCCATCTGATTTGCAGGTTAAAATCCGAGCTTATTATTCAGTTACTTGCCTTATTATGAGAGACGGACCTGCCAATGGGTTCTGGATATTAAAAGGGTTAACTGTACACTTTTCCAACAAAAAACCTGATGTATTTTACTTTGGCATGTGTATCTGTGTACATGTTACAGCGGCCTACTGCAGTACCCCTAACCCTCCAGTGAATGGCTCAGTGCACAGCCAGACAGGCACGAAGCTGGGCAGTACATTGCGCTTCAGCTGTGACCAGGGCTTCCGCTTGATTGGCCAGAGCAGTGCCACCTGCATCCGCACCCAACAAGGCATCTACCAATGGAATGCTCCTGTACCCTCTGCCAAGGTGGGTGAAATCTATTCACGCAGAATTGTGTAGTCTTGATACCCAGGCTGTTTATTTGTATTTATTTAGACTTATTCCCTGGCTGTCTTAATTCCTTTAATCTTCATTCAGTGTTTAAATCTATCCAAAGTATCGTTCTGTTTCCCACATTTGTGTCTTGCTCACCTGCCTATGCATGAAGAAGCAAACAAAAGATATTTCACCTTAGATTGAGACTGTAGTGATTAGAATAATAGATTTAGAGCACTCACCTGTCTTTCTTTGAGCGAGAGAGAGTGATGTAAGGCAGGCAAAATGAGGCAGGGATAATTCTTCTTTGTCCCGCTTTACAACAGCAACTGGGAACAGCAGGTGCTTCAAATCTATATACAGGTGTAATCTCACTTTTGGATTAAACTCATCACTATCCAACTGCCTCAAGCTCCTGCTTGTACTGACAAGATGCTTTGTAACCTGTTTCTGTGTGTGTGTTTGTGTGTATGACACACAAAACCCAGATACAATTCAGCACAGTTCAACACAATACAAGTATATTTATTCTGTAATTAAATTATGGCATTTTATTTTAAAATCAAACACTCAACAGAACCACAAGACAACAAATATGCCAACCAATACCTGGAAATGCACTCAGTCTAATCCCAAAAGTTTTATGAAGTAAAAGATAATTTATCTTGATGTTCCTCAGAGTATTTAACCCTTATGTGTAAGGCTCAATGTATAACCTTAGAGCTAAGTCCCTCAGAGAGACAAACCAGTTAACCCTTTAATGTGCAAAATTGAATGCAATTTTTTTCTGCTCAAGGTGAACAGAGCATGTTTACAGAGTAACAGAATTATTATTTTTTAATACTCGTTTCAGTCCTGTGCCCAGATCACTGTCTCTGGGGAGTTTAGTGCATGTTCTCTCCATGTGGGTTTCCTCCTCGTTCTCTGGTTTCCTTCCACCTCCCAAATACATGCCACTAGGTGGATTGGCAGCTCTAAATTATCCTAAATATATCTGAATGAATGTGAATCTAAGTTTAAGTGTTTACTGAAGATGAATGCATTTTAATTAATTAATTAATTAATTAATGTTCTAAATTATATCTACAATTATCTCAGAGTAATTCATCTATAGGTTGCACTTAAGTTTGCTACAGCTGGATTATTATACTCTTGCTCACTGTCTCATTATGGTAAATATATGCATACTGTACAATAGCTGTGATAAGTCAACCGTAATTTAAAAATAAAGGGCACCCGGTGTTTAAAAAAAAAAAACTGTGCCAAATCAAATACGAAGACCACTGTGGTGACCCCTAAAGGTAGCGGCTGAAAGAGGAACAACACTGTGATCAAAACTTTTTGCTAGAACAGTGCAGAGTACTTTACTTTTTGCCAAATAACATCACACAGCCTATAATAAACTCAGCTGTCTACATTCTGATGCTATTAGAGTTGGCTGGTCACTTTGTCATCTTTGATCACCTGCATCTCTCTGTCTCCCTTTCTCTCTTTCTCTCTCACAGTGGTCTCCTGTGGCATGCCCATGGCTCCAGTGAATGGCAGTGTGATTGGTCAAGATTTCACTCTTGGTTTAAGGGTCACATTCAAATGTAACCCAGGTTTCCGACTGGCCAACACCTTACCTGTGTCAACTGTTTGTCAAGAGTCAGGGAGGTGGAGTCCTATGGAAACACCACCCCGCTGCATACGTAAGCCTAAAATTGACTGACGTAATGTCCGCAATCCTTTTATTATGAATATCAAGGTCTCATTTAATATTAAAAAAATGTTAAAGCCAGAATTGCAAAGCAGCCCTTTATATTTTACTAGCTAGTGCTTCCAGTGACTGATGTTTAAAATAAAGTTTGATGTGTGCCCTCCAGCTGTCACCTGCCCTGACATCGGCCACTCGGCAGTGGAACACGGGAGATGGAGGCTTATCTATGGCATGCAGAATCAGTATGAGGCCATGATGATGCTCACCTGTGATCCTGGGTACTTCTACAAGGGTCAAAGGGTCATTCGTTGCCAGGCCAACAGCACCTGGGATTACCCTGAACCCAGACCTGCATGTGAAAGTGAGTGCTTTTATTCGTCTGGGTTTGTAGTTGAGTAAAGTGCGTGTGTCAAAGATTTAACCTGTCTAAAAAAATCTCAGACTTACTTTGTCTGGAGATAGCATTGTACAGAGTACATGAATATTTTCAATTTTGCCACATTGTAGGCCTACTACATCCGAATAACTTAGAAAAAGGTAGGATTACTTTGTTAAAGATCATGCGTCCTTGAATGTGGTAATGATGTATTGCTTCCAAACACTAACAAAACATTTGTTCTTCTTCATCTAGTTATCTCTTGTGGAGACCTTGGAACTCCACCCAATGGAAATAAGATTGGTACTCTGACTGTATTCGGAGCAACAGCCATTTTCTCCTGTAACACAGGCTACACTCTGGTGGGCTCCAGGGTGAGAGAATGCATGGCCAATGGCTTGTGGAGTGGATCTGAGGTCCAATGTCTTGGTAAGGCAATGATGCTTTATCAAGTAACCATTTTCATACTTTGAAACTAGGTTGTGTTGCCAAATTATGTGACTGTCAAAGTCATTTCTTGTTTTTATGCACTTGTTTCTCTCTCCTCAGCTGGGCACTGTGGCTCTCCTGACCCCATAGTAAATGGGCAGATAATTGGTGAGAACTATAATTACAGGGGCAGTGTGGTTTACCAGTGTAACCCTGGGTTCAGACTCATTGGCGTTTCAGTGCGCATATGTGAGCAAGATCACCGCTGGTCTGGAAAACCACCTGTTTGTGTCCGTAAGTACTACTTTAATGATACACATGTAATATACAGTATGTATCACAGGTTTAATAATATGTTTGATCAACAGGGTCTATTGACCATACCTAATTTTAGCACACAGGATTTACAAGTAAAATTGACACAAGACTTAGCAACAGATGCATAACTTCACAACATATACTACAAACAAAGGAATATACATATATCCAAATCCTGCTGGAACAAGATTTGTAGAAACCATAAAGTTATTTATAAAAAAATAAAAACATTTATTATTACTATTATTATTATTATTATTAGTATTATTATTATTATTAACCCACAGTCTTATTCTGGTATTTTGTAGCTATCACATGTGGACATCCAGGAAATCCTGCCAATGGTATGACCCAGGGAACACACTTCAACCTCAATGACGTAGTTCGCTTTGCCTGCAGTACCGGCTATGTCTTACAGGGGGCCATTAAGTCTCATTGCCAATCCAATGGGCAGTGGAGCAACTCCCTGCCCAGATGTAGAAGTGAGTACTATCAAGTTATTTAACCTCTTAAAGTCTTAGCTTATTATTTTCTCATTCAACTTAAAGCATATTATTCAGTAACTACTCTGAAACATTCATAAACTATATAGAACTAATAGACTAATTCATAAACTAATACAAAACATATGTGGTTACAAGAGTGAGGAAAGTCTGGATCAGCCAGTGGCTCCTGGGAGTTTAAGAGTTTAAAGTTTAAAAATCCTTTCTGCTTTACACTCTTAGAAAATGGTTTCTCAAGGGTTCTTTGGATAATTAAGGATTCTAGCTTTCTAAAAGAGTCTACTTGGAATCTTTGCTGAAATGAAAACCCTCAGTTGTAGGTCCTCCATGGGTTTTCTCAGAGGAAAAAAAAGACCTTTAGCCTGCTAGAAGAAAACTTTGTCTTGGCTCTTGTAGTGTTGCCACCTCATAGCTCCAGAGTCCCTGGTCCTGAGCTCAGGTTACTCTCTGTGTGGAGTTCTGCATGTTCTCACTGCATTTATGTGGGTTTCTTCTGGGTTCTCCAGTTTCCTCCCACTGTCCAGAAACATGCAGGTAGGTGGACTGGCGATGCTAATATTGTCCTGAGGTGCAAATGAGTATGTATGTGAATGTGTGTATGCATGGTGCCCTGCAATGAATTGACATCCCGTCCATGGTGAATTCTCCCACCTTGCACCCAGTGTTCCCGGGATAGGCTCCAGATCCACGTCGACCCTGACCATGATAAAGTTGTTACTGATGATGAATGAATGAATGAAAACCACCAAATACATTTCTGTTATTATGAGAACTATACTTTCTGGAACTTTTTGCATATACAGACCACATTTACTTCGAATTGTATCACTCATTTGCACAGTTTAGGTGTTATACCAAATGAAAAGATCAAGATTCTTATTTTGAAATTGTTCTTTTTTGTTTCAGTGGTGCTAATTGTATCCACAATTATGTTTTTGTTCCTCAAATGATTATTTGCTTTGCGAATATCACTGATTCAATCAAGTGCAATCAATTAATTCAATAAACTGTGGCATAGTGGTCATACACATAAAGTACTTTGATAAGAATGGTTTTCACATGTCTTTGTTACACAGAGCTTTTTCCATCTTTTTGGACAGTACGACGCTTGAGTGTTTGTTCCTGTGAAGGCAAACTTTAAAGAGAATCAAGTCTTATCTTTTGTTTCTAGCATTGCAGAGGGGGATTTGGGTTTGTTCCTCCAGGATACACTTACAATAGCCAGTTTTCTTCAGAGCAGTTCTTGGCCAATGGCATATGGAATAAAAAGTTGTCTGAAAAAATGTTACGTTGAGTTTAGCTCAAGCATCATGCACATGCTCTGGTTCCTTTCTGGACCTTCAGTTACAGGTGTGCTTACATGATCAGAAATTGTATCATGCCTATATTTCACATGTATTTTTTCGAAGGATAGTAGTTGTATGGCAATGAATACTTAACTACAGTAGCCTCTGGCTCTGTATTGTTAGTAAATGAGTGGCAAACACCCGACCTGCTGGTTCCAGCAAGCAGGTTAAACTCATTAACGTTAAATAGGTTTTATGTTTCGCTTATAAAAGAGAAGGACTCTTGAGAGAATATAAAAGGCATAAATTGACAGTCATGCTAAAAATGACCTGACTTGACATAGTGGTAAGGCATGAGCATAAGTCCCCAGTGGTGCAGCAGCTCAGTGGTGCAACAGTGCTCAGAGACATGTTTTACACAAACAAGCAAATGTTTCCATAAGGTTAAAAAAAGGGATACAGATGTTTTGTCTAGAAGGTGTTGTTGGCCAGGATAGGCAGTAAGGGGTGTGTGTGCGTGCATGTATATGTGTGTGTGTGTGGTGTGGTGTGGTGTAGTGTGGTCTGTACATGCTTGCTATCACTCTTAGTGATTTGACAACTGCACCTCAGTTTGTTACATTAAATGATCTCCACTGATCTCCTGAGTTCGTTACATTAAATGATCTCCTTTTGATGAAAAAGGAGAATATTCACCATGAAATAAAATTAACAGGGAAATCCAAGAGAAACTGATGTAGAAAAAAAAAACAAGTCAAGGTTTGTAATCTAAAGTGTGGTGCGGTGATCTGAGCTGGGTTTGTTGGAGCTGGATGTGTAACTATTAAGGATTTGCATATGGCTCTGTCTCTGTTTTACTTACTAAAATGATATCATCTATGAGACAATAGCTGCGTCTCAATGGGCATACCTCGCATGCTTTTGGTGGGAGTAGCGTGATCATTATAGTTACTGTCTGGATGATGTTGACTCTTGCATTCACTGGCTGCATTGTGGAAAAGACAAGAAACAAAAGCAGAAAAAAAGATTATTTCAAATGGAAAAAATGACCTTATCAGCTCCCTTTGTTTAGAGTATTCACTATTTTAGTCTTGTTCATAAGGAATTGCTTGTGCACTGCAGAGCTTTCTTCTCTATACTGCTGGAGAGTTCACTAACTTTCTTAGCTTGAGTGGGTGGGTTTTACAGGGATTGGACCCTACTGGCTACTGGGGTTTAGAGTGACAGCTAAATCACCTGGGTTTTTCTGAGATGTCACTTCCAGACAACAACATATCTTAGGTCTTCAAGTACATAGTGTATAGTATATAATTCTTAGTAACCAATTAAGATACAGCTAATGTTGTTTAAGATTATGCGGACTTAAGCGGAAGAACCTCCTCTGTTTTTGGCCCACCCTCTAGGAGATCAATAACCTGCCTGTTTGCCTATCTATCTATCTATCTATCTATCTATCTATCTGTCTATCTATCTGTCTATCTATCTATCTGTCTGTCTGTCTGTCTGGCTGGCTGGCTGGCTGGCTGTCCATCCATCCGTCCGTCCGTCCATCTATCTATCTATCTATCTATCTATCTATCTATCTATCTATCTATCTATCTGTCTGTCTGTCTGTCCATCTTCCTGTCTGTCTGTCTGTCTGTCTGTCTATCTGTGTCTATATTCGGTTAAAGCAGCAGGCTGAATCTCAGTGGCAGCTCAGCGACGGGTCGTGTCCTAATGCTGACAAGTGAGAGACACTGAGCCACAGCCACTGACGGCTCCTGACATATTAAATGACTTGACCTATCAAAGATGAGGAACAGTGCTATCAGTGAAGCAACTTTACAAATCTGAAGATTTAATAAAAAAGAGTGTCATTCAGGCTTTTTCCATTGGGTGTTCGAGAAATTTAGGATTTGGAGATTTTGATGCTTTTATGCATGTTAGGATGGATGCTACATAACTAAGTCAAAAACTATTACACTTGTTATAATACCTACACTGTCATAACACCACTGTTTGAGCCTGTGTGATGGGTTGGGAAGGTGTTGACAGATGGTAATAAAAAATACAGATGCATAAGAGGATTAGCACCTTCGTTGTTTGTTTCATCAGGTTTATCCTGTTAATTATAAGCTTTAAAGTTGTTTTTCCTCTCTCCTCATGATCCCATTATGTGTGAATGTTCATGTGTGTTTACTCTGGATGAGGGAACTTAAAGCGGTTTGGTGTTCTGCACCCATCTCTCTTCTGTCATGTCCTGTCATTAGCACTGAGAGCAGTAGAATCACAGCTAATGGGTGAAGAGGAGCTTGCGTGGAAAGGCGCAAGCTGTGAGCCGCATCAATAATTCAGAGAGCCCCTCATAGCCCTGCTAATCAGCACCAATTTGTGTCAGCCCAAGCCACTGCCATCTTCAAAATGGCCTCTTAAAACCACACTGATAAGTCTACAGCCACGCCAGAAAAATGATCCATCTCTCTCACCAAATGGCCAGTGGCCAGAGGCTGAAACGATTCTAATATCCAATTGTGCTCAGGAACAGATAAATTGGATGTCTTTTAACACTTAATTGTAATTCTCTCTTTCCCTTTCTGTCTAATTCTGTGTCTGTTGCCATCATAGACCTTGATCAGCATAAGCTAATGGAAAATGTGAACAGATTCCCACTTGTGCATTATGATCACATTTTAAATTGCAAGTGACCATACTCTAGGTCAAGAACATACTTTATAAATTGCTGATGATTTCCAGAATTTGGTTTCTTCTTCAGTAATTGACTCATGAAAACAGGATTAGATGTGTGTCAAAAAGAGAAAAGGATGATTTGAAATGGGAAGATAACTTTATGAGATCTCTTTATTTACAGTATCCACTACAGTCTTGTTGAGAAGGAATTGCTTGTGAGCTGCCAGCTTTACTGTTGGTGGAAAGCTTTTTTTCTTTATGTTTTTGGAGATTACACTTTTTGACATGATCCTGAGTGGGTGGGTTTTAGAGGGTTTGGGCCCTACTGGCTACTGAGGATTGGAGGGACAGCTCAATTATAGCAGTCTGTTCCTGCTACAGTATTTTCTAGACAGACTTACTGCATATACTGTATGAGGCTATATGTACATTAGCACAGTGTCTAGCCAAAGCATTAGCACAAACGAATACAAGTAGGTAGGGTGACCAGGTAGGGTACCATATTTTTGAGGCCTAAAGTACCAATCCTGTGAGGAGTTTATGAATTGTGTAGGATTATCCAGGATTTTCCCCAACCCCATGAGATTTCTATCTAGGAGATGCTGCTCTGATCAGAAAGACTGTCTGGTGCTCATCCCAGTATTCATATTCACAGTAAGCTCATACAGAAAATCTGTCACCTGGAAGGGAGTTCCTCCTTGCCACTGTCGCCTCTGGCTCGCTCACTAGGGATCTTAATCAACATCTGGATTTCACTATACACATAAAAGTGATTTCAGTTAAATTGAATGAGTGCAGATGTGTGCATTCCCTTTCATTCCTGGTTTTAAAAATGAAAACTGTGTCTCTCTTTTAGAGTTTATCTATAAAACAGAATTCCCAGTTTGTTTAATTGTGGCTTACATGATGCCTGATTTATTACAGCAGTTACCCTTTTTGACAATTTGTTGTGTGTGATAATAAAGGAACATCTGTCAAGCATAACTCCCATTAATTCTTATTACTTTTAATCATCTCGATTTAGTTATCACATCATGTAGGTTCCAGAGTCCAAAGCCAAACTAATCGGCATAAGCTGCTATGTTTATGAAAACATAAAAAAGAAAGAAGAAGAAGAAGAAGAAAAGAAAGTTCATTAGGTGTTGACCAGTTGGCCCTGACTAAGCAATGTAGTGGAAATGTGTTATCACAGAGGGATGCATATTAGCCAGAAATATTCCAGTCAGCTGAATGAGCCTACAAATATATGAGTCAGGTTTATTGAAGTATGTGCAAATTCACTTAGACATCCTACATTTATTTCATTGCGTATGTTCACAGCACAACCTGTCATTTGCCTTGTGAATTACACACCGAGTGATTTAATGGAAATAAATATCCCTACCCCTGCTATGCATCTCATGATTTGTGGGTGGCCACATTAGCTGAACTTGTGAAAGTAGCTAAAAGTAGTGAACAAATCACCAAGCTGTGGTAGGAGGTAGAGTGGCGCAGGTGCTACCCTGACAAACCCCAGTATGCTGGTTACCTGCTCTGCAGAAGGGCATATTCCTATAAAAGGGGCCCATCTGTCTCTACTCTCTCACGTCTCCATCATCATGTCAGTGCAGTAGAAATGACGCGAGTGCCCCCTCACCCATGTGCAAGTGCAGGACGAATGGCTTGTTGATGATATCTGTCATGCATTTTAATGGCAGCTGCACTGCCAGGGCTTGTTTTTCTCCCTGCTCTTCCTCATCCTCCGCAGTGTCAGCCTCTTATGCCAGATTGATTATGACATGGGATCCAATGCCATCTGATGTGGCACAGTTGGTATCAGAAAGCGGGGGCTTTTGGGATTGGTGGGGGCACAGGGCACGGATTGATTAGGGAGAAGCACACAGCTAATTCCTGCCTCTAGTTCTCTATTTCACTCAAGTGCACACCTCTTGCTCAGTACTTCTCCTCGTCTGGCTCAGAGCTGACAGATGCTTATCTCTCATGGTTTGCCTCCTCTCCGTTTCACTAGGCCTCCATCTATCACTCTCTCCATCCTGCGTATGGACTTTAAATTTTCACTCTTTCAAAAGTAGTGACAAATCTTTGGGAAAACTTTATTGAAGCCGTAGTGTGTGCGCATATGGGTGTATGTGTGCATTTCTGTCTTTGCTGTTGTTTTATTTATTGAATCAGTTTTAGATGAATGAATTCAAAGCCATGTTAGAGGTACAGCAAACAGGAAATGGACGGCAAGGAAAATTACAGCAATAGGCAGTGCCCTTATTTAACTTTTAAATTCTGTTTGTGTGTGTTTTTTTCCCCCCAGTTTTCTCAGAATTTGATCATTTTGCCAATTCCCTATACTAGCTAGCTCTCCCCTATCATATGAAAGCTACCAACTGGGGAGGGTGAAGGCTAGCATGTGCTTACTCTGAGACACAAGAAGTCAGCCATGGCATCTTTTCCTCATGCTATGTCATAGTGCAGCTGAGCATGTTTGGAGAAAAACAATAACTACTCTCTTCCACATACATGAGCTCACAGAAGCCCACAATTGGTTAGTGTTGCTCTGATTGACAGGAAAGAGAGTGATTCCATCCCTCACACCCAGAGAACATGGCCAAATTTCTCTCTTGGACTCCTGACCACAGATGGCTGTCACATCGTCAGGATTTTCGAGCTCCTGACGACAGAGCAAATGCTTTTTCTGTTGTGCCACTCGTGAACCCATCATTTTTGTTCTTGCGTACATGCTTTAGGGTTTTATTTCATCATATGTAATCTTACACTAATTCTTATTACTATCTATATCCTCTCAGCATGTGCTGTTATTTAAAATAATCTTCTTTTTTCTCATATTCCTTTTTTTCTTCTCAGTTGTGAACTGCACAGAGCCTGGGCATGTGGAGAACAGTGTGAGACAGGTCCTGCCCAGCGGGCCTCATCGCTACAGCTTCCAGACTACAGTCTCTTACACATGCAATCCAGGATACTACCTGCTGGGCACCAGCACTCTGACATGCCAGGGCGATGGCACGTGGGATCGATCACTGCCCAAGTGTCTCTGTGAGCTTCTTGCTTGTCTTTTGCAGCATTTGATTTTTGACTATATTAACCTATAATTAGCATTAGCAAAATAATGAAATAATAATCTTTATTTGTAAAATTCTGTTTTGTAGACAAATGTTTTACTTATCTTGAAATCATAAAACAAACTATTTAAGTCATATTAAAGAAACAATCTACAGTCATTAAACAATTGACTGTAAACCTGTGACATTTATTATAATTCACGAAAAGTGCACTATACTGCTTCAGGAGATGAGGAAGATATCCTGTACCTAAACCATTCAGAGCTTTAAACAGTCATGAGCAGGACTTTGTAGTCAATGTAGAACCTGAAAGAAAGCCATTATAGAGATTGAATAAGTTAATGTGACTAACTTTCTTTTCTTGGTAAAGATGCATGCTGCTGCATTCTGAACCATTTGAAACAACCTTAAAGAGGCAGCATGAGATATGGCAATATGTTATCATTATGTTTTGTAACTATAAATCCGTAAGGTCTGCACAGTTCTTCATGATATGGTAACCATGCATCACAGTTTTTGATGTATTCCTGTTTTAAAAATCTTATAGATATTGCCAGAACTGTTCTTGACATCATTATGCGTAATGTTAATGGTGACAGCATTTAGACATTTGCATGACTGAACAGATATGAAAGTTACAGTTAGATTTAAGGGCAGGGATTATGCCAGATTGTCCTCCCTTGCTTGCATTCATCAGAATTTCTCATGAGATCAGGTTGATGGTACAACTATGCCAGAATTTTTTGTAATGCTGTGATGTGGTACCAGTATGTACCAGCTCTGACAGTTGTTTAAAAGAAAATTCATCCTTTTGCCACTCTTTCTGTTTCTCTCCCTCATGCCTATGCTGCAGTGGTGCTGTGTGATCATCCCAGCATGCCTCCTTACACACAGATCTCAGGGGAGAGGAGAACGGTGGGCTCAGTGATCCGCTACAGCTGCATGGGCCAACGCGCCATTGTAGGCAACACCACCCGCGTGTGCCAGCTGAATGGCCAGTGGAGTGGCTCACCGCCACACTGTACTGGTAACTCATTATGCCTTTCAACCAATACTAGTCTATGAGACCATATTTTTAGGATTTCAACTATAATTTCCTGAGATGATTTAATCTTCAGGAGTATTAGAAGTCCAGAAAATTGTCTGTGAGAGCTCAAGCATGAATCAGTGGCCATGGTGTTCCAGTGGCCGAACACGCCATCCCTCTATAACCTATTTTAATCTCCTCCTATCAGCCTCTGCTACATGAACCCCCACACGCCTGTCAGCTTATGAGCTGTCCTTCTTGACTGTAAAGCCATGGCCCCCACACAGCTCTCAGATATGCCACCACATAGTCTCATCCTGTGCAGTAAAACTAGCCTGACAGGTTAATGTCACAATTCATGACATTCATATTTCTCAAAAATTGCGGCTTTGCCACTTTTTGCTCCCAGGGATCACGCTGGCCGTTTTACTACAGAATTTCAAATTGCACTGGGATAAATATCCAATATAAAGAGTGAGTTTGGCACTAAGGAAATGGAAAATACAGATGTCCATAAAATATTTACTCAATTTTCTCAACAGCATTTGTGGCTGTTTGTGAAGCAGAACCAGATGGACAGATGAGGGGCGCATGATCATTTGTAAATGCCTCAGCAGAGAGCAGTTCATATGGTGAATGGAAGGAAATTTCCTTTTCCCATCAGGTTCTTGTCCAAAGTCTGTTATCAGGCCACATGAATCCTAGATTCCTCTTTATTCTCTTCACATCAGCATGCCTCAGAATATTGAACCCCTCACTGCAGGACCAGAAGTTCAGGGAGTGGAGTCAGACCTGATCCAGCTCCTCCAACCAAGGTTGAGTCAAACCAAAAGTCCATGGGGTGGAGACAACTCAGTGTGTCTTAGGCTGAAGTGTGTTTTTAAGTGTGTTGTTCTGTGTTGGTGAGTGTTATGTGGGTTACACTTAGGGGTTAGGAGTTAGGAGTTAGGGGTATAGGATGTGTTGTATCAGGTCCAGCTCTACCCCCTGGACTGTTGGTTCTGCATGAAGGACTATCTCAAACTGAAAGCCATATTAGCAAATTAGTGTTGTGTGTGTGTGTGTGTGTGTGAGGCTGTTTTTAATCCCACTCTCAGAGACATTCTGACCAATCCTCTCCCATGGTTATTCTTGTTTCTGACCTCCTTGTATGTTTTCTAATGAATGTAGTTGGTTCTATTTCCCAAAATATAACCTATAAGTAGAAAAATATAAAATATAAGTCATTTAAACCCACTAGGGCAAAGCAACAGAAAAGGAATGAAATCGTAGTCAAAATGTCCAGTTTAATGAACATTTTTGCTGTGGTATACTGATCATTACTGATAGTGTTTTTGCACATCTGCTGGCTTCAAGCTGAATTTGCTGCTGTAGCCGTGAAATGACATAATAAAAATAAACCATTATGAAAGGCTTTGAAATATCTACCAAAACAAGACAAAATTTTGCCTAATTATTTTGTTCATGTTAAGAAGGAATTTTTAATTGACTTTTTCTGAATTTATTATTATTGTTATTGGAAGTCTGCTATCCCTCTTTGTCCTGCGAGCTTCATATGGCACTACTTTCTCCCACTCCTGCATTTTGTGTCTCGTTGCAGGTGATTCAGGGGGTAGATGTGGTGACCCTGGCGTGCCAGTGCATGGCATTCGTCTGGGAGAGCAGTTCTCTGTGGGCAGTGTGGTGCGCTTCAGCTGTGAGCCAGGCTATGTGCTTCGTGGTTCTTTAGAGCGGACCTGCCTGGCTAACGGCACCTGGCTGGGCACGCAGCCTGAGTGCCAGGGTAAGTGTGTATTCCACAGGGCTGCATGTCTGGGTCTTAACAGCATTGGAAAATTCATCTGAGATTAAACATGCTATGCGGATGCAGGGATGTATTCCATGATGCATTCCATCACACCCCAAAAAAGGAAGGAGAGATGGAACACATCTCATGGAACACATTTTCTTCCCCCCCATATTATTCACTAAACCTCAGAAGGCTTAATATAGTCATACTGGTGAAGCATCACTTGGGGTGTACACGTTTTACACTCCTGCTATTTGCTTTACGTTTTTATGCCCTTTTCCCTCAGCAAACTGCGCATGCTGCAGTGTGAATCCCAGTGTGTGTCATAGAAGCTCTTGTTCCCTGTATATCCCACTCCTTCTCTCTCTCTCTCTCTCTCTCTCTCTCTCTCTCTCCTCCATCTGTGGTTATTTCTCTCTCTCCAATTCATTCTCTTGCTGCATTGCCATTCTGCTCATGTCCCTCTGGGTAAAGTGCTTGCTCAGAAAGGGGTGTCAGAAGACCAGAAATATCCAAGTTAATTACCCATGGGGACACACCTACCATTTCTCTCACCTCTGTCTGCTTTAACTCTGTCCTTTATTTAAAAGGATGGCAAAGAACATCTCTTGAAAATTCATTATTTTTAAAATATTTTACAAACTGTATGCTTCACTGCTTCTTTACTTTTAGGTATTATTATAGGCCTGATTGTACACACAAATGCGCTCAAGCATAGATATTGAGATACATGTGTGTTCCTGTGTATTGATTTGACTCTCAGGACATTTAATCCTCAGCAAAGTGTGAAAGTCTTACAACAATAGCAGTTCAGGAGTGGATTTGCATCATGATCTCCTTTAAAAAGGACCAATTGCTAACAACCTAAGCTTTCGTTTACATAGTAAATTTGACTTAAATTAATATTGCTCTCTAAAGACCACACTGAATCAAGGAGATGCAGTGATATTGTGAAATGTCATATTGTGCACATGTGAAAGATGACTAATTATTATGGAATTATTATTTAGATCGCAGATGTGAAAAATGGTTTATGTTTAATTCGGTCTGAAAGTGCACTTGATGTACAGCCAACTCCAAAATTATTGGCATCCCTTTAAAGAATGACCATGTCATCTGCTCACCGGATTGGATGATCTTATATTTCTCTAAGAAAATCATTAGAGCTTCATTTTAAATAGATGTTTTCTGTCAGAATTATGTGGCCAAAAATTAATTTCTAAATATTTTTGTAATCAGAATTTTTTTTTTTTTAGAAACAAAACAGCTTAACAATTCTTAACAACTTGTTAAGAATTATTTTCATTTTGTTATAATATTGGGTTTATATAAAACTATACAGTCCCCAGTTCAAAAATCACTCATAGCATGATATTCATATTATATAACCTATTCTTGTGAGCTTGTTTCATAAAGGGTGCCAGTAATTCTGGAGTTGATTGTATAATTGAAATCGTAAGCTCTCTTTCTGTGTGCCCATGTTATCTGCGCAGTAATTTTGCGTTATCATGACTGTGTGGCCACTGACACGAGTCCTCCTCAGACAGGAGTGGGTCCTATTTGTTCAGTGGTTTTCTTGTAAACCTTAGTATGATTTAAAATCCAAATAAATGAAGAGCTATTAAGGCAGGGCAGAGGTTGCAACACAGGTTCAGCAGGTTAGGACCCTACAGCAACGCTGCCAGTTTTAATCACAGTTAGGGCACCAGGGGTATTGACTCATTACCGGAGTCTGTGCCCTTTCTTTCCCCCATGCCACTGTGCCCTTGAGCAAGGCTTTTAAACCCAACATGGCCACTTTATTTGCCCTCATTATACTTCTAGTGCAACAGCCTTGAAAAGATCCCTCTCTCTTTCTCTCTCTCTTTCTCTCTGTCTCAGTTGTGTCTTGTGGCAATCCCGGCACTCCTCGGAACGCTTTGATCCAGTTCCATGATGGGCTGGTCTTCTCCCGCTCCATTACATACGCATGCAGAGAGGGTTACTATTCCACCGGCCTGCTCACACGCCACTGCACCGTCAACGGAACGTGGACTGGAGACATGCCTGAGTGCACAGGTACCATGTCTGTAACACTAACACCACCCTAACAACCTTTCTATCACCATCACAGCCACCCATAAGCCTTATGTTTCCCTGGAGTCCAAATAACCCATTTTTATTTTTATATTAAAACTGGAGCAATCCTAAATTATTTTATTCAGCATGTGTGCTTGGCTTGGTTTGAGTAGCAAACATGAAAAAGTGCCTTGAAATTTCAGGATCCTGAAAGGTTCTGTTTGACTTTTTTCTAAGAAAAAAAAAAGAGTTACTGGGTGGTAAGGTTGTGCTGTGGGTAGGGGCGCTGCTTCACAGCTCCAGGGCTCCCAAAAGTCTGTCTGTGCAGACTTTCTGTGCATGTTTTCTGGGTGGGGTTCCTCAGTGTTCTCCAGTTCTAGCAACCCTGACCAGGATTAAGTAGTTACTGAAGATGAATAAAAGAGGAATTAGTTAATGTTATAGCTATGTTACACCAAATTATTGATTGTAGTTAAAAAGTTCTATCCTGTTTTATGCTATTGATGGTTAAATCTGAATACTCAATATCTTTAAATCACAGAATTGTCAGACGGAACCTTATCATTCTAAGGTCTCATTTGTTACTTAGGCATTTTTGAGTCTGAGATATTGTTCTGTATTGTGTCAGCCCTGGACTTGAGCCAATCAGCTAAACCTACACTGATTGTATTGAAGAGATCGAGATTAGCCCTGTCCATCCTCTTAGCATTAGCCTACATGCATAGGCTTGCTTATGAAACACAATGGAGACAACTTGGGCTCAGAGCTAATGGAGGTCACGGGCAGCCATTATGTCTGCTGGCACTGTGCTTTCACTTTTGAGGTTGCTACTGACTAAAGATAGCAAATACTGTCTAAATCGCTGACACTTCACAAACCATGAAGCCTTTGCTTGAGATAATATAAAATGAAACTATTTCTAAAGAAATTCATTAATTGCGAGGTAATGCCGAGGTGTGATTTATATTGATATAACTGATTTTAAAAATCAGATCTATCTTACTTGTTCATACAATAGGTGGGAATCTACTCAGTGGAAACAATTAATTTTTATCCTAAACACAAAAATGGAGAAATATGTTAATGTAATTGTGTAATTCTCTAATTGTACTCTTTATTGTCACACCATCATTCTCTGCCTCTTCATATTCAGTTATTAACTGCGGAGATCCAGGAGTGCCTGCAAACGGTCTGCGCCTGGGCAATGACTTCACATATGGAAGCATTGTTAGCTTCCAGTGTTCCCCGGGCTTCACCATGGATGCTGACCGTGCCTCCACACTCATCTGCACAAAGGATCGCACTTGGAATGGCACCAAACCTGTGTGTAGAGGTACAGTTTGGCTTGGACGCTGGAGCTTTTTGTACTCTACTGAACCCCTACCATGGCTTCTTTTGTCTTAGTTGAAATTGGTCATGCTCTCTGGGTGGGAAGGATGGCATACACTCTCTCCCCTCAACAAAATGTTTTCTTATTTTTAAATGATCTAGTTCTAGTTATCATTTCTAATAATAAGTATCGATTAGGTAGATTCAGTTGTAATGAGAATAAAAACTGTCAGTAATTAAATAGATTTGCCCAGTTACTATTAATCGATTCTATTCTTATATACTAACTTTAAAAAAAAGTCCCATAGTATTGATGCTGTGAGTAAACACTGATTAAATTTTTCTATACTTTTTTTTTTCAAGGAATTTACAGTCCAGTCATTGTGGATTCATTTATTTTTGCAAAAAAATGTCTGTGTTCTTTTGCAGCAATCGTGTGTGGAGCTCCACCCAGTATTCCTAATGGCCAAGTGGTAGGAACTGACTTCCAGTGGGGCTCCAGCATCAGCTACACCTGCAACCAGGGCTATCAACTCTCTCTCCCCACTGTCCTCACCTGCCAGGGCTCGGGCAACTGGAGTGGCGAAAGGCCGCAATGTTTCCGTAAGTCTCACTTAAAATGGTGTTCCTGTATCACATGGGAGTCAGAAACAATAGGTGATAATTACCTAGTTATTTTACTGAAGCTTTTCCAGAGATTATTATCAAAATCCTCAGCGGTGGTCAGAGTACAAAAGACCATGCTCTTCATGGGGAGATTTAAAACAGACAGAGAAAGGACCAGGACTAGGAACTGGAGTTAAGAGCATGACTGGGATAGCAAGAGTACATGCACAACAAGAAGTTGCAGTATTAAGACATGAAAGACTGCACAAAAGACATTTTATGTTTTATAAAATTATGTAATGCTGATTTATGAACTTTGCAGCTGTGTTCTGTGGGGATCCCGGGATCCCAGCTCAGGGCCGGCGTGAGGACCGAGGATTCACTTACCTCTCCTCTGTGTTCTTCTCCTGCTTTCCACCTCTGGTACTGGTTGGATCCACACGGAGGTACTGCCAGTATGATGGAACCTGGAGTGGGACCCAGCCATCTTGTATAGGTAGGAGGTTAGGCAAGAATTGAGGCGTAAACTGACATAGTTTAAGCATGCGTTATACTACTACATCTAAAACTACCAGCAAAACTTAGTGGGCTGAATTTCTGGCCAGTCTAGACTTTGATTAAATTTTAATGGGGACTCTCAGTTAAAAAATATCTCAGTCAAGGATTGTCATAATCCTGGACAGACTACAACACTGAAATTTGGTTTGTGAAAATTCTTATGTACTGAATGAATTTAAGTATGAGGGTTTATGTATGAGTAAGTTGGTCACTGGTCATCAGATTAATGATACTAAAATTTGTTGGGGTGATATATTTACAGATCCAAGTCACACCAGCTGTGTGGATCCCGGAACACCTCTGTTTGGATTTCAGAACAACACTCAAGGCTACCAGGTACCATAACACAGAAAAATATATGTTTCTCTTAATCTAATATGCCTGCTCTTTGTGATACACTGTTATTCATTAAAACTTTGGGGTTTGTACCAATACAGATCGGCAGTACAGTGTTCTATAGCTGCAGAAAGGGTTACCTGCTCCTTGGCTCCATCTCTCGCACCTGCCTGCCCAACCTCACTTGGAGTGGCATGCCGCCAGAGTGTATTGGTAAAGAACATTTTCTCAGCTATAAAATTTCC
The DNA here is from genome assembly GCF_027358585.1 of Pangasianodon hypophthalmus. NCBI lineage: Eukaryota > Metazoa > Chordata > Actinopteri > Siluriformes > Pangasiidae > Pangasianodon > Pangasianodon hypophthalmus. The sequence goes on along the minus strand of NC_069732.1, from coordinate 10,795,105 downwards.
TTCATATAATATACAATACCTCTGATAGGGTCATGTGATTAGACTCGATGTGAAACGGAGTTACCACTGTTACCACCCCAAAGTTGATTATTTTCCAATAACAGCAATTCCCAAAGTGTTTTATTCCTCTTATACAACAATTTTCCATTGATTACAATATTTCACTTCTTAATGAACTACACATCATTCATTTTATAGTTACATTTAATTTAGTTAGTTCTTGTTATCCTTTACATTATAACAGCTATAAACAGTTCTTCCCTCACCGGCATCTCATTTTTTTACTCTTTGGAAGTTAATAATACAAGAATGCAGCTTGTCTTGTTACCAAGAAACTGCAAAATTGGAAGACTTTTGATGAACTGTTACTATAGAAATAATAATCTATTAGAACAAGTGCATTTTATTTTAAACCTGTGTTTTGAATTTCAGACACTATTGTCAGAGCCATGCTATTACAGAAAATTAACCAACACTTTATGTGCTATAAGCACAGTTAATCGACTTTAATGCAGAAGAGGAGCTACAACTTTGCATTGTCATTTTGTTTAAACCGTACACAAAGCTTAAGTTTACTTATTCTTTCATTCAGCTCATCACTGTAGTCAGCCTGAACTTCCAGCACAGGCAGATGCTAGAGCCATAGAGCTGCCGTCTCTGGGTTACACTCTTATCTACACCTGTCAGCCTGGCTTTTATTTAGCCGGAGGCTCCGAACACCGCACGTGCAGACCTGATGGCAGCTGGACTGGCAAGCCACCACTATGTGCAGGTATCATGCAAAATAAAAGTTTTTGGTCAGTCTTTTCCCTGTTTATAAACCCTTTTTTTTTTTGTCTTCTCTCAGTACATGTGCATGTCACATGTACATCTGCTTTACTATTAAATAGCTAATTGCTCAGATTTACTGCACTTTGTACTTCTCTCATTCATGCTAATGTTGATGAATTACTGTCTGCACCTGTTTCATCTCAAAAGGCTGGCACTATCAGGGAGCTCAATTCATCATACTATCATTGGAATTTCATACTTTAGGAGCTCTGATTAGCCCACTGCAAGGTGCTGATTTGGTGGTTTTGGAACACACAGATTACACTACACCTCCTCTGACACATAAATGGATCCCATTCAGCCTGCAAGGTGGTTAATTAGAACAAAAGAAGCCAAACTTTTAGACAGTTGTCTTTTCAGTGTGCCTAGAAGTGGGAGTAGCTCTTGCAAATAATAGCTTTGATGGATCTTGCGCCATAAGTGGGTGAAATATTGCACTGATAGTTTTTAAAGCCAAGCCATAAAGATAGAGGAGAGAACTGTGCTCCTGGCTTTTCACAGTGGAGGAATATTAACAGTACCTGTGGGAAAGCTGACAGAGAGTGTGTTCAGGCTTCTGACAGCTAATAAAGCTCTGTCTTCACTGAATGTGTGTAGAAGTTTTATTACTTACTGTTAGTTTTAGTACTATTCTCAGAAAAGTATTTTGCATTAGCAAAACCAGTAATCAGTTCTACAAGCAAGACTGCCCCAGTGCATGTTAATGCAGCTGTTAACAATGTTACATCAAGATGGAAAAACCATCATGTAGAAACTTAGACACAGGAAATAGGAACTTAATCATTAGATTTGTAATACATAGAAAAATGAAGTACTTATCATTTCACAAGTTTCAATCCTGTGACCAGTGAAGTTTTCACCTATATCAGATAATAAAATGCTTGACTGCAATGTATTCTTTCTACTGGATGACCGTTCGTTCATTCATTCATTCATTCATTCATTCATCTTTAGTAACCGTTTTATCATTGTCAGGATCATGGTGGATCCAGAGTCTATTCTGGGCCATTCCATTACATCTCACAATCCACACTCACTGTCACACACTCATTCACACCTAAGGGCAGTTTAGCATAGCCAGTCCACTTACCAGCATGTTTTAGGACTTATGACTTATTCTTATTCAACTTATTCTAACCTTCTTTATGTGTTCATCCACCTAATGACTCTTTCCACAGAAAAAAACCTTACCATTATTTTGTGTACTTTGAAATAATGACTAGACTGATCATTAAAATATGTAGTTAGCATTACATTTATCATAGTAATGCTCTCTCTTTCTCTCTCTCTCCCTCTCGTAGCCGATAACAGACCAAGTGGGAAAACAGTTGGAACCGTGCAAGAGCCACCCAACACAAAACTTCAGGGTAGGTGTTCATTTAACAACAAATAGAATTGGAAATTAATAAAGAGGTGCCTTAACCTTTTTCTCGCTCTCTTTCTCCCAGTGCCTAGTGGAGTGTTTGCTCGGAACTCACTGTGGAGGGGCTCATATGAGTACCTTGGGAAGAAGCAGCCAGCCATGCTGAGCATAACTGCTTTCGAACCATTCAGTAACCGGGTCAATGGCACCCTAATGGACCACAGTGGAGTGCAGCTCAATCTGGCTGGTGTGTATCTCCTCCTCCTAAACATCACTCTCCCAATGTGTGTACTATTACCTGTTGCTTGAATAGGAAGTTATTGCATATAAGCTTCACACACTGAGGGCCAGATGTACGTAGGTCAGGAGGCGTAGAGCAAAACACAGCCTGATGCAACCACAAAATGCACTCACAGTGCATCTGTAATTAACATTCAATTTAGTAAAGCTGCAGCTCATCACGCCAGATCAGCCTGGAACCACCTACTAAATGCTGTGTGAAGCTCAAATTGTGGTTTAAAAGATGATATTAAGTGGCAGAAATGGACAACCACAGAGCTATTAAAAAGCTCAGGAATAAAAATGAAATGCGAGTTCAGCATTGAAGATAATGTGTTAATAAATTAAGTTCTTATTTAATAAAGATGTGCAGAGCAGTAAATATTAAGCTAATATGCCATTTGAATAAAATGAATAAGCTCATATTCATAGAATAAGCTAATAAGCTAAACAAAATTTTTATTTTTTTTTTTTTATTACACTTAAATATTAATTTCAGCAAATAAAATGATACAGAATAGCAAATGGAAACAGAAACCAGTATATGTAACGTGTCATACAGTATATAATGCCATTTAAAGGTGATGAGATGAATTGAAAGACTGTTAAAAGTATGAATGCAGAAGAATGTACACACGAGTGTGTGTTCTGTTCATGTGAATAAAAACTTTTTTATGGACTCTTTGAATGCTGGCACTTAAAATGTGAACATATAGTGAATATCAAATGTGAAACTAAATAGAATGTGGGGTTTTTACATAATTTTGGGAAATTTGTGCATACTATTGAGTAACTTCTATTTAATAATGATTTATCCTTGTTTACAAAAGCAGAAATTTTATAGCTACCCTATAAGCCTAATAAAGCATAGAAGCTTCAAGCATTGTAGGATGCAAAAGATGCAAAATGAATCTCTTTCCACCTTACGCAAAATAAAGAAAAAGAAATACGCAAAATAGACAAGGCATGCTATTGCATAGATCTGTTTTTTTTTTTTTTTTTTGAACATCTTTTAGATCTTAGACCTGAAGCAGCACTAATCAATTGCTATCCCATACAGGAATCTATAAGAGAGAAGAGGCTCATTTGTTGCTCCAGGTCTATCAGATCCGAGGGCCAGTGGAGATCTTTGTCAACAAATTCAAAATCGACAACTGGGCACTGGATGGACATGTACGTAAATCTGTGTTTTTTTTTTTGTTTTTTTTTTCCAGAAGTTGGCAGGAAGGATTAGTCATAGTGTTAACAGCAAGTCCAAATGCAGTCTAAGCATAATTCCTGAAGCTGACAGTAATGTCAGTTTAAAAATATCACTGCCAAGTTAATTAAAAAATATGTCTAAATATATTGCCAGGTTATTTTAAGAAATGATGTCAGACAGACTGGTGTAAGGATGCTTAGGAGTGTCACTTACAGAGGAGCTTCAGGACTTAGCTTCTTTATTCAGTAGCTTATTCAGTAACTCAGGATATATCAAGTAGTTCCCCTGACTGCTGTCTTTCATGCATGCCTCTTAAACAATCAATATTTATATTTCTTTATCTGGTGCATCACCTGGTTAGTGCTGAGGAGAAAAAAAAGGCTAATCACAGTATTCATCAATTAGCATATTCTGGTTCAGATCCAAGATACAGTATACACATCTTTAGGAACACTATAGAAATGTTTTTTTTCCCCCTTGCCTGTTACAATCTTCCAGATGTTGTCTCTTTTCTATACATGCAGTGAAGATGATCAAATATATACAAGTGGCATTTAGAAAAATGAGACAAAATGACAAATTTCAAAACAAGAGTGGACTAAGAAATGTTTTTCTTCTCACTGTAGCAAATACAAATCAAGTGTGTCCGATATGTCCTGAGTCTATAGTAGTGAAAAGCAGCAATGTCAATGGCCATTAGGAAACTGAGCACACATACTTTTAAGGAACTTAACAACAAAAGTCAGAGCCAAGAACAAAAAAATATATGAAATTACATTGAAGGACAATCCACCCAACAGGGCCCTTCATTCATTTTCAGAGAAACAATCTACAAAAGTAAGTTGAGAGAATATCATTGGGGAAAAAAACCAAAAGCCTTCAACTGAAGCTGGTATGGAGAGAATGAAAGCAGTTGCTGAGACATGAATAAGTGGTATGTAAAAAGATGAGATATAGATAAAAAATAAAGCAGATCCCACTGCTGGCTGACACTGTATTGTGCAGAAGTGAAATATGTGAAATTATATTACAGTTCTGTTGAACTTTTGAATCTAATTGGCCAGGAGATATTGATGACTTTTCTACAAGAACTCTGTGTAGTAATAGTCCTATTAAAAATGTGTTGTTATTTGACAAAGCAAACTGTATATTCATTAATATGGTGGTGGTTTCTGTAAGGAGATTTATTTAACATTTATGGAAGAAATCTCATGTGACAGTGCTTTGTAATGTTCAGGAAATTTTCTGGCACAGGAAAGTCTTCAGGACAGAGGACTTTGTGCTTTCCTGTTTCTCAGTAACATGAGAAGTTGTGTTTTTTTCATCGTATTAATTTCAAGAGAGACAAAAAAGAGGGGCCAGATGAGAGAATGTAAGGGAACAGGAACTAACTTCCAGCATTAAATATAATGGTTAAAAGTATAAGATGTTTCATTCATTAATAAATTAAAAATTGTAATCTTTGGCAAATTGCTGTGGTATAAAAGGAATAAAACACTTCAGGAGGTGCTGAACTACACACCACACCATCAACTACACCACACCATCATTGAGTATTTTCCTATTACAGCATGCTGCATTATGTTTTATTCCTTACTTAGGAAATAAGTTTAAGAGAAAGACTGTGCCTGAAGCTTCACCTTCTTCATAGTTAACTTCCTATAAATTCCCATCTCTCTCTTTCTCCATTAGTGATGAAGTTTTCACACCCACCACCTCCCTCACCTCTCCGTTTCCTCCCTAGTACTCAACAACTCCTACCAAGAGTCTTAAGTACAAAGCAAAAGCTACCCAGAACTCTGGTGAAAGTTCTAAAATGATACTTTATTTTGGTTGAGGACGTGGTCTGTACTTGCAAATACACAATATACAATATATATATATATATATATATATATATATATATATATATATATATATATATAATATCAGCTATAGGTATATGGGAGATTTATGATGGAGTCTGTAAGGTGGGACAAAACTGAATATTAACAGGGGGATCTGTCTTACACCTGACCAGAAAAGATATTTTGGCGATCTCACTCATTATAGCAAGAGAGATTATTTGTATTATAGATAAAAGAGGACAGTTTTGATCTTACTATGGCACATTATTACTGCTTCATCTACAGTGTGCTACATTTTGGCAGAAGAGTTTACTAAAGTCACAAACACATTAAGGAAACATCATTGTTCTCATGGCACATTCAGATCATCAGCATTGCTCTCTGAGTAGATGCAACTGTTTTATTGCTACACAGTAGTGTAAGATTTCTGCACATGTGTCATTTGAGACAAAATAAAGGCTTTTCTATCTACGCCTGGTTAAATCTAAAACCCAGCTATGGGTAATCTGGGGAAACATTTAAGAATGCTTTAGAACCCTAAAGTGTTTCACTTTAAGAGAGGATTCCAAGTCTTTTAGTAAGCTACAAACCTCCAACTATTCAAAAACTCTTTGTGCTCATTATTTTTCTGGAGATTTTAACCACACTTTGATGAACTCAGTGCTCAGTCAAGTCAGTGCAGTAAAAAAAAAAGCCTCAGTAACAACTATCTACTTTTTTTTATAACAGCTGTCTGCTTTAAACCATAAGTTTTCAAGGTTGACGTTCAGAGAGACTGTGAAGAGTTCCCAAGAGACTGTGATCAGTTAATATTGATTTTGTACTGAAACGTCAAGGATGATTTTGACCATTTCATCATCGGTGTGCACCTGTTCCACTTTCCTCACAGGGACCCATAGGGATTCAAAAAGAAACTTGGCAGACCTTCAAATGGGTGTGTGCACATCTCTACAGGTTGATTAATTTATTAAGTAGCATTGGTGACTATTACTTTCCTGGTCTTTTCCTCAACTGTGAAAGACCAAACTGTGGTAATACACATCTTTACCATGTTTGTCACTATTTTGTGTCTTTGGGTATGAGATGAGTGTTACTTAAATAATAATTATAATTATAATTATAATTATAATCATTGTTGTGGACATAATAAGACAGTTATTTCAACCACAGAGAATGATGTAAACATGTAAAGTACATTAATTCTATTGAAAGAGTTGAAATATACCTTTTTTTGGTTTTGTTAAAAATTCCTTAATATGAGAATCATACAACAGCCATATAGGTGGCTGCTTTAAGGACCTCTTCTCGCCTTATAGGGGGAAGATGTGACCTGTCATTCCATTCATCTCGTTGTAGAAATACAATGACAATAAATGCTATCTATCTATCTATCTAACTAACTATCTATCTATCTATCTATCTATCTAATAACTGTTCCTAAATTGCGTGTTGCCCCTTTCTAACACCCAATGTTGCTTTCCAAGTACTGTATGTAACACGAAGTAACATCATTAGAAGAAAAAGACTTTAAGGAGTAGAAAGAGAAGAGTAATATTGTGAGAAAAGAAAGGTCTTCAGCTGATATTTGAAGGGCAGTCAACAAACAAACAAACAAACAAACAAATAAATAAATAAATAAAGGAGTGAATTTATATTCTCTTGCTGCTAATAATTTACCCTGAGGTTTGCAGGTCATGATCACACAAATTTATTCTACAATCTGTATTGATTTAGGGAGAAAACAAAAATATGTTGTCTGAGTTCGTCCTGTTTTGTAAATATGCTTTTAAATTAATTTGAATTAATTAAAAATGCTACTTACTGATCTTACATCAGGGTTAACTAAAATCTAAAAATGCTTCAGAATACAGACAAAGGAACAACAACAACATTAGGAACATTTTAAACCACTGACAAGAATGACAGAGAAGTGCAAAGGAGAACCAAGTTATGGGTTCAGTAAGTCAAAGGTCAGAGAAGAGTTTTAAAGATGGAGAGGGTGTAGGACAGTCTGACTTTATAAGGAAGGAGTTCTGAAGTCTAAGTGCTTCCACAGAAAAGGCTTGATCACCTGGACTCAAAAGCAGATCATCAAAGAAAGATCTAAGGGTGTAAAGAGGTTGGCAGGGATAGAGAAGGTCTGAAAGATAGAAGGAAGCAAGGTTGCTGAAGACTTTCTGAGATAAGTGAAAAGGCAAATTTTGAAGTGAAAATGTTCTTTGATGGCGAATCAGTGAAGATTTTGTAGTACAGGTGTAATATTGGGTCAGGATCAGGTGTCGGTAAGAAGTCAGAGAAATTTAGGACAATGTAAAGCTCGTGAATGGATCTGTAGTTGGATATCTATGAGAATGGAATTGCAAAAACCTGGGCAGCCACAGTCAAGGGTTTGGATGAAGGATTTGGGAGCAGAGTAGAACTGACAAGATGTAAGTTTAGCAATGTTACAGAGATGAGCATAGGAAGATTCGACCATGGCACTAATGTTCAGACCTGGCAACCCTGAAGAGGAACAATACATAGTCCCATGTATGTGATAGACCTTTTTTTGGTGTGGGGGGGCACTTCAGTTTCTACCTCAATCACGCTGTTTGAACACTGTGGAGAGCAAAAGAACAAGCAGTGTTTTTAATTTTCTAACTATCATTGCCAATAAAATAATCTGTAACATAAAATTTGGTCCTTAGATTATAGTTAACTGATGTTAATTATATAATTGTCTAATATTAATGTTGTCTAAAGTCGATAGATTTTATTTCACATGAATGAACTCAAACATTCTCCATTTACCTGGAAAGAAAGTGAGGGCACATCTTCCAAGCGAGAAAATCAAGTCGAGATGAGAGATTATTAATGTGAGACAGGGGAAGGGGGCGGAGTTTCCAGGGTGTCAGTATATCAGAGAGTTCAAAACACCTGTGCAAGTGTCAGTCATTCCAGATTCACATGTCGATTTGCTCTTATTTTTGGTTGCCCAGAAATCTGAGTGACTAGGCTAAGAACTGGTAGCTAATGTAATGTAATAGCATGTGGCAAGCTAGTTTAAATGCACTCATATTTAAAAGATATTATTTGAGCCTGGCCATCATTTTTATTTTCTCTTGATAAAATTACATTTAAATATACATACCAAAAGAAAGCTTTTGTTTTGTAAAAGTTAACAGGAAGTCAGTTTTTTTTTCTTTCTCTGATTGTTGAACCTACTTGTCTGCCGAATAGCCTGGACATGTAATTTGCTTGTCCCGGGAACCCAAGCTAATGATTTATCCACCCTGATTTTAAAATTTGTGAGAATAATTTTAGTGAGAAAGGGAATCATTTTAGTCTTACAGCTGTTGAGTGTAAGAACGTTACAGCTTTTATATATCCTGGAAAGTTAGAAGTCTTTATCCCTAGTCCTCGTAGTCTTCTCCCTACTGGACCCTCTTTCCACCTACACACACACACACACACACACACACACACACACACACACACACACAGCAGCTCATATCTGAGGCCATACTGAGGGCTATACATACATGCTATTACTCCTGGGGATAGGAAAGCTGAGAAAGTTTTTTCTTTTAATTAAAATGTCAGTTAAATCATTGCAGAGTAATCAGGGCCAGACGTCTGAGCTCCCCTTACCCTCCTCCCCACAAATGCACCGGAGACAAGCAGCTGGGAAAATGTAATTAAAAGCATGGGTCATGAGGAGTGTGTGTGTATGTGTGTGTGTGTTGCCTTGCCTGACTGTATGAGCATTTTCTTCTCTAGATTGAAGAATGGTTTAAAACTAAATGTCAAGTGTAAAAGGTACACTGTGTGGCTGAGACTTTTTACCTTTCGACAAGTCATTCTTGACATTTTGAAAATGTATTGACTTTATAATGTGAGGTCTTTAATTGTTTGTTCTCTTCTTGTCACAGGTGTCATATATGCCTTCATCTAACTCCTTTGTGTATCAAGGATTTGTTCGAGGAAAAGGATTTGGCCAGTTTGGGCTTCAGAGGCTTGGTATGTGTTTGAGAGTGAACTGTTCCTTTATATGATCAGGGGCTAGGTAGCAATTGATTTTATTTTGTAATTCTTTTCTATTTATTTTGATCTTATTCTGTTGGAGAACAAGTCTTTTTTTTGTTATTTATATAAAAATAATGCACCATATCTTCCGTAGGCCTATTCCGATTGGACAAGTTTTACTTAGGGAGGTGGGGTAATGTAATTATTACACCATCCAAATGCCTTATGTCAGTATTTTTATGGACTGTGTGTGCAAACTTCTGGAAAGATTATATCATATTTTACCTTTTCTAAAATGACCAGTAGAAACAGCCCCAAGGAATATAAATGCTGTCCATATACAACTGACCAACTGATATGTTGGTAAAGATTCCATTATATCCTGTAAATTATAGGTAAATTATATCCTATAAAAGAGGTTTGGCACTTTTTCTTCAGTACAAAGACTGAAGAGTTTAAACATCTGGGGTTTAATTGTGTTCCTAACACAAGTAAATCCTACGGCCATGTGACCCTACTAATGATCAAATACAATTTGTGCAGCGTTGCACACTACAACAAGCGGCTATAATAAAGGTCAAATGGGATGTATGTAGTACGCATGGAATATTTAGTGTGACAGCAGTGCATAGATCTGTGATTCATACAGAGATCACTTATCCCATGTGCAGAGATCATAATCATTGCAGATGATCTCCGGCAACATTAATTAACAGACATACAGCATGTGCAGATATTTCATCCTGTCCAGATGGCTGTCCAGTTCTTATGTGTGCCTAGATGAAAGGTAAATGATAGTAAGGAATTTTAGGCTTAGATTGTCGAGGCATAATGACAGTTGTAAATGAACTTGTAAATGAATGAGTTTTCAGTGAGTAAGGAATGAGTAGTAAAATTCTTTAAATAAAAAAGGAACTGCTCAGCCCACCCCCTAGCTAACCCCCCTGGTGGCAGTAGTTAATTAGATACTGCTAGTGCTGCTTCTTCACAGGACCTTGTTATAAATATCTGAAGTGATTCACTATGGGCAGAGGCAAAAGCAGACACAGATAATTACACTAATATGCGTGTGGCTACAGTGTGACCTATTCATCAGTACAGGGCTTGACATGTTGAGGGCAAAGCATACAGCACTATTTAAAGTGCTACAATAATGAAATGATGTTTCATTTCTAATCAACAACTTTATGGCCTTCCATAAAAAAAAATACTAATAATAATAATAAAATACTGAGCAAACAAAACATTTATTATTAAAAGTGGAGGGAGTGTGTCTATGTGGGGGTGTGGCATAAGGTATTGGTTTGATAAGCCAACCTTATTAAGTAATTGAATAAGATAATCAGATCTTCTACTCGTTCCTGCTTTTACTTTATTGGCAGGGTTTTTGGCATTAGTTGATGAACAGGTGCATTGTTGCTCTCTTGTTGTTTAGGGATGCACAGTGGTCTTAATTGAAAAATGAACGGCAAATGACTTCATCTTCGTAGCATCTTCATAGCAGTAATTAAAAAGCCTTGTTTCGGATGATGAAATATGACGCCTCCCAAAAGCGCACCTGTCTCTTGAGTTAGATCAAATTCCTACAAAACACTTCCCTGTTAGATTTGTTTGGTTTTGTTCGTAATCTAATTACATTTTGATTAAATGTACACTTTGTCATGGAGTTTTCCACTTGTGTGATAAACCTGTGAAGTGTGAAATAATATCAGCCATAAATAATGGATTCTCCACTGAGCTGCAAGGTGGAATTGGACATAGCCCAGTTTATCAGAAGTCTTGCCAGGAAAAATAAAAGTGTTTGTTATTTTAGAGCTGAGTCTTTTAAAGTATTATTATTGAGCTTACCATGTTTACAAGTTACTTTTCATTTGTCCATTCTGCAGAGGGGCTGGACCCAAATGGAGAGAATCCCAGCTACAATTTTGCCTCTAACAGCAGTTCAGTGGCAGCAGCCATCTTAGTGCCTTTTATAGCCATGATTATAGCAGGATTTGCTCTGTACCTCTACAAACACAGGTAAATCCACACACTGTTCCAGGGGACATCATGTGCCATTTGCAGTTAAACAGTACAGAATACATTATGTGCTATTTTCTTTCAATATGTTGTTAGTATTATTGGGATCCATGTACTTTGATGCTGTGGTCTAGTTCCACAGAATGTATTTGCCTTTTCAATAACATCAATGTTTCAGTCAAAACTGTTTCGGTGTTCAGATTATGTCTTGTCTCATCACCAGAAAAAGACCTAAAGTACCCTTCAATGGCTATGCCGGCCATGAGAACACCAATGGAAGAGCCACGTTTGAAAACCCCATGTACGACCGTAATATCCAGCCCACAGACATTATGGCCAACGAGTCTGAATTCACAGTCAGCACAGTCTGCACAGCCGTATAGCCACTGCTTTCTCCACAGGTAAGAGGTCAAGCACTAACAAAACACATCCTATGTTCCTGTTTTACATTTTTTACTAAAAGCAGAAGAATACTAAAATATTTTTTCCAGCATTAAACTCTGTGTGCTCTAATGAAGATGGGAGTCTCTGAGTAACCTCTGAGTCTCATTATTAGAGGTCTTCCAAATAATATGTCAGTATTCATACAAAAACACATGTTCAGAAAGAGAAAATCACCAGGGGATAGTGAAAGCCCAATTAACCTGGAACTTGGGAACCTCAGCATAGGAGGTAGAGAAAACAGGAAATAAGAAATAATACTTGCAAGATTTTCCAAGTGACATGTATATCATTACTGTCGGAAGCAAATCTCTTTTTTTGGACTATTTGAAAGTTGTATAATTGACATTATGTGTTAAGTGCCTAATCAGAAATCAGAGTGATAAAGATTTCATCCTTTTCTGATTAAATTATATTGAGATTGGCTTTAATAAAATATAATTCACTAAACCTTTAAATTAAATAAACCTTTATTAATAATACTAAAATATAGGATGGTCAAAGACTTTCAACTTATATTTTAATGATTCTAAAGGTCTAGTGATGTTCCTAAGCCATTTTAGTAATTTCTTGGGCATTTAAAACATTTGCATTGTTTCTTTTTAATGGTTAACAATTTTATATTCACATTTTAAAGTTATTATCAGCTGTTAAGACAGTGACAATATGCACACGCTGAATAAATGGGAATAAACAAGACTAATGATGAAGGATGCTCAGTGCTTTTAGTACCTGCTAATAATTGACAGCAATACATAGTAAGATTTATCGGTTGTTATAAAATACATCTAACAGCTGTATTGCTCTAAAATTAAAATGACAGCCTGGTTCAGTGATACAACTATTTCTAAGTAGTAAACAGAACAGGTGGGATAATGATAGGGATAAATTTATACTGACACTAGTGTCATGTATTGGTCTGATACTGTGCACATTCGTATGCATAAAAGTTATCTCACACCAACATCCAATACCACAAGATATTATGTGACCTAAGTCTAATATTGCAGCACTATTGATCAGAAAATGAAATGATAGCATATTTGGGCATATTTGATTAAAGCAAAGCAGACTGCAAACTGTGCTCTGTGAAAATATCAAAGAGGTAATACTTCAGCATCAACTCCATCAATCAAATAACCTGATAAAACACCTTATGGAGGTTAAACAGTAACTTTAAAAGATAGCATGAAGATGGCTGACATGAATGCATTATAATAACCTTGGTCGGCCATTTTATAAAAATGAGCACAAGCCTATTCGTTAAACAGTGAGGTGAGTGTGCAGAGAAAGTGTCATATGAGACAGCATTTCACTTCTGCGAGCACTGAGCACTGAGACATGCATGCTCACCAGCACCTACACTTCTGCATTAGTCAGGGTGCAGTTCACAGCACCTTGCACTTCTTTTAATGACCACTATCACCGATTTTGCTTTGTGTATTCAGTTCAGCCGCCCTTCTGCTTTCTATTACAAACACTTTTTTAGGTGCCATAACATATTAAACATAAAACTCAGCAGGAGGAGTTCATTCCTAGCAGCAAACATAAACAGAGCTAAATATAATGTTCCATGCTGCCCCAATACTTAATACTAGTACTAGTTAATACTTTTAATTAGTTTAATACTAATAATAATAATAGTATGTAGGTTACCTATTTTGGTATCAGTATCTCTATCAATGAATACCAAAAAAAATGAAAAAAAGGTATCAATGCTAATACTACAATTAGTAGGTTTTAAACTAAGCATAGTTGCTGATATACTGTATCAAGTAAAAAGACAAACACTGTAAGAGATGTAATGTACAGTTTTGTCTTCCATCAACATCTGAGCACGCACCTGCAGTCTCTTTTTCATATCCAGTGGACTTCATTTGGGAAGGCCACCGAGTTTCATGGCATCAAAAACAAAACACTTTAGTACGCTGTTAGATGAAGGATCCCTGAGGGAAAAGCACAGGAACAATTTCCTTGCTCACTTGGCATAATTCAGTCGTGTTGTTTTCTGAAGATTCCTACCATCATTTCCTAAACTGCCTCTTCACTGTGTACTTTATTACACTGTGTAGTATAGGAGTAAAATGTTAAAGCAAGTAAATTTCAAAAGCATTGGCTAACTTTGTAACTATAGCTTTCCCCTTGGACAAAATGAGGTGATGTGCTTTTAAACTACGAGTTTTAAAACACAAAAGAACCTGAAGTGGTTTATAATTATATTTCTGGATTTTGTACATCTCTAGCCATTCTGCGACTTTCAGTCCACAACCACCTTTTGTTTAAAGATTAATAACCTTAATGCATTTGTTAGAATTAAAGGGTCTTTGAAAAGGGTGTTCTCCTGAGCCTCTAAGAGTGCATGGTGATGGAAAAAATATGAGGGACAAAAATTTATATTTCAATATTGGGGGAACGCAAAAGTTTTGCGAGCGAGCGCAAAAGTATTGAAATATAAATTTTCCTCCTATTTCATATTTTTTTCCATCACCATGTCCACTGAGGGGCTCTGTAGTTTTCTACACAAAAATCACAAAATGATTATCTGCCCACAAAACAGGACTGAGGTTTTTGCCTTAAGTACCTTTCTCATGTTAATCCTTCTCTTATTACACCACAGCACTATTATATTCTAAAATCTGATTGATCAGAAGGTGTTGATTAATTTTCTATACAGCAGCTCTGACAGTAGGGCCGGCTCTGAGGCAAATCACACGTTTATATTAATGCGCTCATTCTATCTATAGAAAAGTAAGCATTTCTACAGTAACTCATTCACAGGGATGTGGATGGAAGACACTCCAGATAATCTAAAGCTAATAATAAACAGATATAAAAATGTGTTTTTATTTCGTAAAGAAAAATTTATAATAGTTGGTATGGTGATGCTTTCTGTCTCGAGTGTCAATGCTTTGTAATGGTCAGGAAGTTTTCTGCCACAGCTTTCTGATTTCTTGGTAAAATGACAAGCTGCATTCTTTGCCTTATTAACATCAACAGAAAGAAGAAGAGAGGCTATAGTGGGACTGACTCTCTGTAGTTGCTACAGTATAACATAAGCGATAACAGGAACTAACTTGCTGTGCGCAAAATGAAATGTAACGATAAACAATTAAAAAGCATGACCAGTCATTGTCTAATAAATTAAATATTGTAATTGGTGGCAAATCGCTGTGGTTTAAGAAGAGTGAAACACTTCAGGGTGTGCTGTTATAGGAAAATAATCAACTTCTGGGTAGTAATAGTAACTTTGCTTCAGAGGTCGTATCTTATCACCCCATTGTGGATTCTTTTCCTGTAACACAGTGCCCTGTCATATTCTATTCCTTACGTAACACCATGCCCCATTGTGTTTTATTCCTTATTTAATCACATTCTGCTTTTTTTACTTTATCTGTCTGAAGTTTTTCTCCCCTTTTTTATTTCACCTCTGCCCTTCTCTTTTCTTTACATATGCATTTTTTTTCTTGACAGGTTGACATCGAATTTTCTCCCCAGCCCACTCAAGTGCCCCCACAAGCAGGAACAGGCTGTGTGGGTGGGCTGACAAACAAGAATGGAAGCCTATTTTCATTTACTGAAAAGATTCTAACAATTATAGTCAAAAGAGATCACACCCTGATGAAGAAGCAGGAAAAATTCTGAACAAGAAAACACATGTGTTCCTTAGTGACAAACACAGCAGTGTCTGTTATCCCAAACTCTCTCTGTTCTTATATGTCTGCTGTTTCTCTTTTGTTTTTCTGGGGAGAGCTTTCATGAAACTTTGGCATGGCAGAGAGGACGCTTGCGATTCTGTCACTCACAGAGAAAGAAGAGAAAGAGACATGGAGTGTGATGGGGTTTCAGTAGCCAGAGGCTGACATGCACTGTTTCTTCTGGGTGAACAGGGATTTGGGAAGAGTCTTGCTATGGGCAGAACTAGTGAGAAGAACACCCTGGACAGTCAGAGCTTCATTTTGCTTTTATACATTTTCTCCATGGAATGCATTTTGGTTGGTGTTTTTTTCTTCCTTGCACACTGAAGCTGCAAGATTGCGGATAAGTGCAGACTTTGTTCGCATTACTGGATCTCTCTGGCTGACACTTTCACTATTGATTCCTGTGAAATTTTCACCTGAAGCTATAGAGCCTTGAATTGAAGTGGAATGAGATTTCGAGGCTTATTAGAAGACAAGGATTCTATCATTAGCACCTTTCTCTGCTTGTTCCAACCCAGAGGATGGGGTGTTCTCTCTGCAGCTTTTCGCCAGCCTGGCTGAGATTGGACAGGCTGCACATGCCCCTGAGGAGAATGGTGGGGGAGCACATTGGGGAAAAATATGAAAGGAAAGCTGGCTTTAGGCAATTCATCTTTTTTTGTTGCTCTGGCATCTACAGACGGAAATGTAATGCACATACAAGACCTGGATGGCATCTACATTCCTCAGTGTGGGGCAACAATCTTTTTACCCCCTCATCTGTCATTAGAGCGCAGTTCCATTCACTAATATTTTGAAAATGAAGGCATGCTCTGGATGCTCAGGTCTGGGGAACTATGGAGCTGGTGTGCAATAGCATGGTTCTTTAACTTTGTATGTCAGTGGGATGAAGTCTTTAGAGGGCTGTGAAATCTGTTATTTAAATATCTTTACTTTCTTTCTGGAAAGGTTACCTAAAGAGCAGAGTCTGTCAATTCCTGTATGTCTCAATGCCTTACACTGTAGCAAGTATGCAATGTCAAGGTAAACTTTGATCGCAGTCATGGAGGTTCTGCTCTTCTTTTGGTTTTGGTCAAAGGAACAGGCAAGAAATGGTATTGTTCACAGTGAAGTGTTCCCTTCTCATCATAACATACTGTCTGTGATTTGTTTGTCATAACACTTATTGTTTTCACCTCCAATTAAATGTCAGGAAAATGATAAGGACATATTCAAATGATACAGACAGATTCCCAAAAGCTAATTATTGGATAGTAATAGAAAGGTGTACTTCTGAGTCCGTTTCTATTGAAATAATTTTCATAACCATGGTTCCTGGTTCGATCCTGAGCTCGGGTTACTGTCTGTGTGCATGTTCTTCTGTCCTTGTGAGTATCCTCCGGATTCCTCCAGATTGACTATGCTAAATTACTCCAAAATGTGAATATGTGTGCGTATGGTACCCGGCAATGTACTGACGTCTATTCCAGAGTATATTCCCGCCTCATGTCCAGTGTTCCCAGGATAGGCTCCGGATCCACTGTGACCTGACCAGGATAAAGCGCTTATTGAAGATGAATAAATGAAAGAATTTAGGCCAGTGACAGAAACATGACACTTTTTTTTAAATGCATTGTCTAGGAAAGCAAGTGAGAGAAGTTATACAATTAAAAAAAAAATATCAAGTGAGCTCAGTGATTTTTTCCTAAGTGAGTAAATGGCAAGGACACTACAGTGCGTTGTGGATGTGCTTATATACTACAGTGTGCTTGGTGAGTCATCAAGGTTGTACTTGAGACCTGAACCAGAGATTGTCATGTTTTCATCAAGCTTTAGTTTTCTCAAATACTACTACTACTAAATACACATTGATATCTGCCTACAAGGATAAGTATACAAGGTATACAAAGGCATGCATTTCTGACCATCTTGTCTCTTTGCTTTAGTCATAACTTGCACGTTCTTTTTCTTCTTCTACATCAAGCCCTGAATTATCTATTGCTTACTTTATTAGGCCCAGGAAACAGCTTCAGGAAGGAATCTCTATATTGTCTCTTCACTCTATTCCATCTCTCTTTCGATAATTGCTTTTACAATTGTATTACTTTTTACATCTGTAGCTTATCTCAGCTACATAAATATATCACCTAGTGCCTGTTCCAATTGTGAGTTGATGGAAAAAAGCAAAGATTGTATTTCTCTCGTGATTTCACAGGCAAAATGGTTGCCAGGCACGTTATACTAAACCAATTTGCATTCACCTCTTATTGCAGAATATTTTTTGTTGTTTTTGTTTCTATGTCTCCTTACATGATTTCATTCTAAATTGATTTCTCAGAGCAGATGGCCCCTCACTTACACGCTGTTTCCTGCACATCCTATATCAGTTATTACTCTGCGTCTCCAATAATTAATTTACAATCCCAATGTGCAGGCACTTACTGATAGTCATGCAATGGCAGTTTTATAAAAGGATAGCAAATGACAAAAAGGCTTTTACTGATTTATTGCTTTAGCATTAGAATTTGAACAAAATTATTCCTATGAAATCCCATGAAAACACTTTCGCTCTATCATTGATTATTTTCACAAAAGGACCCCAGGCAGAAAGATTTCTCTTTATTTTATACTTCTGAAACTATAAAAAATTTTTTGAACAATTCAGATAACCTCTGATGTTTCTTGCGGTCTTTCTTATATAGTTGCAGCACCATGTGCCTCATGGTATCCCCCATGATGTATTTGGCTCGCTGAGCATTTAGTCTTTCCTTAGTTCCCTATTTGCCAGGTTGATACTGTACATGGGTATGATAAAAAAAACAACAGCTGGGAAGAATTTCAAAGCCAATGGTTCCTCTTTCAGATGTGTTTGTCTGAGAGTTCAGCCTTTGTGTTATTCTTAGCCCAAGAGAGAAGAGGAAACATGTTATAAAAGAGATAGGAGACAAATTCCCTGTTTTAAAGACCTTTGAATTAATTCTCAATAGTTTGTGATCATAAGACTTGAGGGAGTCTCACAAAAAAAAAAAAAAAAAAAAATCTTTGGTCATCATGTATAATTGCTGTGTTTGTAAGCCTTTCCCACCATTGTAGTATTTTTTCTTAGAAATAGTAAAAATAAATAAATAAATAAATAAACTAATGGTGCTCATTTGCCAAAGTATTATACTATTTTGACTTATTAAAAGCACCTAACAAATAAAAATCCATCAAATATTCCAGTATAAATGAATTGAAGCCTTTTGCCATTTTAGCAAACAGCTTCCCTGCTGATCGTTTAGGCTCTATGAAATTATTATAGCTGTTCTTTGCTCTGGAGAAATAAAAGGGAGGCAAGCAAGGTTTTGAAGTCATGGTCATGCCACATATTTCTCATCAGCGATGAAGCTGACTCATCTTTATCACTTACAAGCAGGTTTGCTTAGCTCTGCTGGTGAACTGAGACGGGATGTGCTTAATTTCCATGAAACACTCATTTGAGTTTGAGTCAAGCCCTCATTATTGTTGTTAAAGCTGTTTTGGTTGGTGAAATATCTCTCTCTGTTAATGCGGCAGTTTTAATTTGGCATTAGTATTAATGTAAAGCACATATTAATGACTTAATTTCTTTGATCTCGTGTATATTTCAACTCCGGCTGTGAGTACACTTCACATCTCACTTGTGTATCAGATGATCTAATGCCTCATGTGGATGAAGTAAGACAAAAAGTAGACTTTAATATGGAAATATCCATGTTAAATTGAATGTAACTTCATTTTGTATTGCCTGTAATGTATCTAAATACCTTTCTCTTCATATTTACCATAATACCTAAAGAAAAAAACTTTTCCCCAGCTCATGAAAAAAAAAAGGAATCAAATAATAGCTTTGATGAAAATCTTTGAAATTGTAAATATATTGGAATAGTGTTTATCCCCAGGGTACGTATTCAGACAATTTCATTTAGAAAGTCACTGGACTAAATAATTGAGATACATGTTGAAATGTTCAGTACAGACCTTTATCATACTTTCTTCTTGTTTTAAGTGTTCATTAAAAAAAAAGAACCCAAACTAGCGATGCATTCCTCTCCGCTCTGCAAGAGAGAAGTGCCCAACTTTGAGTGACTTACAGACCTGCTTTGTCTAGCCAAAGCCTCAAGGAACAACAGTCAGACTGCAGTTCTATGCTCTTTGACCAAAAGGGTTGTGTTGCAAAGTAAATGTGAAGAAAAAAAATAAATAGTGGACTTGAATGGACTCGAATGGACTAGCCTGCTGTGAATTACGCAAAGGAAAATTAGAACAAATAAATGAAAAAAAAAAATATTTTGTACAGAGATATATTTTTATGGAAACACATTTGTAATATAAAAAGAGAAAAATTGATTGACAGATATGTAAATGTTTTTCATTATTGTAGTACAAATGCTAGTGGGGAATATAAAAATATCTATATACAAAGAGAAAATAGAAACAAAGCTTTTTTTTTGTAAATGTATAAAAGAAATGTATATACATGTTTACATATTGTACATATGTAATCCCCGACATGGCTCGTCTGCAGTATATAAAATGTATTTTATCCGTCTGTATATGATGCTTTGCATTGTGTTTAAGCTTAAACTTTCTTGAACTTGAAACATATTTTGAAGGTTTTTGAATAAAAAAATAAAAACACTTGTTTTGCAGTTATTTCTATATTTTCATGGTGATTAAATTTTATTTCTCCAATCTATAAATTAATCTGAATATAATGCTTATAGATTTTTGAATGCCTGTTTGACTGAAGCAGGATGGTATTCAATTAAACCACAGTTGCACCACAATTTGTTGCCATTATTTTGATGTAAAAATTTTGGCTATCATTAATTAGAATTGTAATTTTTACCTTTTATATAACTGAGAATCAAAAAAGTACATATTTCAAAAATCAGTGTAAGCAAACCAAAGAAACACTTTACACAAAACACTTTTTACTTGGTTTTCTGTGTCATTAGCCCTGATTTTTAGGCAGGAACAGTAAAGCACCTGTTCTAATTCTGCATAGCACAAGTTCTAATTCTGTGCATAAGAACAACATGAAAAAATAGGCATTTATCACACATGCATACACACAGCTGCACACAATGGACTTTTGATAAATCTTACACATTTTTAATTGCTCTGCTCATGCGCTACACACACACACACACACACACACACATTTGCATAAAGAAATGCCCCCAAGCCACCATATATGGTAAACAGCCCTCTAAAGGGTGATTGTATGGCTACATACAGTATATGCAATCTGTTGCCCAATTCCATTTAAAAATCTGCAATGGCATGAAAATCATTCAGTATTGTTGTCTTTTCCACTGCTTTATTTGGAAATGTAATGTATTGTGGCATGAGCAATATGAATGCATGTAAGACCTGTCATTATTTGGCTCACAGTTGGTTGTGAAATGCCAGATCTCTTTCTAATTTCTCATTGAAATGTACTCATGGCTGAATGTCCAGTGACTGTCCAGTACAGTTATCCAATATTTTGGTGATATACAATTTCCCACCCATTCACACATCTAATAATGTTAATTTTGAATTTGATTTGCGTCCTGCAATACCGTCACATTTCCAACCACTTTTTTTTCTTAACTGGACATTGACGCTCACTGTGTGACCTACCTTATTTATACTATTAAGCAAAAATAACAATTTCACTGCCTATACATTGCAGGACATGGGAGCAGTATAGCCAGAGCACAATAACCTCTTTATTTTGCAATGTTTGTAATGTTACTTGGACATCTTTTAAATATCATCAAATGCTCCACCATTCTGCTTGGGTTTAACAGCACTCATTAATGACGAGTAAAATCCAATATTTATCAGTAGCCTTAACATTTGTATGTCTGTTGCTTTTATTTATCAATATCAAGCTTAACAGCTCCCAAACATTTTTTGGCCATCTGACAACTCCACTGCCCAATCTAATGTGGAATGGAAAGTCACACAATAGCAGCGATTATTAGGGTTAGGCACGGCTGCTCTGCCATAGATTTGATAAAGGTCATGAATATTTCACTAACGGTGACGTGAACCTTCTGCTTTAAAAGCAGATTCATTTGGCTCTTTTGGACTCACAGCTCACGCACAGTTTGGCTTCTCTAGGTTTAATTCAGTAAGGTGAAGACCTTACCTCCTCAGACCATTAGCAAAGCATCTCTTTCAGATCTTTTGGATTCTACCTTAGTCCCTGTGGGGATAGTGAGAAGATAATGGAGGTGTTAGAGGTCAAGATGCCTATGGCTCTCTGGCTCAAGCACGAAGCAAAAACAGCAAAGCAATGTGGCTGCTATTCTTCCTTCTTCAAATTAGCTATTTTTCAGGATTTCTCTCAATACCTTTACAGATTTCTTCCATAATCCTAGGATGAAGCTAACCTGGAGTGATACAAATGGGAACAACAGATGACTCAGTAAATTTCAAGGTCAGACAAAAATTGGTTCAAACAAGGGAAAGTAGAATACATAGACTCAAGAAACCTAAAATCCATGGCATTGTGCTAAAATAAAAAGGACAAAATACCAGTGCACTTTTTATGGCTGCATTAATGATGCTTTGCATTGGAAGTGAATGGACCTCTAGGACAAGCTGTTTCTTAGCTCTAGTTATGTATCTGGGATATTTTGGTATGGATATGTTTTGCACATCTTTAAATACAATATATGATCTCTGTTTTTCAGGTTGAAATAAAAGTATTCTGCTTTCCATATATGCCCAACTTTGCAGTAGTGACAGCTGCAATATAAATGATTAAAAATATCCCTCACGCTTTTGGCAAAAAGCTTTCATCATCTTGTGTTTTCTAAAGAAAGTGCAACTCTGAAAATACCTTTGTTTCACCCACGTATGAAAAGTTACTGTGGATCCTTCTGATGTACAGTTCATCTGTTCTTCATTCCATTATACTTTTTTGCTTGCAGTCAAATCATTAAAACCACAATCAGAGATTTCTTGACCATGAAATCTGGCTCGAAAGCATGATGGTGAAGACACCGCTACCTCCACTCTGAATGTAAAAACCATATGAACCCAGGTATTGTGAGTTCTATAATGAGTTTCTTTTTTGGAATAGAACATGGCAAGGCTGATTGGTTTCTCACTATGCTTTATATCTGAAACTGTGTGAGGGAAGGCAGGGATGGTTCTATTGCAGGAGCACTAATCCAGGGGTCTCATTCATCAACCGTGTGTATGCACAGTTTTGTGCATAATCTGTGCCTATGCACATTTCAATGCAGACAATGTGATTTATCAAGTTACTCTTGTGCATGAGGATGTGTGTATATTTAGAACTACTCCTGACCATGCGTATGCAGAAACTCCTAATAATGAAAAAAGTGTAATCACATAATATATGATTATGAGGAGCTCTGATCGCACTTATTGCCAATCATCAGGATAAAAGATAGAGGAACTGCTGAATATGGTGCTCATAAGAAGGTGCACAGTGACAGATGACAGAAATGAAATATATATACTTATATGAAATTAAGACATTATTTGATGTGTTAATGTGTGGAAAATTGCATGTTATCACCAAAATGCTGGAAAACTATCCTGGAGAGTCTCTGCACTGAAAAAATTTATTCATGCCTTTAAAAGTTACTTTAAAGAGTTTCGTTTGTTTAAAGAAGTAAGTTTAAATTAAATATAGATTAAGTTGAATAATGGGTTTAAGCAAGTAAATGTGATACTCTAAATGTGATCTATTTGTTTGGTTAGGTTTAATTTGACATATGAGGGAGTAGGCTAGAAAATAAATACTGAACAAGGTTAGGGATAAAAAAAAACAAGTCAACCTATTGTTAAGAATGTAATTTAAAAAAATAAATAAATAAACAGACTTTATCCAGAGTGTGAGAAATTCCATAGATTTTATCCCAAACAGCTGTTCACTTGCTCTGGTACAACAGTCACACACACAAATCTTTGTCTGATCTTCATTTGATCAAAACTTGTTTTGTCCCAAGTTGTCATTTACTTTTAAACATACATTATTTGGATTTCATGATTTCATTATTACAAACATACATTTTTTGGTATATACTATATAATAAATTGTATAGTTATGTATGTAACTGTGGTTCTACAACTGACTGTAGGGCTGCTCGTGTAGTTTCCTCCAGAGGTAGTGTGTTCTAGTGTTGTTTTCTAGTAACCCAACCAGCGTTGGGTTATATGCAGTGCTGATTTATGCACAAACCTTCATTAACCTGTTCTACTAATGAGGTGACCGGTCTCTCTACCAGAGTCATTACTCTTAAGTCTAGCATTTCTGCATATGTCATCCCTGCCAGTATACCATCCCTTTTATAAAGTCTCAGCTTCAGTGCAATCTTAAACATGCATCAGTGATATCAGTACATTATAAAGTAGCTCAGAAACTCACATAAACTGGTTTAGGCACGTCTACAGCTGGATTAGGTGAGAATTCTACTTTAATTTTGCTGAAGTAACACAAGTCTGCAGTGCATTCAGTGCTGCTGCGGTGCTGTGCACATTACACTTTGGCTGAGAAAGCTGACAAAGCTTTGACAAATTAGTTCGTCTGAGTCTCCAATGCTCAACTGCTACCCACCAACTCAAACAATAGTTTACATGTATTGTTCAGCATATCAGCCAATCACAGCTAAATTAATAGTAAGTCATAAGTATAGTGTAACAATAACAATATTAGCCATAATCAATAGAATCCACTTTCTCAACTGAGAATAAACTATGACATAGCAGTGACTTTTCATAGGCTGTACAGTGGCTCTTGGTACTTGGCAAGGAAACAAGCAAACATAAAAACTCTGCTAGTCCCGAAGGAAACCGCCCTGCAGTCAGGAACAAAAGGAAATAAAACTCATTTTTGGTTTAACTTACTTGGAAATTTGAAAGCAATACATCTACTGCCTGCACTTTAATATATCGTTCTGAATGTTGTCTATATAACTTAAAAATTTGAGTTGTCTGAACTGATGTTTTAGTATTTGACTTTATACCTGAATTTAAGCTAAAAACACTTGATTACTATTATGACATGAGTTGCCCATATAGGGTCTATAAAGTTTTTATAGGCAACTCATACAATATATAATCAAATATATTATGAACTATGCAACTTTTTTAAAGGCTAGAGCTTACAAACTATTTTCTAGCAACCCCTATTTTTGTCAGCAAGTTTTTATGTGACTTAGGCAGAAGGAACAATGCATATAACTCTGAACAATTACTAAAAAACACAGAAGAAAAAACACTTACTTGATGAGAAGTGTGGGCCTGTCTGCTCTGTACACTCTGTTCCCACTGTGGTTCACATGAAAACAGGGCTACAGGCATTTCAGAAGCACTTACTAACACTTACTATTGTTGTGAAGGGCAGCAGCAATAAAACACTTGTTCTGCTTGGATGCATTAGGTTTAATGATGTTATTGATTCTCAGGGTTTAAAGTGGCAGGGGTCAAATCATCAAACTTCCCTGGGAAAAGCTAGTACGTGTGCAACTGTTGTAGTCTCTCCAGATGTGCCTTGATGATGCATGTCACGCCAGCAACCCCTGTCTTTGATAGACATGTTGCTTTGATGTGTTTATTCATGGGTGGAAACATATAGTAAGAGAAGATTTCTTGAATAAGTCTTGAATCACAGTTGTCACAGATTTAACAACTGCTGGAAGCCTTGATTTTGTTCACAATGTCTGAAAAGACCATCTTGACCTCGAAGTTTCAGGTTCAGTTCATTTAGAATTGAAAAAGCGCCAGCAAGATATGACAATTAACAGCAATTTCTTCTCAGGAAACACATTTGCAAGTGGTGACTGCTTCTCCAGGAGAAAAGAGTGTTTTTTCCTCACCGTGTACATGTGGCTGACCACCTTACCTTTTGACAGCCTTCTGACAGCAGAATGAAAAAGAAGATGCGTGTGATGCGCACACAGGGTCTCAAAAAGATGGTTGTTGAGAGCACTGCCTTTGATGAAGTTGACAATTTTGACAATGCCTTTCATTACCAATTCTATCTCAGGTGGCATTCCTTTTGATGCCAGTACTTTATAACGAATAAAGAAATTATTGTCTTGGGTTGTTGCATTCTTAGTGCTTTTAAAACTGTTGTTTTTCCATTTTATGTAAGCCACGATATCGCTCTTTATGGCTATGTGGTTAATCTAGTCTACCTGTAAGTTGGCGTGCTTTCATACATGCAGCGTTTAGTCCTTGTGAATCAATGCTTGGTGCATTTTCTCTTTAGTGCAGTTCAATTAGGCAGGCGAGAACACAGTAATCACATTCAGGTCTAGACATAAATAATCGTTTTGTAGTTCAGTCTGATTCAAATAGAACTCTAGTGCAGTTCGTTTGCAAAGAGGAAGCAATTCAGACCTGAACAGATCCAACTGCATGAAGTGAACCAGACATGCCATGTATTTTGGATTGATGGTGACATTTTTCTGTAGAAATGCGATATGTTCTGGAGAATTGGACTGATGAACAAAGAGAAAATAAATCCTGGATCTCTATGCACAACATGTTTCAGTTATTTATATAATTATATAATTGTCTACCTTTTTCTGCCACCATGTTTGTGACCAATGAATGAACAAGTTTTATAGACTGACTATAGCTTTATAGTTTTACAGAATGTGAGAAAACAAACCAAATCAAGTAGCAAATGAACCCAAGGTATCAATTTCACTCCCTAAATGGACTAATAGGTGTTAACACACTGTTCAGTTCAATTAAATTCAATTTTATTTGTTTTAACAATGGACATTGTCACAAAGCAGCTTTACAGAAATAAGTGGATTCACAAAAAATATATTGTAAATATGTGAATTTATCCCTAATGAGCAAGCCAGAGGTGATGGTGGCAAGGAAAAACTCCCTGAGACAATATGTGGAAGAAACCTTGAGAGGAACCAGGCTCAAAAGGGAACCCATCCTCATCTGGGTGCAACGGATAGTGCAATAATAAATAAATCCCTTCCATTATTGTGTACTATATGGACAAATAGTGCAATTGTGCAACCGATAAATTCACCACAGTTTTTGCAAGAAGTCCGGTTGCTTAAAATCTATACACTGTCCACTGATGGAGTCCTGAGTAAGAAGGTGCTCGTGCCAACTGCAGCCCCAAGCCACTACAGCAATCCCAGTCCCAAGCCATTACAGTACAGCTCCCCATATGTGATCCCCAAGCCATCTCCACAGCCCCTAAGTGGCACCACCCCCAGCAATCCAAATGGTTCTTCAGACCGTCATGTAGGGCCACCCCCCAGCAGCAGCGAGCGAACTCAACCGATGAGAACTCCAACCAGAAGTAGGGCATCAGGATGGGTCAGGCAGGTCTGGGAAGCAGAAGGAGTCAGGATCACTGGCATCTCAGAAGTAGCATGTGTAGCTCGACAGAGAGTGAGGGAGAGAGAGAGATGGAGAGATCTGTTTGCCTGTTGTCTTGGAGGTCCATGTCAAGCTGCAAAGAAGATCCTTATCAATTCTCTTTGCCAAGTATACCACACATGAGCAACAATCTAGTGAATGCAGTGCTCTCATCCAACTGAATAGCAAAATCTTGGCTTGGCTGCCTGAAATTTGGATATTAGCTGATTCCAGTTGATTAGCTGGAATCCGTTTTAGCTTTTGAGTAGCCTTTTCATCCAGGAATGTAATCACAATTTCGAGTGCTGCAGATAATATATGTATTTTTTCTGTAACTGTATGGATCACTTTTTCTTTTGCAATGTGATATGCAACTTTACATGATGCTAAATGCAATTTTTTTAGTGTGTGATATGATAGAACACTTCAATTGACATCTGGATTTTAAAAAATGTGTTATTTGTCAGTTCACATGAAGCATTGTTAAAGCATCTTGATTACTTGATTAGCATTGGAATGGTTAAGAAATACAAACCTCAAATTAATTAATTAAAAATTTTATTTTATTTTATTTTATTGTTTCTGTCTTATCATTGCTGTCTTCTCTTGCATGTCTTTCTGCTTGTTCACAAGGATGGCCAACATTTTCCACACGTTATCTGTGGAAGCATTGGAATAGTCTCTCTTTTTCTTTAAAATATCTTTTTCTTTAATTTACAATATCCAACAAGTTAAACATTTTAACAGCAGCAGCTCGGCTAAGCACACAGTAACTTCTGCAGCAATGTCATATGTATTAGATAACTCAAAGCCTGCATAGTACAAGGTCATGTGCAGATTAATTTTGTGTTTACATCTGCGATATCATATCAGCAGAAACATATTTGTGATGTTAAAAATTGGTTGATCTTTGTTCTCTGCTACCCATTTAAAAAAACTGTTCATCACTTATTTCTGATATCATAACCCAATCTCCCAAACATCTCATCTCAAACAACTATCCATATGAGTTGGATCTTAAACTACAAATAGAAATTTGCAATAATTAGACTGCCAGAAACTGATATGACACAGGATTTATAATAAGCAAAGACAGTTAGATTCCACACCAACAAATTAATGAGAAATGTCAAGACTGTTGAAAACATTTTTTTGGTTTCATTTTACAAAGTGTTAATATAATGTACATTCTCAATTACACCAAAGTTAATTTTTCTCCCATATACACACATTTGATTTACTTTGTTTCCAAGTGTCAGGCAAATGCCATGAATCATATACAGTGTATTACAGATAGGAGTTACGTATGCCATGATGTGAAATGCTATGGCTCCTCTATATCTTTTTGTTTTCATCTTTATTTTGCTGGCTTTGTCAAACCAACTTATTTTGCTGTGTTGATGTTTTACCATTTCTAATTTTACTGTGTCAAATGAATACATATCAATGATTGTGTTTTCATTCACCCATGAAATGAAGGCATACATTATTTTCTGGATGAGGTTGCCTATCCTCCCACAAGAGCTCTTACCATTCTGAGGTTGATTTTGCATCATGTGAAATTCTGACTGGTCTCTCAGACTCAGGGACACTGAAAATGGACAGAATGCTGAAAGTCTATTTTCTCTCCCTTTCTTTGAGGTCAGCAAGGTTTGTACTTACTCTGCCAAAGAGCCTTTGTCCAGCTGGTGGAAACAACCCAATTTTGTACTGTCTGTCATTATAGGTAGATGTCACAGGATGACCTCTGTCATCTCGCACTCCAAGCTTAAGCTGCAGAGTACAGACATGGAAAAAAAAAAATCCTGCCAAATGTACAATCATCATATATGACTCACATCTTTCTTTTCCAAGAAAGTAAGAAAGTTGGCCATCTCACAAACAGATGCATTTGCTGTTTATGCATTACTCAAACAAGGGATAAACTAGAAGACTACTAGATTTATATAGAATTATATGGAAGACTAAGCCGCATACAGAAAATATCTAAATATTTGAACATACTAAAAAATTCAGTATCGCAAGGCTAAAGACTTCCTAGGGTGAAGTCAGAGAGAACAATATGTAGTTAGTGTCCAGGTTTTCTGTTTCATGTTGAATCGGTTAGCGTTGTTGCGCAGTAGTGCTGTTAGTGTTGCTGCAGACAGTTTCAGATCGTAGCACTTCTGTTGGTTGGAGATTTTTGGTTTGCAGACTCAACGTAGCAGTGATGTCTCTGACAAGTTCTGATAAGTTGCTGCATTCAGCAACTGTGCCACTATATTGTACATTATATGGCCAAAAGTATGTGGATACCTGACCATAACACCTATATGATGCTCTTTCCCAAACTGTTGCAACAAAGTTAGAAAGACACAATTGTCTAGAATGTCTTTGTATGCTGTAGCATTAAGAGTTTCCTTCACTGGAACTAAGGTGCCCAAATTTGTTCCAGCATGACAATGCCTCTGGGCATAAAATGATGTCCTTAAAGACATGATTTACCAAGGTTAGTAAGGAAGAACTCAAATGACTTGCACTGAACACTGACCTATACCCACTGAACACCTTTGCGATTCATTGGAATGCCAGTTTCACACTAGGCCTCCTCACCCAACAACAGTGCCCAAGCACTTATGGCTGAATGAGCAAAAATCTCCATAGTCACATTCCAAACTCCAATGAAAAGCCTTCCCAGAAGAGTGGAGGTTATTCTAACAGTAAAGGGGGAACAAATCATTTGTTGAATGGGATGCTTAATACTCAGGTATCCACATACTTTTGGCCACTTAGTGTAGGTTTACCTGATAAAATAGCCAATGGAGGCAGATACAATGATGTACCTACTAAACTGAGTGTATGATACATACTGTTTTACATAGTTTATTTATTTATTTTTATCAAGACTCTCCATTTGAGCTATATATTTTTGATGCTCTCACAATCTTTCCTTCTCAACATACATTATATTTTGACAACACCATCTGCTTTTGTTTAGTTCTCAGTTCCATTTCTGTCCTCGTCCTTCTGTTGACTAATTTCCTGATTGTGTTCACCAGAGTCTAGTTTCCCTTAATTGGTTTGTCTGTTTATATGCTTCTCTGTGTAATTCTGTGCAAAGTCTACTAAGTGCCAAAGTCTTACATACAACAGTTCATTCCAGTCCACTAATTTAGCTGCTAAAGCGGCTTTTCAAGAGTGCCTATATTTACTATAACCACACTAGGACGTTTCACTGTGTGTGTCACTCCACTCACCTGTGTTCGCCACGTAAAAATCCACTTCCTAGTTCAAAACCATTACTACAGTAGTGGTAGCTACATCATCAGCAGACATGGCAAAGAGTATGTTTTAGGAATATAACTTTAGACTTAAAATATGAAAACTCAAAAGATGAATCAGCTTTAACAGGAATGTACAAATCAATGAGAGCTATGTGACCATTGTGCTCTAAAGTGAGAGTTGCTTCTTCAGGATCTATTTTCATAATAAACAGAACAACTGGCCATATTGTGTTCGAAATGTCACTTACTCGATATGAATTTCTTGTTTATAGAACTGTTGTATAACAGCAATATCACACTCACAATCATGTGGTTATGATGAATATCGACACAACTGTGATTTCCTATGGCAGAATCACAGCTGTGTCTCTATTCAGTATAATCGCACTATTTCTTGTGTGATATTGCTTTATTATACTGCAAGGAATCATTACTGGCCTTTGCCTGTTTTGACTTTGGGTCTTAGGATCTTAGAATCATAGTAAAATTTGTTTTGTTTTGTTTATGACCTTTTGCCTATTCTTGACTATGATTGTGGATTTTTTAAAACTATTTTATCCAAGCATCCATGCTCGTGGCAGACTTTACAGACTATAGTCATGAGTAAATATGTGCTCAATAATGAAACAAAAATAAGACCAAACTTGTGCATCTTCCAGAGTTTAAGGTCAATTTAGAAATGCATACTTACCCTCCTCATCAAAGCCAAAAACAAAAATCCCAATTCATAAAATGACCCAGAATGGAGTCAGTAAAATTCATTCTCCACAAAAAGTGATGGAAAGAAAGTAGTCAAGGATTCCAACCACAGTACTTCAATATACTAATATAGTATGTATAAGTCTGGGGATCCAATATTTTTAGAGGGCACTGTGTAATAACCGCAATAACTTTATCCTCATCTAATGGTCAAGTGATATATTGCTATCAGCACACATTACTTTTATATAGACATTTGTTCTTTTTTTTTTCTTTCCTTTTTTCATTCTCATTAAAGCAGAGGTCATTAAGGTTCAGCTGACCCAGACTGTCTGGGACCCGGACTGCCATACTTTGCTCCTCTCTAATATAAGCTATAATCATTCAGTAAAGTAACTGATAGGACCACATATTTACTTGGTTTGCTAGTCAAATTGAATATTTCTTTGGGCAGCTAAAATGTAATACCATGGCAACCAGCAGCACATGATGCCAGGACATTTGGACAGCACTTGTTTAAATGCTATTCCTTTACTGTTTTGGTGCATTATATATAATTCATTGTGCAGATGGTGTCTCAGTCATGTCAGTGAAGATAGAAAAAAGTTCAAATCTAGAAACCTTATTTGCTCCTCTAAGGAAACCCTTAGTGGTTCTATGTAGAACCCCACAACAGGGTGTTTCCCCATTAGAAATGCGTTCCAAATTAGAATATGTTTAGGAGAGTAAGAACATTTATCCACACAAAGAACCCACTGAAGAGTTTTAATTTATGAAGAAAGAACATCCATCCATTTTCTTTACCTCTTATCCTACACAGGGTTGCAGGGGAGCCTGGAGCCTATCCCAGGGAACTTGGGGCACAAGGCCGGGGAAATCATGGGCGGGGTGCCAATCCATTGCAGGGCACAATCGCACACACATTCACACGCTATGGACAATTTGCCTACAATCAGCCTATAACGCATGTCTTTGGACCCAGAAACTGGAGTACCCAGAGGAAATCCCCGAAGCACGGGATGAACATGCAAACTCTGCGCACACAGGGTGGAGGCAGGACTCAAACCCCCAACCCCGGAGGTGCAAGGCAAATGTGCTAACCACTAAGCCCCCATGCCCCCCTGAAGAAAGAACATATTAAATATATCTTAATTGGATAGATGTGATGCAAGGTTTTGTAAGCTGAAGCCCCTATGCCTTGAGATTTATCATCAGAAGTTAATGCTCTTCTAAAGCAGTAATCATTAACCCTGTTTCTGGAGATTTACCTTTCCGTAGAATTCAGTTCCTAATTCGGCAAATCTAATCTGGCTAATCAAGCATATGGATTACCTGGAGCAGGTGTGTTTTATTAGGAGTGGAACTGAAATCTCTAGGACAGTAGATCTCCAAGAGAAGGGATGGTGATTACTGTTCTGAGAGGTGTATAATTTAATGCAGGACAAAGGCATGAACACTAATTAAATATATTTACTCATTTTTCTCCCACTTTAGTCTTGCCAATTCCTGCCCACTAACCAGTTACAGTACATACATCTTCTCTATGAATTTATTGTCACAGAACTGATCTAGAAATTATTGTCATTCTAAATTGAATGTGATACATTACTGTAAATTAGATCAGTTATATATATGGACCTAACTTCTTGGGCAGAATGGTGGCACAGCTCCAGGGTCTCTGGTTCTACTCTGAGCTCAGGTTACGCTCTGTGTGGAGTTTTGCATGTCATCGTCTGTGTTCTCAAGTAACCTTAGGTGTGAATGAGAGTGTGAATATGCATGTGCATGGGGTTCTGTGATGGACTTGCATCCATGGTTCCTGAGATAGCCTCTGGATCTAATAATAATAATAATAATAATAACACTGGATAATCTTGGAGTCAACTTTGTAACAGTGCAGCGTGTAGTTTTCCATAAATGTTACATTTTAATAAGTTATATTAAAAAAATTTCAATGCACACATTGTTATTATTATAACCAAAGACAATATACACAAACTAGTTATCAACTCTCATGTAAAGCATCAGACAGGAAAAATGCAAGGTTTTAATGTGTATTTTCACCATTGAATGAACAAAGTATTGTATTTTAGAGTCCATTTGCTAAATCTATCAGTCCCACTTATTTCCATCAGACCTCAAGGCATTTTGTACTGAAATTTGGGAATTCTCTTCATTTTTTTCCCCCTTTCACACCATAAGCCATCCTATCATCATTACTCTTTGCTATTGTTGCAGCGGGTTGTTATAGTTGCATAAATATCACTAACACACACAGACACACACACATACACTGAGGTGGCAATCTCTCCCACTCTCTGAGACCCTGACATGTCTCACTGTGTTGTCCTTATACACTCCCACCCTCTGTCACCCCGTAGAGCTGACAGATTCAATATAAACTGGAACTTTCCAATAATGGCCATATTACAAAAGAGAGTGAGAGAGAGTGCACAAGGGTAGTGTAATATATATATTAGGGATAGGGACAGAGTAGAGGGCATATAGAGTACACAGAGCCATATCCTGTATCTAGCATGGATGCATATATGAATATTTCGTTGTTGAAATCTAATTTGTGAACTGACCTCTAAGCGCTTTATCTTCATTATGACTGATGCTGGAAATCCAAGAAGCAGAATCTCAGGCACTTTCCTCCCCGGTGCCTGCTGTTTCATAGATTTCTTTCAGAATGGGAAATTTTGAAAAGGCAATGGTTATTCCTAATTTCCTGATTCCCAGCAGATTCACCTGTCATATCACAGAATGCATATTCAGGGAAAAAAGTTTAAGATCCATTCTATAAAAATAATAATGTGTTTAGCAAAAGATGTTTCATCTATCCTATCTATACTATCTATAAAGTTTATGATTTTTCTTTGACTTGGAAGATTTTTGAACTTGTCATTTCACTGGCAGTCATGAATCATTTTCCACCGCATATTTCACTCTTGGGTGACACTTCACAAATCAAACTTTTTTAATCACTGACACAATGATTGTTGCCTAGCAACAGGCTCAACTGGAGTGAGCTAGCATGGAGGTGTGAGCTGCAGCAGTGCAGAGATGCTGTGTTCTCCTGTAGATGTGTGAAATGACATGACCATGCTTTTTATCTCCTACTTAATGAGTTTGCTGTTTGGTTCATTTTTTAGCATTGACATTGGCACCCCAGGCCTCAATTTCAGCATGATCCTGTTTGAAAAGGGGATGCTGTGCCATAGACAGAGGGGCTTAAGATATCAATTGTATCCAGATCGCTTTATCTTGTCAGCTAATGTCTGACCTATTCACCAGACAGAGTGGGAGAGTTAGGGGTGGCACTGACAGGCAAGGGAGAACGGATGTTCCCTGTCAAAGCCCAAAATATGCCTCTTTGCAGAGAACATGCAGCCCTATAACATCAATTTGGGTTGGTGTTATTTGATTAATCTTGGTAGTTCAAAGTAGCATCCACAAGGACGCTAATACAAGGACAAATCTTTATTATTTATTTGTATCAGTAAGAAGTAACAAAGTCTTACAGGAGTACACTTCATTTTAATATTACCATGACTTAAAGCTAAAAGCAGCAACAACAACAATAATAATAATAATAATAATAATAATAATAATAATATTAATAATAATACCTTTTGAAGCCAGGGACCCTTTTAAATATAAAATGAACACCACAGACCCCCTCAGTACAGATGACCTTCATGAATATATTGAAGGTTCATTATTTAAGCGTACAATAATATTTGGCTATTTATTTGAGCTGAAGAGCTTTTTATTCCTGAGGTTTTCACCAACAGAACACACCAGCTCAAAGTTGACATTATTTATCAGCTTACTTGTTTTTTAAATTGAGGTTTGGATTAAACCTATTCGTGTGACCTGTAAAATAGGTTAATAACTATAAACCTTGATCATATATATATATATATATATATATATATATATATATATATATATATATATATATATATGTGTGTGTGTGTGTGTGTGTGTGTGTGTGTAAAATTTCAGTGATTTCCTCCATTGTAACATTTTTTCATCTCATATGTGCCACTGGCTTAAAGTACTGATCACTGTCTCTGCGCTGATCTCTGTCCCCTCACTATCATGTATACCTGATATTTCTTAAAGACTAGTCATCGACTTCACTGTGCACCATTAAAAGCCTCACTACTTGGCTAAATTTATAGATTTTCACTCTAGCTTTGTATAATTAATAATTAATTTCCATTACCTGTGCAGCTCCTCTATAATAGCCCTTTTCCCATTGTTTGACCTTAGATTTTAAATTTGCACTTGTTTTTTCTAACAGGTTTGTGTACATGTATGCTGCCTTCCTGAATTTTTTATTACAAGCATATTCTTTCATTCCACTGTTGACTTGTGTACTTGGAAGCACAAAATCATGCAAGGGTCGTCTTATGCCTGGGACAGTTATACCCCTCTCATCGATCACAAAAGGTGTTCCAATTTTTGGCTAGTCTTAAGCAATTATCTTCCCAGATTTTCTTGTTGTGTGGGGTGTGTAAAATCCAATGTTAACTCTTCCTGTTGTGTTTGTTCAGAAGAAAACAAACAATTTGATAGACTGTAGGTTCAGAAAGTCAGGATCATTTCTTGACGTTTGTGGATGTAACCTTAGAAGTGTGCAGTGTTTTATTCTGGACAAACCTTGTATGGGCTTGATGCCTGAAGGACAGAAATCTGTTAAATCTGTTATGATATTTGGGTTCTGTCATATTTTCGAAAGTGGTTAATATGGCCCAGGCATCAGTCTCTCTATTTAAACTGTACTAAAAAGTGGTGGGCTGAAAGCCCAAATCCTTGGCTCGATGACTGAAGGACAATCCAGGACAAAAATCTGTGAAATCTGTTATTTCTAGGTTCTCTTATATTTATTCCATTAGTTAGTACTGTATGCCCAACATTAGATATTAGAGAAGGACACTGCCAATAATAAAAAACCCAATGCTCTGCAAAGAATAAATATAATATTACCTAAGAAAACATTTTATTGTGGTAAAAAAATAAAAACTAAACTAAACTAAAATAAAATAAAATAAAAAAAGCCATGCCAGTAGGTGGATTAGAGTGTACAAATGTGTGTGTGCATGGTCCCATTCAGGGTGTATTCCCACCTCACACACAGTGTTCCTGCCACCCTGACCTATACAAAGCAGTTAATGATGACTATTAGTTCTGTTGTTTAAGTAAAAGGAATTTTATTCCAAGTTGTTTAGCCTGTTTAAATAGAGATAATACCATTAGCTCGCTGCACTTCTTCATGATGTTCTGTCACTGTCTGTAGTTTGAAGAGAAATATTAGTACACTTACCCTGTATCATTTTATCAGCTCTAATCTTCATGCCAGTTTGTAAAAATGACACCAGACATATGTACTTGCTTTGATACTGAGATGTCCATTATCTGTCTTAAATCCTATCTAAGCACAGAGACATTAACCAAATTTATATATGAGCATGTGTGGCTAGAAGATGCATTGTGTTGCCAGTGTTGTGTTCATTTTTTGATGCTCTACGTGTATGGCAGTGACTTAGGTCACCTCAACCATAAATTATTAGAGGTGCAATGAGAGGCAGTAGCATTCATCAACTTAATTAGAGTGTGGTACACACAGCACATTTAATGAGAGGAGCATGGAGATGGATCTCCTCTGTGAGAGCTGAACTACAGACAACCTGTGCTGAAGAATTTCTGTGATTCGAGAGGTTGGCATGGGCACATTAAGGGGGCATAAATTGATCATTTCAGGAGAGCACTATAGTAATTATGGAACACAGAACTTGTTAACTAAACAGAGGAAGAGGCAAAACAATGCTACTTGTGCTGAGCGCAGATGCCAGATACATGGAGAGGTCTGATAAATGGGCAAGACTGGAACATGCTATGGATGAATACCTGTGAAAGAAATGTTGCATGACTCAAAATCAAAAAAGCACATTAACAAACCAAAAACACAACAGCAAAATCAGAAACACTAAAGAAAAACCCAAAATTCAACAGCAAACCCAGAAAACATAACAGCAAAAACAGAACTACATCACATGGTCATTGTTAATTGGACACAGCATATGATTATCACAAGGAAAAAAGAATTCATTCTGTCAGTGCATCAAAAATTATTTAATGAGAAGTTTGTTAGGTTATTATAGTGAGGAGTAATTGTTGCTTCTGAATAACCGGGCATCTTTTAGACGTGTTTTCAGTGTTCGCATAATCATGTTAATGCAGTGCAAAATTGACAGCATATCTAAAATAACATCAAATGAATGCCATTGATTAAAAAAAATAAAACATGAATAAAAGCATCAGTGGATTGATTTAGGCTCATACTTCCTCTTACTGTAAATATCCTCCAGCTTTCCGCTGTCTCTAAGACTAATGCACGCTGTAGCCAATCAGCAAAGAGCATGCAATGTCCACTTTTGAGTTTTGAGTTGTTGTGTTTTTGGTTTTGCTGTCATGTTTCTGAATTTGCTGTTGCATTTTCTGATTTGCTACTGTAGTTTTGATTTGTTAATGTGTTTTGAACTTACGGACCATTGTACTTATTACTTTAGATGATAACAAAGTGCAATTTGAGGGGAAAAGCTCAATCAGTAAATAATGCAAGATGGCAGCAATTTTATGAAGACAAAATTCTTTTCCAAAATTCTATTCCAAAGAAATAAAAAGACATACAGTAAAAGAGAACTGACAGTACTAATTATTAATAAGAATGATGTACCTGTTCATCCCTAGATAACTGACACTGAACATCATTTTGTAAAGCACTACCTCCACCTCTGCATCTTCCTAGCTGACATGCTGATTATATTTAATCTTATCTTGTGCATAATTACACCTCCTAACCAGGGAGAGAAGACTTGTTCATGGCCTCTGGCTATGATGACTTGTTAGCTCAGTGTCATGACAGCGAGCGAGCTATGGAACAGACATTCATTTGTCATCTCTCTGCCATCTCCATGACGACGCTCTTGTCTGATGAAACTGACCTTTCCATTGAAATGCATATTGTGCCTTTACAGTCTAAATGAATGTCTGTCTAAATGCAGATCACTTTCATGTGGCACAGTGGAAATAGTTTGACTTTTGTTTAGGGCAATTAAAATTTGTTGTTACAGATTAGTGTATGTAAAAAAAAAAACAAATCCGCATGAGTCATAGAAAAAAAATAGAAAAAAGATTAAGCTGTAGGTTTAATACACATCAATATAAACCAAGTAGAAAAAGGGGATTAAGCTAACACTCGCTCACAATAAGCTTACCTTGTGTAATCAACACCAATGGTAGACTTTTTAAATCTTTAATTAATTACTTATTTTAGATAACACTTTTAAAGAGAAATCTCCAAAAGACAGAGATTTATTTTGCCCATTTTCCTTTGGCTGTCTGAACAAATTTTTTCTGCCTGTCCAAAACTATTTTTTTTAAATTGTCCCTGTTAGACTGCAGTCATACCACAGGTGTTTCCACAATATGTTAGACAGCTAACAGGGTATTACGTGATTTTCCTGCAGTCATCATCCACAGAGTCTAGACTGCCAAAGCTCCATTTATTAGACAGCCTAATACTCAGGGGTGTCTGGTGGACTCTTGTAAATGCAGTTAGCTGGCAACCTACAGTAAGTGGAGAACAGCATTCACCAGTGGAGTGCTGGCAGAAAGTGAATATTGTAATATTATAAATATTGGTATATTGTAATTATTCCACATACTTTATCACACAAAGCTGTATAGAACTTCATTGCTTAAGTAATAACCTAATTAATCTAATCCTTGTTCTAATGAATCTCAATATCAAAGTCATCTTTGTGATTTCATGAATAAAACAATAACAATGAGGAGAAAGAATTATTAATTCATAATTAATTAATTAATCTAACAATAATTTGGTAAACATAAAACTGCATACAAATTCTTAAGGAACTCAGTCTCCATCAAGAAGCTCAGAATGATTAATTAATCAATCATGTACAATTTACTACATTAAAATAAATTACTAAGATCCCATTAGAGTCTATGTAAGTGATTGCACATCCTTGCCGAGGGTTTTAAAGGATCTCATACAGAGCATAATGCAATTTTGTCTCCACATTGCCAAATCCAGATTTTTGAAACAGATTTTGGGAAGAAGATTAAGCTTGTGGGTGTTAGGGTGGTGCAGTGGGTAGCATTATTACCTCACAGCTCCACAGTCCCTGTTTCCATGCTGAGCTCAGCTTACTTTGCAGAGTTCCACATGTTCTACTCTGGGTTATCCAGTTTCCTCCCTTCCAAAAACATACGGGTGGATTGGTCTTGCTAAAATGCTCCTAAGTGTGAATGGGTGTGTGAATGCATGTGTACATGGTGCCTTGTGTCCCATCCAGGGTGTAGTCCTGCTTTCCGTTCAGTGTTTCCAGTATAGGCTCTGGATCCACTGTGATAAACTGATGATGATGATGATGATGATGATTAAGCTTGTCCATTACTTTCCCACAAACAATGGATTAGAAATTATCCTGGTGTTATCTGGCATTATTATCTTATTAGAGCCAGATAGACTATGACAAGATCACTGTCATGTGAAAGCAAAGCTATATTCATGAAAAACAATTAACCTGTGATGGGTGTGTGACTGTATCATATTGCTTATTTTTTATAGTGCAAAATGCTCTTTGTGTTAGGGTGGCTATTGTATAGTTGTTGTTTTTTTGTATTCCCAAGAAGTCAGTGCAATTAATTACATATGTATTTATAGTAATCACCTGCTCTATTAGGCTCAAATTCTCCTGTGCGAATGTGTGTGAATGTGAATGTGAATGTTTGTTATGTCTATGCTGGAATTGGCAACAGACTCCACTTCCCATGCTGCAACATGGCCTACAAACATGGCCGTTCCGGACTACAGCTCCCAGTTGTCATGCTCCAGCTCCCCTGTCTTCTGATTGAACTCACCTGATTCCTATCAGCACCCACGCTATAAAAACAGACTCCAACCTCACACAAGCTGCAAAGTATTGTTCAGTGAATCTTTTTCCTGCTGTATTAAGACTTTCAGTGTTGTTGCCAGACTTGTTTTGACCTTGATCTTGTCTTTTGGTTTTGTGATTCTATCACAGTTTTCCAGTTTTGGCTACTCCACTCTGTTTGCTGATCTCCTGAACCTAGTGTGTTTTTTGTCTGATGTTTTCAACCTGTTTGAAATTCTGCTCTTTTTAACAAAAGCTGAAAAAAAAAAACTGAATCTGCCCTGCGCCATATCAGTTAGTGATATGCAGTGTGCAATCATGGGATTGGAAACAAATAATAAACATACACAGCCTATATATATATATATATATATATATATATATATATATATATATATATATATATATTTTAGCTTTTATGGTGGACAGAACATATTTGGATTACTAATACTAATTACTTAATACTTGTGATAAATATTATTCAACAACACAAATCTTCATCACCTTTTATTGTTTTATTGGATGTGCATTTTGGCATAAAGTGTTTAATATGTTCTAAATTTTAGATCTTTTAGATAGTTCTAACTACTTAAATACTTTTTGTTGCACTAAATGAGCCCACATAACAGAGCTGTAAATGGATGTCTTTGGAGTCTGCAGGCAAAGACAAAGACAGAGAGTCAATAAATGCCCAGTAATTAAGGAAAATGACTCAACCAGACACACTTAGAAACAGATCAGTGATGTTCCAAAGGCAGTCTGCTGTTAGATTTACATTCTTTCTCAAGTGTATAATAGCACTCAAATATTGCTGAAAGCTTGTCATTTTGGCTATTAACTTAACATCTGTCTTCTTGTCAAGTATTCAAGCAACAATAGGATTATTATATAGTCATCTGACTCATAACTTAATTTATTATTGGAATACACACTTACGAATATACTGTGTTTTTAAAGCTGCAATCTCATCATCTTGAACTTATTCTGTAATAAGGTTAATCATGAGATGTATGTAGGTCTAATCTCTGCACACTGTGTTTTAGCCTCGATCCCATAAAAAAAGGTCAGGGATCAGCTGTGTAGAGCAGAAAAGTAAAGCGGCTAGAAAGCTCAGTGATCCAATGATCAGTCCAGGTTCTGAACAATGTCTCTAAGCCTAAAACCACAACAGCTAATAACCCTACCTGACTTAGGTTATCACTCACACTAAGGGAAAAACTGTCTAACAGCATGACTGAAATGCACAGGAGAGGATAAATTTGACAAAAAAAATAGATCAGGCAGCCAAGGGGAACCTTAGGGCACTGAGTGTATTCACAAGGAGTGCAGCCAAGATTAAACGCAGCTACAAAGTCGACATTTTCTTAAACCCATGGCAATCCCTCTGAGCTGAAAAATAGCACCTGCATTTCATTTCAGTCATATCTAGATAGCTTTGCCATAGCGCACGCCTCATAAATATTGAAATAAAATTCTCATAAATAACTATATCATTAGATTAATCACTTGGAGTGCTTCAAAATAACTTTTTTCTTTCTTTGGAAGTGACATGAAATGAAAAGTGCAGCACTCAAACCTTTCAAACCTGCATTAAAAACAAAAGAAGGGCGGTCAAGAGCCCAGGTTTTTAACTGACAAGACGTAACACAAGAATTCACCACAGCACATGGCACACTGTAGAAAATGCCAGGTTTCCTTTTCCTATGTTTTCTCGCTAAAATGACAGGCTGTGTGTTTGTGTGTATATGTGTGTGTGTGTGAGAGAGAGAGAGAGAGAGAGAGAGAGAGAGAGTGGTGACTGGTGAAGAATGATGTTTATTGCAGTTATAACGTAGGTGAGAACAAGAACTAGTTTGTCTCTTGGATGTACCACAACATTAAATCTAACTATAAATAATTAAAATGCACTAATAAATTAAATATTGTAATTGTTGGCAAATTGCTGTGGTATAAGAGGAATAACATGACAGACCGTGCTGGCATACAAAAATAATGCACTTCATGGAAAAGCAGCACTCGGCTTCTGCCTTAATAGCATTGTCTGTCATGTGTTATTCCTTACATAATAACTGATCATTTAGCAAATAAAATAATTTCCATACCTAAGACTACAAATTTTGTTACTGAAAAATGTACTAAATAAGATAGAAAGATAGATCACTTTATTAATCCCAGAGGGAAATTCACAATAAAATACTCTCTGCAAATTTATAAAGTGAATGTATCATATTAGTTACTCTATCATCTCACATAAGGTAGTGGCAAATTGATGTGATAAGTTTACACTAAAAGCAAATGAATAACTTGAAACCTAAAACTAAGAAACCAAAATGTAGGATGGCATATAACATTTATAATACACGAAATGTTTCCTCTGTGATCACTTCTGCAGAATAATGTAGCGACTCACTGCAGAACACAGACATAACCAAGACAGGATTGGTGAAAACAAAGGTGAATTTATTTTCTTAAGGTAGGGTTGAAGTGGTAGGATTGTCATGTACTGTAGGT
Source organism: Pangasianodon hypophthalmus (assembly GCF_027358585.1). Lineage (NCBI taxonomy): Eukaryota > Metazoa > Chordata > Actinopteri > Siluriformes > Pangasiidae > Pangasianodon > Pangasianodon hypophthalmus. The sequence continues at coordinate 10,752,603 of NC_069732.1, read as the reverse complement.
GGTGTGTGTACTGCTGGCTTTGTGGGTAGAGGCGCTAGGAAGGTATCTCCCGGGGGTTCCACAGGGCAGGCTTAGTGGCATGGGCAGGCAGGTAGCAGCATCATGATGTTTGGGCGTGCTCTTGTGGGTGCTGGGGAAAAGAGCTCTCAGTGCAGCACCACACAGGGGATGAGTTTTGCCATCAGCATTGCCACCAGTCCCTGTACCAGAGAGCCAGAAAGCAAGCAACATCAATGGAGAGACAGAATCTGCTCATCCTGCTGCAGCCACGGTGCTCTTTTATACTCTCTCGGCTTCTCTGTGAGGGTGAGGAGCTCTATTAGCTCTATTTCTCCACCCTGCCCTGTGGCCATGTGCTTGTTTGGGTTCCAAAACAGTGGTGCTGAAATGGCATTGTCAATGTCCATTGTCCGGCAGTCGTGTGAGGAGCGTGTAGTGCTTGGTGCGTGCGGACTGGACGACCACCATCACAGTAATAAAGCTTATTATTCAGAATGTCCCAAAATTCTCCATGCATAAAGTACTACGTATGCCAGCACCATGTCGGTTGTGCCTTTGTCAGTTGATGTTAGTGGGCGTCCACTTCTAGGTTGGTCCGCAACACTTCCAGTCTTTTTGAATTTGTTAATAAGTTTGGCAGTGTCGTGTGTGATGTGCTTGCCATGTTTCCTATTAAAGGCCATCGCAACCTTGATCCAGCCATGAGAATGATTTCAATACATTCTTCTTTTGTCAAAAGCATTCTTGAAGGCTATCTAAAACGTATGTATAATATAAACTAAGTATGAAAAATTGTAGAAGACATTTTGCTAAAAAGTGTTAATTTTCTCTATGTATGGAGACTTTTGGGAGTCCCTGTAGATTGTGAGAAAGAACATGAAGAAGCTAAGTGTAGAAAATCAATAGTAGCCATATTGTATGTGACATTTGAAGTATTTGAGTCTTTTTTTTTTTTTTTTTTTGCAGCGCTCACATTCTTGTACAGCTTAAAAGATTATTTATATTTCACAAAAGCTTTCAATTTGCCTGTGACTGTAGAGCTTGGAATAAAAAAAGAAAGGAATTCCACAGTGAATGCTCCAGCTTAAAGCGATAGAAAGCAATAACATATACAGTTAGAATGCTATCTGGCTACTAACAGTTTACTAGCTAAAAAAACAGAACAGAGGATAAAAGATGAAATTGGTGAAAAATACACACATTAAAAGAATGCAAGCATTTTGAAAAACTCACTCTCATTTGGATTTTAAGAGTTAAATCTAAACTAAAACAGAGAAACACAGCAAGCACACACTGATAGCTAGCTAATCAGCTAACATTAGTTCATTAGCTAAAACACAGAGCAAAGAATAAAAACATAAATCAGTGGATGACATACATACACCAAATGCGATCAGATACTCTGACCCCTATAGCCAGTTATTTTAGCTAGCTATCCTAACTGGATAAGGCTAATTCTACCACATGGGTTAGTTGGCTATTATTCACTAGCTATGTAGACATAGAGAACAAAATAGAGGATCCATATATGCCTTCCATCTTTAGCTAAAAGTAATTCAACACTGTTCTTGAATCCTTATTTTCTGTATGCCCTAGTGAAAAAAAGGATACTTTATTGTATTTGTAATATATTTCCTGTTTCAATAGTACATTGCAAATATACTAACAAAAATTTTTACTAACTTTAAATATATAAAAAGTGTATTACCACCATGCTTTTACCTATTTTTACCATACAACTTTTAACACACTTTTAAATAATTGTAATTTAGTGTATTTTCTAAAAATATATTTTACAAAAATATACTTGAATTGAAAGTTTTGTTTATTTTTTAAAAGTTTATTTATATGCACTTTATGTAAATATATTTTAGTATTATTTTTAACTGTGTGCTGAAAATGACCATTGTAACAATGCATTGAAAGTTTACTTTCAAAGTACATTATTAAATACCCTGAAGTTGTAGTATACTTTAAGTTCAATTTTGGATTAATTTTTAAGTGGACTTCTTCATGCTTGCAATTCACTTCATTACAACAAAACACAGCACCGAAAGAAAGTAATAAAACATGATAAATGCGTTGAAAGCCCATTTAAAACATTTTTAAATCAAGTGTATGCACTGCACAAAAGGCTACTCTTGTAATTGTGATTTAAGTATTTTAATAAATTTACAATGTCACAGAGGTCCAGTGTATAAACATCAATCCATGACTAATTTTATACCAACAGCACACCATACGAACACAAGAAAATGTGTTCTACAGGAAAGTAACCTTTTATCGAATGTGTTTTTGAAATGTTTCAGATGAATTTTGGGCGAAATGAGCAATTAAATTAGCATTAGCCGATGCTATTTTGCTTAGCTCGCTATCAGTGCTGTGGCTGAAGCTTACAGAGTGCTAACAGTTAGCATACTAGCTAATCCGATAGACTTCATATTGTTCGGGGAACTTAGTTGGCTTGATATTGCTAACTTCATAGAGCTAGCTATTTATAAAGGCAGCGTTGCAGTTTACACACTTGGTAGTTGATGTTTAACTGTTTGTGCTCTTGTCTGAGGGGATTCGTGCATTTTTTAAAGTTGCTATTCACACTTCTTGTTTTTGACAGCGAGGACGCGAATTAGCCATCATCTCAGTCTCCCCACTTAGCTTAGCCTGTTAGCTAGCTAGCTAGTCGTGTGTGAGAGAGAGAGAGAGAGAGAGAGAGACGTTGCTAAAGTTCGGTGCTGTGCCTCGAGATGCCCGCGATGTTGGAAAAGGGTACGACGGAGATTTCAGGGAAAAGAAGAGGCAGAAACTCGGTGAACAACCCGACAAAAAGTTTTACTTCCAACGGCAACAGTAACAATTCTCGAGGAGCGCGGTAAGTGACGGGTGGTACAGGCCCGGGTTGGCTAATCGGGAGCAGCGGGAGGATTCCCGGGGGGTCTGTGTTTTGTTGTCATGCCACTGGGATGAAACACGGATGTCTGTTATTGAAGTTACATGTTATTTATTGTAATGACCCTGACAAGAAGTGCATTCAGCATTGGGGAATTTTTACTCAAAAATAATATATTTATGTTATGTTGCTTGTGTGTTTTGAAGACACTCTTAATTAATTTGTAATGTACTTGTAATACAAAAAGTACACTTTAATATCACTAATCAAGCATGCAATTATCTTCCACAGGCATAAACTTAAAGTGTACTAAGTATACTTGAAGTTGTTCCAATTTAGCACATAAAAGTACACAAAATACACTTAAAGTTATGCTTTACTACAATTTAATTGCAACTAAAATATACTTAGCACAAAATTAGCTGTTCCAAAATAGCACACTTCAAGTTAACTAATCATTAACACACTTAAAGTATACTGACAATTAGTCTGGCTGCAAGTATACTTAGCATATTTTTTTTTCACTAGGGTGGCTTTCTGGCTCTTATCCTCTGTGTATCTCTGATAATGACTCTGTGTTCAGATTCGCTAAAGATCAGGACATGACGGTGTATGACATGTAATGAAACTACTGTCTAATTCAGCCAAACAGCTCTAACTGTGAATTAGTATTACAGGGCAACTCACAACAGCTCAAAAAACAGCTATAACACTTTTATATGCTTATTTTATTTATAAAAACAAACACAAAATACATCCCATTTTACTGAAGAACTGAAATGAGACACAGGCTTCACTGTCAACATCCTGCAACTATTCTTCTATTCTAACTGATTAAATTTAATTTGAATATAATTGTTTTTGGATATAGGAATTTGGGGTTTATTGTATTTTGTTTAATTAATTATTGTAGTATATGGATTTTGTAGCATTAAAGAATAATGGTTCAAACAACTCTACACTAGATTTTAATATACCTGAGGGAAGCATATTAATCTTGGAGAGAGATGTTTGTGAACAGTTGGCTGGGTCTTTGGCCTCAAGTTGCACGGCACTGTTGCTCTATGAATAATATGTCTTCTGCAATCTGTTCTGCACACACACATACACACACACACACACACACACACACACACTTTTTTTCCTAGCAGAATATGACAAACATTTCAGAGTCACTCTGGTAATTACAGACTACTTCCAAGTTTTTAGAACAATTTGGTTTTGTACATTTTTGAATTTCTTCCAAAAAACTGACTTGCCCAGTTTACCTAAACTGCCATGATTTTTTTTATTAGATCAGCTGAGTGTATCAAAAGCTTTTCTTTGCTGAAACTTTGTCTGGAGTGTTTACTCAAGTTGTCCCTGACCCCCCGATACTGGGTCTGTAGTTAATGATGCGTGGTGCCATCTACCACGGTTCATAGAAGTGGCCAAAACAACAGCTTGAGAGTGTTCCTCCAGTGCTCAACTATCTGAAGGTGTGCATTAGTTTGCCTAAATTGGCTGTCAGCCAAAGCTGACCGTTAGAGCACTTTACCCAGAAAGATATTTTATCTAAGCATAACTTGAGAAATTGTCCTACAATGAATTGGCGTCCACTTTAGGGTGTGTTCCTGTCTTGTGCCTGGTGTTCCTGGGATAGGCTCTGGATCCACCCTGACTAGGATAAAGCAGCTACTGAATGAAAGAATGAATGAATGCCTTGGTAAGTTCATCGATGGCTGTTTAAAGAGGCTCAGGTCCAGGTGTTTTCTTTAATAGGCTGTAACCAATAGTAGTTCATATTTTCTGTGAAACCTACAACACACTCTGTGGAGGTTGAATGTGGTGTGTGATCCACTTAATGTTTTTGTGTTTGCTAGAGCTGTGAGCAAATACTGTAATCAAAAGCTATATTTATTGGCTCAATTTCAACTTCAAATATGACATTTAAGTTTTATAATAACTCACACATGTGGAGTAGGAGGAGGAGGAAGAGGAGGAGGAGTTTTTTTCCACTACACCTTATGAGAGGTGGAGCAGTGAGTAGCATTGCACAGCTTTGAAGCATCAATTCAGCCATGGTTAGATGGTAATGCAAATTAAATCTAACCTTTGTAAAGTGAAAGATCATGTTGTATTATACCGTATGTTCATGCAAATACTTCTCATAAAGGGATATGCATGAGCCCCAGGCAGCCAATCCCTCAGAGTTATTCTCACTGGAGAGAAAAGATCATAAACCTCAATAGATGAATGGTTGATTCAACACTAATTCACATTCTACTTTTCTTTATTTTACCTATGGCAGGAGCATTAGATTAAACCTAGGAACAGCTGCAGCTCATGACCATAGATGCTGGTGGGGTGGGACAACATTAATAACGACATAGCCTCAAACAAAATTAAGTGAAGCTGCTAAACTTGATCACACTTCATTTATGCTATAGGCTACTATCTAATGAATTTTTTGAGTAACTCTTTAATAGGCAGCTGAGATTTGACAACATGCATTCATCCAGCATACAGTCTAGGAGCTCGTTTTGTCCAGTTTTAGCTCTATCTTTGTTTGATACAGCAGTATTTACAATATATTGCACAGTAGAAATGGCTCTGTACTTTATGCACTTACACTTTTTGTTTGTCACTTGAAAGAAGCTATTAGTATATTCAATAGTGAAACCAGCAAAAGAATTTCCATACTCTTAAACAAATCTTATACTCTCTGAAAGATGTACATTTCACTAGCAGACATACATTAATCACTTATTAGTGCCACTATCCAGTACATGACTGAGCTTGACAAAAAAAAATTAAAAATCTACTAGTCACAATATGGCTTTTCTCCTACAGCCATCATTCTGAGACCACACTGCACAAATAAATCCATTCACTCTTAAAAAAGTATGACAAAGTAGATAAAAATTCTGATCTAGATTTTCTGTATGAAAGGCTTAGAGTATAAGTTTCTTAAACTTATTCACATGGCATGCTCAGCAAATGGTTTAATCAGTAAAGAATAGAACAGTTAACCAATGGTTGCTTCAAAGTTTTCTTTGTATGTCAAAGTTTTTATAGCATGCTTCATTTAACAGAACTCTTACCTTTTTTATGGCATTATATTATTAGATCAACTTCAGCAACTTTTGTTCTGGGACTACAGTCTTTTACACTCAGCAATTTGGTGTGTACTTTAACGAGGTTTGGCCACAGGATTGTTAAATCCCAAAGGTTATTAGCAGTTATTGTGCTGTGTTGCTTCAGTTGCCACAAATCAATATGTAAAGAAGAAGATGCAAGTCAAATTCCTAAACTACAGAACATCTCTTATTTCTAAAATAAATAAACAAATAAATAAAAATATATGCAGGATGTTATGGTATTTAGAAGTAGAAATGACCAAATATCATAACAATTCATATTGACAAGTAATATTCTGTTTAGATCATCGGTGCAGTGGTGCCTGTGTGTTGTCGTTTAATTGCATTGTTGCCTGTTTTGCTTATTTTTTTATATTTGCTAATTATTTTAATGATGGTACTTATGCACCGGCCAGGCACATGTAGTGCAATTAAGGGAAATGAACCTGTGGGATCCATGGCCCATTGACCAGGATATTGACTTCGACTGCCACCGCAAGCAATTAAACTTAAGCAGCTCAGCATTTATTGCCCAAACCTTTTGCTTCACTCCCACTAGAACCACAAAATTGAACTGAATGGCCTTTCGACCAGAACAAAACAAGTGGAAGTGATACATGATCTATCCATTCATCCACTGTACCACTTACCCTACATGGGGGAGTCTGGAGCTTATCCCAGTGGACTCAGGGCACAAGGCAGGAGACACTGGCATGGGTGCCACTCCATCACACGGCACAATCGCACACACACTCTGGGCACTCATGTCTTTGGACTGGGGGAGGAAGCCAGAGTACCCAGAGGAAAGTCCGAAGCAGGGCGGAGGTGGGATTTGTACCCACATCCCTGGAGGTGCAAGGCAACAGTGCTAACCACTAAGCCACTGTGCCCCCTAGTGCTACCTGATGATTAAGAAAAATATCTCGCTGTCTTTTGGTACCCCTCTTTTTAATGGTATTTGTGCAACATAAAATGCAATTCTAATTTTAACTTTACCGTGTATTAACAGTTTACTTATCATTTTGTTTAATTATCCAAATACACTATATGGCCAAAAGTTTGTGGACACCTGACCATCACACCCATGGTTTTTGAGCATCCCATTCCAGATTTAGTCCCCCCTTTTATATTATGTTCCCTTTTCTGGGAAGATTTCCACTTTTCCACATTTTGGAGCCTGGCTGTGGGGATTTGTGTCCAATCAGCCACAAGAGCATTACTGAGGTCAGGCACTGATGTCGGTTGAGGAGACCTGTGGTGTAGTCGGCGTTCCAGTTCATCCCAGTGGGGTTGCGGTCAGCGCTCTGTGCAGGCCACTGGAGTTCCTCCACACCAACATTGGCAAACCATGTCTTCATGGACCTCGCTTCGTGCACAGGAGGAAATTGTAAAGCTACAAGCGTACAAAGACATTCTATACAATGGTGTGCTTCCAACTTTGTGGCAACAGTTTGGGGCAGAACCACATATGAGTGTGATGGTCAGGTGTCCACAAACTTTTGGCAATATAGTGTAAAAAATAAACATTACATTAAATAAATTATGAGACAGTATTAAGGCCTATGGGGACCATTGGGGGTCATGTATTATGCAAAATTACAGTATTACACAAAATTCAGAGAGCACCCTTTGTTTTCAAATTAATGGTCATTCAGTACTTATTGTTAATTATTTGGTGGCAAAAATTTGGAAAATGTACAGTACATTAATTCCATTTTTGGGCAAACAGCTATTCAGTACTTATTCATGTAGGTGAATATTAAAGTTTAATATTAAAAATATAATACTTACATATTTCATACTGTTTTTATTGTTTGAAAACCTGTGTAATTTTCTGTTATATATATTTTCCCATCATTATTGTTCATTATTTTTATTGTTCATAAATCATACACCAGTAAAAACAATATGGAGTCTGTAAATATTTCATTTGTAGCATTGAAATTTAATATTTACTTACTGTGTGGCTGTTTGATTAAAAATTGAATTAATGTATTGTACTGTATTTTCACATCATTATTTTTTTTCATTAAATAATGAACGATAATTATTCTCAAATGACCATTTGAGTGAAAATAAAAGAGTGGTCTCTGACTTTTGCACAGTACTGTATGTACCATGGTGTTCAATAACATTGTGTGTCCCTCTTTACCGAAGTACTTTACCGACTATTCCAACAATTCCAGCAACAAAAGAAGTATTTCATTTGACAAAGTGATCAAGAGTAAAATCCTAATAACCAGATAAGTCTAAACACCCATTGGGATTAATGGGTATAATCTAATACTCAATTAATGGCAAAATGGTGGAAACATATTGATAAGAAGCCAAGAGAAATTTTAATTTATGAGCTCAAACAGTGAATGCCAGGTGCTGCTAATTTTCACTATGGTAGTGGGCTGGTTTATTGCTCTTTGTTTTGCTGAATCAGAATTTATCAATTTAGTCTACATTGTATTTGACATTGAAGCTCATCCTGCCTCCTTAATGCTCAGTTATGCCACTGGATTGGATGTTGAATTTAATATGCAGCACTAAACTCTTATTTCTCCAAAGTGATAAATGGCCTGATGTAGGGGTGTCACTGATAGAGTGTATTTTGTAGAGCCTGTGCTTGAATTAATCTGCATGCAGCAGTTTCACATGCTAGACTATCAGAAAAGAAAAGCAGATTACCCATGCAGAAATGTAATATAACATATATTACAATATATTCTATTTTTAATTTAGAAAAATATTTATAATTTGCTGACAATATACTCCAATATATTTCATTTTCATATAACATTAGCAGACAGAAAGGTATGAATATTTAAGGTTGGGGATAGTGACATGTTTAAACATATTTAAGTGAAATCTAACAAAATATATGATTATGGGGTGATTATGTGTAGAAGACAGAGCAGAAAATAATTTGTATGCACAAAGATACATCTGCTGATCTAAGAGAAGAAATTGTTTTGCTGTAGGAATGGCAGCAGAGAACGAGACAAACCGCGAGTGATACTTAGCCAGCTGTGTCTAAAAGTTGGATTTTTGCCGAGCACCTTAGATCTTTGCAGTGTTGCTCACTCTGATTTGAGAACATGAAGCACCCAAGAATTCAGAGACTGAGGTGGATTGGAGACATGAGCACAGAAGAAGTTGAGACATGCTGAAAGAGCAGAGTTTAGAGATAGTGGCAGTAACAGAGGCTTGTTTGTAGAATGTATTGATTGGCGGAAGAAAGGAGAGATCATATAAACGGAAGAGTGGCTGAGGTTCCTTTGAAAGGAAACAGCAGCTTAGAGGAGACAAGTTAGAGTGATGATAGCATCTATAAATGACATGACCATCAATAGGTTCATGAGTCAGAGTGTGTGAAACTGAAAGGTCTGGCTTGATGGAGCTGACGGACTGTAATGACCATTCATCCTAATCTGCCAAATGTTACCACATACACTACATGGCCAAGCGTTTGTGGACACCTGACAATAACACTCATAAGTGCTTGTTGAACATCCCATTCTAGATTTAGTCCCCCTTCGCTGTTATAATAATCTCCACTTTTCTGGGAAGGCTTTCTACTAGATTTTGGAGCGTGGTTGTGCTCATTCAGCCACAAGAGCATTAGTGAGGTCAGGCACTGATGTAATCATTTGTGTTTGTAGATTGTCAGAAGTCATTCCATGGTTAAACTTAACTAGTTTATGCCGCTAGCATGGAAACACACATCTGGGTTGGAACACAAAACCACTGCCTGTTGTTGATCTTGACTCTGCTTTGCCCTTTTTAGATTTAGTTTAGTTCACGTTATACATAAACAAATATGTATGTACATATTTATAAGTATGACTTCAATACAGGGCATGGTGGCTTAGTGGTTAGCATGCTTGCCTGGCACCTCCAGGGTTGGTGGTTTGAATCTCGTCCCAGAGTTTGCATGTTCTCCCCATGCCTTGGGGGTTTCCTCCCCAATCCAAAGACATGCATTATAGGCTGATTGGCATTTCCAAATTGTGAGCAGTATGTGAATCTGTGTGCAATTGTACCCTGTGATGGGTTGGCACCCCATCCAGGGTATTCCACACCTTGTGCCCCAAGTTCCCTGGGATAGGCTCGAGGGTTCCCTGCAACCCTGTGTAGGATAAGCAGTATGGAAAATGGATGGACTTCAATGCCATTAAATAGTTTTCTCCATTTTATTGGTTATATAGAAAGTTATAGTTTCTTTTATTTCTTTTTATTTGAATAGGTTAGTTAGTTAGTTTTGGTGTGGTTGGTTTCTGAAGACAACACCCTTTTTTAATATGTCCAATAAGCAAACACATTCTGGTCTCATCACTCCTTCATTTTTGTGTGCTATGGGCTGAAATAGACTGGGTCATAACAGTGACCTAAAAGTGGCACCCAGACAGTCCATTTGGTTGTGCTGGCATCAGATCCAAAGAGTGACCGCAGCATGTAAAGCAGACTGCACAGGCAAACCAAGAACATTTGTATACCCTCAGGACCCTCAAAATGAACAAGACAAATTTCATTTATAGCAACATTTATTTGTGTGTTAGGATTCACAGATGTTCCTTCATTATCACAAGTAAAAAAATGATCAAATATTATATAAAATATTATTACTATATTCAAAAAAATGAAAAAATCAGTCCATAGATTTTCATTTCTCTTTCTGGATGTGATTTAAATATTTTCTAATAACTTGATAACCGCTTTTGTATCCTCCCTGTATCCCATTATCTGCACATTAACACTGATATACTGTATATTTATAACTCTGTCAGATTGGTGATATACTGGATATGTCAGGTCTAGTAATAAGAAAAAGGCTCACAGAAAAAAAAATATTTTCAAAATATTTTAATGTTCATTTTGTTTTATGGTTTGATTGTTGTTTGTTGCATGATGCACCCACATTTACTCATCTTGGAATTCTATTTTTGTAGATAGATTGTAAAATATAGGTAGATTTTTCTTTTTAGTTTCACATAGATACCCTCCAGGATGGAAATTTTTGCACTGGTGTGTACACAAGATTTTCCTAATAACATACAGGATATGCTCAATCAATCCATAGTTTAAAAGTATACATGGACAAAACTGCTTAGAATTTCAGTAGGTCATGTAGGCATCAGCTTTCAATTTGTCAGCAGTAGCACTTTTCCTTGTTTCTGTCCTTGTTGCAGAATTCCCATTCATCATAATAAACTGAGTTGACTGTCCATTTATCAAGCCATGCTGCCTGTATTAAGGCCAAGGGGCTGTGGGGGTGTGGAGGTGGGTAGGCATGTTGGGCAGTCACACTGAGCTAAAATTACTTGAACAATGAGTAAATTGAATAAAAACAGACATTTATATTATTAAACTAAAAAAAATGAATGTAGCTTGAATTTAAAATAAACTATTATTTATAATATTGTTGGTGTTCTTTACTTTGTTTATATTTAAGAGATTAGACTGTAGTAAATCAGTCTAACAATCATCAGTTCCTGAGCATTTCATTTTATTTATATCGAATTTTATTTGCTTGACATATACAGACCCAGTAGTTATCTGTTTTCATATACTGTGTCATATATAATGTATTTGATAAATGCACAGTATATATGTCATTATATATCACTTATCTCCTGACTTGGCTTGTGTATATTTGCATGACTGGTATGTAAGTATGATTTACTCACTCTACCAGCTGAATAACCTGCAAGTTTGAGCTTCAGGCTTGCATGCGTTTTTCACTAAACATGATTTATTTTAGCATGTGCCCCTGCATGCAATATGTTGATAAACTGTCTAATCAATCAAGGGTGATAGACCCTTCTTTAATCAGAGAAAGATGAAATGCCAATTTTGGACTAGTGAGCAGTCCATCACAAGTCATCTATTCAGTCTATATCATTGTTAAGATTGGGAATAGTTGTCTAGAATCTCCATTTTTAGTTTAATTATTTGCTGCAACAGCTTAGAAGAAAGTGTGTAATAGTGCAGTGTCAGGATCTATGCTGTAGTGAACACCCTGTAATCATGTCTACATTACAAAGACGCTTTGTATTTATTATGAGACATTCTTAATACTGTATATTTTACTCTCTGTAATCTTCTTATCTCAGTGTTCTTTGGAGCTATAGTCTTAATCTTTAGTCACGTGTAATTAGATAGGCTCCCAAGTTCACTGGAACGTCCCACTGCACCATAATATGGGAATGGAGGGTGGGCATGTCCCAGATGGCCTGCTCCTTGTTGGGGACATATAGAAGCCAGTCATCAAAATATGGCAGTATCCTTATGCTTCTGGCAATCTGAGGTGACAGAAGCACCTACATGCATTTTGAGAAAACTTGGGTGCTAGAAAGAGGCCGAAGAGAAGGCTTTTGATTTGGAACGCCTGTCCTTGAAAGGCAAATATTAAAAAGCATTTGTGCTCTGGTGAAATAGGAATGTGAAAATATGCATTGTGCATATCCACTGGCATGATCCAGTCTTGTGGCTACAATGCATGAATAATATCTGATAGCCTTAATATGCAAAATGTAAGGGGTTTTTAGGAACCAGTAGAGTCCTGTCAGAATCAGAAGGAAACCACTGTAGTTGATCCACTGCTGGAAACCACTGATGCATTAGATGGTGTTCGTCCTCGGCTTACAGAGACATTGGCTGTACGAGCATGAATCATGAAGCATGGCTTGTTAAGAACTCAGAGCCCAGGCTATGTATAGTGGAACCTAACTAATTTTAGAGGCAACCAAACTCTTTTCAGTTTCAATTCTTCTAATCTTCTTCTAATCTTCTTATTTCAGTTACCACAGCCTAAGCCTTCCTGTCAGCTCAAAACAGTCTGGCCAGTCTTCACTGACCTCTCTCATAAACATGGCATTTCTGCTTGCACAAGGGTTTTTTGTTTGTTTGTTTGTTTGTTTTTCACTCCATTCTGTATAAACTCTAGAGACTGTTGTGCGTGAAAATCCCAGGAGATCAGCAGTTTCTGAAATACTCAAACTAGCACCAAGAGTCATGCCATGATCAAAGTCACTTAGATCTCATTTTTTCTCCGTTCTGATGTTTGATGTGAACATTAACTGAAGCTTGACCCGTATCTGCATGATTTTATGCATTGTGCCACTTGGATGAAGATTGGCTAATTGGATAATTGCATAATTGAGCAGGCATATAGATGTTCCTAATAAAGTGGTTGATGTGCATGTGCATGTGTGTGTGTGTGTGTGTGTGTGTAAAGTCTCTGTTACTACCTGTCACTGAAACCACAAACTACACTTTCCAGAATCCTCTGCCATCCAACAAACTACAAATCATATCACATGACTCATGACTCACATAATCAGTCCCTGCATCTCAATTCTCCTACTTATACTATGCACTAAAAGTATATACTCTTTTTGTGAAGAAAAAGTGTATACTTTTGAGTGTGTAGCAAAAGAGTATGCAAGTACTGGGGTATACTAACATGCAATGTAACGGAAGAGAACGTTGCTGCCCGGAAGAGAACACTGTCACCGTAAACAAAATCCTCATTGCATTGTTAGCTGACAAAGTGTCCACGGTTCGACACTTCGAAAATCTACCGGAAATAGTAGACTATCCAGGTACCTTTGGGATACTCATTTCAATATACTACAATTTGGGACACACTAATTCTAATCTTGAATACTATTTAGGATGAAAGTGTCTCTTTCATAGTTGCCAGGTTTCAGATTGCACTCACCTGTTCCCAATCAGCACACACACACACACACACACACACACACACACACACACACTACAAATAACAGGGACTCACCTATATACTTTATAGAGCCTTGTCTTGTTTGTCTATTGCTATCTTTGGTTCAACTTGTTGCCCAGTTAATGAGTTTGCCTCTGCTATGTATAGTATATATATATAGATTTTGCCCTTTTGGTTTGTCTGCCCTGGCAATCTTCAGTAAACCTGCATTTGCATCCAGCCTTGCTATTCTCTGACTGTGATCTGTACAGAAGATGGGTAGAGCCTGACAACTGCACATTTGTAAGAATTAATGGGCCAACTTGTATGATAAGTTATGAATGTTTAATGTTAGCTCTTACAAATTAATTTTTAAATAGCAAAATTACCATCACCCATTAGAATTATGGATTTTGTGTAGTTCTGTGAATACTTAAAATTTTTATTGAAACAGAGTACTTAGTACCATGATAAGGTATGACAATGCACTACGTAAGATACATAGTACATAGTACATAGTTCTCTTGGGTTTTATGTTGATTTTTCACCTTAGCTCGCTTTCATGATTGCTGGTATTCTTTAATAACCAACAAGGCCTGCCTTGAATTTTTTTTTATGCTCAGGGCCAATATTGTGTGCTTGTTCTATAACTGTCATTTATTTGTTTGTTTGTTTGTTTATTCATTCATTCATTCATTCATACCTAATTAGGGCTGTGCATTGACTCTTTGTGCAAGTAGCACTGGTGCTTAAGTGTTATAGCACTGACATAAAAAGGCTGTAGTAATACTTCTACAAGATTTTAGTCATCAAAAGTGGTACAGAGGAAGGACTGGATTATATTGTTAATTTTGTGGAATGCATAGAAATGAACAACTAATGAATAAACTATACATGTACTGTATATCATGTAATGTATATGTATATAGTTGGGTGCTTCTGTTTGGCATTCTTTTTCAATTTAACACAAAGGTTTTCATTACAAATGATATCAGTAATAACATGAGTGAAAATTAGAATCTTAGAGTTTCTTTGTAGTTGGTATATCCCCTTCTGCTTTAATGACAATGTGCACTCAAGCTGGCATGGACTCCACAAGTTTGTGTGAAACCTGATGAATCATGTTAGATCAAATTCATTGGAGTGTCATTTGAACACATGCTTCAATAGAAGGGAAAAGACTCAGAAAATCTGATCTTTTGTACAAAAGAGTTAATATGGTCAATATCACAAATTTGCTCAAGTTTAAATAGTGAGATAGAAATAATGCAGAATATTGAATATAGACATTTCCTTTTTTGTTTTAGAATTTTCAAAATTCACATATACTGTATAAGCAGCTCAGACAGATGGGAAATGTTTGTACAAAGTAGTGAAAATAGTTCCCAAATTTTGTACAGAAATTTAAATTAAATTTTAATTTAGAAATTTAAATTTACTGCAACCACTACAAGCCATATGGGATTCTACCAAACATGGGCTTCTAAACATGGAAAGTCCAGATTATTTTGGTGAAAAACAATACTTTTCTCTAAAACCTAAAATAACACCAAGTATGATAACCTAGTTTTTGAAAACAAAGATGAATGTTCTTTTGTCTTTTGCAAACCAAAATACTCACTGATGCTTTGTTGCGCAATTGTCTATGAATATAAAGGCAGTGCGTTTTGATGAACTATAGCTCATTGCTCAGCAGTAAACTGTATCCGAGTTATAAACCTGACTAATGAAAAAAGGCTAGAAATGGCATTCATTATATCCTCAGAGTTAAGGAATTCTATGCCTGTGATGTGATGCTCTCCAAATTAATTAAACAATAATAGTTGTTGTATCTAAAATAAATGTAAATTCCTTTGAATATAATGTGCATATGTTTTCATTTCATTTGGGGATTAATCAGCCTCGCGTTGCTGCAACTATAGCAAGGTTTCTGTGTATCATTAACCCAGTAGCCGTCTGATCTGCCTACAGTGGCAGTTTGAGGCCAAGTCAGAAGCGCTTCATTTTCAAGCAAGTCTGAATTATGCATCTTTCCTGAACACAGTTGCTCTCTTTAATCTCTTATATTTAGTACTGAGAACATATTGTGCTAGAGGAAAAAACCTGCTGTAAATAAATAAATATATGACACACAACTATAGACCATTAACGTATGATCCCATCGTGAACTGCTGGAGCATGTCAAGGAGGACTTGACTTAACAAGACCTGGAACACAAGAAAGGCATTGACAAGGATGAAAGGTGTCACCAAGTACTTGTAATACCCCTGTTTGTTGCCTAAGGCATTCTATTTGATACCTTCTTGAGGGGATGATATGAAATAAGTGAACATCAGAGTCTTTTGCAGATCTAATAAATCGGCTGGCCTCAGAGTGATGGGTTATTGGCATCTGTGGCCTTGTAAAGTAGTTTATCCTTGTGTTTCATGTGACATCACGCTGCCACTTTGAGGACCGTACAAAGGACTGACTGCATCAATGTTAATGTGTCTACGCTTCATTCATTTTCATTTATATTAACTAGAAAGTTTATCTCAGCAAAAAGTATTACTAACATTATTAACATTACCAAAAGTTAGTTAGCTGATAATGACTTACTCTCCCTATAATGACAGAGTTCTTCCTCCTCCTGATGAAATATCTAGGGATCCTATACCCATCCGGATGTGAAGAGCTGGGTTTCTGTGCTCTTAAGGCATACTCAGACTAGGCCCGGTTGCCTTGTTCCATGCCCAAGCACGATTGTCCCCCTTCCTCATTCCCCCGCTGGCCTGCACTCACATTACGCTTAACGTTCCGGGCCTGAGCACACTTACGATGTGACTTGTTGTTTCGAGGAAAACAGGAAGAAAAGCGCTCTCGCACAGCACAGTGGAGTCCATCAGTGTAACATAACTTACTTTGTGGCTTATTTGGAGTCGTTTGGGGTGCAGTGACGCACGACCCCCTCACATGCCTAATAGATTTATCACTTATACAGTGCGGAGATTTTCACTTAAACGTGCTGCACGTATCAGAAGATTTGTACAGAGGCAGCTGACGTTGAGGGAGGAATTTGCAGCTTCACTCACCAGCTCTACAGCTTTACTCACTTGTTAAATGGAACAGTCGCATCACTGACATCATGTTTGGAGTTCCGTGCTCGGCCACGGTTAGCGATCACAGTAGATGTGTACCGTGCCTGAGTCCAACTGAACTGTGCTC
This sequence comes from Pangasianodon hypophthalmus, assembly GCF_027358585.1. Classification (NCBI taxonomy): domain Eukaryota; kingdom Metazoa; phylum Chordata; class Actinopteri; order Siluriformes; family Pangasiidae; genus Pangasianodon; species Pangasianodon hypophthalmus. The sequence goes on along the minus strand of NC_069732.1, from coordinate 10,735,682 downwards.
GAACCCACCTCTTCAAGTAGGCCTGGGCACAGTTCAGCGTACCGTGCCCAGGCACGATATGGAGCGATCACACTGGACTTTGGGGGGTCAAATATGCTCGGGCACTGTACAGATCGCCTAGTGTGAGTACACCCTTAAATACTTTGAGGCACTTTACAGAATATGAGAGAGTTGTTGTGTGTGAGATAAATATATATCACTCACTCATTTTATCCTGGTCAAGATCACAGTGGATCTGGAGCCTATTCCATAAATACTGTGTGTGAGTTGAGAATACAGCCTTGATGAGATACCAAATTATCTTAGTGAATCCAGCTACTGGCAGAGAACCCAGAGGAAACCAGTGCGATCACAAGATCAAACTGGGGACCCTGGAGCCGTGAGGTGGAACACTAGCCACCGCACCACCATGCCATCCAATTAAATATCAGGAAAAAACGAATTTGGTAAATTTTCTGCCAGTTTAGTTGGAATCAGCAGTTTGGGGGAAATTACACCCAGTAAGTCAATTTTATCCACTTTGTTAAAGTATTGTTTTTCTCTTCTGAAGTAAGATGAGTAATTTTAGCTATCTTTCACCTGTAGTTATATTCTCATTGTGCAGCAAAGCCAGAAATATCTCTTCAAATATGACAACTGAAACAGAATCATCACGACTGAAGTGCAGTCCACTGCCTCTCAAAAAAAAAAAAATCACCAGAGCCAAGAAGACCTCTGCAAGAAAGTCTTTATGATGTACTTCACCAAGACCATTGTGTCTCCCAAGAAGAAACTGCTTTTGACAGCAGTACAAGAGCACAAACCCAAGGCTGGGCAGGTAGCAGTTTGGTTGCCCTGTTTGTGCTAAAAAAAAAAAAAAAAAAAAAAATCTGAATACATATTCTAGCAGAGCTTTGGAAAGCAAAATCTGTTGTAGTGTTGTAGCCAAGATATTTGGGGGGGAGGACTTTGACCTCGGTTTGGAAACAGTTTTTTTTTTTTTTAAACTGTAACTCTTTACATATAAAGAAATTTAATTGTAATTTTTGCTAAGATTTGTGAGAATCATGTTTTTAGCTACATATTCTTTCCTGTATTATTTAAAAGTGTTTCAGTTAAAACTCATTTTAATGCTTAGTAATTTTTAAAGAAAATATATTGGATGGATATTGATATAGACCGAAAATGGAAATTTCAATACCAGTATTGGTATCAGAAAAGAAAAAGTGATATCATGCCAGCTCTAATTTAAAGCAGTACTACGACAAAGATGAAGAACCTTACCATGAAACAAGAGTCCAGTTCCACATCCTAGCAAAAATACAGGACACCCACAAAGGAATTCACAGGATGCCATCAAACTTCTGAAGTGAGAATTTTACTGTCTCTTAGGGCAAAGAGTGGCAGTTTGTCCTATACATAATTTAACCTCGATGTGAGCTGTTCTTGCTACAACTCGTGCCCATGATGTTGTCAAGTTGTCTTGTAGAATGTGCACTACAAATTGCGCTGTTTTTCTGTTTTGTTTTGTTTTTGGATTTTTCCATCATTTTCTTCCCAGTTTGGTCATCTGCTGGTTTCCACCCACTAGCCAGCTCTCCACTATCACACATCAGCTACCAGCCAGGGAGGGTGAAGGCAAACACATACTTCCTCCAAGACACTTGAAGCCAAGCACCACATCTTTTCAAACCGCCGCTCATGCTGCATCACAAGGCAGTGTAACACATGCAGGGCGCTGACAGCCCTATTCTGCATACATGACCTCACAGATTAACCCTGATTGGCTAGTGTTGCACTGATTGACAGGGGAGAGAATGCTTTGCCTCCCACTCAGACAGCATGGACAATTTTGTGTTATCGGACTTCCGAACAAAGATGGCTGTGGCATTTTGTGTTAAGCTTTTAATTAGTTTCTCTATGCTAGTTATATGGCGTGCTGTTTAAGTTCCTGGATATGAAGTCTTATCATGCAATCATGGCATTAAGTCCGAGCCTTGTTTCCCTAGAGCCTTAGTTTCTGTGTTCTATGTTTCCTGATTGTGACCTTTTTGCCTCTGTTTTTACCCCATGCAAAGGACTTTATGATTTTTGGATTTGCCTAATACAGCTCAGGTTGGGTTTTTGCACTTGCTTCCTGCGTCGTCTAACTGCATGCTGCACCAGGTCTCACCTAGGGTAAGGAGAAAAAAAAAAACAGCTGCACTCTTTGGTTCTATATTTCCATGAGTGTAGATGAGTTCTTTCTCTTTTAGCTTCCTCTTTTTGCTGCCATAGCAACAACTAGCAATTTCTGTTCTGATTGGAAGATGCTTGACACAATAATTCTCTTGGTTTTACCATTTTAAACTAAATGGCCAATATTGTCTTGGTTTCTTCATATAAGTTATAAACTATAAAAATTTGTTTAATAGAAAAATATATATTTACTTGTACTCAGATATGACTACTGGGTACTTTACACAGTACAAGTAAATAGGCCATAAACATCAGCACTACCAGCATCAAAATACACAAGAAGAGCTCTGTGTCTGTGCATTAAGCAGGGTCTGTGGAATATATAGAGCATTCACTTTATTTTTTCCAACACTTTTTACAGGCTGGAAAACAATTTTATGGATTAGTCTCCTGGCTAATGAAGTTTCCTTTATGTAGAGGAGGAAACCATACTTTGTCTATCTGAACACTCTCTTATAGTGTATACTTAGTAATTACTTATCATTACTGATTTTTAAACTCTAACCATTTACAAACTTCAGACCTGAATGATGACTAAGTGTAATTTGAATGTAATGTTTGTTCCAGCTGATATTCCAGTATACAACAAATTAACTATCTTAACTATAAGTGAAACTTATGTACACAAGAAAATAACTATCAACACTCCCAGTTCCGAAGTTTTCAGCTTTCAGAAAGCTAAGCAAGATGTGCCTAAAAGCAGCAGGTGATAATTGTCACAAGTCAAATCAGATACTGTAAATAATTCTGAATGAATGCAATGTTAAGACGATTTGCTTTTTGTGTTTTTGTAATTGTTTAGGTCTTTTCTCCTACAAAAATATCAAAACAAAACAATGAACCTACATTCTGATGAAGATTTCACACTCATACTGTGAGTTATTTTGTGCTGCTGTCATTTTATGGCATGTGTCACAACTATGGTTGTTTGTGCATGAATCCTGGATGTTTTGGCCTAGTTTTATGCTGCCATGAGGAGAGAAGAAATGGAATTACTAACAATCACTGTCAATACCTATGGCTGGATCCATCCAGACAGCTACAGTATTCTGCTGGGGAAATCATCTGGTTACTATTAAATTAGAAGAGGCTTTTGGCCTTTGGATTTGAGAAAATGCCCAAAAATTAAAACAGAATTTGGCAGGTTGAAATCAAGATACTGTCTTTTAATTTAAGATTCTCTTTTTCTATTGAATGTTTAATATAAGCTCGTACTAAAAGCAAGCTTTTGCCTCAAATTAAATCTCTAGTCATAATTATACTATTGAAATAAATAAATTAATGTTGATTAAGAAATATCACATAGTATACAGTATTTTAAATTACCTCAACTTGCAAAATATTTATAAGATTATAATTTGCATGTTGCAGTGCTTTGCAATCAGCAGTAATTATTTTAGGATACCAAACGCTTGAGCATACAGTATAGTCACGCTATTCTTGTAGTCTCAGGTAATGTCTAAAGTCTGAGTTGACAAGGGTCAGGCTCCACTAGCTCTGAACTTTTCACTTAATGATTGTGCTTCAGCCATAAACTGATGTAATATGTGCCAGAGGACAGACCTGGAGCCCAGAAAAACGATGTCTTCAGGACATCTAGACCGATAAGCAGAGAGAGGCTTCAGAAGTCCTCAGCATTCTTGCAGGTTTTGTCTTTGCTTTATCTGCATGCTAGCAATAATGTTATTACTATTATCAGCATTGCTCTTGTTTTGTACAGTTGTCATTTTCCAGCTGTTTATGTAGCACATTGTGAAATGGGTTATATGACACCCTACCAATTGAAAATGCACTTAATCTAATGTATATAATATGTAATATACCTTACTGACTTGACAGACTAGTCTGTGCTCATTGACATTTGACACTTTTATCACTAGGTGACTCATCCAGCATAGCACAGCGTGGTAAAAACAGTGGAAAGTGGAAAGCTTCTGGTTTGACGTCATGTACTTTGCCAGAACACCAAAACAACATTATGTGATCCACCACATCCTGTAATAGGACTGAATTTCCAATTTCCTATTATAATGATCTGCTTGGCTGTCGTATGAAGCTTGGATGCTAATATGGGTCCCTTAAATTCCACAAAGAGGTCTGTGTTCATTGACATTTGACACATTTATCAATAGGTGACTCAGCCAGGACAGAATCGGCTGAGTCCAATAAATAGCACTTTGCAGAACAAGGACCTTCAAAAGATGGGCACAATTCATCACGTGGGTTGTTCACAGAGATGGTTCATTCCTGGAGTACAAGCAAAAAAGTGGAAAAGTTCTGATAGAATATGGATTACTAGAGCCAGTGCTATTTCGAAGGACAAAAGCGACAACTGGGTGAACCTAACGAAGCTGAAAAAAGACGTTTTTTTCTTGTGTAACCCTGTTGAATTTCAATTAGTATAATGACAGGTACATTATTAGTTAGTTTGAGGCATACATGGGCAACAAGTGCTTAGCACCTTCCACATTACTGCGTTTTGAATATGTTTTTTTTATTCAACAGGTATTGGTTTGACAACCAGTCATGCGCTTGTCCATTGTCTTGAAAAGCAATTAGTGTGTAGTTCGGTATCAGTAATATTTACCCAGGGCTTCATCTATGTATTTGGTGTGATTTTAAATTACTAAATTAAATTTTATCAAAGGTAGGGGAGCAGCAGACACATAAAAAGTGACCCTTTGCTGCAATGCAGGCTCAGCATCAGGCCAGTAAACAAATGTTTATGCAGCTAATGGCCAATCTAATCTCTGCTTCTTGTCTTGTCCACCTGTGACTAACTGGGAAGCTATGCCATCCCTACACAATGGGCCACCCATTCAACCTCCTGTGCCACAACCCCCATGCCTCATCAGCCTATACTACTAAACGCTTTGCCTGAGCAGCAGCCTATTCCACTGTGACCAGCACTCAGTGAAAGACAGCATTTGACTCTGTGCACTACATTCTTATGTTTCACTATCCAATCCCACTAGGCCACTCCATTTTTAGCATGTTAGTTTATAGCCTGCGAGTGGTGCCTATGAGCTTGCAGGGGCCCATTTGGTAGAGAATGGTAAAGCTAATTCTGCAAAGGAAATGCCAACTCAAAGCTAGCAAGCTCCATAGTATTTTGTTAGAAAAGCCTTCACAATTTATTAAAATACACTCACAGAGGCAGAAGAGATGATATTGCAAATATCGCCTCATACATAACTTCAGGACTTTGTAGGAAGGCCTCGACATGAGTGTGCAGAAGGTATCCAGGAGATTCTCATTACCCCTGGTTATTTGAAGGAGCGAAACAGATCTGCTAATAGACTAAATGATCAATTTTAAACCACCACTTTCTATTCGTTCAACCTATCAAGGAATCAGATTTCAATTATGCACAATTATAACATTCCCTGAGACCTTAATTTCTGTGATTCCTAGTCATAATAGTTTCTGTCACACACTGTCATACACTTCCTCAGTTGTACATAATTGCTGATGTGTTGCCACTCCTTGTGTGATTAACAAATGTAGCTCTAATGATAAACACCTCCAACTGATGAGACTCCATATCTCATACCTCACTGGAGCAGTTATATGGCCCTGTTTCCTCTCCATGGGCAGGATAATGGGCTTGCTTCCAGAGCAAAACTGCCACTCAGGGCCATTAGTGTCAGCTTAATCACTACACTCATGATCCATTCTCAGGCACCCTGGACCACTCTCACTTTCAGCTTTCAGGTCCTTACAGGAAAACAGTTTTCATACATGTAAGATTACTCCCGCATTTCCTAACATTGAACCTGGATAATTCATAAATTAACCTTAAGGTATCCAGGCTTAGTTTACATAGTATTTCTAAACCAACTCACACTGTCATGAGGAATGCATCTTAGAAGCCTCTACACACCATCTCTATCTACACCTCTCTGACCACCATCCATCATGTGCCACTAGACCTTAATTATCACTCACACCTGTGTCCTCTTATCATTGCCTTTATATAAATAACCCTGGTTTGCCTTTGTTTACAAAGTCCTCATACAAAGCATTATTAAAGCTAGGTGCATACAACACAACTTTAGTTCTGATTTTTATTCTGCACGTAGATTTTTGAGATCTACTTCAAAAAAGCAGGATGCAGCAAAAGACAAACATGTCTTTTCCAGCAGTGCTGCATATTTTGGGGGGCTTTATTTAAAAAGGAACTGTAGCAAAAAACAGCATTTAATTTATTATCTGTCATGTCTCTCATCCCCTGTGGTTTGGCAGAATTCATGATTATATATTATTGGAGAACTTCTATCTATCAACCTTTGGTCATTATAAGAGCATGCATTAGATAAAAGCATCATGCAATCATTGGATAACAGGTTTTTTTTTAAGAAACACTTGTAAAAGTGTACTCACATATTAGTCTTTGTTAATGAGCTGTACTGCTACATAACTGGAAATCTATTATGTGAAAAAGACTATTCACTTCCTTATTCGTTTGTAATAATGCACAATAAAGAGACATCTTTACACCTTTTGAGACATCATTAATTAATTCTGCAATTCAAATGAACTACTATGAAACGGCTAAAAAAAAATTAGGGACTCAATAACTTAGTGTTCGTGTTGGGATTGAGTAGACTAAGGTTCATTCAGGGACCGTCTCTCGCAAGCAGTTTCAGGCTAGTTGCTTTGGGTCGCACACAAATGCAGTTACTGTGTTCATACCTGCCCAAATGAAGCACGCCAAGAGTAAAGACGCCAGGGACTATTTCACACCTACTAAATACTCCATGTGTAAAAGTGCGAAATGTGTTAAATGGTAGCAGGTGCTTTTCACTGATCTTTTTCTAACAAGTTTGCTTGTAGAATTGATTGTTGGGAGGTAAATTTGAGACCCAAAAGAAGATCAGTGGTAAGTGTACAAGCCTGTTGGTTTGCAATCAGATTTCTATCTGTGACTCTGAGGCCTCAAAGGCCCAAGATGAAATCATACCATGAGTTCACACAGGCAGTGATGCAAGAAATGCCTGAAAGTGATTTGCAATGAGAGATGGCAATGTCAGGCAACAGCAGTTAATGAGGCAAAGTGGGCAGGGCGAGTGATGCAACAAAGTTGAGGGACATTTAACTCGAGATGATGGTAGGTTTCTGTTTTTTTTTCCCCTGGCTGTGAAGTGTATTCTTAAGGTAACATATTTGTTCCTACTCGAAGCTCCTGAGCCAGTCGGTGATGCTTACTCTACTGCTAAGTGTTTTATTTACATCGCCAGTGTCTGCTGCTCTATTTCAGTACATCAGGCCCTTAGGCCCATAAAATAGATGACAGACATTGTGAAAAAAAAACCCAAAATGCTATTTTAGGGTTATTTTAAGACTAGCAGACAGTGATGCACTGCACGGATACATTTTATACACATGCATTCCCCTCCTTAATTTTATTTTTATTGGAAAAGCAACTGATTTTTGATTAAATGGATGATTTTATGCATGTTCTGTAGCTAGGTTGCGTGCATGGCAGTCTACCAGTGAAACTACAGCAAACAGAAACTGAAGATAGGAACGCCCACAAGCGACCACTGTAGATTGATTATTGAGCCATGCAAAGTGAAAAATTGCTGCCAGTGGGATTGCACAATTAGATCTCAGTGCAGGCCGCATACACATGTTTTTTAGTCTTTTTTTCCTGGCTTCTGATTGCATACTAATGCAATTTGCCAAGCCAGTGTTGCTGTTCTACCTCAGCCTATCAACACTCAGCTCAGTGTTGTGTCATAAGGGTATGCACAGTGTGCATGTGGAAATGAGTCAGGCACCTCAGAGGCCTCATGGACCATTCCCAGTGCAAGCGGTTAATGAATGAATAACTTTGCAAATTGGTGCTTTCCTTACTGCATTCTTAGCACATAAATGTGATATTTTTTCCAATATGTGTGGTTTAAAGTTGTTAATCTGAGCTTCGATAGTTTGGATAATAATTATATGTGATAAACACTCTATTTTAACACAAAGGTGAAGGGACTGGTAAAGCAAATGTTAACATGTATACAATTCATTTCAAAGGTTAAAAAAAATTTAAAAAATTGTGTACCATCATAGAGGTACAATACCTGCACAAAAGAGGAGCATTAAAAAGATATAGAGTTGACAAATGCCATAATCTAACTATATGTGAGGCTATAAAGTTGTGTATGCTGTGTCTTAAAGTGTGTCTTAAAGGTCTGAGCTGTCTACCATTAAATAGTGATGTTGATTGTATTGCATTAAATTGCTGACATGTTTGTGTCCTGGTCCAAAATATTGCGTATGGGTTCAGGAGTGTTTTCTTAAGCCATTGGCTCAGTTTCACTGGCATACTGATCTCTATCTCTACTCCTCCTCCTCATTGTTACATGCACAGGTTTCAGTGATTCATTATGGATTTACTTATGTACAATATTTGCGATGTGAATTTTCTTGCAGTGTAGCTATTCTGTATACTGAAGCTCCTTTCCTTCTCACTTAATTTTCTGCATGATCTTCACATATATCCTGTTTTTGTTCATAAGTATTTTATAAAAGATCTCATAGACCTTATATGCATACACTAAAACATGAAAATGTCACAATCTACAGTTTAAAAAACTGCAAAATAAGTTAGAAATAGACAGAAGTGAAGTCCGGACCTTGTAAGATCTTCGCTTGCTTTAGCACTCATCTTTTGTTTCCCTGAGCCTGGCCTTGAATACGGATTTCCCTGATTGAATAATACAATTAAAGTTGTGGTTATAAATGGAAAAGCAAAATCAGATAGGGATGGGGCTGAATCTGTGTGCTTAATTTTCAGAGTGATAATTAAATGAGTGCGCTAGTTTAACCCCCTGACAGTTAAAGATTTAATTACCATCTGCAGAACAACTCAAAAGCATAGCTGACCTAAAAACTCCACTACAGTGGTGCTTTTAGTAGAAGTAGTTCCGAATCCTGTGTTTGGAACTACTTGCTTCAACCATGCGTCTTTGAGATTAGAAAGTAAGTATGCAATATGTATGCAAAACCTTGCATATTAGGGAGAAATAGAATTTATGACCTAAAACAGGGTTTCCCAACTGGGGCTTTGTGTTAGCATTGTAGGGGGTTCATAAGACTGACAGAAGACTGATATTCTAATAAAACATGTATGTAAATTCTAAGACAAATTACAAAATTACAAATGACAAAAATACAAAAACAATAAAGACATTAATAAATTTCACAAACTGAAAAGTAACTTGTTTTAAGTAACAGGATTTGCCATTTGTTACAGAACTTTCATTAATCTTAGCCTGTTTAAAGTCACAAAGGGTACTCAAGGCAAATAATTTAGGTTGAATAGGTTCAGCTGACAAAAGCGTTTGGGAACCCCTGAACTAAAATTTCATTTGCCCATTTAAAAACCATTCATTCATTCATTCATTCATTCACACATTATTAATCACACGTTATCTTCAATAACCACTTTGTCCTGGATCTAGTGCCTCTCCTGGATGATACAGTCCACGTTCGCATGCTTATTCACACCTAGGGGCAATTCAGAGTACCTACAAAACACCCAATTTGATATACTGGCTTTAAAAATGAAAAACCATTACCATATACTATAAGAAAAGAGATGGTAAATAAATAAATCCCAGTCTGCTGTGTGAATTTATGAATAAAATGTCAAACAGGAAACTCGGAGGCTGAAACTGCATAAATTTAGGTTTCATGTTTTACATATCATGTTCAAAGACTATTTAAATTAGTGATTTAGCAAATGCCTAGACTAATATTTATGAGGTTTAATGGAAGTGGTGGCTCTGTATCAAATATAACCCAATGGAGTTAAAAATGAGTATGTGTTTTATGGAAAGAATCCAAACACCCTCAATCTATCATATTATCTTGCTTCAAAGTTATTGTAGGGATCAGCGCTGAACTGAGGTCTTCAAAATACAGCAGTGGACCATTTTTGATAATACTACATATCTGAATAAATATAAAGGCATGTCATCCTGCTTCAAAGAAATATACAGGATAAATATACATCAGAGAGGAAAAATCGCTGTAGAACCTTAAGAAGTATCTGAAGTGGTAGGGATCATAAAGCAACATACTGAATTCCACATTCAAATACTCAGGCATAATAAAAAAAAATACATAAATAAATAAAAACATCTTTCTGGGTAGAACCTAACAGTATACAGAATCTACAAACACTGCTCTCATTGGGACAAGAGGGACTATCATACACAGGGCATAAACCTCTCACATCTTTTACAACATTCATATGGCTGTGTAGATGACCAGAATAAATGAAGCAATTATCTAGAGAAGATGGAAGCAGCTGGACTCCTAATATTAGTTTGAAGCATGGTCGTAACTAGCTATGAGGACACAGTGGTCCGGAACCATTTCGAAAGTTTTTGTTTCATGTAGCCTATTTCCAGTTGCCAAATTCAATATGGACACAGTGGCGTCCTGATAATATTTGGCAGAATGTAGTCTACTATGCAGAGAAAATTGCATTCCAAGACCTCACAGTCAGCAGTGATTATTGCTTCTCACTTGACCTCAGAGTAGCTTTAGGTTTGTCAGTTGTGCTGCTCTCACTAGTCTCTATGACCTGAGGAAAAGCCAGTGATAGAAAATGGAGTGCGCTTGTATACAAGGTTTTATGGTAACTACTAGGTGTTTGGGGAAAGAAGCTGCTGATGATCTGTTTTAGTGAAGTTGTAGACATTCAAAAAGCTTACATGTACACTTTCTTATTAATTACTGTACATATCTTTTTTTCTAGTATAGAATGTTCATTTTTTACAAGATTGTTCAACATGAACAATCTGTTTTAATGTAAATATAATATACAAAATAATGAACAATCTGTTTTCTATAATTTACAATAACTACATAAAATCAATTGTGGATCTCACTACAATGTTGATCCTGATTACATCCCTGGTTTGAAGATATTTGTTATTTGAAGAAAGATTAAATGTTGCTGGCTCTATTGCTGAAAGCAACCACAACAGCTTGTTTGGTCAGAGAGACCTGTAGCTAAGGACTGGTGGGAGAATGTGTTAGTTCAGAGGTGTCCTTGTGAAGTTGGTAGGCTCATTTACTCACAGCCAGCCTAATGAGCTCCAGCAGCACATCTACATCTGTCCTCGGCAAAATTGGCATTAGCACAGGAAAGTAGATTAGCCATGTCCACAGGAACACACAGGAGGTCATTAACTCACCTAGCCATACCTCACAACACATAAATTTATATTATCAGAAGCATCTAAGTATCTGTGTCTTGAATACGACTGAAGGCAGCAATTCGGTGTGCTGCAAGATAGATAATTAAAATTCTTCCTTCACACTGTTTATTTTCAGGGTTTTCTACTCATGTATGAATAATTTCTTTTCGGCATGTGTGGCTTTGTATTGCTGCCAAAAGTCTGCAGATTCACAATTAAAGAAAAACGTGCCAGCCCTTTCTGAATTATATAAACTGAGTGTTGCATGCTTGCCAGAAAGATCCACAAGATTGAGACGCCATCTGGATTCGGATTGTAATCTGCTATTAACTTGATGACTCCAAGACCCTGGCACTATCCAATTTCTCACTTAGCATGAAGCACATGACTATCACCTTCAAAACGAACTGTCATAAGTTTTATTTGAATAATATAATTATGCTGTGATCAAGGAACAACAAATAGGGAAATTAAAATTGAAAACAAGACACTAGTTGTAGTCAAAATAAACCATTTACTAAGTCTTACTAATAAGACAGCTTATCAAAATGATGCCTTGCGAGAATAATCAGAAAATTTCCCAAAATGATGACTTAATATAAAAACTAAGCATTTAATTTTGTATTAGATATTCATATCACAATTCTAATGCCAAGAGCACTTAAAGAGAGCCCTAGAAAAGGATTTATTTCACATACAGTATACGTTACTAACATAATGCACACTCATGTCTTGTTTTACATTTATATTGTATTTTGCATGGGTCTAATCAGTCTAATCATTTCAGTTTTAGTTTATTCTTCTAAGAGTCTCTTTGAAAGCCAAGTTTCCTCATTATAAGTCAAGGTATTGTAAGTTGTAAATCACCACTGTATGTGCAAATTGCACGTTAGTAAATTGCAAATTAGTACTTGTTTGGTAACATAGTAAATCAGGGACTTTATTTCTATTTTTTTTCTGTATGTGTTTCAAATATAATAAATGTTGCCATTGCATAATAGTGAATAGTGAGTTATTTTGTTGACAAACCAACACTTTGAAACAGTTCATTACTCATCGGGTAACAGTATGATTGCAGTAATAATGAGAACTGTACTATCTTCCATCTGGACTCTTCAAATTGTTATCCTAAATAATGATTCTGTGCATACAGTATAATGGTATATAATGTAAATACCATTACACAATATTATGGTAGCAATGACTAAACAGCCACAGGGCAGTACAGGGAAAAATTGCATTTGTTTCTGGGATTGCAGATTTTTAAAAAATGGTGGCAAACATGTGATAATTGTTTGCATCTCCTTTGAACAGCAGATCAGAAGGCAATTCACCAGAATTTTTCGGAACCCTTGGAATCCCTCACATTCATATTCAGCTCAAGTTTGTTGCCAAACTTTTTGCTCTCTCTACTCCCACACATGCCTCTGTCCCTCTTTATGTCTGAATTAAAGAATGAGTTTAGGGCTTGGTGGTCCAGCTGATAGCAGGTTTTTTGTAAGGAAGATGGAGGATTTAACCACTACTAGTTTTGCCATTTGTGATTTCATCAGCTTCAAAACTCTTTCAGCAGTGCACATCACAACTTCTTGTCAAAGAAACAACAGAATGATATGTGGGTCGCCAGAAGAGGAACATGATGAAAGATTCTTTGTAGTTCTTTGTTTGCATTCTTGGGCCAGTTCTTCCACGAGCTTAAAGTCAAACATAGCCTGACAAGTTTAGATCTTTTGCCCACATGCTTGCAATCTAATTAGAGACCTGCCTCATCATTGGCCTAATCAAGCATTTGGATAGAACCCAGCCCATCTCTTTTGCGATCTAAATATCTGGATGATGTTTTTCATCAGAGAGCTACTCAAGAGAGAAATCATTGAGAGTGTGGTGTCTGTTCTCTTCTCTTCCAATCATGGAGTACCATATTTTAGCCATATTTAAACAGGAACAAAAGCTTATGAACTGCTGTGCCAAGTGGTCAAATACTGACAGGAAGGCAGGTCAGAAGAAGTGAAATGGAGAAATGCTTTGAAAAATTGGCAAGGCCATTTCAGGTGACCTTTACACTGGTGCATAGTAAAAGCTTGGACTAAGTAAACAACTAGAACCTAAAACTGAACATAGCCCAAAGTATGTTAAACTAGGATGCCAGCTACCAAAGATCCATTCATTGAGGTTTTGCTCACAGCCACTTCATATGCTGTTGGATTTTTGAAAAGCTGGTTTGCAAGATCTGGAGTCCTTATATGCTGATCATGTCCTCAGTCTTCCTGTGACACCTTCCATTCTTTCTCTGATAGCTAGTACTTGAATCGTACCAAATCTAATCCCCTCTACCTTGTGGGAACTCTGGTACAACCTTGCTGGACTGCCTATTTCTAAGAAAAATCTATAGAATCTATGCAAAATCTATATAACATTTCAGAAAAATGCAAGAAAGATGGTTTAAAATGTATGAGAAGGTTCTTTTGGCAGTCAATACAGCGAAATGGCATACAATGCCCTTGTTTTCACTGCTCCTGGAGATTGTGTGGGTGTAGGGCTTTCAGCACAGGAATTGTTCTGAGACAGCCTAATGGACCAAGGTTTTGTCTGGTAAACATTTATGAACAAAACAATTTTAGAAACTGCAGGTTTCACTCAGCTTATGATCTCCAGAATCATAAGCCAATTCCCTTGTTGCCAATGGCAGCACAGAGGCACCAAGACCTTCTTCACCTGCATTTGCATAACAGGATTTCTTTAGCTTTTCAATTATTTAGCAATATTCTGAGATAATTTGAAAGCCAACCATACCTCCAATGGATACTAAGTGAAAACCAAAGTGCCTCACTGGATCCCAATAATAGTCACCTTGTTTTCCAGGTTTAGAATTTAACTTTTTGCATAACACTTTCTTACTGGTTCTGGTTAAGAAGGAGGATGGAGAGACAGAATAACTGTATTGGTTCTTGGTGAGACTACACAAGAAACCATGCTTATAATTGCATGGTTCTCTTAATTTTAAAAGAAAACAATATGCATGTCATTACATATCTACCAGTCGTGATTTCCACGTCAAGCAAGGTTACATTTTTATTTATTTTCTATTTATATTTTTTATGTTAATATCAGTGTTTGATCCTCCAGCTAACAAATGCAATGTTCTCCAAACCAGTAGTAAATTAAAATGTTTATTACTGGGTGGTTGAATGGAATAGGGGGCGCAAATAAAGTAAGCCTCCCAGCTATAGAAGACTGATATGTCTCTGTGTTGATAATTATTACACATAAATGCACATAATTAATTAATTTTTTTTAAATCAAATGAACTTGTAGTGTAGATTCCAAATACATAAATTTATATTTCATAAAGAACGGCAACAATGAAGCCACGCAGATTATTATGTAAGACAAACTATATTCATCTAGCACAACCTTTCACTTATCAACATGACTACCTAGAGCCTGTATGAATAAGATATTAAGATATGAATCATATTTTCAAAACACATACTATTTCTAATGAATTGAAACAAATTCTGAGAACTGTATGCATGACAGATGGAATAATGTTCATTAGATGGACAAACTTGTAAAGGTGTCATATTTACTTGTCTTTACCATCTTCACACAAAACTTTTTAACAACTTTTAATAGAATGACTACACCATTCTTTATTCTGAAACTACTGTTAAAGTGTGATTACAACTGAAAAGGGGTTTTTGGAATCTTTTGTTTTTTGGGCTTACGTCAAATATCAGCAATCCTTCATGGTCTACCATAATGTTAGCACTTGTAAATATAAACATGTAAATACTAGTTTATGAATATTGACAAATTAACAGCATACATTATTGATATTTTTGCATATTATCTGTCCACATAGGCTCACTAGATACTCAAGATATTATTGTGATGCTACAGATGCTATCGTTAGAGGAACCATGGCTTTGGGTGCAAACACATCTCATTCTTTGTGGATGTGGTATTAAATCACCCCCTGAGCAAGTGACAGATGTGTGTTTGCACAGCGTCTCTTTTCTTTACAGCATTTGTCTGGCCCTGTCTGGCTGGAAGATGGGCTCTGGCTTCATTTTTCACTAACCCACTGTTATATATCACAGTTTAGCGTAGGCGAAGGCTTGCTTGTTAAACGGAAACTAGACCCAAACAATACCAGAGTTCTACCTTACTAAAATCTGACTAGTGCATTGGAGCATTAGACAGTCAGCTTGGACCTAAATATTTAAGAGAACATCCTTCTTGCTTGTTTTACAGTGATGTAATGTGGCAGGTGTAAACAATAACCAGACAATCTGGCATAGTGTAAGATTGGCTTTGGTATGGAAAACATGATTAATGAAAGGGTCAAAGCAGACAAGGTTTCAGAACAGCAGAGCGTGCATAATTTATACAGCACCTGAACCACATCCAGTCCTATCTCTCCACTGTTAAATTCTAGTGAACATTACCATGTGCATTACATGTATTTAATATGTATACAAGTTGAAGATGGAAGATTTTTACATCTCTGGTAATCTAAAATAAATTAATAATATAATTAATTTCGGCACAAAAATATATTGCTTTAAATAGATTGACAAAACAAATCCAAAAAAGTGACAATTTTTTTTATCTTGTTTATGTGATATTAGATTATAATGTGCTAAGACTATAGGCTCATTAATTTTGCAAATGCATTAAAATACAAAATATTTAATAACATATATAATATGTTCCACTAAATGAAAACTAAATAAAATTAAAATATTCCCTTTGTGCAGGATATCACGAAACACATCTGTAAGAAAGTGTTACCCATATTTTGAAACTTTGGAAATACATTGTAATTACTACAATTCAATTTAAATACCACTTCAGTTTCACATAGTCTTAGACTTAAATAGTCTAATGTAACTAATGTAATTATATCAAATTTCCAAAGGCAGCAAATGTATCCGTTACAGGAACAAAACCTGAAATGCGTCATTGTTGTTACTGAGGTGATCAGCTGCTCAAGTCTGAAAATATAATGTAATTACTACAATGTACCCACTCCGTTTCTCTTCAGTCTTGTGTTACGTGTATTTGTCAAATAGATCAACTATTTAATCAGCCTGCTGAATGGTTAAAACTTCAAAAAATCAATGCATGAGATTATAATGTACTCCCACAATAAAGCTGACTGACATGACACTAGTCAAAGAGAAGCATTAAGGTATATCTGGTATTTTAAAAATCATATTTAGTAAAATATGGCCACTTTCTCACTCAAATATTCAGAGTGACATGACAGATGCCTGTGTAGGATTATTGCACGCAGCCAACAGAAGCCCACCACTGTCATGTTTCAGAATAGTGGTGTGGGTGCAGTGTGGGTTGCCTCTGCTGGGTTTTTCTATGTGTTTTATCCAAGCCTACACTCCCCACAATCAGCCAACAGTGAACCCCTTTCCAGAGTGTTCATGCTGGTCCAGTACGGTCTGAAACACCCGGGACCTGTGCCCGTTTTGTTTTTTCCAAGCCTGCATTCCCCACAGAAAGCCCACAGTGGGCCAGTGGCCACAAATTTTTTTTAGCCAACAGCATTTTGTAGGTTATTTTAACATCCACAAGAATATGTGAATAAAGTTAAGATATATAACTTATCAAATACAAATTAAAGGCATCACCTTGTAAACAGCGAAGTGCACTTAGTCTCACTTCTCTGTCAGGCAAATTTAATTTGATCACATACCAAGTTTCTACATATAAAATACATTATTATAATTAGCAGGAAACAGTAAAAAAATAAATAATTAAATAAATAAATCAGAATTAGGTGTGATTTGTGAAAATGTACTGTGAAATGCATCAATTCTAGTAGGTTATTTCAGGCATTTTAAAGATTTTGCCATAAACTTTGAGTGTCACTTGTATTTTTTATCTGAAAAATGGCTAATTTTTTAATATCATCTTTTCTTTAACGGCTTACAAAAATCTCTATGACAATTTTCAGGCTAAAAATTAGTTTTCGACTTTTGCACAGTACTATATTTAAGCTGCACTGTACAAACATCTTTCGTTGTACCAAATGTCCCTGGTATGTAGCATGTTGTCACAATTATGTTGAGAAATAGTTGACAAGAAAGGAAGATATAACTTCCTTTCTAGGCACGGATCCTTGACATTTACACATTCTTCCAGTAAATTGACTACTGTACAGAAAAGTCTCATCACATGCTGGACAGTTTTATGCTTCAGATAAAATAACATTCTCAGTGCTAAGCAGCAGTCAGCCTTGGTGGAAGTTCACCAACCAGTGCCTTAAGTCTACAGCCTAGTCCACGGGTAACATTTTACAATACGATTGCCTCGTAATACCAATGAGAAACAGAGTACTAGTAAACTAAGAACAACTACATTATGATTAATAAATCTATTAAGTCTATTTAAGAAAGCCTACTCAAAGGTATTACCTTACATAATGGGGCAAAATAGGGTTAAGCTTCAAATTCAAAACCAGCCCACTGACTTGTACGTGTTTGATATAGAAATGAACAGCTTCTTAATATTATTATTATTATTATTATTATTATTATTATTATTATTATTATTATTTTGTATCTATGCCTACACTAAGATTATTTTAGATGAAGCTAGGCTTCCAACAGTATCAATATTAATTAGGAACATGACTATATTAATTAATTGGCTGTATATTTTGCACTTCCCATTAAAGGTTTAACATGTTCACTGCTGCCTTTAACATGCGTGGAAATTACTTTCTTGTTTCCTGATTTCTTGTTATGGTTTTTGTCTCAACTAAAGAGTTTATTACATTTAGAAAAAACACTGGAATCATTATTTTTTGGGGAAAATGCTAACTATTGAAACAACAGTATGTGTACAGCATGCATGAGCTGCACAACAGATTATTCCTTTCATATAGTTTCTATATTTGTTCATAATTTGTTCTTCCATAGTTACTGGGTTACTAAGGAATATTACTGTAAAATATTACCAGTCTTCCATATATCAAAGAATGAACATTCAATTCCTCCAGCAAAGTCCTTTCCGTAACATTAGTATATTGCTTTGACCCACTGCTGTTTGCCTACCCACACACACACCTGGGAACAACAGTGAGGGTAAACGTTTTATTTCTTTGTAGTTGGTGTGCTGTTTTTTTTTTTCCTCTAGATGTCTTTTACAGGAGGTGGGAATGTGCAGATTGAATAAAATCTCATCAACTGCGTACAACATAAACAGAAAGGTCAAGAGGGAGTAAGAAATAGGGGATGTAGGGAACATATTAAAGACTGAGGGGAAAAAGAGATCCAGGGATATTGTGGGTGAATGAGGGAGAGGGTTAAGGGCCTGTGCATCATCAATGAGGTGAGAAATTGTTGTCAGCTTGTCTGAGCGCTGTAGATGGCACAGGCTCACCTTCATCAGCACCCAGTGCCATTTGTCTGATGTGGCCTGACACATCCTCCACTTATTACACCCTTCTGTCCATACCACTGATGCATTGCCCTGACGCCTGTTACCACTGCTATAAAACAGCCACAATCATGAAGCTAATTGGGTGATTTGCTACTTTGATTAAATAATTTCTGTATTGATTCAAATCATAAGGAATTATAAGTGTTAAGTGTTGTTTATTCTGGAGTATTGACATGCTGAATTGTGTTTTAGCATTTCATCCTCTCGGATTCTGCAGATTCCTCTACAGTAACATGGGAACACTGTGTAGAATTTACAGTTTTGTTACTTTCCTACCTCCTGTTTTGCTGTAAATACAGTCCCACGGCACCACTATAGTACCTATCCCATCGCACTAAAATGCAATAAGTGAAATATTATAAAATTGTCATGTGTGGCATAATGATGCAGAGTCAGGCTAACTCTGGGAACAGATGTGTAGGCTGTAATAAAGCCGCTTGTGATTGTGTTTGTGATTTTTATCGGTCCTCGCATCTGCTGGAGATTTACAGTAAATATCTTTTTTATGACACACACAGCAGTCGATGTTTCTGCCATCTCCTCCACCGATTCCTCCACCTCTTCCTCAGGGCTACCCAAAGGACAATAATGAGATGTCGTTTCAGAAGCCATATGTGAAGGAATATTTAAATAGGCATCAGTGCATATGTGATGTCCTAGCCAAACGCAAGATCAGACAAGCAATGAGTCATAAAATTTTATTCACGCTAGATTTGTCTTCTTGTAAACAGTGGTGGCATTTATTATTTAGTCTTCCTGTTGGTGTTAGCAGAAATGTGAGACCTTTTAGTTTTGAGCTCAAAAGACAAGATGCTTTTTTTATTATTTCATATAAATATATATATATATATATATATATATATATATATATTGTACTGACTGAAATCTTAGAGATAGTAGATCATCTATTTTTACTCAACCATTGTATCAACTACTGAGAAATGTTGTATATTTTACATGAATGCATTTTTAATTGTTTGATTTAACACAAAATAAAAGACAATTTTCTTCTTACATCAGAAATTTAGTACTTTGATGTATGATTTTTATGCCATGATATATAAAAATAACTTTGGGCGGAGATTGTCTGAAACCTGAAGTATAAAAGTACGCTCTTAGAGAAACAAGGCTTCATTTATCGCCTTTAAAGATTCTTTGTAGAACCCTACAACGGATGGTGTTTATTTCAGAAAAAGTACTAAATAGAACCCATTTAAACCATAGAACCCTTGGGGAGAGTAAAACTGGGAAAATATGCTTACAATTAGAGTTACAATAATTTCATATTGCATATTAATAGAATATAGAGAATAAAAAAATGCCTGTTACTGTGACTGTCATTTTTACTTCCTACTGTCTGTTGCTGATTTGCATTTATACATAATACATTTACATCCTGCATACTGAACAGATTTGTACAAATACACAAATTATGGTTTCGGGTCAGTTGTACTGATTATCCAAGTCCTAAAAACAGTGTGTAGGCTTGGCTACATTAGCGAGCTCTGCCTTTCTAGCAAGGGTTAGGTTTTGTATTTTAAATCAGCAAATATGCATTTCTATTGCATTCTGTCTCTCACACTTCTACAGTTACATCTCACCTCATCTCAGACTATTTCTTTCCCTTAGTCACTCTCGTCTTTCTTTGTGCTTGTTTCAGTGTCAGCATGTCAATCTCTTTCCCTTACTGGTATCTCTCTCTCTCTCTCTCTCTCTCCATTTCTTCTGGCAGTTGTGTGTTTTTAGTGTTTTCTCATTCTAGTTTTTTTTCTTTAGACTAGCTTTAGAAAGTGCAGAGCCGGGTAGCAGGGGGTGCAGCATAAGAGCAGGTGTGGAAATGCTGGATTTGAGCGAGGAGTAGTGGCAGGGGATTTGGAGAGTATCATGGAGTTTGAACAACTCACACGCCTCCATGGCGTTAAAGTGCCATTTGGGGTTGAGTGTTCGGTGGAAGAGTGTGGCTTAGTTGTAGGAGCAGTGGTGGGACTGTGCTAATACCTGCATAATGAGTGAACAGTGCTATTAGTACATTTCTGGAAAAGATGCAGAAAGAGAAAATGCCGTTTGAGCGGAGTTTAGTGATTAAATATTCAAACACTTCTGTTTTTTCCAACTTTTTAATCCTGTCAGGTGTCCCAGCCGTTAATAAAATCCCATTAGCATTTACCACTGCTAAAACATATTGTTCCATATCGAATACTTTTTTAAAAAATTTTCTTTAAAAAATCACATACACAGGTTAGCACACATATTTTAAAACTGATAATTTTATCTTTTCCACAATTGAAATAATGAAATTTTTCATTTATGGACAAGAAGGACACTTTGTACTTGATTACCCTGCAAAGACAGCTGGGGCTTGACCTGAGCTAGGCTGTAATGGAGTATTTCTTCCTGTGGAGAGTCAGTCTGGAGCCTTGGTTAACAAGATGGTGATGGTAAAAGCATAAACAGAGCAGAGCAAGACAGGAATGTGATGTTATGTTCTTATTGGACAATTCTCCACACCTAGAACTTATCTCTTTGGTATTACTTGGCTTATATACTGTATACTCCACTGTTTGTTTCACTCACTGAAAGGTCTAGCAATCTTTTTGAAAGCATTCCTGAGTCTTTTTTTTGTTGTTGTTGCTGTCCTGGTTTTGACTCTGCTTCGTTCTGGTTTCTGCTTATTGTATTTGCCCTTTGGATTTGTTTGGCGGTCAGACTGATTCTTTGGATTTTTGAACCTTTTGCTTTGACTTACAGATTTGATTGTGTTTTGCCTTGTTATAATAAACTCCACACTTGGATTCCTGAGTGTGTTATTACATGCAGACGCAGGCAATGATGGGAGGAAACATGGAAGCTGCTGATACTCCTGTTGAGGGGGTTAGAGCAGAGACTAACAAGAGTAACAAAGCCATGAAAGAAGAAAATGTATTAAGTGTACAGCAAGAGGGGGAAAAACATATTTAAACAACAAGCAAAAAAAGGAAGTCAAGTAGAATAAAAAATTAAAGAAAGCTATTTTGCCATCCCAGAATGAAGTCAGTGCAGCCAACAGGATTTTACCACTTCTGAGTCTATGGCATATGTCATAGCTCTCTTTCAGGCAGCCTATCCCCAACACTCTGCCTACCCTGATTACTATCACCTGCAGCTTGTTTCATGGCTTGTTTCGGTACTATGCATTTACCTAGGGTGACCATACGTCCTCTTTTCCCTGTACATGTCCTCTTTTTGGGACCTAAAAATGCATCTTGCTGGGATTTGGCTTTGCTTTTACGTTGACATTTGCTTCTATAGTCACCCCACATTCTGTATGCATATTTTCATTGCTTTAACCCATCTCTATAGGTTCTGGCTGCAGTTGGTGGATTACACACATGCCCTACAGGCAACCACTGATCAAACCTCTTCTCAATCATTAGCCTCAATATGCATGTAGAAAGTGCCACAGCACCACAACAGCAGGTGCTTAATTGACAGCAGTAGTGCATGGGCCCTGAACACACCGTAAAAGATGCCCAAATGCAAATGTAAATTCACAGTGGAATTACAGAAAAAAAAAATCATCTCAGTCGGGAAGTGGACCAAATATTTTGAAAGGTTCAAAAGCATTCAGAACTGCTGAGGATCGCACAATTTTACTTTGCTATTCCCTCTCACAATACAAATGAAAGATGATCTTTTCACTAACATAAAGCCAGTGGACAAAGGGATTGAATCTCTATAAGGGCTTCAATACAACATAATTTTAACCCTTCTTGCAATCACTTTCATGCCTCAAAGTATATCCGGGCATG
Source organism: Pangasianodon hypophthalmus (assembly GCF_027358585.1). Lineage (NCBI taxonomy): Eukaryota > Metazoa > Chordata > Actinopteri > Siluriformes > Pangasiidae > Pangasianodon > Pangasianodon hypophthalmus. The sequence goes on along the minus strand of NC_069732.1, from coordinate 10,713,001 downwards.
AAGGAGTGAGTCTAGTGAAATAGTGGATGTTTTTATGCAAACTGTTTTTTTTTTTTATTCTTTGGCCTTGAAAAGAAACAATGTTATGTAAAAGGTGGTAAAAGTTAAACTTATTTTTTTATTTTATTTATTTTATTGGAGACATGTAAAGAGTTGAACTGAAGGGAGATTATTTGGCCATATACTGTATGCAGTTGAGGCATTTGTTATTCTACTTTTTAAAAGACTAACTGTTTATGTATTATGTATCTAAGTTCATCTGTCTATCCCTCCCACACACACATAAAACATTGCCATGGTGCCACAACTATCTTGAACCCTGCCAGCCCCAACCTACCACCCACCATGGGTGCCCGTCTGCCCTGTGCCACCCCCCTGTCCCCAGTGTCCTCTTTTTGAAAACCAAAATATGGTCACACTAATTTACCTATCTGTCAGTGTGTCAGTTTGTGAAGCCTTATACTTTTCCATGTGCTTGCTCTTAGCCACTGCCTTATTAATGTCTTGCATCGTATAGCATGTTCACTCTTGCTTAGTTAGCCAGTATCTTATGCTACCTAGCCTTTAGCCTATTGTTCTACCTTACCTGTAGCTATGTTATCTGTTTTGCTATTAGCTAACTTATTAGCCTAGCTGTTAGTTTAGTCTTGCCTCATTCTATATATGGTTTTTGTGCCAGCCTGCCAACCTTTACATGTTTTGCAGAAGAGCTCCATATTCCACAGAGTACACTGCTAAGAGTTATCACTCAGTAGAACAAAGAACCTCTTTTTTCCCAATAAAAACAGCAGGTGAGCTAATCAACATATGAATTTGTGCAGATGTCTTGAGTTCTTTTACTGAATTCTCTTGCAACCCGAAGGTGAACCTGAAGGTCGTGGGTTCGAGTCTCAGGTCCGGCAGGGATTGTAGGTGGGGGGAGTGAATGACCAGCGCTCTCTTCCACCCTCAATACCGCGAATGAGGTGAGACCCTTGAGCAAGGCAAGGCAACCCCCAACTGCTCCCCGGGCGCCGCAGCAAAAAAGGCTGCCCACTGCTCCGGGTGTGTGTCTGTGTGTGTGGGTGTGTGTTCACTACTGTGTGTGCACTTGGATGGGTTAAATGCAGAGCACAAATTCGGAGTATGGGTCACCATACTTGGCCACAAGTCACTTCACTTCACTTCACTCTTATATTAACTGACACCCTCGAAAGCCCCACCTCCTTACCCACATTTCACATTAATAACCTTTTGGTGGGTGCTCTCGCCTCTACTTGATTTTACTGCTTGAAAGAATCAACATTAATGTGCATTTTAAACAGCCTGACAGAAAGCCATGTCCACCCCCTTTCCTACCTTCCTGTACAGTATGAATAAATTCATAATTCTGTGGACCAGTTTAATCAAAGAAACTGCTCTGTCTGAACTAATCCATGTTTCAGTAAGTGCAAAAATGTGACAGTGTGCATCGTGGAAATGTGCCAAATCAGCATTCTATTATTTATGCATCTAATACAATTGAATTTTATGAACAACAGAGGTCCCAATCTGCGTAACCATAGAGTTAAAATATATAGAAAGGTCACGCTGGTCATATGATTGCACTCTTTAGTGAAGAGTCTGTGCCATTACTGGGAATCATCTGCACTCGTGAAGTGACCAGTAGCCTGACAGATCCGGATCACAATGACCGCCACGCATTATAGGTTATATGATCACTCAACCATGTAATAACAGATAAAAAGAGTTCAGTAGCTTTCTTATGACACCAGCCCCACACCTCTGCAGTCTGCACTGCCAAGAAAGAGGTCGCAGAAATCTGGCATTTTAGCTGACTTTGGAGCTCTATTTACGGTTAAAATGATGCCTCAGATGCTGCTATGGCGTTCAGTATGTGTTGATCAGTCATTTTCCCCAGGTCAGAAACTTTGTTTATTCAATGTTATATCAAAGTTTTGGGAGAATTTATATATTTATTTATTTATTTCTATGATATAGTGAACCTGTAGTACATTTTGTTTACAATATTTAATCTCTATTTGTAGTAGTTTTTTTAATTGAGTTAGTTATATATGGGAAAAAATACACACTGTTTTGCATTGTTTATGATTCAGAAATAAAAAAAGGAGTCTTTCTGTTATAATTTTTCTTCTTTCACATTTTATTCGAAATGTTCTGAGAAATGAAATGAATTCATGAAGCCAGTATTGTGAATCAAATCGAATCATGACCAAAGTGTATCATTAGACCCCTAGTAAGTGCACGCTAGTAAATGGTCTTACATTTAGGAAAGCCATGCTAAAAATGTCTATTTTATTGGGTGTGCAATGAATAGGTTTCAACCAACTTCAACCAATTCTTTCATTTCCTGCAGTATGTAGTGCATAAGATTCTGCTCAAAAAAGACTCATTTCCTTGCCTAAATGTGGGAAGAGTGTCAGAGATTACAGCTATGGCTGCTATTTCTGCCTTTATTCTATCCATAGTGTTGTAAAGAGACCTTTTAAAATTTCACTCTTTTTACTTTATATACAATTTTGCACCATAACAGTGCCTTTATGCTTATTAAAACATAGGAAGTAATTTGCGGTAACTATGACTCAAGCATCAGGGAAGTATAAAACAGACTTCCTATATCTGATGGAACCAAGTTCAAGTTTAAGTAGCCATAGCTGTTGCTGGTAATGATTCGAGGCTGAAGTGTTGTTGCAATGCTTACATTCCTGGCATCAATTTCACAGATCCGGCCTGTGTCACATGACCAGTATGGAATTTGCCTAGGCACTGCTGCCTTATTCCCTAGCTTGCAGAATTTCCTGTGATCATCCACAGATCTGGGAAAACTACAGCAGCTACACAGGAGGCCTCGCTTGCCATTTAGAGGACAGTTTTATGGGAATTGAGTTATGTTAAAAGCAGTACCTCAGCCTTCCATAATTCCAGTTCTTTACTGAGCATCTCCATCTCCCAGTCTTCTTCTTTTATGAAAAAGATAAAATAAGAGATGTAAAAAAAAAAAAAGAATGATAAATATACATAACAAACAAATGATAAAAAGAAGATTAAATAAAAGACATTAAAATAATTCATATAAAATATTTGATTTATTTAATAACTAAAACTTGTCGTCCCGACACACTCGGGCACAACAGTTATGAAAACCCTTTAGAGCTGCAGAAAAGTGGTTCAAGGTCAAGGGCAGGGTTTAAGTATTTAGGTGTATTTCAGGTGAGGAAGCCATAGTTATGAAAAACTGTGATTATAGGAGCAGTTTAAGATAGGTTAGGAAAGTTGTGTTGGATTTTTGTCTTGATAGGAACGACTTGATAGCATCGTCACTCTGGCATCACCTGTAGTTGAGTGTCCACAATGAATGTCCACAAGGATTACAAGCTTTTATTGTTGAGCTTTTTTGTTACACTGGATATACCAGAGTGTTTTACATTTATCAAGAGAGAGGAAGGGACCAAGGCTTTATATATTTATAAAGCAGAACAGCAGCTTTTATACTACATTTTTTTTACAGAAATTTGTAATCTGTGAGAGGCACAAGAAGGGACACATTTGGCATATGGCTGGTGGATTACTGTTATAGAGGACCCCTGGCAGGACATACTTCCTTCTGTGAGCATGCCTAGACCTTGGGAAGTATACAACGTAGTGAAGCAGGTCACCAGAACCTCTCTATACTGGACACAGCTGCTTCTCTCAAGGACATCTCTAGGTGACAGTGACAGTCAGTCAGCTGCTCGAGGTGTGTCCATGCACAACATGGCAGTAATGGCACGAAGACAGGGCATGAGATTCATCAGAAATGTCCGTCAGATGGGGAGAGTTAAAGAAGCATGGAGTCAAGAGGCTGCTTAGTGGATGGCCAGATGGACAGATGAGTCCAGAAAAAGAGGGTCCCCTTCCCAATTTAAGGATAAGCCTCAACTTGAAAGATATTGATATACAGTATCCTCCAATAGATGTCTGACACATTGAGTGTACTGTAATAGACAAAAAAGTATGGTAATAGACAAAACCTAAACTTTTTAAGAAGGTTCACATAGTACTTTATGCCATAGTACACATAGTACTTGATCACCACTTTACTTTGAAGGCATTAAAATCATTCAGTTGGCTGGTCTGTGGGCTTCCTAAATAATTTGTACTGAAATGGTGCTTCATAATAGCTTTGAATGCAAATCGACCACAAAGAGCATTCAATTCCATTCTCCACTATAAAGAAGATATAGTAACTACTGCTCCCACAAGGTAAGATCCCACATGTGGATACTCCATAAAACATTTTAATAGGCCTACTTCTTGAATATGCTCTTAATAAAGACAAAATACCATTTCCAAGATCAGATTAAAAATTACAGTTGGCCCATAATGGTAATTGAAGTTTCTTCTGTTTTCATATAAAGACAAAGCAATATGCTTCAGAAAAAGCTTAGTCATCTCATTGCTTTTGACAGAAGTATTACATAAATCATCAAGTATTGCTTTATAAAATATGCATGCTTATGAATGTGTTATGAAGCTCCAATGTAAGTACCTGTCAGATAGTGTTGCCAAAAATTCAATATTTCAGAAAATACTTTTCATGAATCTTTTTTTCTTGAGGCATTCACAAGGACAGACTCTATGTTTTGAAGAAAGAGAAGAAAAAAATAAAGGGAGGTAACAATTTTGTTATGCCTAATTTACTCTTTGCGACAAAAGTGTTATTGACTGAAAGTCAATAGTTCTGTAAATTAAATGTAACGTCTTGTCAACCCGCATCATCTAAGTAGTGCCCCAACCCAAATCCTGCATGTGATTGTTCCTGTATTTCTCTCTCTAGTTTCCTATTGTTGTTCCAAGATTATTATAAAAACATCAGCAGTGCAACACGACTGGCTTAATTTTTCATAAGAGACAAACAACAAAGCATTCTATAAGGTTTTCAGAAAGGATCACACTGTATCTCTTGGGAGAGAAACCAGTTTAGATCACCATCCAAGAGGGAAACAGCACACAGACTAACCACTAGGTGTACAGCGTGGTGTCTACTGTATGTCTCTAAAATTGAGATGATTCTGATTCTAACTACTAGTAATACAGATCAAACCTGCACTATACATTAACACAGTTCTTATTTTACAGTTAAATCAAACAACAGACAGCAAAACAGTCTGCATTTATGTTTTTGTTTAATTCTTTGCAATATTCATAACTTCTATGTAGTGGCCAATGATAACCTTGTACATCACTTCGATTCTAGCATAAGCAGGGAGATTCTGGTGCAACAGCAAAACTCAATAGTTATGAAAGGAAGGTGGAGGTTAAAAAAAAAAACATCACACCAACTCCTCTATAAATTCGCAGCACTGGTAAATGAGCATGTTATCAATTTTGACAGATTGTACTTTTGAAAAGCTCAGAGACACACCATATGGAGAAGAGAACTGGGGCATGGCACTAACCCACAATCGGCACATAGTAAATGGTGCTATACAGAGCCATTTGTGCTAATATAAATCCCCCACCTCTCCAGCAAAGTGTGCATTTGCATAATGTATTGCCTTTAGGGCAAGGCAGATGGATTAACTAATGGGTGGTGCTTTCAGGTCTTCAAAGGAAGTCAGGTTAACATGATACGCTCCACTTCACTGGCAGTGTATTTAAAGCTAAGACTAAAGAGGGAGGATTTAGTTTGTGATATTTTTATATATGAGACGGCTGACTCTGTAACCTCACCACTATTCATGACTGATTACTCATATAGCATTTCGAGTTGCATTTCAGCTTAAAAAAGTGAAAAGAAACAGGAGATATAGTTCCAGTGTCTGAAAATATTCTCTTTGAGCTATGTCTATATATATTTCTAATTAGTTAACTGATCAATAGCAGAAGGGTGAGATAGTGTGAGATAGTGAGATTAAAAAGAAAGAAAGGGGGAAAAAAGCACAAAATGATCAAGGAATCCGAGAGAGAATTTTGACATGTAATATTGAGGCTGTTGTTGTTAGAAGCTCCACAGATGGAAGGATGTGTATGCCAAATTAGCTGCTTCTTGGGGAAAAAAGGCAGCAGCAGAAGCTGCGGCAAACAAAAGGGCAGCATACTGTATATTGTTCATTTTTAATGACGCTGTGTTTGCCTAACATTATATATGTTACATATGTACACATTATATATTCCTTACAGCAAATACCAACAATTTTCAAAAACAGAGAGCCTTCCAGAAAAAAAAGGATTGTGTAAAAGAAGTAAAGAAAATTCAGCTGAAAAAAGGGAGGAAACTATTTACCTTTGCACTAACAAAAATGACCAATAAAAACATAGTTTTAAATAATATTATTTTCTCTTAAAACACAAATGGCAAATTGTTTTCTCCCCTAACAAAGATGCAAACAGACTGTCATTCTTGGGAATTTTTTTTTTAATTATATATATATATATATATATATATATATATATATATATATAAAATATAGTACTGTGCAAAAGTCTTAGGTACCCTATTTTTTTACTACAAACTTCCAAACATTAGTTTTCCAACACAAAATAAAATGTTACAGAAAAATGTTTGTATGTCAGTAAAGAAAGCAGCATATTACATAAGAGACACTTTTTAGACAAAATAACATAATGAAGGCTGCTGGGTTTTGCTACAAAAATTAGAAGCACGTGTGGCAGTCAAAGTCTCCAGAAGAACTGTGGCTGCTTCTGCAAGATGCTCAGTAACACTTACAGCTCATTTCCTTATAAAACTGCACACACTGCACCTGAGACTACTATTTTTTTTTTTAAAGCAAAGGATCATTGTCCAAAATGTCTTGCATGTCTTAAGAGCATGTCTTAAAAGTTCCTTTCACTGGAACTAAGGGGCCAAGCCCAACCCCTGAAAAATCACACCATACCATACCCACACCATAATCCCCCCTCCACCAAACTTTACACTTTGCATTGCACTTGATGATGTAAGGTTCTTGAGCTAATCTGAAGGCCACACAAAGTTTGGAGGTCTGTAGCTATTGACTCTGCAGAAAGTTGGCGACTTCTGCGCACTGTGAGCCTCAGCATGCGCTGACCCCGCTCTGTGATTTTACACGGCCTACCACTTTGTGGCTGAGTTGCTGTTGTTCCCAATTGCTTCCACTTTGTTATAATACCACTACCAGTGACCGTGGAATATTTAGTAGAGAGGAAATTTCACGAATGGAATTATTGGACAGGTGGTAACCTATCACAGTACCACGCTTGAATTCACTGAGCTCTTGAGAGCGACCCATTCTTTCACAAATGTTTGTAGAAGCCATCTGCATGCCGAGGTGCTTGATTTTATACACCTGTGGCCATGGAAGTGATTGGAACACCTGAATTCAATGATTTGGAGGGGTGTCCCAATACTTTTGGCAATATAGTGTGTATGTATGTATATATATATATATACATATATATATATATATATATATATATATATATATACATACACACACACATATATATTCAAATTCATCTGTTCTTAGGTTGATGCCTTTTTTACAGAAAAAAGCTAGTTACACAACTGCCAGGGATGATGAGCCTTTTGCATATGTGCACACATGCTGAGACATTCCAACGAAGTCAAAAAGTGATGTATGAGGCAACTTTTTGACTAAATACCACTGTCATGCAGCCATCTTTTTTCTTGCCAGTTTGATGCCATTTTCAAATTACAAGGAACCCTGGCATTTATAGAACCACAGTTACATCTGTAACCAGCATTCTATTTCTTCCCTTCTAACAACAGTGGAAGGTGCAATGGATGTATGGATGGAGATAACTTGCCCCTTTCAGAAAGGTCATCATAGGTTTATGAGATCTCAGTGAAATTTCATACATTTTGCTGTGATGTGCTGAGATGGCAGACACATTAACTTTTAGCACAAATAGGTAGTTACTGCTGTCTGGCGGTTCAGTGAAGAAAGTTAGTATTTTGGGAAACAGGCAATGCAGTGGATCCATTTGTAGCATATCTCCCACCTATTCATGACCCATATACTAGGGTCCCCCTGCATTCAGAAGTGTTTCCTGAACTGCTGGGTCATAGTCCTTAGTTGGTGAGTGGTTAAACCCACAAGCACAGGTGACCTGGCTAAGTGTGCAATATCTCTATGTCCATTTGGGATAGCAGATCTGCTTGGTCAGAAATCCACCAGAGGCTTCTGACTGCCAGTGAAAGCATTAATGGAAACAAGGTCTTGCCATCCATTTCAGGGCCAAGTTGCTGAATTCTGTGCAATGTGGGAAGAATCATCGCTAAAGGAAGGAAAGCATATAGTAGATGGTGAGGCCAGTCGTAGACTATTGCATCCTGTACCAACAGGTCACTGTTGTACAGCCCCATCAGATAAGTTCCCCGCAGTGAGGCTAACAGTAAATTGACCCACGTGAGGAGATACTGTGCAAGGCAAAGAGAGCTGCTTGGCCTCATCCTAACCTGATGATTGATGTATTTGTCTAGAACTCAGAACTGGAAAAAAAAATACCTTGTGGGCCAGATGGACTACCCTCAGTTCTAGCTGGCTGATGTGTTCTGACATTACAGCAGGAGGTCACATGTCCCTTGTGCCCCCCAGCCTGTAAAGGAAAATTGACTATCTCTCAAATGGGGTACCACGCCACTTTTGTTAGAAAAGCATCTCCGGTTAGGTAGAGCCTAGACTCAGAAGAAAAAAAAAAACATGGTTGCTGACCTACAAATATCTGCAAATAAATAAAAAAAATAAATAAGCAATTAAACTTGTGATACTCATAATAAAAAGAGATCAAATATATAACTTAAGAATATAAGTACATAAGAATATTAAATTACCCAAGATTCATCTAAAGATGTTCTTCAACCTCCTAATCCTCAGTAACTGCTTTATCCTGAGCAGGGCCACAGTGGTCCAGAGTCTATCCCAGCAATATTGGGAGCAAGGCAACCAAAGAATTCAGAATTCAACCACAAACTGCAGGAATAAAGCAAATATTAATAGTAACATCGAAGACAGCATTTTGCAAAATGTCCGGTTTAAAAAAACATTTTGTGTTTAAATAAAAATATATACCCATATATTTAAGCTTAAAATGTGTGTTGTTCTGTTTATATATTAATTTTTGCACATTTTCATGAAGGGTGTCAATATTTCCATACAGCATTTAAATTGAGTAAACCTTTAAGGAAACCAGCTATGTTAAGTGCTGTAAGTAGTTATTACACCTTTTGAATAGATTTCATACTTAAAAGCTGTGCTTGAACACGCCTTTTTAGTGGCAGTGACAATCAGTCAGTTTGGTCATAAAAATTAACCACACAAATATATTTTACAGAGAGAATGTGAGAGAAAGGTGTGAGAAAGAGCCTTCTGTCCTTACCTTAAAAAATGTGGGTGATCTGTAGATGAGAGAGGATTAAGGAAGGAAAAAGTGGACAATAAGAGCAGGTGATAGAGATGGGGTCTCAGAGAGTTCAGGTCATAGCTTGAACTCCAGAATGTGTCCTGTAGATCACAAGATGTCAAGCTGAGGGAAAACATGGAAGAATTGGACAGGGTTGGTGAGAGTGAGGAAGGTCTTTCCGTACAAACAGCCTTCCTGGGCTATATTAAGTGATCCACATGGAGTTGTTATATTGTGGGGTGTTGGCTGTGGGTGAATACCCTCCAATCCCTATCCCATTCTGGCTTCCAACTCGTTGGAGATATTGCTCAGCATGCCAGTTTGAAGGACGGCGCATCTGGGAGCTGTATTGATTGGAACGATGTCACAGCCGGCGAGATGGAGGATGGTATCAGGCGTGCAATCTCACTGCCTGACCTGGTGTGGAGAGAACATCAGGCCCATCCATCTCTCAACATTACACTCAACTGCAAGGACATTAAGCCTGGGGATAAAGTCTGGGGTGTTTAGACCCATGCCTGGTTATCTAACCGTTAGGGCTTATTCAGTGAAATTTACACTGCAAGAATGGGCTGCTCTGAGACTAAAACCAGTATGGAGGCCAAAAACAAACACTTACGTTCATGAGGAATACATTCCAGAGAAGCCATATTATTGCATTCTACTACAAAATTAAACTCAAATAAGGAGCAGATTTACTAAATATTTGCACTGACATTAACCCTCTTTTGGCATTAAAAATTGACGGTCATAATTGATGAAACAGAAGTATAGCACTTTTCGCACCTACACAAGATTGAGTGATATCGTTTTAGATTTTTGCCCAGCTGGGTAGTGATTATTTTAAAGAACAAACTATTTCCACTCATCACATCTTACATTAATCACTGACTTGCCATATTTAACACCTGTGTAAAGCTTGTCTCATGTCCATGGTAGAGTGTGTGCTGCTGGTATTGGTTGGGGTTTTAAATATAGTTACAGGCCACTTTTTTAGCCAAACCTACCTTGTTAGTACACCTTGTATGGTAGGTGGCTCAAAATGTCAGAGTGATTGATTGATTGATTGATTGATTTGAGTTACTGTAGTCTCACTGTCAGCTTGAACCAGTCTGGCCATTCTCTCCTCTCTCTCCTCTGACCTCTCTCATGAACAAGATGTTCCTGCTCATATAACTGCCACTCACTGGATGTGTTTTTTGTTTGTTTGTTTTTCATATCATTCTGTATAAACTCTAGAGACTGCTGTATGCGAAAATCTTAGGGGATCAGCAGTTTCTTGAATATTAAAACCAACCCGTGTGGCACCAACAACCATGCCACACACAATATTTATTATAATTAGCCATTTACTAGCTATTTGAGCCAGATATTGGCAGCACTGTGGTACACTGAGTAGCACTGATGCTACCCAGCTCCAGGGTTTTGGGTTTGTTCCTGAGCATGGGTTACTGTCTGTGCGGTGTTTTGCATCATCTCCCCATGTTCGTGTGGGTTTCCTCTGGCTTCTCGGGTTTCCTTCCTCTGTCCTGTGTCCCATTTGTGCCCAGTGTTACCAGGATTGGCTCTGGATCCACCACAACCCTGATGAGCATGAAGTTAAATGAATGAATGCATGAACTAGGTATGTTTACATGAAAATATCAGAATGCAACTACAAAATACCTAGAGTTTTTTGCTGTCCAACTAGGCTAGATTAATGAGCCCAGCAGCTGTCCCATCCTCAGTTCTCATTGTAATTAAAACTATAGTTACTGAATATATCTGCCCAGTTGCACTCAGCAGGGTCTATGCACTTGTTTTTTTATACAGATCTCTACTTGGGGACCCTTCGGAAATTTTGAGAAATTTCCATTTTATTAGCAATTTATTTCCTCAGTGCAAGGCTTGGTGGTAGATTATTGTACACAGTTAATTACTGACAGCTGCTTATTCCAGACTTTATTCACTATAGTAAAATGTTTCTTGTGAAACCAGGAACAGCTGACCCTTATCCTATATCCTATATAGCTGAAATTATGGTGCTGTAGTCTGATAGACAAAACAGGAAGGGTGTTAAAATCTCATATATTGATCATATCACTTTTTCTCGTCTACCGCATACTTTCTCTTGATCTCTTAAACAAGTAAAGGGCCACAATCTGTTTTATGGTTTTCTGCTGTTTTAGAGATGTTAAACATACTAAAGGTGAACTATGAATAAATCAGATAATATAACTAAAAGTACACTTAGTTTAGCACTAGAAGTCTGGGCTAACACAGAACTAAGCTCTTATCACCTTCCACCTCTGCCTTATGGAGGGTAAAATAGCCTTGTTATAGGAATTTGATACATTACAGCTGTTGTAGGAATTTGATACATTTTCCTATGTTTTCCTACTAGCCATTAAGAGTTGTTTGATGGATGCCAGCAATGTCGATGCTCTACACATCACATGGCTGATTTCAAACTGTGCCATAAGTGAAACTATGCTGTTTCCTTGCCGTTTGCCCATTTCACACTAAATTGTGCTAGCTTTGCATGCTGTTTGTTGGAACACCACATACCTGTACTCTGTATGCTACTACAGAAGTGTACCTTATATCCCACTGTTAGCAAACACAAACAAAAGCAAAGTTTGACATGAATTTACAACCAGCTTAAGTGATTCAGCTTGTGATATAGTGCTGTGCATCCAATATTTATACAGTGTACTAAATTGGATTTGAAAGATCACACAGAGCACTCATGTTGACTTTTTGTTTTTGTGAGTTTCAAAATAAAATGATTGCCTGAAATAAAAGATTGTATACTACATTCTTTATTTTTCTCAGAAAAGTTTTTACCATCACATGTTGCTATCATACCGGGGCACAGGCAGTGTTGGTGCCTTGCAGCCCCAGATGTCTGTGTTTGATCCTGAGCTTTGGTCAGTGGACTCTGTTTTCATGCTAGTCCATGCATAATTTGATGGTTAATGCCAGCATACTGCTATTTTGTTTGGGCACAAGCCTATTTTCTCTTCTCCATTTGGGACCTGTTGTTCTTTTAGTGGCTGTAAAGTAATACTGCACAGACGTGGGTGGAATGACCAGAAGTGGTTGTGACATTCAAAACATGATGAGTGGCAGTTTGAACCCATTTTGGTCCAAAACTGTGGTAAAATGTGTTACCACCCCCCAAGACCCCATCTTAGCACAGATGCAGGAATAAGTTGGTATTTTCTAAAGGGTTTAACAATACGGCATACCTTTATTGTTTCGTTCGAATTCAATACATCTGCATATTGAATAATACCTTTAACAGCATAATAAATAAATATATATTGAATGGAGTGTAATAAACATTTCACACTCCTGTCTCTGAAAAAAGTAGCTTCCTATATTCCTAGCTTCCCAATCAAGATGTTAGTGTACTAGCATATTAGTGTGTTAGCGTACTAGCGAGCATACTAGCACATTATTTTCAATCTGGGCAAAAGAAATCACTGCAGCAATTGTGAAGTTCACAACTGATATAAGACCTTATTCAGTAGATTCAAAAAGCCATGTTACGCTATCTCACCAACATTTCATTAAGATTGTAATTCCTGCATTATACAATGGAACAAAAGCAGAATTTGACCAGGAATCAAGATGCCAGATATCATAATGTATCTCTATTTTTGTATTGTTATACCCTTAGTATTTTCCTGACTTCAAACTCTAAGTCATTCTAAGTCCTGTCCTATTTTCTGGACGTTTTGTCACGCCATTTCAACATAAAAGCCTTCTTTATTTAAATACTAAATGTAACAGACAAATGTTACTGACTGTTAAGAACAAATAATGCAGCTGTAGCTACCAAAGACCAATTCACTCACAAAGATTTAATGAAGCATCTTTTAGCTACGCACAAGTTTTTATTTTAACCAACAATTAACAAAATGTCAACTAACAAGGTCAGATCACTCCTCCAGAATTTTTGCCGCACTTTAATTTCCTTTTTATGGCATATCTAGGCCTGCTCTCAAAACATGATTTCAATATTATTGGAAGTTCCAGTAACTGTACATACGCCTACATGTATAAAACTGTTAAAGTGTGAAATTGTTTTTTTTTTTTACATTTAGAGCTGATGTGAAGCAAATTACCTACATAAAGCTCTCAAGAGCAGGGTTTTAATTTCTCTATTATAGGTAGCAGTTTGTTAAAACAGATGTGGCAGATATTACAGTGTTTTGCAAATAAACTAATTTTCCACCCATTAAACATATGTTTGCTTGTAATGTGATCTGGCATAATAAGTAGGCTATGTAGTTACCCATGAGCATTCAGCTCCTTTGATGAAAACACAAAGTAAGAACTTAGTGTTTATAATATTTTAAGACAAAACCTCTAAGTAATGTATTCATTCAAATATACTCATTCATTCACATGTTTTTGCATGTCCACTATGATCGTGAAAGTAAATCCCAAAGTAAGACTGAATGTCTTGAAAACCATTAAATATGGTTCATATACATGGTTCATAAATATGGTTCATATTCATATACATATATCATGTGGGGGCAGTTGTGGCCTAAAGGTTAGAGTCTCGGACTTGTAACCCGAAGGTGAACCTGAAGGTCGTGGGTCCGGCAGGGATTGTAGGTGGGGGAAGTGAATGACCAGCTCTCTCTCCCACCCTCAATACCACAACTGAGGTGAGACCCTTGAGCAAGGCACCGAACCCCCAACTGCTCCCTAGGCACAGCAGCAAAAAAGGCTGCCCACTGCTGTGTGTGTGTGTGTGTGTGTGCACTTGGATGGGTTATATGCAGAGCACAAATTCCAAGTATGGGTCACCATACTTGGCCACACTTCACTTCACAGTTGCTAGTGTTTATGTATGTTTATTTCAGGAGATCATGTGATGGGGAAAATGTTCTTTCTAGTCATGTGTGTGTGGTCTGTGAACTCTTTTACCTTCTGCACATATTTGTTTAACTTTTGATATCTGTGTATGTAACCCCATGCATATTTTAAAGGATTGTGGCTTTTGTACTGTTAGCATGCAAAATAAAAACTTGAATCCCCATTTATTACACTACCACTACAATATTGACATTAAATATAGTGACAGAGACAGAGAATATCTATTTTAATATAATTATAAAAACATTACTGTGCTACACTGCACACAGTTGGTTCTTAAAGGGAATGAGTGAAGCTGATCTGATTGGCTATTGCAGCAGCATGCTAAACACACCTAAATAATGTATTTATTCAAACACAGTCCCTTTTTTACATTGGTGCCACGTGTGGTAATGGTCATGAAGATACCAAAGATACCCTTGTTACACTGATCAGACAACATTAAAACCACTGACAGGTGAAGTGTATAACACTGATTATCTCATTACAGTGGCACCTGTCAAGGGCTGGGATATATTAGGCAGCAAGGGAACAGTCAGTTCTCGAAGATGATGTGTTGGAAGCAGGAAAAATGGACAAGTTTAAGGATCTAACTGACTTTGACAAGGGCCAAATTGTGATGGCTAGATGACTGGGTCAGAGCATCTCCAAAATGGCAGGTCTTGTGGGGAGTTCCCGGTATGCAGTGGTTAGTACCTACCAAAAGCGGTCCAAGCCAACAATCAAACAAGCCACATTTAAATTAATAGTTTACATGCTCTTTTAATCTTTTTCACTATCTTGATGCACTGCACTAGCGTAGTTCAGCAATGAAAATGGACAGATTTCCCCATCCATCTACCTTCACTAAACAAATGTGTCTCAAATCACATACTTATGCAATATTCTAGACTGTTATTGAGTACTAACACTAAGCACTTTTCCTATTACGGTTTGTGTTTGAATTTTAAAACCTTTTATGTCACTTTCAAACCTACCAATAGGTCTGTTTTATGTACCAGTCTTCTGGATTTTCTAGATTAGTAAATATTACTGAATATAAGGTCAGAATTTTTTATTTGAGACGCAGTCCATGACAAATGTCACAATCACGGCAGAAAGTTTTAAGACAGACAGAGTTCATCAGTCTGTTTAAGCTTAGTGTGCATGAAATCGCTAAACAGTTTAGAGTTTAACTTGGAAACCTGGAGGGATGTTTTGGCTCTGACATACCATCAAGTAAATGTCATTTTTAATCCTCCAGCTGTACATAAATTATGCAGGCACTTCTGCATGCAGAAGTCATGTGTCAAGTATAGATCAGATTCCGCTTCATCGCGTCGGGCCATATCACACCACCCCGACATGGATTATTTTCCTATAACAACATAAGACTTCCAACTAGACTATTAAGTCAGTGCAAGGAATATTCCTCTGGTTTTTAGTCACGTTCCACATGTGAATGTTACTAACATTAATAAAAAAGTTTAAATGTTACAGCAGTCCTAAACTACTAAATAAATCTGAAATTAAAAAATAATGATATTAATTAATAAATAAATAAAAACGTATGGTGGTCAATGCTGTGCTATGGACTAGTGTCAAAGTTGTGTTCCTGCCTTGTGCTAAGCATTCCTAGAACAGGTTCTGGATCCAGTGTGACTCGGACTTAACATTCTTACTGAAGATAAATTAATCAAAACCACCTTCATGTCTGTCAAAACTGATGAGATGAAAGGTAGGCATGTAGGTAAATCATATAGCCTTTATAGTTATGCATTAAGTTTCAGTGATTGCTTGTTAAAACCTCCTTTATAAGCATAATTTAAGCCATTTCTATTAATATTCTGTAGAAATCATATAGTCACATGCCTTTATTACTTCCATGGGCTGAAACTGTACACCGGGAAAGTCTGGAAACTTACTTTCTGGCAGAGAACAAGCATGAAGCACCAAGAGAAGGAAGAGGAAAGAGAAGAAAAAGACAAGACTGTTCATATGGAAGACAGGACTGTTCCACTCACTGACTGCTTCAGTCTCTTTGTGTGACTAGAGACTAATAATGTTGTCACTCATATGCTAGGGTGTTCTCATTTCCTATTTTACCTCCCTCTAGGCGAACCTGTATTCTTGCCTGAATGCAGCTGATACCTATGCTAGCCAAACATCATCCTTTATGGGTCAAAAGAAATATAATATAATTTGCATTACCATCAGGAGCATTCTATCACCACATGCATTATGATTAGGGAATACAAAATTGTGACATTTCATTTTAGTTAAATTCAATGGGTCTTCTGGTGAAATTCTATATATTTGTGATCTGTTTGCCAAAGAGCAGAAAAGCTATTTAATACAGCAGGAGTGTAACACAATGCCACTGTCTGTATCTGTTTAGAGCTCCAGATATTCGTATCTATATATGTTTTCTGTATTTTTCACCCAAAATTGGCATGGCCTAACCCAGAAAGGTGTTTCTTTTTTAATTTTTCATAGAGATTTTCACAGGACTGTTTTTGTCCAGGTATTATTTTTGTTTGTACATGCCTGCAACATTTTCTATTAAAAATTAAAATTTAGTTGATTCTATTATCTAAAAAAAATCAGTAGCCTAATTTAAACCACTATGATCCTCACCAGGCAGTTACTTAGGATGAATGAATGAACAATATAAATGCATTGCTGTAAATGCATCGTTCATTTTCACATTAATGAATGTAGTCTTTTTTGTCCTGCAAGCTTTGTATATGACCGCTTATGCCCACAAGCTCAATATCTGATTGCTTGCCCACGTGAAAGTACAAAACTCCCATTTGTGCAACTTTTTTGCTGTGCCCCAAAGGATCCCAGTCCTGAGTGTGTCTCCTCTTCATATCTGTATTTGTATCTGTATAGAACAGATTATCATTTTATTCCAAATATTTGGCTATAGATATAATTACAAATGAAAACTTTTTTTTCACTGCTAAGAAACATAGCTGACTGGTATCTTTATCTAAGGCTTTTGCTTACATTTTTACATTTTTAGTTCTGCCCCTGACATAACACAGGCATACAGGATGTAGTTTCAACAGAGGGGGTGGGTTAAGTTGAGGGGAAGCAGGTTTGTCTGTGTTTTCATTGAAGTTCCAATTTGCATGCAGTAGTGGGCTCTAAAAATTACAAACAGCTCCTTTAATACATTTATGATGCACTTTAGTAAATAAGTAAGCCTGTCTGTCTTTCTTATGAAACGTTTTGGATTTATGCTTACGAAACCAGATCTTTGGGAGGCACTCGGCAAATGAATTTCACTAGATGAACCCACTAATTTAAATCGAGCTATAGTGATGGCATTGTTGTGCTCAGGAATCTTATCACTGTCGTTAGTGGGAGTGAAAATGCTAACAGAGACCCGTGATCAACCTTCTTGCCATGGCACACACCCCAGCCACTTCTACACAAGGCAAGACACAATTAAATTACATTACACACCACAGAAGCAATGAAATACAGTATGTACTGTAAGTTATGGTGACTTGTAGAACATTTAACATTTTAAATCAACCTGTGAATACATCTTACCTGTGGCATACAATATTTACAGTGAACTAGTGGTGCTAACCATTTACAGGCTTACAACACCTGAGAGGATGATCATATAAAAATATCAATAAAGGGTATGGTAGTTGTATCAGTTTTATTATAAACATTTTGATTACTTATACAGCGCCAATGCGAATCCATGCATATTTGAAGCAAATGGCTCTGGTTATGTCAACAATTACACCACCCACTTTAAAAATCACCCTTCCTATAAAAATCACTCGGGAGGTAGAACATATATTTTGTGAAATATTTACGGGGTAGAGCAACAAGCACAGGCAGAGGACTGATATACAAGCAAACAGGCTACTATAGATTACATGGAACTCAATAACAAGAAAATGGACTAGGGTTGTTAAACAGAAATATGTGAGCTGCCTGCTATGTACTGAAATGTAAATGTCAGAGAAGTGAGGCTTCAAAGTAATGTCATGACAGTGCTAGTAAGCAGAGACATACTGGATTATTTACAAAGCTCCGTAGCATGTGTAATCCTGTTAATTTAGAATATTAGACATGATCCATCTCTCTCCCTCTTAATCTATATCTCTTAACCACTGTAAGCCATTTCACCCGAAGTTCGAGAACTTGTATGACAGCAATTAAGCAACATCTATACCAATGGAATTTTTAATATTTATACATTTCATCAGTTTATGTAAAAGACAATTAAGCACAGACCTGTTGTAAAGGGACAAGAAAATGAGCCTACAGTTTTGATATGGCAAAGTATCAGATCTTCGGCACTATGCGTCACTGAATAAATGAGGTACTGCCCTCATTTACTCTACAATCATTAAAATACTTTGATACCTTTTTAAAGCTCATTGTTATTAAATATGTCAAACATATTAACTTGACTAGATTCTTAAATTGCCGGCAGCAGGCGTTTAGTTCTCTGGACCTGCTTTTAGAGCTAAAATGCTTTGTGAATTATTCTTACACAGAAATAATTAAGAGTCTTAGGATTAGCATGACAATTTTTAACAGTTTCCCTTAAATAGCTCAGTTAGGAGCTACATTTAGACTTAATGTTGGAAACTTCTACACTGGATTTCTTATTAATATGATGTTGAGCGTCGCTGGAACATGGATAGCTGACAACTTCCCGCAGGAATAAAAACAATACAGCACCAACCAACAAATTAGCCCCATAATCGCTAAGCACATGACAAAGAAACTCTTAGCTAGGATCATTTATTTATATGTATGAGACTTTTTAATGGTATGATTTTTTATGGTATTTTTTATAAATATGTTCTGTGAATTGTTGAGAGGAACAAATCCATGATTAGACTTTTAGAGGCTAGATCTATCTAGTCTGAAACTGGAACACAGTATTTATCAACTCTGAGAAGGATATCTCTCATTGAAGGGGTAAAGCAATTAAGATTTTTATTACAGAGTCCAATAATATACACAAAAAATAGATGTTTTGGTTTTGCCTTGACACAGAAACTGTGGTTGAACAATTTCTCCTAAAGGATTTGAGCACCACTTGAAATGGCTCTGTTCTTAGTGTGATATTAAACTACAGGAGTGACTGAGGTAAGAGCAGGCGAAGACAAGGAGCCTTCACTCACTTTATTTCTGGTGAAACAACAGCACTATGCGTAATCGAATGACCATGGCTGTGGACTGCTTCATCATTCTACCAACACCTCAGGCGACAGGTGAGAAAGAAGCCACGCCAGCCTTTGTTGGCTGCCAGATGATTGATGCTGTAATATAGAGACTCTATAAAAGCTGAATGAAACTACATTTGACCTCATTGCGTTCTCACAACCTATTTATACTAGAGAGGGCAACATTTCATCTCTATCATAGGGATGTAACTGAATATAAATACAATATTTGGAATGAACAGAAATAAACATGTTCTAAACAGATACATATACAGATACAAATCAGAGGTGCAGTGTTTTTTATCTATAGTCAGTGATTTGTTCCAGTAGCTGGACCTAAACACTGCCTTAATGTGCTCTGAGATAAAACAAAATTTCTACCATATTTCAATACGAAGTGGAGAGAATTATACTTTTATTTATAGAGCCTCTTCAGACTGTGCACTGGGTACTGGAAAGCATATCTCTGGAGTCTTCAAAAAGTATTTATATATAGGTATTTTATTTAAGTATTTTAACTAATTTGAAGAATATTAACTTGTACGTTTATTGTGTTTTTTGTCATTCTTAGATGAATGTTCTGCATCATTAGAAAATCTTACAGGAAAATCATACGACCATTACAATCCTACAATACCTCCTTCCAGCCTCGCAGTAGAATCTGATCCAGAGGTTAGGCGCATCTAGAAATCTTTTCTGATCTTTCAGGAGTGTAACAAACCAAAAAACAAAAACTGATAAAATATTATTATGTGCCTATTGTTGTCAGATGTAAAAAACAGTTACCTGATTTGGGAATGACACTGTTGTTTTGAAAGACAGTTCCGTAGCTTACTCAGCACATTAGATAGAAAAAGATCCACATTTCCTCAGCTTGAGACCAATTATGAATTCAAGTGATGTAGCTGAGAAATTGTTCAGGTTCAGAAGTTGAATAAGGTTATGTTCTGCAAATTGCTGTTTGATGAATGAAAAATGGCTTCTTTTTTGTTTTTTCAGTGTTTTCCCACTTCTGGTTCAAATCCAAATACAGATAATATTGGGAGCAGTAAATAGTAACTAAACATGATGCCTCCATCAACAACAAACCTAAAGTAGCTGAGTTTGATTGTTTGAATTGCAGTTTGCTACGCACTCTGTACATAAATATGTGTATTTGGAATCATTAGTTTTGTCTGGGTGGAAAATCTGCCCAAGAAACCGGACTGTTGAATTCCAAGGCTTGGTTATGGCACAAACATTTAACATTCAACAAAGCTTAGAATGGAAATATACTGTATATGTATGTAAGTTTAACTAACAAAATGAATGTCATTAGATGGCATTCTTATCTGGTCAAGAAGGGCCTGAAATATTTTCAAACATAAACAAACAAAATTCTAAAAATATAGATGTATCACAATAAACAATAAAATATTGCTAAAATGTTATATTAATAATATTTTAACAATACTATTAATTAAATAATATTATTATAGCATTCTGTATGTCCAAAAACAGGGGAAAAATCTTTAGTAGCACCAGGTAATGTGTAAAATGCCAGGTCACAGCATCCCAGGAACTCCAGTTCCCAGCAAACACTGCGGCCTACAAACATGGCCACCACAGACTATATTCCCCAGAGCACACTCACACGCTACCCCGCCCACAGTCACCAAACACACCTGTGCTCAATCAGCTTCACTCACACAGGACTCTTTGAAAGAGTCTTTCAGTCACAAGCAATTTGTGTAGTATACGCTCATACGTTTGTCTTTGTACTCCTGACAATACCATGTCTTTCTTTGTTGATGGTGTATCAGGGGCCCGTTCTTCGTACGTCGCTAACTCCGTTAGCTGGATTTGATTGTTGACGATTTGGCGTGATCTTGGATTATTTGTGTGAGGTGATAGTGATGTAATGGTGTCATTAACATAATTAATTTGTTGGAACCTCCTATTAAAAGTTCGACTCTTCGGAGTAGGGCTTTAACAACAGCACAAGCTGGGTGCATTGCGTTGAGATTGTTGGCGAGTGGCACTTTCCTTTACACTACTGGAGATGCGGAGAACTTGTATATGTCTACAACACTACACATACAGTACATGAACAGTACATGTAGTTAATATTACAAGAATATTCTACAAAATGGTATTTCACCTTTACTTGTTCCCAAGTTCTAGTGGGTCCCGTGGTGGCTCTAATATAAAAGATTAAAGTAATTATGAAAATTAAAAAAAAGAAGAAGAAAAGTACATAATATATACTGTAATAGGTGATAAAAACATCTAACACCGTCACTACTTATGCATTTAATTTGTCTGCAACTTTTTGCCAACCCTCTCTCCTGGCTTTTGCAGCCTTTGAGGTTCCCTGATGTTTTTATTAAATTGTGGAACTCGCTATAGCCCTCCATTAAGAGTTCTTGTTCTGTCACTGAGAAAAAGTGGGCGTGCTCTTTGGCCATTGTGAGCAACCAATAGCAGTGCTGCTGATCAGTGTTTCTACTGTTGATACATAGCCCCTTTAAATCCAGCGCATGAACGCGCAATGATCTCAGATAACTCAATCCAGCCATACTAATCATCAACAACAGGTGTGTTCAAAGAACCGAATTAGCCAGATAATGATTAGCTGGATCATATCATCTCGGATGTGTCTTTTGATCTCGGATGTAATAAGCGACGTACGAAGAACGGGGCCCTGGTTTGACCCTCTCTGTTTACTGTTTACATCTTTGCCTTGCCTGCTATAGGCTGTTTGCTCATTGCCTGAACTTTGCACGTTTTTGACCTTGAGCCTGCCTCATGATTTGGATTTGTTTACCTGGCTGTTTTACCTGCAATTGCATCCGTCTTCATCTCCTTAGGTATCCTTCTAAATTTAAATCACAATCTGTTTCTGTACCACAAATATGAGCCTGCAGTTACAGTTTGGTCTGATGTCTTTCCCAGAGCAAATAATAGCAAAAGCAGCTTCACTGTCTAGCACAAAAGTATGAGGAATAATATAGAACATTATCGATCATGTAAAATCTTTTAAAGCTTTTTAATATCTAGTTTTTAATATCTATCTTTTAAATATCTAGTAATAAAACTCATGTTTTTTTGCAACATGCTGGATAGAGATAAGTAAACACACTGCTGCCTTTATATTTCATTTATGACAATCCCATGAGTGATCTCTTTCAAATTTATTTCTGTAAATATTTTCAAAAATACAGAACATAAAAGCTGTTAAACTCAAAATGCAAAATAGTATTTTTGTAGTTCTCAGACAAATATCACAA
Organism: Pangasianodon hypophthalmus; assembly: GCF_027358585.1. NCBI lineage: Eukaryota > Metazoa > Chordata > Actinopteri > Siluriformes > Pangasiidae > Pangasianodon > Pangasianodon hypophthalmus. The sequence continues at coordinate 10,690,284 of NC_069732.1, read as the reverse complement.
ATACTGCCTACTCATTGATACAGTGAGGTTGTTGATACGTATGCTGTACTCATGGCTATAGACATGGCAGGCATCACAATATCTGTCACAACAATGCATCTATAGTGTTCATCATATAACTAAATGTACAGCGTCCTTCCTGGGTAAAGTCCTAAGGTTAATCACAGACACAAGGCACATGCTGTGTTAGAACCTGCTGTGCTATTATATTACACTTGAAAAGATGAAGGCCGTAGTTCTCACGTGTGCCATTATACTTCTCTTCTGAGATACTGTGATGAATTCCTAACGGTTAGCAGAGCTACAGGCAAATGTCCAGCTGTGTGAAGCACTGATCTCAGCCCATGATATGTTCCTACTTACCTTCGATCAAGCCAGCTACTTACTGAGAACAAGCCAGGCCAGATAACATAATGGCTTGTGGCCCAGGGTAAGCTCTGAGCAATAATCCTGAAATGTGAGGAGTTGCATTAAAAGTGCAGTATGTAGTTTTTAAAGTTTAATAATGATTCTAGACGTATAATAATCATTTATTTTCAAAGGCACTATTTAAAAAAACTATGATGGGTAGTATTGCCATGCAGTGAGTGTCTTTGTTCAAGGGTTTTTTTTTTAAAAAAATCAGTGTAATTACACTGAAAAAAAAGTTACGACTGTCAAAAGTTAATGCAAGATTCTCGCAGGAATAAGAGGGCTTTACTGTCATGTCAGCTGGTTAATACTGGCGCTTTGCTATATTAGTTGGGAGCAAGCCAATTTTTTTCACATTTGCACTCTGTTGCTATTTTTCATAATTTAATACACTTTGCTGATGTGGGTGTAACAGCACAAAAAGTGTGTCATTTAAAATATGTAGACACAGTGGGATTTTCAAACCCATTTTGCTCCCACCTCCTGAGACCCCCTCTTGGTGCAGACATGGGGATAAGACTGTATTTTCTTGACTTCAAGCTCAGCATTATATTTCCTGTGCTATTTTTCACAAGCTAATCATGTAGATGTTCACTATTTATGTAACTCCACTTTAACATAAAGAAGCAGCTTCACCTGAATTATAACTCAATAGAGCCGACTGAATTTTATTTTAAACAGTGTTTAAATCCACGTGTGACATGTGAGTTTTTTTGCATGCTGTACAGAGTATACTTCATGTCCATTCAAATCCATTATAAATCCAAAATAACATACTTTATTAAATAAACAATTTATTTACATAAGTCATGACAAAATATCAAAAACATTTTGCGTATTACACAGAACAACTCTCAAAATTTTTGATGCACTTTCACTCTCTATCATGAATTTCCTTTAATGCTTTTTAGGCCCACACTCAAAAGATGATTTCAGCATCTTCAAAAGACCCAATAACTCTACACACACCTACATGCTGTATATAAAATTGTTAAGGTGTGACTCTTTGGTGTGAAGCAGATAGATAAAATCAGGCACAGGCTTATATTATCTCATGATGTAGAAATTTGTTATGAAAACAGATATGACAGATTTGCATAGAAAGTAATCTTTTGACCCTTTGAACAACACGTTTACCTGTAATTTGATCAAACATAATTACTATGCAGTGACCCATGAACACTCATTCCGTAAAAACAACCCAGAGTGGAATGTATTGACTTTTCAGCACAAACTATTAAATATAGCTCATAATTGCAAATTCTACAAGCATCGACTGCAGAATATAGCAAGAATCTTGTATTTTATAATAGTGCTTATTAAAGCAGGAAACCATGATTAGGGGAAAATGCACTGTCTGTATGTGTCCCCAGCTCAGTGGCTTGTGAACTTAGTGTTATTCTGCTGTATTCATCATTTAACTTTTGCATTCCTTTTTGCTTTTCAGTTTCTATTAGCCTGGTATCTGTATCTATAAACCCTTGCATATACTGAAATGATTGTGGATTTTGGACTGGATGTTGGCATTCAGAATGAAAATGTGCACACTTGTATCTGAGTCTCTACTGAGACACTAAATACACCAGCCACTTTAATAAGAACACCTGTACACCTGTTCATACGTGCAGTTAACCAGTCAACCAATCATGTGGCAGCAGGAATCTGAGACACAGACTCACTGTAACTGGATAGTTGAAGGTTTTGTGCATTCTTTTCTGCTCACCACAGTTGTAAAGAGTGGTTATATGAGTTAGCATAGCCTTCCCATCAGCTTGAAACAGTCTGACCATTCTCATCTGTCCTTTCTCATCAACAAGGCTTTTCTACCCTCAAAGCTGCTGCTCACTGGATTTTTTTTTTTGTGCACCATTCACCATGTGTAAAGTCTAAACATTGTAGTGCTGTAGACTGTTTCATTAAATATTGCAGAAACACATCTGACCACACCTGTTAGTAATGCATTCATTCAAACCCAAACCCTTTTACATTTGCCACGTTACCACCTGATGCTGATGCCATAAAATAATAATTCAGTGAGGCAAACTTACATATTTATGCATGTGCTTTGATCACAAAAACAGGGCTCTTAGTGCTTAAAGTTGACTTTGTACAAAAGTTTCACCTTCTTTAACTGGATACCATAGAGTCTTACACTACCCCCAAAATAGCTTATGCCTAAATACTTATCCTTTTCTCCAGTGGATAATCTCACCTGGATAGGTGCTGTAAATAAACCATGTAATCTTCTAGCGCTTGTTTGGCCATAGTCTGGCCCCAGGGCCAAATGTGGATTAGAATGTATGATAGGTGGCCTGCCAGCCAATTTTTGCAATTTTTCCTTTCACCAGATGGTGGAAGCAGTCTGTGTTAACACAGTTAGCTCAAATGCAAGAGCCGTTTTTTTTAACTACACCAGCAAATTAATTTTTAGTCATGGCTGCAGACAAAAGCTGCAAAGTTAACAGTGAGAATTTCAAAAGGCAATTTCAAAAAGAGCTGGAAACCACCATGCATGTAAAACCTTTTGTGAGTCCTTAACTAAAGGGAATTTGCAACCAAGTATTAAAAATGACAATTTAATTTATGATTGTTAGTCCAATTATTTTCACTGAAAGTCCACTATTCATTATTTAATTTAAACTCCTGTACACTTTTGTAGACATATCTATGACATGATATCTCTCTCCTTCTCTCTATTTATATGCCTGTGCTTATACTTATCATATCATACATATTATACTGTATGTATCTATATATATATATATTTATATAAATAACAATTCATGCAATAAATATCTAGTGAGACAGGAAAAGGTCTAGTGAAGCAACAAAGCTATGACAGTAATTGAAAGGATTGGAATTCGCCTCAAAATGTTAGGACCTATACAAACATACATACATACATTTCTCTTAATAGTCCATTGAGATTGTGTTTAGGTTTTCTTTTCTTTTTTTTGTATAAAGTCATCACATGATCATCAAAGAAAGGGATTGAAACAGATTTTTTTTTTCTGTTCCAGTTTCAAATTAGTTTGATTCTTTGCCTTCTTCACCTATCACTCCAGCAAGTGCTCAGATCAATAATGTATCAGGCAGCAGAATGACCAGTGTGCCTGCAATCATTTGGTGCCATTTTCTATCGTCCTTTATTGTGCAAGTAAGTATGTACACATGGTATGAAGCTGGATGAAAAAAAGTCCTGAGAAGCAGAGCAGAATAGAGGTTTGTAGAAAAAGGTAGATTATACAGTGGATGTGGAACATATGCCACTCTGTACCATCAGATTGTATGTATATCTTGGAAGCTAATGTGACTCATAATATTCATCTCTCTAAATGTTCACTATTCAGGCATAAATTATGAAAATTGTGGTGGAACTATTAAAATTATATCTTTGTTTAATTATATCAAAATCAAAAGGTTGTAACAAGAGCATACGTAATAGTCTCCATTTCATTAGCTGAAGGAAGCACCTAAGCAACAAAATTGTTAGAGGATGAGGTCTCTGCATGCAACTGTGTAATAATTCTGGACCAGCTGTGATGGAAAAAGTAATTAAACCCTTGAAAACTCACATTTTATGTTCTATCACCTTCACCAGTTTAGGACTCCAGTCTATAGTGTAATGGGCCTTTGAAGAGCACTTTTAAAATCCGAAAAGCTTCTATTAGTCTCTCTCCCTCTCATTTTCTCTTTCTTGATGCTTTGATGCTTTTTAAATATATAAGTGACTGCAGAGGAATATGATTAATTAAACATGAGCGGTGTGTATTTAGAGAATGTGCACATGTCTGGTTTGGTGTGAAACCACAGCCTATAGGTGGAAGGTGGAAGATAAGAGTGGGGGATAAAAGGTGGACTGTTGTTCTTGCCTATACACATTAATAATATAGATTTGTCCCTCTCTGGAATAGCAGGAAATGACAAGCTGTCACAGAAAAATATCGATATTTTCTTCATTCATATTCTCTACAGCTGTCCTCTTGTAGGTGGTTTCTCTGTGTCCCCCAGTTTCAGCTCTCCCCACGGTTCACAGCCAGTTCTCTGAAATGTAGTATAAGGCAGCTAGGTTTGGCTTCTGCTTAGATAACAGAATATTCCTGCTACAAATGCTGAGCTTGGAAACACATATGCATTCACTGGGAAAATTCATCAGTCTGCAAGATCCAAATTTTGTTGATGCCCATCATCGTCAGTGGATATGATCAGCTACATTGCACTGATTAACATCTGGTCTTACGCAAGATAAGCATCAATCTATCATGTGCTTGTGTCTGTCACTACTCTTGTTGACCTTTGTGTGCTGTCAGCATTAGTGCCAGACTAGAATTGTTCATTAATCTCATTAAACACATTGTTTCTTGTGCCCCATAGAAAGCATATTTGTAATATTTGAAAATAATATTACGAAGAATCCTAATCACTGTCACATCTCCATTTCCCAGAATTCACCACTACAAGACACCATGGCCAAAACTAGATCACATGAACATTCACCCACTTTGCATCCCCATATTTCTGATTGAACTCACCTCTTGCTCATTACACACACACGATAAATAACCTGCTCTTTTGGTTTTGTCTAGTTTTGCCCATTTGCTCAACAGAAGTCATTTGCCTGTTTTTTGACTCTGACTCCTGATAATCCCAGTATCACACTGTACCATTAAACAGTATCTCAATTTGTAACTTTCCTTAATTTCAGATTAATTAATTCAAATTTCCTTTTTTTTACTGTTTAATCTTTTTTTATTTATGGCATTATCATTGACTTTGTCATTAACACTCCTTTTTTGTTTCCCGTTTTGCCTCACTTTGCTCTACATATGCATAGTCTACATCCTCTGTACTGTGCATACGACTAATGCTAATCTCCAGAGGATTCAAAAGTTAAAGGCTTTCTCTGCTGCTTCATTACATCATTTTGGCTTTAGCTATCATAAGTAAATTAATTTTGGGCCACAGTAACCATGTAAATACAAAAATAATAAAAAAAAATGATTGTGATTGTTAAAGTAACTGCATCAAGAAGAATTTGAATGATAAGTTGTCACCTGAGAACCTAGCATGCCAACCACTACTTCTCTACTGCACACTTCTATGAGGAATAGTACATTGTATACAGTAATATTATGGTGCAATCTTTAGTACACAAGTTGTTTTTTCTCTTTTGGCTGCTCCTGTTAGGGGTCGCCACAGCAGATCTTTGGTCTGCATATTTGATTTGGCACAGTTTTTTTTTTTTTTTTAAACGCCGGACACCCTTCCAGATGCAACCCTTCCCAATTTAATCCGGGCTTGGGACTGGCATTGGGAATGCCCTGTCTTGTGCGGTTGGTTCCCTGGCCAGGAATCAAGCTCCATGGTGGTGAGAGAGCCATGGCCTAACCACTAGTCCTCCTGGGACCCAGTGTACAGTATACAAGTATGACATAGCAACTGTCACGATCATCACTATTATTACAATTATGTCTCATAATTGTTTTTACTGAGTCTAATTTATGCCACGTGTGCCTTGCAATCTTAATTTTGTTAGTTCTGTGTATCTATACTGTGTTTGCTCAGTCTTGTATGTTTCTATCAGTGAACTGGATTACCTTAAAATCTCTTGGTTTGCCTGCATAGATGTAACTGGGGGCATGACACAACTACTTTTTCATGTTTGGTTTTGTCTCCACCACTTTTTCAAAGTAAGCCTCATTAAAACTCTTTTATATAATTGTTTGTGGCAGAAATTGATTTGTGTTAGTGTGTTAGTTTCTCAGATGGTGTCTGTAATAAATAATAAATAAAAAAAATAATAATAAAAAAAATAAATCACGAGTTACAGCAGTTAGCGCGTTTCCTGTCTACTTTCCTTTACTACTTTACAATGCAGAGATTTTATATTTTATATTATTGTATTGTGAGTTTATTTATATAAAACTACAATCATATTATGTCCTATGCAAATTTAAAGTGGGGCTTTATTAACATCTGTAGCTTACAGGATTACATTTTTTAAACAAATTTACACCCTGCCTCATTCTTTGTTCACTGCAGTCTAGTTATAGCATTTAATTTTTTTTTTTTTTTAACCTTTAATGGCCAGCTTGCATTTTAAGAAAAGCTATGCTTTTTTTAAACTCTGCCTGTGTTTGGACACTTTCACAATGTATTTATTATAAAGGCCTCAAAGCCTATTTATATACTCTGTGTGTTACAGTGAATGAGACAGAACCTGACCTGAGAGAAAATGATGCCTGTTGGAGCTGAAAGCAGAGGTATGACAATGTCACCCTATCAGTGTTGAGCTTATGTTGAGTTTTGAGGGTTTTTTTTTTTTTTCTTTTTTTTAATTCACATAGTAGTGCACCAGAAAAGCACCATTCTTGATATAACAGTGCTTCAGCATCACTCTCTCATGGAAAGCCTACTTCCAGTGTCCTCATTCCCCTCTCCCACCTACCAGGGTGGCACAAGTATATCTGTATATCCACTTGCCTCTGGCTGTGCTTTGATAGATACATTTATTCCTACATTCTAGTGTACTTTCCTAGTTCAACATGTTTTCCTTAATGATCAAATGTGTTCTACCATCTTTCACCACTATGCCCTGCTTAGTTATATAACAAAGGTAATTTTTAGTACATTATTTGCTCATGGATATCATTAGTATGCTCTTGCTTGTTACCAAACAATTTATTTTGACAACTTAATTTGACAGCTAAAATTAGGGTCACGGTAGAGCCAGAACACTCGGTGTGAGGCAGAAATGCACCTTTACTGGGATGCCAGGGTGATAGAAGAAAATCGGAGAACCCGGTGGAAACCCATGTGGACATGGGGGGAACATGCCAAATTCCACATAGACAGTAACCCAAGACTAGGATTGAACTGGGGACGCTGGAGCTATGAAGTTGGCCCACAACTACTTATGGTTCTTTTAAAAGTGAAAACTATGAAATGATTCACACAATATTGCACTCCAACTACATAGTTATTGTTATTGTTCATTTCAAATCTAATACAGAAACAAAGCAATACTATACATATAGTTATAGTTACAGACTTCACTGTAAGCTTCCTAGGAAGATAAGAGAACAAGAGCTAGGGATGTTCACTTTATACTATTTCACAATGGAGATTTTCTTTTAACAGTCTCATTTTTATGGCAGATTTACGTTCTCAATTAGCGGGTTTTTTTCAGTGTTGTGCTGTGGATTACAGCAGGAATGGCTATAAGCAACATGCTGACCGTAAAGCTCAGCAGCCAACAAATCACTTTTTGCCTCAAACTGAGGCAGAGTTAGCACATTGACAGCCCAAATGAGTTCATCATGGCAAAGATTGCAGGGTATTACCTCAATGAAGCTAAATCTAACAACTCAGCCACAAGTACTCATTACCCACCATGAGAGATTTAAATAAAAATGCAAAACTGAAAGGAGGCCTGCATATGCGATTAAAGTAGATATCTTTTTTTATGAGAGCCATTTTACAAAATCATCCTGTATCAGTGAGGATGTGCATAGTGTTAAATTAGCTTTGTTTAAACTGTCCCTGTTATAATTTTATGCATAAAAATAATGTGACTTTTTTGTACTTGATATGTGTAATTATACTACAGAGCATCAATATACATCCAAACTGTCTGTAATATGAAGGCACACAGTACATAATTATCACACCTGATGTGGATCTTTGTGGATCTTTTTTTATCCATTTTACTTTCTAATTTACTTTAGATAGTCATTTAAAAGTTTGGAATCCATTCATTCAAATGTGCCAAGGTTGCTATTAACATCACTGGAAAGTTAATTAAATTAACCGAAATAATTTAATATGCACTTATTCCATAATAGCATGAGTTTTATTCTACCATACTTTGTTCTTTCCCCCTCTCTCACACCCACAATATCTTTGTAGCAATAACTTTGCAGCCTCTTTGCCCCCTTACTTTCTCGATAATAAGAAAGTCAGCACTCCTGCTAAAAGCTAGTTTTTTTGCCTCACTGAGTCCTGAATGCAAAATGGTGTAATTAAGTAAAGGTTGCCTGCTGTTGCTGCTGCATGGGCTGGCAAAGTAAAAAGGCAGGTGGTTCTCCTGCCAGGAGTTCATTAGAGTACAGGATACATTGTTCTCACTGCCAGACGAAAAGGCTCTGATTTGATCACAGTTTGATGCAGTGAAGTTAGCTGTTACGCTGTGATTGGCAGAAAATGCCAGCGTGGCAAGGTGTATAAGAAAGATAAGAAAAGCAGAACAAGAAAGGAGGAGAAAATTACACCACATTGGGCACTGTGTCCCAAGTGCTTATGCTTGTGTTCGAGTGTTTACACTTTGGTAGGGGCAAAAACCTGCTAAATAAATTTTCAATCTTCCTTTGTATGCATTATTGATGAAATTGTCTAGTACTAAGGAGCCTAGAATAAGGAAAAAGACTGAGCTTCAGACTTAAGTGGAGCCAGGGAGGATGCTTGCCAAGCTTTGCTCATGTGTAGAGAGTCATATGCTAAGTGATTAGGAAATAAAGCTAATTGGTGAGGATGTGTTCTTTTTTTTCCAGATTTGGCACCAATATCCCATTAACTTTTTGAGTCATTATTTCTGAGATAATATTAGCATGCTCATGAGCCAAACAATATCTTGATCAAGCAGTAGCAAAATTTCCATCACTGTAATAAAATGTTTGAGATTAATCAAGTTTCTAAGCATTTAGAAATGCCTGTACATTGATTATTCTGGCCGCTACACAAAAAAAACATGGCCTGTAGTGGGGCCCTTTCAGGGCTAGACATGTTTACAGAGAGTGATGTGGGTTGTGGCACAAAAGAGCGATGCGCAATCATAGCCAAGGTCACTGGCTGCTTCTCCTGTGCTAAGGAGTCATCTGCAGAACCAATTACAGGCCACAGCAGTCATTTAAATCCGCTCTTATTGGATCTGATTTACCCCATCCTTAAACATTTCACCCTGTCAGAGACAGGGCATCAATCCAACTAAAGGCCTTTAGTGATAGCATGGTCCAGATTTATCAAGGATGTACACACTTGAGTGGAAGTCCTTCATTACGAGTGCAATTCATACATTTCCAGTTGAGAGGCGAAGGTGAGAATGAAGATCAACAATAAAAACATAATCAACAATAACAATAATAATAAAATTAATACATTTGCTTGGTTACATTTTATTGGATGGGTACATACAATGGATATTGATAACACATTTAAAATCATTTGCATAAATCATTTTTCTCCCTAATTTGGTCATTTGCCAATTCCCACCCACTATCCAGCTCTCCCCTATCACACGTCTGCAACCAACTAGGGAGGCACCATCAAGATTATCTAAATCATCCAGCAGTTCTTTATAAAGTGGTTATGAAAGCTGACAAGTTTCCTTGCAATAAATTAATTGTTTCAAATCATTAGGTGTACACAGAATGACAATTCATATAAAATTGGACTTTTTGGAAGTTGCATGGATTTGCACTAAACTTGAAAGGCTTGTTTAGTTCAAGGTTCTGAGGAGATCTTCAAAATTTAGGTCATGATCAACCAAATCATCCAAATGAGCTTAAAGTCAAATACCGTAGCTGTTTCTCAGAAACCGTAAATCCGAAGAAGCTGAAATTTGGTGTACTGAATCATTCTAATAATCTGTAAGTGGATTTATAATGACAACTGGGTTACTTTAAAAACATGGCTGGCTTTAACCAGTCAGCTTTCAGCAGGCATGTCACATGACTTGGTAAGTATGTTAATCTGTGATCTTTTTACTGTTCTACAAAATTAGGAAATAAAGGTAGTTCATCAAGATATGGGTTTTGAAACATGCCAAAGCTTGTTTCAGTTTTGGCACCAATGCCCCATGGGTTTTTTGGAGGCATTATATAATATTAGTGTGCTCATTGGCCAAACAATATCTTCATCCAACAGTAGCAAAATTTTCCATCAATGCAATCAAAAGTTTCTTCTTTAATTCTTTTGTATCATGTTTTTAAGTACGTTTAACATATTATGAATCTGTAATAAGCCCAAACTAGTCTCAATTCATCAGCCGAGATCATATAGTCCTACAATAGCAAGTATGGAAGTTTTAAAATGAAAATTTTAAATTCAATTTTAAATTAAAATGCACATGTTTTTGAATGTTTAACCAACTCAAGAGAAAACCTTGAGCACAAGGGCCTGACAAAACATATTCGCTAACCTCCTACAGATATCTGTTCTAATAAAATTAAATAGATAATAGATAATAAAATAGATAAAAATATGACTAGCAAGACAGTATTAGCTTTGATTTGTACATTTATATCAAATCAGAAATCATCAGCTTACTGTATATAAGGCATGTAGCATGGGAATCATTGTCTAATTGCTAAGATTGCCTTCACAGTGCTTTAGGAAACCCTAGACTAATCTTTCAGTTCTTTTATTAAATTTGAATCATTCACATTTTACTTTTTTGTTGTTGTTGTTGTTTTGTTCTGTTTTTTTTGTCTATTGAAGTCACATAAATTCACTGGACAAAGCAAGCTGTCACATTATTTCAGCCACACTAATCCTCTGCTATGCTTTTTTTCAGTCTGAACCTTGATGCTTCTATGAAAATCTCATCCTTTGTCATCCTTGGGCCTCTAAAAAGCATTCAGCACAATAAAGCTTTTGAATAATTTAAGCTATATGATTTATCATTTAAAAGGGAAAACTAAAACATAACAGCTCACAACCAGCACAACTGTGATGAACACAGGAGTGAGTGAACAATCCCAAAGCCAATATTGATCAATTTTTCCATGCCTAGTAAACACTGTCATTCCTCAGGACTACCGTAGGTGCTGTCATTAGGTGGCCAGTATCTCAGGATAACAATTTATACACATTTATACAAGCAGTATGGAAAGTTCCACACTGCAGTGTTCTCAGAGTTGTGGAATTTGCCTTCATCTGCTCTCAGCCATTTCGCCACTGAGAAATTAATGCTGAGGCAGAGAAAAAATTTTCTGTGACTTCTCGAGTTGTTCTGCCCATCTGTCTGTCACAACAGTTCCTTCTCTACACTTTTGCACTGAAATTGAAACCAAGATATCTCAAAGCACCCCTCCTGGATGACTCCTTGCTTTACTAAAAGCAAAAAAAAGGACTCTAGGTCATTCCTGAGAAACAAAAAGAGTATGCCTCCTTACATTTCATGAATGATTCAGTACATATAACCTGAAATTGAGATGATCCATCTGCCCCCCTGTCCTAAGGGGCAGGAGTCTAAGATCTGCCCTTAAGTCTGCATAAGGAAACAGTAGGCCGAAGACATTGAATTATGAATTCTATTTGTTTCAGAGCTCACAGATCAAAGCAGAGCCCATGGATTAGCATTCAGTGGAAGTCCCATGAGTGAGGAGGACAAGGAGAAAAAGATGAGAGGCCTGGAGAGGAGAGCTCCACAACATTTAGTGCAGTGAATTACATCAGAATTACATTCACTGGCACATTCTGAGGATAAGTATATTGTAGTAACACATTCTATTTCCACACACACACACACACACATTTTGCTAGCTAGTAAACTGGATTCTAATTAGGCAAATCAGCTGTGATTGTGGCTATGTTAAGCTCTTGCCTGCACATAGCAGAAAAAATATAACAACTGGTTAAATGTTTTACAGTTTAAAAAACTATATAACTGAATGGTATAACTGATTGATCTTTCATGATTTAGTGCAAATCACTAGAGTGGTTTCTGAAAGCTACCAAGCATTACATATGATCTACCAGAATGCTGCTATCAGAATTACCCTTATCTACTGATCTTACTGTATATCCTGCTTCCAAAATTTATTTCTGTACTTACAAAATACAACATACTGTCTTTTTTATTCTGATATATTATTCAGTTGCAGTATTTTGTAGTTTGACTTATTTGTATTTGGGCTATTTTGTATTAAGGGCATTTCACACAGGAGGCAACAAAATGCTCTCAGCTCTGCCTGTCTCACTCCGCTTCCCATGAGAAACATCGTTATTTTATTTGGCAGATGAAATTCGCTTGTGTCTTTGTCATGGTATCCACAGTAACAACAATGCTAAGCAGAGCTAGTATTTGTTGAATATAGAAAATATAGAAAATAGAAACTATGAATAAATGAAAAACGTTTGACTACAGAAGGTTTCACCATCATTTTCATTATTTTAGTTAAATATAAACATATCTCTATTACCTGAGTCACATGTATTTTTAAATGTCTTGAACAGCATATGTAGCTGGTCTACATAAAAACAGAAATAAATGTACTAACATGCTAGCCAGATATGTTACATCTTTGATGGCAATTGATGTTAGAAAACAGATGAACCCTATCATACTGTATACTCAAATTGTGTTTCTGTGTCAACTGTAGCTAAGCTGGATGTGTTGGCAAATGCATGTTTGATTAACTGTGATCACAGGAATGGGTTTGTGAAGTTGGGCACATTTGCCGCACCAATCCCCGCATGTCATTTTGCCTTCCTGCCCACGTTTCATGGAAAATCAGTGCACATGAGACATTATTGCATTTACGTTCTTTATGTGTCAAAATATATTTTGATGTACTTTTGTCCATCGCTGCTTGTTGGCAGGTGATCCTATGGTGAGGTCTCTCTTGGTGGTACATGAAATTTTTTTTTTTTTTTTTTTAAATATAAATGGTCACTTAAGTTTAAATACTAAGTAAAGCAGGGTCATTTAGTCTCCTTACTTAAACTAGTTAAATATACATATAACAGTGTAACTCTGTCATGGCTCTGCACAGAAAGGTCCAGGATTCATTTTGCTGTCCTGAATACAAAACTTTTCTCAGAATATGTCAAATATATATGGGCAAATATGCAAGATTTGCCACTGATGAGTTAATCACAAACATTAAAACTAAAATATTATGTAACCTTATCCATAAGACTGGTTTCAAAACTAATTTCAATTGACATTTTTATGCTTTTTTACTTCAGCAGCAGGTCCTCTCAGGGCGAAGAGGGCAAATGTTTCATGGTTCAGTGATTGCATAAAATTTCTTTCAGAGAAGTGTAATATGTCTAAATTTGTCACAAAGCCATCATCAGTAATAGAAGGGTATGGGGATGAGTGAGCATGGAGGTCTCTTCTGTTTCATGTTCTAAATATACCTCTATAACACAATTATAAAGAGAAAGGTGTGTTCGGTGTAATACCTTGTACTCCAATGAACTATAATCATAAAGTTAGCTAGTCTCAATGCCATTCATCTTAGGCTCATCAAAATGGCTGGAGTCGCTCCAATTTCAAATAGAGATGCACCAAAGGTACTCCCACCACTATATTGGGCTGAAAAAATAATTAAAAATTTGCATTTGGTCGAATGAGTAATGCTGCTGAATATTTTGACCAAATATGTCTCACTGTTTTCATCCCTCTGTGCTGGTAATTGATGAGTCATTCAAACAGTGACAGAACAGCAGCAAACTCCCCTCCATGTGAGAGCATAACACCCCAAGCAAAGAACTCATGCAAAGCAGAACAAAGCAACCACCTGGATGCATGTCCCTATTTGGCAATTGTAGTTTTCTGCTCTGTTGTCTGTTGCTACATGATACAAGAGACAGTTACTGAACAGGTACGGTCATTAGGGGTTGCATAGTCTATCTGACTAATACATTCACTAGTCGCTGCTGTGGGGAACTGTAGACTAGTTGGGGCAGTGGAAATAACAGCAAGGCAGATGGTACAGAAAGCAGGCTAAATGAACTATGTTAGTGTGTGTTAGCGGTTCAACTCCCGGGTCTTTATCAGATGGAAATAAAAGTCCCAGAAGCTGCTATAGACATAGAGTCCTTTATCCATGGAAGGCTGGTTATTGAACTATAAGGAGGGCTCTGATGATGGACATGAGCTTCCCTGCTGTGCACTCTCAGTTCCAGATTTCAGCTGAGCCAACAGATCATCCAAACAAGTGCATTTTAAGAATTAGAACATTCTGCTGTGCAGTTTGACTCATTCTTTGGTGTTGTTTATCAGCATTTAACTGCGAGAATAAAATAGCCTAAAAATAGCAATGTTTTAAATCAGTTTTTGCCTTAACTAAGAAGAAAATTAGTTGACTACTTTTTTGTCACTTTTTTGACACTGGTTGATGGGTAGAAATTAATAGTTGTGCAACCCCTAGAATGAGTTTGCTTAATTGTCAGCTATATTGATACCAGAAATGTGAGGTTGATCAAAATGTGACTTTAAATACAGTGTCTACAAATTTTGAGATATCAATATAGGCACAACAATAGGAAAAAAACAGCACTTTGTTTAACGAGTATTGAACATTTAAGAATATTTAACAGCCCAGTGGATTTTATAAAAAAAAATTGCTCAATCTGTTCAGGAGATTTTATTTATTTATTTATTTTATTTATTTATTTACCTTGCATTTTGTGGTATAGAGCATAAATCAAATAGCAAATGCAAAGCAAATTGCTATAATTTATGCAATGATACTGTGATAATGTAATAGACACATGAAAAAGTTTAAAGCAAATGTAATAACCCAGTACTGACATCAATATAAAAAAAAAAAACACACAATCCGGCGCTGATACTAAACACAGCAAATTAAAATGCAAGACACAGTAGAGCTTGGCAATGTTAGGTCAGATGCAAGTAGACATAAATAAAGAGGATAGCTAAGCAAGGCAGACTCGATGGGCAAAAACAAGGGCTTGAGTAAACTTTGGCTTTACAAAGTAAACAGCAAAATTGGAACTGCTTAAGGCACAAAAATGAAGGCAGAAAAGCACAAGGTAAGGTGGAAGACTACACATCTGTCTGAATGAGAGTCAGTGGTGTGTGTGTGCAGTTCTTGATTGCAGGGTAAATGGTGAACAGGTGTTAGTACTCAGGAGAAGTAGACTGTTGGGTATGCACTGTTGAGGACTAATCTGTCCCTGAATCAAAAAATATTGGCAAAATAAATAAATAAATGAACAAAAACATACCATTATTACAAAATTTCCCTCGGATACATCATTAGTTATGAGGGTAACAGTAGGCAATTCCAGAAATCTAAAATCTTGCAAAAATTTTGGTAATTTTGCAAAATGTTGGTACTGTTCTGATATCTTTGTCACCAAAATATTCATGAACAAAAGTCCACACAGCTAATCATCATAATTCAATTATAATTTAAGAGGAAAGAGAGAGTCTGATGGCAGAATAATTGAATAATAAAACATTTATATACCTATATTCACATTCCAAGCTATGAAACTAATACGCCACTAATAAGCGTATACCACCAACAATCAGTAATTAGGCGTCCCAGAGAAAGCAGTTAATTGTCATTTTACAATATGGCTTCCCTGGCTAATAGTTGCTAAAAGACAGCTCATGTGATGTTTTGTTAAGCAGATATTAAGTTTATTGCCTTGGAAACATGAAAAGTCAATTACATGTGAATGAAGATGTCAGAATCAAAGCACGACAAGGGCTTGATTGAGGGCATTAAATGCTTCCAATCGTTAAACGCATGCTGGCCGAGTAAACAAAAGGGTGCTAATTAAGAATCACTGAAAGACTCTCAAAGTCTTCACAGCAGAGTGTCTAGCTGAAGTGGTGTGATTATAAAATACTTGATTCATTTTGTGCTATATGATTCAATTTTCTCTGTACACTGAAAAAAAATAATTCAGGGGTTCAGTAAATATGACAAACAAATCTGTGATAAAGAAGAAACATTTACTTGAACCAGTTTGCACATGCATTTGCAGAACTTTAAACTGATTTAATTTTGAGTGTTATGGATGGATTGTTTTGGGGTCCTTGGAGGATTAGCAGTTAGGCCATGGTGCTCTCACTGCCATGGCCCAAGTTCGATTCCCGGCCAGGGAACCAACCCCAGACACTGGGATTGCACACAACAGTGCACTCCCAGTGCCAGTTCCAAGCCTGGATAAAATTGGAGAGGGTTGCGTCAGGAAGGGCATCCAGTGTAAAAACTGTTCCAAATCAAATACGTGGACCAATGATCCGCATGGCAACCCCATAACGGGAGCAGCTCAAAGAAGAACAACAACATGGATGGGTTGTTTTCAATATTTCATGTTCTGTGTTGGCTTTAAGGCCTAAAGTAATTGCATTATGTGTCAAGTGTTTCAGTAAGGTTTTCTTGGTTCACCCTTTTTGTGTTTCTCAGGTGTCAGGTGTATTGTTGGTGTGTGTGTGTGTGTGTGTGCGCGAGTGAGAATGCGTGCGTGCATGTGTGCAAAAGTCAGTGAAGTAGTCATCTTGGATTCTGCTAGTTCAGATTTATGAATGATGTGTACTATTTGCAATGTTAAGATTTTTGTAGTTCATTTGAGCTCTAGATAAGTAAATTTTTCTTAAAGCAAAGGAACCAAAGTAAGATTTACTTATAAAAAAATAAAACTGCTTGTTAAATTTACTTACTTTTTATGAGAATAATCCTTGATGTCATGTACATACATGTCACGTCACCTTACATACTAATAATCCTTGATGTCATGTCACCTTACATACAGTAAAATATGCTTACTTAAATTTTTTAATTAAGGATATATTTTTTCTAAGACTTTGTTCAAGCCAATTTTAGACTGTGTGATTACAGTGGCCTTTTAAGATTATTACTTTTCAGATTGTATGAGATGACCTCAATAAAAACTTGGATGAATTTAGTAAGAGATAATATGTGCAGTAACGTGTTCTTCGTGTCACATTATACAATCAAGATCCTCTAAAGACAGGCTTGTGATTAAAGAAAATTACTGCATTCTGCAACGTTAGTTGAGGTAATAAGAATATTTTTTTCTATTATCAAGTTTTATTTACATTTCGTCGTGGCCACTACCATTTTTGTAGCTGTCTTGTGAGTTTTGGACAAGGTGGCTTTTAGTCGAGCGTCAGAGCGGCAGTTAAAGTCTGAGATTTAAATCCAAAATTTGATTCGTTGTCAGCTGTCTTTGTTTGTAATAGCACAAGATTGGCAATATATATCCTGTATATAGACAGACATACAGATAGATATATTACATGTATTTACAGACAGTGCAAAGATATCAGTGCACAAGCAAAACAAAGTAATACATCACAACCTGCATTGATAAAGATGTGAAAAAAAACAGTGCATGCAAAATTAAGAAGAAAAGTGTATGCAAAAAAAAGAAGAAAAGGCTCTAAATGGCAGTTTACTCATTCAAGGGCATAAAAAGTATAACCTATCATGTTATATTTTCCCTCCCATACATCCAGCTGTGTCAGTCACGGTGATACCAATTAGTAAGCAGCAACAATAGCGGCATTGTCGCCACTTCCACCTCCTGTAATGTGGGTGCTGGTGTTGTGCGAGGTGAGCAGTCCTGAACTAACTCTGTTTTCACAAGCTAATCAAATACAGAAGCAGATGACTCATTTATCCGTTTCTTTAGAATTCACAGCAGTCAGGGTTTCTGAGACATGTAATGTGGATTACGGAATGTTTTGATAAGGGAGTTCAGATGAACTTTACACAATATTCTAAATAAACAATAAATAGACATGATTTGTGCATCTGTGCATTTCAGGGCTAGTTTCCTGTCATTTCCTGTCATATGTTTCCCTCAAAACAAACAATAAGCAACACTCATCCCCTTTCCATCCACATGTCAGCTCAAGCATACGTAATCCCCTTGAACAGCGAAATAGAGAGTGTGATGCATAAGCAATGAAGGAAAGAGACAGTTAGCAAGAGACTGCAGAAAAGAGAAAGACAGATGACATATTTCAAAAGCTTAGTAGTTCAGTTTTCTATGTTTCTTGCAGCCCTTCAGAACAAAGCTCTTTACCTGGGTTTGTCGTGTTTCTGTTTTCTTGTTTAGGCATGTTAAATGCGAAGTGATGGACTTGATGGTTGATCTGGAGTGGCCGCTTGCCTTTTTTTGTGACAGCACTTGAAAAGGTTAGCAGTCAGGTACATCTCTCCTCTTGTTCACCTCTGTCACTGAGGCAAGGCTAAGAGTTGCCCAAGGCTGGACAGATGTCATGGCCACTGCTGCAACAAGCCACCTGTCATAGGCTCTTGTGGATGTA
Organism: Pangasianodon hypophthalmus; assembly: GCF_027358585.1. Lineage (NCBI taxonomy): Eukaryota > Metazoa > Chordata > Actinopteri > Siluriformes > Pangasiidae > Pangasianodon > Pangasianodon hypophthalmus. The sequence continues at coordinate 10,671,809 of NC_069732.1, read as the reverse complement.
GGGCTTTCTGGAGCTACGGTGTAAGGAGGGCATGACCATGACAATCCAGAAAGTAAACATTGCTGTCATGCTCTGATCACTTCACAATGTCTGTTGGCTTTTATCAGTGTGCTGACAGTTGATGTATCACCTGTACCTTCAGGCTGTTGCATGGTCTAGTAGTAGTAAGAATTCATTTTTACAAGTATTTCACAGGCACCTTAACTAGTCAACCTGTCAGGATGCAGTTAAGTGTGAATTCCCTATTAGATAATATTAATAATGTTAATAACAGTGCTGTTGAATGCTCAATTCTGATTGGTTAGAAGCTGTAGCAGCTTACCTCTGACAGTGGTGCCGGCTGTAATTAAAATGGTTTGTATTAATGCATAATCTAAGGCTAATAATAATAATAATAATAATAATAATAATAATTATTATTATTATTATTATTATTATTATTATTATTATTATTATTATTATTATTATTATCCATCTAAGACTAAGAATAAACATTTTTTTATGTGTTTTATTTAACAAAGAAAAACATCTTATTGTTGATATGGTGAAGTTTCTACAAGAAGACTATTTAGACTAGCATTAATGGAAGGAGTCTCCAGTGTCAGAGCTTTGTAACAGCCAGTTTTCTCACGACAGGAAACTCTTCAGGACAAACTACTTTCTGGATTTTCCGTAGGATGTCAAGCTACATTTTTTTTTGTCTTACTAACTTCAAGAGAAATAAAGAGAGGCTGGTGAGCGAAGAACTGTTTATAGCTGCTATATCATAAGCAATAACAGTAAGTAAATTGTCTCCACAGCATTAACTGTAACTATAAACAGCTAAAAAGGATGACGTGTCATTCATTAATAAGTTAAAAACTGTAATCTGGCAAAATGGCAAATCGCGATGGTATAAGAGGTATAAATACTTCAGGAAGTGCTGTTATAGGAGAGTAATCCACTTCATAGTGCTAATCACCACACTGTGGATTATTTTAATATAACAGCATGTCCCATCATGTTTTATTCCTTAATAGATCTTAATACGTCCAATTTTAACATATTCCCACATGGTTAATATTTTTTCTGGGCCTCTGATTTATTTGGACTTTCAGCTTCATGATCTACTGCATTACTGACGTTATAGCTTATTATTTGTTCCTCATGTAAGAAAGTATACATACAGAATCCAGATGAAAACCCTGCATTTAGAATTAAATATGTATCTTTTGTTAGCTCTGTTATACATGTACTAATAATGCAATAACACAGCAGCTGACCTTGTAAGCATGTCACATACACATGGGCCTGGAATAATAATTAGCTATTCTGTCTGAAGAAAAAAAAAAGAAACATATTCTTATAGATTCCTTTGCTGTAAAGAAGCCTTTGCATCCTTATTTTGTATGGAGACTACATCGATGCCTTGAGATAATAATAATAATAACAATAATAATAATAATGATAATGATAATAATGATAATAATAATAATGGATGGTACCCACACTAGTTAGGTCTACAGAATAACATAAGGCTCTTGAAAAAGAATTAAGAAGAATACAACTCAATTCCTCAATTTTATTGATTGTTTTGAAACATGTACTATGTGGTGGGGGTAAGCTCAGATGTGTTAGCCAACTTAGAGCAGATCTTCTGCCTTGGCTGCTTTTCATCCGCCTCCACTGCATTGACTGTCACAAAAATACATGCTGCTGAACAAATACAATAAAAAGTTATGTTTTATTTCTGATACTTTTTGCTTCTGCAGCAATATCATAATGAGCTATTATAATATCATACCGTAATTGTTTTGGGGTGACTGATTTCTCTGGAATGATGCAGGCTCTTTGCATCCATGGATCTGCAGGGACTCCTAGTGGTCAGGACGCTAAGTACAAAGAGCATCATGCAGCTTCAATCCTTGACCTACTTAGTCCACAGCTTTGTTTCTCCCCTAATATTTGGAAGTGTGTGCAGATGTGATGCAAATAGATGTTTCAAAAACAGAGCCACAATACAAAGCGAGATGGTAAATTTACTTCTACCTGTTGTTTTTATAATAAACATATTCATGATTTGTGCCTGCTGCACAGAGAGAGGGATATATATGATGTCTCTAGGTAACTGGACGGGTACTCAATTCTGTTTCATCTCTCTTGATTTAAAGCTGACAGTACTCATACTTACTGTTTCATTTCACATCCTGCATGCTGGAGTACAGTGACAAAAAACTGTATAGGCAATTATTTATTGAATAGGTAATTAAATTATTTCCAGACGAAACAATAGAAGCACAACTTATGGTCTGTTTAATAGCAAAATTTTGGAAGAAAGCTAATTATTTTCCACTAAAAGCGCATCCCCAGTGTTTAATTCTTTCTTTCTTCTTATACCACAGCAATTTACCATGGGTTACAAATGTTTATTAATTAAAAAAATGACGCATCATACATTTTAACCACTTATAGCTACGTTTAATGTTGTGGAACAACTGTGATACAAGATCATACTTGATGTCATGATACGAAGTCCTCTGTCCTGAAGAGTCTTTCATAGCAAGAAAACTTACTTACCTTTACAAAGTGCTGACACTCAAGCCTGCCTCTAGGAACTTTAAATACATTTTCCTTTGTTAAATAACAATACATTTTTAAACCTGTTTACAAGTCCCTGGGAATAAGTTGTTGCTATAGAAATTATAGCCTATTAGAACAAGCACATTAATATAAACCTGTAAATTGTCCTTATGGGTGGCACTATTCTCAGAGCTGCTGTTATAGATAATCAAGACCTTCTGCCCAATCAGAACTGACAGGTCACTATCACTGGGCCGTAAGTATTAAATGTCCAACTGACCGAGTTTTCACAAGGACTGACTGAAGGTCTAAGTTATTTTGTTATTTAGAGATAGTATTTGTTTGTGTACCAGAGGGTCTCATTTGAGGTCCAAAGACTGGGACTGTGGATAGATTTAGGAGAATCTTGTAACATGGGAACTGGCTGAGGATTGTGGAAGTTTGTAATATAAATCTAGTATGTGCAAACTTTTTACTTGTAGTGTAGATTACATTTTCTGTTCTGCTTAGAATTGGGATAGTATTTATAGTATTTTTATTGCACTATTTCACAAAATCAAATTGTTCTAGTTTATTTCCCCTAAGAGTTTGTTTATGTATATATACAAATACTGATGTTTTATCTTTTTGTAAATTGATATTCTTAATGACTGTGACTTCCCGCATGTTCGCTTATATGATAAAACATATTAAGATTCATGGTAATTGAGAGAAAGATTATTACCCTAGTGATACCCAGAGCCTCACATTTGCATCATGTACATGATTAACACTTTGGCTTGAGAGAAATATTATTGAGTTGTAATCAAAGCCTCTGTACCCATGAAGAGGGAAGTATGCTGTGTGCTTGCCTCACTAATACTGCTGCTCACTAGGTGTTAAGTCCTGTGAGGATTTGGAAAGTACAGCACCATCCAACATATCTGATCTGGCACTAAGTGATCTGGCACGAGATCCAGCCTCACCACAGCTTTCTGTGCTCTCTTCAGCTCTCTGTTACTCAAATATATAGATGGGGATTGACTCCATCACAGCACTTGCAAGTGCTTTTAAACATAGCTTATAATAGCTAAGCTACAGCCAAATTAGCTTTTTGATAAAGTAGCTAGCTACACTACAAGCTGCTAAGAGAAAGTAGCTAACTGAAGCTACTTTATCAGACCAAGGAAAATCAACTGTGATATTTTCATTTTATTCTGCAGCTAATTTATTACACAAAATAAAAATGTATATGCTTTGTAGATGCTACAACAAATAGGCTTTGCTTTTCTATTTGTAAAACACTCATAGTAAGAAGCAGTAAGTATTATTTAACTGTTAAACAAGAAATATATCTGAGGTCAGCTGTCATGTGAGTTAGCTATATTCATAATTAACTGCTTTATCAAATTAATTCAATAGAAAATCCTCAATACTCTTGAGCACCCTCAAGCTGTCACTCTTGAGCACCCTCGTAACTTAACCAGCTAGCTAATCAACAGCAATAACCAAAAACAGATAACATGCTCCCCACCTTTATGTGCATCCTTACACTGGTGCATTTCTGCAGGAATCTTTCATGATCATAAACACTGATAAACATTGCCATGGATGTTCAATGGTCATGTTTACATCACTAAAAGAATGTATCCTTTGTAGCTACAGCATGATGTTGTTATTCTCCATGAATAGACAGGTCCATGTAAGAGGTGCACACACATATGCACGTTCTACACTAATTACTAAGTAGTGAACCAGGTTCCTGATGGATACAATAGTTTCATTTGATTAAAAAAAAAAGTTAATCAGGTTACATGAAGAGGAAAAAGTGTGTAGTGCGATAAAATGCTACATGCTACTTGGTGAAAGAATAGCATGTTAGTGGACAGGTTACACTACAGCCACACTACTAAAATATATAGTTAAGCTGGTAGCATAGTTACTTGAAGCTAACTATTTCTCAACACTGATTATTCCATGTGAACTTTATTCACAGGTTTCTCAGATTTTATGCATGTCCGCAGCCTCAGATACAGTCTCACTTATATGAACACACAGAGTCCTATTTTCATAATCATAATTCAAATCTAATAAAGCATAATATTGTGCTGTTATCACAGGTAGGTGTGATAAATATAATATATTCTCAGTGTGAGCATGGGTGCAGGCCATAACCTCCCTGAGTTTTGCTGTAAACTGTAAAAAGTCTTGTGTTAGAATGAATGCATTATACAGTGATATGGTTCGGTGTGCTGAAATGCTGTTGACTCAAATCAGCTCCTCTCATTCCTTTTAAACACTGACTGTGCTGGCAGCTCAGCCAGGTGACATTTTTGTAATGGCATTCGATGAAAATTCATTTAGATTTCATGTTGATATTTTAGTGGTAGAAATAACCAGGTGGCTGACAGAACTTAGAACAAATGTCTTTTCTGTCTTCTCATGGCCATACCATTTATATTGGTTCATTAATTATCTCTATCACAGTAATATATTTGTCAAGTCTCGTATTTACTCAGTGTTATTAGACATTTTATTGACTCTATGAAATATAGGATATTCTGTTCTCCTTCATTCAGTCTATGTCTCATATCCACTGTCTGATTCATATTTATTAGCCACAACTGAGTTGTTCGTTCTTATAGGTTATGGATAAAATAAGGAGCACTTTTTTTAAAGGCAGTGTTCATAAAACACTCCCCACAATCCCTCAGTCACTTCCTTAATCACCTGATGTTTCAAAATAAAAGTCACTTATGTATATAATACCATATCAAAAATACTGTCAATACAGAAACTAAAATTATTGTCTCATACTAACTTACACCAGAATAAGCCTTTTCTGACAACTGACGTAAACAAACATAAACATTTAGGCTTATTCCAGCAGGTAAGAGTTGTCATAAAAACCCTGAGTCACCTGACCAAGTCTGAAGTATTTACAGTTAGTAGTTGGATGAGGTAGCCTTCTTATATTGTAGTCAAGTTTCCTCCCACCTCTCAAAAACATTCAGGCAGGTGAAATAGCTATGATAAGTGTCACCAGGTATGAATGAGTGTGTGTATAATGCCCTGTGATTGACTGGCATCCCATTCAGGGTGTATTCCCACTTGATTGTCCTTGGGACAGGCTCCAGATCCATTGAGACCTTGACCTGGATAAAGTGCTTACTCAATATGAATGAATGAATCTACACTAAGATTGTGGTAGGGGTCTCAGTGGTCATATTAGAGTAATTTTGGACCACACTAGATTATAAAATGCCAATGATGATTTCACACATCCTGTTGCACAACACAACCCACATCAGGACAGGAATATGAGTTTCATTTCTTCAGCAATACTATACTCAGTGCTAGGTTTAATATCTCTGAGTCTACAATCCTTTCCTTTCTGACTTCTATTTTAATTTAAATCTCCTTGACTTTCACAAACATGTTCACCCAATTCCTTACATCAAGGAACTCAGTGTGCAATTTTGATGTGCAGATGATAAACGTTCGCTCAAACTTTGGGAGGGTCAGCATCAGCTGTGGCAGCCTTGTTGATGAAAGGCTTGGCGCTCTTTGACAACTTATTTTCCATGCTATATCCGTCACCCATGTTGATTCCATTAGCTGTTGCCGACAGTGAGGTGTAACGGATTGAGAATATATCTGTCTGGTGTCAGGCAATGCAGAGCGATTGATCCTTTAAAGCTTCAGTTTGCACTTTAACGGGTCCCTGAAGATCTAGTCTGCGCTGGAAAATATACAGCTGAGTGATGGTGGTATCAGTGGCAATACACGAAAGAGTAGTTTGCCTCTTGTCTTGCAGTTAACAGAATAACCAACTTGTATTTCAGGTTGGCTATATAAACTTTCCCCTAATGCTATCACAGTTTCAGATCCAGTTAATATGGACTCTGTTGATGAAATGTATGGCATGTTGTTGAATAGATAGATAGGCATCCTACAATACGACATGTTTTTGAGAATCAATCGATGGGCTGGTTCATGAATGGATGGATGGTTTGTCAGTCATTCGTTGATCTTCAGTAACCACTTCATCATCATCAGAGTTGCGGTAGATCCAGAGCCTATCATGGGAACACAGGGTGTGAGGCAGGAACATACACTGGATGGGACACCAGTCCATTACAGGGCATCATGCACATGCACATTCATTCACACCTAGGGGCAATTTAGCATAGGCAATCCAAACAAACATAGCCAGTCTTTGGGAGGTGGGAGGAAACCGGCAAGAACCCAGAGGAAACATATGTGGACAAAGGGAAGACCATGCAAAAACCCACACAGGCAGTTTAGCTCAGATGTATGAAGTTATTTAAGTCATTTGATATGTTCTGTCACTGTCCCATAAGTATTTGCCTACTCTTCCACTTCCCTCCACCCTACTGAAATTGAGGAAGTATATTATAAAAGACACTTCAGATCCAAAGAGTAGTCTGGTAATATTCCTGCACATTTACGAAATGCTTAAATTAAATTTGGCAAAAAAAGGTATAAGGTCAGGCCACTATATTTCATCTTATGAAGTAAAGCTTGAATATGCTGAAATTCACTGCAACTGTGCAACATATTAAAGCTGCTTCTGCAGCTCAGCAGGGTTTTAGTACAGTGTAGATCTGCCCTTCTTTTGAGTGCAGATGGAATCACATCCCTCTTGACACTTTTATTAGTTCCTCATATTCCACACACTGTATCTTCTGATGTCTGACTTCTCGCCATTACTGTCATGACTCATGAAGGTAATTATAGTGTAAAATTGCACAATGTCTTTTAATTTCAATTAAAGGACTGGCTAAGCAACTAGGGCTCACTTGAATTCACTTCAGTTTGCTAATCTCTTTGTGTTAAAGCTACTCGCACATCTCAGCAGGATTTTAATACAGTCCCTGTTCAGTGAAGGCAGGAAGAATCTGTCCGTCCTTTGAGTGCAGATTAAGGAATCAATATTCACGTCCTTCTTGACATTTTTTATTAGCTCCTCATATTCCACATATGATCTGACTTCTCTCTGTGACTATAATGCCACATGCAGGTAATTGCAATAAAAATTCATATGATAATAAAGGAATGACTAAGAGATCTTGATTATCACATATTGTCATTTTGGGGGCTTGATTCATTTATTCATGTTAGATGTTCTGGTAGAGATTTTGACTCACTGAGTTTGATGGTAACGTGTAAGTGAGTAAAGTGATTTCTAAAAAAAAAATTAAGAATTAAACACTTTTAAATGCTTTAATTAGACTTTTCAAAGTAGTTTTTTTAATGTTTAGTGTTTTGACAGCTCTTACAAAGTGTTTGTGATAATTATAGCTGTACAGAAACATGAAGAAACAATTCAAGAAAAATGTTTGGTTATTTATTATGCAGAAATTACTTGATCATTTGTCTAGGAATGTTACTGAATAATTCCTCATAATAATTCTTTGTTGTTGTTTATTCTGTTTCTGTTATTTTATTTGTTCTGTTTTGAATTATCTATTAGTTCATTAAAGACCATGTATCTTAAAAAAAAGGGTTATAATAAGTTAAAGAAAATTTGTTTAAATTCAAAATGACCCAAAACTAATACATAGTCAGTTAGCCAAAAAGGTTATACTGGAGCTAAGAGACTAATGAAGCAAACAATTAAATTCCAAATTACATCCAGTATATCCAGTAAGTAATGTTATTGTAATGTTACAGTTTGACTTATAGTAATATTTATCAATTTAAATATTCACTTTGTTGCTCAACACTACCATGTGGACGTGTGGATGGTTATGTGGACAAACATCTTGCACAAGCAGAATCTCTTTTTTTAACTTACATTTTTATACTATAGACTATCCGTGGAACTGTATTCCTTTTAAAGGAGTTAAGAGTACTGTTTTAAATACATTTCTAAGCATTTGTACTGTATAAGACATACACAGGAAGTATTTACATTTTGCCAAACTTTTGGCTTATTCGTTAGAAGAGCAGAGCTTATAAATTCATATCATATATAGGCAAGCATATATAGGTGAGCTTGTACATTTTTATCATATATAGTTAAGCATTTTTTTTACATGTGTATCTCTCAGTCAGGCACTCAGTCTTTACTTTATCCTGGTCAGGGTCTTGGAGGATCCGATGCTTATCATGGGGAGACTAGGTGTGATACGTGAATACACCCTGGATGAGACACACTCATTCACACCTAGCAGTAATTCAGCATAGACAGTCTACATAACGGAATAGTTTTGGGAAGCAGGTGGAAACCGGAGAGACCAAGAGGAAACTGATACATACACAGGGAGAACATGTGAATTCCCACACAGACAGTAACCCAAGCCCAGGCTCGAACTGGGGACCCTGGAGTGTGAGGAGGCAAAATTTTCCTGCCGCACCACTGCGTGACTCATGTATTTCTCTGTTTAAATATTACACTACACTAAGCTCTTAGTTTTTAAGAATATTAAGTGGAGAAAGTTGAGATTTTAAGAAAAATGTTATGCTGACAAATCGACTGTGAAATTCGACATCTGTTGGGCAAAGAAAACACACTTATCTTTTGCTTTTAGTCTTGATCTCTGGAAATACACAGGTCAAAGCCTCTTTTTTTTTACTTTCTGCTCGATTTAACACACACTCCACTGTGTTGCCAAGGTAGGTGGAAATCCCACACATCAGATGTAGGCGACTTTCTTTCTCTGATACCAAAGATGGCATAGGGAGGCATGGAGCTGTGCAGTGTTTTGAGTGAGAAAGTAGGTCAGCAAACAAAGGCCCAGAATTTATTCGTTAATCGTTCACAGGAGCATTTACACAAGAAATGTAGTATTCATGAAAATCCAGTAAGTTAGGAAAATCTTTGTATCCCATGAGAGCTCCTGAGTTTGTGTAAATTGATGTAGAAGTAGACTCACTAAGGTGAACCTCGATCGATGCGCTTCAAATAATATTAATGGCATGTGTTACTGCAGTTGTATACATATACTGACTATGTTATCAGGTTTAAATGTTTCATGTATTTCAATTGTACACCTAAATTTAATGAAACTTTTGGGGAAAATACTCACTTCATATTAGTGACTTGAAAGAACACAATCCCAGACAAATCCATAATTGAAAGCAAATAAGAATAGCCAATAAATTAGGACAAATGAAATGAAATGAAAGGAAAAATGTTTTCAGCTGTCTGTGAGTGTTGCCTTTATTGTGATTTTGTGAGCATTAGGTAATGTAAATATTAGCCTTGGGCATTTTCCAGAATTGCATCGCTAGTTTCATACTGCTTCAAAAAAAAACATGTACCTTGTTGATTAATGTAAGCATTGATTTGTTTGGGGGTTTTTGTTTGGTTATTTGTTTTATTGCCTTGTTAGATACAGGCAACAATTTATGAATTACTTGCAATTGTACATTAATTCGTGGCATCAGCAAACAGCAGGGTTGGATGCAAGTGTGGGTTTACTGAAGATAACCAGGGCAGACAAACCAGAGGTATGATCTACTAACAGACAAGTAAAGACTTTACAAAGTATATGTGAGAGTCTGGGTAATTTGTAGGGAAGGTGCTGACTAAGAACAGGTGAATATAATCAGAAATCTGGAGACATCAGAATACTGGAGTCATCAGAATACTGCTCATGTGAGTGACACGGATTGTAGTTCACCGAATTTCTGAGGATTCTGGGAAATGTAGTGTAGTGGGAAGTGGTTTCAGCAGGGAAAGGTGCCGATAGAGATGTGACATTAGGCAAGTAATATTTCCTCTAACATAATTAATAAACTTATCGAAGCATTTAAAATTCACTGGAATAATTCTGGCAATATTTGGGGGCAATCCTGAATCCTGCTTGTTTGACCTAATATGTATATACTTTTACTGACTTACTAAGCAGTCCCTGTCCATATCCACTCACACATTCCAGACATAATAATAATAAATATTATTAATAATATATAATATTATTTTTTATAAGTCCCTTTCAGGTACCCAAGGACAGTGTACAGATACATCAATGACATAAAAGCATGTAATAACAGTAATAAAAATGTTTAAATGTAACATTAAATAATGGAAAATTAATCAAACAAAAAGTAATAAAAGAATTTAAAAAATACATGTTTATATAACTAAGATAAAACAGATAGCAAACTAAAATGTAGAATGCACAATAAGACAGAATGCAGATGAGTCATTGGGTGGAATAAGTACAATAGCAACCATTATGAATGTTATAAATGTTTTCATTTATAAAGTTTCTCACTTTAATGATTTGGTGAACCAATTCTAAAGTCATCATATGGTAAATGCAAATCTTTTTCATTCAGTCGTCAAGACTCAGCAGACTCCCTTCATAAAGTGAAATGTCAGTTTTTTGGGATCCGACAACACCTACATTTCTTATATTCTGTAGAAGAAAGTGAACCTCATTCTTGAAATGAAAGAAACCTGCTTGCCTGGCTACAGACTAAACATGGACATGAGTAGTGGTTTGGGAGTGCTAGGAAAGCGCTGCACCTTATCCAGACAGTTCTCATTTTCAAAACATTCATCACTCTGGCCATTTACATCAAATTTCTCTAAAATCATTCAGGTTTGTATGAGCTTTGACAAGCTACTCCGTGATGCCTCTGTATCAGGTGCGTCTGCTCTACGTGCTCATATACACTCCATAGTATGCTCTGCATGCTCATACACACCCTGGCTGTCTAGAGGTCAAATATAAATTCTAGATTTCTCATATGAGTGTTACAGCAAAATTCATTTCCTTTATCAGTCTTCCTGTCTTAGTATGGCTAGTGAATGGATTGGTTTGGTTTGAAAATCAACAAACATTCATCTCTCTCTCTCTCTCTCTCTCTCTCTCACACACACACACACACACACACTCACAGTGGCTTTCAGATGTCCTGGCTGAAAAGGGCTGATGTCAGACAAGATTCTGGGAAGCCAGTGTTTATGCTCTGTCTTTTCACATCTGCTGTTTGGGTCAAATGAGGTTTTAAACACCTCCGAGGTACTGTTTATCATGCTTACCTCCTCCTAAAATCAGCATGGGTAAGTGCATACGCTCCCCCACCTGCCCCTCTCAAGACAAGTTCAAGAGTTTGGACTCGCTTGACTGTGAATTTGTTTTCCTTATTCTGCGCCTTTCCTCAACACTCAGAGCATGAGAGACTTGAAGCATGGCCGCAAGGCTCCGCCGAGCAGATGTATCACACACCTGTTATGTATAAACAGCTCACTCTGCTTCATTTACTTCTTTCCATCTTAATCTTCTTCTTCCTGTAACTTTCCTCCCTACATACTTTATATTAAGTGTCCTTAAGTAAAGTTCTACTTATGAATTATTCAAGGTTTAAGTACAATGTCAATCATACAAAAGTGTTTCTCAAGGGTTCAAGGGCTCTTTGGATGGTGGTGTTACATCACTGACCATATTTTTGGATGTCTCTCTCTCTCTCTCTCTCTCTCTCTCTCTCTGTCTAGATTATGTATTTAGGAAATCCCAGAAGAGAACCAGATTTGACACGGGGATTGGCCAAGGGTTATGCATTTTGAATTTTCTGCCCAAGGTCCTCACACAAGTACCACAACAACTCTGAATTAAGCATAGTGTATCTGGTACATATCACGCTGAATCTCAACAACTAATAGAAATATTTCATCTACCTCAGATATCTCTGCTGGGAAATTGTTGTATTGAGTCTGGAAATAAATACTTGAGTAACTGTACTTGTTGCTATTGTAAAAAAAAAAAAAAAAAAAAAAAAAAAAAGTATTATTTTGGCATGTATATATACCTTACGTGAGTATTATTAAAATTGAATACTTGCACTATTATACTATCTACTATCGTTCATTTCCAAGACATGGTACTTTTTACTGATTACATTTTAGTTACATACTGATTACAGCCTTCATTGATTCGAGTAGATAACATAAATTGGCTGGGCAGGAAGTCAAAATCTTGACAATGGTAAATATTGATTATTTGCATGATATTTTATTTCTGATTAATGCAACATAGATGATACCAAGTTAGTCAAGCATATGATCAGCAAACTTAGAGCTTTAAATGATGTTTACAGGCAAAATGGCAGAGTTGCTTGAATGATACTGACTGAATGATTTTTTCAGGCAAAATGCATTGTTACTTTAAAAAAGAATTCATTTTTAACAGTAATAAAAGTTGCTTTACACAAGAGCACAATAAAACTAATTAAATTTCTTCAGTAAAAAAACTTTTTAATACTTGAGTACATTTAAAAGTAGCAACATTTACATTCACTTGAGTACATTTTTGGCTGGACACTTCCACTTTTATTTGAGTTTTTGACACATTATCTATACTTTCACTTAAGTGTAATTTTCAGTACTTCTCCACCCCTGGTGGGATTCCATTCCATTACTTTTATTTGCTGTTTGAAAAGTGATTCAGGAAGCCATTGGCTTTAGTCCTGCTGAGTTGGTTTTTGGACATTCTGTATACAAACCAATCAAGATATTCATTACCATATACAACCAACACAAAGCTTACTGAAATGGATTCCACTCATCCATTCTCTTTACTGCTTATCCTAGACAGGGTTGCAGGTAGTCTGGAGTCTATCCCAGGGGACTTGAGGCACAGGGCAGGGGACACCCCGAACAGGGTGCCCACCCATCGCAGGGCACAATCGCACACCCATTCACACAATATGAACGATTTGGAAATGTCAATCAGCCTACAACACATGTTTTTGGACTGGGGGAGGAAACCCCCAAGGCACAGGGGGAACATGCAGGCTCCATGCACGCAGGGAGGGGCAGGATTTGAAGCCCCAACCCCGGAGGTGTGAGGCAAAAGTGCTAATCACTAAGCCACCGTGCCGGATAGAAAACATAAAACTAGATTCTGTCATGTGAACACACTGAAACCCCTTGTTTCCCCACAGAAGCCTTCTGACAACTCTTGCATTCCTCTCCTGCCTCTACTGGAGTGGCTGTGTCCAGCTGCTGATGATTTTTTTCCTGATTGAGTCTTCATTCTCTTGTGCTGATCAGTCTAATGCTGATTTTCTTTTCAGTTATCTGTGGTCTTAGCTGTCTCATCTTCCTGAGAGTGAGTGTAATGATTTGATATATTCTGGTGTTCCTGGTCAAACCCATGTTCTTAAGCATGATGTGGACATGCATATCCATCCTTTAATCAAGCAACATGTATACAGGGTTAATACAGATAAGCACATTCTCATGCAAAAAGAGGTTCAATATAGTGAGTGCCTGTTACTTCCCAAGGCTGATGGGACAGGCTGTTTTTCTATGGATTATAGAAAAGTAAATACCCTCACATGAGCTGATTCTTTCCATCTCTGCTGGCTTGACTACTGTGTTGACAGTGTAGATTCTGCTTGGAGCCTCCTTCACTTGCTGCTACTGAGGATGGCTCACGTGGATAGCCTTAAGATCACCATGAGATTTCTGTGGATGTTCTTCCCTGGATTTCCTAAGGACTCCTCGAACACTGAGAAAGAGACACTAGCCTTTTTACACTACAACAAATTGAAGTCTATGTAGGATCTAGCAATAGATTACGGTAGTATGCACAGACCATAATCCATTAGTATTTTTTTAACTGTATGTATATTTCCAATCAGCATTTGATGAAATGAACTTTACTTGAACAAAAGTATCCATTTGCGATTCATTACAATTGAGGATCTGAAAATGTGGTGGCTGAGCCATTATCATACGTGTAGTAGCTGTATTTGAATGAAAGCTTAAATGAAAGTCTAAAAGGAAAAGGATATACCACTGAGAATTCCATGTCAGACCAGACAAGTTGAGCCTACTAAAATTGGTTCCAACCACATCTATCTTTTCCAGGCAGATTGATGGCGTAATAAAGATTGCTTATTGTCTTTGTTTTGATGTACATTTTGTTTTTCAGTTCGTGTTTTGGCTGGCTAGTTAATGTGACCAGGACCTGGGTACTCTGGATCCTGTTTGTTGTACATGTCAAACTGCATGAAGCCCCGTGGCAAGAGAATAAATTCTTACCATGGTAGACTGAACTAAGCACAGCAGAATAAGGGCAGTTCGCTGATGTTCTGATGTTGTTTCATATGCTGTGTGGTCTAGCTAGCTAACAGTACTAAAACGTGTTGCACAGAGCTCTAAGGCAGAGTTCACACAGCTAACAGAATAAACAAGCCAGTTAAAATGCAAGCACTTGATGAATTTAAGTCCCACACAACATTAATTTCTTAAACCTTCTATAATATTAAGGAGATGATAATAACAACTGCAGATAAAAACATTTTCTCAAATCGTCAATACTCCCCAAACCCATACTACCATAATAACTACTATATCAGTACACCAATAGTGTGATTACTATATGGCATGTCTGACTGGACAGAGACCTACTTCTCTAAGTCCTCAGATTAATTTGTGGTGAAGAAGGGTGCAGCACAAACCCACATTACAAAATGTTACATAAAATTTCTTGTTTACAAAGGTCTGGATAAGCAACTAACATGACAGAATAGCAAACAGCTACCATTTAATGCTTAATCAGTGCGTCACTGATTAGTTTATTAGGCTATAAATAAGTTAATTCTATTGATTTTTCTTTACACAAGCTATGTCATCAGTTCGCTAATCAGCCCATAGATGGTAAATAAAATCTGAAAACTTTCTGACCTATTGTCTCTAACACTGTAGCTACTGTAGTCTCTGGTCCAATGAGCTACCTTCAGCTAAATAATTTACATAAATGCATGTGGTTGGATAAGTTGCAACAGAATATCTGCTAGGGTTAGGGTTACAATCATTTATCAAATTTAACTCTTTTTTAGAATTTATTTTTTATATATATTTATTGGCTTTTCTATGCCATTTTTTTTAAGTACTCAATGCGGTCCACTGAAATACATTACTGGGTCTGTATCTGGGCTGCAGTCCACTAGTTGACAACCCCTGATGTATAGCATTTTTCTACCAAAGAAAGCCCCCAGATCCCCAAATCGCACATCCAGCAGCTTTAAACCAGCTGTTCTAAAGATGAATTTGTTGAATTCAACTCACCTTGTCTTCTCTTTTTCTCTGAGAATGGGAGATTTGGGGTTTGAGTAGTAAAATTGCAGGGTAATGTTTAGCACAGGAGCCTCAGTGGCAAAGGTGCAGTAAAGGCAATGAACTGCAGAAGTGCAGTGAGATGGCAGGGGGAAAAAAGAAGAAAATAAGAAGCACAAAAATCAGTTTGGTTGATTTCATTCTGATGTACCAGATGTACCAGGACACCTTCTATGAATATTGTATTTTCCCAGTTTTGGCATCAAGCATTCAGAGAACATTGAGGACTGCAACAGAAGGAGTATGCGACTAAGAGAGAGAGAGAGAGACTGCGATCTCTGGCACCTCTCCAGTGCTTCTCTCTTGTCGCCTTGGCACTGGTTCTTACAAGCTCACGCCAAAGGGCTGTCAGTGAGGAGAGCGTTTGATGTGACCAAAGCTCTGAGGGGAGACACTCTTAAACTCTTTTGGGGAGAAGACAACACTGCTAGACTAAACTGAGCTCTGGCTGTGTGGATCCTTAAGGGATGATCTCCATCCTGAGAACAGTTTGAAAGATTTAGCTTTTGAGAGCTAAGGAGAGTGAAACAGAATAAATAAAGGTTTTTGCTGACTGGGCATTTTCATTTAGAGCTCATTTTATTTCAAGGTTTTGCAATATTTCAGAGCGGACTCAGCTCAACCTAGTAATACTTAAATATTTCTCAGGGATTCCAGCTTCAGTTTTGACATTACCTTGAGTTTAGAAGAAAAAAAAAACAATGCAAAGGCTTGATAAGTTAAATGGCAGGTTATTATTATATAGTGAATTGTAAGACTTGATATCACTGACCAGACTTGTAATTTTCTAATCAGAACAGTGAAATCACTGGTGTTACTTGAGTTGCACATTACAAACATACAATACGGGAGTTAACTGCAATAATCACTTTACTGTGAGTTGTAAAGAATGTAACGTTTTGATCTTCATTAAACTGCAGCATTTATACATTGACCTTTTATTTTCTTTTGCACAGCTAGTGAATAAGCTTACAGCTAGAAGTGAACTGAACAGGTGTAGCTTCCTGTATGAATACATGTGGATGAAATATTAAAAAAAAACAGATACAACTGTAACATTTAGATTCCATTTCACTGATGTTAAAACACATTCTGAGAAAAGTGAAAACAATTTGAACAAAGAGAAAAGAAGGTTTAATATATTGTAAGTCTATTGTAACTATTGTAAGTCGCTCTGGATAAGGGCGTCCGCCAAATGCCATAAATGTAAATGTAAATATATAATATTATATTAATATTATATATTAATATTAATATAATCCCCCCTGAAGTGTGTGCATTGTTCAAGAACTAAACTAAACAGTTTTGCACATAGCCTTTTATAATTGCTCTTGATATTGTGAAGAATAAAATCAATTATTTGGGTTCATTTGCTGTGACTAGTTGGCCATTGAGCTTTGACTGAAACAAAAAACTTTAAATAACACCCAAAGAGAGTTTCAGAAAGCAAAAATGGCAAATGTACCCTCATTTATTTGAATAAAAACATTTTTACTGTGCATTTTAGCACTGTTTTTATATTCCTTTGTACAAATGTAAAGTACTTCATACTATTTTCCAGGCAGGAGAGCGGTGTAATAAAAGTGCTTATTCTTTATGTATTATTTAAATTCCCACAAATAAATTTTCTTTATTTCTAATAAAATATTTCTTTAGCTGTGCGGAGAAAATATTTGAGTGGTTTTAAACAACTACCATAGCGTATACAGTACACGCTAACAACAAGAATAAAGCAGGTGATCATCAATGTAGCCTTTACAATTACTTTGAGTTAATTCTATAAAAATATGATGATTCAGTTCAGTTATTAACAGAGCAAGGATGGAACCACTAACACTGTAGCACATGCACTGGTTTAGGTAAAATGGAGGTCAGCCATGAATGTGTGTGCAGCACGTGGAATCCACTGAGCAGGATGCATCTTTTCACTGACATCTGTGCACATCTGGCATCTGATATGCTTTTTTAATCTGACGCCAGACGTTGTTTGAATAAAACATTGATCAGACTGCGTATGTTCCTCTTCTGCTCGGTGTCTCTGCTAATGTTAAGAGAAACATAGGCCTCGTTGAGTTCTTATTTTTAATCTTTTTTTTCCGACACCTTACTCAGGAGGAGAAGGATCTGTCACATGATCTTCTAGTCAATCTAGCTTTACAGCGAAATAGTATAAATACTGTTAATCTTATTGATAAGGAATTTCATAAGTTATTTTTAATTATTTAAGCCTAAATTCACATTTTTCTGTGCCAATCCCTTACACAGGGCTCATGTGAAGGATAGTCCCACTTTTTGCCACAAGAGGTCACAGTTCCCAGTATACTGATTTGTTACCATAGTTACGGCTGGTTATTCACACCTGTCTGTAATTAAGTCCTCATCTCTTCCTGCACATATTCCCTGCCTTAAGTCTGGCTTGTTGTGAAATCTTTCTCTCAGCATGCTGTAGTTCTTACACTGCTGTACCTTCTCTGATTTGTTTCTTTTGGCCATGAACATTTTCTTTTTTGTTTTGCTTACCCCAGTGTGTTGTTATTTTGTTGTCTGTCTGTTTTTATATATATTTTTTTGCTTGTCATGCTTTTTTTTTTTTTTTTTTTTGAAGACTCTGGTTTGCACTGATTTCTGCACCTAGATTCACCTCAGCTCTGTGACTTTGTTTGCAGTGTCCAAAGAAAAAGAAATCTCCGTCGTGTGAAATGAAAATGTGTCCACAGGTATGGCACACCTGTGAGAGGTGTTAAGTTGAGAAATATGGAAATGTGGTAGTCTAGAAAAAAATGCTAGACTTTTATTGTTAAAAAATAAGAAACTTAAATGCTCAAGAAATCCCAGTGTTGATTTGCCCTGTTGTGTGTTTGTGTAATCTGGATTCCTTTTTATATTCATTATTTATAAATTACTGTAGTGGAGATTGTTCTCTAATGAAATTTCGGTGCTCCCTTGGACATATTTGTGTTTGTTAGACTCCCACCAGGGAAGATATCTAAAGAGGTTAGTAAATGAAAACCATTCTATAATAAGAGCACAGTACAAATATTCAACTTGTTGCCCTTGCTGTTGATGGCTGCATGAAAGTTTCTGAATGAGCTGCAGATTCATTAAGAATAAAACCTGCTAGTGTGGGCACTAACAGTAGTCTATCTCAACAATCAATTTCAAATTAATATGAAATTAAACTTATTGAACACAATGATGAAAACAAACACAATTTTGCTTTACAGTTTGTCATCTTCACCAGTTTCTATCATTTTAAAATGTATATTATCACATTAAATAGTGGGATGTAGTACACTACAAAGATCTGGGAGATTTCACCCAAGTAGTATGTTAGTGGAGAATCTGGTCCTCCACACTTGTCCATTTCCAGATATGGCAACACCATGATACACCTTGCATGTTCTCTACAGCTTTCACTTCAAGCATTACATGGGAGGATTTCCAAATGACTGGTGTCTTCTGATTTCCACTATGACCTTTATACCCCATCTCCTCACAGCTACTTCTACAAATAAGGACTTGATCACAGACTTCTATGACTCAGATGCTAAAGTCCTTAATCAGTAAAAATAGAAGTCTTTTTGAAGGATTACATAAAATTTTCACCAGAGCTAGAAGGTTCTGCTGGATTAACCAGATCTGAAGAAGTGCAACAAATCCATATCACCACCAATTGGTGACCAGTTGAGACCTCTGTATCTAGTAAGTATACTTGTGAGTAATCTTGTCTTCAACCAAGGCAGCTGTCATTAACAATCCATGAAACTCTCACTGCAATTTGGTGCATACCTACAAATTACAAGCATAGTTCTGTCCACCTCAGCTTAGCACACCTGCCTGAACTCTATCCCCAATTGAGATACAGCGTAGGAAACAGACTACACATGGAAGTTTGGAACAAGAACATATGTGAAGGCAAGTTCACAAAGTCAGTGACAAAGTATTTGTTCTCTGGTTGCACCATTTGACTTATCGGTTGTGCCATCTGACTCTTCAGTCTCTTTTCAAATTAAACAAGCATTTATTTGTACACTTAGATAAATCTTTGTAATTGAAAACATGCTTATACATATTTATTTTTATTTAAATATAAGAATTATAATAATAACATTTTAATGGTCTCCTTGAGGTCTTACCACCTGACATGTTAAACTGAACTAGCCTAAACAAATATAACAATTTTTTAATTATTTGTGAAAGAGTTACTGACCCTGTCATTGCATCATTAAGGTCACTTGAGGTCTTTTTAATGCTGCAATACCCAGCCTACTCTTTCTTAAAAGCATACCAAAATAAAAGTCTGTTGTCAGTCAAAATGCTCTGCCACATTTGAGGAGATCAGAATTTATGGACAAAGGTTTTTCAGTGAGATGAATAATTTAAAAGCTGTTCTATTTTGCAAACTTTTATGAATGGAAAGGTTTCAAACCTAAAATAATACCAACCTATTTTATCTGAAAATATGGTCTGACAGTCACATCACCTAAAATTACTTTTATTTTGATGCGCTGAAAATATTCACATAAAAGTGTCATTGTAGATTAATGTGGTGTATGTCATGTATTTATAAAATTATTATATAGGAAAATATTATACTTGGAAACAAAAAATGCATGTCATGTCATTGACCCAAGAGCAGAATTTTTAACTTCTATGAAGCTTTTCCTCAGCTCAGCCCTTGTAGTCACATAATCTCAACATAATGGCCACTATGGCAGTCTAACCTATGCTAGGTAGTATAAAGTGGCTCTTCAAAGCCTACAAAGCAATCTGACACTTTATCTTAAAAGAATATACACTATATGGCCAAAAGTACGTGGACACGTGGCCATGGCCTCTATATGACCCTCCCCCTTTGCGGCTATAACCGCTTCCTTTCTTCTGGGAAGGCTTTCCACTAGATGTTAGAATGTGGCGGTGGGGATGTGCTCATTCAGCAACAAGAGAATTAGTGAGGTCAGGCCTGAGATGTCAGGCGAGGAGGTCTGGGGTGCAGTCAGCTTTCCTGTTCATTCCAAAGGTGTTCAGTGGGATTGAGGTCAGGGCTCTGTGCAAGCCACTCTAGTTCTTCCACACCTACCATGGCAAAAAAATGCCTTCATGGACCTCGTTTGTGCTCAGGGGAATTGTCATGCTGGAGCAGGTTTGGGTGAGGTCCCTTAGTTCCAGTCAAGGGAAATCATAATCATAATGTGGCATATTCTAGACAAACATGTGACTCCAAAAAATCATGTGACTTTGTGGCAACAGTTTGGGAAAGACCCACATGTGTGGCAGACATATGGCTTCATTATATCCCATTTGGAAAAATCTTCTTCATCCTCATAATTTCTTAATCCCACACCTATAAATGTCATAGCAACAGTTGGTCCTAGCTGAGCGTAGCAGAAGGATTTCTTGATGAAATCTTTCTGGGGTTCACTGGGGTTGTTTGCAGTGCTCAATGGAATAATGGTGATTAAAATTTATTTATTAATAAATTGTGATTATATTGGTTTAATCTGCCAGCATTGATGCTAATCATCATAAGCCCAGCTTCTGTTCTGGCCCCTGTAGTTTCATGCTTTTTAATTAGCATGTCTTCATGATCCACTGAATTGCTATGGGTCCACAGCACTACTGCCAGTGCTGCTCATTTTCCAACTTACAGCCACTGTACCTTCTTGTCCTCCTGATCTATTTAGTGCTATAATAAACTGAAATTTGACAAGCCTAGGAGTTTGAGTTACATCATATTTCTGTACACTTTAAGCAATAGAGACAGGTATGCAGGGTCAAAGAAAAGTAACTTCTCTACCTGTATTGTCTCATATTTTTCATGAAGTACTCATTAAATCCCACAGAACACACAAACAGCATTTACTGCTTAATTTGTTGTATATGATTGAGAAAAATATTATAAATGAGACTGGGAGGTTAATAAATAACGAAAGCCATTAACACAGGGTCCTATTACAATTAAATTTGTATTATAAGATCTACTTTTCTTTAATAGATTCTGCTGGGTTTTTTTGTGTCTTTATTTTTTTTTTTTTTTTACAAGTTATGGAAGCAAAAGCACAAAGTGAATGAAATATATTCTTACACTGTCAGGGGTACATAGAAACCCTCTAGATACAGAGAAACCCATATAGAAACCCATCACATCCTCTATGGGAAGATCCTATCACTTCTATGACAGCCTGTTCCTGCCTAGCTACACTTTAATGAGAATAGTTGTGACTTTGTCTATAATTTTCTCTCTAAACTGCTGGTTATACATAAGCTGTTAATGAATATATATTGTGTATGATGATTGGGTGTTCACATACGTGAGCATTCTGTGTGACTATGCTATTATGGAAAAAAGAAAGGGAGACCAAGTGGACCAAGTGGATATGTGGATCTTAAGAAAAGAAGTAAGAAAAGTGATGTGTGCAGCATACCCATCTGTTTGAATGTCACACCAAATTCCAGTTATCCTCTCAATAAATATAAAAATGAGCTGATCTTTCACTCCTAGCTCGAGATCAGACAGCAGCTATAGCCCCGTGTGGGAAAGACTCTATGTTTTGAAGTGCTAATGCCTTACATCATTACTCCACCACATGACTGGTTTTATTGCTGTAGCTCTGAATTTGCAACAATATGCTCTCTGTCTTTTTCAGAGGCTGTTTGGCTCTCAGTCTCCATGCCTATCACTGATAAGTACACATCATTAAGTAATTAAAGAAACTTCTTTTTGTGAACAAATATTGTGTCTCCCACAGCCTTAGAATCTGTTAACCATCTTTTTTAAGGATTGTAGTACATGAGTTGTCTCACAATAACAATAATCACATGGCATAATTGCCTGTTAAGGACCTGCATTCGGAGACAAGAAATGAGATGTACAGACAAAATTACCAATAACACTACATTTCAAATGTGCAGCTTCTTTCTGACTCCTGAATAAAAAAATGTTTTAAAAATCACTGCTGGTGTGTCTATATTGTGCCCAGAGTGCCCCCTGCTGTAGGAGAAATGGGTTAACAACCCATAATTAGATAGTATTCTACAGGAAGCTTCATATTAACAGCCAAAAAGAAAATATAAAGAGGGTCACAGCATTTTTCACATATCCTTCAGTTCTCTTCGATGGGTTTCACTCTGCTGAATCAACAGGAACACTCTGTCTCCTGGATGCATTATGGCCCATCCTTGAGTTAACCTGTCCTTCCTTGCACCCATGGAGTCTTTCATGTGGAACAAAGGTTCGACAGAGATTTTTGTGTGCTTGTTGCATACCCCTTTCTCAGCCCTCTCAATTCTTCCTTCAACTTGCTGAACGAGATGATAAATTCATGGATGCACTCCAGAAGATCTGCTAGAGCAGAACCCCCCATTGGTTTAGGGCATCTCATTTACACATTCAACCAGGTTGGAGTAACTCCAATAAAAACAAAGCCAATACAGCAAACAGTCACAGGTTCAATCCCCTCCTGAAAGCCCCAGACAAGGCTATGGCCCAGTGGCCAGTCAGCTGTCTAGAACTCTCTATAAAACCTAACCTGATGGATCTCTTATCCTGAGCAATGATCTACCACAGGCAGCTGGTGGACTCATAATAAAGCTGTTTGTGCAGCATTGTGTGGTGTGCATGTAAATTTGCTCACATGCTATTCAATGCACTACATCTTCATTTTGGTTCATCTGCACTGGCAGCACTAAATTACTGGCAAATGATTGCTCTGACTTGTGCATTTTCCCCCCAATGTATATTCATGATAGGATGCTGTAGATATAGTGAGGGATCATGGGAATGTGATTGGGATCTTATATGCCAGTATAAGTATTTATTCTTTCACAAACCCTGTGCTGCTGGATGAATGGGGTTATTGAGCTGAGAGTTAAATCACGATTGCAGTGATTAATCATGACCGCAGATACACAGCTAAGTGCTAAGTATGAACACAGGTCAGCAGAGCAAAAGGGCCTGCCTCTCTGGTGTATTTAATGCAAGCCGTGCAAGCAGCCTGTATTGTATGCTTCATCAAGGAATTGGCATGGTCGCTGCGATAATATTGACCCTCTTAACACCCTGCATGGATGGTCAGTCAACCATAGTGCTGAATTAGGTACAGCCTGCTGCTGTGAACAGACCGCATTCTGAGATGTTGCCACTGTAGCCTTCATGCTTTCTCATTTCCTGCAGTCACTGATGTTTCTGATCGATTTTATGTCTTTTTTTATTACAAATATACATTTTATAGTAAATAATGTGATTGTAAAACATACACCTGTTTTAGTATCTCAAACAGTTTTTATGGGAGTATTCACTCATAAACTTTATAAGCATTTCAGAGAGGGGGAAATAGAGAGGTGCTGTGGACAGGGGGTGTTTAGGAGAGAGAGGAGGAATGGCTCATATTTATGAAGAGCTCAGTTCACTAGCCAAGTATACAAGCAAACGCTGTTGTGAAATTCCAGTCCTTTGCATTCTACACTGCATGAGCTTTTGTATACAGGAAAAAATAATATACTGATGAAGCAGCTGGGTCCTTTTTTGCCAGAGCAGAACAAACAAGACAGATTAAATCATATAGTGTTCCACAAATTCCAAAAATGCATAAAATGTCAGTGAGTGTCAGCTGTGTCAACAGCCCTCTGGCACACTTTCGCTGTCTATGTCACAAATTCCCCAATGTGGAATTAACACCTAGTGTTTATATAAGTGCAGCTGGACACAAATGAGCATTAATCATAGATCATAATTAAACTTGGGAATTTTGCTGTCTGTAGAGCCAAATGTCTCCATGACATTTATTTATGGAAATCCAAAGGGCGCACCATCATAGTGGTTCTGGTTACTATTGAGTTTGGCCCTTTCCAGTAGTACCACTTGACCCCATTGTAGCGCATCACACTGGAGATTCCAGTGTGGTAGATGCCGTTTAAGTTGGATGGCCCACAGGCTTCAAACCACCATCCTGCAATAACAAAATATCAAGAATTAGAAGCTGTCCAAACCAAAGTATGACCAGACCAGACCAAAAACTCAACACTCAATAGTGCAAAACCCTTGACCCCTGAGTTACAGCAGGTTGTGTCACAGTAAAGCAATTTATGGCAATGCAATGGTTTTTGCAATTTACGTAATTTACGAAGTTTATTTGAGACTAAGGAGACTGAAAAGTGAGGAGTTATATGTGCAGAGCTTTACCTCCTGAGGCCATCTGGGCACACTTGCAGCTGCAGCGGTCATTATCCTGATCCTTTGTGCTAAACATGGTGCCCGAGCGGGTTAGGCTGCTGGTGCGACCTGCTGTACCACTGAAACCTTCAGCATGGATGCTGGAGAAAAAAGAGTGCAGGTAATAAAAATCTAGTGGGAAGCCTTCCCAGAAGAATGGAGGCTGTTATAACAGCAAAGGAGGGACTAAATCTAGAATGGGATGTTCAAAAGCACATATGAATGTGATAGTCAGATGTCCACAAAATTTTGTCCATACTACATGTGTTCAAAATGTAGAGGTTTTGTGAAACTCTGCCCTCCCATCCTTGAGTTTGTAAAGTTTAAACAGAGATATAATAGATTAAATTAGTGTGCATTCAAGTCTGTTGTTGTAAACGACTTCTATTATCTATAATCTCCTGTTTACAACAACTCACAAGGTGTGATTGCACACATTTGGTATTGAAAGTGCCAAAAATGGACCACACAGCACGAGTCTACAGGCAAGCGTTTTGGCTTAGAGACAACCTCACACAACAGGTCACATGTCTGGCTGTTTCCATATGAACACAACATATTACAGACAGTGCCAGCATTCACAGCATGCAAATAAAACTTACACATACGGAAAAGGAAACCAAACATTGTGGAATTTGGCAATAGACCCCCTATCTCCCTCCCAGGTTGTTTAGGCAGTGTGAACCACACACAATGATTTCCAACATGCCCGGATTTAATAAAGTATACCACTTTCCAAGCCTCATTCCCTGCACTAGGAACTCATTTTATTTCATTTCTTAGATTTATTTTTTCTGTTTCTTTTTCATGTGAAATAATCATTTCCATAGGCAATATCTGATGTGTTATCTGTAACACAAAGGTGAGATTTGTTTGACTTGGCAGTCAGAATGCATGAAGGCAATTTGCCTGAGTTGTTTCCAGGCCTGCCCTTGAATCAGTAGACTAAAAGTATCTGTTGATAGAGAAAGCAGCCAAAAGCAAACAGTGGCAGTTTTTCCTGCACTGTGTTTTGTCTGATGTACACTTGATTGATGGCAGAGGATATATATAATTTGGGACGGTACTGTGGGGCAGTAGGAAGCATTGCAGTCTCACGGCTCCAGGGACCCCAGTTTGATCCAGAACCCGGGTTACTGTCTGTGTGCAGTTTCGCATGTTCTCCCTGTGTCTGCATGAGTTTACTCCAGGATACCTGGTTTCCTCCCACCTCCCAAAATCATGCAGTTAAGTGGATTGTTGATGCTAAATTGCCCTTAGGTGTGAACATGTGTGTTTATGATGCACTGTGATGAACTGGCATCTCGTTCCAGAGGGTATTCCCACCTCATTCCCATTGTTCCCATAAGAGACTCCAGATCCACCACAACCCTGACCAGGATAAGGAGGTTTTAAAGTATAATGGACTCAATGTATGTATTGTCCTTATTACACACAACATAAAGAGCCCTGAATGTAGCCTATAGTCTCTTGGGGAAAATGCTGTGCATTACGATTTATGAAATGTATGAAAATTATAAGGACACAAAATGATTAAATTCACAATGTTGATAGCCTGAAGTTTAAAGATGTACATATTAAACAAAATATTAATCCAGTATAAACAGAATGAGTTTGGAATTTAATTCTGGCCAGCTTTAGTACATCATGGTTGTCCATTAATATTGTGAGCACAGACAAGTATTTCAGTACCTATATTTCTTTTCCTCTCCATCGATGTAGAAATGGTCATACTGAGAGTAGGCCTGGTTTCCCTCTACGTCTTTGAGTTGGACCTGCAGAGTGTAGTCTCGGGATGTGGTGAGCAGGTGGATGACATCATTTCCTAACCAATGTTCTCCTGAGGGGTCCCCAAATCCCTGCATATTGCATAAACTGTGAGTATCCTCTTACACTGCTATATATCTGAAGACATCTGCTGGGGCTATAAGGGTGCATTTCCATGTACCTTTATAAAGTAGCAATACATGGTTTCTGTCTGGCTAAGCCAGCTAGTGAAACAACATTTGTTCAATGTTATTTAAACATTACACAGTCTAGCACCTCAGGTCATATGTTATCAGCCATCTAGCAGACCTCCCTAATTCCACGGCCAAATATTTATCATTCACTTGTAAAAACATTTTCTTGAATAACAAATGAAAAGCAAGTGCGATGAAAACTGATTTGCAGTCTGTTGTGAGTTCCCCTATTAGCTGTGATCATTTCTCCTATGAACTGAGCAAGATGCATTACTTTCAGGGCCTCATTTCAATGCCTAATAATGGCTTTAAACTGAGGCTTAAACTTACAGATTGAGCATTATTATACTGTAGGTAAAAATCATTGGATTTAATTTCAGAATGGTATCATTAAGTCAGAGGATAATTTCCTGTGTATATCCTTATATTTCAGGTACAAGTCATTTGCTTTAACCTCAATTATGCTTTAATTCCTGGGTACTGATTTTTGTCCTGCAGTGAATTCTGAATATCAATTTGCCTTCTTGAGTATACTAGAGGATGTTAGGGATGTTAACGATGGAAATTACTTCATAAATAAGTGTTCACTTTCATGTTTGAAGAAAAGCAAGAGACAATAGAACATGGTTTTAAAAAAATCCCTAAAAAAAGAGGTCAACAGGCGACAAGCCTGGACTGGTTCATACCCTAATCTATATGTCTATGAGACCTGCACTGATGGTCACAAAAATACACAAAAACCCCACTGTAATTCTATGTCTTATTTTTGCACACGCATTATAGTCACAAAAATAGGACCTCATCTGTGTTCTTTGTCATATTTGTCACAACAGATTTTACACCGATCATTTATTCAGGAAACACTTTACTCTTATCCATATAGAAAGAGACACTCACCGTTTTATAATCTTTCCAGTTACGGTGGAAGTCCACTGAACCGTTAAAGCGATGCTGAAGAACAGTCCAACCTCCTCCTCTAGTCTCCATGTCACAGAACACCTAGTGACGCCAAACCACACAAATCATTGTTCATGGCATAAAAATACTTTCTAATTATTATTTATATACAGTGGTTTAACTTCAGAATGATATTACAGATTGTTGTCACAATCGCTTCAAAGTTTCGGAGCTGGGATCCTTGTTTAAGAGATAAGTGTAAGATCAGTTGTCTTTTGAAGGTTAGGGTGTTCTACTGAGAATCCACTAAGGTTATGCTTAATATGAACTGCATGTTGGGATGTAAATATAGTAATAGACAGATTGCATTATCATAACACCACAATCATCACCACTACTACTACTGAATAATAATAATAATAATAATAATAATAATAATAATAATAATACATCTTAATGTATTGAAAATAAGCTTAAGGGAGCAATTTTGATCATTAGAGCAGTAGAAGGCAATGTGTATCTGTTGATGAAATAAACTGATGTTTCTGCAACCATAGCTCATCCTAAAATCCTGAGGGGTGAAAAACAATGCTGGCAGTATTCCACAGGAATCTTTTAAAGTAGAAGAATAGGGAAAGAGCAAAAGTGTTTGCTGTACAGTTTAGATATACTTTTTTTCTTGAAATTGGTTAATCCCTATACAAGCTTTCTTACAACAGTATTTCATGGAATCAAGTTTCTTCTCATGAAGAGTTTTTGGTCTGTTCACAAACCACAGAAAAATTAGATTCTTGCACAGAGGTGAACTTAAATGAACTTTGTCCTGGAAAAAAAACACCTTGTTTTGAAAATATTCCAACAATTTTGCCATTTATGAAACAAAAGGCATTAATCCCATGTCGCAATAGGAGTTTGAAAGAAAAACCTGCAGTTTCTCTGGCCCTTCAAACTCCAGACCTGATTAGTGTATGAAATTTTGTTTCTCCCTCTCCTCCTTTACATTATACTTATTACATTTATGGCTTATCCAGAGCGACTTACAGAAGTGCTCTGTAGTCTCCATTAAAATATATATCCTCATGTTAGTACAAATTGTCATTATTAGTGCAAATTTAGTGAAGAGGTAGATTTTCAGTCTTTGTTTGAAGCCAGTTCTCAATTGCATATCTTCCTAGTACCTTGAGGGATGGTGGATCAAGTCGAGTCCTGCTAGAAGCTTGAAAGGAATATGGTGCAGTTGATAAGTGCCTTCGTCTAGGTGTGGGCAATTTTTGGCTTTCTAGACAAGCATCAAGGTTTTAAATCCAATGCTGGCAGCTACTGGAAGCCGGTAGAGGGAACATAGCAATGGGGTAGTGTGCAAGAACTTGGAGAGATTGGAGTTGGTGGTTGGCGTGTTTTCCATGCTATCCATGATGAGATATCCACCATACATGGTGAGATCCATGCAGAAACATAAGTGTCTCAGGGAAGAAAGGAAAAGACGAGTTGACTGCCATCCCCCACTAAGAGCTCGGGTATATAGGGGCAGTAGAATAGGATCACATGATGTGTCTGTACCTCCAGGTAAGAAACAAACCATTACAAACAAGCCATGTGCTACTAATTCCAAGGTTCATGAGAATACCGTATTCTAATAGGAGAGTATTGTTACTGACTGTGCTGAAGGTTGCTGAGTGGTCAAGGTGGATGAGGACCAATGGTAGTTTGGCTGATGTAGTGGCATTAAGCATCTCAGCCACAAGAGCCGTTTCTTTGGCCAGAGTAGCTAGGATCTTCGAGTTCGTTGTGGGTATGAAAGAAGGACAGCTCATTGGATACAGCACATTCAAGAATTTTAGAAGGAAAGGAAGAAAGTGATACCAGTCAGTAGCTGCTGATGTTTAAGGTGTCTAGTGTGGGATTTTTCAAGATTTGAATAACTCTTGGTAACCCAGTTAGTATGTGACCAGATGTGATGCAGTTGTTTACTGTGGATCAAGTGATGAAGGGAGGAGATGTTGCAAGATGGTCTTGAGCATTGTGGAAGGGATGGAATCCAGAAGGCAGGTAGCATATGATTGGTGATGTTTCCACCTTACCTTTGTAGAAAGAAGTCTTAGCAGCAGTCATTTTGGAGGAGAACTCCAACAAAATAGAACATAATGAGAGCATCAAGTTGTGATTTCCTCCACTTTCTGTCAGCTTCTCTTAATTATCTCTGATAGTTGCATAGCACAAAGGTTATGTTTTGGGGTGAATAATGTTAAGAGCTCAGTCAAATACTGGGGAGCCAGTCCATGCAGAGCTTTATATGTAAGCATGAGAATTTTAAAATCAACTCAAAACCTGATAGATAGCCAATGTAAGGATTCCCAAATGGGGTAGTGTGATCACTTGTCCTTGCCCTAGTCAGGATTCTAGCTGCTGAGTTTGAACATATTGTAATTTGTTTAGTGTGGATTCATTTACCCCAGCAAGAAGTGCATTAGAGTAATCAGTGCATGAGCAAACAAAAGTATTAATCAGTTTTTCAGCCACAGTGAAAGATAACATCAAATATAACTCCTAGATTTTTCACTTTCATTTGAAACTCCAAAACAGAACCATCAACTGATAGAGTTAAAGAACCCGCTTTAGAGAGCAGATAAGGAGAGCCAAGAAGGAAGACTTCAGTCTTATTACTGTTCAGACAGAGAAAATTATGAGATATCCATGATTTATCTCAGAGATACAAGTTAGGGAGAGAACTGCCACATTTTGACCCTTTGAGTGGATATAAACTTGTGTGTCATCTGCATAAAAAGGATAATTTAAACCAAGAGATTTTAAAAGCTGACCAAGCGAAAAAAATACAAATGCTAAAAAGTAAAGGGGCCAAAATTGAACCTTGGGGGACACCAAAGCAGACAGGACTAATGTTAGACCTACAACCGCCCATGGAGGTAAACTGCTCGTAAGCAGTTAGATAGGCTCTAAACCAGCTTAAGGCAGTCTTGGTGACACTAAAGACAGTTTCAAATCTTGAGAAAAGATTATGATCAACAGTATCAAAAGCAGCACTGAGATCAACCAAAAGAAGAATAGAAAGCAAGCCAAAATCGGAAGCTACTAACAAATCATTACTGACTTTAACCAGAGCAGTTTCTGTAACTTAAAAAAACCAGACTGAAAAGACTCAAAAAGATTGTTAACAGTAAGGTGTTTATGTAATTGAGAAACAACGACATGCTCCAGAATTTTTGCAAGGAAAGCGAGATTAGATTTTATTATTCAAATTGTCCAAAACCATATTCCGATTTTTTGGGACTGGTGTAAGAGCAGCAATTTTAAATGCTGCTGGCACAACACCAGTACACAAGGAATCATTTATTATGCTAAGAATAACTGGACACAAGGAATCAAATCAAGATTTAAGCAAGCTAGTAGGAAGAAGATTGAGTATGCTAGTGGTAACTTTCATACATGACACCTCTTTACTAAGTAAAGGTTTACAAATATTATCAATCTTATAGTACAGTCAACCTTAAGTAGTCTATTTATATTTAAAAAGATGTCTAGGACTGCTTTGATTATCAAGAATAATTTGAGAAAAATAAGATGTTTTAGTAAGATGTGTTTGTCAAGTTAGTAATGTGACCAGGGACAGAGGAGGTTGCTGGGGGAAGAAAACTGCAAGGAGGTCAAGAGTGAAGGATACAAAGTGATGACCTGAAAGTTGGAGCCAAGTAACATGTCCTCCCTTGTGGCCGATGGGCAGTCAAAGGAAAGGTCAAAAGAGGGCAAGAGAGAGGAGGAAGGAGGACTAGAGCTTGTTTGAAGGGAGGCTCCAAGGAGAAGGAGTAAGGTTCCATCAGAAGGGAAGAGACTAATGAGGATGCCCATCTCTTCTATGAAGTTTCCTAGGGGTCTAGGTAGCCAATAGGTAACAACAATATAAAGATTAATGGGAGAGGTAACAATAACAGCTTGGAATTCAGGTGATGAAATGTTAATATTAGACCATGCAAGATGTGTGGAGCTCCATTTCTGTGATAGAAGCTAGCCTGTGCCACTGCCCTTGCCATTTTCTCATTGAGCATAGAGTAAGCATAGGCAAAGTACAAAACAGCTGGTGTCATTTAATTCTGAGTGATCAAAGTTTCTTTCAGTGCCAAAAGGTGGAGAGAATGAAGGGGAGATAAAGTTGAGATAAAGTCCCTGCCCCAGATCCCACCTACCACCACTGTTTCAGAGAGAGACAACAGTAGAGGGTAGATGACGTTCCTGGTAGTACAGCGTCTGCATTGAGAAGGATGCATAAAGAGTCTATGAGGACAGATATTAGAGTAAGCCACATGTTGAAGGAAGGAAACAATAGCTGGAGGTAAAGAGAAAAAAGGTAAAAGAAGAGTGGAGGTGATGCAGAAGTCCAGTCTGGAGTGAAGCAAAGATAGTTTATGCAGGGTTAAGATTGAAATAGTAATGTGTGATACTGGTGCAGCTCTACTTCACCTTTAAACCTCTAGTTGTTTAATTTCACTGTGTACTAACTCCCTGTATATGGTTGAAATGACAGTAAAGCCACTTGACTTGACTAATGCCCTATACTGTATATACCCTCAATCAGTAGCAGCTGGTGGTTATTAATATAGGAGAAACACAACTTTCTTTTACGGGAAATATCTTTTATAGATCCAAGATAGAAAAACTCAAAACAAACATGTAAGTACACGTCTCCTGTTTACGTTCCTCTATTTGCTTATTTGACTATAAAATGTAATCATTTTTATTCTCTACATTAAGAAAAAATCATAAGAAAAAATGTTAAAATATCATGTACTGTATGTTACTGGAAGCAACTAAAAATCGTTGTGGATAATCAGTCAAGCCCACAGTCAGGAGACACTGAAAGTAGTTCAAAGTCCGATTAAACAGCACCCAGATCAGCTCCAGCTGCTAGGAGACTGGTTATACTTTTACCCATGGGAATACACTGTATCTGGATCTTATTTAACATTTTCCAGCACAAATTGAATAAGCCTTAACAGGACAGAGCAATAGTTGTCAGGCCAGGGGTAAAGGGCTTTTTTCTCCCATAAAACTGGAATCCATCGCATTATCATTCCTGGGAGTGGTCAGTATATCCAAACAATGGCCCTGGTCTTTGAGCATGCATTTTCAAATGCTAAAACTCTTACCATGTGTTAAGATGTTTAATAAGTACAAAGTTGTTTAATGTTTATTTTAATATGACAAAATGTTCCAGCCCACTGATGTTTAAGAGATTTATTTTCAGTGTTCCTTATTCAATTACTGTTGGGATCACAGGATTAATCAATTCCATCTGAGGTATGACTTAGCTCCTTTAGATCATTTATAGCTCCTCTGCTCAGCATGTTTTCAACAGTTCCATTTGCTTCGGTAAGCATGTTTTTAGCAGGATGAATAAAAAAATAAAGAATAGAAAAGCAATATAGAGCTGTTTAATGAAAGAAACCACCCATTTTGTTGTTATAGGGAAGACTGCATCGCTTAAAAGGGTGGTGAATCTGCATCTATTAATTCAAGTTGCAAAGCTGCTTTAGTCCCAAATTTGGCAAGAGACTACAAAACCTAGGCCAAACACCTGGCTTCTGTATGGACAGGAACAGGGGAGAGAGTGCATATGAGAAAAGTCTATGAATAACTAACATTTTCCCATGTTTTTTTCTCTAAACCACATCCAAAAAGCATCCAAAAATGCAATTTGCCTAAAAACACCGATAGTAAAGATAAACCAAGTGTGAAAGAGAATAGCTGGATTCAGAAGGCTTCCTATATTGAAAATCAGAATCAACTACACTAGAGGCCATATGTAACACTTGTCCAACTTCTTATTTTAGCATGACATTTTCATTCCACCTTTAGAACAACAGAACTCTAAATTATATTGAAACAGTTTGTCCTGGCAAGATTCAGTGTAGTAGCTGAAAGCAAGAAAATAATTTATATATCAACATTGTGGTGAGACTACTCCGAATTCTGGCTCTGACGGTTCCTCAACCTCGGTTACATCAATGGAATTCAGTTCTTCTTTTTTTAATCCAGGTTGCTTAGTCATTGCTTTTGTTTGTACATGCTTGGGATGTTTTCTGATGAATTTAGTTATTTGTATTTCCCACAATATAAACAAACTAGTAGCATGATTAAATCAACTGCAGCCCTGACCAGGCAGGTACTAAGGATTCTGTCAGTGCTTTGCACAGCTGTTACAACTGCAATTATCTGTTCATTCCAAATAATGTATAAGATCACTACCACAAATTTGTTTGACTTAGTTACTTACTTACAACACAACTCCTTAATTAATGCTTGCATACTAACTAACTTAGCAGTAAGTAATCAAGCGTTACCATAGTAGCTCTTCAATTATTAATCACTCTAATAAACTACTATGTTGACCTACAGGCAATTTTAGTAATGAATACAAACTCATCATGACTTCTTATCCAATTTTGAACCACTGTGTTATCTACATGTGTTATCCTTATTTTGTCATTATAGAAGTATTAATTACTGATACATTAAATTACTGTGATAAAATATTGTTTTGTGGCTCGTCAGTTAGTGATTAAGTACTTACTAACTTAGTAAAATTAATCAGGTATTTCCATATCAGTTCTCCATCAATTACTCCTGAATAATATACTGATAAAACTGTTATGGCATGCAATTGTGGATACTAGTTACCACTGATTTAATAGTAAGGGTAATACTGATCACCTGTGGGGGCACAAGTAATAATAAGTAACATTAACACATCCATAATTAATGCTTTTGTAATGACAAAGTAAAAACAGTGTATGACACTAATGCATTTTGTCAGCATAGTAATTTAACATTAATTACTAAATTACACATTAGTCAACATAGTAGTTTATTATAGTGATTAGTAATTATTGAATAAATACTATGACATGACTACTACTGCTAACAATACTGCTGTTAGTAAGTATTTAAGCATTAATTTAAATTGTAAAGTGTTGCCACTTCATTTTTGGCTTGCGTAAGTACACAAGTGTTGACAGATGTAATAGGATTTTTCTAAATGTACCTTCCATATAATTGATGTAACCTACTTGTGATATATAATTATGACACAGCCAAAAACAAAGCTGTAATTTGTTACACTTTAAACTTTCAAAAGGCATAAAATAAATGGAAAGTTTTCGTGGAGCTCCCAGGATAAATATGATCCAAAACTGAAGCTGATTTCCATATGTGGTTACATAAGATGAACAAGCACGAGTGTACTTCATCTATATCAGTACATACAGTACATCTGCAGTGGTTACATTAGAATCTTAGAAACACAGTATAAAGTGTGACCTTTTATTTCACTCATACAACTATACCTTTTTTTTTTAGCTCAATAGCTGTTCAATATTACCTTAACTGTCTGTGTGCTGTTGGCGAGATGAATGTTGTATATTCCATTCTCTGTTATTCCACACTTGTATATGTCGGCACAATCTCTGAAAATCACTGTCTTCGCCTTAGACAGGCTGGTAATATCTGGCAGGGCAGAAGGTGTGCATAAGGCATTAAGTATATGTATGTGAGGTTTTTTTTCTGTCCTGTACTAAAATAGCATGTTGAGCAATGTTACAACTTCCCGTAATTTGTTGTTGAGTAAAAGCATCATTCTCTCATCCCGAAACAAGGCATTCTGGCCAACGGTTGTGTTTCCCAGAAACACACACTGATGCTTTCCAGACAGCCGCATACATGCTGATTAGAGTTTGGCACTAACCGTTGCACTGGGCGATCATGGCCAGTAGCTGCTGCAGTGTCTCTGAGAGAGTAGCTTGCTGGTGCTGGAGCAGTGTGCTGTTGCGGGTGGAGCTCGCCAGCTGTCTCTCAAGCACAGTGACCAGGCGACTCTGCCTGTCCAGAAGCTCCTGCAGCTGCTGCTTTTCCTGCTGGATAGCCTGCAGCTCCTGGCTGTGTCTGGCCTCCAAGGCTGTGAACCGCTGCTCCAGGTAGCTGTTGTGGAGAAAAAGCATCACAATTTGATATTGTCCTGTGAAGTTTTCTGTGTTTATAAAACCTACAAATCTATTATACCATCGTTGACCCACTATTCTACTCTACCAGGCCCACTATTCTACTCTACCAGGCTAACATGGCAGTCACCTTTTTTCTTAAATATAAATAAAGCAGGTATTATAATGTATATTTTGCCTTGTTACATTTAGATCAAAATAGATATAAATATCTTAGATATTAATATGATATTCAAAAAAAATGTCGTGTTTACTAGATGTTGCCTGCAAGTGTATTTAGTATTCATTTTCGCAAATCCTGCCACAAAAAACACAACTAAACCTCTGGTTGTTCAACATCTTAGACCAACTTGGCCAGCTTGTAAGTGTTAGCACATACAAACAATTTTTGATGTATTAATTGCTGGAAAATACATTCAAGATGCTTGGGTGGATGCCAGACAGTACTAGAATCAGGGGAGGTATTCAGATTGTGTCATTCAAAAGGCACAATCTACCATCAACCAATCCTGCCATATTAATAACATTAACAGGCATCAAAAATAAAATCCTTACGACAGTTTCACTGAAAATGATTAAACTAACAGTAATAGGGGAAATGGGCATTTTACCTTATAAAACCAGGTCTACCTTTCTTTTTCTCCTGCAGTAAACCTCCAGTACTTTATTTGCTGTCATGTTGATATCCCTACGCACAGAGTGTAGCTAGCTGCCTAGTAGCTTTCAACCAGAATATTGGTTAATCTTGTTTGTCTCCATAGCAGCTGGTCGCCAATAAAATGTGATTAGACTAAGGGATGCATTCGTTTGACATATAAATTAAATATGGAGTAATCATAGTGATGACTTTGAACATCTTTGAACAGCACAATTACTGTGCAAAACAGTGTTATTTCACACATATAATAATCCCCTGCACTGTATGTGTTAACAATCCACAATAAAATATTTCAGGGAGGTCCAAACCCTCAAACCCTCTGTATGCTATGCTCTATCATAAACTATAGAAGCTTGATCAAGTTGGTGTTTTAATAGAGTAATAATTGTTAGGTTAAAATAAGGGTCAGAAGGATCAAGCAAATTAACGATTAATGATTAATAATTAACAATTAATGATTCTTTGTACACATTTCTATCCACCCTTCCTCTAACTCAAATTTAAATAAATAAATTCTTGTAAAAGGGCTAATCTTTTGAGTAGCTGATGAAACTAAACATTCCTAAAACACCTGGCAAGTCCATGCTTTCACAGATGGTGCTGGTAACTGGCTTTCTCCATCAAACCCGAAGGCAACACTGACAGAGTGTGAGTTTGCATCTCAATGTGCTCCAAATGAGGGCAATAAATCCTACAGGCCTGCTCTTTATGACTCTTATTAATGACTTTATGGCAGTTACACATTGAAACAATCCAACCACATGGATTGAAAAAGCCACTTCAGGCATTTTAGAAGACATAATTCCCTAAATCCCCTCACTACTCACTGTGCTCGTACTTCCAGAGGGCCTCATGCTTTACATATATTTACATTATGTGGAATACTTAATTTTATAAGGTCCAGTGATCAGATAGATTGATTGATAGTTTTACAATTTGTAAGTTGTGTAACATAAGAATTTACATACCATTACCATGTCTACCATACAATGCTACGCCCATGATGACCTCCATATCTGCTTCAGAAAAAAGAAGTGCAGATGTGCAACAGGTGGTGTGTGAGTGGGTGGTGAGTCGTGTTTCCCTAGGCCAGTTTTGTTCAGAAGCTGGAATGCTAAACAACTGGGGGAAAAAAAGTCAAAACAAACATCTCACTTACACCAGTAGAGGCCTGTCCTTAATCCTTTGACCCCCTCAGAATGGGCTTCCTCTGGCTGTGACCTGACCAGCATGAAGACTCTGACACTCTTCACTCACAGCTCATTCCTGACACTTTACCACCCACTAAGGTATAGCTACGATATGCTAATGTATCTGCATTGGAAAAGAGCATCTTCCTCACCAGCACAGGGAATGCTCA
Organism: Pangasianodon hypophthalmus; assembly: GCF_027358585.1. Taxonomy (NCBI): domain Eukaryota; kingdom Metazoa; phylum Chordata; class Actinopteri; order Siluriformes; family Pangasiidae; genus Pangasianodon; species Pangasianodon hypophthalmus. The sequence goes on along the minus strand of NC_069732.1, from coordinate 10,634,073 downwards.
GTGAGGAGATCCCTCAGGCCCCTGGACATCTTACCTGTTTTTGTCATTTAGGCGGGACACCTCCTGGGTCTGCTGCAGGAGTTGCTTCTCCAGTCGCTTGGTGGAGAGAGAGTACTCCAACAGCTGAATCTCCAGTCGACTTGTTTGGTTCAGTACCTGCAAATGTGGCCAGACTGTGGTTAATATGCAACAAGCCCAAGTTCCATTTTTTTTACTTCATATATAAGGGTGCAAATATTTCTCAGGGCAAGGTTTATAGTTTAAAAGGAAACCTTTGGCAACACAGATGCAGAATAAACATTTTTTTTTTATGTTGTTCATATACGTCTTAAAAATTAGATTCTAAGCAATTTTTGAAAATGGTACTGAATTTTAAATTATATAATGCATGTTTTCCAGTTTACTTGTGCTTTTGTTTTTGGTTTGTTTAAGTGTAATATATTGAATGTTTAAGATTCAAAGAGCGTTTATTTATTACCTCTATTTGCTGTCTTTTCAGGAGTTCATGTTTCACCCCAAGTGATCACTTCGCCATGTGTATAATTCCAACTTGTTCTATTTTTACAGCTACACTAATATAATAAACATATGTCATGACAATCTGTTAAATATTTTTTCAGGTTGCACTACAATGTTGAATGGATGGCTGACAAAGGGAGGGAAACTAAAAAAACAAAGTACAAAACACAATGTGAAATTTATCTTTGACAGAACAAACAGTGGATCTGTTTTGTTAGGGTGTTTTTACAGTGTTTTTTCAGTCATCTAATCAAATTTGGCTTTTGCATTCAGTCTTACCCTCGCTGCAAAGATAGTGAATCATTAATTAAAATAGTGGGAAACACATAGAGCGATGAATGTTAAAATGACATCCATTTGCTACCTAAGCGATATCACACGAGCAAGAGTGCTATATCAGCATGGCTGTGATTCGGCCATAAAATACACACACTGACTACAGCCTGTAGTAAGTTTCGGCAATGGTTTCAGTGAAAGAAAAAAAGACTATAGCTAGAATTGGAATTTTATGTAGCAAACACAGATAAGCAGAGTGATACAAACACTAAAATGTACTGTACAAGTGCTGTTAAATATCAGGACTCTTAGAACAATTCATGTCCAATTAAATTAGTGGACCAGAACTAACTATTGTATAAGTAATGAATAAAGCACGTGGTGTGTAATTATAGGAAAATAATCAATGAAAGAGTTGTGTGATGTGGCCTGACATGAAGAGGAGTTACAGTTTACCTCCCCAAAGCTGATTATGTCCCACAGCATAACCCAAACTGTTTTATTCCTCTTATACCACAGCAATTTGTCAATGATTACAATATTTAATTATTAATGAACTACACATCATACTTTTAACTGTTATTAACAATCATTCCCTCATTAGTCTCTCTTTTCTCTCTCTTGAAATTAGCAAGAAAAAAGCAAAGCTTGTCATGTAACCAAGAACCCAGAGATCTCTATCCTGAAGACCTTCCTGTGGTTGAAAACTTACTGACCATTACAAAACACTGACACTGGAGACTCCTTCCATAACTGTTAAATATACATCTCCTTACAGAAAGCTTCACTTTATAGATATAGAAACTATAATTTATTAGAATGAGCACATTAATATACTTGTGATTTGCTTTGCAACTGTCACTATTGTCAGATCTCCTGTTAATAAAATTAATCAACACCTTCTGAACAATCAGATTTGAGAACAGCTCTTTGGTATAATTGTGATTAAATGTATTGCTTTTGTTTGAACCAAATTTGTTCTAATCAGTATATTGACAACTTTCTCAGCAAATATCAGTAAAGTACACATAGAAACTGACACTTAATACAAGCATTTTATATGGTTTCACTAGATTTTGTCTGTCCCATTTTATGAGTCACCTGAGTCTCCACGTTTGTAAGTTTCCTTGTGTGTTCTGCTGACTGGCTGAGAAGATTGGTTCCTATCTCCAGCATGGTGGCTGTCTGTGTGTTAATGACATTCCTCTGCATCTCCACCATCTCTGAACGCATGTTCTCCTGGATGTAACTCTCCAGCTGTGAGCATGACAGAGGACACATCGGTTAGGTCAGACCACCATCTGAGTCCAAATATGCATCTGTTTTTCTCCCAGACTGAACTATCCATTACAACAGGATAAGGAAAAGACTTTTCAACATGTAGCAGTGAAATAAAGCATGCACACTGATATAAAAAAAAATCTTCAAATGTTCTACAAAACTTGGCACCCATTTGATTATCCTAAAATTGTTTTGTTTTTTTCGTGGAAGCTTGTTTATGATCCTCCTTTTTGATTCTCAGTAACAGCATTATATAATCTTTTGAAGAATGATTTTAAGGATTTGAAGATATCTGAAGCCACAGAAAGCTATTATGCATATTTCAGTGAAGAGAATTAAACACCAAACTTGGCTCCCTTACAGACAAATGGATATCATACATTTCCTTATCCATCTGCACTGTCTCCTTCTGTATCCAAAAAGATATGCATAAATGATCACTAAAGTACTGAAGGAAGTCCTGGATGCAATCACAACTTTTTATTTAGTTTATTCTTTGCTGTCACTGAATATTTTTCTGTATAATGTTATTATACACTAGGGATGTAAGCCGCAAACTTATATGCAGACTGATATTCAGACTTATAGCTTTTCAGAGGAATAACATATGGCAGACAAATTGACTCAGACTTCCACAGTACCATGCAATGTTAACCACATCCTGGTGCTTTACTTTAATATTTTCCCAGTGAAGCAGTTTTTCCAGAGTTTTAGCAGTGTAAGTTAGTAAACTGCTCTAGTGAATGGGACATATACAGTACACTATATGGCCAAAAATATGAGCATAACTGACCATCACACCCATATGTGGGCCTTCCCCAAACTGTTACCACAAAGTCTGAAGCACACAATTAAATAAAATGTCTTTGTATGCTATAGTTTTAAGAATTCCCTTCACTGGAACTAAGAGGCCCAAATCCGTTCCAGCATGACAGTGCCCCTGTGCACAATGCGAGGTCCATGACGACATGGTTTGTCAAAGCTGGAGTGGAAGAAATTGAGTGGACTGCACAGAGCCCTGACCTCAACCCCACTGAACACATTTGGGATGAACTGGAATGTTAACTGTGCCCCACGCCTCCTCGACTGACATCAGTGCCTGACCTCGCTAATGCTCTTGTGGCTGAATAGACAAATCTCCACATCATGCTCCAAAATCTAGTGGAAAGCCTTCCCAGAAGAGTGGAGGTTATTATAACACCAAAGAGCATATAGGGGTGTGATTGGTCAGGCGTCCACAAAATTTTGGCAGTGTAGCTCAATATATATGCTTTTTTTCTTAATTAAATGAGGAACTCATTCTCTTACAGAAAATTCACATGAACTTCACATTTTAATGATCTCTAGATTCAGATGTGAATTTTTACACACTTCACATGTTATGTTTGACACATTTTTTATATGAAGTTTGAAAATAAAAATGCATGCCTTATACTGCATAGTGCATGCATTTTTATTTTCAGATGTGATTTATACATGATTCATTTATTTTCATAGGTTCATTTTTCCATATGTAGGGCATATGGTTTTATTTTTCACATGTGGTTTCTCACACAGTTGATTTAATTTTCACATGGTCATTTTTCATAGATAGGTGAAAAGGGTATTCACATGTGGTGTCAATTTTTCAGATGTGATTTATTTTTTTCACACCATAATGTATATGATTCCACTACCTGTCCTAGTCTGAGTCTATTTGAATAATAATATTTTGGATTATTTTGCAGCTCATCAAGCAAGTCATGATGAAACTAACTTGGTGAAAAATGAGATAAACTTTATTTAAAAAAAAAAAACAATATGAATGAATAGTATATGAATGTCATAAAGCAGTTATGGCACTGAGTTGTCTCCTGACTCCTTTATAAGGATAATAGTCCTGTAGGAAGCATTGCATCTTGGCAGAATTAAACTGACAGAGATAGAGACTGGCATAGAAAGCTTACACTGGATTAAATAGCAGCCTAGAACATCAGACAGCTGAAATGTCACATGATAATTACTGGCTGCCTTTCATACATTATAGGAAACTCATTCAAAACATCATAATAGCGAAGACACATTTAGTAAAGTGGCAGGCTGTTGGTTCCTCTACTATTGGCACAATCATGTTAAATTGCTGACAGTCTAATAACTACCATGAAAATTTTGTTTTTTTTTTATTATTTTAATTTCCTGCAATGAGTTGTTGATGTGTCAGCAGAAGAATTTGTATTATGTAATGTCAGCAAGTGTTTGAAAATAGTTTTGTGCATGCAAAAGTAGAGTATGTGTATATATCTCATTTCCCTATAAGAGCATTTGTCTAATGGGGAGCATAATGGTCATGTTTGGAAGCCATTCCTTAGAAGAAAACATGGCTTTGTTAAATGATTCCTGTCTGACCATATCATCAACCATAGTGATGAACAAGAGAAGGCATGGATGCTTGACTTTAAAAGAAGGAAATGGAAACTAAACTAAAAAGAAGTGAGTTTGCATGTGGATCTGTGAATTGAATCTTCTTAATATTACTAGTTTAAATATGTGTTTATTTTAATCCCCTGTAGATAATCCTGAGGCTGAATGGGTGGAATGGGTGGATGGAAACAGATAAACAATTGGGAGTTTGCAAAAAAAAAAAAGTTTTCTGCCTATAACTACCTTACACATCTCGACTTGTTTAATAATAAGAAATGTTCTTATTCATTTTTTTAACACTGCCTGTGCTATCTTCCTGATCATGTTAGGTAATAATGAGATAACTCCATTTTGATTTAAATTTTAAACTTTATTTGTGGTTGAGATAGGGTCCCTGGATGACTAATGGTTAGGCCTTGACACTCTCACCACCACAGCCTGGGTTCGATTCTTGGCCAGGGGAACAACCCCAGCCACTGGGGTTGTACATGACAGTGCACTCACAGTGTCGGTTCCAAGCCTGGATAAAATTGGGGAGGGTTGCGTCAGGAAGGGCATCCAGCGTGGGAAAAAAAAAAAGAAAAAGAAAAAACTGTGCCAAAACAAATATAGGAACCAATGATCCGCTGTGGCGACCCCTAACGGGAGCAGCCGAAAGAAGAGCATTTGAGATACATGCAAAAGAGAAACACATTTCAGTTCAGGAAACTCTGTAGTTGAAAATGTCAACATTTCACAACATGAAGAGTTTTCCCAGGCAGCCACACAAGTATACACTCTAACTTATCACCACACATAGCCCAGAGGAAGAAAAGATCAAACAAGATTTAACCAAGAAAAAAAAGAAAAAAATAAACCTCAGTTTCTTCTATTACTCCTTTGGGACTGCGTAACAAAAATGTATGGCTTGTCCGAATGTGTTGAGTTTTCAGTGCACCCCAGAGGGCTGCATAATCAAGTGAGATAATAATGGATGTGAAATGGATAAGTAATTTGAAGTGTGACCTTTAGCTAAAACCTCAGTAAGAATAATGCCTCTGCAAAACAAAAAGCATGATTGTACATTAAAAAAAGCCCTGTGCACCCCACTATAAAAAAGCTCATGAGTCAACACTGCTCGAGTTCAGTGCTTTTTATACAGCAAGCAGAAAATGCTAACAATAGTTTACAGTAATAATAGCTTGTCTTGAAGGCATGCAATTTCCGATATTGCCCTACTTTCCCTTTCAACTTTGTCTTTACTGTGCCAATTAAAATCTTTTCAGAAAAAAGGAAAAGCAGACCTTACGCATACTCAGACATGGTGGATGTGTGCATAGTTTGACCCCCTTGTCATGCTCAGGCATTCAAGTGTTCTCGCTTGTGTGTACACAGCACTAAACCTCTGCCCTCCTCATGTGTTTATAGCGAAGCCTCAGAAAAGAGCCAAAGTTTCCACCACGGCACACTCCAAGTGTCATACAAACAGCAGGCCAATTCCCAGCTGGGATGCCTCAAAGACAAAGGGCCACCCCGACATACTACAGTGTGTAGATATGTTATGAAATTACCCAGGGGTGGAAAAGTGCAGAGAAAATGTACTTAATAAAAAGGCACTGTGTCAAAATCTTACTGAATTAAAGCTAGAAGTATGGAGCCAAAAATGTACTTGAGAGAATTTAAAAAGTATCTAGATTTATGGCACAGCATTGTCAAATTCACAAATCTGATTGGTCAGAAGGTGTGCGTTATTTTTGTTTCAGCTGTAACATAAATGATAGGTTAATATTAATGCACTTATTCTAATGTTATTGTTTCTATAGTAACAGCTCATACACAGGGACTTGTTTCGTGGACGAGCCACATAATCTAAGATTAAAAATAAACAGATTTTTTTTTTAAAAATGTGTTGCTGTTTAACAAACAAAAAAATGTATCATCGTTGATGTGGCGACATTTTTGTTAGGAGATTTATTTAACATTTATGGAAGGAATCTGGGCTGTTTTGGCGTTTGTAACAGTCACTGTGTTTTGCACAAGTTTCCCATCACAGGAAAGTCTTCAGGACAGAGAAGTTTACACTTTCTGGTCTCTAAGTAAAATGGCAAGCTACATTTGGAGAGAGAGAGAGAGAGAGAGAGAGAGAAAGAGAGAGAGAGAGAAAGAGAGAGAAAGAACGAAATGCTTGTGAGAGAACAATGTTTATCGCGGCTATAAGTCATAACAGGAACTACCTTGTCCATCAGACATTCAACAACATTAAATCTCAGCTATAAAGCCTTAAAATGTGTGACGTGTTGTTCAATAATAAATGAAACATTGTAATCGTTTGCAAATCGCTGGAGTCTATGCAGAATAACACACTCCAGACCACTTGAATTCAGTAACGACACTCTGCTTCATGTCGTGCCATATCACACCACCCCAGCCCCAGCATGGACTTCTTTTTTTTAGCGTGGTGTGTCGTGTTATTCTTTACTCCGTACATACTCAAGTATTCAAAAATAAAGTAAAAAACTAAACATTTTTAACTGATTAAAAGAGTTAACCTCAATATCATCATGCCTGATCCTGAATATCTAGATCACTAAGCAAACTCTTGCTGCTTAGCTGGTTAGCTAATGTTTAATAATTGGAATTGAATGCTAGTGCACATTAGCAATGAAACCAAAACAACTTAATAACTAATTTAACAAGCTAATCTACAAAACTTAACTAGCTAGCTAATTAAAAGATATAAATTATGTAAAGTTAACTTAATTCAACATGCTCTTTAGCTATGATGGCAACTATTAAAGTCTGATGTTTGATTTTTATGTGTGAGGCATATCCTGTATGACTCCATCAAAAGACATCTTAGAAGGAAAAAAATAGTAAAGTATAAACATACAATAGTGTCCAAAATAGTACTTAAGCACAGTAATGAAGTACAATTAGAATTTCCACCCCTGGAATTAAAATGACATATGAGGGATTTATATATGAATAAGTGAAAAAAAAAGTTTTTATTCAAAACCGTAATAAAATCAGAGACATAAACAAATTCAAATGCATGGTTAGGCTCAAAAGGGATCTGGTTTGAGACAAAGTTTGACTTTTTGTATAGTGTCCTTACAGCTTACCTAAACTAATCTCCCTGGTGCACATCATCATTAGTCATGTTTACTGTGGAATGAGAGACAGAAAAATGGATGCAAGGGGGTTACTCTGAAGTTAGGAACTGAGAAATGCAATGGCTTAAATCCTTGCCTTTGCTTACAAGCCAAACATGAATTTGAGAATCAAAGCTTCCTAGTGGACCATTTCAGATACAATATGATCAGCTTGCTAAGGTTGTGCATTCAAAAAAAACCTTCTATAAACTTTAACAATATTTGGGCAGCTATTATCAGAGAATCTTAGAATTTTGATGTGAGCTGGGGAATGAATACATTTTAAGAGAACAAAGTGAGTTGCTTCTCACCTTCTGCAGCCACAGTGTGTTGTTCTCAGTGGCACTCTCCAGGCTTTCAAGCTTTTTCTCAGTCTGGGCTGCGTTGGGGGGCAAGGGCGAATCTCTCTGCAGGGAATTGCTCACCCGGAAGTTTCCAGATGATGGGCACTGCTCCACCTCTGGCAGGATGAATGTGTAGCTACAGGGGCCATGCTGCACCTGGTGCTGCCTCCTCTCTGTGCCAATTGCTACAGCTACCACTACAGCCAGGTAGCCCAGACTCAGCAGCCAGCCCATCCCTGGACACGGATGGACAAAAGCAAAAAAAGAAAAGAGCTCTGTCCTGCAAACAGCAAGTGAGGTTGTCGTAAAATGATGTCTTTCCCTCCTTCAGATTCGGCTAGAGCCTTTTCCTTTTTCAGTGTCTTCTCTCTTTTCTTTCTTCCGTGGCTGATACGATGCTCCAGGGAAAGCTCTTTTTATGACATTACACAGAAAAAAACTCTACAGTTGCATTAACAGCAGCATAGATAGGACAGATTGTTTCCTATTTCTGATCCAGTCAGTGCTGTAGATGGCTCGATACAGGAAACATGCTGCAAACACTCTCCGTGTTTATTTACTCTTGGAATTGGTTTCAGCCCCCCCTTTTTGTCGAAGCTGCTCTTGTGAGAATGCCTTAGGAGATGATTTCTGGACTCAAGGGCTTTTGAACAGAGTGCCAGAGCTCTCGAAGTAGCAGTCTACCTTAACGTCCCCTCTCTTGACACACAATCATTCAACTTCCCTCCATCACCTACTCTTTCTGGTTCTCTCTTCTTCTCCCTTTCTCAGGAGTTGGCGGTGGAAGCCACAAAAATGCACCAGGCACCCACCACAATAGCCTAAGCAGAGAACATTCTCTTCTCATTAAACCTCCTCCTCCTGTTTCTCTCACTCACTCACTCTCTCTTTTCTCCTCCCTCCCCAACCCCTTACCATCACTTGCTCGCAGCAGTGGGTCTGTATGTTAGGGGTTGCACAGTTCACAGCTGCACCTCTCAGATAAAGCAGATAAACGTATGAATGTTATTCATTTTCATATAACTGACTTTGTTATATCCATAGCTGCACTTCCATTCCCCAGTGATTCCCCGAGTTCAAACTTCATCCCCATGGGACACGGTGTAACTAATAAGCCATACAGTTTAACTAAAGTATGAAGCCTTCATAGACCAAACAGCTCAGTGGTCAAAGGTGGAAAGTAATTGTACTTTGTTACTATACTTTACATGTACTTCACCTGAATATGATGCTAGATTAATACCTGTACTCTTTCACAATTATATAAAATAAATAAACAAACAAACAATGTTTTTACTATCAATTTATTTTCATTTAAACCAGTAACTTCCAATAACATTTTCTGGTCTTGCTATCCATCATTATTCATTCATATATTCGTTCATTCATATATTCATTCATATATTCATATCTTCAGTGTCCAATTTATCATATCCTGGTCAGTGTCACAGTGGATCTGGAGCCTATCCCAGGGAACACTGGGCATGAATGGGATGCCAGTCCATCACAGAGCACCATGCACACACATACCTGATCCACCTACTCCAGAGGAAACCAGAGAACTCAGACAAACCCCAGGTGGCCATCAAGAGAACATGCAAAACTCATATTATTGTCTTATTAATGTATGAATTCAAATAAACCTGCTCAATGTGGATGGATTTTTTTTTTTTTTTTTTGCATTCTGGTAATTGAAGTAATGAGAAAGGGTATGTTAACCCCACCCCTACCCTCGCCCATCCCTACCTCTACCTCATCCTAACTTTAACCTTCATAACCTTAAATTTTCATACAAATTAATTCATTTAAATAGATACAAATTTTCATGTATAAGACCATGTTAGAAAATACATTAGTTTAGTTACAGTAACTTTTACTCAAAAAAAAGTATATTTTAACACAATATCCCATAATTTTCTTTACTTTTTCTACTAGTTTTCACTTTATGTAAAGCATATGAAGTCTTTAAAGTCTTTAAAATCAATGTCTTTTGATGAGATTTAAAATAAACCTCAGATTTCATCTGGTCTCTTTTTTTATCCCATGGTCTTAAGTTTGACCTCTTTCTTCATTATGTACAACATATCATGGTCTTTTCGTATGTTTAATTCAGAGTACCCATAATGCAACTATATTCAAACAACCTTTTCATCTGATCTAGCAGGTTATTAATGTTTAAAGTTGTAACCTTAATTCATTTGATGTGTTTAAGAAAAAAAATAGAACCTTAAAAATTAAACTTCACAAATTCTCCCAAATTACTGACTCTTTAATCAGTTATACATTTTGTAAATGGTTTACAGGAGCCAGGATGTTCTAGTCAGGATAATTCTCTGTGTATTTATCAGTATTATGTTGCCAACATAAACAGATTCATTCTCTTACAGTCCTCCTCCACTTACGAGCAGAATTTGTTCTTCTCTCTTGCTGCAATCCCATGCCCTTATCTCATATATCTCCGCCAGGGCAACAAATACCCAAGTCTTACTGCATCCTTTACCTCAGCAACTAAATGGAAACAGTATGCTAGGGTTGGTTAATGAGCTATGATGTGGTTTTGTTCAATTACATCATCACAGTATCCATCAGTGATCAAGGCAAGCCTGTTTTTCCCCCACACACAAGTGGGAATGTGTTATTATTAAATGAATAATCCTGCTGAAAGCTATGAGTAGTTCAGATACAGATGTGTGTGGTTTGTTTGATCAATAGGTTCCAGTAATAAAGTAATTTTACAAGAGATCATCATGAAAACCAATGAATTACAGGGAAAAGTGTATCCATATAGGGCATTTGTGAGTCAGCTTTCAGGTTAGAACCTAAATAAGTACAATGTGCTGCAAAAAAAAAAAAAAAGTCTTGGGTGCAGCATGGTTGACTTAATTCATTCTAAACTGCAGAGATGTTTTAAACTCCCCTCTGTGTCTTTTATAATGGTATATGAGAGTCATCATTTTCTGTACTGTTTTCCACTCAGTTATTGTACAATATACCATAGAATTTGGAAATGCATACAAGCACAAAAGTTTAATTTGTCATACCCAAAACTATATGCTACATAAAAAAAGCACAGATGCTGCATGTGCAAAAGGTGGTTTAAGGCCTTGAGCTGTTTTCATTCAAAAGCTTTAGTGTCTCATAAAGATGTAGGATGATATCTTTATCCTAAAAAAGTATCACAGCCAAGGAATCTGTTAAATTGAGCTAAACCACAACTGAACAGAATAGCACTTTGAGCCCTGGAGAATGAAATGTCAAATTGCCTACTCCTACTTACTTTCAGCAAAATAACATAACAATGAGAGCATTTGCAGCCGAGTTTACATTTATCATAAATCCTGTCACCGGCACCACATATCCAGCCATTACTGCTGAGAGTTTACAGTGCCTTACTTACAACAATGTTTGATGGATTGAATGGGAAAGTTTACTGAGAGAGTTCAAGGTCATTTCTTTTAAAACTTTTCATTAAGTAATAGACAAGCTCAGTTAATTCCCATTTCCTTTCACAAAGACTGACTGATGTGTCCTTATGAATATCCTCATTTAGTTTAGCTTGTGTTAGAAGAGATTGTATTTTGTTACCTACCCAAATTTGTCCAAGTGGTTCTTTCTGTAAGTAACATGAACCAGCCTATCGTATGTGACAAGAAAGTAGTCTGTTTGGCCTCATCAAATTCATTCAATCATGCAGGAGAGCAAGGACACCTTTGTTGTTTCAACATGGAAGAAACTGAGTGTGCAATTAGAGTTAAAGAAAAGAAAGTCAATATATCCCAGATATCAACCAGGATTCCTTGGCTAGCTTGATGGGTCTTATCTTGGTTAAATCTACTTCTATTGTTTTGCTTTTAAGTCCAGCAATTTTGGCAGCTTTTAAAGTTCAGCATTTGAGTCAGGCTTTAATAAATGCAGCAGAGCAGCTTGTATTTGTAAAAGTTTACTACACTTCTATCAGTTCTGCTTCAACTATGTAGATGTAAATGAACTGCAGTGTAATACATTAAAAGTAACACATTAGACATTACAAGAAAAACACATTACAAGAACCACATTACACATGACACATTACAATAAAAACAGAAAAATACTACAAGAAAAATAAGCACCAAGTACATTTTTATAAGCCTTCATAGTGTAAAGGCATGAAAGAGCAAGACTACAGTTATAATGCTGAATTTTTACACTGAATCAATTAAAATGTTAGTGTGTATCGTTAAAAATTTAGATGATGTTTGACCTCCAAAAATCTGATTTAAACTGGGGTGCTTTTCTTTTGGGTTATTGCGGTGCCCCATAAACCACCTTGAACTGATCCAGAATCAGGGTCGTAATTTTTTCTGGGTGTTTAGATCAGCCGGCCACTGTAAATAGATGGTTTAATAGCCTCCATAAAAATCTGACATTACGAGCTCCAGATTTTCCAGACACTCAAGAGGGTTCTCTCTCTCTCTCTTTCTCTCTCTCTCTCTCTCTCTCTCTCTGTATTTGTGTTCTTCTGCCTTTATTTTATAGCCGGTAACTATTCAAATTCTTTCAATTTACAAGTAACCTCATTTGCTCCATTTTAAACACCTAATGAGCTTCACTGTGAATGCAAGTTGCTTGTAGTAAATATTTGTTAGTTATCAATTCAAGCACAAAATAAAAATTGCAATATTTTAGTGTTACGGGTTGCAGCTCTGTTGTCTTCAGAATTAAGCCAGAAAGCGAGCCCCTTCACTCATGTTCCTAGCCCATTAAAATGTCATTAAAACTTCTGTGAAGAATTAGCCATTGGGAATATAAGCAGCTAGACTTAAGCTCACTAGATTTCATATAAGGTCCCTTAATTTACAAGTGTTTAATGTGTCCCCCTATTATATGCACTTCCTCCATGTGGGGGAAGACCTGCAGTGGTCTTGAACATGTGTGTCATGTATCAGGCTTAATGAGCTTTAACATTTTACCAGTGTTCTGTGTTTGGGGCGCATGCAGCCAGTTCTGTGTAATTAACACAAAGCATTTTATGGTTGAAAAATGTATTGGATCCAGCTGCATTTGTACCTTTGCTGTTTGGGAAAGTTGTCAGGAAATGAGTAGCCCCAATCTATTTTTACCCACGCATGCCACTCTGCAGTGCTATATGCTACAAAACAACAACATATGTTGTAGGTCAAAAGATCTTTCTTCTTTACGGATGACAGAATATGAATGTGGGAATATTGGGCGGGAAAAAAGACATTATTTTTTTACGTTAATTCAGCTACTTGGTTCACAGCATTATGCATGTTCTATTGATTTTAAAACCACAAACAAAATAATGCATCTGGGGAATTACTAAATATACTTACTACGCATTTAGGTGTGCAACTGTGTCCTGATTATTCTAGCTCAGAATGCATACTGTACCCATGGCATCCATACACACTCCAAGTAAACAAATTAGCATTGTTATGTTCCTGTACATAAGTATGTTTTAATGAATTCTGTATGGAGATCTGTACAGAGTATGCGAAGAGCTGTTTTTTCTCCCTAATTTGTTCCCATGCCAGTTCCCACCCACCAGCCAGCTTTCCCTTAATCACACAAGAGCTACCAACTGGGAAGGGTGAAGGCTAACATGTGCTTCCTCCAAGGCACGTTAAGCCAGCCAACTGCATTTGTTTTTTTTATTTTTGTTTTGTTTTGTTTTGTTTTTTCTGATGTCCACCATAGTGGTTTTAAAACTGGGACATAAGAGACAGCCCGAAAGAAGAAAGTGAAATACTGTTGAACACTGCTACATCAGCTAAGGAAACCTATCTTTTAAACTTCTAATGAATTGCAAAATTCAGTGGTATTGGAACTACTAAAATGTAAGGATCCATACTGTCACAGCACAGAAGTATGAGAAGATTTTGTAATATTTTTCTAAAGTCCAAGAATATATGGAATTTAGAAAGATGCTACAAATGGACTTAGATTTGAACATCCTTAATTAATTTTCTGTGTGTTACTGCACACAGTTGTGTTCCTGTGCCTGGATAATGTGATAAATACAGCATCATGTGACTTTATCTTGCTCTGTAATGCTGATATTGGTGTGTGGTAATGATTTTTTTACTGCACACATGCTCTACGCTATAGATTCTCTTCACATACACAAAGGGGAATTGGCTTAGGGATCCCCTCACCTCAGGGATATAGATATTGGGTTTGACCAGCTTGGTCAACCCTTTCATTTTATTTCATTGCTCTGTAGAGACCACTTTGGGGTCACCTCAGTCAGCTCCATCCTGTCACAGTGGTGTGCATCACCATAGTGCAGGAGATATCATCAGGTAACTAGGTAACAGGTAAATCATTGACAATTCACTTTTTTTTTTTTTTGGAATGTATGGACCATCTAATGCCTGGGTCAAAAAAAGACCAATAATCTGAATTCAAATTTAAAAATAATAATAAATAAACCAGCTTACAAAATTTAGAGTTAATTTAACCTTTTACCTAAGAATTAAATAATATATAATGACAAAAATGAAATCATTGTAAAAACAGCATTTGCCATAATTCTGCAGTGTTAATTAAATTATAGTAGATTAACCAAGTCAGATAATTAGTTGCACTTTCCAGTTTCTCTTTAACATGACAACCTGCATTTTTTTTTTTGTCTTATTAACTTCAAAAGAGAGGGGGAAAAAAGAAGCTGGTAATGGAATGACTGTTGATAGCTGCTATAACTTAAGTGACAACAGGAACTAACTTGTCTCATGGATGTTGCACAACATTACATGTAACTATAAATGTTTAAAATGTATGAAGTGTGGTTAATTAATAAATTAAATCTTTATAATCATTGGCAAATTGCTGTGGTATAAGAGGAATAAAACATTTCAGGGCATACTGTTATTGGAAACGACTTTGGGGTGATGAAAAACATATATACATTTAGCTGAAGTATGGTCATACACTTGCACACACATTTTTTAGTAGGTTGGTTTTAGATTGTTTTTCTAATGAGAATTTAACTTGCAATGGATGTCTTAAGGTTAAACACAATGTTTAGAATGATAGTATTGGTTTGAGTAATAAAAAAATGAATCAAAGAAAACATAAGGCAAGTTTGAAGTAAGACGTTTGTGGAAGGCAAACCTCACTGGCATAAAATCTACTTGACCACATCTCACTGCATCAGTTAAGCATATTATTAAGGAAAAAAAAAAGTTTTGGTGTGTGTTTGTTGGGGGTGGCGGGAGGGGGAGGCTGTTACTATGTTACAGTCTACAATGTGGTTTATTTTCCTCTCAGTGTGGTGCTCTAAGGCATGTTTTTAAAATCATACAGCTGTAGTTGGACTGTAAATGTAGTATTATTATTGGATGCTTGGGGTGCCCTTGTTCTCCCCAAGCCCCTGATCCCCAAAATTGTTTCTGCACATGTCTGCTTTAATAATTACTGTACATTGAAGCTGCGATGGCCTAAAGGCATTGCATGACCCGTTTGGGTGCTTCTCCCCTTTATTATGAGGGAAGGATATGCCTCATTAGGGGAGGGGCATGACCTCTTTAAAAACAGATCTCTCAGTGGTATGAGAGATGCAAGCTGGTGTATTTATCAGTTAATGTTCTTTTCTGTTTGCATCACATACTATTAAAGGTCTCCCATTTCACCTGCTCTGGTCTGTGTGTGTGTGTGTGTGTGTGTGTGTGTTTGTGTGTGTGTGTGTGTGTGTGTGTGTGGTGTGTATTTCCACTTCTGGCCTTGGCCCATCTGCTGACTGTTATCACTGAGCATAAAACAACATTTTAGCATTTTTTTTATGATTATACCAATATGTGAAGTCAAAAACCAAACCATGGTTATGAGACCTTGAATATCCAAGCAATACTACAGTGTATCATTGGATTTACCATGTTAACGTGCTTCGGAAAACAGCAGATGCTCATCAGGTAGACCAAGGAGAAGAGGAGAATATGAGTTCAGATGTATGTTTATTACATCAGATGTATGTTTATTAATTTCAAGAGAGAGAAAAAAGAGAGGGTGGTGAGGGAGCGACTGTTTATGGCTGCTATGAGTGATAGCAGGAACAACCCCTTTTTATACAGTTGCATCTCAAGTTTCAAAGCACTCATCACACCCCAGTCTGCACCACACTCCCTCTGATCCTCTAGCACTGCTTAATTGGCCCCACTATCTCTCAAGGTACAAGGAAGTAACATTATAATTTTTTTTTTTTTTAATTCATACTGTACTAACCTCCCCAGCTGGGTTTTAAGACTCATGGTACTCTTAGTCCCTGACCTACTGAACTAGCATGAGGATGTGTTTTTTGATAGTGATTTCTAAGCTCTGAATCTCTCTGTAAGTTACTCTGGATAAAGGCCTCTGTCAAATTATATATATATACCTACCTAATATACAACTTCATATATCTCCTTTTATGTACAGTGCATGAGCTTAAAAACAACTTATGAAGTCAATTTATAAAGTATCTTAAAATGTTTTTACTCGTATTATGTGGTTCTTTGGTAAGCTACATTATATATTTTGCATGTACCTCTTATTTGGGTAACCAAGCAAACTGTAGCACTCTTCTCCAGAGTTTTACTGGGATATATGTGATTTCTACCCAGAAAAATGCTAGAGAATATTGCTATGGGATTGAATATTGGAGTTATAAAGTTTCTCTATCACCACCTCTGAGACAGTGCCATGGAGTCATCTACAGCATGTTGAATGATTTAAATGATTTAATTTGTAAAAATGGGCTCTTAGGAAATATAATGTGCATAACATCTCAGTGTCGTGTAATTTAGTCCAATAAAAGCTTGTATAAAGCTTTTTTTTATGATACACGGGAGTGTATGTATGTACGCGTCTATAATACTGTATGCAATGTTGAAAAAAAGTTTGACATCAAATGGAACAATATTGGAACAATATCTACATACATTTAGAAGTTAAATACATATTTTACAACTTTTGCTTTTACAATTCAGATTTTCATTGACTATTGGCATTGGCTCCTGTATATTTTTCTGTGAACTGTATATTATATTGTACTTCTTAAAGGCCCCAGTTGACTTAGTTTGGGCCATTAATTATCCAATACACTGATTCAAACCTCTGGTTTAAACTCTCTGCCTATATCTATATTAGCTCCTCTATCTGTTTTATCACTTGTAGGTATTAGAAGCAAATAATTATACATTCTTCTTTTTATTTGGAGATGTTGGATTTGAAGCATCCCATGTCATACCTGGCCCAAGGAAAAGCATACATCAGATATAATGAAAGCATAAATTCAAGTTTCAAAGCTTTGGAGGATTTTATTCTATACATTTAATATGAACAGCACACAAGACTCAGGCAAATGAAGAAATGGAGAACCTGTTAAATTTTCTGCTGAAGTTTGCAGAGTGCAGGGGTTTATTAGTCTGTCAGATGAATGTTTAATGATAACAGGTGGGTACATTAGCTGTGACTGTGGTTCACTATTTGTATAACTAACCCGGGAAAAGTGAAGATGGTCCTGTGTGTGAACTTTGTGTGTTATTTGAGGATACTTCCTTGTAATATTTTCACAGAAAATGTGTGAATATGTGAAAGTACTTTAGGTTTAGCTAAATATTCTAAGAAAGAGATGTCCTGTAATGCCAACATGGTCTCACACTTGCAAAGTCATAACAATTTGCACTCATGGGAAGGAATGCGAAGGTTAAAGGGGCGGGGTTAGCATTCATACATTCAATCACATCACACTTGGTTGATTGAATTCATATTGGTTCTCAAGAGATCAGGCTGAAAATGTGATATTTTCATTGAGGTTCTATATCTGGAACCTAAACCTTGTGTCCACATGCCTTGAAATTTAAAAAAAATTAAATTATGCCATTAAGAAACACAATATGCTTTGAATTATATAGCAACTGTTTAATTTAATCTACATGAAATTGAGCATGAATCCATAGATCATCTTTCAGTTCCCAGTTCTTCATTAGAAGGTAGTCTGTAGGCTGGGGCTGAAACTATTTGGCCATCACTGCACTATGTTCCTCTATGGATTTTATGAACAATCCTAAGCCAGTTTCTTCATTACTTCTAGCCTAACATTCATTCCTTCTAGCTACCCAACCCTGTAAAACATGCAACCATGACTCACTGCTGTTTCTTTTCTTTCTTTCTTTCTTTTTTTTTTTTTTTTGTTTCTGATGACTTGCTGACTTTCCTCACAAAACTCATGTATGACTGATTACCACTCATAATTCTAAGAAATCTATAAATCACTAGAATCTTTAAATTGTGATTCTGTCAGCAGATGGCTATATTCTCATGTTAAATTATACATGTGCAATTTGAGAAGCTGTTCTCAGCAGCAATTTAATATTGCTGAGCTGGGGGTGATTTTTATTAAGTAATAACTACTGCTTCGGGTTGAAGTCTGGATTAATTCCAGCAATACCTGTAATTTATGAATATTCTTCTCCAACATACCCATTATAGCATTTTAAATTTTCAGCATTAAAAGATGAGTATAAGTATTAGTAATGATGTAGAATTAAAAATGCACTTTCGTACTTTTTTCCTTTTTTTGGCCTGGCTATTCAAGCTGCGTTACATGGTCAGTCTTTGGTCTATTACACAGACCATTAGGATTTTCTTAAGATGTGTGAATACCAGACCCTTGAAGAGAGCATAAACTTATAACAAAAGACTTCATTTGTAATGACCCATAATGGCCTGCTGTTACTGTATGTAGGGAAGGTATGCATCTCTTTTTACTGCTTTAGCATGCAACTGGAAGCTAGAACACCAAATTACTTGGCTTATATATCATATCAAACTGATCGTGAGTCTCTACTGTCAGATGTTGTGTGTAAATACAGACAAGGTCTATATAAATCTTTGTACAGTTCATTTCAGGAGCACATCTTAAACTCATCCTTGTTTCCCAGTCCTGTGTCTCCAGCACCAGTTTTCACCTGTTATTTAGGCATCGTGTTCCTGCTAATTCATTACTGAGCATTATACCACAGTGCTGTTGAATTCTCCAGTATGATCAGAAGGAGTTGATTCATTTCCTCTATAACAGCAACTCTGAAAACAGCGCCAGCTGTAATTCCGATCACATGGTTATATTAACATGGGCAGTTGTGGCCTAATGGATAGAGAGTCGGACTTGCAACCCGAAGGTGAACCTGAAGGTTGTGGGTTCGAGTCTCAGGTCCAGCAGGGATTGTAGGTGGGGGGAGTGAATGATTGAATGAGTGAATGTCCAGCTCTCTCTTCCACCCTCAATACCATGACTGAGGTGAGACCCTTGAGCAAGGCACCAAACCCCCAACTGCTCCCGGGGCGCCGCAGCAAAAAAGGCTGCCCACTGCTCCGGGTGTGTGTTCACAGCGTGTGTGTTCACTACTGTGTGTGTGCGCACTTGGATGGGTTAAATGCAGAGCACAAATTCCGAGTATGGGTCACCATACTTGGCCACAAGTCACTTCACTTCACTTCACTTCACTTAAAGTGCCCATTCTAATATTATTGTTTCAGTAACAAACTTGTCTTAGAGACTTTCCACAACATTAAATGTAACTACAGTATAAACAGTTAAAAGTTAAAAGTATGGTATGTCATTCTTTAATAAATTTAAATGTGTAATCATTGAAAAATTGAGGGTAAAAGAGGAATGAAACCTAACGGCACATGCTGTTATATGAAAACAATCAACTGCAAACCGCAGTTACTGTTTCCAACCTGAAGTAACCTTGTGATGTGCAGTACACCTTGTTTACTTCTGTGCTTACTGATTTTCTACCACCGAAGTGTCCTATTCTGTATCGAACCCCACCCCCGAGTGATTGTCTCCTCTAACCAGGAAGGCATCCTTAAAAGTAACTAACATACAAAAGATTTGTTACTTTGAATAAGAGCTAAACCTGTATTTTCACTAAAAAATCTTTTTGCTGTGCTGCAGAAAGGTCTGGTAACATACTTACTGAACAAATGTATTCCTGATTGAATGATTGTTTCTGTCCATGACAGAGAACCAGCTTGCATCCAGAGACAATCTGGAAGTTATTAGTATGAAAAATGTAATTTCATATTAACTTGGTTCTGTCAAATATTCTGTATGTAAGTAAGATATGTTAAAGGTAGAAGAAGAAAAGAAGGAATATGGATTTATCTCAGGTGTTCTCAAATGGTTCCCAGGTTTTAAAATGTTTATTCATCCCCAACCTGGACAGCATGTGAGAGGCAGCATGGGGAGGAAAATAGATGATAATGAGCAGACAGATTAGGACATTTTCTCTGTAAGCTAAATAAGCTGAATCAGCACAGCATAAGTGCTGAAGCTGAAATCTGTTTCAGTGGTATTGCAAAATGTTTCATTGTAAAACATATATACCAGCCCTAAGAGTATTAGGTTGGGGAATAAAACTTTATATTTAAACTGATCCAGCTGCTACATTTAAGGAATGCTAGTTTAAGCCCAATGCTGTCTTGAAATAGGGACCAGTTTGGTGTAAATCCTGAACCAAATAGTTCTACTTGAAATGTTCATTAGTGTAAACGCAACAGTGGCTAAGCAGGAGTGTAAAAGGTGTACATTATGAGTATATGGGGCTTTGTAATAATTAAGAACAGAAAATTTCTAAATTACTGGCACACTTTGTGAAAATGAGCTTTTAAGTAATAGTGCAAGGTTATCTGAAAAACAAAACTAATGGCACGCTGACAGATGAAACCTTCCCTGGACAGAATAACAGCACTGAATCTCATTCTGAAATGCCTATCAAGGTTGGAGACTCTTGCAGAATGATCTTGGCCCACTCCACCATGCAGAACATTTCAAATTCTGTTATATACTTAGATGTGTGTATGTGGACTGTTCTTTATCATTCACTGAAATTTTCTGATTAAAACCAGGGGACTGAAATGACCACTTGTGTTGATGTATGTTTGGAGTCGTTGTCTAGTTGAAAGATTTACTTATAGCCCTGTCATAACCTCCTAGCAGAGTAGGTTTTACACTACAATATTCTGATACTTGGTGGAATTCATAATTCCATTCGTTTTTACAAGGCTCACTAACCTTAAAACGGCCACAAAGCATCAATAAATCACTTCCATATTTTAGTGGGATTGATTGCTGTTCATTGGCTGCAGTCCCAGTTTTTTTGCTGTTGATGTTGTGCACGGCCAGTTTTCATTTTGATCTCATCTGACCACTATATCCATAAATCCATTCTCTGTACTGCTTATCCTACACAGGGTCGCGGAGAAGCCTGGAGCCTATCCCAGGGAACTCAGGGCACAATGCGGGGGACACCCTGGATGGGGTGCCAACCCATTGCAGGGCATAATCACACACACACACACACACACACTACGGACAATTTGGAAATGCCAGTCAGCCTACAACCCATGTCTCTGGACTGGGGGAGGAAACCGGAGTACCCGGAGGAAACCCACAAAGAACATGCAAACTCCGTGCACGCAAGGCAGAGGTGGGATTCACACTAAGCCACCGTGCCCCCCCTGACCACAATATGTGATTCTAAATGTAGTTCTGAATTAAGTTGAATTTGGGGTTTGTGTTAAAAGTTTGTTTTCTCTTATTCTATTTGAAAATAACTGCTCTGTGTTTGTTTCGGGGTTTTCTACATTATATATGGCTCACTACAACAATGGGGATGGGAATTCCACAGCATTAGGGATGAGAATTCCACAGCATTAGGGATGGGAATTCTGGCTCTTGTTATTGAGTCAGGGTCCTCTGGTTCACCTCACGAATACTGAACAGCACTTCCACCCTGAGCAGAATAAAACACTTACTAAAGATAAATGAATCCTGGCTAACGAACAGCACAGACGCTGAAAAGATATTTTGATTAAATTACACTGGAAAAGTAACAGCGTTGCCTACATCTACAAAAAAGAAGTAGTAAAACGGCTCATCTATGTGAGTCGACTCATCTAAGGGAATCGGCTCATCCGTGAACGACACATCAGTCCTCCGCGTAGCTGAGCAGTGCTTTGGTGTACACAGCCATCTCGTGGAGAGTCTTAGAAATGTAGCGTTTTTTTTGTTTTGTTTTGTTTTTCATCAAAAGTTCTAGGATGTGACCAAGATGTACTTTGTTAGCAGGCTACATTTATCTGGGTGGTAAAAAAAAAAAAAAAAAGTGTAAAACAGACAAAAAAAGTGAGACATGTCCGCTTTGGTTGGCTGAGACACGCGCATATGTAGATTTCCGGCATGCACGAGAGCGCACCAAAGGCCAAGTGTATCCGGCTGCGTCCTGCAGGATTACAAACCACGCCCCTTACAAGACACGCCCACTATTACAAAGTTCCGCCCAAAACAAATAAGATTAAGGTTTGGATTACGGTTAGGGAAATTGACGAAATTCACGTGCCTGTCTTCGAGTGGGCGTGGAAATGTTCTGTAGTGTGTTTTGCTAGTAGGCGTTGCTTGTAATGGGCGTGGTTTGTAGTCTTGCAGGACGCAGACAGACTCTGCTCCCAAAAGCGGAAAAACTACAAATCCCAAGAATCAACGCGAAACATGACCTCCGACATGCGGAAGTGATTCAGGAAGTAGCTTTGAAAGCGATACAGGAATACGATCACTGTATTTCAGAAGTAAATTAATAAAATATAACTTGTAAGCTACCTGCACAAAGCTGTTATACGATACACCATGTCTAGGCAGTCCAACAGAACCACAGACAACAAGAAGATGGTAAGTTTGTGTGCTCTGTATCTGCAGAAGGTTTAGCCTAGCTAGCTAATTGTTTAGCTAATGAAAGCGAAAACACCTCCACTGGTCAAATAAATGGTCAGTCTCCCTGTTTTGGTGTTAATGTGATTAATATTTACTCTTATTTTATTTTAGCGTTACAGTGACGTTTGAAACTGTCTATAACTGATCCAGTTAAAAGCTATTTTTTCGTTTTTCAGCTGGTTTTTAGTATTTTCAGCAAATGTTAAACAACATTTTTGTTAATTTGTTTAATCATTGTATGCATTCTTGTATTAAGGGTAAAACCTTGGCCTTTGTGATATTTCTATGTGTGTTGTTTAAAGTGTATAGAGCAAAGACTGCATACACTCAGATGACAAGTTTATCAGATACATTTACCATAAAGTGCACTTGTGTGTGATCTTATACAATTACTGACTGTAGCTCATCTGTAACTCTACACACTATGTCTCATACTTCCTCCACATCCATCAGTGAGCCACCGCTGGAGCACCACTGATCATGTACAGTATTTGTGTCCTGGATTCTTAGCGCAGAATTGATGGATATTGCAGTGGGGTGTGTGTGTGTGTGTGTGTGTGTGTGTGTGTGTCGGGTGTATCAGGTGCAGTGTTTGAGATTCGTAGAGATACAGGTCACCAAACAAAAAATATCCAGCCACGTGCAGCCCTGTGATCAGATCTGATGACAGGCGTGAAGATGATTAATCCAAACTGTATTGTATTAGAAAAATCCTAGTCACTATCTGTGTACCTAAATGGTCGACCACCAAGGTATGCATTTCTTTTAAAGTGTGCAATCAGTGTAAAAAAGAAAAGAAAAACTACTGAGTATCACATCTGTGTTGAGAATAACGTGGTGTCTGGTGTTCCTATGCTGATCTCTTTCCACTGATTTGTGATTGGTTACAATCAGTAATTGTGTACCTGATAAAAGGGCCAAGGCCTGTAGAGACCAGGTAGGCATACCTAATAAACTGACTACTGAGTGAGTAAAGTCTTTGTTCAGTACACTCATTGTGGACCACAAGATGGTGCCCAAGACTAAGAAGTAGGGAACATTAAAGTGATTGCAGCATGAGTTCACAGCAGTTATCCTTTAAGCTAGGCCTTCTGTTTTCCCTGCTATACCCTGACTAGCTGATAAGTTAAATTGGGTGTAATGCAAGAGATCATTTTGGTTGTTGTTGTTGTTGTTAATATTATAGCATATTTCAACCAGAATTTGCATCTAAAAATGTTTTATAATCTGCACAAAACAACAAATATCTGACTTATAATTTAATAATAATAATAACAATAATAATAAACTTGTACATTAATATACTAAGTACAAAGTATATTTAAAAAAAAAAAACAGATATTCATTCATTCATCTTTAGTATTCACTTTATCCTGGTGAGGGTTGTCTAGGCCAGAGTCTATGCCAGAAACACTGAGCATGAGGTGGGAATAAACCCTGAAAGGGACACCAGTCTGTCACAGGACACCACACACACAGAGTCATATACTCACCCACATCTAAGGGCACTTTAGCATAGCTTATCCACACAGGGAGAATATGTAGAGCTCGACCCTGGAGCTGTGAAGCATAAAACATTATCATTGATGTATAATAAACAGAAGTACCTTTTTATCCACAGAAACTGCTTCTCTGATGTAGTATATGATTTATGTTCTGTAAATTAAGAGCAGAATAATGGAAAGCTAACCCTCTAATTGTCTTATGCTTAACTTATGGAATTCCACATTTAGACAAGGAGGACCATCGAGTACAGGTCTGAATTCTTCCATTATGTGTGTGTGGTGAATGTAGTCAGTTTGGCAGTCCTCAGTTTCGCGAACATATCAGATCAAATTTTACATTTAGAAATCTTGATGACTGAGACTTGGCCAAACTGCTGCCACAGCTCTCTATCAGTACACTGTACTGAAACAGACCTAAATCATTTTGTGAAAGTCTGGTGCCAAATCACATGTGAAGGGTTTCTCCAGGAAAAGAACTGAAGCACAATTCTTTCTGTGTTATCATGACTGATAATCCGAGAATAATAAGCTTATCAAATGTTTATTTTTATATTAATATCCCTGTGTGAGCTGCATTAACATTCCTCAGTTGCAGTCCTTTATATCACAGCAATTTTTTTTATTAATGATAAAGACACATTGTACTTTTATCCATTTATAGTTACGTTTAATGTTGTGGAACATCCACAAGTCAAGTTATAGTATTTCTTGTTATCATTTACGTTATTACAGCTATAAAGAGTCATTCCCTTGCTAGTTTGTCTTTTTTCAGTTAATAAGAAAAAACAACTGGAAAGCACAAAGTCCTCAGTTCTGAAGACTTTCACGAGATGGAAACCTTAATGAAAGTTATAAAGAGCTGATATCAAGAATCCTTCCATAAATGTTACAGAAAGCTTCATAATGTCTTAAAATGAGGGCATTAATATAAACCTTGCAGCCAGGACTACTGCCAGAGCTACTGTAATCGAAAATTAATAAACCCTTTCTGCCCATCCGGATGCAAGAATTTAATAGTGCAGAACTTAATAGTACATTGATTTAAAACACAGAATGGATGTACTGTAGCTTAAGTTAAGGTTCTGCATTAGTGTAGCTTGGGAGTATAAATCCTAGGACTGTTACAAAGCCAGTGTTGAACCCTTGAGCAAGAGGTGAGGAACAAAATGTTGTCCAAATAAGTAAAATGCGATTTTGTTGGTTCTTGAGTAAAAGAATATAGCACAGGGGTGATCATTTGGCAAACTGTGGTCCAGATGTGTATTTCAGCGGATTGAACAAATAACTCGAAAAACTTTACATTATCACTAATGGGGAACGTATGAAAAAAAGGCTGTAGTTCAGTGAATCCAGTTTTTTAAACATAACCCATCATGGCGTCTGTAGCATATCCTCTGTTGTAGCTCATTCAGGCAGTCGCATGCATTTATGTAAATTGTTTAGCTGAAGGCAGCTCATCAAGGAAAGGGATGAGTTTTCAGAGACTTTCACAGATTTACCTTCTCTTGTCTGATTAGCTTAGTGACAGTATGGCCTGTTAAAAAAAGAAAGGTGATGACAATAGCAGAATGTTTTAAAGAGGATTGGACAGGGAAGTATGCGTTTATTCTCAAAACAGATGTCTTGTCTGTTCAGAATCTGTGACGCTAGTCAAAAGTGTTAGCTTGAAGTGCTTCTGTGAAACAAAACATAACCACTTCAGATTGATGAGTCCTACTGATAGCCATGAGTTAAACCATTGTTAAGCATTAACTGCTGACTGCTGTCACCGTTCAGTCATGGTAGTTGCTTATTCAGATGTTTGTAAGCAATGAATTTAATGTAGCTGGAAATTCTTTATTGAATACCACTGTTATAGTTGAAGAAACGTAGTAATCTTGCACTGATTGTCTTTCTGTTGTTTTCCTGTTTAACAGAATTCAGAATTGTTTACTCTCACCTATGGAGCCCTGGTCACACAGCTCTGTAAGGATTATGAAAATGATGAGGAAGTGAACAAGCAGCTTGATAAAATGTAAGTTTTGTATTCCCTCATTCCATCTTTGTCTCTCTTTCTTTCTGATTGTACCATATTTTCACGACTGGTTTTACCTTAGACTTTACATCCAGTAGACGTTTCACTTTACATATTTGTTTGGCTTTGTTATAACGTGACAAAATTTGCTAGAATGCAGTGGTGTGAATGATGTTCTGTCATTTTTCCATAAGCGTACAAAACGTAGAGAGTCAATGAGTTTGTTTAAGGTATAGTATGGTCCACATTGAGCCTTTCTCTCTCTCTCTCTCTCTCTCTCTCTCTCTCTCTCTCTCTCTCTCTGTGGTTTGGTGTGGATGATGGGTGTTAGTCTACCTCAGTGGGCGGTTAAGAGGAAAAGTGTGAACTGTACAACTATAGTCCTTTAGAGACCACCACCTACCCAGCGCATGATGTAAAATGAATAGACCAACTGTGTGGCTACGGTCCTGTCCATTCAAATATATGTCTCAATCCTGCAGTACACTGACAAATTCCACTACCTCTCTGAAAAGAATACAGTCTAGTAAAATGGTGAATATGATTTATCACTGTTGGTTATTTCTGTGATTTTCTTTTTTGAGATCATGGAAGCTTTTAGAAGGATTTCGTTGTCAGGGGAAACATATACGTAATGAAATTGCTCGTCTTGCCAGTCATCAGAGGTGGAGCCACTGATGAGTGAATTAATGAATGAATTTATTCACATCATCTGTTATTATTCATTGTAGAAGATGTACTTACTTAATATTTTTAGTAGCAATAGTTACAAAATAATAATAATAATTATAATAATTATTATTATTGTTATTGTTGTTGTTGTTAGTAGTAGTAATAGCTTTTATAGCACTTTTCATTTTGAAAATCTCAAAGTGCTTTACTTACAAAAGAAAAGATTAGATAGTCCACACAATGTATGTATAATAAAGTACATTAAAATGATGAAAATCGCTAAGGAATTAACTATAAAGCTTGAATTACTACAAATCATGCAAAGTACGCTTAACAAGATAAACCCCAGGACTGAGAATTATTGAAGTATGTTTTTAATCTGGATGTTAAAAAGGTTATTGAGCTAGTGTTTCTAATGTACACTGGAATACAATTCCAGAGTTTAGAGGTGATCCGAATGAGATCAGCGGGATACATCAGAGCTAAGCCATTCAGAGCCTTAAACATCAGTGTAGAACCTAATAGTGAGCCAGTGTAGCTTGAATACTGAATCCTGGTCCATTTATTTGTGGTGACAGCATTTGTCATGTTCGTCACTTTATCTTTTACAGAGATTTGCATTTTTCATCTAGTCCTCAAGCATCCATAATCCTAAGGGTAATGTTTTTATCTATATGATCAGCGGCATAAAGGCTTCTATAAGCTTGTATACAATTTCAGTTGTGCTCATAAAATACTCCTTTACATGAGTGGTCAAATAAGTCAGTGGTGTTAAAATGTAGGTTGAGATGTGGCAGTAGATACACATCTGATTTTATTTGATATCCTCTTTTTTGAAATCCAAAATACTGTCTCACAGCAGAGGAAGCATATAATAGTAACAATAATAATAATAATAATAATAATAATAATAATATTAATAATACCATTATTTTAAAATTTGTTTTGACCATATGTGGAATCTGGAGATGTATTGCAATAGGCATCATATTATGAGCCTTTCCTGTGTAGGAAGTTGAAAATAAATAAATTATTTTCAGTAATTAGGAAGGAAAGATGTACCATAAATGAGGTGTTGGTTTTTATATCCAAGTTTTAACGATAATATTGCTTCTTTCTTTCTTTCCGTCTCTTGTAAGGGGTTACAATATTGGAGTACGTCTCATCGAGGACTTCTTGGCTCGCTCTAGTGTTGGCAGGTGTCACGATTTCCGAGAAACAGCCGATGTCATTGCAAAGGTATCGGAATTTCAGCCAATTAGAGCTTGACTGGAGCGCTTTTCCAAAATATGTTGGAGAGTGGAAAGAAAGTTAGTACCAATAACCATGGAAATGTGTAGGAAAGCAAGCAAGTGAGTGCAGTCTCAGCAGCCTGCGATCTAACTGTTTATCCCTTCTGTCTATTGTTTATCGTTTCCTGAATCATGCATGAGGAGAACAATCCTTGCTTGGCTACCGTAAATTCAACTGCCATTTGCAATTTTGGAGACGCTTGTTCTGCTGTCTTTGTTGTCCTTACAACTGACGATGACCAGATGTACTGTTACTTAAACCAATTGCGAAACATTGCACTACAAAAACGTGTTAGTTCACACTGAAAGAATGGCAGTGTTTCCGCTCTCTCCTCCCCATCCTGTTCTGCCTTTGCTTTCCACTGTGAGCCACGTTGTCAGATGTTAATCTACTGTTTGCTCAGAGCAATTCTGGGCTCCTGATCAGAATACTGAACCTTTGAATCCTTTCACACTATATTGCTCCCTTGAGGAAGGTTCAAAAAGCCACTTAGAGGTCAGGAATCCAAACTCCGCAATTAAAACCGCCATCTGAGTTACTTTGGTGACAGTGGTTGGCTCTAGGCATATACATCTCATTAAAATTTAAAGACCTGTAAAATCATTTAACTGTCATACTTAGGTTTCGTCATTGGTTAAAGATATTTCTGTTTCTCATGGACAGGTAGCCTTTAAGATGTATCTGGGCATCACGCCCAGTGTGACGAACTGGAGCCCTGCTGGAGATGAGTTCTCCCTCATCCTGGAGAGCAATCCACTGGTGGACTTTGTGGAGCTTCCGGACAACCATAACACTCTAATTTACTCCAACCTACTGTGTGGTGTGCTGAGAGGAGCTCTGGAGATGGTAAAGAGTTTCAATGTGTGCCATGTTAAAGGGTCTCTATTGTGAAAATCATTTGCATCGAAACGCTAAGGAAAATGTGGATACTTTGGCCTATGGCCGAATTTCATATACAGCATAAGTTAGATAAATTTGAATAACTGAATGTGATCAGCTTCTGGCTTCTTCTATAGACTAGACTAGACCTAGGTAACAGCTGGTGGTGCACTATTTTAGTACCCAAGTATGCGATTTGGGATGAAACCAAAGTGAACTTTAAATCCTGTTATTTGTTCCCAAACACAAAACTCTGCATAATCTCTCATTAAAGTTCTTCTGTGATCCTCTAACTGTACCGTCAAATCCTTAAACTTAAAGCTTAAAATGAAATCTCTCATAATGAACACAGCTAATTTAGCTTGTGGTTTCATGATATTAATTAATGAAGCGGCATCTTCCAGCTCAGCTTTGGTCCAACAGCAGGTTACAAAACGCTGATTTCAAAGAAGGCGTCTGCGCGTGTCAAATGTTTCTCCACTTATTGAGCATGCTAGCTAATTTATCACTATACGCTAACATTACCTCACAGTTTACAGTGGATAAACTGCAGTATGAACTAAGCTCCTCTCCTTCGTGAGTCAACTACGTAAAGAATAGAACATTTCAGGACATACGGTTATAGGAAAATATTCGGCAAAGGAGTAGGGTGATGCATGACGCTAAGCAGAGAGCCATTACCATCCTGATGATAAGTTTTCAGCAACAGCCCATCCTGAAATTGTTATTCTGTTTATACTACAGAAATGTTCCAGTGTAATTGTTTTTAATTAAAGAACGAAATACGCTTAATCCGTCTGTAGGTATATTTAATGTTGTGGAACTTCTGAAGAATGTTAGTTACTGTTATTACTTATAAGAGCTATAAACAGTCGTTCCCTCACTATTTTTTTTCTCTCTATTGCAATTAAAAAAAACGTCCAGGTTGTTTTGTTAGCAAAAAACTGCAAAGCCCTCTGTTCTGAACATCTTCCCATGTCAGAAGACTTCAGGTAAAGCTACAGCTTTATCTCTGATTGTTACAAAAATGCAACACATCTCTGAACAGTGCTGTGTGTCTTCACACAAAATCACAAAAAATATATAAACGTGTGTTTGGCCTTGCAGCAAACCACTGTCACAGCTGATGTTATAGAGAATGAATCAAAACCTTCTGACCAATCAGAATTGAGGATTCAGCAGCAGCGGTATAGAGGTGTAACGAATACTAAGGAACACTGAGGATCTGACTGATGAATATTAGCAGCTGTTGGGCCATCTCAGGGAAAATAGGCTGTTAATTGAAGAGACAGAGGAAGACCCTTTACAACAATTAAAAATTTGTAGACATTGTAGATTTTCATATTTTTTAATCACTTGAGACATTCAAGAGTTAAAAAAAAAATAAAAGGAGGACAAAAGTGTTTCCATTCAGGTCATTGTCAATGTTTTTGGGCCTGTTTTTGTAGGTGCAAATGGCAGTGGATGTGCGTTTTGCTCAAGACACTCTAAGAGGAGACAATGTGACAGAAATCCGCATGAAGTTCATCAAAAGGATTGAGGAAAATCTGCCTGCAGGTGATGAGTGAAGCTGCTATGATGTTATGGCTGGAGAAGCTGAAAAGCACTGGATTATTGGATCTGAAAGACTTTGATAATTAAGTTTGGTCAGAGCCAAACGCCTACAGTTTAGCCAAAAAGAGCTGATCCTTTGTCTGGCATTTAAGAAGTTGTTATACTTTTTATTTGGCTTTATGGACCATCACATTTCCAAAGAGATATTTGGTCTGTGATTTAACTAAATAAATGAATCTCCTAAACACCTCCTTTAGACACTATTACTTTGACCTGTTCCAAATTTAATTTGGAAAGATTTTTCAGTTTTTAACTGGTGTAGTATTTTCCGATTTCCTCCCACTTAATTTTTAGTTAAAAAAATAATAATAATTCCTTTATTCCAGAAATAAACTTCCTTTATTCTTGTATGCTGGATATGCTTATTGGAAGAAGCATGAGGAAGGATGTACACACTCGTTTAAGTAGGCACAGATGTACAGTGCATTCCCTTCAACTAGTGATATCTTTATCTCCCCTATTGGCCCCATATTGGAAAGGTTTTCAGTCTTTTGGAATTTGCATCTAATAGTTTGGCATAAAAATATATTTAAAAAAAAAAGAAAGCAACAGAAATGAAATCAAATAAAGGGCAACATATGTTTCTGCTATGTTCTTTTTCACATTTTTTTGAAATCAGCATTTTGGTATGTAAAGTATATGTGTCATGTTTGAGTTAACTTATGTATAAATAACACGAGAAGGAATAAATTACTAACTCAATGTGAATCCTGTCCTTGCCCTTTCCTTTTTCTTAGTATGGTACTTGTGTCTTTCATTAAGGTTGTGTTATACTTATGTATGAACTTGTGTAGAATTCAGTCATTTTGATGTATTACATACTCTCATACGTCTTATCAGCTAGCCGAAAACAAGTTTTATCATTCATCTAAGAGCAACATGTATAGAATGAGGCCCATGTGTAGTGAGAACAGAGCAGCAGTGTAGCATTTTCCAGTGGAAGTTGCGTGTTTTGTGGAAAGTGCAGCGTTGTCTGGCGTGGGAGTGGTCGAATAGCCATGTAGAGAATGGAAGCTGTGTGTGTAGAGGAATTGGAGAGCCTGTTGCCAGTCCTTCCACACACATGTAATGATGTGTTGTGCCCCGTGCCTGTTCTGAGGTTATCAAGAAGAGGTCTTTACACATTGGGGACTGTTAGACCTGCACTGCAGCTGAAGTTCAACAACAACGAGCTAATTTGTCTCAGATGTTTACTCAAGCAACATTGACGCAATCAACAGCTGCAAGTTCACCAGTGCATGTGCAGTTCAGGTGTGTTTGGGGAGTCGATGTGTTATAACAGCATGACTTGGTGGGGGTGTAGACTGGTTTAGGGTGTAGGGTAGGGAGGGTAGGCCATTCACTGAAAGGAGCTTATTTCTCTAGTAGATATTTTGGGGATTTGCTAATGGGTTTACGTCATTCAGAAGTCACCAGCGGAGTCTCATTTTCCAGCCTTTCTTACCTCCTCGATCAGGGATGAAGTCTTGTCAAGTGGAAAGGAAATACTGAAACCGTCAATTGTGCTGTATTTGTTTCCTGAAATTATTTAACAATTTATTTAATCTCAACACTAGGACAGAATTGTGAAATCATAATTTTGAATTGTAATAAGCAGTATCCACGAAAGTAGAGGTTCTCAAGTTTTCGTGATCTTTCCTGGAACCAGCTCATCAACTCATTAGCCGTTTGTAAGAATGTAAGAATCAGAGTGAAACTGATACTTTTGGTTTGGTTTAGTTTCATAACAAACCAAACCAAAAAGCAGAAACCACTGGCTAAGGGCCATATTGGGCTGTACATAAAGTGTTTGGTTCACTTCCTGCAGTTGGATTGATTTAGGATCGAGTCACGCTAGAGTTTGTTTGGATTCAGCCCAGACGTTGTTTTGGTCCTTATGTGAGTGTAGTTGCTCTGTCCTCACCTGCCTAAGCAAACCTCACCAAAGGTGAAAACATATCAGGGTTCGTTTCAAACAGACTAAATGTTGCATATGTAAAAGCACCCTTAAAAGTTGGAAAAACTTCAGGAGCTACTTCCAGTGAGTCACCAGATCTGAAAAACCACTCCACATTGTTCAGATATATATATATATATCCGTATATATTTGTATATATACACACACAAACACACACACCAGCCACTTTAGGAACACTAGTATCTCTGCTTATTCATGCAGTAATCTAATCAGCCAATCATGTGTCAGCAGCGCAATGCATAAAATCATGCATATACAGGCCAATAGCTTCAGTTAATGTTCTCATCAAACATCAGAATAGGAAAAAAAAAAGGTCTAAGTGACTTTGACCGTGGCATGGTTTTTGGTGCAAGATGGCCTGGTTTGAATATTTCTGAAAGTGCTGATATCCTGGAATATTCACACACAACAGTCTCTAGTGTTTACACAGGATGGTCTGAAAAACAGTTCGAAACGTCCAGTGAGTGGCAGTTCTGCGGGCAGAAATTAAGGACAGAGTTCAGAGAAGAGTAGTCAGACTGGTTTGCATTGACAGGATGGATACACTAACTTATCCACTCTTTACAACCATTGTGAACAGAAAAGCATCTCGGAATACACAACCCATCAAACATTTAGGCGGATGGGCTACAACAGTAGAAGACCACTTCAGGTTCCACTCCTGTCAACAAAGAACAGGAATCTAAGTCTTCATGGTCACAGGCTCCTTCTATTCTTCAGCAGTCTAGTTTCGGTAAATATGTGCCCATTGTAGCCTCAGACTGATATGATGTGAACATCGAACATGCAGATTTAGAGTTTTATACATTGCACTGCTGCCACATGATTAGCTGATTGGTTAACTGCATGAATGAGCAGGTGTACCCATGTTCCTAGAAAAGGGGCCAGTGAATGTATGTATTCTGTGTAATATTTTATATATAATTTTCAGTGTGTATTGTGGAAAGCAGTTGGGGAGTTAAAATCATGGTGTTCATGGAACCTCATAAATCACAGCAGATTTGGCCTTCTGTATCCTGAGGATCATATGGTTGTGATTGTGTCCTGTGTAAAAACCTTGATCATTCTTCTCCATGCTTTCACTTCTGTGGCTTCATGTTCTGCGCTAACCAGAAACAACACCTTCACTATGAAGCAGTGATTCTTAATGAACCTGCAATTCATTCATTCCTCTTCAGTAAACTCTGGTCAGGGCCACGGTGGATCCAGAAACTGTCCCAGGAACACTGGGTGTGAGGTGGGAATACACACTGGATCTGAGGCCAGTCCATTGCAGGACACCATGAACACACACATTGACACACTCATTCACACCTAGGGGCCAATCCACCTACTGGCATGTTTTTGGTAGGTGGGAGGAAACCGGAGGACTTAGAGGAAACTCCCATAGCCGCAGAGAGAACATGTTAAACTCCGCACGGTCAGTAACCTGAGCTCAGGATTGAACCAGTAACCCTGGAATTGTGAGGAGAGGTGGCACGCTGAACCTCTAATGTTCTACACAAATATGTGGCGTCTGTGTGATAGTTGCTTGTCTATTTGGCCTTGGTTTAGTTTGCCTTTTGGCCTCTTCGTTCACATGTATGTAGGAAAAATGTAGGAATTCCTGAGAATTTGCATGGCCCACTTTCTGTTGGCCCATGTGGAATTGGCTCTTTGGACTATTTTTGGTTCTTCCACTTTGCCTTATGACAGATTAACAGAACACACACACATCCAGCATTAGAGTTAAGTCCATCAATATTTAATTTATGACACACAATTTGACTTCTTTCTAGACTCTGTATTTTTAATTTTTTTTTATTGATACAGTTCTTGCAAAAACAAGTAGCAAATGTAACAGACCTGAAATGATTCACACCAAACCAGCTTAAGCTTCCAAAATGCTACCATGTGAATTTGATAGAAAACAAATGGAGAATGGCATGCTGAAACAATAAAGTTGTGTGGATGGCTTGATGCTCGTCCACGGTTAGTGAATCCCCCTCATCCCCTCTCTCTTTCTCACTCAGTCTCTCCCTCTGGAACCACACTTTCAAGCTCTGCCAGGATGAAAGTATTGGCAGTGTGAGAGATGGAGGGTGGAGGTGAAGAGCGAAATAGCAAAGAAAGGCAGTGAATGTTTCAGAAATACCTTATGGAGATATTGAAGTGCTGATTTTGAAAGCCCTGTCTCAGAAAAAGGAGCGTCCCTGCATCCATCACACAACTGTCCTGTTTACACATACTGTAGTTCTCTATTGAGCCCTGACATGTTGTTGTGTTTCTCAGGCCTTTTGGTTTATTTTATCTTTACGGAGATTTTGGGTCAGTAGACTGTTTCTCTGTGTGGCATTTATTTTTACATTTGCCTTTAGCACATTTGACAGATTCCCTTAACCAAAGTGTCTTTTTAACAGAACACTCAACATTAGTAAATATTACAGCAGCTATTAGAAACAGAAACAGATCATATCTAGACACTTGGTATCCCTTCTTAGCATATTTGTGAACTGATTCCTCTTAATAATAATCCCGTTAAAAAATAATTCTTTGATATGTTGCACTAAACCAATAAGACACTTTCGATATTAGTGTGCAACTCTCTGTTAATTTTTTCGCCAGTTTGGTCTTGCTAATTCCCACCCAATAGCCAGCTCTTCCCTATCACATGACAGCTACCAACCAGAATGGGTTACGCTAAGGCTAACGCGTGCCTCCTCTGAAACACATGAAGCCAACCTCTGCATCTTTTCAACTGCTGTTCATGCTGTGTCACAGGGAAGCATAACACACTTAGAGGAAAGCACTGAGGATCTCCCGGGTGCCACTGTAGTCTAGGACTGTGTCACACAGATTATCCATCATGTCAATATGTGTTGACTTTTCTTCATGCCTTATTGTTTTCCTGAATATTATCATAAAAACTGGATGGATATCCATTTTATCTCTTTTTCTTCAGTGATGGGTCTGTACAAGCTTTGCAGACTCACTATCAGAAGGACATCTTCTCTTTTCAGGAATTCAGAGAAACCACGTTTTGGTCAGACTGTTGTGGGCTGTGATCATAGAGTTAAAATATAAATAATGCAGTGTCTATACTCCTATTATCCTATTATATCTCTATATCTCTATTATCCAGTCTGTGCCAGCATGGAGTCAGCATGCATAGAATAGACAGCTGGCAGTGAACACACTATGTAAAAACTGTATACGCATTTTTTACTCTGTGACAATATATGTTATAACAGATTCAAACTAGCACTAGCAATGGTAGCTACTGCTGAGTACTGGTCCACGAGCATTTGTTTCCAATGAGGGTGAGGTGAGAGAGCAAGCCCAGGAGAGCACATTGAGGTTGGCCACAGGAATTTTAGTTCTAAATGGAGCTCCAAAGTCGGCTAAAATGCCTGGTGGCTGGTGTTGTTTGAAAACTACTAAAGAGCTCTTTTTAAGGGTGGCTCATGTCAGTTGTTGTGTTCCGGAGTTATCGGGCCATATACTGCCACATAGTGTAACGGTGTGATTGACAATTTAAAAAAAAAAACTCAAATGCAATCTTCAGACAGGGGGCACCTGGGGCGTCCTATCAGATTTTCAAGGGGGGGCGGTGCCACCTCTGCCCCCCAATCACACACACCCCAACCCCCCACCACCTGAACACACCCTGGTCATTAAGCCCTCTACAGTATCTTACTTTGTGTTAACAAATGGTTTTGTTGATTGTTGATCATTTTGACTTTTGTGGAACCAAGCGCAACAGCGCCAACAAATAGAAATGCACAAAATGGTATGAACAAATGAGGGCTGGTCCTTTTCTAGTGCAGACTGTAGATTCATGCAGACTATAGGTGACAATCATCAAGTGATTACACTTGGTGAAATACCTCCTACACATCATCATCAGTCATTGAAGGGCAGACATGAAATAGAATAAAGAGTGTAACAAACATGAACAAGATGGATTACTTTCTCGAACATCAATTTTTCAAAACGCCTTTGGATGAAAAACTAGAAGCAAATAGACTAAGCAAACATTGTCCAGGCAAAGTACAAATGACATGAAAGGAAAAACAGCAGAACAGTAAGTTTTTTTGTAGTTTGAACAAAAGAGCTGGCTAATGGCAAGTGCAGCTTTTCTGTTTACTATCCTTGCTATTCAGAAGAGACAGCATGATTACGCACTTGAAACTCGAATGGTGCTGCCTATCCATCTTTGGATAAACATGTTCCCATGTGAATGTGCAGTAGTTCTATGTCTACGATGAGACCCTGTAATATAGAGTTACTGATGCATAGTAGATTTTTTTTTGTGCTCAGAATCACATTCAGTCACTTTCAAATTTATGTTCAAAGTTTACATACACCTGTCATCAATGAAGTGATTCTGTTTCTGTAGGATTTTCTTGACATCTTCTTGGTTTCATCTGACTGCAGAAGCCATGGTCTGCAAAGAGATTATGAAGCATATACAGGATCTCATGCTTGAACAGTATCGATCAAGAGAGGGGTACAAA
Source organism: Pangasianodon hypophthalmus (assembly GCF_027358585.1). Lineage (NCBI taxonomy): Eukaryota > Metazoa > Chordata > Actinopteri > Siluriformes > Pangasiidae > Pangasianodon > Pangasianodon hypophthalmus. The sequence goes on along the minus strand of NC_069732.1, from coordinate 10,596,940 downwards.
AGAATTTCCAAAACATTAGATGTACAGTGAAGCACTGTGAAGGCCATCATCAACAAGTGGAGAACAACATCCCTCCAACATTGACAAAAGGACAAGATGAAAACTTATCAGGGAGGCTGCCAAGAGACCTAGAGCGTAACCCTTTCTCACAGTACACTGGCACTCCATTCCGCCAGCAGAATGGAAATCAACTTATCAGACATTTTCAATCAGTATAAACAAATTAATTAGTTTATCACCACAAGTCTGTTATAAGATTCGTCAGGACACTATTAGGTTTCTGTGTGTAGAGTATCATGACTCTGTTTTTAGCTGCTGGTGACCACTGCAATGGGAAAGGGGAAGGGTGTGAGCCCCCTGCTGGGCAAACAATTCACACATCTCCACAATAACATTGGTACAGAGATAAAACAGACAGCAACTAAAGTTGTCAATGTTTTGATAGTAAAACACAGTATACAACTGCCACAATAAAATGATAAACCTAGTAGGCTAGGTAAAAAAAAAAAAAAGAAAGAAATACATATGAAAAATTTCAAATTCTTGCCCTGAGTTTTTAATTTCATATGAGCCATTAACCACTACTGTGGAGTGTGACATCACAAATAAATTCAGTGTTGAACACGGGCACCCCCAAACCAGGCAGAAATTTCATTTTAGTCCTCTGGTTAAAAGAGTTAAAGGAGCTGCAGGAATATCTGCTAAGTACTGCCTTTTTCTATACAGCTGAAATTGAAGAACCATTTCAGATTTCATAACAACGACCCAAAGCAGAAGAAGAAGTCTGTCAAAAAGACTGTCAGAAGGACTGTGTCTTGTATTAAAGCAAAAGGTGCTTTAACAAAAATTAGTTAAGAGGTGTGCACATGTGTGCAACCAGGTTATTGTAAGTTTTTTCGATTTCTTTTTTACTAAAACATTTCTATTTGTTTTCCACTTGAATTTTGTTGGTTGCTATATCATGTTAAAGGTGGAAAAAGATCTGACATGATTTATCTTGGTTTCATTTTTTACATCACAAAAACCTACAATTTTAATAGGAGTGTGTAGACTTTTTATATCCACTGTAGCTGTATTCCTTTGCAATTTCCACACACTATGTCTGCCTCAATCAGAACTATCTTCAGCTTTTCACCTTTAATAAAAAAAAACACATGTTGCCTGAATTGGAATTCTTTATAATCAGTTCTGAAAAGTTGATGTTTTCAGGGTCACATTTGACAATTATCTGACACTGAATCGACAAGGTGTTACAGAATATAAGAGCATCCTTGTAATAATAATCATTTTCTGAGATACTATTTGTTTAAGTTGGCTTGGATCTGGTTTTAATTTTCTTTCACTCCATTCCTTTCTTTCTTTAATTTGTATATTTATATCAGTTTTTACCAATTCTTCTCCAGTTTGCTCTTGTGACCCTGGCCACTGATGTGTATTAAATCTATGTAACTCCTAGAATTTTCCAACATGTCACTTTTAAAATATGATGGGGTTAAAATGTCATCTTTAATTTTATATGGTTTAGCCTAAAAGTCACACTGTACATACGACTCCATTATCCTTAGGTCATGCTTATGAACACAGAAGTATGTAAGTATTTATAAGAATCTCATGGGGAATATAGAAAATTATAATTCTTACTGAAAAGTAGGAATGCAGGAGGGCTGGGTTGCCCTACACTAAAATCAAACCAGGCTCTTACTGTCAAGTTTGCACGCATAACTCAGGAAGACTGTGTTCCATTTGCACGGGATCATGGGAATAGGAGGTTTGTAGTGCTCTTGCCATCAAAACTTCTGCCAATGCTTCCTTTTTCTCCATTGCAGTTTACGTGCAAACATATATTGAGTGGTACTATGGTGCATTTAACTCCCAACATTTTCTCTTAAAGCAAGTATTGTCTCAGTGACATGTTTTCACAAATGTGGTGCATTTTTAATATGAGCACCCTCGGAAAATCAAACATACATTGCAAACACAGTATTCCGTCACATAAACATGGCTTGCCAGTGAGGTCATTGCAAGTGTGCTTATTTTTGACTACTACTCCACATAAAAGCTCACCATTATGTACTAAAATGAGAAGACAACCGTATTTTTCATGACTAATAACTCAGGCTAGGCCACACCAGTAAGCACTTCAAACTTAAATAACGTTGTGTATGACAAAGTCTTCATTCTTACATAGAAATATAAACAGGTTTCATGGCTATGGTGGTTGATGTGGAGTTCTTACAGCAAATATGCTTTTTTCTAGTGATTATCTGAAAAATCACAATTAAATTATGCTAAATATCATTGTTTCCAAAAGAAAGAAACACCTTCCCCTTGTAATTTATTTGCGATGCTCTGTGTGCTAGTCTGCTATGGGAGAGAATGTTCTGGAAAAGCAGATGGAGCTGTAGAGACCATAGTGGTTTCTGTCATGAAGAGCTGGAATGCTGAAACAGGCCCAGATGAATACGTTATCATGGAAACAGAGTAAGTTGTGTACACATTGTATCCTACCCAATGAAAAGAAGCACAGTTCTTCAAAAAAAGTACTCTGGACGTAGGCATGCTTCCCCCAAGTCCTTTTTGGGAGACTGAAATGCTGCTGTTTCCACAGATGTTGGTCTGTAATGATTTAGTTGGCGTCATGAAAGTTTGATTCCTTTTTCTGTCTTGTCTTTGAGTAGATGGGTACTTCGCTTAGATTATACTAATAATAATTACGCCAACAGTAATTCTTTAGTCCATTCATCAATGTATATACCACTGTGCACAGAAAGATTGTGCATCCATTCCAGTCAAGTATACTACATGTGTATCCAAGTTTACTACAAGTATCCTAATGTCCACTTTAATAGGAACACTTGTACCCCTGTACTCATTCAAGCAATTATCCAATAATAATTACATAGCCTTCCTGTAAATTACATATAGATATCATATATTCTTCGGAAATCCATGATCATCTCCACCGTCTTCAACATGTTTAGCTATAGGTCATTCCGTTCACACTATGAGACAAGATTTGCTCCCTCTCTCCTGTACATGGATTCATCATTGTTGGAGATGAAACCCACCATGGTTGTGTCATCTGTGAACTTTAAAAGCTTGTCGGATGGGTCACTGGGTAAGCAGTCATTTGTGTAAAGTGAAAACAATAGTGGCGAGGGAATGCAACCTTGAGGTGCACCTGTGCTGATGGTTAGAGGGTCAGACAGGTGATGACCTAGACGTACATACTGTCTCCTCTCTGACAGGAAATCAGTTATCCACTGACAGGTGCTTGGGTGGATGTCAGGCTGTAAGAGCTTGTTGTGGAGTATTTTGGGGATTAAAGGCGAGCCACAAATAAAATCCTGGCATATGTGTTTGTGGAGTCAAGGTGTTGGAAAGTGCAATGAAGACAAATGTTGAGAGACAGAGAGCAGTTTGCCCTATAGGCAAATTGTAGAGGGTCCAGGAGAGGTTCTGTCACTAACTTCAAGGGTTTTAGAACCAGATGCCCAAAGGACTTCACCACTGAGGGCAGTGCCACTGGCCTATAGTCATTAAGGGCAGTCATAATGCTTATGGTATTATGCTTAGGGCAAACTTTATGGCAATCAGGAACTCTACTCTAGGATTGTAGTGATTCATTGAAGATATATATGAAGACCAAGCTGCTCTGAACAGTTTTTCAAGGTGCCAGGACAGAAGCCTGAAGCCTTGTATTTAGTTTTTTGAAGATCTTGTTAACTTGCTCTGAAGTGATAGTGAGTGGGGAGTGTGAAATGGGTGTAGCGGCATCCTGCAGTGATGAGGAAGGGACCGTTGAGCCATCCATTATGGTGGGAGGAGGAGGACTCTCAAAGCGGCTATAGAATTGGTTCAGTTGATCTACGAGAATAGGGGTGTGGGGTGCCTGGGAACTCCTGCATTTGTAGTTGGTGAGCATTAGCAAGGATCCCCAAACAGCCCTAATGTTGTTGATAGAGAACTCCCTCTCCGGCCTTTCCTTATAGCCCCTCTATGCAGCCTTTAGTGCTTTGTTAAAATATTGCTTAGCAGAGTGATACTCCTCTCTATTTCCAGCCCAGCGAGTACACCAGGATTGAGCACCCTCAGTTCCTTAATGAACTATGGATATCATTATTATACCTCACTACAGTTTTTTTGGTAGACAAGCCTCTTCACAAAAGCATATGTAGGATGTAACAGTGTCAGTGTATTCATCCAAATGGTTGCAACAAACTCTCATTGCTGACCAGTCAGTGGTGCCTAGGCAGTCCTGTAGCTCCTCCACTGCTTCAGGAGTCTATTGGCATCTGACTGTCCTGGATGGTTTGTTTTTGCTTGTCTGTAAGTGGGTACAAGCATGATCATGGCATGGTCAGAGTTTCTAAGTGGTGTGTGAGGGAGGGCACAGAAAGTGTCTTTTGTTGGTGGTGTCAAGATGGTCCAGAGATCTGTTCTCCCTTGTGGGGCATGTGATAACCTGATGGTATTTAGGGGAATTATCCATCATACTGCAGTGATAGAAGTCACCAGTCAATCGAATGACTGAGCAAAGCAGTCTATTTTCAATATCATGAACAATAAGGTGATTACTGAAGAAGAATGAGTGAATATATGTATGTGTGGTATACTGTATGTACTTAATGCACTTATGTATATTACACTTTAAAAATGTATTGAAGTATACTATAATTCCATAAGGGAATTTTCATTCTTGTTCATTGGTACCTATAGTTTCCCCTTCCTTAAGACTACCTCTCTGTGAGCCGAGACATTTCAACTAAAACAAACTTGAGCTGTGTAACAGTCTGCCATGCACATCATAATTGCAAGAGAAAGCTGTGAAGACCCAAGATCACTGAGAATTATTAACATATCCCCGAACCATACGATTGTGCTTTTGTTGTTCAATTGTGAAGACATATTTGTGTAGGTGATGACAGCTAAGAGAAGAGATATTCTGACCTTCAGCACAGAGTTGGCAATTGGCAGTTTAAAAATACAGCATGCTGGCCTCATTAGCACCATGTGTTCAGCAGAATTCCTGCTGGATCTCCACACTAGTTGTTATGTCTGGGTCATTACTGGAGCTCAGAACTTATTTCTAATTGAAAAAAGGCACATGCAGCTTTAATACTCAGTTTCTTTCAGCACCTTCATGAGCTGAAGTGAAGAAAGCATACTGTATGTATCACACAAGCCTTCTCACACACATGCATGCACAAATACTTGAATATTTGTCACAGAGTGGCACACCATTAAACAAATTCAGCTGCCAGAACAATGTTCACATTATATTACTGATACCAGGTATAGACTATTACACTCAGTGGAACTACTGCACTGAATGGAAACACAAATTTGTATGTAGATATATTCTAATAAACCTATATTCAAATTACAAATCTACTGGGAGAGTGTTTTTTTTTGTTTGTTTGTTTGTTTGTTTGTTTTGGCAGTGAAGACCAAGTCTTGATTATACCTTCTTAGTTCCTGGACTTTATGATAACTGAGAACAAAACGCTATCAGTCAGTATATGCTAGTAGTCAGTTGGTGGAAACAAATATTTTGAACTGTTTTGTTTCCATGGTGTAATGGTCAACACTATAGGCTTTAAACCCAGTGATCTGAGTTTGAATCTTTGTGGAACCTGGAAAGTTTCTGTTCAATGTATGTGTACATCCTTAGTCCCTGACCTCTGTGATATCTAAGAACAAGAAGCTATTGATGAGTATATGCTAATATTAGCTGGGTGGATACTAAAATGTTTGCAGTGTTTTGTTTCCATGGTGTTATAGTTAGCTCTCTGCACTCTGAATCCTGCAATATGAGCTCAAATCTCAGTGGAACTTGCAACATCTTTCCTCAAGGTTCCTTAGACTGAAGATGTTAAGGTATCTGGTTTGATCTTGGGTTTTGACAGTGAAGGCCATGTTTTGGTTATACCTTCCTAGCCCCCGACCTTTGTGATAAGTCAGAACAGAAGATATCAGTCAGTATAACCTTCAGTTGGTGGAGTCTAAAATCGGAAAATATCTTAGATCTATGGTGTAATGCTTAGAACTCTGGACTCTCAATCAAGCCATCTGAGAATATCCTAGTCTTCAGTTGTGGAAACAAAAGGTTTGAAGTGTCTTGTTCCATGGTGTAATGGATATCTGAGTTAAAATCTTGGTGGAAACTGCAGAGTCTTTGCTTAAGATTCTTTGCTATTGTAGAAAGTAAAAATCGTCTCCTCCTTGCTCCATGTAATGATGAGTATGCTAAATTCTAGTCAAGATGAATATGGACCAATTTTTTAGGTTCATAGAATAAAACTCTGTCTTTCTTTGGCCGAAGTAGCATAGTAGGGCGAGTGTTAGACTGAAAATTGAAAGGTTCCTGGCTCAATCCTGGGTTTTGGCAGTGAAGGCCACATTTTAGCTCTTAACCTTTGTGATAACTGAGAGCAATATCAGTCAGTATATGCTAATGTTCAGTGGGTGGAAGCTAAAATTTCAGTGTGTTGTGAGTGCTAAGTTCAAGTCTCAGTGGAACCTCACAGTACTCAAGGTTTTTTACTGTTGTAGTAAGTTTTTAAAAAATTGTTTTAAAAGCATCTCCTGCATGCTCTATGTAAGGTTGGGTATGCCAAGTTTGAGTCATGATGAATATGAACCAATTTTCGGTTTGTACAAAAAAGCTTTTATTTTTTGCATTGGCTGAAATAGGTCAGTTGGGAGAGTGTTATACTGACACTCCAAAGATTCCTTGTTTTGAGCCCAGGTTTTGGCAGTAAAGGCCACATTTTAGTCCCTGACCTTTGTGATAACTGAAAATGTGCTCGTGGACAGTATATGCTAATGTTCAGTGGGTGGAAACTTTTTAAACTGTCCTGGTTCCATGGTGTAATGGTTAGCACTCTGGACTTTGAATCCAGCAATCTGAGTTCAAATCTCAGTGGAACCTGTACAGTACTTGAGTAGATATCATAGTCATACTATTAAAAGTGCAGTGCTTCCAAGCAATATCTTAGGGTGATGCAAAATAAGTTATGAACACTTGTTTTCTTATGCTTGATTTTATATGGTAATAATAATAATAATATCATTATTACCATTATTATGTTGGCTATATCTTCATTCACCCAGGTAGACTTTACACGTTAGGTTCTGAAAACTTATATTCAAAAGTATATATTTATAAGTAAAATATTCTGATTGGTTCCTTGGTTTCATGTGTCTTGTTCTGATTGGTTGATTAAGTCATGTGGCCTTGATTGTTTGGTGTATATATAGCCCTCATGTAGCCATTGTCTTGGGTTGTATTGATGTTGTAACCTGCTGTCTGTTCAAGTCAAGTCTGTTCAAGTCAAGGCAAGTCTTTATTTGTATTGTTGATTTTCTCTTTGTTAAATAAAAGCTGCACTTGGGTTCTTCACTACGCTTGCCTCAGTGGACTAATGTTACAGTTACACACTGACAGCTGAATATTTGATTGCCAACACAAACAAAGTTTTTGCAAAGTTGATCATAAAGGTAAAGTTCATTGGCAATTTGTGACTGTTTTTGAAGCACAAATATACGTATGATAAAGATTAGAATTATAATTCATCTTTGCTTTATTATTAACAATTATGGACAAGTTTCCCAACCAAAAATTGCTCAGGAGCTTTTTCAATACATGATTAAACCATAAAGTTTTCATTAAAAAAAAAAAAACAAAAAAAAACAGTGGTTAAGGCCCCTTAACTGTCAAGTGCTCTAGGGATACTGTATCACGGCTGGCCCTGTGCTCTGACCATAGCTTGCTAACAAGAGAAGAAAAGTCACATAAATGAGGGAGAGAGACAGGATGAAATCTAGACTAAAGCAGCTGTGTGATTGGGAAACTCTTCTGTACTGCAGCAATGCATGAAAGAAACATTAATGATAAGCAGCTACTTCCCATCTTCAATTGTCAGGTGATGACCATTAATCATAATTTAATTTTAGAGGACTATTTTTACTTATTTCAGTAAATTTAGAAAATTGTACATGAAAGTTGTGTATGTTTTTTTTTAGTAGTAATAGTACATGTATTTTTAATCTGATTCTGTTGTGTGTGATGAAATGAAGAAATTTTGCTCAGACTATTTTTTTTTTGTGCTCACACCATGGTGTAGAAACACCATGAAATCAGAATATTTCAGTTCTTTATAGCTTGACTATGACCAGGTGGAGCATATTGTCTCTATTGTGCCTGTTTTTCCAGACACAGATTAAGGTTTGATTTGGTCTGAATAGCTGGCCTTTGGTCATTATGTTCACTTCCAAAATTTAACACAGCAGGCTTTTGTGATATTCTGCATTTGTTTGATTTGTTTATGGCACTGGTGCCAGCCACAAATAGAGCTGTCTCACCAATCAAGAGTCTACATTAAGTTACATAGAAAGAAACAGTTGGTGCTTTATTCAAAGCTATAGTAGTGTGATTATAAACAGCAATTTAGCCATTTTTACAGCAATTTAACTAATTCTGGGCCAATAATATATTCCATATTCCAGAGTCCATCTCTTATGTCTAGTATTATGCTTTGCTTTTATGAATGTGTCTGTGTGTTTGTTCATTAATATTAATGTTGCTACAGATTACAATGGTGCAGATAATCTGTAGTTTTACCTAATGTTAAATCCACATCACTACATAACATTGGTCTTCACAATTTTTTTTAATGCCCATCTGCTATTAAAATAAAATATCAGGGATGGTGGTGCAGCAGGCAGCGTTGCTACCTCACATCTCCAGTGTCCCTGGTTCAATCCTAAGCTTGAGTTCCTGTCTATGTGGAGTTCTGCATGTTTTACCTGTGTCCATGTGGGTTTCCTCCAGGTTATCTGGTTTTCTCCCACTTCCCAAAAACCTGCAAGTAGGTGGATTGGCAATGCTAAAATCAAATTCTAATTTCCAATTGAAATGTACAACTATTTGACAGAAAACATGGGCCTACCTGCCGTTTTATTTGTGGAACTGTCACTGTCTAATTTGTCATGAACAGAGAAATAGTCAGTGCATGCGTTACCTAAAAAGTTTTACATATAATGTATTTGCTTATGATGAAGAACAATAAACTGCTAGAAACTACACAGATTACATGACCTTTCTAATGAAGTTCATTTCAGTCAGTTGCAACCAGGGCTCATGGTTTCCCAATGTCTTGCACAGTCTTTAATATTAAAGCCTTACAAAATACACCAGTGTGTTATACCATCATCAATTGATCAATTTAATACCATCATTAATTGACTAAATGACTAATCCTCATAGTCCAAATACACACATGCAGGGATTGTTTGGGAAATCTGGTTAGTGGCAGTATACACCTAAAACATGGAGCAGTAAATTGATCAACTTTCCTGCTGCAATTTCTTTCTCCACAGTATTCAACAGGTTTTTTCCACCCTGTGCTATGATTATTCCTGCCTACTGTGCTAGGATTAGTTTTAGCAAGTAGCAGACACCCATCTACACTCTTCTATTTTACATTTACTATATTGTCTTTAATCCATCATCAAGTGGCCCTACATTTATACTAAAAAAAATGCCTTGCTAAAAAATTGAGCACTCAAACCATTAATATGGTTTACTATCATTTTGTAGGTTATTTCAGTCAAGTCAATATGGACCAACTAAGCCATTAATTCAAGTTAGATTGGCATTTGCACTGAACATGCATTTAATAAGTATTTCAATGACAATGGCCACAGCTGCATGATACACAATTAAATACAGTAAATGTCATCAAATAACTGTCCAAAGGAGGAAATTAACATAAAATATTGTAGGGACATAAGTGTGTACTCTTGATAAAATATTTGTGAATGAAAACCTTGGCTCTTGGTCCATGTTTTTGGATATAGCAGTCTGTATCTTCACAATCAAGAGGCTTTTTGTTTGAGTTCAAGGGGAGAGCAAATCTCAGATGTCTTGGCTTGAAATACCACATCTAAAGCTTTTAAGCACATCAGTAGGATCTCGACATGAAATTCAGCTTTGATGCCATGTGTTCAGAAATTCACAGAAAAACATCCATGACCAAGCAGTACTGGGTCATATTCAGGGTTTGTGCACAACAGTATTTGGACCACAGACGCAACTACAGACTGACATGCTACATGGACAGCTGCACAGGAGTTGTGTGTTGTGGTAAGCTTGTGCAATATTGATTTTTCCCTGCTTGCAATTAACCATTTTAAATTGCCATAAACTATTTAATTATCCAGAACTAGCCTAAAAAAGACAGGAAAAAGGCATTTTCACCATTTCAGGTTTAGGGAGAGTACAAGAGGGCGTAATCATATTATCAGCTGTACAGCCTGACAGAAGCATCACTGGATATCCTGGCAGTTTAATATTGGGTAAAGACGTTAAAATAGTTATCACACAAGCCTAGTGTTCAGGGTGGAGTTTGTCAACAGAGCTATGTCTCAGTTATGCACAATTCTGAACTTTTTACTTACTTCTTGCATGACACAGGCATGAGTGAGAAGCAATTTATTAATTAAAAACTTCCAGCACCACTGTCTGGCAGTTTTATGTAAAGACAATCTGTCACCATGAAATTTATGCTCATGGTTTTAAATAAATGCCAAAAAATATAATGCCATCCAAGGACAATATTAAATACATAGTATACTGTACTTAGAAGCTTCTAAATACTATTGAAAAAATATCTCAGACACTCCACTCACTCCACACACAAAAAATCTGGCAACCACAGAGGCATGAACTATATGCAGGTGATTTTAATGATTTTAATCTGAATGGGCTGCCCAGAATATCACCTGCATAAGCCAAATCTGAATATGGAGAGCATTCACCATGGAAATATTGATGTATCTTTTGAAATAAAGAGGCTTTCTCTGAATGCAGCCCAAAGTTTACAGAGAAACAGTGCTTTTTGGACAAAAGTACTTAATCAGTTGTGCAAACAAAATTTCATATATTTATGTCTTCTGAAAGGAATGTTCTCATTAGTTGAAAAAAAGAAGCCAGAGAGCTACAATTCTATCAAATCAAGACTTATGGATTGCAGATGAGCAGAAACCACAGGCAAGTCCTGGCATGAGATGGCCACATTTGGCAGTATAGTGTCATATAGTACCATAGTAGCAACATTTTTCCCTTTCTTGAACATTTTTTACTTGGTTTTTGACAATTATATGTTTAATCTGAACAAAATACAGGGACCCTGTGCAGAGGTAAGAAAGGGTTTTCCTCTTATATAGATTAGGAATAAACAACCTGGAACACATACAGTACCATTCACCACAAACATTATGAAGAAGCCAGTCAGTAGTCAGCCAGTTAGTAGTCTGTAAACATATAACACTGGATTTTTGATTGATAAGCACAAATTGATAGTATATAGGAAAGGAACAAATCATATATGACTAGTAAACTAATAATATCTTAGAGGTATTCTTCAGAGTAAACTCAAAACTTTAACAAGTTTTGTCCAGATTTAGCATGAAGCATGTGTAGAATTAGTGCAAGGATATATAAAGTCAAGTCAACTTTAGCATACTATGATATATGTATGTAATGCACATGCTGTATCTGTGATATATGATATATGTCCAAAATTAAGTGCTTTCTTGATTTTACAGGATGAAATGTACAAAGGTCTTGCAATAATTGAGTGTGATATATTTTGCAAAATGCTGCAGTCAGCTGTTCACTATGTACAAACAGGAGAGACTACTGTTTTGGCAGATACTTAGGACTTTATTTAGATAGGCGTTCTGGTCTGTTTCTATTTTGCAATTATGTGCTGTTTATTTCCATGTGTTCTCAGTTATTGTGATCTCTGTATGTTGAACATCTCAAAATGTCAGGAACCAATGAGAGTAAAACTACATATGCTTCATTTTGTATTTATTATTTACAACATGTGCTCTACATATTCACCTTTACGTTCTATACATTTTCTCAGCCGCTTTTTTTTTTTTTTTGCTGAACATATTTGGAATGGGATATTTGCTCAACATATTCTTGGTTCCTGACTTTTCAGACACTCTGTATTATGCAGCAGACAAAATGCCTTTTAGGAGACATTGGAAATATTAGTAATTGCTTAATATACTTAAAAACTGTTTACAAAAGGACAATTGCAAGCAATTTCGGTATTTAGCGTGCTTTAACGTGGTTTTTATTGCTTGAAAAGGGTTTCTGGCTCTTTAGTGTTCATTTTCATCCCAGGAACTATTTTTAATCACAGTTTGGAAATATGGAAAAACAGACAGGAGAAGAACAAAGACATAATCAGTATGTTGGAGACTGCTCTTCTCTTTACTAGAACACAGTTACAGAGAACAACAATCTGAGGCAGGTATAGATTAAGATTAATTAGTCTGGTAAAGCAGGAAGCTAGTTGCCTGCAGACTAAGCAGGGCAATTCTTCATTTCCTCCACACATCTTTTATTGCTAACACATATTCAGTTCTCTGCCAAATGCCAGTTAAAGCAATAATGACTCATTGAAATCAGGAGAGAAACATTCAAGTAGTCAAATATGCTGTCTGCAGAAGTTTTAAATAGCTAAATGTGAAGTGTTCTTATGTTATTTTTTATGTTTTGTAGAATAATGTAGTGCATTTCCAATTTTGAAGGAAATATGAAGTTATCTACATCTCAGACAAAATTATACATCATAAAACATATCTAACTCCCATGAGATATTATAGCCTTTTTTTTTAATACAAAATGATAGTTATTACCCTGAATAAAAATTTAGTTTTTTAGAACAAATGTAATGTAAATATTCTGCCACTGAATCCTGAAAAAAAAAACTTACAGATTAGCTGCAGGATACCAAAATGTGCAAAAAGAACAATTAATATTTTGTACAGATTTAAGTATTGTTAAAAGTATTTTCTTTAACAAAATCCTAAGTTATCAACAAGGTAAATGTGGTCATGTTCTCTCTCTCTCTCTCTCTCTCTCTCTCTCTCACACACACACACACACACACACATTTCAAATATGGCCATATACACAGTTTTTTAGGTTCTGACAATATTAAGTCACTTATAAATATATACAAATAAAAAAAGAGTGCCATTCTAGCATCATAGTATCAGCTCTTACATTATTTCATTTAAATATATATATATTCATGTGTAAATTTTCCTTTATTTACCTTTACAGAGATTTTTATAGGATGGCACGAGGGAGTTGTAAAAGAAAAAGTACCTAGTGACACTGAACCTCTCCCCTGGATATACCATGTCCTGTCACACCTTCTTATAAGCCACTAGATGTGTCATGAGAAAGGAAATGATCAGGAAACCTTTTGTGTGACATTAGCTTGCCCAGAAAAAAAGGGATAGTAATTATTACTTCAGGGCCTTGGCGTATTCACAAGCAGGATGCTGTAACAGTGAGAACAGAGCTTGTGAGGATTTTAAATGGGTGGTTCAGTTTTTTTTCATAAGTTCGTGTCCATTTTAGAGAGACAGAACACTCAGCCAGCAAAGATACCCATTCCCCTGCAGATTTACACCCTACAATTTGTGGCTATATAAACATTAAACTGTCAATGAACTTAAGAGAAAATATGGATGGATTGATATAATTTTGCTCCTTTGAGGTTAAACAGCTGCTATTATTCTGGAATTTGAATGAGCAAGATCAATTCTGAATCAAGTGATCTTAGTAAGTGTGCATTATGTTAATAATAATTAATAATGTGCATTAAAATTTTTAAATTCCTGTGAATTTGCAATTGAGAGCTACTTAAGTAATGAATCATACTAGCTCATAATAACAACTCTGCTGGAATAACAGCAAATTATTTTGAACATTTTTACCCCTAATCTTCTAAAGGAACAAGATTCCAGATTTCTCAGAACTGGGTTTCAAAATTAAACATAAGAGTCAATGTATGCTGTTCTGATTAAAAAGACTTCAAAAATCTTTTTGAGGATGAGTAGTTGTGACATTATTTTGATTTCTGTTGTAAATAATATAAGAAAGTTCCTACTTCTCACCATCATAATCCAGGTCTTTTCTAACTCCATGAGAACTATTTTTGATCCCTAAGTTTAATCCAGAGCCATATGATGAGTATTGGCCCAGACATTTTTTCATCAGGAAATGTATTTAGTAGAAGAATATGGGCTTAAAAACATGAAATAAAGGACATACATCCCTTGGTTAAATAAATAGAGACATGTACAAAATTCTTGGAATGTTTTATATTTAGAGATTTATACCGTACATATGTATGTACGTGGCCTGGCACAGTCCCATAACATTATTTTCCTACCCAGACTCCTTCTCTAACATTCCAGAAAGGGTTTTATAGTCTACAGGTTTTGTATGTAATATCTGAAGTGCTTATGCATGTTTGGGCTTGATATAATGGAAAAAAATATATATATATATGTATAAAATTATGCCAGTCACAATATTGTAAAGATTTCAGAATTGTTATATATCCTTAATAGGTTGTGGTAGTTAAATTCAAATGTATTTAAATTATATGAAAGGCCCCATTACTCTATAGTAAGCACAAGGCAACTTTAAAAAATGGGATAAATACTGGCCTGTATGTGTCATAAAGAAAGACAGACAAATACAAGTGCCCGTTTTGACTTTTATTAAAGGCAATTAATATATAGAGGTGGGGGTGGTGATGCTTCATCCAGTGGACTGGGCACTAAGGGTTTGAGGAGGAAGGCATTGGAACTGGGTGCTAAACAGTACTTATGTGGAAATGAAAGCTTATGTTGCCTCATTAGTATATTGGATGACTTTTAAGAGACCAACACATCTAGGCATCCATTTTTGGCCACTTCTGAATGGACTATGGGGTACATTTTGGCTAAGGAAACCCTGAGCTAGGGAGCAAATGACCATATTTTCACATGCATCAACCTCTACTATAAAGGGCAGACTATAAGGTCTGAATGTTTCAGGATGGGTGTTGTGTAAAGGTGGCAAAGGCACGATCTCCCTGGGCATTCGACACAAGTTTCTAAAAGGCTCCCTTTAAAAGTAATGTGAGGATGCTGCAGCAACCAATCAGAAACATTCAGTCCATAGAAATTTGCAAAACTTAAAAAGCACTGAAGGTCTTTTATACTTTGTGGAGCAGCCCAGTCTGTGACTGCCCATAAAACTTGCACTTGACAGCTTTGACAAAAAGTGTTTTTACTGTTTCTGCAGGACCCTTTTGACACAATGAACACGTTGCTCCAAGGAATCTTAATATAATAAAATGTTATTAATGTAATTACCTAGCATATCTCTGACATCAAAGACAAATGCCTTGCCCAAAGTGGGGGCTTTATCCAAGCTATATAGCATTACTTTATATTTGTAGTTGTGTGAGGTGGTGCTAAATGCTATCTTCCATTAGTTCCCTTCACAAATTCAGATCAGGATGTAGGTGATTGGGAGGCTGAGCTCAGAGAAGATGATGACTGCAATTATTTGCTCTAAGCAGTGGGGACAAGGGGTAATGGATAAAAGGCGAAGCTCACAGCACTAAAATGGCAAGAAAACTGCAAAGAAGACTCTCAGAGGTAGAACTCGAAGATATTTTAATATATATAATATATATATATTAATATATATATTAATAATATATATTAATAGCATAACTCCTTGAAAAGGCCAAAATCTGAATTACAAAAAAGGTGAATTAGATGTGAATTACATGAGGTGAAAACCTGGAAACAGGGAAAAAATATATACTGTACCCAGATGATAGTGTACACTAAACACATAACTCTGGAAAACTGCTATTCTTTTTTAATTCAAAGCAAAGTGTCTCTGTGACTGGCCAGAAATTTCTCATACACTAATGCACCCTCCCTGATGCCATGTTGGAAAAGTAGGAGAGTGTGTGTCAGAGGAAGTTATTGGCATACAGCACGCTAGGTAGTGTATGGCACATTACTTGAGACATACCAGATCGGTCACTTATTGATCACTTAGTGCTGGCTCTATTAAAGTGTTGTACAGAATTACAAGAATATGGCATGGCAAACAGAACCAACATATACACCACCTGAGCCATTACAGTGCATCCTCCTTTGTCTTTATGGTTTTATGTTGGCTGGCTTTCTTTAATTTTTTTATAACTACTATTTCTTTAGTTGGGGGCATGGTCGTTTCGTGGTTAGCACACTCCAGGCTTGGGGGTTCGATTCCCTCCTCTGCCATGTGTGCGAGGAGTTTGCATGTTTTCCCGTGTTTCGGGGGTTTCCTCCAGGTACTCCGGTCTCCTCCCCAGTCCAAAGACGTGTTGTAGGCTGACTGGCATCTCTAAATTGTCTGTAGTGTGTGAATGTGTGCGTGATCGTGCCCTGCAATGGGTTGGCACCCCGTCCAGGGGTGGCTCCCCTGTGTAGGATAAGTGGTATGAAAAATGGATGGTTGGATGGATAATACACCCTCGTGTGTGAGTGTGTGTGTGTGTGTGTGTGTGTGTGTGTGCGCGTGCGCGATTGTGCCCTGCGATGGATTGGCACTCCATCCAGGGTGTCCCCTGCCTTGTGGCACGAGTCCCCCTGGGATAGGCTCACAGTACAGAAAATGAATGGATGGATGGATTTCTTTAGCTAATGCCATTAATAGGAAATGATTAGTTTTTACAAAAATTTCATTATATTTGTGTGTGTAACTGAAATACACAACCTATTTAAATTTGGCAGCATAATCCACATATAAAAGTGCAGTAACTCATCGCAAATTCTATGATTTGAAGCTGATCAATTGAGATTTACATAAGATAGTCTTATGCGTACATTTGCACACACCAAGGACCATGAGTAAGATATGAATGTATTTCTGAAATATATTTTAATGTATACCAAATTTCTTGTGTAAATGCTTGTGTGAACAATTTACGAATAAATCAGTTCATATCCAGCTTGATAAATGAGGCCCAATGTTTGTAACATTAGCTAATCCATATAATTGTTCATTACCAGAGATACAGTATATTTTGTACTGAATTCTTCATTGCTTTTGTACAGTGCCTTAATCTGAAAAACACAGAAAAAATCAGATGCACACTATCACGCTTGCAGAATTGTGATTATTCCATTAGACTATATTTATCAATACACTAAATACTGTACTTTCTTATGGTTTTAATATTAACCACAAAATTGTGTATCATTGATATCTTGTGGCAAGTTTGGTTAAGAAAATTCCTTTAACATTCCTACTATTAAATGCCATGAAAAGTAGGAGTCGATTTGACTACAGATAGTCTTGAGGCACATTCTTTCTCCCTCTCACCTTCCCTTTCTTTCCCTCATTCCTCACAGTAACTTGATGTGTGGCACTATTCTATTTGCTTATCTTGGCTCAGTGGAGAGGAGTTTCTTCCTTGCACTCCCACGACACAAAATGGGTGTGGATGGGGAAGAGGGGG
Organism: Pangasianodon hypophthalmus; assembly: GCF_027358585.1. NCBI lineage: Eukaryota > Metazoa > Chordata > Actinopteri > Siluriformes > Pangasiidae > Pangasianodon > Pangasianodon hypophthalmus. The sequence continues at coordinate 10,579,544 of NC_069732.1, read as the reverse complement.
AACCAAACTCCTGACTTGTATCTGGCCACCTCAACGTCTTGGGTTACTTCTTTTCATTCTGCCCTGGATTTTTTCTTTTCTCTCTTTTTTTCTACATAGTGCACAGAAACTCCAGCTTCCCCCCTACCATGTCTGAGTCCGTCCTTGAGAAAACCACATACTTAAGTAACTTTTTATTTTTTTATTTTCACTATTTATTTCTATGTACTATTGTTCGCCTCACACAGACATGTTTTGTAAAATGTGATGGATGATTGGTTGATAACTAGGGTAACCAAAAGTCAAATAAAGGTAAAGTCAAATACCTGAAACTAACACTGTAGACTTAACTCAGGAAAGTTTTCAAGAAGTTTCAGATTCTTTGGTAGTATTTTCAGACACAGAAATTAAATCACACTAGTATAGTTTCTTAAATGATTGTACTCTAACTAGATGCAAAAGAGGCCTATACATTATGTACACATTTTGAACCATTTGTTTGAAATGTTACTGGTTTCATTTTTCCTCCAGGATCATACACTAATATTCCCATGTAACAATTACATGCTCCCAAAGAGTGTGAGTGAAGATGGCAGGAAAATAAGGTGGAAGTCTTCCAAATAGCATTGAGATAATCACTCTGTATCACTCTAAGAAACTAAGAAATATATCAGGTTGATAGATAGATAGATAGATAGATAAAAGCATTTATTTCTTAGACATCTTCAATAATAAAATAGAGACCATAAGGGATACCATTCAGAGTCCGGCTGTCAGCAGCCATTTATGAGGAGGCTTCTGCTGCTGATAGACTGGTACTAGCACAACACTTCACTATACTGCCAATACCATGTCGGTGTCAATGCTGTGTTGAGAATGACTCAAGGTAGATGTCACATCAGTGCATGATTTGGTTGACTTGGACTCCGTTTCCTATCAGCCCCATCAGATCACATAACCCTGTCACATGTGCTGTTAATCATTCACACCTGTTTTGTCTTTCCCTTCCTTAGCACCATTATTTAAGGGTTGAGCTTAATTGCTTAGCTTCTGTTGTGGTGCCTAGCCTGTTGTCATGTGTGGTTTGTTGTTGTGTTTCATGCCACATTGCTCTAGTTCTTGTTTCTGTGTTTATGATTCTTGATTTGACTTTGTTTATTTTGTTTGTCTTTTGTTCATTACAAAACCTGCACTTGCATCCTTCCCCTTTTCCTGACACTAAGCAACTGTTATGGAGAATATTCTTACATACACAAGTGTACAACTTCCAGTGGGTATCATTTAACATACAGTACATCATAATGCATATGAGCACTTAAATGTGTTTTTAGAGACATTGGTCATAGACTTAAACAGACTCACTTAACATAATCTTTCACTAGGGACTTTTGTCTATATCTATAACAGAAAACTAAAATGTTGTTGTCATGAATCTGAATTTGATTTATTTTAGAAATTCAACGAATGGTGTTACTAATGATCTTTCTTTAAGCTGAGGATGTATTTGTTATAGTACATAGAAAAACATAAGAGACTTTTCTCTCTGTATCACACGTTGAATGCTTTATTATCATTATTTAATATAGTGAAGGTTTTAAAAATTCATAGTATTTAGAGATAAAGTGTGGCCAGTTGGATCATATGCATTGATCAAGTTTTATGTAAAAGTTTATTTTATGATATGGAGTGGCTAAAAGATCTACCAGTTATGGAAAGTAACCTAGTACAGAATTCTTTTTGGTTTCTTAAATCACGATGTTGGTGCAGACTGCTAACAGCTGGTATTTCACAATCTGTTTTGTGTACTGTGGATTTTTAGCCTGTATTAAAATTGTTTTTAATTAAAAGTTTTACATTTTAACAGTTGTAGGTAAATGGATCCAGTAACAGTGATAGATGAAATTTATGCAGGTAGACATGAAATATTTTGAAGGCTTGCTATAATTTCAGTGTAAAAAAAAATATCTTGTGTACAGGATTGAGGTTTTATGGTAGTACACAGTGATTAAAACTGTAGGCACCATGTTTAAAGATTTGAAGTTTCAGTGGTTTAAGTACTGACAGACAAATATACTGGGTTTTAGAATATGGTTCCATGTGTGCATGAATATGACAGAATATAGCTGTGATTATCATTAATGGTCAGAAGGGTAATTGGTGTATTTTCTGCTCATTCCACAATCATTAGAAATATTGGCGAAACAAAATTGGCCACAGATCATATAACCAAAAGCTGGCAGCTCTACAAAAGCAGCTCCCCACACTGTGATTAAAATCAAGCTATGCAGTCATCAGCCTTCTTGTGAGGTTTTTTTTTTTTTTTTTTTTACCATACACTTGGGTTAGATTGATATTAAACATGCCTTATTTTTTATTTCTTTTATTCATTATAATTTATGTGAACTATGGGGAAAAGTTGCAATGGAAAATATTACATACAAGTCCTCCAATGTCCATAACTCTCAATTTATACATAAATATATAAAATATTAGTCCTTTTCCAATATATAGAGACATTTAGTGGTCTGTGAAAATCCACACAGCTGTTCAAAAAAAAAAAGCAGAACTCTGAAGTTCAAGTCTGAGGTTCAGTCAAAAGTCTAAAGATAAAAGTTCAGTTCAGACTTTTCAATTAGGTAATGCTGGTAATATTGCTGGAATTTGTCTGAGGACAATCTGTACTGATCAGGGATTGAGATTTGATCAGTGAATCTAACTACTTTGCATAATTTACAGACATTGGGACATTGGGTTCTTCACCTCACATGTCATATACTGGTCTGTTTCTGTCTGTGTGCATTCATTTTTGGCCATCGTAACTACCTGCTTGACTCTCACTAGTGCTCTCATTTGAAGGCAGAAAGGCCATGCTACAGTCGTTCTTGGTTTCTGTAGAAGGGCGTCATGGTGGCACAGTGGGCAGCATTGCTGCCTCCCAGCTCCAGGGTCTTGAATTCGATCCTGTGCTTGGGTAACTGTTGTTTCTGTGCATGTTCTCCATGTGCCCATGAGGGTCTCCTCCCAGCTCCAAAAACATGCCAATAAGTGGATATGCTAAGACAAAAGTCTTTGTCATTGAATGTGTGCGTGCACGGTGTCCTGTGACTGTCTGGTGTTCCATCCAGAATGTATTCCCTCCTCACGCCCAGTGTTCCTGGGATAAGCTCTGGATCCACCATGACCCTGAACGATTACTGAAAGTGAGTGAGTGGTTTCTGTAGTACCTAATTCTTGAAATAACAGTAGCATGTTGTTTCATGATATAAATTAGACATGTGTGTCTGCTTCCCTCTCAACTCTAATCCATTAAATCTAATAATTAGGAAAGTTTTAGTACATTTCTAAGGGTGCCATTGTGTAAACATTATCCAGGGAATAATAGGGTGGTATATCATGCTATGTTCAGATGATTTTTGTGAAAAGAACACCACAGACCAAAACTAGCACAAGGGCAGGTTAAGGAAGGACCAATGTTCTACTCTGTGCGTGCGTGCATGTGCGTGCGCGCGGGTGTGTGTGCGCGTGCGTGCATAACACATTTTGACACCTTAATTTTAAGAAACCATAATGATATGGAATTATTTAAACTTTTTAAACATGCCTAAACTTTCTGCAAAGATCAGTTTAACAAATGAAATACAGTCAGTTTGCCTAAAGCTGTGTAAAACCTTGCTGGCTAAGTGTGATTTCCTCAGACAGTGAATGTCATGCTTTGATCAATTTGTTGGATAGCTTTGTGCCAGAGAGAAACAGAAAAGAGCCTAAGTATATATCTATGTATGTAAATATTAATTAGTGATGACATTTACTTGACATTTAGTTGCCTGCATACGTGCAAGACTAGCACATTGTCCAAAACAGCAATTCCAGCAATAAAAGCGCAACAGTACAGAGAGCAGAACCATGTCAAGCATAGCCATGTTGCCATGCAAGTCTGTAGTCTGCAAAGTTTTAGGATGGTAGCATACAACATACTTTATACCATACCTTGCATAGATTATGTGCCAGTAAAGCCATTTTGCCCTGTCTGTTCCCATCTGGATCACAGCTGAATTGCTTTCTTAACTCAAGGCTCTGCATTGTTCAGTGTGTGTGTCTGTGTGTTGGCAGAGAAGCAGACAGAGGGAGGTAAGACAGTTTATCTATACATCCTGTGTTATTGCTAAGAGTCAAATATACTACATGTAACGTAAAAATTAAGTAGCATTATGGAGTCAGTAAATGAAAAAAATGTGCTATAAAACCAGTGATAAACCAGAGGTATTATAAAAGGAATTTGAACATGGGGAATAATCCTTAATGCCAACCCCTGTTTGCTATGGGTCACCATGAATGGTCAAGCAAAAAGAAAAATCTTGAATGTTGGGAAGCCAGCAAGCAAAAATGAGAAATGGTGATAGCTCCAGAATTGAAAGATTCAGAGATGACTGGTAGTTGACCTATATATTCTGTCATATATGTTGCCAGCTAGCTAGCTAGCTAGTCTACTGCATAGCCAGATGAATTCGTCAGCACTGCTTTTGCCATCAAATGGCTACATACAGTAGTTTTATTACATGTAAACGTGATAGCAGAGTTGAAAATTCAACAAAGTTAAAAACTTTTAACTGAATTTTCAAAAGAGGTAAGAAAGAGTCTGGATTCATTTTATCAGTTTATCGTGTGTCTTTGCCAGAAAATAATCAGAATATATTTTGATATCACTTTGATTCCAAAACTTGCCAGTACTAGAAATTTTGGCCACATGATTGTAGTTAATGAAATTAAGGCAATAGTACAGAAAAAGATATATTTAAACCATTGCTTTAGTCATAATGCTATGTTATCAATGCTGGGAAATCCTTATCATAATATACTGTAATATAAATTGAAATGGATAGTGCTATTCCCTCGTTGTTATTTTATATGGACATTAAATATATATGTACTTAAACACATAATAAATTTCCCATATATTTCTGAGAAAACATTGTCATGAACAATTATTTAGTCATGGAAGCAGATGTTTTACAAGCATGCTGAAATTGTCTACTCTAAATCTGTCAACATGAACTTCAGGCCTTTGCTTTGAGTTCCTTTACTACCCGAAGTGCTTTATGCTATGTGCATCAGCAACAGTTTATATAGGGGGCAAAGAGGCAGCCATTAATTAACATGGTAGAACAACAGTATGCTTCATCTCAGGTTTATATTCTTAAATCATAGAGTCAAGAAAATGGCTTTGAATATAGTGGAAAGCTTTTGCTGACCATAACATTCCTACAAAATCTATTAGATATCCCCAGGAAAGAAGGAGAAAATGCTCCCCTCAAACAGGAAAATGGATCATTCCAGAAAGCATCATTTGTCAGTTAGCCTGATGACGCAAGTAAGATTAATCCCAATCTAGAGTTTTCCATTCCTTTAGATGAAATTAAGAAGGCAAAGAAATCAAGGACCTGCAAAATAGCAGGTTTAGACATGTCAAGTCTGAACATGTCTGCAGTATTCAAGGAGCAGAGAATCAGCATCAGAAATGTTGTGTACTTTCTTTGAACATTTTACTGACATGAGTGATTGTATCAATTTCTGCCGAAGGAAAACAAAAATTAAGTACTAAATACTTAACTGCTGCTGTCCTGTGTGCATGGAGTTTGCATCTTCTCCCTGTGCTTCAGAGGTTTCCTCCAGGTACTCTGGTTTCCTCCCCAGTCCAAAGACATGCATTATAGGCTGACTGGCATTTCTAAATTGTCCGTAGTGTGTGAATGTGTGTGCGATCAGGCCCTGCAATGGGTTGGCACCCTGTCCAGGGTGTCCCCCGCCTTGTCCCCTGGGATAGGCTCCAGGCTCCCCTGTGACTCTGTGTAGGATAAGTGGTACAGAAAATGGATGGATGGTTGGATGGATGGATAGATGGATGGATAATACACCCTCGTATGAACATGGCAAAATGCATGGCTTGCCATGAATAAAGCACACATTCAGGGGCTTTTTCTATAATTTGCAATATCCCTTTCTACCTCTGCCTATCTAGGTTCAGCATCACACCTGCTGTCCTCTGTACTCCACACAGGCACCTTCTCCCCATCTTCACATACACCTGATATCTGGTAATGTATGCATTACAATGTATGTATGCACTTCTTCATTTGCCTGTGTTTGAAATGTGTAAATCAAGTAAAACACACTTGGTGTTTCCAATTTAGCATAGTCATGTAAACTCAGTTTACTACATTAGAGAGAGAGTATGAAATCTGTACTCTATTAAACAAATGCACATTGGCATTAATTTTGGAATAATTTGATAGTGAGACTCTTTCCCCCCGGAGCCTCCTACTTGGGCCTTTTACTTATGCTATCCCAATTCAGAATGATTTCCCTAAATTGTCTCACAGCTCTCTTGGGGCAGGAAACAGGAAACAGAGGTCAGAAGTAGAGCATTACAGTCTGACTCAGAGTGTTATGCTCAGCGACACTTGGCAGGACTTTGAGTGCGGCTGTTAATGTGTCTCTTCCTCTTGGTGTTTGTCTTCTCACAGACAGGCGGAGTATTTTTCATGGAGAGACATTAGCCTGAGATGTGGACTGATAAGTTGGCAAGATAAAGCACATAAAGCAGTCTCCTACCACAGACAGGTCAAAACATTTGCTCACCCTCCCCATACAAATGAAATGAACACTAGTCTCGTGTGTATATGTGAGAAACGATCCCACTTTCATTTTTCAATAGAAAAAAATGGTAACGCTTTACATTAAGATTCCCTTAACTGGCATAATGTAACAAATTACTGTAGTTAATATCATATACTTGTGATTGTGAAATCATGTGCAAGTGTTAATAAACAATAACTAACATTTAAAAATCAACTAACGTGTTAATTAATGTTTTTTTAAAATAATAAACCAAATAAGCATTAACCAATGTTCATACCACCAATAAGTAAAATGAAGCACGATGATCACAATGAACCAACACATGAACATGATTGTGGTTGACACCTAGCAACATTCAAAAGTAAGGCTGAAAAACAAGTTCCCATATTTACATCTGGAGACCAGAGTTTAGTAAGTTATTACCTGGATATTGACTTAACATTTAAACAAATGTCAATTAATACATGTGTTAATTAGCTTTGCTATTTTGTTACATTATTTGTGAGTCATTAATGCTTATGTTCATGATTTGGTAATGTTAACTAATGAAATATACAATAAGCATATTGAGAAGAACTGAAACTCCTCCCAAATGAACACACCACCATTTTGTAAGTGAACTCATTGGATGTGCATGTGATATTATAGCTTCATGTAGATTTATGTTGATGATTCATTCATATTAACCCCAAAATGAGTCCATTCATTGGGATTCGATGTCTGAGAGGTTGCTTACCTGATGCAGAATTAGTTAGAGATATTGCATTTGAGCTAACGCATCAGAGCGATACTGCTACGCTAGTGTTCATAAAGGATGATAGCTAGAAGCCAAATTGATGTAACATGTAGCGGCATTAAATATCAGAGAAAAAAATCTCACTGCATGAGAGAAATGCAGTGAGATTTTTATCTCTGAAATATTATTAGAAGCCTACCAAAAATATTAGGTAGAAGGAAGTATAGCTAGCCTTGTCTTTTCAAGCTAGCTAACATACATCTATATGCTTGAAGAGTTTGTTTGTTTCAAAATGTTTGACTAGAATGTAGGAAAAATTGTTAGATTATTGTATAATTTAGCTAGAATTTTTCAGTCTTCTGTATTTTAATTCTTAACATTATGGCTTATGCTACGCTCATTGCTAGCTTGAACGCTAACATAATCTGCTAAAGAAATGGGATATAATGAAGGTTTTCATACATTTCAATGTATGAATGCAGTTTTATTTCCTTCTGTCTCATTTTTATGGATTCTTCTTGCCACAACTTGCTGTTTTAGATGTTATTAGCAATACATTTTTTCCACTAGCAAGTGTTTATAATGTAGTGAAAATCTTAGAGACTATTTATGAAAACTGAACTGTGGGAACTCCTCAAATCCAGTATATAAAACACTGATATCGCAAATTTGTGTGTCTAAAGTGATTTACAGGAGAAATTCTTTGGTCTATTCTCATAACTCGTATGCTGTATATTATCTTTCCATGCTTGTTTTTTATTTAATGAATTCCTTAGTGAATTCTTTGGGGTTTTTTCTCACATGATTCTGGATTGAGTTAAGAGAGCAGAACAGGCTAAAAAAGACCAGTCTGCACTTTTATATCTGACATGTTAATGTTTTCCTTGTTCCCAAAAATGTTGGTCTTTCGCACAGTTTTCATACTTCTGCATGTCTTGCAGAGAATTGGAGAGGGAACAGTTTTAAAGGAGGGGAAGGAGAACATGCAAAAATGCTGAAACCTTACAATTGATGGTGTTTGATTTCTTCTGTAATTAGCATTCCTTTGGCTATTTTGATTTCTATTCTGAGCCTCAATCGCATATCCATACCTCCTTCCAAATTTGGATGACTGGCTTAGAGCTTCTACAAACTGCCGATGAGCTGAATTCTGAATGCTGCTTCATTTATTTTACAGCACATTAATTTAGAAGATACATTACCATTTTCAAACTGACCCCATGTACCAATGCAAATATGCTTGAATCCTTAAACAAATTGCACAGACACAACCGTTGTACATTTATTTGTAATGATTTTAGTTTAAAAAAAAAAAAAAGACCCCTGAACTGTATCCGTAATTGCTACCTCATGAATGCTGATAGCTACAGATTAAAATTGTGTTCATAAAAAGTACAATAGCCTCAAGGTCCTTAAGGAACAAATTAAATTATATTAAACACTGAGATGATGATAATAATGTCCATTGTGTACTAAGGATCAAACACACTAGCAGTCTGAGAAATTTGAATGTAAGGGCAAATAATGTTGTGGAATAACTGTGAAACAAGTTACTTCCTATTACACTTACTGTTATCATTAACATTATAGCAGATATAACAGTGCTGACACTGGAGAGTCCTTCGTTTATGTGGAGTTCCTGTGTAAATTATTACTATAGAAACAAAAATGTATTAGAACAAGCTTGTTAATATAAACCTTATAGTCAGAAATACTGTCAGAGCTGCTGTTATATAAAATTAATCAACATTTTCTGACCAATCAGAATTGAGCATTTAAAAAGCACTGTGGTATAGCCTTTGTTTAATTATCATCAAAAGTATGGTATATTATTCAGTATCTACTATGAATTATGGGTTAACTCTGTACTGGGAACGTATTCTATAGGTTAAAGGATTTTTCGTTTTTCTTTCCATGTCCAAATACCAGTGCTATTCCCTCTGATTCCAGGGGTTTGTAGATAAATATTTAGTGTGTGCCTAGCCCAAACTTATGCCCTGTCAAACACTGGCACTGTCATACTCACAAGTGTACAACAAAATTCTCAGTGCTGAATTCACACCTACTCAAAACCACCTGGACATCAGTGTTCACTTTACAAGTTAATTCAACACTAAGGAATTTGTTGTCTATATGTTGAAGTCCACAGCTTGGCAAATGTTTTGTTATGAGAAGTTGATGGAAAGGGCAGGAAGCAGAAGAAACTAGAACCTGGAACATGGAATTATGATGAAAATGGGTATGGGTATATAGTGATGAGTGTATATGTAAAGGGGAAATAAATCTTCAGGTTTTTTCTGATCAGGTAGTAGTCTAGATCAGTAGTCCAGAGACATTCGTTTTTAGTTTTTAGTCACTCCTGAGGAAAGTATGTTGGAAGAAATTAAAGCATAAATTACACTGGAGTGGGAATTTTCAGATTTCCTACGGTTTCCTAAAGTTGTTGTTCAATAAGATTATAAATCACAAATTATTCAGCAGTGTAAATTACTGTGGATTATCACTCTACTATGATCTATGTGCAAGAAGTGGAAAGTATGGAACATTAATTTTTAGTCTAGATTTTATAGTGATCCTATCAGCTCCCTTATGCTTGTAGCATTCCAAGCAATGTTTATTAGTGAGAGATCTGTACTACATCATACTCTTTAACCTTTCTTTAATATTACAAGAAAGTCTGCAATAAAAATAAAAAAATAAATAAATTTTCTTTCCATTGTAAATCATTGTAAAATGATTGTGGCCTATACAGCAAGTTTACTTCCCCTGTATTTTTTATGTTTAATGTGTCTTACAAAATATGTAACATTATGCTTTCAGTATGTTCCTCTCTTTTTTATTATGTCTTCTCCCTTTATGAAGAGGTTGGGGGTACTGGGTGCAGGGGCCATGTCTAGACTCTTGTAAAGGCGTAAAAGTCAAATAGTGTAAATCACTGTGAGTTACACTATGTTAAACAGGCTGTAATTCAAGTGAAATAGTTGTCATTGTTGGGGGCTCTGAACTGTGAAGTGAAATAATGTAGTTGAGAACCAGACTAACACATTTCCTTCTGCAAACATTCTTTCCAAAGCTGTCTCCTTCTCCTGTTGCTGATACATATAGTGCCCCAACTACATCATCACCTGTAGTGTTTGGGTGCATTGGCTTCATATTTTTAAGCCAATACACCCAAACACTACAGGTTTCACAGAGCTCTTGTCCTACATCAGCTCTAGCTGACAGACTCTTCATCTATAGATTCAGTACTGCTTCATCTATGATTGACAAAGCTATATCAGTCATCATTTATTCATCCATCAGTAAGTGCTTTATTGTGGGCAGGGTCACTGTGGATCCAGAGCCTATTCCAGGAAAACTGGTCAGAATTCACCTACCAGCATGCTTTGGGAGGAGGGAGTGACCTGGAGAACCCAGGGGAAACTCACATGTGCATGCCCATGCAAAAGTCTGTTTTTCTCCAACAGATTTATCTTTTCTTATGTAAGTGGTTCAGCTTGACTAGTGTTTTTTTAAACACATTTACTGATTGCACAGATGCAAAATTATAATTAAGTTTTAATTGCGATGTGAATTTAATTATACCAAATACACACTACAGCATTAACAGGATAATTTGTCATACTTAGTGCAATTTCACAAATTTTGCATGAGATGAATAAGCAGCTTCGGTTTGCGCCAAGAACAGAATCAATCAATCAAAAGAGCACATTTTGCATTTCTTGTCTGCAAGCTGCTATGTTATTCATTTTTTCCCCATTTTTTTTTATGATCAGAACCACAAAAGTGTTTTGATGGTTCTTTGGCAGCAGTTATCCTTTAGCAGTTTTATCACATGCTCAGCCATCCTTGTAAGACATTCCTCATCCTCATATGTTCCATCTTCAACAGACTGTACATTTCACACCTTCATTTCAGCATTGTTTACAAGGAATAGCATCACACCACAAAAATCTTCTAGCATGAAACGATTGGGGTGTCAAATTCCAATCATATTGTGTTTTGATCAGTATCTTTTGGTTGTGATTTCTACCTGATTAGATTTTTAGGAGCAAACACTGTTTATGATAATATTCCTGACAAACCCTGACTAGGGGTGGAAAAAAATACTGAGATATTATACTTACATGAAAGTATAGACAATGTGTCAAAGTTTTCAGCCAAAAATGTACTCAAAAGAAAAAGTAAAAAGTAATTGTTTAACTGATGCAGTTTTAAATAATAACATATTTTCCTGTGAAAAGTAACTTTCATTGCTTGACTAAAACTGTTAGTAGATGATTTTCATTTTAAAGCAACTAGGCTGTTTTGCTTAACAAACATCATGCAATCTCTGTAAGTCTGCTGGTCATGTGCATGACTAATGCCATGTAGTTTGATAATGAATTAAATAACCAATATTTCATGCCTTCTAGGGAGTAGATGAAGACACCTCATTTTATACAAGCTTTTGCTTCCTCTAGCATATTGAAAAATTTTACTGAGGGAGGGCCAGGGGTGCTCATCCTCAAATTCCACACTGCAGTCCAGTGTTTTATCAATATTCACACATATACAAATAGCTCTAGTGCTATCTACGTTGTGTAGCATGAGAAGATCACCACAGATGATGAATTGGCCCAATTCTTGATAGTTCCTTTCTACATTTATTAACCTGATTGGATGCTAAGCTTTTTTTTCTTTGCTTAAGCAAGCACAGATAATGGTACATATACAGTCCATAACATACAGTATATTATCTAGGCTCTGACTGAAGCTTGTCTCATGCCCCAAGAACAACTATGGTTAATTGTGGCGTTTATGTGCACAATAAGGCAGAGTTTAGCATTTTATTTGCTTTAACACATTTATGTCATTGATTGATACACAAAGAAGAATAAAAACTATGCACCATTATAACCCCCTAGCAAATGGAACTGTTCATCTTTTCCCTAATGTATCATTATTTCAGCTACAATTACAATTACTACTAATGCAAAGACATCCTTAAGAAATTAATTTTCTTATATTAGCAATGGCCCCCCATTTTGTCATCAAAAACATTTTACTCAATTATGCAGCTCCATAATTATACAGTAATTATAATATTATAATAAGTAACGTGTATACATACATTCACACACACCCATATATATATATATATATATATATATATATATATATATATATATATATATATATATATATATATATATATATATATGGGTGTGTGTGTGGTCTACTAAGAATAATTCATATGATCTCAGTTAAATTCAGTCATTTTCAATTGTTTAAAAGATCAGAAGAATATTTCTGAATCCCACTACCACCATCTCTAAAAAATAAATGCACTGGAAATATCATTCAGTGCTTTCTTTGGGAGATCAGTGTGAGGTATTATTTCCACATTTTGGAAATCTCAGTTGTGTGACAACTACAATCTTCACAGGAATTCTAGAGAGATCAGAGAGAATGATTTATTGGGGTATATTTTGTACTTCATCAGTGGAAGGAAGAAGATATCCACTTTGATGAAGTGTTCAGGAACCAGGAGCTTAGTAAAGCCATGTTTCAATATATGTACTTTCAGAAAGTGAAGATATGCTGAACAACATGTTGTGGGAAATGTCAAACTCTAGGAAGCTTGCACTTTACCAGTAAAAGACCAGCATGATCCATGCTTTAATGCATACAAAGCTCACCTCTATATAATTTTGAATTACAGGCCATCATTTATTGTTGAGGGTCTCAGCATACTAATAACATGGAGATATAAAGTTGACTAATGTTTTAAATATGCATGATGTATGTTTTGTATGTTTGTACTTATAATAACATAAAAGAAAATCTCAGACAAGAAAATGTACATCTGACACAGATCCATTTTAAGAAATAGATTACATACTTAAAGAACTAGAGGTGAAATTGTGAAACTTTTCATTGTCTCAAATGATTTCAGACTGTTCAGTTAAATGATTCATTCAGATGCATTGACCATTTTGCCTAAATGTGTAGCCTGATCATCTAAAACAGATAAACAGCTTGAGCATTGTTTAAAAAAAAAAAAAGCTACTAGTCACTTTGCCACTTTGTGTTTAGCAAAATAATTCATTTCTCAGCCACTCCAGCATAGAGTATTCTTCCATGTGCTGAAACACTAGAAATCTCCAGCTCTGACTAAATGAGTCCAACTGATCTGCTAAACAAAAAATTTGCATTTGCCATATCTGGTAAAAGATCTGCTGATTCAAACACTGAGAGGAAGAAGAGTGAATCTTGGTCAGGATTCACTGGCTTAAGAGGCACAGATCAGGTTTGGCATACATGCAATTAAAAATATGACGCACAACTCACGGCTGTTTAAAGTAAAACAATGACATACATAATACATATTAAAAAAATAATGACTGAGAAGATTCACTTATTGACTCTTTCGAATCTAACTACACATTTTCCCCTCTTTGTTCCCTGATGTCATTCTGTCTTTTCATACTTTTCCCTACTTGTACATCATGAATTTAGGGATGCTTCCAATCAACTGCATTTAAACTATTCTCAAAAATAGTTACACAAGTCTAAGTAAGTGAGACATTTTTTTGTCTTTTGTCTTTGTTGTCCCTGCCTTAGGTAAATTATTCTTGGCTTGTGGATATGTGGAACACACACAAAGCGAAACAGGAGGTGATACCCCATTTAGGGGCCTGCCGGTGTTTTGAAACAATGTGATAGCAAGCACTGGGGAGAGGAAATACCGATGCAAAAGGGTAGCCAGTTCAAAGAGAAGAGGTCCATCTGTCTAAATAGCACTTCGTTAGGAAGACTAATTAATTACCCATTCAGCAAGAATTTGGCATGTCCCACCTGAACAACTTGAACTTCCTGGAGAGTGAAAGCCGCATGGCCTAGCTATAGCCTCTGACTTCAGTGCTCATAAATCTCTTACAGTGCTACCTCCTTACCACAATGGCTAGTCACGTCCCTCCAAGACAAAAAAATCTGCTTGCAATTTGTTGTTTTATCAACATACTGTCAGGCAAGAACGTTTTTCACCTTTTTATCCCCTGCCTCTAAAGTTTGACAAAGAAAGGTCCATTATTTTTCTCCTTTCAGGAATGTATGCAATGCTTCTCAAGAACCCTATCTTGTTAACTTGGTTGTAGGATGAAAGGTCCATTCTCCATGTAGATCTTAAATGTGATTAGATGGCCTTAACATGGTCACATGGACAGGGGCTAAGATAGATTTTGTGCCTGGATGCTTATGTTATTTGGATGTCATGTGCACTTTCAAAAAAGATAAGTGTCCTTATCTAGTGAGAGTTCACTGTGGGTGCATCTTAATAAATATTTAGCACACTCAAGGAAGGCTAAAGAGCACAATCTTTCTTTTTCTATTTGTAAGAAAGACTTGGTAGTGATAAAGATATTTTGCTGTTTTGTAATAATTTCCCCTTAATTTTAAATGATGCATTTTGGATGGGATTAGATGTTTCACATATATTCTTCTCCACAGAAGCAGTTTGCTTACACAGCTGAGGAAGGACTTTTGTCAAAAATGTCCTGTTTTTCTAGAAGCTTTGTGTACTGCACTTAATTTTTACTACATCCAATCCCCCCACCCCCAGTTTTCTCCCCAATGTGGTCATTTGCCAATTCCCACCCACTAGCTAAATCTCCCCAATCACACACCAGCTGCCAACTAGGGAGGGTGAGGACTACCACATGCTTCCACAGGTTAAGCCAACCTCCACACGTTTTTGAGCTGCTGATTCATGTCAGAGGGCAGCGTGATGCACTCGGAGGAAAATGCTATCTACCCTCTTCCACATACATGAGCTCATAGACCCACATGATTGGCTAGTGTACACTGTGATTGACACAGAAGAGAGTAATGGCATCCCTCCACCCAGAGAGTGAAAATGTACATTTTTTCTGATATGATGATTACTGTTTACTGTATCTAAATATACTTATTATGGATTTTTCTAGTATCTAACTTCTTAAGTTATGGATGTTTCTAGTATTTATATGTACTTTGTTGTACACAAAAAGATTTTTCATTAAATACACTATCTGTAAATATAATCAAATAAAATCAAGCAAAACTATTACACAAATGAACTTCTCTAGTGGCTGTAATTTTTGGATATTTTTTTTAAATAAATAATGAGCAAAATTATATATGTGACGATTTTTCAGTATGGTACAGTTCATAATAAATAGTCTTCTTGTATTCAGTGGAGGAGAAGAGTGGAAATTGGTTTGGAACTACTGCAATTATAGAAAACCAAAAATCCCAAAGACCTGGCAGACTAACTGGTATAATGGAGGATAAGAATTCTGTCTATGAAAGAAAGTTCAGAGTCTTCTCTCTAGCAACCACACCTGCTATTACTTTTGTAAAATAAGATCATGGGAAACTAGTGGGCAGTTTGCTTATTTCATGAATTAGTAATTGTTAGAATCATCATTACGCTCCCCCTAATCAAGACTTATGATGAATTTAAATGAGGTTTCTTGCAGAGAAAGCTGACTGGTTTTTATTTGTGCTGAGATAGGACGTGGTCAGTGCCGCTGGAGGGGGTTCAAATTGAGCCTGGCATGCTGGAATGGGGAGGATTCATAAAGTACTAAAAGATGGGCCAAACCAAGTTGGAAACAAACTGTGAATGGACATATCAATATAGTCATTGTTGCAGAAGGTGAAGTACCAATGGGTAGTATGTATATATTCACAGAGCTTCATGAAAGTTAGCTTTTTATCTAAGATGGGAAGCTCTTAGCAAAGAGTTGGCATTAGGCTTCGCCAGATTTTCTTTTACCAGCATTAGTATTATTTACCCTTCACTGTAGAGTAAAATATACTATATGTCATAGGCTAATGCTTTCCAGCCTTCCATCAACCAGACTGTGCCTCTACATCCAGTGTGCAGCTATATTCTTTGGCTTACAGTGTAACAGCATTACTGAAGAAGCAAACCTCTCTGCTCTGGGAAAAAAGAGTGGGGAAAAAAATGGGGGAAAAAATAAGACTGGAAAATGATTCTCTAATGAGGTTCACTTAAATACATTTTGCCCCTAATGAGATCAGCTGGGTATAAATGAGGGTAATTAAATCAATAATCACATCAAATATACAGTAGGTGATGTGGTGTTAAACTATGGAAGTGATATCTCAGGTCTACCATCAAATGGATTTGTTTAGTCAGAAAAAAAGTTAATATCAATCCAAAATTCAACAAGTTTGTTTTCTAATAGATGACTTTTGATTCAGCTTATTGCTTCTTTTAACATAGTTATTTAACGTATGAGCAGATGTGGACTGTTGATGTGTGTACATCTACAGAGCATTTACAGGCCCACTCTTGTCTGCCAAAATACACAACACAAAAAATACAAGACAGACTTTTCTATCAGCCTGTCCTTTAGGTTCATGCACACAGAAAGAGTAAATCCCATTCTGTCTTTGTGAACTGGAAACCAAAATCATTTGTTCCTTTATTGAAAAAGGAGATGCCTTAGAGGACTCCCTTTCCCTTTGTACAGAAGTCAAAAACACAAGAAGAAAGGAAGACGTAAAACGGGTGAAAATGAGACAGGATGTGATGAGACCTCCCATTTATGATTTTGTATTAAATTTGTGCCAGATATTTTCTTCATGGAAGGAATTTTGTTCTAACTAGTTCCATGTGAACGGTTTGGAGGAGAATGCCGGCCAGTGATTGGGCTATGGCTCAGACCGTCTGAGAAAGGAATATGTTGTGGATTGAGGAAAGGAAAAACACTAAGGCTTTCTTGTCTTTTCAGTGTTAAGATGCTGATGATTTTAAATGTTAGAGAGACAAGAACATACTGTGAGGACCAATAAATTGCTTGGGACATTTCAGTCTTACTTTTGTATGGCAAGATTCTCTCCAATTTATTAAGCATAGACATAATTCAACTTGAACGTGATTCAAGTTGATATACAACATAGGGCCTGTTAGCTGAACATTATGGCTTAGAGTTGCATATGGGATGTATTATTATATTTAAAAATACAACACAAAAGGGATTTAAAAAAAAATACATTAGTATATAATTTTCATTTCTGCATAGTATATTTGACCAAGAAGAACATTCTTTTGATTTCCCCAAATACCATGTCATATGTGAAACCTGAAGAACAACCAATAATAATTTTAAAAATATAAATTAAAATGCATTTGGCAAGACATTTGGCTTCTAAAACAGGACATGCCATTAGTTTTGCTTATCAGTGTTATTATGATTGTAACAGTTTTTACTTTTTGTTTAGTTTCTCAAAAACCATACAACCTAGACCAACCAAAATTTAATACATAAATATTACATTTGTCTGCTACAAACTGATTAAATGTACACCACTTTAGAGTTAGCCAAATAGATTAACATAATCATGTACATTACAATTTACCCCAAATGCAGGAATTCTGTCACACCAGAGCATGCATGGCAACAGTAAGGATACTTACTTTTTTTTTTTTTTTTTTGCAATGTGTTTATTTTTCTGTTCATTAATTTTCTGTATATTACATCTGTCAAACAAACAAAGATGTGTACTGCTAGGAGAAAAGTTTAAAAGTAGTAGAAAAATTATTATGCCACTTTAAAGAGATTTTCCACTCTTCTAGAGGTTAACTGAATATCTGTTCATTAACTGATGGATGTTTGAATATTAAAATTAGTATTAAAATTCCCTAATGGTCAGAGGTCATCCTTCTCCATATACTTGCCAGAAGAATATCAGAAGAATCCACGTGTGGCTTACACCAAGAGATTGGTATAGCTTGAATGATTGACCCCTATGTCCTCTTAGAGGGAAGGGTCACTGCAAATCAAATCAAAGTTCTTTGACTTATCACTGTTATCTTGATTAAACATATATATCCTGACGAGAGTCTCTTCCAGTGCTCCCATTCACAAGACACAATGGCTCACTGAATGGTTTGATGAGTATGAAAATGATGTAAATTATATGCTATGGTCTTCACAGTCACCAAATCTCAAACCAACTTAACAACGATGTGAGATTTTGGAGTCATGTGTTAGACAGCACTCTCCACCACCATCATCAAAACACCAGCTGAGGTTGCAGAATGGTGTTCATCCCTCTAGTACCATTAAAGAGACTTGTAGAATCTATGCCAAGGCATATTGGAGTGGTTCTAGTAGCTAGTCGGGCCCAAGCCTGCAATGTTGACTTTATATTGACACTCTTCTGTACATTAGCACTGATACCATCTGTCAATACAAGCACGCTGTCAATACAATCCTAGGTGTGCTGTAATGAGTATGGTTTCCACTATTTTTGTGGCTTTGAAAAAGGCCTTGCCATTTGCTGCACATTCAGAGAATGCCAAGTGTACATGATAGAATGTCTAATACGCACTATGCTTCATTAATATTCTTGTCGTGTAACCACTTAATGATTATGACATGATCATATTCTCCAGACATATTATCTAAAATCTGTATTTTAATTATCAAAGGCTACATGTCTCCAATACCGAACTTAAAGCTCTCAAACTGAAGCATCCTCAGATCTTTAGATGTGATTTGTTTAAGGAAACCATGTCATACAATATTACCCCAGGTTTCACCAATGTTCTTTGCAACTTTTAACTTGTCACTGAACGGAGAGATTTAAAAACTGAGAGCCAAGAATTCTCTCTTGGGTTCATGTGCACATTTGCCACCATCATGTGTGGTCCAAAGATTTTTTTTCAGACATGTGTTTGTGCAGTGTTAGATAGCTTTATTTTTCTGGCATGTCTCTCTCTGCTCTTAATGGCTCTCTGGCGGCAGGGTTTTCTTTGTGTGTGGTTTACAGCTTCAGACTTTCTTGTAGTAGACAACTTGCTGTTTTCAATAATGTCTGCTCCTACATCAGTGGCAGTCCAGATCTCCTCAAATAATATGCAGGCCATTGACATTTCTTTCACACATTCACATGAATTTATGTTATTTTGGCAGTCTGTTTTATGTAATGTATGCAAACATATTTCTATCTCCAGCTCACTTTGTATATCTGTCAGAAAAAGTAAGCCATTTTAATAAATTTGGTCTAATCAGACAGTATTTCCCAAAGGGAATGTTTTACGTCACATTAGATTTTTCTGTCTGTTTTCTGGTGCATTCCTTATTAACTGAATAATTGTTTGTTTTTGAAGTAGTCTAGCATGAACTGAAAGGAGTCTGGGCTACTTTCTTAAAAATGTAATTGTGGTTAGATGTTTTACTGCTAACGCAGAAATAATGGCATACCAAAACTGAACTGAATCATTTGAATGTGAACAAACAGATGTGAATAAACCATATTATATTTGGTAAATGTGCATCAACATCAAGACATATAGTGGTGAAAGGTATGCCATGCACAAACACATGTCTAGTAATTTATTGTGATAGACTTTAATTCATTTTATTTAACTTAATTTATTGTATATTATCGCTCACTAGCATCTGGCCTTCAGCTGTCTTTCTTGACCATTCTCAATCTCATAATATATATAAATGATGGGGCATGAGGCTAGTACAGCAATGATTTCCACTCTACTGCAATGGTAGCATGCTGACCATAGTTTTGAGGACATCACCCTAACTGTGTGTTTTGTAAAGGACACAAGGGATAGTACAATATAACAATGTAGAAGTTTCCAAGTAACCAGTTCATGATTAAAAATATGGTTTACAAACATGGGAAATTAGTATTTTAAGCCTTGAGGTTCATGTTGCCCAGAATACAAAATTCAGTGCTTTATTTTTGTCAGGGTCAGAGTGGATCCAGGGCCAATCCCAAGAACACTAGGAATAAGGCAGGAATACAGCCTGAATGGGGTTCCACTCCATCAAACAGCACTGTGTACACATATATTGACACACTCATTCACAACTAGGGTCAATTTAACACAGCCAGTCCACCAATCAGCATTTTTTAAAGGTGGGAGGCAACCTGACCGGGCACAGGGAGAACATGCAAAACTCCACAAAGACAGTATCTTGAGCTTGTCATCAAGCCAGAGACCGTAGAGCTATGAAACAGCAACACTACCCACTGCACCACCATGCTGCCATATGTTGAAATTAAATGAAATGAGTTTGTGTAAAAATATATATTAGGCTGTCACTTCTTCTGAAAATTTTTACTGAAATTTTCTCTTTCCTCACTTACTTGCTTAAGTTTGCTCGCTCCAACATTAGAATTACCCAGCAGCTACTGTTACATCTCATTTACATTTAGAAGTTCTTCTAACTCTTACCAGGTGTTAGCCAGTGAGAGATCAGGGACAGATGCCTTTTGCTGAATAAAACTACAACAAGATAGCTGTCTGAATGCTGACCTTCCACTGCAGTCAGCTATCTCACTCTGCTGATGGACTCTGATGACTCTGAGCATCACAGAGATAGCTGCTGACTGTCAGAGGTCAGGCAAAGGTGAGGACTGTTTTGGAGCCAGTGCTGTCTACATACATCCTGACATCCAGGTTATACACTACTATGTCTATTAAAAGGTCAATAATTAATGAAGTATGCCTATACAGCACTGATGTTGCTCTAAAGGCTTTATCACAAATAAGTATAAAATAAATTTACATTAAGCATATATTAATACAAGCATTGCTGCCTCACAGCTACTATACTATATGTGTGGAGCTGCTGTACATTTTCTTCCTGTGTCCATGTGAGTTCCCCCAGGGTTCTCTGTTTTCCTCCTACCTCTCAAAAACATGGCTGTTCTGGATTGCCCCTAGGTGTGAAGGGGTGTCAATGTGTGTGCATGATGCCCTGCGATAGACTGACATCCCTAGAATAAATACATTAATTTCATCACTTTTCTCAATTACACAGGAACAACTATTTATTTATAAAGACACTCTGGTAGATTCCAGTTCACAAACTTAAACAATACATTGCTATTATGTATTTCTCATTGGGAGGTGGAAACATTGTTTGAGCAGAGTTAAATTATTTTATCAACATTAATTTCTGAAGAATCAAAAATATAGTGTAGACTGTGTTTTTAAGATGCAACAGCACTCCTAAGCTACAGTGTCTTTCCATTCAATAACACAATATAAGACAGGTCCGCTCAGGTGTTCCACTTTAAACAAGCTCTGAGTTAAATGAAAAATAGTGAATTATGTAATAGCCCACAATTTCCTATTAGATGGTGAAATTCTGTATAAACATCTTAAGAGAGGGCCCCAGCAAAAACTGCAACACTCACAGGTCAGTCAAAGCATACCACCATTTTATCTGAACAAACTACAGACTAGAAAGATGTACTTTGAATTTATTTCTCTTTGCTGTTTTATAGCTCTCACAAATTTATGTCACATGTGTGAAGCACACAAAGTGACATGAAAAACAGGATTTTTTCCACAATTCAATAGAACTTATGAAGCCCTTTAAAAACGTCTTCATGATCTCAGGTCCATTTGCCAAAATGTATTACCATGGGACATCAACCTGTTGGATGTTTTACGGAGGTAGAAATGAACTGGAACCAGAGGCAATGGTCCAGGAATTCTGGAGATAAACTATTTTTCTGCTAGCCCTGGAAATGTATGGATTGTGTTGAGTTAAGTACAGCGATCCAAGAATGACTGGACTGGCTTGTACTTAATTCATAATAAATAATGAGATGATCTCATCTTGAAGGAAACCTACATATTTGTACAGGGAAAGTTTGTTCCTGGACTCTTCCTGAGGGCTACAATGTCTGTGGATGTGCAGATGTGGCTGGCAGGTGTGATATAGGGAGGTCTGACCTGGTGGATATCTCTGAAGCTTTTCACAGCACTCCAATTAACATCCAACAGTGACATGATTGGACCTCTATATCAGGCGGACAGTCACAAAAGTTAAAAAAAAAAAAAAAAGCCTCAAAAACACATATACATAGCTCAAGTCCCAGCAGTGAAGAACTGATTCTTCCAAAGCTGTTTCCATTTCTCCAGACCTATCAAGCTCCCTGCCATTATCTTAGAATTGATTTACCTGCAACGGAGACATGATTAGGTGGACATTCACGTAAAAAAGAATCAGAATTAGGTTATGCAGTTGAATCACATCGTGGGCACTGCTGCGAGATCTTGCCTTCAGCTTCAGAGAATCTCAGAAATGTGTATACCTCTGCCAAGGCTCATCCCTTCAAATAAGCCCAGTACCGAAACCAATCCCCTGTCAGCCACTGACGATGCAACCCCTACAAGCCCCAGTATGGCAAAAACAGCTCTCCTGACAAGTGGTGTGGGTTCCTTATCTAATGTGCTTTACACTTTAGCAGCACGTGTGTAACAAAAAAAGGAAAGGGGGCGTTTGTGCAAAGAAGCAGTCACACAAACACTTTGAGAGCTCTTCCACAAGGTGTTAGCCATGCCACTTCAAGGCAAGAGGCTGGGGTACAGGTTCTATTCATGAAACAAGACGGTGGCTTGGCTGCAGAGTATGCACATACATATTCCATCACAGCAGCCAAGAGAGGAATGGCTATCCTTTGAGATAGTGTATCATCTGTTGGCTTATGAAAAACTGCTATGTAAGTATATGTATCTGCTGCATATACATAGTCAAGTTTTAGATTTCGGCAGCACAACTTGATTTAGGAGATGCATGGAAGACTATTTCCTCAGGGAAAAGCCTAACTACTTGGTGATTGTACACAATACACAAGGTATGAAGTCCACAACACCAGTGTTTCATTCCTTGCCTACAAGGAATTCCTGGGCCTCCAGCGTTTACAGATGGATTAGGACAAAATAAATGCAGTCATAAAATTGAACCAAGCCTAACACCATCAAAGAACACCAGAGGGTTTGGGGTATGACAGTCAGTCTATACAAAGCTTCAGCACTATCACAGTGTCTCCCAAATCTCTCCAAAAGGGTAAACCAAAGAAATGAGATAAGGCAGCCTTCAAAACTTTTCAGAAACTCAAACAGTGCCCTTTTCTTAAACATCCCAACTTGTCACTGCCTTTCATCATGTAAGTAAGTAAATCAGAGTATAGCATTCAAATCATACTGACACAGCAGCACTGAAATCCAGAAAAACTCTACCCAGTGCACCTATTATTCTCACAAACAAAGAGGAACTATGATGTATGAAACCATGAAATGTTGGCCATTAAAGCAGCCAACAGTGGAAAAATGGAGACAGCGGCTAGAGGGCGCAGTGCATCTCTTTCTTATCCTTATGGACCAAAGAAATTTGGAATATGTCAGGAATGCCAAGTGACTAAACACAAGGCAAGTGCAATGGGCCTTCTTCTTCGCATGCTTTCATATCATGCTGACTTATTACCCCAGACCCAGAAATGGAAAAGCAGATGTACTGTCCCAGATGTTTGGTGGTCCTAAGGAGAAGAGACTGGAGGTAAGAAAAATGTGCATTGTAGTACCAGTGAGATGGAAGATAGGGGTTTGGAACAGGCTCTGTTCCTGGAACTGTGTCCTCCCAATAAAATTACACACCACTTAGTTCAGGTCATTGACGTAGATTTCATAGGGGATCTCTCAGCACCAGTTGACTGTAATCATCCCATCACACCATTTCCCTGTAATCAAACATCTGGCCAACACCTGCAGTCTCCCAAATACTAACAGTTTACCACAGTTTCCATGCAGGAAATTATCTTATCAAGTGAAAACATCTTGAATTTATATATTTCTTATTATGAGATTAGAAAATGACAAATTATTAAGTCTATTTCTAGATAATTTATCCTAGCTTTAGGTTTGAAATTGTCCTGTTCTGTTAGCATACATAAGATTGCTTATTTCAAGAATTATTTATAGAACGAAGCAAAATTACATACACTTCATTTAGAATCAGCCAATTTAAACACTTAAACACACACTCTCTGAAAGTCATGCCAATGAGATCTGTAAATCCTGAACTATGTTTCCTAGAACATGAGGATTTATTCATTGACTGTGACATTGGACCACTTTCTTTGACTTTACTCTCAGATTGCTTTTGCATTGTGATACCAATTATGGACTGATATTTTCTTGTTGTGTTTCTAAACTGCATTTTGGCACTTTTGCTGGAATGTTTCTCTAATAAACTTTTGCTCATGGATCTACATCATCATATTGAGCCTGTGATGTTACACCAATATAGTAAACAGTAGAGAATTGTGTAATGTTATCATTACTATATAAACTTGTGCTGTCATATCATTTCTAAGATTTTTGGAGAGTAACATTCCTCCATTAGTTGTCATCTGGCCATTGGATGAGGGCTAGTATAGTCACACAGGCCAGAAGATCATGTCAGAAGTGTCTCCTCCCCATTTTGCCATGCCAGGGTAGGTTGGATGCTCTACACACAGAGAATGTCTAATAAATTTCAGCAGCTGCCATGAGAAACAACTGCCACCACTACCAGCATCATTCATTTTCAGTAATTGTTTTATCCTAGTCAACATTGCAGTTCATCCAGAGCCTATCCCAGGAACACTGGGTGTAAATTGGGAGAATTCACCACAAAAGGGACGCCAGTCCAAGTACACACATTCACACCTACAGACTATTTATCATAGCCAGTCCACCTACCTGCATGTTTTTGGACAGTGTGAGAATACCCATGTGAACCTCCACACAGACAGTATCCTAATCTCAGGATCAAACCAGGGATCCTGGAGCTATGAGTGGCAACAATACCCGCTGTGCCTCTGTGCCGCCCCCAGACATTCCAGTGGAAGGTTAGAGAAGACAAAGTTTGGCCTGGATCAGCTGAAAAAAAAAAACAACTATTAAATAGTTGAAGAGAAACAGGACCTATACTAGAAAGATGCGTGCATTTGATCATTTTGCCTATACTATTCAGTTAGTTTTGTCTGAGGTCCAATAAAAAAAATTCTACTAAATAAACTTCTGAAAAGCTTCTATTCTTTTGAAATTTAATAGTGCTTTTCTACAGCTCATATCTATAAGGTATTTAGTGGTTGTTGGTTGCCTCTAGTGGCATAGCAGTGGCAACTCTCATTTCTTTAGTTCTACGCATGATCCTCATCAAGCTCTTATTGGCTGTATACAGGTCCACCCGGAACACATTAACAAGCACATAGTGAGGCCTTTTGTCATTCACGCACATGCACAGACGCACGTTCTGAGTCAACTAAGTGGACTATGGGTGGGGTGCCACCTAATGCAGGTGGTAGAGCTTATTTTTGGCTCCTGACAGGCAGCTAAAGGAAAAACAGGCTCTGTGATGCAATGGCATAGCATTCAGATTTGTGATTGCTGTTTATTTTTTGTACGTTGACCATGGAATGTTAATAAGGGGGAAGGGTAGATGTTATTACCAGATGGTTTTTCTAAGGGAGTGTTTCACCTTGTAAAGCTGGGGTGGAGGGGGTGAGGTAGGCAGTAGTCCCAAGAGGTCTCTGAAAAAGGTCTGGTGGCAGGCTGCCCCTGCTTCTGAACCCCATGCCACTTCCATGAGTTGTCTAAAGAAACACCCTGGTTCATGGGTGTGAGTAGCAAACCAGAAATTGGCACTCAAATAGCTGCACACAGGACCTCCATTGATGACATCACCAGATGATGCCTACTCAGCCTATCCATTTTTTTTTTTTCGTAAAATCTGTCTGTAAGGGTTTTATTCTAAGGTGTGTTTCAATTCCCATTCGTTTTTTCAGTGTAGGTTTTTTCTTTAAATTAGTCCAGTTACTAACAAGGGGTAGTTTAGTAAACAATGCTTGACTACTTAAATCTTAACTGCTATGTTCTGAATCCTAAACTCTATTCATGCTTCTTTTAAAGGAAGGAAAACTATTTCCCATATCTTTTATTTTGCTCTAAATTTTATATCTACCTTTTCTCTTGTAGTACACATTCTCATTTTTCTTTTACTACAGGTAATCATTATTTGTGTCCCACTGAGAAAATTGCCAGAAGAGATGATACAACTCAGCAAAGCACACAAAGCACATAAAAGCCAGTGTTTAAAAACTATTAATAAAAATGGTCATCAATGACTCATTCTGCTCATTTAGGATAGAGCCAATCAATAAAAATAAAAGAGGAAAGCACAGAAAGTTTAACCTTAACCAGTAAATTAGCCAGTAGTGGGGCACAAAGCCTGGTCGACTTCACTCCACCATAAATATGCAAGAACATAACAGTACATCATATGATAAAAGAAGAATGTGTGATCTATGTCTATTTTGGAAAAATAACAGAAATAATTTATTTTTGGAAAATTTTTTATGGTTCACAGCATAGACTTTGGTATGGTCATAGTGTCTCTACTGCAGCTTAAACTCCCAAAAAATAATTTAATGGGCCTGGCGTGTGGTGATATGTCATAAATTCACAGTTTTCAAATTAGGGGCCAATCCACACACAAAAATATTTTTTTTAGTCACATGCCTTACATTTGTCTCACAGAACAGATGCTTCTGTTTTACCCAACTTAATTTCAATCCACACCCGCTTTGTGCACTACTTAGACACGCAAGTAAAAACAAAAGCCCTATGCTGCTATGTGGTTTGTTTACTGTCCTACTGTCTCATTCCACATTTTAAGTGAGCTGTAATATAATTACAGTGGATCCAACTTTGACTCCACTCCCTGCTTGTTCTATTGACACTCCTCTGTATTAGGGGTTAGTTTTCTTGATCAAATTAACTGTGATTGTGTACCATTGACATATAATAAGCATAAATGCTGTGAATTTGTACAGAAGGCCATTTACACTACTCAGACACATCTTCTACATGACACTCCAATATGAATTCTAGGTAAGAGCAGAACTGTAGTATATCTGTCACTAAATACATGCTAATGATGAAATTATGAGAAAATGCATGGTTTTGTGTGTGTGTGACATTAACAGTTTCTTCTTTAAGCATCTGTATGTGGTTTTGCTAACTGAGTGACAAAAAGCAATTGTTCATCCAGACACCAAATTATGGTAATTGGGCATTGGCAATGTTTTAACATTTGCAGTTGTTTTAACACATTGTCTAGCTGTAAGTTTTTTAGGGTTTTTTGGTCATTTTCTCTGGCAATTGCTCTGCTACTATCAGATTCAGAAATCTGCCCACACAGACCAAGTACAAATTGGGCTTCAACCTGAAATCCACCAATTTGTGCTTTCAAGGTCCACTACTACAACCCAGTGCTTGTAAGTAGGATGGAGATTATCCACATGCCTGTTTACTGCCTGATCCAGTGCTTACGAGCAACACACACTCAGATAAGCATCTGATAAACCATCTGGCTGTAAGTTTTTACTTCTAAATCACTGGTTTTCTTCACCCTTTACCTTATATTTTCCTGAGGATGACGCTGTTCCCTATTTCACCCATTAGGACAAAATTTCAAATGTTTTTCTTGTCATTATCTCAATCTGCTACATAAAGCCAGTTCAGAAAATATTACTTTACATCTAGTGATGTTACACAATACTGCCACTACTTCATATAGGTTTTACCAAAGCGAGCATTTAGCTATATTTATATTACATGAAACACAAATTATTTATATGATTAAGTCTACAAGGTTCTGTAGGCTATATCAAGTCTAAATTCTTACTTTGAATTCATGGTTTCGCTTTTTTTGTCCACAACAGGTTTATATTGGGCCAAACTGTGGACAGTAAAAAAATTTGTAATGGAGCCAAGTGCTTCATCAATATCATTATTGATTTTTTTTTCCTTTTCCTCCTTTTTATAGGTGGACTCAGGTCAAATATTGTGGCTTTTAATGCTGGATTTGCAGTTTTACAGGAATCTCCCTGTATCCCAGATTTTTTGGTCGTTTTCTCTGGCAATTGCTTTGCTACTATCAGATTCAGAAATCTGCCAGATTTCAGCCCACACAGACCAAGTACAAATTGGTCTTTTCTTTAACCTGAAATCCACCAATTTGTACTTTCAAGGTCCACTACTACAAAACAGTGCATGTAAGTAGGATGGAGATTATCCACATGCCTGTTTACTGCCTGATCCAGTGCTTACGAGAAACACACACTCAGATAAGCATCTGATAAACCATCTGATATCCAACCATGGCTGCATGGATGGAAGGCATCCAGTGGCAGGTCCCAGCAGTGGCTCCTATTGAGCACAATAACCCACTTGTTGCTGAAGTCTGCTCTGGCATGATCCAAAGCCCTATCAGTCTTTTGCTACGGCTTCAAATAGCTCAATTTTTAATGTGAGCTAAGATCTAATCATAGAGTTTATGATAGGATATGATGATAAGGTTGCTATTGCTAATTACAAAAACACTGAATTCTATTGTGCCTAAGCTCATGTAGTAATTGCTTTACAAACAATATCTTTTATACATAGGTATGTCAAAGAGAGACTGCTTTAAGCTGTTTGTTGAAGGAACCTCAAGATAAAAATTACATGGTATTAGCCATCCCATATTTTTTCAGATAATTTGAATGAAAATATTTATTGGTGCAATTATGAAATGGTTTACATGTGTTTCTGTTGGAGGTGGTAAAACAAGGCAAACAGTAACAGGGAGTAGGGAGAACTGGGGTGTCTGATGGATGAGAGGGGGCCAAATTTCAAATCCATCCCTCTCCACAGGCTACCCCATCCCATTCTCCAGTCTCCCCTCCTACCTCCCTTTTGCCTGGCCACAGACACATGCCTTTTGTATGGAAGGAACCAGAGAAACACCCTGTCTCTCTCAGTGGAAAAAAATACTCAGAGAGTTAGGGAGAGGGGGACCGAGACAAGAGCCAAGGAGAGTGGAGCTTCCAGGTGCTTTGCCCCTAGTTAAAAGCCCAGTCCGTGTGTGTAGCGAGAGCGGTCAGAGCCTAGCCAAGCCAAGCACCCTGCCTCACGCTTCCTCTCGACTGCACTTTCCTCCTCTCACTCTCTCTTTCCCTCCTCCTTTGCACCCGTGAGTGAGAGCGCACAGTCATTCAGAAGGTGTGTCTGAAATCTACTTCTAGTCAACTGGGAGACAGCTTTGCAAGGACATTTTTCCTCCTCGCATGGACTTAAATTTTCTCCAGAGACAGAAATAAGAACAAAAAGAAGTCCATAAAGATTTTTTTTCTCCTGATTTTTGATATATTAAAAATCAATATAAGTTCTGAGATAATCCACAAATATTTTCATTTATTTCTTTCATCGCATCTGCTGTATTTCTGAAGATCATGAGCAGAACATAACATACCTGCAGAAGGTACCTGCCTGAGATCCTGAGATATCCCTG
Source organism: Pangasianodon hypophthalmus (assembly GCF_027358585.1). NCBI lineage: Eukaryota > Metazoa > Chordata > Actinopteri > Siluriformes > Pangasiidae > Pangasianodon > Pangasianodon hypophthalmus. The sequence continues at coordinate 10,549,997 of NC_069732.1, read as the reverse complement.
AACTTCTTCCTCAAGCAGAAGAGCAAGGTAACTGCACATCTGAATCTTTACTTTGCCTGCTTCCACAGACAGCTGCATGTCATCTTTGAAATTGTTTCTCATATCACGTTGCTGTAATCCAGTGAGGCTGAAGCCAAGGGCAGTTGAGAAAGAGAGGGGAAAACAGACGGCTTTATTTCTCAGTCATAAGACCAGCATAATGCTCATTGCACTGTTAACACTAGGCACTAGTAATGTTCAGCTGATTAACAATAATGCAACATTTTATATCATTCTCTCTCATTAATTTTATGAATATTCTGTTATTGCTAAATGCAGTCATGAGTTTAATAATTAATGTCATTTTAAATCTACTGACCATATTTCTACAAAAGTTTTTGGTATTAAGGTTGACAACTTTCCAATTTTGTTGCAAACTATTTGATTAAAGATAATATTGACTGAGTTGTGCTATTTTGGCAGGCTTAGACCTTCATATGCATGTGTGTGTCTGTTTCCTGGTCACTGTGTTGTAGGTTTCAGGTAGTGGGGTGAGGAAGTCACACAGCTGTTTTAGAGAGCGAGTTATATAACTGCTCTACAGCCACTCTGACTGACACCTGGGATTGTTTGGTCTATAATGTGCTATGCGTCCTGTCCACTCTATCATATCTAGCCTCTCTTATGAACACTTGCTTGCCCTTCAGACCCTGAAAGGGCATGTTTGAGCAGCCATCAGGTGCACTGTGCCTCATTAGCTGGCATGGGATGTAAGCTTTATATTAGTACTTTTTAAATATTGCATTTCCATCAAAAGATGTCATTTTTCACTTGGGATCAATGAGAGAGTGTGAGTTTTTGGAGAAAGACAGAGGCAGAGAAATGGACACAATGTGCTTTAATAAAACGTTCTGCTTCATTTGTGCTGAGGAACAGTACACATTAATACATATTTTTCTTGTCTGGGTAGCAGGACCCTGCTTCAACAGTCTGGAAAAGATCGTACGTTCTCAAACAAAAACACTGGCATTTCAGCAAGTGTTTAGTAGTTGACGCAGTACACTCAGAACAAAGTACTTATGACACTTATGTCCCTAACAGCTGAACTCTTGGAAGAAGTTTGATGAAGGGTGTCAGAGACACTCAGAAGAGTCTATTGTCTATTGGTATCTTTTATAAGGTTCAGTAGAGAATATTGAGTAATGTGTAACATTTGGTTGATATAGGAAGGAGGAAAGGAATGCTCCTGTGTTTTTCAGCTTGATCCCAATCTACCACATCTGTAGCATGGGTGCGAATACAATGGACAAGAATGTCCACAACTTTTCCTATGCTGAGAAAACAACATAACTAATAATGGAAGTCTAAGGGCAGTTGTTGATGTGTCAATAAGTTAATAATTCATCCTTTTGGAGATTAGACTACTTTTTCCAGAGGTAGGTATATCATAGTTCCTATAATATAAGCACCTTGGTTTACACCTGATAGCTCTGTTTCCTGATACTTGCTTTTTACTGTATTGATTCAATGATGGGACATTACATAAAATGACATACACACCTTTAGTGGTCTGTCTCATCCTAAGATCTTTTTTGTTAGACTGTAATGGTTGTAACTTTGTAACTTCAACACCTGCCCTTAGACTTCCATTATATATTTTTTTCAATAGATTCTCTGTTCTTTCTAGATTATTCAAATGTGTTGAATTTATGATCTATGCTAATTGCACACACACTAGAGACACAGTCAGTATAGAGTTTGAAAACCACTGGATTAATCCTTTAAGTGCTGTAGTACTATGCATAGCCCTAAAATCATTTGTTTTGTTTTGTTTTGTTTGGGTTTTTTTTTTTTCAATTTTGGTTTTGCCATTCATCTATGTTCAGTAAGAGGTGTAGCGATGTATTTTGTTTCTTTGTAGAAATAAATGCTTAAAATTAGCATAATTATCTGATTAATAGAATGAGATTATTTCAAGCTTGAAAGTAGTAAAAATTTTTAGAAATAGTATAGTAATCATATACTTGGTTTATTGTAAACTTATAATAGGACATACTAGATAAATCTGACTATATTCAAGATATTTCCACTTGCTAAGATGTGATTATTTTGCAGTGTAGGGAACATTTCTTCAGATGTACATCCAGGTTGGCCCCAGGCTGGACCACCAATGCCGCAAATATCTCAATGATTTCAAAAGAAAACTAAAAGCGATTCCTCAACCCTTGAATCGAGGAAAAAGGGGGCTCTAGTATTTTTTCTCCTCCAGTCTCTACAGTAAGAATGTAAACATCCATAATTGCATTCACAAGAATCCCTGGGCACCAATGGCACATGACACACATGGGATTTTAACTGTAGTAGATACCTTGATGTCAGCAACCATATCTAATGGTGACCCATTGCAAACAATCAGAGTACTTTTACAGCAATGTGGCTCAGTTCCCCTCCCTAACCCTCCTTCACAATGTAGTTAGGAAATCACAGAATAACAGACAGAGATTCTTTGGCTCTCTCTGACAGTAATGACAAGAATGTGCTGTAACTATGGATGCCCATCTCTGGGGTGGCCTGTTACTTCACTGTCTGCTTTTATGATACTAGTTAGCTCTGTCACGCAGGGGCTTTTGAAAAGTATGTAATTCTTTATTGCACTCCCAGCCCTCTGACTCGGGCTTTGATATATAGACCGGTCATAATCAGTGCTCACTGACTGATGGAGAAGCTTCTGCTCCTACACAAACCACCTGCATGGTTATATTTAGTCAATATACTCTCAATGAAGCTATTTTATGAGCTTTTAAGTCCAGAAACCATATACATCTTGGGAAGGATTTTAAACAGCTTGTCTTTTCCTCTCCTCTTCTCTAGCACTCTTTTGCTTCTAAGGAGTGGATGCAAAAATTCTTTGGCATGGTTGCCTGCTCTGGAGAGGCTGAATACATGAAAAAGAAAAGAATAAGACTTGCATCCAATCCATTATGGATTTTTTTCATCCAGTCTGTAATGGAGAACTGCAATTTTACTTCCCTGTTGAGATTTTTCCATGCTGAAGGAGTCAATCATGAGACCCACGGAGACCCAATACAACTGGATAGACTAGCAGGTTGAACTTGTGCACTCCCTAGAATTTGGGCCAAAAGATAAAAGTTAAAATGAGGATGGAGAGTTTTACTGGAAGAACAAACTGCCCATCTCCCATCTCTTGAAATACAGTATGCAAATATATCTACTCCAGATCCATCAGAAAGTATGCTTAATGCACACGCTGATGTTTATTCATGTGGAAGTCTCTAACTATTCATCAACAAGCAAAACTGAAAACATTTTACTGTGCTTTGAAATGATTTAGATGTATTTGGTGAATGTAAGCTTCTAAAGTAAAATGACCTCCACTATCCTTCACAAGGCACAGAATGAGGCAGACACTTTGCTGTTATGTGGCTCATAAATGAATATTCCATTAACTCTGCTGATAAAGAAAAGAATGCAAACCTGGGGTTAGTTTACTGCTTCACTTATGTGAAGTGATGCACTGAGTAGACTTGTTCTGGAAGTGTATAGTGTAAATAATTTGACCAGTGTGTATAGGAACAAAGGAAGGCTAGTATAACAAGAACAGTATCACCAGAAAACATGATGGCTTGATATAATAAGGTTAGGTTAAACATTATGCACTCTTTCAGGCTTGTCATGGCATTCTGTGCCCCGGCAAAAAAAAAGAGAGAGAGAGAGAGAGAGAACAAGAAAAAAGAGAAAACAGATCTCATTTACTTATTTATATTTATTTTGTTTTTATTTTATTAATTAATTCATTGTTGTTGTTGTTGTTTTTTTTGGGGGGGGGAACTGAATTCTCCTGTAAGGTGGGCACAAAAGTTGTTTTCAAGTACTCCCACTAGAGGGCAGTCTTTTTAATATGTTACCTCAGTAGGGAAATGTGTTTCAGAGGAATGTTACAAACACTGTCCCACCCCTAGCATGTGGGAACAGAGATTATGCCAAGACTTTAAACACATTTTAAAGCACAGCCCTGTCTTTGTACTACATAACAATTGTGCCAGTCAAGAGCATTACCATGTTAGTCATGATGAAATTCTGTCATGACTTTCTCTTAGCTTTTTTGCAAGATTGGCGTGTATTGCTTCATTTACTTTTTTGTTTATATCATGAAAATGATATTGATGGAGGTTGAAACTGGTAAATATTCATACACACATTTAACACATGCATAACAGTTAATTCCATGACTATATAAATCCTATAACATAAATGTTTGTGTATTTTTAAAGCAGTTGGGAACCACACCAGTTGAGAATCCTGTGTATTTGGAATCTTATCATTCCCAAAGAAAGCAAAGGGAAATTTTCTGCATGTTGGCAGAAAGGGTAGGATTCATACCTGCTAACAGGAAATGAAGGAGAATACCACTCATTCTCCAGGAAAAGCAAAGCAAATGCCTGCTTGTCTTCCAGGAACCCACACCCCAGTCTTTCACCATTACCATTTGTTCCTCACTACTTTTTGCTCCCTGAAAGGGAAGAGAAAACAGTCCAGGCAAGAAGTGCATTCCTTTCTCAGGCACTCTGCCTTTACTCAGTCTCTGTATTCTGTGCTCCTGCTGCACACGATTGTAATTCCACCCGCTCTCCACTTAGGGAACGGCAGACTGAAGCAAAACAGCAGATGAGAAATCACCCTGAAATCTGTCGGAAACAGCACTTTGGCACAAGTTTGGTCTGCAATCAGCACAGTACTTAGGCCACGCTAGCGATTAGATAGTGTGTGCTAGTGTGTGTGTGTGTCTGCACATTTCATAAGTCACGGTGAGATGTCAACTAAGATTATTTCCAACAGGTTTAACATCTTGTCGCTGAATTCCCATGTGTTGTACATAAACTGACCTGGACAGGGAAGGAGACAGCCTTGGGTTTTATGATGGCTAATCCAATCACTAGTTGTTTTGTTGGGCCTTCTGTCTCTACATATTCTTCTTAGAAAAAAAAAATATTTTCAGCAAATAGTGTTGTGTTTTCATTCATTTTATGACCATGTTCTTACATTTAACTATATGCTTTAGTAGGAAATTTGTCCAGAGCTGCTCCAAGGCTGCTGAAATCTAACACTACTCTAAATAAATAAACTTTACTCTATGAAAGATACTCACTTCAGATTGGCTGGCACAGGTTGCTATATTGGCTTTCTTTTAATATGGGAACACATGAGAAGTTCTCACTTCTCAAAATATGCTCACTATTCAAGTGGTTAAAGTTATAAAAACAGTGTGGCTAAGCTAGGAAATATGGACACTGAGCATATGCTAGCTAAAGACCCAGGCTTACAATTTAGCTTTTTTATATGAGCAATGTAAAGGGTGAATGACACTGGAAATTAGACAAAACCATCATGAATATCAACCTTTTCCTCAGATGTGTTGGTAAACTAATAAGAAGACACGGTATGACTAGAATTACACTAGAATTGACCGCAAAGCTAACTTCCATGGATGCTGCCATTTCCGAAGTGTATACCACAGGAATACCACAAGAGCAGGCAAGAGCCGATGATATGGAATCATCTCATAAACATAGTGAACACAACCCCATATAGTAGTAGTAGTAGTATTAGTAGTAAGCTACACATGTGTTCACTTTGCGCTTGCCTTCATTATCAAGCAGGTAAATGAAAATATGTTTTTATGTAGAAAATTGTAGAGTGCAAGGCATGGAAGTGTTTTCCATTAAAAATTAGGCCTTCTGTCTACACACACATGGGATAATATCCTCTGGGATATAGCCATAACAACAATCTTATAACAAACAGGGTAGTTTCTTGAAAAGTAGTTGAATACAATGTAATTTAGCTAAATACAATGAAAATGAGTTTGATCATTTTCACGAAATTCAGATATGAACAGGCAAAACATATTCAAAGTCCCAATTTTTACACAGCCATGGCATAAAAGATGGTTGTCTCTGCCTTGTTGCTTATTATCTGATGTCATGATGTATGGGTGTTATCTTTAATTTAATAAATACCCTAGAACCAAGCACACTACAATATTGCCATCGTGCAAATATGGACAGAGCAAGTTTGAAAGAAAATTATTAATGTCTTTGGGTATTGATATGTAATAAGGAAATCTTTTAAACATTAGACATTGTATCGCCATTTAAATTTTTTATATATATAAATCTAATATGTAAATACAAACTGAAATAAGATTTATTGCAACACTACAATGTGAGCCTTATTCCTCATGAAAAATGCTGAACATCATGTGTAACTGTATGAGAAACAGTGCAGAAAGTAATTTAACAAAGACAGCTGAACAAGTTTAAGCTCTGTCATATTTCTGATAGAACACATAATGTACACAAATGCATTCTTTCTTAGAAACTGATGTACAGCTGCAGCTGAAAGAGTCAGAGGCTGATGAATGAAACCCACTGTCTAATATTAAATCTGCAAAGTCATATGGCCCCACTGGGGCTTCATCTAAGTATCATCAATAGCTTCCGACTCTTAGAACATGTGTTGGCTTTGCTCTGTGCTCTCTCTTGTTGAGCACTTGAGCACGAAACTCTGCGCAATAGTGGTAAAAACAACACTGGGTTTCTGTGCCTCATTTGGTGCTGTCTGTGAGTTCCTGTCCCTCATTTTAGCTGTGTTTTTTCTCAAATTTTATGTTAACTCTCCTAAGTTCTGCCAGGTCTCGTTCTCACATTCTCATCTCTCCTTCATTTTCCTTGCTTTCTCTTTTCTGCTTTTTGAAAGTGCACTGGACGGCAACGAGTTTTTCCGTTCCATTGGCAGTGGAGAGAAATAGGGAAGCTTGTCGGGCTGCTCTTATTATTTTTCCTTTTGCTCACCATCAGCTCTGTCAGCAGCCTCTTTCTCATTCCTGGGCATTTGTAAATGTCTCTACCAGTAGAATAAAAGCTCGCTTATCAGCAATCTTTCTGTGGATGGCATCTCCGGGTTAGGGACCGAGTGTAGACCTGTGCTCCCACCAACAGAGGGTATAAGGGATGTGTTCATGTTTTCCTTTTTAGAATTGTATCCATCATTGATCTTTTTCTCTACATATCCCTTAAATTCTTGGTTTTGAACTTTAACTGTTGGTTCTGCAAAAATCAAAATACAATACTATTTACTGTAATATAGGCTTTTATTTCTATTTTCTAATTATATAATGAATTTCTTTCATTTTTTTTCTTTATAGTATTCAACTTAATACTTTTAATTCAACAAATGAATAAAAACACTTAAAAAGTTAAACTTTAGAGAGCTTATCTAAAGAATTTATATATAAATATTTTTTTAAAGCTATGAAAAGTGCAATATTTTGAGTGTTTTATATTTGTTACATTTTTTGAGAGCCTTAAAAAATCTATGTTTTAAAAATATTTTCTATTTTTTAAGCATTTTATATCTAATCTATATCTTTGTATAATGTATGTTTTTTATTTAATATTTTATTATATTTTTTATATGAAAATATTTGGATTTAAAATTTCTTTAACCTTGAAGCTTTGTATAAAATGCTGTAAGACATCTTTTTCTTACATATCAAGTTATGTTTGTAAGCCAACATCCTGCACCATTGTGCACAAACAGAATTAGAGATAATTCTTTACTACATTTCTTTTCTAAAATTCTTGAATACATTATTTCTTCTGTTTTATATTTCTACCATTACCAAGGCAAGACAGGGAGGTGGTGGCTGCGAAAACTTCATCACTATTGGAGAACAAGAGAGATGGGAATTTATAGGAAGCTAACTAGGAAGAAGGTGGTGCTTCAGGCCTGGCCTTTCTCCCAAACTTCAGTTAAAAATGTCGTAATTTAATTTAATATTTTGGAGAGTAATTCATTATGTTTATCCACACATCAAACCACTGTCCTAACTGTTTCCATCAGAGTAGGGTAGAACAAATGTATGTCTATAGTGTGTATTCAAGTTTGTTAGATGTCTGATGTTCGATGTTTTGAAATAGTGGATGTACTGACCCAGATTACACTACTCCTGACGTCTTTCATCCCTGATTTATCTTGAAGAAAATATTAATCTAACATTCCGTCGAATTTTCCAGGAAACCGAAAGGAAACACAGGGTACAATTTAAGCTCTGGATCAAGCAATGCACTGATTTAACTAAGTGTGACGTTTAGTATTCCTCTGTAGAATGAGTTTCTCATGTCTTAATCAACTGTCTAGGGAAGTGTATCTTTCCCTTGTGGTTTGTCAGGATAAGGCCTTTATTTGGATGCAGGTTTTGCTTGAATGTTGTGCTATTTTTTTCTTAGAAAAGCTTGGAAAACATTGAGGTCAGAGCCACCTTAATAAGAGCTGAAGTCCAGCTGGAGGCACTTAGTCTGTGTTTTGTTTAGCTCTATACCTGAACATCAGACCCCAACTGAAACAAAGGCCTTGCTTTATACTAGATTAAATAGTAGGCTGATGTAGTGTGTTTGGGGGAATTTTTTTTTTATTTGCTGTAATGTTTGATTCAGTGCTCTTGCTCCCCTTTTCCCTTGAACCATGTCTGGCAGCGAATCATGACACGGGATTCCCAGACTAGAGCGAAAAACAGAACAGAGCCAGCTCCTCCACGGTTCAGGTCCTTCAAATAAAACTTAAATTATAACTTTTCTTTGTGCTCTACAGCCAAGGTTTTCCCCTCCATACTAGCTATAGGAGTAGAGGTAGTGACTGATATTTTATTAGAACTGGGATAAATAATAGGGCTTTTGTGGCTATTTAAACTCTACTTTAAAAACTGAGTTCTGTTTTACATGTGTTCACTAAGTGCATTTAGGCTGCTTTTTAGAATGGATGAATGCTAACAGTAGCTCAGTAGTTCATTCTCATCCTCACTGAGGTGGTATGTGAAATGCTGTATCTTTATTATTATTATCTTTATTATTTATTTACTCAGTGGGGTTTACATTGTAGGTAGCAATCATCAAATTTAGTCAGAACTTCACTTTTCCTATCAACCTAGTGCCGTATGTAGCTATGCTTAAATTAAAACCACCAATGGTCATGTATCTTACTTGCTTGAAGCTGTGTTAATGCCTTCATTATATAATAAGTAGATTATAGTTGTTTACCTCCCAAGCATTCGGGCAGTACTGAGATTCCTTTGTCATATCTTATCCGCAAGTTTTCCAGCAAACCTCCTGACCACCAAATCATTTTGTATCATAGCACAGATGAGCTTGTCAAGATGGCCAAAGATGGGAGCAACCATATGGTCTATATGGCATCCAGCTCTCAAGCACAACTGGCCATTTATGTTCTGAAAGGGTGTAGTCCATGGTAGCAATAGATGGGACTTTTGCCCTGTTTGGAAAGATAATAGAGATGAGACATGCTGAGAATAAAGGGGAAAAAAACAACATTTTTCTACACTTTTTTAAACAAGCCTCAGGAAGAGCATTTGAAAGTTGGGTACCTATAGATCAATATACTTAACCTTATTTCAACTTTCCAAATTCCCAAAAGATACAGCAATTACTTACTAATCATCTCAAAGGAGATATTCTCTTGCCAATAAACACAATATTTAATTACTGTGTGCTTCTAATCCATTACCAAAGTGTTTCATGTGGCCTACAGCTGGTTACATGCACTTTCTCTCTCCGTTTTTCCTTCCTCAATGCAGCCAATCAAAGCTCTATTTTGTTGCTGCTGCTCTAATGCAAACCAGAGATTCGGTGATTGGTGATGCGCCAATAACTCTACTTAAGTGCAAAAAACTCTTTCCTACCCTGTAGACACACTGGGTGGATGGGAATAAAGAAAAATTCTCATGTCTTACAAGCTACAATATTCATCACCATGCGAGTGTCTGCTTGTGCAGTAATTTTGTAAGCAGCATGTGGGAGCTTTGATCTGTGAGAGGTTTGGAAGTGGTTTCAAATTGTTCACTTGCCATATTTGCTAGGAGGTAAATATTTTTACTTGATTATACAACTTAAACCTTTGCTTCCTGTAATTTGTTAGTCATGTCACTGAATGTTCAGAACAATTAAGATGAGCATGCAATCTCAGTCTAATGTTAAATTTTATGAAATGCTCATGCTGCCTCATCCATAATATGTTTGCCAAAACAGTTTGTTTTACTGATGTTCACTTTTCACTAAAGAGAAATCAGAGGGAATAAATGTCTACTTCTTGCATAGAAATTTGCTTCTTACAAGGTGTTATGACATATTGTACCCCAGAGCTGTGGAATGCTCAATTTTTATTGGTCAGAATGTGCTGATTCATTTCCTATAACAGCACAGACATTAGTGCAGGCTGCAACGTGTACAGTCAGGTCCATAAATATTGGGACAGTGACACAGTTTTGGTAATTTTGCCTCTGTACACCACCACAGTGGATTTGAAATGAAGCAGTCAAGATATGACTGAAGCGTAGACTTTCAGCTTTAATTCAAGGGGTTTAACAAAAATATTGCGTTAACTGTTTAGGAATTACAGCCATTTTTTACAGAGTTCCTCCATTTTCACAGGCTCAAAAGTAATGGGACAAACTAATATAATCATAAATATTAGGATTATTTTTATTACTTGGAGGTAAATCCTTTGCAGTCAATGACTACCTGAAGTCTGGACCCCATGGACATCACCAAATGCTGAGTTTCCTCCCTTGAGGTGATTTGCCAGGTCTTTACTGCAGCCATCTTCAGTTGCTGCTTGTTTGTGGGTCATTCTGCCTTCAGATTTGTCTTCAGTAAGTGAAAAGCAGCTCAGTTGGGTTGAGGTCAGGTGACTGACTCGGCCATTTAAGAACATTTAATTTCCAAGCTCTTGGGCTGCTTTCACAGTATGTTTTAGGTTGTTATCCATCTGTACTGTGAAGCGCTGTCCTATCAGTTTTGCAGCATTTGACTGAATCTGAGCAGAAAGTACAGCTCTGTACACTTCAGAATTCATCCTGCTACTTCTATCAACAGTCACATTATCAATAAACCCCAGTGACCCAGTTCCATTGGCAGTCAAACATGCCCATGCCATAACACTGCCTCCACATGTTTGACGGATGATGTGGTATGCTTTGGATCATGAGCCCTTCCTTTCCTTCTCCATACTTTTCTCTTCCCATCATTCTGGTACAAGTTAATCTTGCATCAGAACTGGTCAGGCTTTTTTTAGAGGTTTTTTAGCAAAGTCTAATCTGGCCTTTGTGTTCTTGAGTGTTACCAGCGGTTTGCATCTTGAGGTAAACCGTCTGTATTTACATTCATGAAGGTGGCTCTTGATTGTAGACTTTGACAATGATAGGCCTACCTCCTCCAGAATGTTCCTGACTTGGCTAGATGTTGTGAAGGGGTTGTTCTTCAATAAGAAAAGAATTCTGCAATCATCCACTTTAGTTGTTTTCTGTGGTCTCCCAGGCCTTTTGGTGTTGCTGAGCTCGCCAGTGCATTCCTTCTTTTTAAGAATGTACCAAATTGTTGATTTGGCCCTCCTAAAGTTTCTGCTATCTCTCTGATAGGTCTGTTTTGGTTTTTCAGCCTAATGATGGCCTCCTTCACTTGCATCAACACCTCTTTGGACGGCATATTGAGAGTTCCCATGAACAGCTACCAAATGCAAATTCAACACTTGGAATCCGCTCCAGACCTTTTATCTCCTTAATTTATCATGATATAAGGAGGAAACAGGCCGCAGCTGGCCATGAAACTGCTTATCAGTCAATTGTCCCATTACTTTTGAGCCTGTGAAAATGGAGGAACTCTGTAAAAAATGGCTGTAATTCCTAAACGGTTAATGCAATATTTTTGTTAAACCCCTTGAATTAAAGCTGAAAGTCTACGCTTCAGTCACATCTTGATTGCTTCATTTCAAATCCACTGTGGTGGTGTACAGAGGCAAAATTACCAAAACTGTGTCACTGTCCCAATATTTATGGACCTGACTGTATATTAATGCCCTCATTTGTTATGCTTTCTATAGTAGCAACTTACACAGGGATTTTAAAAAAAAAATGTAATTGCTGATACAGTGAAGTTTTGTGATGCAGTTTGGGAAGGAGTCCCCAGTGTTAGTGCTTTGTAACAGTAGACACAGGAAAGTCTTCAGGACTTCAGTTTGTCTGCAATATGCAAGCTGCAATTTTTGTTTTATTAAGTGTGAAAAAGAGGCTGCTGAGAAACAACTGTTTATAGCTAGTATAATGTAAGTGATAATAAGAACTCATTTGTTTCATGGATGTTCTGGAACATTCTGCAGTATAGTACACTATATTATGAATAGGACATACACTATATGTCAAAAAGTATGTGGACACCTGACCATCACACCCATATGTAGGCCTTTCCCAAACTGTTACCACAAAGCTTGAAGCACGCAATTGTCTAGGATGTCTTTGTATGCTGTAGCATTAGGATTTCACTTCATTGGAACTAAGGGGCCCAAAGATGTTCTAGCATGACAATGCCCCTGTGCACAAAGCGAGGTTGGAGTGGCCTGCAGACAGCCTTGACCTCAACCCCAATAAACACCTTTGGGATGAACTGGGATGTAGACTCACTAATGCTGTTGTGACTGAATGGCCATAAATCAGGTGTCATACTCTTGATAGTACCTGTTTCTGTCTTAACCCTGATTGTGAAATCAGAATGGTCATAGTCCTATTTCAGCATGTAACTTGACTTTTATAAGTGCTACATGTAGAAACAGGGTTGCTGATTAACTTAGAACCTAGAATATTTATTCACAATTCGATGTTCTCTTTAAAATGTCTGGGAAAGAATCTGTTTTTCCTACTTAACTTTTCAAACATCCTCAATCTACTGTCAGCATTGGGTTCCCCTTTACTTGACTCATTATGGGCTCTGACCAAGCCTGATCTCCACATGTCATCATGGTAATATTGTTCAATTGATGAGATGTCAGCTGTGGGGTATCTAGAGTTCAAAGTCACCTGTAACATGAACCCCTGTGAAGACAAAGACTGAATTGTACCTTTGAGCCTAAGATGAAATGAGGCTTATCCAAGTCAGAGGGTCACCCGTCCCATCTCCTGGGTGGAGATTGGCATGCTAGAAGATGACCCCTTTCCACAAAGAATGTATGATCTCCTTCAATTCAAACATTATTATCCCTGTCAGATCTATTTTCCTGGCATGGGTTTTAGCTCAATCAAAAACTTTGTAAGGAGAGCACACTGAGAACATATCTGCACACAGAGTCTCAGTAGTCCCGTAAATGCTGCATCTCTGTGTGGAGGGTCTGGTTAAAACCGTGCACAGTGAGACTTTTGTAGAGGAAGCCCACCCTGTAGTCCACAGTAACAAATCCAACAAATTGGTGGTCCCCACAGTAAAACATTTCTAATTAACTTATTTGCACATGTTAATAATCAGAATTGCAGGAAGCCCATATTTTTGAGTTTTCATTGCTGAAGGCTAGCAGTGTGATGACTAATGGCTGCAAAATGTTATTTCCCACCAATGCATGAGGCTGTTTCACTGTAGTCTTAAGAAAGGACAAGTGCAGAGTAATTCTCAGTTGTGCAACAAGTGTCTTGTAATATTGTATTTTAGGTATTGTATACTAACTTTTGCTGATGCTACTGATTAATAACACCCATGGATAATTTATAATAAAATCATTGTGCAATTAAGCAATAATAGCTGTGATTTAGCAGGCATGAGCTTTTCATGCATTTAAAAGGTAACATTTGGCTTGAAACAATATGTGATGATAACATCTTGATATTTATCTTGGTTTTCTGCATCACGGCTAGTTTGGATTGACAGAAATGAGTGTCCTGTATTAATAATGTAATAAAAACAAAAAGGAAGAAACAGCTGTTCTGTCTCTGTATGTAAAATCCTAAATAGCTTTGATGACGCTTTTATCAGAAACCTGGTCTCTTACTTAATATGGTACATTACTTAATAAAATCACAATACAATACAATATTGTATACTATACAATATAGTATACAACACTACATGGCCAAAGGTTTGTGGACACCTGACCATCACACCCATATGTGCTTTTTGAACATCCCATTCCATATTTAGTCCCACTTTGCTGCTACATTAATCTCCACTCTTCTGGGAAGAATTTTCAGTAGATTCTGGAGCATGGCTGTAGGGATTTATCCATTCAGCCACAAGAGCATTGGTGAGGTCAGGCACTGATGTTGGGTGAGGAGGCCTGGCATTCCAATTCATCCCAAAGGTGTTCAGTGGGGTTGAGATCAGGGATCTGTGCAGGACACTCAAGTTCTTCCACAACAACTTTGGCAAACAGTGTCTTCATGGACCTCTCTTTGTGCACAGGGGCATTGTCGTTGTGTAACACCTTTGGGCCTCTTAGTTCCAGTGAAGAGAATTTGTAATGCTACAGCATACAAAGAAATTCTTGACAATAGTGTGCTTCCAACTTTATGGCATCATTCTGGGGAAGAACCACATATGGGGTTGGGGGTTCGAATCTCGCCTCGGCCCCATGTGCCCTCTGCCCTCTGCCCCCCCGTGGTTAGGGGTTTTCCTCCGGGTACTCCAGTTTCCTCCCCCAGTCTAAAGACATGTGTTGGAGGCTGATTGGCATTTCCAAATTGGCTAGCACCCAATCCAGAGTGTGCCCCAAGTCCCCTGGCATAGGCTCCAGGCCCATATCTGCGACCCTGTGTAGAATAAGTGATAGAATTGGATGGATGGAAGTCTTAGGCATTTTTTAAATTTTGTCTTGCATGCCTGTTTCATCAATAGATGTTATATATTACAGCTTAATACATACATGATATATAGGAAAATAGGAAGAGGATAAGAATAAGAAATGAGGTTTGCAACTAATTAATAATGTTATGAAACAAAAAACTTTTTTAGTAAAATATTTTCTTTTTACTGACAGTTTTATAGCATGGATATAAATAGACAGTACAGAAGAATGTGTCTAGTAGAGGATAAAGTAATTAATCTAACAATCTGCTCCTCCTTCCATGATCACCCCCTTCTTGTAGTTTCATGAACAAGATTGTTAGATTGTTAGTATAAGATTGAAAAAAGGTGCAGATCATGTTGCCCAGCTTTACTTGGCAAAAGTTCTTTTTTTTCCCTTCAGACATGCTATTACTTTATAATAGATCCTAAATAATGTAAAGTTGCATTAAAGACCATTTATTAGGCAAAGAATACAGTAAGAATTTCTTTTAATAAGACTTTCAAATGCTTCAGTTCTTTAAACATCAAATGTTCTTTCAAAATCTTGGGTCTAGAATGCCATTCACCCACAAATAATACACTCATGCATGCAGTCAGAGACTTGAAATGAGTTGCAGGAATACACAAGAATTTGAGAATGGGCAATTTGAATGGGTTCAGATAGATCCAGACACAGAACAGATCTCTGAACAGATTTTTGTAACAGGATGTTCCTGCTTCAGCCGCGAGAATCTCGGTCTCAGAGGGCATTTGTGGGAAATAAAGTCACATCTCATTATCTGGGGAGCTGGATTGTGGTGTGCTCACCATCTGCACTGCCAGTCACCTCAGATACACTCCAGCCTTCATCCATTCCACCCATTTCCCTCTCTGCCCCTTTCCCACTCTTCTGCACATGGCTGGAATGTTTCTGTAATTGCTTTCAGTTGGTTTGCCTGTGAGAGGATAAAGGAGAGCAGTACTGCTCATTTGGAAACTGCATTTTTCCTATATGTGGCTGCACACAGGAGTGAACAGTAAGGGAGGAGAAGATGCTTGACTGTCTGCTCATACTGGACAGTTCAAATGCTTCTACACTAAGCATTGAACAATTGCCTCAATTATTCAATATCATGGGTAATTTAGCATAATTTACCCAGCACTATAGTCATCATTATATGAATTATGAGACTGCATGGAAATGTACAGCCATGGTACCTATATGCAAACCTTCACAACACACACACACACACACACATTTTTCTGCTCTGTTTCACTTATACTGATGCACATGAACATACACCATACCTCCCCATATAACTATTTACATTCCCGTAGGATTTTAAGCACTATTTAATTTATTCCAGTAAAAACCACAAGTAGCCTATGTCTCAGCAAAAAAGATTGAGAAAGGTTTAAAAAAAAAAAAAAAAAAAAGCAATGAAAAAGTCTGTCAAACCATGTTTATTTTGGTGTTTCTTTTTGTCTTGTTCTTGCCAGGTTTTGTGGAGGTGCTGAATGTCGTTGCAGGATTTACTGTGTAGGAAGCAAGGTGTGAAAGGGTCTTATTCCTGCCATTCTGCATGGGTGTGATTGTTTTTCTTCCTTTTTTTCTAATGAGAATGTTAACATGAGCGCGCACCTCATGGGAAGTATATTTTTTCAGTGTATTCCTTTAGCAGAGACAATATGGCTACATCCAGAAATCTCATCTAGATCAAGCCAGTATTTCCAAATGAGGGCTCATCAATTTGATTTATGGCCTGAAGTTCTCATCCAGACCATATAACAGCACTGTACAGCTGAACATTCCATGACTATTATTTTTGCATTATTTTCTCATTGTTTCGGAGACCACGACAGTATTATCCTCTCTCAACACCTCATATCCTACAAAATAAGCTGAAATGTGTTTTATATTCACTTTCTTATGATGTACCATATCCATCAAGCATAATGCAATAACAAACTAAAAAAGGGTTTGTCATGGGTTCTCTGGATAGTTAAGAGCTACTTCGAATCCTCTCTGAAAGCTGTACACAGAAACTTTAAAGTTTCCCCCAGAGGGACAAACCAAAGAAAGCTTAAGGGTACTGGAGTGTAGATTCACAGTGTAGATTGCTATGGTTATCCCACAAATATTACCATTGTAGCCATTATTTCAAAGCATAAGGTAAATATTTATTGCATATCAACCTTACAAAATAAATACTGGGTAACTGGAGAAGATAATTCTACATCTCAAACATGCTCAAATTTGCCATTTGAGAACAGTTGTGGGTTATCGACCTGTGTCACCAGTACTACAGATCTTTTTGTTGTTGACAACAGTCAATATATCAAGTTCCAGTGTTTGTGGATACATGCCCAGTATGCAAAGACCAACAGAGCTAGAGTACCAAAGAATCTGCATTGTCCAGGAAAATGGTAGTTGATACAATCTGTTACAAAAACAGTTGTGAGTTATATCAATCTGTGCCACAAATACTCCAGATTTCCAGCCGATCTTTAAATAGTGTCTGTAGCAGACTGTCCACTGACTTACTAGACATAAAGACAGCTGCATGTTTTTCTTAAATATTTTATTTCTCCATGGTCTGAATCGCAATAATATGTAGAGGTCCAAGGTGTCTATGGATACATGCCCAGTATGCAAAGGCCCACAGAGCTTACCTAAAGTGCCAAAGAATCTTGTCTAGTAAAAATGCAGTAGTCCAACAAGGATTAATTTGGCACTTAATCTACCCCTCTTTAAAAAAAAAAAAAGAAAGAAAGAAAAGAAGCACGCAAAATGAGAGAAAGAATGAATTCCTAGTGTATGACTAACTGGCGGCTTCTCACAAATGGCTTAACATGGTCACTAAAGATTATTTGTAATTATCATAATGTCTGTAACAGTCATTTAGTCACAAATATTCATTTGAAAATGGAAAAATAAAGACCCTGGTCCTGTGGTCCAATGTGGTCTGCGGTCTAATAGTGACCTTGGTTTTACAATATCATTTTTTAAAAATATGAAACTCTTTTTTTTATGACATAAAATATGTCTATCAAAATGCTCTAAATTGGCAATTTGGTATGAGACTCATAAATTTGTCCCATGTAGTTAGATTTATACTTGTTCCCCTCTGTATGTATAAATGAGCTGTACCATATTCAATGTCAGGGAGTGGTTTTCCCATGGCTGTTTTTCTTATTGAGCTTTGTGAACTTTCTCTTCCAAACTGTACTAAATAGAACAGTGCTCGGTCAGTACCTGATGGATGGAAGCATGAGAAGAGCTCAATCCTGAACTGAAAGTTATTATCTCTTGCCACATCAGAGTTTGCTCTACTCATAATAGGGTTCTGTGTATTACATGGCCTTAGCATTTTTACATAGATTTCCTGTTTTTTTTAAACAATTTAGCAACAGGATTTAAAAATACAGCATTTCTCGTATGGATCTAGTTAATAGATAACATATCTTGTGATAGTGTTTGGCAGCATTCTTCATTTTTTCACTCCATATCACATGAAGTTATGCTTCTTAATTATTGGTGCAAATTGGTCAGGGTTGACTGGTATAAATGCACTAGCAGGGCTAACCACTGTCTTCTAAAGATTAAAAATAAAACATTAATATAAAGTTTAAATTTTTGGCATCCACATCATATTATTTGTTGCTAACAAATAATTTCTAATGCTTTAAGTTTAATTATTTTATAATTTTGTGGAACCAAGCACAACAGCAATACCAATGGTCATAAGAAAAATGGCATGAATGAATGGGGCTTGGGCTGATTTTTGTCTAGCCCAGACTGTAGATTCCTGCAGCCTATCAGTCAGGTCAGGTGATTCACTCTTTGTAAACACCATGTAGATTTGATCTCAATTTGATTTTATATTTTTCAGCCCATGTTGTGGACATATAGATAACACATCATCAAGAGTGATTATGAAAGGGCATGTGAAATACTGTCATGGGTATACTGAATAGGAATAAGGTGGATTATTTAGTCTGTCCTCTTTTGTTTCCCCAAAATGCCTTTGGAAGGAAAATTAAATGTAATTAGACTAAGCACACACAGTACAAATTATAAAAAGACAGTCAAAAGAACTATAAGTTTGTAATTCATTGCCTTTACTATTATTATTGCCATTAGTGAGACCTCATGCATTGTTCAACCCTAACAGTCATTACTGGCTATCACTGAAACATTGTTCTTTTGTTCCCTGACTTGATGAATAGCCAGATACCTCCAACCAAATAGCAAATAGCCAATCAAAGACCTCAATAAAGAAAGTAGATTAGTGCTAGAGTATATAAATCAGAATATAAGCTCTTTATATTGAATGAGTGTCTTTAAATTGAGCAATCGAAAAGGACTGGATTTAAAAGATTTTGATGGTCTCTTGGCAATACAGCAATATTCCTCTCAGATCAGTAAATGTGACAATTTTTCCAACTCTCATTGGAAAAAGAGAGAAAAAGAGAAAGATGTTGAGTTGTATTGTGTTGCAGCTGTTAACCTAATGGCCAGTCCAGACAAGGCAACCTTGTGAGACAAAGTCTCCAGTGAAAGAAAAAAAAAGAAAACAAAACAAAAGGAGGAGAGTACAGGAATGCATTATTGTGTCAAGGCTGGCCAGGACAGGCACATAGTTTGGCATGGAGCAAGCATTTCCATTAAATAGCAGATTTAGGGAACATGATAATTGCTATAGCAGAAATGAGCCCGCTATCATTCAACCTCCATAAGCCATTTACTTACAACTGCACAGAGAGCCATTCACTAGTAGATAGATCCAGCCATGCATTAGAAATATTCACATTAGTCTCTAAAAAGCCATTTGCCAGACTTTGTATTGAGAGGGATTTAGGCTGATTTTGTACATGAAGGTGATTCTTGTTCGGGTCAGTAAAGTGTTTGTCTAGCCATTCCATGTGTCTAGGCCTGACTGTGCTGGCTGGACTCTCCCTCTCTTCCCCTCTAGCCACCTGGATCTGCAGTCTGCCTCATGCCTTGTGTGTGTGTATGTGTGTGATCATGGAATAATGACGGAGAAGCACAGGTTCCACGTGGTTCCAATCGCACAGGCCTCTGACTCATGATTTGACGGGGTTTTCAAATATGGAGGTCAAACCGGGGCTCGCCATCCAGATGAAAATAAAAACCAGGGCACGGAAATCATTAAGACAGCATTAGAGCTGCTATCTTATGTTTGTGTTGATACACAGTCTTCCAAGTCTCTTTTGAAGAAAATAATAGTGATCATAATCTCATTAATAGTGATTGAGCCACTCTTTTCGAGCCAGCCTGTTTTTACACAGCCCTGAAAAACAGCCGTCTCTCATCCCTCCCGTGAGACATGCACTTTGGCGGGAGCACTTGTTTGGGTGGAAGTGTGTCTTTGGCTTTTTATCTGCAAACTTATCAACTGTTGCTCTGCAGAAGTATGAGTTTATATATTTGTTTGAATTTAGCTTTTGGGCTGACTGGTCAGAGACCTAATAAAATTGGTTAAGAGAAAAGAGATTCTTATGATAAATGTACTGGGCATAAAACTGTGTCTGAGACTGCAGATACAAATGTTACTGAGGTGTCTATTAACACATAATCTATGAACAAACCTGCAAAAGAAAGTCTGAAGAAAATATATTTGTCAGATTCTTAGGCCCAAATCTAACCATACATGAGATGTTTTGCATTATGCACTTTTATACTGTATACCATCTATTGAGTATGATTACATAGGCCTACTGTCCATAATGTGTCAGTTTCTCTGGTAGTTCTCCCATGATGGCAGGGAGGCCTTCACACTTAATGCTAGCGATTGCCTTTAGTGATAAGCAGCTACTACACTGGTCAACTATTGATACATTTATTAGCTAGCCCAATGGGCAAATGAGCATATGGCGAGCATATTAGAGCTTTCATTTGCCCATTGGGCTAGCTAATAAATCCATCTCATATTTTGGTTTTTCTCATTGACCAGGCTAAAATATGGTCGCTAACATAATGTAATAATGTATGGCGAGGTAATTAGCTATTTAAGTGTTGTGCTAACAGGATAGTTATATTATGGCTTTACACTGTACTTTTATTTTGCTTGGTTTCCTCAGTGTTTCCACATACCTGCTCCACGTTCCTGACTCTGAAAATATCAGCTGATCAACACAAACCAAACCCTACCTGACCAATGAGCCCCCGTAGGGAGCTACCAGAGAAAGCTGACCTACTAACCTGTGAGATTGTCTTGTAATTGGATTTCCTAGGTCAATTCAAGTCAAAGAGTGTGTCCAGTAGGTGCAGGAGTATGATAATCTGATCTTGACAGGTTTCATTTACTGACAGCAACAAAGTGATAAATCTGTAGTTGCCAAGGCTAGTTTTCACAGTTTAAGGGTTACATTCTTTCAAATGTCAAATGCCAAGTACCAAATTGACCACATATAAACAAACTATGCTGCTGCAGTTGGTTGGTATTCACAATGCCCAAATTGGCTGAGGAATAATAACTTTCCCTTGAACTCTAAGATTCATATAAAGTCTCCCGAGACCTATAATTCCATACACATTCAGTTGGGCAAAGGCACGCTCACTGTAACCCATGCACCTGGTTTACCATTCTACAGAGCTATTGTCTAAGCCCAGCAGGAATGCACCGAGAGGAACTTCTATATCAAAGAGTGAACTTTAAAGAAGTGGAAGGGGGTGGAAGAACAGAGCTCCAAGTTTTTCCTCTAAATTGTGAGAGGCATTCAAGTCTGAGATCAAACATTATGACTGTAATGTCTCTGTCCACAATCCAGTTGACAGGCTTCGGTTTCCTGCACAGCATCTGCACAGTGTCAGCTTCAGTGCTCATTTTTCAGCATACAGTTTTCTTTACTTTCTTTCAAACCAGCACACTGATGGCAAGCTACACACAGCAAATACTGCAAAGTTTTGACCATATCTGGTTTCTGCTCTACTGTTTTTCTGGGTTTCCTTCTGTCTCATCTGACTCTCTCGTTTTTTCCTCTCTCTCAGCCATCTAACCTACATAATTCTGAGTGAGTCAATTTTCACAGAAATGCAACTGCCAAGCAGAGGCCTTCACTCAAAACAAAACAAACCACCTGAAATCTACATGTCCAATGGGCATGCTCAGCTCTTCCTGCACTCTCCCCAGAGGACTATCCAGTGTGCAGTCCACTGGATCCCTCAATAAGGTGCTCCCTTTTCCCTGCCTCTCCCTTACAGAGGTTGTATCAGGCCATCAGTACAAATGGAACACAGCACAATGTAGTACTTTAAGCAGTTAAACAAAGGGCCTATTTTAGCCACCACCATTTCTTTGCAGGTTGTTGACATTGATGAGTCAGTTTATGGGAAAAGAGCGAGTGTCAGGCACACACACAGTCGCACATTTCTTTTCTCCCCATGACATAATACCACAGGGGTGCCTAGTTAGACCATGGATCACTAAATCTACCTCCTCACCTCACTCTTCCCACTGCCCATTTGCTTAACATCTCCTTTTAAAACAAATCTGGGAAACAGCAGCCCAAACAGTCCCAGCCTAAAGAACAGTCCCCCGCTCTCTCCCTCTCTCTCTCTCTCTCTGCCCAGCCTGCAAGCTCTCCTTCACTACTGCTTGTTTTTACTCATAAGAGTATAAAGCTGCCCACCCTACAGAGGCTCACAATCTTTGAGCCAGACGTTCTCACTCAACACAACAGTGGCTTTTTTAAGGGTCAGGTCTGAACTAAATGTTCATGTGCCGAGCCTACATTAACAGTTGTCTAGTACAAGTTAGTATTTTTTTTTCAATATTTCAGTCCAGATGTCATATTTGACTTATCAACTTATCCAACAATTCTGTCTTATCTGCCTTGACTCAGATTCTGTTTAATTTTCTGTTGATTACATCTTTGTTGCTGAAAATTATGGTCTATGTGGTTTTGAGAACCAACTGGAAATATTAATGAGTAATACACATATTCTACTTTTACCAGTCCCCAGCTGAATGCCAAGAAATGCATGGCCCAAGGAAACCACAGTAATTTTATTAAATCCATGTTGATGCATGTACAGGTCTTGGTTAAAACATTGGAAATGCTTTTAGAAAAAGGGTCTTTCAGTGGTCCTTAACTCTACTCAGAACCCTCCCTCATAGGTAAACACACTGTTCTAAGAACCTGTAAAGGTTCCCCCAAAGGAACAAACCAAATACAGCTTTAAGGTTCTAGTTTTAATGTTTTTTTTAAGAGTGCAGATATCCTCAATCATTTAAGAGTCTAACATACAAATGCAATTTCTATAGAGAACTGATTACAGATACAGTACACAGTACACAAAAAATCATAGTTTGGCCTTGAATTGGGCATTTTAGCTAATGAATAATCAGGGCAGGCATTATTGTGTATAGCTTAGCCATGACTAAATTCACTCAGGCTTTTATTGGGGTTTGGCATGCATACAGGAATGCTAGTGAACAGGCGGAAATGGGGTTCTGGTGGATGTAATTATCTGTGCATAGTCAATGTTGTTAAACTCAGATTTTTTTATTTTGTATGTTTTTCAGTCCAGACAGTTTCAGTGAGTCCCAGACGCTTTAACAGACCATTACCCATAATGTGCTTTAATTCTGGTGTGTTTACGACTGGAACAGTTGTGAAAATGATTCCTAGTCTGCCTCTTCGAAATGAAATTGCATTAAGGTTTTCGAGACAATTAGGACAGGATCTTTCCCTCAGTCTTGCATGCAATTTATTTTATAACAATTGCCATTTATTGCATCGTGCCAGTTCCTGTATTGGCACACAAGATTTGGATCAGCTAGTGTCAATAGACCTAGGATGCTAAAGTTTAGTTCAATGGTTAAGGCATTGGGCTACTGATCAGAAGGTCATGAGGTCAAATCCCAGCATTGCCAAGCTGCTACTGTTAGGTTCTTGACCCCCTACTCTGTTGTTGAAGATGGGGGGGTCTCAATTTTAAGTCACATTGAATAAAAGTATCAGCCAAATGAGGTAAATGTAAAAAAAAAAAAAAAAAAAAGGTCAGTGACAACAGTAAAACAATAGGAGAGACATGAAAGAAGCCAATAAAAGAATAAAAGAGAGCAACATAACTCTGACTACTCCATAACTCTGAGGGAGGAACTATTGAGTTAACCCCTCTCCAGAAAGTCACACATCTCATGGCCAGCTCTGGACTAGATTTATTCCCCCTCCACCTCTTTCTGCACAACTTCGTAGCTGAAGCACATCTGGAGATGAAAACAGTATAGCGAAGCCTCTCTGTCTCTTTAACCTCAATTTCAGAAGCACCGAAATTTGCCTCGCAATCTGTTTTTGATATGTTCTTTGATTGTTAGTAATTTGGCTATGGCAGGTTTTACTGTTCATGTGAGCTTTAGCACTGTTGGATAGAGTTGTCATCTCATTCTTTATCCTTTTTTCAGTGTGTGTCTGAAAGGTATGTGTTGCATTATGCAGCTAATGGTGTGTAAGTTTGCCACATGTGCTGGGGAAATGATGTTATATGATGATTGTATGAGTAATGCAATAGTGATTGCACATTTATAACTTTGCTTGATTTTCATTAGTGGCTGTAATTCTTTTGGTGGTATAGAAAACTCATTTACTTGATGTAAATTTCACATTTTCCCTATGCATAGGCCATTTGCTCTGAATGCACATATTTCACTGTAGTCATTTAGGACTAGTAAAGTTGGAAACAGAAAAAAACTGAAGAGTTTGAAGGTATTGCATAAACAAATAGAATGAGAATGCTAGGAGAGCCAAGAGTAGATTGGAGGCTTTAATGCGACTCCAGTGAGTCCAGGACCTTTCCCATACCCCGCAAAGTCTAGACAGAGCACATTCTAAACAACAAAATGATTCCAGTTTATCACCACACAGAATATTGTCATGACCATCTGCTTGTTACTTAACACCTTAACTACACCCCAGTAAATGTACTGAAGGTTTCATTCTTTTAGATTTTATTTTTGTAGAACAAACAACACAGATATTTTTCTTGCTGAATTCCTATGAAATATGTTATAAACTCCTTCTTGAAAAGCAAGAAAAACACATTTTATCAAAATGGAAACTCCATGAACTCCAACTCATCAAATTCCTAAACATCCAAATTTTATATTCCCTCCCTGTAACTCTCTCCTGCCTGTCATAATCACAATATTCAGTAAATCACTTTAAATGGCCAAGATCTGTGCAGACACCATAACGCTTTGTACTCTCACA
This sequence comes from Pangasianodon hypophthalmus, assembly GCF_027358585.1. Lineage (NCBI taxonomy): Eukaryota > Metazoa > Chordata > Actinopteri > Siluriformes > Pangasiidae > Pangasianodon > Pangasianodon hypophthalmus. Next base: position 10,525,107 of record NC_069732.1, on the reverse strand, counting down.
GGAGGACTTTTGTCTGTCTGGTTCTCTCTCTCTCTCTCTCTCTCTCTCTCTCTCTCTCTCTCACACACACACACACACACACACACACACAGACAGAGTCAAGTTAAATAACTTTAATCAAGTGGCCAGAACTTACGTTGCAAAATAATATCAAAATATATTTTTTTTCTGGAAAAGAAACATTTCACAATAATGTCTTTAAATTAGCAAAATATTTAAATATATAAACACAGCAGTTAAAAGTTTAAATTATGAAATGAAAAAATCTATAAGGCATTTATCTATCTATCTATCTATCTATCTATTATTATTATTATTATTATTATCATTATTATTACCCTTGTTTGTCTTAAATTTCCACCAAATTATAGTACTGGAGCTCCACTTGCTATTCCCATAAATCAAAGATGCGAGTGCTGCCCCCTAGCTTTCCATTGAATATATCTGTCCCTATATCCCCCTGTTCCAAAGTAGGTGAAAGTCCTCACCAGTATTGTTACATTATTCCAGGAAGTTTCACAATTTGGTGACTGGTAAAACACTCTCCATAGAGCAAATGTCTCTGCCAAGTCAAAGCCATACTCAATTCCATCAGAGAGAAGTGGTTTTTGACTGCATATTGAGGCTTTCTGAAAGTTGGACAGTAGTTCAAGTTGGAACAGTAAGGCCTAGTGTGGGACACTGGCCCCACGGGAGCATAGCTGTTCCAGTTACAAGGTCCAGCTGGAGACTTTTGTCCTGGTGACAAACCTACTTGTTTGTTTCAGGTTCATCTATTCACGAGCGAAATGGGAAAAACAAATCTCAGGTTCAGTAGAGGAGAGGCTTGACTGCTTGAGACCAAGAAAATAATGACGCATTCTAGGAGATTCTGATCTTCTAATTACCCGAGTCTTCTTATTACCCGACCCCTGTAAAGTGGTCATTTAAAATGGTATGTGGCCATATGGGTCCTATTGAATAAATGTTGTCCCAACAATTGTTACTGCATGTTTGTTTAAACTAAACCTTGACAAATTAGGCTCTTTACATTTTTCCTGGCAAATAACAAAAGACTTTTCACCATATAATGGACTGACATGAAACGCCGATGCCGCTTTATTCACTGGCCAATGTGTGCTTTCAGTGGAGACCACTGAAAGTTTGCTTAACACATTCCCACATAGCCAAAATACCCAAGACATACTCTCATCCACTTTCTCAACCACACAAGTGTATACACAAAGACACACATGCACTCACGCACGCACACACTGCACACAGATTTCAAAAAATAAACTTCACAGTTTGGGGCCATAATTTTCGGTACATTAATTTCTGTCAGATGGGGGGAAGCAGCTGGGCTTCTGTATTTCCAAGATCTTCATTGGAGGTGTAATGGGACCTTATAGAAGTCTCTCTGTAAATATAACAGCAGCCTGCATGAATTCCATTATAGGGATGTTTTGGAGTAGACAAAGTTAAGCCAAGCCATTACACTGTTACCACAGGCATGGATAAGTTAGCATTATGCATTATGTTGAATTCCTTTCACATCACATCAGAAGACAGTGATGAGAAGACCTGGCTGATCAAGCTTGTAGTCTGAATCCTCTGCTTAGGCTGAACAACTTTCTCACTGAGCCTGCAGTCTGCAATCTGAATACTGAGACATTTAATTCCATTCAGTGGGATTTGACAAAGATTTCCTGGATCTTATTAAATTATAATCCCCTCACTCACCTCCATTCCCATTGAGGAGCTTGGACAAATTTTGCTGACAGCCAGGTTGCGAAAATATTCCAGAGGATTACCTTGTGTCTTGGCCCATTCAACAGAGGAAGAGAAATGACTGTGTTTGTCATGGCACATGTCTGAAATGGATCAGGGTTGAGACTCCATGGTCAAGAGTAGCCCATGCTAAGCACTTCTGTCTCGAGGCCCATGTTGGACAATACATCCAGGTTATGACAATATAAACCCTTAGCCTAACAATTCATTTAGATCTCAAAAATGGATCAGACATCATGTGATATTCATGAACCAAACAGTCCTTCTGAAAAATACTGAAGGTCACAACCAGTATTTATTTTTTCCATCTTAGGAAAGATCAATGAAGTTTTGGATTGAGTAAGAGTTCCTACGTGGAAGCCAATTATACGGTAACGCAAAATTTTATATTGTTCACTAGAAATGCATAGATCTGGTTAGGCTTTTGCATGAACTGGCAAAATCCAGTCTCTAATTTAATAGATTTATAGGTTTTGTAGAATCAACAAAAAAAAAAAGAAAAAAAAGAAAAAGAAACCATCTTCTCAAAAAAGTACTGATTAAAATAGCAATTCTTTTTGTGGATACATTCTGCTAGGGACTAAATCTTACTTTGCTGAACAAGCTGCACTGTTGTGACTAATTAAGTGAAATTGGCCCAACTAATAATATCTCGTTCAGACAAAACTGCCTCATAACTACTAATTAGCATAGATAAGTAATATATGTTGAACAGATGTAACTAAAACTGAGTAAATGTTAAAATGCTTTTTCAGTTGATGAATATAATTATATTGTGCAACCTTAAAGGCCTACTGTAATCAGATACTTAAGAAATGTAATGCTTAGAGCAAGAAGTGCGTTAGCTGTGTCTAACTAGCTGGCATTAGAAATGATATATTGGAATTATGTTAAATTTCTTCATGTTTCTTTTCATTAATGAATAATACAAGCATTTTAGACAGTTAACTATACGGTTAACTGATAATTTACTGACAAGATTAAACAACCTAAATTCTCGGGCTGGTCAAGGCTACGGTTGTGTCTGCTCTCATGCGAACCACAAGACAGAAAACATGCACAAAACATACTATCCTCACAACAGACTAATCTTTGTTCACAGAATTCAAGATGTCATGTTTAGTTCTGAAAGTAATCATGAATTGATACCAGTTCCACCCAATAAAGGAAAACACAAACATACTGTAACAACAGATATTTTTTACAGCAAACCATTGCTTAGTTGTGTTTTTACAGTCATGGCAGGTTGAAAATACAGTGATACTTTATAAAAACTAACACCTCTCTGCTATATGGATCCCAGAGTAATCTAGCTCTGCAGATTCCTGGGGCCCCAAAGCTACATTATACATAGGTATGTACATGTTTTCCTCCCTATTAAAATATCCAGGGAGCTTGCCTATGCATATAAGTCTCACTTCACTGACAAGTACCACCCACATGGACAAGTAAGGCTAGCCATTTGTCATCCACATTGAATGCATGGCACAAAACTGTGGAGACAGTACACACCCAGCTGATGATGTTCTTTGAACAGCACATCTGTGTACCAAAGCTGCACACTTCCTACATTCACTCCTGTGTCCATTCATCAATCCTTTTATACAGCTAACTCTTCATTTGCCTTTGTCCTTCCTTTAACACCGGAGGAAAATGTGCATGATGAGCAGCCAGCACGTGTCAGCGTTTAAAGGCAGAGACATGAGCAGAAAAGGGGCCTCAGCTTCATCAGGCCTTGGCAGCCCACAATAAGAGCATTCACACAGGCAATCTGCTGTGGTAAGGTCGGCATGGGGAGGGGGGCTGCATTGGGATGCTTGGAGGAGAGAGAACAGAAGGAAAAGAAAAGGTTAGAGGTAATCTAGCCAGTTCTACTTCAAAAAATCATAGACTGAAAGAAAAGGAAAGAAAATGATAGAGACATAAGGGGAAAAACAGAGCTTGTTAATGGGGGAGGCAGAAAAGGACAGAGGGATCATATTGTGTCTGTGCCTGAGGAAAGACAGACAGACAACACACACCATAGACAGCTTGACCAAGGTACAGCCAGCGCTGAGGTCATGCAAGAAAACCCAGCTGAGTCTGTTATAGTTATACATTAAAGCTACAAAAAAACAGCAATCTCACATGTTACAGCAGCTGCTTAATATCTTGCCTCTAATTAGATTATTTCAAGCATTTGCTGTATTTTAGACACTGGACCACTGAATTAAAATGAAAAGGGATGTTTTTTGTTTGAGATTTAACATTGGGACTGAATTTTGAGGGGCGTATAGATATGGTATAGAGTTAGAGCTCTATCTGCTGGCTATGCCACATAATATGAAGGGCTAGTGTGTTTGTAGGGTGGCGTGGCATGCGGTGTGTTTGGGGAATGTTTTGGTCCAAGATACACTATATGGCCAAAAGTTTGTAGACATCTGACCATCACACTCGTACGTGCTTGCTCCCATTCCAGCTTTAGTCCCTGTTTGCTGCTATAATAACCTCCACTCTTCTGGGAAGGCTTTCCACTAGGTTTTGGAGCATGGCTGTGGGGATTTGCTCATTCAGCCACAAGAGCATTAGTAAGGTCAGGTACTGATGTTGGGCAAGGAGGCCTGGGGTGCATTCCAGTTCATCCCAAATGTGTTCAGTGGAGTTGAGGTCAGGGCTCTGTGCAGGCCACTTGATTTCTCCTACTCCAACCTTGACAAACCTGTGCTCATGGAGCTCGCTTTGTGCACAGGAGCATTGTCATGCTGGAACAGGTTAGTTCCAGTGAAGGGAAACTGTAATGCTACAGCATACAAAGACCTTCTAGACAATTGTGTGCTTCCAACTTTCTGGCAACAGATCGGGGAAGAACCACATATGGGTGTGATGGTCAGGTGCCCACATACTTTTACGTGGCCATATAGTGTATAATCAAATGTCCACACAAATATAAGAATATCTGACAGCTTTAATCTTGTGGGGACATTTGGCTGGTTTCCATATGATTTTTTTTTTTTTTTTTTTTTTTTTTTTTTTTTTTTTTTACAAAAACTGCTGCTTTTATTTAAAAAAAAAAACCTGAAAGAGCCAAAGGTTTCCTTTTGTTTACTGAGGTTAAGGTCAGGGTTAAGTTTAGGTGTAGCATTGATTAGCTGCAATTATATAATATCTATAATTATGTAATTATGCCCTTTGGCATAATGTCAATGGAAGGTCCTCGCAAAGATAGTAAGACATGGTGTGTGTGTGTGTGTGTTTGTGTGTGTGTGTGTGTGTGAAATGTTTGTGTGTGTGTGAAAAACTATTGACCTGTCATTGTGTTATCGACCTCCAAAATATCAAGGAATCAACATTTCCACTCTCGACTCTTAGAATATTAGCTTAATAATATAATAACATATAATACATTGTCTGGTAACTACTGGATAAAAAGCCAAAGTTTGTAACAGAGCACAAGTGGTTAAATCATTAGAAATTCTTTCTGTCTTTATTCTCTCTAGTTCCCTCTGGATTCTTAAGAACCCCAGACATCAGTTTCTGATTGTGAATGCTCTTTTACAAACAATTTTTCCCTCCTTTCCTGCAAAATAGGAAAGAATGGTTGTGCTTTCCTGTGAGCTAAGCTGTCTTGTCTTAAGGTAACACCTGGATTGTATTTTCATCTGCCTTAATGATGTTTCTCCACAAATACTGAAACAAAGTTCATCTCAGTAGGAGATTACCAATTTCCCTTCCACAGTCATTTATCTGTCTCAGAAAATGTTTACTGGCTCGACTAAAATGCTTTTATTGTCTTTTCTCATGACTGAAGGTGAAATGTGGAATAGTTTGGTTGAAAAGTCATGTCTGGAGAAAGATCAATGTGTATCTCAACTGTGGCTTACATGTGTGTGTGGGTGTGAGAGGGAATGTTCTAATCTCTTTATGTGGACCAAATCTGTGACAATTGAAAAAATGATAATTTTGATCTTGTGGGACATCCAGTGGGCGATCCAATTTAACATTTTCTTTAACAAATAAGATTTTTTTAAACTAAAAGGATCATAAAAAGTGTGTGTGTGTGTGTGTGTGTGTGAGAGAGAGAGAGAGAGAGAGAGAGAGAGAAACAGAGAGAGTGACCAGATGTTACAGCCTGTACAGTCACAGCTCAAGTCATAGCTGAAATGGACTCTGTCCAGGCCGCCCACTACACAGACACCAAAAGAGTTTAACAACAAAGCAGTGTGCACTCTTTCTTATTACTTCATCTATATTTTTTTTACTTATACAGGGAAGAACCTTGAAACAAGTCAGTTAATCATTTTCATACATTTCTCTGAAATGCCTTTCTCTGTATACGCACACATATTCATTCATTCTTCTTCAGTAACCACTTTATCCTGATCAGGATCATTCTTGGCTTTTGGGTCACACACACACACTCACATACACACACATAGCACTACACACTTCATATATATATATAGAGCATGTTGTAAGACTGTAATGTTCTACCCAGCTTCCCAAATATTCCGACATCTTTTTTCCGGACACCCTAGTGGCCTATATCTTGTTAGCTTACTTCTCCATAATGACCTCCGCTTCTGAAGCCTGAAACCTTAACTAAAGCCCATGCTGATGAAACACATCCGATTATCATCAGTGCACACTTCTGTAGAGTAAGCAGTGTGTTTGTGAATGTGTGTTCCTGCAAACTGTATTCCTGCATCTACGCCAGGCCCAAGCATCATTCCTGAAGCCAAGAACGAAATACAAGCAAGATGAATTATGTCTGTTCTGTGCTATGGTTCAATGAGCATTTATAGAGAGGGAGGAGAAAGACATTCACATCTGAATTATCGGGGAAACATTTTCCACATCCTGTGCACCACTTACCAAACCTCCCTTGCTCTCAGTGTGTGGAAGTCCTGTTTGGATGAGGTGGAACTGCAAAGGAGGGGTGATTAAATTAACATGCCTGTCACTTCACTTGACGAGAGCCTTAGCTGAGGATCATTGCATAATCCCCTGTGGGAGCTGGGGAAGGCTGGAAGCCCTGCTGATGGAGAGAGGGATGGAAAACTGAGGGCCAAACCTGCGCTAGGAGTGTAAACAGCTTACGTCATGCCTCAGCAAGCTCCTGCAGCATTAAACGGATAATTTATTGCTAATGATTCTGTTAAATGTCAGCCGAGCAGGGAGATGGCTGCAAAGTATAGACCCCCTTTTGTGGTCTGTTTCTCAAGCCACCGTCTCTGAGAAACGCTCTCCGAGAACCAATTTAGCCAGGCCTCCATTTCAATTGAAACACATGGGCTGGGTTAGGGCCACCACTAATGTGGCATGCCATCAAAAAAAGTGAGTGCATACTCTGCTGAAAACAAGCGTCACAGCCATAATTGCTTGCTTATGTTTGCTCAATTCAGAATGGCGCTCTCCGGGTGAATTACAAGTGGCAGTTCACAAACACTAGGTTTAAAAAATAAGCAACTGAATGTTGATGGTGGAGAAGAGAAGGCTGCTAAGCAAAGTGCCACTCAGTCCCTCTTGGGGCTTACCTTCTGCTGAAAAGAGGATTCTCAATATAAAAAACTAATGCTCATTTTCCTGCTCTCCCTTGTCCTCAGTAAGCGCCAGATATGTACCCTCAAAACACACCATTCAAAAACACACACATACGCATTTACTTAACCTCACACGTTCTGTGTTTATTACAAATGTTTTTACTGTATGAGTTTGGAGGACAAAAGCATTGCTTATGTGGTTTGTAATAGAAGATTGTATCCACTGTCATGGATATCTTCAGTGCCCTTGGTGCTTACTGTGTCTCCACCTGAGAAGGGCATTGGTCCACAAGGCTCTTTGTGGGTTTTAGTGTGCAGTACACACTCCATAAACATTGGTAAGGGCCACTTGATGCTGAATGAAGGTGTTGAAAAGAAGGTCTACCTTTTTCTCTGAGAGTATTTACTTATGGCTCTTGGGGTTTTGGTGTTTTGGTTGTCACCTGAGCTGCCATGTTGGGTTTAGAGATTACACTATTGGTCTTGGCCGCAGTGCTTTACAGTACAATATAAGAGAAAAAGGTAAAAATTTTCAAGCTGAAGTTTGTTTCTCTGTCTCCCAAAGAACTGTATGCTTTCAGAAAAGGGCTTATGTTAAGATATGTCACTGTATTATTGCTATTACATGGTGTTAGGGGAATAGGTAAAGATGTATTGAACTATTTTACAGTATAGCTAATTCAGTGTAAGAAAGTCCAAGGTGTATTAGGGACTGGTAGCAAGCTTCCTTATTTTCCACCCTTTTCTAAAATAAATATGCACTTCTGTTTTAAATTTTGGTGGCTGTTACCATATATTCTTGTATGAGACCTTTTTCTGAGAAATCTGTTTTAAATAAATGCACTGACATCTGCCAGATTGGTCCATTTTAGGCTTGGTTGGAGGTTGGATACCTTTAATTGTCATGAATGGCTCTGGCTTCTCAGAGGTTCTTTGCTTTTATCTTCCTCATAGGCCAGTTGTTTGGCAATCATCCATCAATGTGTGCATACGGATGTTTTAGATCTCAGTTTCAGTATATATTGTAAACAGAGAGTGTGTGAATACGTGTGGATGCACGGGTGAACACTTGGCCAGACAGATCGCGTGAGACTATTTAACTGTGTCTGCAGCCCTTTTCAAGAAAAATATTTGATAAACAGATTGTGCTGGCCTGGGGAACAAAAGTCATGTCTGATTCTGATCACTGAGAGTGTTAGGACGCCTGCTCCATGTTGGGTACACTGTTAAACACATCTAAATTACTCTCCCCACAAAACCACAGCCACTAGGATTAGTACCACCCGACAGGCAACCTCAGCCAAGCATTCAACCACCGAACACTGATTTGCCACCGCCACTCTCTCTCTCTTTCTGTCTCTTGTTCCCTCTGTCTCTGGCCTCTGTGCTTTCCTTCCCAGTCTGTCTCGTGATTGTGTTTTTCCTGGAGTGGGAAACAGCTACATTTGAGCTAAGAGGAAGCGTATGTTTTTTCGCAAGCACTAACACAGATGCAAGCTCAGACATGACTATTGCTCATGGTTTCTGAACTTCACATCTTTACATGGCAGTAAAACCCGATGGCAAGCCACAGAACTATGTGCTCACCATGGCAGAAAAAAATCGCACACCGCTAAGAGACCTCGCCATGAGATTTCAGCCTAACCATTTCCTCTGGGAGCCAAACAGACCCTTCATCCCTCTTCCAGGAATAATAATAATAATAAATGAAAATGATAAAAGAGGAGAAAGCCAGTGAACCGCAGTGAGTTTGGCAAAGCAAGCAGGCACAGAATGCCCTGTTTGGAGCCGTGTTGAGTGGGAAAACATGGCATGGCTGAGACTTCTCCCGTCTGTGTTCAGACCATGAAGTCAGACCTTTACAGCTTTGCTGGGGGGAAAGACATTGAGCCAGAAAGGTGTAGCTCTAGACAGATTTGCTCTTTGCCATGTTTCCCTGATTTGAGACAGACATGCATTAAATTCAGGACAAATTTTATATTCAATAATTTCTTTTACATGTGCACACTGCAGTGTGCACTTTTCCTTCCCAAAAAGGTTTAGTGTATTTTCTGAATCTGTTTTAAATTAGTTAGATGTGCCCAGGCACCATATTAGAACGTGTAGTTGTTCTACATTGAGGCAGTGATCACTGATCACGAGAACATTACAGTAAGGGTAGATTATAAATTAGTTCCCAGACTGAATTACCAGGAAAATCAATTAAAGATGACAACAAAGTTCTACATTTATGCACTAACACTCAGTATTAGTCAACATTGTATTGATTGCATGTTGCATTCTGTGCATTTTTTAAGGATTGTGGTTATAATTCACAGCGTCAAACCACACAAAGAATGAGGAAGTGCAGTAGATTAGTAAAGTGTCCAAACAAGGCTATCCAAGATTCAAATACAACCACACTTAAGTTCATGGGCAAGCTGAAACCCATAAACCGTTGAAACCATGGAATGGATGTCCATGATTCCTTCAGACAAGATTCTTGAAATGCTCCTATGAGCAGTGTCTTTGTTCTGTCCAGCAGGACCTCCTTATTGGGAAACTTCTGCAGCACTGATGTGGAGAGCTGGGAGACATTTTGATTTCCGGAGTGCTTGTCACATTCAATAAAAGTACAGGTTTGTTTGACCAAAAGGGAAACCGTCTGGAAACCATCGGGACAAGTGGAAAAGATGAGTCCAAGGATAATAGTAATGCTTGACTGAGTGTCTAAAGAAACTATACATATGTGGAGAGTTGAACAGGGTATCAGTTCCAGAGAAATGTACAGCAGACATAGCCTCAACATAGCCTCAAATCCTGGATATCCCCAGTTTAAGGGCCCAGTGATTTTTTTTATTCCCATCACTGCCTGTCTGCTTCCACCTAATGGCCTGTCCCTTACACCTGATGAAATGTAGGCATGGTATGATGAGTAACATGAGGATAAAATAAAAAATTAGTTCCTGGAACAAAATAAAGTAAACAGGTACAGCTGTCACCAGGAACGACAAGCTAAACAAACAGACAGTCAAGACCACTGAGCCCAACCCTTGCAAGGCAAACATTCTTATTCATGTTAGCTCAAACTTGAACTACTCAGTTATCCGCCCACAACCAACCATGAAGAATGAAGCCTCCATGCTATCCGATATGCAATGTTTCTTAGTCAGTGCTCAGTCATAAGGTAGCTATCACCTTTCAAGTCCCTGTAGCATGAATGGTTTATGTTTGGCAATGTTACAGAGTATCTCTCCAGCTCCTAGCTCTACATCTGGTGGGCTAAGGACTTAACCAAACATATCAATTAAGCCAATATAAATATGGCATCTGAAAAGATTTTGGAGTGGAATTTTTAGCACTTACGTATGAAAAGTCTCAGGAAGTAATAAGGCCTCATTCATAACTAGAAGTATGGCAGGTTGTGAGAATCAAACACCTAATATTATTAAGCATAGCTCAACTATTCTGGAGTGATATATGTGTTTTAGCTTCCAAAAGCCCTTTGGCACATCTGGCTTTCAGAACTGATAATTGGATTTTACCAACAGACTTGTGAAATTGTGTGTGCAGATGTTACCTTTAAAGGAATTGATAAGGAGTGGAATGTCACTTATTCATTCTGTTTTTCTCTTCACAGTTTGGAGATTCTGAGCAAAGAAGACAGGCAACCATGACACTGGTATCCACATGTGTGCTGCTGCTAATGTTGGGGGGTAATGCTCTGTGTGGTGGCTATGCCCCTATGCCCCAGATGAAGTACGTGCAGCCTATGATGAAGGGTCCAGTCGGCCCTCCCTTCAGAGAGGGGAAGGGTCAGTATCTTGGTAAGTGTTGCTAAGTAACTGAACAAAGCACATTAATTGCATACCTCTCAGAAAAGTTCAGAAAATTCCATTGTGTGAGATTTTTCAAAAACTACTAAAAATGCTGTCAAAACTGCCAAAACTCTAAAATAATTGTACTGACATACACATATAAATATATTTATCTGAAATACTTTAAATTACCATGTTTTAGCATTAATGTCATCACTATAGCATTGAAGCACTCCAATTAGTCAATGAAAAAGTTTGAAAATAAACCCTTTTTGTCTTGTAGTCGTGGAGTGTTTGGGAGGGTTGCAATGAAGCCATGTCTGCCATGGTCTTCTTTTTCTATCTGTGCTCCACACCATTGATGCAACCTTTGAGACCTGTTTGTCCTTGTTTAGCACAGCTGAGACATTTTTTTGCAAACGTCACTGTAAAATTCGTAGGCTTCCAGTTTGTCTTGATGAATGCATCCATAATCAGGAGATAATGCTAGCCATTCAGTGTTGAATTTCGTTGTATATGAATGCACACAACTTAACTTTTACTTGGACATTTTTTGATGGCTAGCTAAGGTACAAGCAGCACAGCTAAGCTATACTAGCCAATTGCAAGAGCCTTTAGTGCTTCTCATTGGCTAAACTGAGTAACACAGTGGGTGGGCTCAGTCATTTAAATATAAATTCACCACAGCAACACATCAAATAAATTCAAGCAAATAAACTCAGATAGATTGGTTATTATGCTCATAAAATTAGGTTTAAACGTAAGATTTTTTTTTGTTAGACAAAAAAACAGTTCGAAAGTTTCAAAGTGTCTCCTTTGTACCTATAAGAGTGCCACATAGGCAATTCCTTGAATGTGTCACACTTGGACACACAACCTAATCTCTGTGCCTTTAGCCTGAGCAGTAGACTTTCTCCAGGCAGTGAGTGGTCAGGAAGAAGAGCCAAAAGTGTGTCAGACTAAGGGAGTAGCAAAGATGAACAATGAGAGGACAGGAACAGGTTGTTGTTTAGTGTCTCCTCTCACCTCTATGATTTATGAGGAGCATTGTGAAAGTATCAGAGGGGGATAAAGAAGAAAAGAAAAGGCTAGAGGGGGATTGAGAGGGTTCAAGTTAACTCCCTTTGGAGCAGTATATCACAGGTGCATATACTTCAATCCTTGGGAGGGTAACAAAAGGGAAAGGAGGGGAAGGAAATAGTGTCAGAAAGCATGGTGAAAGGCTGAGGGAGCCAGGATATGATGAGAAAGCCAGGGCAGGCAGTAGGATGAGAACACTTCTTTCTCAACTACTAAAGCTAGGCAGTATCTATTTCACAAGTAGTGAGAGAGTGAGAGAATGGAGTAATGTTTACAGTCCTGAGCTTTTGACAGACATAGAGGTTTTATATGAATGTCTGGACTATTCAGCAAAATAGCCTCCCTAGTAGCTCATTAGAATACTTTCCTTCTCCCTAAGTCTTACTCACAGAAATAATATTAGACAGCAGCATTTTGTGTCATGATCTCCCACGTCAAATAAACAAATGAAGAAGATACTTCAGGCACTCCAGATCTTGACAAAGTAAATTATAACTTGACTTGACAAAGTAACTTATGAACCTTAATACATTTATCAAAGTTACTTTCTACAAATTTTGGTTCATGCATTTTCCTTATATTTTGAGGATTGTATAAAATAAAGAGAAGACAGTGTGAGTTTGGTAGAAAAAAAATTATTATTGGAAATGTTAAAAGGTCATTCAGAAAAGATGTGCATGAACTCTTGAGTAGAAATGTATAAATATAGTATGTGGCCTGCAGCAGTTTGTTCTGATGGACATTCAGACTTGGCAAATGCTGATAAAGCCTTGACTGACCTAGCTACAAAAGAGTTGCCCATCTGAGCATCTGGTAGCTGTTACCTGTGTTATTGGTCAGTGTGTGTGTGTGTGTGTGTGTGTGTGAACACTCTTCCTTAATGCGCTATTAGATTGATGAATATAAAACTTGAATTAGGATTGAACTAATTAATACTACGCTCTTAGAATAAAGTGTTCCTAGAGGGTTCTTTGGACAGTTCTAATTAGTTCTACCCAAAACCATCTCTGAAAGAGAAGCCTTCTCTTGTAGCATTCTACTCTTAGGTATTGCCCCCAAGGTACAAACCTAAGTACAATGTACAGTGTAACAAGTGCAAAGCACTGAAGTTTTTTTTTTTTTCTTGTCTTGTCTTTGATTGTCATCTGTGAAACACAGCATGCATGAAACATCTGTGAAACCTGGAAATTAACCATTACAAAGTAGGAATAGTAATAAGACCACTACAGCCCATCACTGTTGAAAATGTATTTCATAATTCTTTAAAGCTATATTTGTCTTATTTTGAACCAAATACTTGTCTGTAGGCGGCAGAGGCTTGATGTTCTACCATTTCAGTAAAGCAGAACAAATTCAGAATCTTGTCCGCAAGGCCGGAGCGCTGACTGTAGTAGGCTAATGCACGTACCACCATCTAGTGGATGATACAAATAAAACAGAAGAAACAAAGGGAATATCCTTTGCCTTATCTTTTTACATTCTTGTGTGTTTATGTTGCATACTATATACATTTTTCATTTAAATATTTAAAGATGAGGTTTTAAATAGTGTTTCTAGACCTTTATTTATTGTGTATTTTCAAAGGCACCATAGAGAATCTGTGATCAACAGCAGTGTTATGCAATGGATAACAACAATTTATTTGTTTTAGTCTTTACTAACATTTTACATCCCTCAGATTAATTCTGACTGAGCTCCATATGCCCTCTTTTTCTTAAAAAGCAACCCATGAGGAATAAAACTTGCTAGCTGCCTGCGTTTATTAGGTGTTTTAAATATGTCTTTGATAGAAGAGATTATGCCACAGAGGACACAAAACTGGAGTGATTTTACTGTTTATGTAAAAAGCTACATAATTCAGCAAGAAGCAAAAGTTATTATGATGAGCAGTTTTGAAAGTAAGCCCCAAAACTAACACCAAATCCCTCAGATAAAACCAGGCTAGCATCTTATTTAATTTTATCTTAAGGCTGGTAAAAGCAATTGACAAGACATTGTGTTAATAGTTGTAGTTAAACAGCGGTTACAACACTTCTTAAAAAGAATAGTCTAGTCAGTAAAATCACATTTGGTAATCAACCTATTTATCCATAAGTGCTTGTTATAAAAAATGTCAATCTGTTCACAAACTTCCACCACAGGGGTGTGGGCAGTGTAAGTAAGTATCAGTGTGTCACATTAACTATTAAGTTTTAAGAAGATATGACAATCATAGTTTTTTTGAGGGTGGGAGGGGGTGATGGTAGGATCTAAAAAAATCTATGAAAGAAAAAGTAGGCTCTAAATCTATAAAAGAAAAGTTTTTTTTTTTCTTTTTTTAGGCAAAGCACTTCATTCACCCAGTTTTGTAACTAACATACTCTCGCATTTAGAAAGCTATCAGGTTAACCCAATAACCCAATCATTGTGGCATTACCATAGGCAAGGCACCAGTAATGCTATGCAACAATGATTCTTCGCATTAGTGACACTTTGTACTGTATAACTGTATTTTTTCAGTTGACATGGAGATTGCTGTAGTTTAGTTGGTGAAAAGGTACTTAAAATAGCATAGTCAGAGGTCCCACCCCAACTTTCTGGTACACATAGCTGATAAAAGCAAACTAACCAGTTACACTAGCTAATTAATTAAAAGACATCAAAGAGAGCACAAATCAAATCAGATAATCACATACACGTCAGGCAACAAGAGAACAGAGAACATAGATTAGGTAAGAAAAAATACACACATCGGGAGCAGCCAGATATGCTAGTTTTGCTGTTTATTTAGCCAGCTAGCTTGCCACCATCAGCCATTAAGCCACAAGCGGAGTGCATGTAAACTTTACTACATAGTGTTGAATTAATTTGATAAATTTTACTAAAATTAATTAAATGGGTCTGCAGGTCGATGTGTCTGTCAATTTCTGAAAAAATGTACTTTAATTTTCATTTTCTTTCCCAGAGTATCCACCTGCAATGGAAGTGAAAGGGGAGCCTGGCCCACAAGGAAAGCCAGGACCCAGAGGACCAGCTGGGCCCCCAGGATTACCTGGGAAACCTGGAATAGGGAAACCAGGTCTCAATGGTCAGCCAGGACCCCAGGGCCCATCAGGGTTGCCAGGAATTGGAAAACCAGGACTACCTGGTCTGCCAGGAAAGGTTGGACCCAAAGGACCACAAGGAAATGATGGTGACAAGGGACTTCAAGGTGAGCCTGGGCTACGTGGATTACCAGGGCAACCAGGAGCACCTGGTCCTGCAGGTCTCTCATTAAATGGCAAACCTGGGCTCCCTGGAATTCGGGGCCCACCAGGAACTATGGGTGAACCAGGACCAAAAGGTGGTCGTGGTTTGCCTGGTGAGAAAGGAGACAAAGGAGAAAATGGCAATGGCAATCCAGGTCCACCAGGCCTAAGAGGACCTAATGGCCTTCAGGGACCCCCTGGACCTCCCGGTAATACAGGTGTGGGAAAACCTGGACTGAATGGGCCACCTGGGCCTTCTGGACAGAAAGGAAACCCGGGGCTTCCAGGGGACCAAGGTCTTCCAGGAAAACCTGGGTCTGCAGGACTGCCAGGGCCACCTGGATCACCTGGAGTGGGAAAACCTGGGTTGGATGGTGTACCTGGTAGACCAGGTCAAATTGGACCAAAAGGTGAACCAGGCCTAAGGGGACCTAATGGGTTTCCTGGGGCTCCTGGTTATGGTAAACCTGGTCTTGCAGGACAGAAAGGAGACAGAGGCCCTGCTGGATTACCAGGAGCTCAAGGTGATAAAGGGGAACCCGGAATAGGAGGACTACCAGGGGATACGGGGCCAGCTGGGCAGCCAGGACCTTCAGGTTTACCAGGTCCAATGGGTCTTCCAGGAAAACATGGCTTGCCTGGCCTGAAGGGAGACTTTGGTCCCCAAGGGCCTCCTGGCTTGCCTGGACTAAGAGGGGATCAGGGTCCCAGTGGTTTGGCGGGTAAGCCTGGCCTCCCAGGGGATAAAGGGCTTCCTGGATCAAGTGGACCCATTGGAAAACCAGGTCCTAAAGGTGATGCTGGTCACATTGGTTTGCCTGGTAATCCTGGACTGACTGGGCCTCAAGGCCCCAAAGGAGAAAATGGCCTTCCAGGGCCCCCAGGGTCACGTGGTATAGCTGGGATTCCTGGGCTACCAGGGCCCACAGGACATATGGGACCACAGGGCATTCCAGGCTTGAAAGGAGAGCAAGGCCCACCAGGACCCCCAGGAAATGGAAAGAATGGGGATCAGGGAACATCAGGTCCACAGGGGCCACAAGGAAAACCAGGCCCTGCTGGAATAAGTGGTCCTCGAGGTCTTCCAGGTCCACCCGGCCCACCCGGCCCACCGGGTCCTTCTAATGGAGATACCAAAGTGGCAGTGTCAGGGCTTGATGTTGGTGGAGAGACAATACCAAGTCAAAATGGAAAACCACAATATAGGATTGAGCTTTCTGCTACTGCAGCTCCTGCTTTCACTGCTATTCTCACAACACCCTTTCCACCATCTGGTATGCCTATCAAATTTGACAGGACTCTCTACAATGGGCAGAATGCTTATAACCCTGCCACTGGCATCTTCACCAGCCCAATGCCTGGAGTTTACTACTTTTCTTACCATGTTCATGTAAAGGGAACCAGCCTGTGGGTGGCACTATACAGAAACAATGTGCCTGCCACATACACATATGATGAATACAAGAAGGGCTATATGGACCAGGCATCAGGTAGTGCAGTGCTGGAGCTAAAAGAAAATGACCAAGTTTGGGTGCAGATGCCATCCGACCAAGCAAATGGGCTCTACTCCACTGAGTATATTCATTCATCCTTCTCAGGCTTCCTACTGTGCCCCACATAACAGGCCATCTTATTCATCATTTATTATCTAGTGGTCTGCAGTCACACACGTAACACCTGTAACAACAAAAACAGGAGAGACTGAACATCATAAAAACCAAGATAAATTTAGGACATGGAAACTTTATGCTGTATCTGTTTTAGCGCTTTAAAGGTCTGATTATGGTTTTACTTTAAGTGTGTTTGGTATCTTCTGCACACAGTATGTTATTATAACTGTTGTATTAATGTTGTTGCTGTTATTGTTTTATTCATGTACTTGATGTTATTGTTTATTGGAATCAGCCAATGCATAACTAACAGTTTTACCCATGTGACTGCACGCTCTGCCAAAATGACTAATTGAACTCCATCTCTTTGACTCTGGGGAGTGTGTTCCCCTGATTGCAGTCACATTTAGTTTGAACTCAGTGTTTCTTTTTTTCCCTTTAAATAACAGGCTTCCAACTCACTGTCGTATTTCACAAATTATTTGTAAAAATAAAAAAAATATATCATTTTATCTGTACTAGCCTGGTAATTTTAAATGACTAAATTAAAAAATAGTTTGTTTAATCTGCCTACAGTCACAAAGGATACAATTCATTGCTACTCCTTTTGATTTGGTGGCATCTATGTGGAGTTTATTGTTCTTCTCCTTGAAGTGGAAGGCTTTACTTGACAATTCAAAATGTTTACTTTGAATGCAAACTGAGCTTCTGATGTGTAACAATACTAATGACATCATGAGTATTATCTCTCCCTATAATGCTAGCATATATTTTATGATAACATTTCAGCAAATAACCAAGAGTTAATTGTTTGTCTGTTAACATATGTTTGCTTGTATAACATATGTAAATCAGTCTTTGCTCTAACTTTGTTAATATTCTGACAGTCCATGATAAAGGCATAACATGATATTGGCAATTATCCAATTTATCAATTATGTACTTTCTAAAAAACTAATCATCTTCAATATTAAATAGCTAAGTGCTTGATATGTCTAGTAATCCATAGGTGATACATTTTTGAATTACTTCTAACTTCCCAACTATGGTAACAATTCACACAAAACTTACTACATATAAATCAGTTCATAAATTTTGTAGACAGATATTAAATGAACGGATTTAATGAATGCACTGGGTTTATGTATTAAAATATATTAAAATATTAAGTCATTCTTATGTGCTAGTATACAAGGAACCAGACATAGTGGTTTCCTGAGTGTTATTAAGTGCAGTATCTTTTTGCAACAGACACAGACGCTGTTTAGCCACCTATACTGTAATTTCTATTCTTTGGATCAATATATTACGTTTTATTTCAAAGTCATGCCATGCCATTTTTCACATTTACCAAATTAAATGAAATACGTGAATAAACTGTTGCCATACTATTGCATTGACTGGTTCAGTGTGAATTATGCAGACAGAAAATTATCCAGACTACTGTGAAAAGAAAAAAGATATTACAACAGGCTTTACAATAGAGTTAGAGCCATATCAGCATCTAAAGTTTACAAAAAAAGTGTCAGTATGCTCCAGCCTATATTTGCTCTGTTCTCATAGAATTGGGAGTATTATTAGTTACTAAGATCAGCAATATAATAAAACATTAAGATATATAAAATAAACATAGAAAAATAAAACATTAAGAATGTTTTATCCAGCAATCAGACTCTGGATTTTAAAAATGTTGATGATACAGATGATGCAGGAATCACCCTATTATTATTATTATTATTATTATTATTATTATTATTATTATTATTATTATTATTATTATTATAAACCAGCAAAGGATAATGAAATACATACGATTTGCACAGTGCTTCAGCTGTGGTGCAAAGACAGCTAATGATGTAAATGATACTGTCAAAAATACATTAATGTTTTTAATTAAAATTATTTTCAATATTTTCAATTTTGCTGTGCTGAATTTTAGATCGACTCATGATGAAAGAGAGACAGCTAAAGTGGAGGACAATAACTGTCTCACAACTTGCCTTTGCTGGTTAAAAGCATTGCATGAACAAAACAAGTTTATGCTTGTACAAAACAAGTTTATGCATGTGGCACCTCCCTTTTTTCCACATAAATAGATACAGCAGAGTTCCTGATAAAGCAGAGCCATACAAAGTTTGTCTAATATACTTCAGTCCTATGATGTCAAGACTGAATCAGAGCAGAGCAATAATAAGTAAATAAAATAAATATATAAAGGAAAAATAAAAAGAAGCAAAAAATAAATTAAAAAAAATAAAAAATATGATTCAAATCATCATGATTTACTAGGGCTACTACATATTCTGCTAAATATACCAGTGTGGTCTATCAGCATTTTCTCAGCAGCTTATGTCTGTCTTTCAGATATTTACTCCCACAAGATGAGTATGATGCTTTTCTTGTGGCAAAAGAATAATAACATTTAAGATGATTTTTTTTTCAACTATTTTCATTTAATTACCATTTTTAAACATGTATGTAAAGTTCTGGTTTTCTATATTGTCAAACCTGCTTCTTATTGTCTGTTTAAATTACAGCTTTTGTTTCAATTTCTTGAGTGACACTGAGTCCTTTATTGTCCTTTCAGAACTGTTTTTTTATTTTATTAACTGTTTTCTTATTTTATTTTATTTTAAAATAATGAAAATCTTTGCTTCCGTTTGTAAGGGATGTTTGTTGTTATGAACATGATAAATACAATAGTTGGTCCCATTTGCACATGAACTTAATGAAGGTATATTTAAGCATATGTGATAAATCGACAAGAATGCCTTCTGAACACCCACATAAATAAAACATACAAATAATTCTTTGTATGTATGTTTGTATTAATTATTATTATTATTATTATTATTATTATTATTATTAACCTATTTAACAACATTAATGCGTTTCATTGTAGTTAGCTTACTATTTTTGCTTAAGGAATATTTTTCACCATTATTTCTTTTAGTTATTTTTTTTTAAAATGTACTATGTATCATTCTATAGGATTTTGTGTCGTATACATGGCTATTGCATTTATGCTGTGCGATAGACATTAGCTATTGAATGCACTCCTTTGATCAAAGGTTTTGTCAGTTTATACATCTGCAATACTTGATAGTATTGATGCAACATCAATAAAGATTCTCTTGTACAAATGATGATCGTATTTTTTGTGTTTTTTAACCCATGTTCCCAACAACCAATCCCTGATCACCATTGTTGTCCCATCTATAATTGTAACTCTATTTGTAACTTATTTCTTTTAAATCTATTTCCCAAATATTTACTACCCCTGCTTCTTTTTGTCTGCATTCCTAATATAAATTGTTTAACATTTTGTAAATAGGTAAACAGTTGTTTTGTGGTGTCATGACCAAAGACAACTTCTTTCGATGAGACATATGTTATAATCTATTATTTTCTATTCTGATAAAACTCTGTTCTATTCTATTCTATTCCTTCTTCATGTAATGTTTTGATATGCAAATGCTCATGTCAATCAATGAATATGCAAATTAGTGAATTAGCATCATTTGGTAATTCTAGTGACTTTGTGTGCATGCATTAAAAGAATTGGTAACACTTTTTTTGAGAATGCATGAGCTACTTTCCGCTGGGAATAATAAAACAGTACAGCAAGTATTTTGTGCTATCTTGTATATTTTATTACTGTGACCTTCATGCCTCCAGCGGAGAACAACATGCAGCATATTTTGGTAGGCTTATGATCAGAAAGAGCCTCCATCATTGGAATATATGAAGATGTGAATTTATAGGCATGCAAAAGTGAAGTGTGTATGTGCAGAAACAAATGTTAGGACCCCTAAATAGGCCATTTTGTCAGAACACCTGGTACCAGTCCAAGACGCTCTTCTCTAGGATACCTAAAATGACAGAGTCGAGAAAGGACACACTGACAGTGAGAAACACAGCTGAAAACAAGCTCGTATTAAACCCTTTGCTGCATTATTTAGCGTGGTTAATATGCCACTGTTGAGTCTGTTTGGATTTGGTGGGGATGTGGTGCATTTTAAACATTATTTGCTATTGTGGAAATCAGTCAAGCCCTCTCCCTGACTTCCTACAGAATCAAGTCATGACTCACATGCCATGTCATGGGCATTGTCATTGTCCTTTAAAGGATGAGTCAGTGCTGTGATGACTGAGAGATGGGTCCTGCTCTCAGAGTGTCAGCTGTAGGTGTGTCCACTTTATGTCATGCACAACTTTTAAAAATAAATGTGAAACTAACCGTAGGTTATACACCTTCATTTCTGTCACTGTTCTCTGGTGTTCTTTAAGTAAAAGGAAATGACAAATGAGTGGCAATCAGTATATATATACACTGAAATATTAATAACAAATTTCTATACACACACATGTATATATATATATATATATATACTGTATATACATACACACACACTATATGGCCAAAGTGGTTTGTGGACACCTGGCCATTACAATCATATCTGCTTGTTGAACATCCCTTCCAGATTTTGTCCCTTTGCTGTTATAACAACCTGCACTCTTCTGGGAAGGCTTTCCGTTAGATTTTGGAATGTGGATGTGTGGATTTTTGCTCATTCAGCCTCAAGAGCATTAGTGATGTCAGACAAGGAGGCCTGGAGTGCAGTCAGCATTTCAGTTCATCCTGAAAGTGTTCAGTGGGGTTGAGGTCAGGGCTCTGTGCAGGACACTCGAGTTCTTCCACTCCAACTTTTGGCAAACCATGTCTTCATGGAGCTCTCTTTGTGCACGGGGCATTGTCATGCTGGAACAGGTTTGGGCCTCTTAGTTCCACTGAAGGGAAATTGTAATGCTACAGCATACAAATACATCCTGTACAATTGTGTGTTTACAAATTTGTGGCAACAGTTTGGAGAAGGCCCACACGTGTGTGATGATCAGGTGTCCACAAACTTTTGGCCCTACAGTGTATATATAGATTTCTTAATATGCACCATACACAATTAAGCTGAAAATTTGAAAAACATGACTTGTTCGTAGGACCAAATGTAAATGTGAGATGATTTAATAAGCAAGATGAGTAGGTCATGCGTGAACTGAAGATTTTCTTTCATTGAACTAAAGATTTTCTTTCATCTTTTATTCTACGTCATGTGTGATTCACTTTTCCAGTCACTTGACTCTATGACTCATTCAGGCCTGAGGCATATCTTGGCCGTTGTACAAGTACGTTTCTTTTCTTTTTTTTTCTGAAATTATAGTTGTAACACGTGTCGAGGACATTACGCAAAGAGTTATCAAGGCCTCATGCAACCGAATAGTACACACGGTTCTGATGAACAACTTCTTGCAAGATAAATCTTATGACCGAGTCACTCTCACCGTCACGCCCCTGGAAAAAATTGTCAAAGGGCGTTTTGACGTAAATATGACGTCACGACGACCCCGGTTGGCTCTACGGCTGTTCAATTCCGCATATGTTTGAATCGACTCTGACTCTGATTCCAGGGCTGATCCCAAAAGCTGATTCCACACGACACTTTTCTCAACACAGGATAGGAAAGATCTTATTATTATTAAATAAACACTGCCATAACAATTAAGTGCTTAATACACCATTTTAGTTGATACAACGAATGACAATGGATCTGGGCATTTTTACCAAATTTAATGTGCTAGATTTGAGCATTTAATTACCATCTTCTTGAGCAGTTAAGTGAGAAATATTACACAAATTACCTTAAAATACTTTAGAGTTGCTGACGCCAGCTTCGTTCTAAATTTTTTACATATATCTTTGTGTCGAACCAATTTCACTGTATGGTATTTGATTCCTTTGGTTTTGGAGAATCGACTCTTTTGCGAATCGACTCCCAGTGAATCGACTCCCAGCTTTAGTAGCCTCGCCCCCGATACTACTGAGTCGAGAGAAGTGACTTGTTTAGTGTGTGAAGAGGAAGAAGAGCTCTTAGCGTTAAAACCCCGCTCCTGTCCGCCTTCTCAGCCATTGTCACGGGATTTCAATGTTCAGCCTGTTTGTTGTAAGTAGTTATATATCCCTCTCTCTTTCTCACTTTGTTTGAGAACGGTGTAGCAAATAAAAGGCTTTTTTTCCCCGCAGCAGCGTCTCAGGATCCGTGTAGTTAGCTAGCATTCAGTCGCCGCTAGCCGGGCGTTTAGGTTAGCTAGCATAGCAGGCTAACGGGGAAATGTGGCAGCCATTTGCGAGCACGAGACATATCAGAAGCACATATAATCTGTCTGGTTAGCATTTCTGTGCAATAATTTATGGTATGATAAACTATTTTTTTATTATAGAATTTACAAATATGTCACGCAGAAGTATCACTGTGTACCTGTGGTTTAGTTCAGCCTGGTTAGCTGGCTGGTTAACTAGCTGGCCAGCCACGCGTTCCGTCTGACTGCCAGTTGGCTAGCAGTGAAAGCTACAGCTACAGACTTCTGGCGTATGGAGTGCCTGACTGTCATCTCTAAACGTTAAGCTCGAACATTGTGTTGTTCCTGGGTTTGCTTTTTGCCAGCTGCTAGTTAGACATGTATGTTAATCTTGCTAGGTGTCCATGTTAGCGCGGTTGACGCTGAGAGCGCTTCTAGCCGGCTGCTAACGAAATATAACAACATTAACTAGCTGAACCAGTCTTCAGTCTTGTCTAGTTGTGGTTTACCAGAAGTGTTTTCTCAAACAGGAGCGTTTCTGTTTCGGTATATATAAGTATAGATTAGCATCAATTTCTGGATCCGTTTGCAGTGAGGGAGTTCAGCTGGCAGTCTGCAGCTAGCATTAGATTTTATCTAGATTGTTCTGTTGCTGGTAGCCAACATCCTTTTAAATCCAAAATACAGGTTAGTCAAACAGCAATCCTTCTTCTCTCTGGACTTGTAATGTGTGTGAGATGAACTAGTTAAGTTTGCTATGATCTCCTCTGATCACGCAGCACATGGATTTGTGACAAGTGGGAACAAGTGCTGCAGACATGTCTGGACATGAGCAAGGGCATTTTTTTAAATTAATGAAACCGTTGACAAAACGGTTTATTAAAAACGACCAAAGACCAAAAACGTCCATGTCTTTGAGGTAGATAGTGAACTTCCTTAACACTTCCTCATACCACATCACAGACATGTAGGTAATACTTTTCCTGATGACGTTTGAGTAAACTGAGTGAGATTAAATACTGTGTTGATTATTTCTGTACCTTACTTTAAAATGTTAGTTAACAGTGTGGAGGCTCTTGTGTGTGTGCTTGGTTACTGGAATTGTAGCCCAGAATATCTATAGATAGTATCTCATCACACCTGCTGAAGTGTTTTGTTACACTTATTAGCTCTTCTCTTCTCTTTTTTTTTTTTTTTTTTTTTTTTTTTTTGATTGAGCAACACATTATACTTTTTTTTTTTATCAGTTTAGAGTTACATTTAGTTTATAGTTACATTTACTATAGACAGTTAGTCCCTCATCAGCCTCTCTCTTCTCTCTCTCTCTCTCTCTCTCTCTCTCTCACACACACACACACACACTCTCTCTCTCGAAGTTGATAAGATGAAAAAATGCAGCTTGTGATGTTACCGAGAAACCGGAAAGGGCAAAGTCGTCTGTCCCGAAGACTCTTCCAGAATGGAAAACTTCAGCACATTTTTAAACTGTTTATTATTAACCTTAGATTATGTGGAGCGTCCGCCATACAAGTTCCTGCGTTAGTTGTTACTACAGACAATAAAAGCGCATTACTATAAACCTGTGATCTGAATTACAGCTGGCACTCGTGTCAGAGTTGCTGTTGTAGGAAATTAATTGGCACCATTAGATGTAATAGTACACTATAATGTAATAGTACACTATAGATAGATACAGTATGTGATTCAGTTTGTTTTTAGTGGTTTTCAAAGGACATGGCTAGATCATTTTGACACTTTTTTTTGTTAAGGTGTGAACCAGACCCTACCCTGTTTCTGCTTTTGATACAATATCGATATCGGAGCTCAGGCAGTACCCGTTACAGAGCCGATACCGGGACCCTGTTTGTAGCCGAATGAACTCTGTGACGGCGTGGTTTAGGACAGTTTGCAGGTTATATTCAGTGTAACATCTGTGTCGGTGAACACCACATATGTTTACAGCATAAAAATCATCCGCCGATTGTTACTGATACTGATCCACCTTTTGTGGCAGGTTTCTGAGTATGGTAAGGGAGCAAACCTAAGCTTTTGTTAAGGCTAATTGCCATTTGCTTAATTTAAATATGTTGTGAATAATCTGCAGGGATTCAGTGTGATGTTGACTGAAGTGCTCTGAACTAGCTAACATATTCTGATGACTTCTGATGACATCGAATAAACCGCAACAGTGGCCGTCATTTTGGGGATTGTCACTGATGATGCTGTATTTTTGGTGGGCAGAGAATTGGAAGGCTCAGCTGAGTAAAGCACAGTAAATGTCTCATTTACTCATTTAAATCTACCAAATTACTCATTGCACTTTCACTAAATGGTTAGTTTTTAGAGCAAATCCACAGGGCAGAGTATTTTATATAAATTTGTTACAGTAACCTTTAAAACTCATTTTCATAACTGATTAAACTTAGACTAACCTTTCTATTTAGTAATGCAAGTCTTTAGGCTTCAACATAATGACTTACAATCGTGTAATTAATATTTAACTTGGAGGCCATATCACTGTTGCTTAACATCATCTGTCAGAGATCATCTGTCTCAGCGCTGCGTCATTAGCGGAAGCAAAAGAAGCTAAGCAGGTCTTAGACATGGAAAGGTGTCTACTCTGCAGTTTCCTTTCCCTCCAAATGAACTGTGGTTTAAATTGTCTTTGTCTTTGCACACCACTGGCAAAAACCCATAGCTCAAAATAAAGAAGCCTACACATAACGTAAACAGCATAACATTTGCTGGGTTGTTTCATAGACTTTCTTTTAAAAAATACTGCACTGCTCTTAAAATTCTGCCTGATGTCAAACGAATGCTTTGGTGAAACTGAACAGAAACCACATAGATAAAGAGATTTCTTTTAACTAAACCAGTACGCACCTGGTTCCAACATGAACCGTTTGACATTTCTGGATATATTTACTTCAGATGATAGGGTTTGTAAAATATTTCCTCTGTGAGCGTACACCATATATTTTTTTTAGTTAACTGTTAAAAATGCAAAGTTTCCAAACGCACTGTGGTATTAACTTGTTCTCTGCTTTCAATGGAAATTCTCGCTCATCTTCAGGACTTTGGTCTTTCGTATACATGGAATGATTCTTATAAAGGAACCATTTCCACGAGAAGATCCGTATGACCTCTATCCAATCTCTTTCAACCTTGATCCCCTTCCTGCCACTATATTCATTCAGGATATCAACATCAGCATTTTTTTTTTTCTTCACGCTAGATGGCACATGCTAGATGGTATGCTTTGATCCAGAAGCTGTAAAATGTAAATTTTGCCAGTGAATAGATTGGAGAGGGGGGATAGAGATATTTAGCCTACTGCAAATGGCTCTATCTAACTTAGATTTACAACTTTTGGGTTTGCTTAGGCATTTTGAATGAACATTAACATGTAGGTGAAATCTGTCGTGAGTATCACTTTATTGGCTAATTTTAATTTTATCGCTTTTCAAGATGGTTAGATTGCACGTTCATGTGAAATTGGTTTTCAAGTCTGTATGGTTTCTGTAGATGGGTGGGGAGAAAATAAGCAGTACACAAGAACACAGATCAAATTTCAGGAAGAATTGTGACTCGAGTATTTTTAGAGTGAATGTTTGTTTTATTTATTTATTTTTTTGTTTTGTTTTGTTTTTTTCAATATATGGAACAGTGAACGTGGAAGCACCTGGCTTCTTAACACAGTTGGTTCCTTTGTTTGCATGTTGCCTCATATTTTACAAATTTACTGTCACAGAAGTGGCAACAGCAAGGAAGTGGCCGACTTGTGACAGCATTTGCAAGTGTCTGCGCCTTTACAAAAAGCAGGTCAACGTTGCCGTCTGAGCAGCTGAGCTCCTCACAGTCTGCTTTTGGTTGTGAGTGGGTAAGGTGCTGTGTTTGTTTTTGGGTAGTGCTCCAACACAATTTATGCTGTAAACTGCTTAAATAAAAAATATGCAGTTATGCGCAACCAGTGATGCTGTGTTTATGGTCTGAGTTGACAAAGGTCTAGGTACAGTAATCAAAGTAAAAGAGCCTTTCATATTTTAACACTGCGCACATTTGTGTTGTTAGTTTGTAGACGTGTTGTGGTCTTAGTAAGCTTCACAGTTTGTTGACAGTGAGGTCAGTTTTGGAAAACTGGTCTGTTTTCGAGAACTTTGGGTATGCCGGTAGCAGCTACACACAGAGAGAGGTTGACTCAGCAGTTTGTGTTTATGCCACTTTAGATAAATTTAACATGCTTCTGTCTCTACTTTCTATATGTCTGCAAAACAAAGAACAGAATTTGTTTGATTTGAAATGCTGTGTCTGTTTTTAAATTTGGATATTTTAAGAGTCACAATTTTTCATCGGCACGTGGTGGAAGATATGTTTGTTTGAAATAAACTCCCTAGCCTGATTGATTAATTGATAAGTTATTTAATTATTGTCAAACAGCCTGCATTGTGTTACCTTAATTATGTTACCGTAATTATGAAATTGAAATAGGAAGCCCAACCAGGCTGAATCATTTACAGCTTTTGGTATATGATCTCGTAATGATGCTACAATACAAAACTGTATTTACTATATTAATACGAAATATTTAGCTCTTACCCTCATTCGCACCAGCAAGTAAGCAAGATAACTGTACTAGCTGTGTACACTCACCAGAGCCATCAGTGCCGTCATCTTTTCTACTTTCTTCCAAGCTTTATTTTTCTTCATAATGTCTCCAAACGTATTTAATGAGAAGGCATATATTACAGGATAAGATGAGATAAGGTTATAATTTTTTGCTTGTCAAAGCATAACTCGTTTCAGGTAGGATTTAAAATGGGGGACTGAAGAAGCATTGGACTGCATGTGCCGTAGGACTGTCGCTTTACTGTAGTTTACTTGAGAGAGCTTTGTTGGTTGAGAGAGGTTTGTCATTTGTTAGTGTGACTATAGAGTGAGGCAGATATTTATATATTTTTTTATTTGTTATATTTGATGGCCTCCATGCTTGATCAGGAGAAAACTGGCCAAAACTGGATAGACCACAGACACTGCAATGGTGTCACTGCAGTGGTGTCACTGGCCAGCGTGTCTCTGGTGACCTTCACACCAGGCAGTGTTTTCTTCACTCAGCCAGTGGTCAGTGATGAACTCCAGAGATTTGGCATCTAACTGTGGGGTTATGCTCCTGTCAGAAAACAGCACAGTAGCTGCAAACTTACTGGCAGCTGATTTCCAGCAAGTTTTGCAGCAAAAGCAACTCCAGCATCCACTGCTTCTGAGTTCATTTGAGGGTATGAAGAACGTCTCCCTCCCTTGTTCCTTCTGGTAGCTTTAAATCCCTTGTTAATGGCCTGCTGAAGTGTATGGGAAAACAAGGCGCCGATTCCTTGGTCACTGTCTCTTGGCAATGGCACCTGTCTTGTTGCTGTTGTCATGCACATCTGCTAGCACTTTGCACTCCAGGTCCCCGGCCACATTTTCTCTATTAAAATATTTCCCGCTGTTGTCTGCAGGTTGATGCACCGCTATTGCTTCTCGTCAGTGATGAAATGGCCTGCGATAGCCGCGTATTCTGTAGTCAGTATAGTCAGATGTGTAATGCAATTTGTAATGTATCCTGCTTTTTTCTCTGGTCTGTTTTATAATTGGAGCTATACTCTAGCAGTAATCACTTTCCTTTCAGGGATATTGTAGTCAGCAAATAGTTCCACCAGTAGAGTTTCACCGTTAAGTAGGTAAGTACTAGGGGTTTAACAATACAGAAAATTCAAATTCTATATGATATGAATGATGGTGTCTTGATACAATATATTTTCAATACAGCAAAAGAATTACCCATGTATATAAGCCTTAGGTTTCCATTTTCAGTTGAATAAAATGTATAAAAATACTGTAACTCCCCAAGTAATTGCCTAAAAATTATGTTGCTGAGTGTCAGTTACAAGTCATTTATTTTGTGCCCATTTCGAAAAAAGGTTAGAGATTAAAACCTCCCAACAAGTGTCAGAAGACTTTCCCTTGCCATTTTTTTTCTCTTTTTAATTTCAGATTTATTTATGACCTGCAGTATTTTTGTATCTTTTTGTTCAAATAATCTAATGTGCAAGTTGCCATCATGTGGTATAGTTTTTTTTTTTTTTTTTTTGTTTTTTTTTTAAATGACCCCCTTTCCCAGGCTGATAAAGATCAGCGTGGTAAAGGTGGCGTTCTTTGCTTATCTTGTAAGTTACTGGTGCAGATGTAGATTATTTTGATGTGTGTGTGTGTGTGTGTGTGTGTGTGTGTGTGTGTGTGTGTGTGTGTGTGTGTGTGTGTGTGTGTGTGTTTTTTTTTTTTTTTAAATGTTCTGCCAAGTAATGGGTCAAATAAGTTTACCAAAGGATATGAAATTCTGACAGCCACCTATCATGAGGTTGGTGGAATATTTCGCTACCATCACAAGGCTACATTTGTTTACTAAAGATAATTAAAAATGGTGGTGTGATTCCTTGCACGCTACCATGCATTTTGGTACAAACTTAAGTCTCTTTAATGCCGCTACCATCTCTGTCTGTTTTTCCTGGGAAATATGGCAAAGGAAGGAATTTCTCTTGGGCCCAAGAGGCTGAAACTTATCAGGTATTTTATCATACATCTTTGGTTGAATGGTCCTTAAACTGACACAAGATTATCAGTAATGAGTCTGACTTGGTCAGCAGGATTACATTATTATATTACATGCCTAATGCCTTGTGTTTGTATAGTAACTCTAGTATGTGGTGGTGTCAAAAAGTGTGTTAGTTTGTTAAATCTTGGGAACGTGAGGTCCAAGTTTACTGTTTAGTGTGTCTGAATTAGCCCAGTATCACTCATCTGTGGGTTTTTGAAAGAATCTCTACAGACACTGGCATTTGTGGCTTCTGATGATGGTATGGTTTATCAATCTGTGCTCAGTAGTTGGCCCTGTACTTGATAAGTAATCTAGTCACTTGTCACATAATGGATTGTTGAAAGGTTATTTTATTATTGGAAACTCTTTTTGATGTTCATATCAAGTTTAAAGTGAATGTAAAATGGATATTTTTCCATAATAAGCGATCAGCGATAAACTATTGAGTTGGATTATAAGGGGTGAGTCCTCCTTTCACGGTTAGAAAGCACTTGAGGAATGTAGGCAGACAGGCCACTGGAATGTGTGTGGCCTTAAGCACATGGCTTCAGGTGTATTTATAGCTCCTAAGCCTATATTCATCAGTTTTATTTTTGGCCCCGATTAAATACTGTATATGGCTGTGTTATTAGTGGTGCAAGTTCTTTCAGGCAATCTTAATTATGCGTGAAGATTTTACCACATACTAAATATGGGCACTGGCCATCTTTGTTCCTGTCTTCAAGCTTCATCTGTGTGCAAACTCTTTTCTGAGAATTGACATTTACTGTCCCTTGTGTTTTGTTGAATATGCAGAATTCAAAGTGTTAAGTGTTTCTGTTCTTGTCAATTCAAGTTCCTCTTCCTGTAGTCAAGTTTCATTACTCTTCTGTGGTGCTGAGGCACATACAAACGTGACCACAAAAACACCCAGCTGACACTAGCGCCAGGACATGGTTAAGTATTTATACCGGTTGTTGGTTACATGAAGTTTTCTTTTATCTCACTCATCATACAGCATAGGTTTTAAACGTTACCAATTAAATTAAATGGATATAAAAGGAAATAGTTTCACCTAGCTTTTTTTTTTTCTTTTTCTTTTTCCTCCCCCCCTGTGTGAGTGTTGGAAACGCTTAACCTTTAATCTTTCTTGGGACTGTCGGAAACAAAGCGCAAGAGCTCTCAGGTTTGGGTAGAAACACCTTCAGGCAAAAAGAATGCAGAGTGAGCGGTATGTTTTTACATTTTTCCTTGTTATTTTATTCATGTTCAGTATGTTCCCTTTGGATCCATCAGTGTGTATGTGCAACAGTGCACTTTGGAAGAAGTAAAGTGTCCTGTCTGTATTTGGTCACTGGCTGCAGCTCTCTTTTATCAGGATGGTGGTGGATTTTAACCTCTCGGATGTTAGGGCAGTTGTGTGGGTTGGTGATGGGGCAACCATGTGGATTTTGTGACTTGATGTTATATGGTGGCGGTGTAAAGTAGCTCAAACTGGTCAAGGACCTTGAATGATGGCCATGGTAACATCTCAACTAACCCAGTGCCAAGTTGTCAGCAGTCTAATTGAAAAACGGGGCATTCTTATAAATGTGTTAATGTCAGCCTAAACATAACTGCAGCTTTGTATGTATGTTGCTGTAATGAGAAATCTAGCCCACATGTGTTTAATTCAAGAGAGTGCCTTGCCTAGTTATAATAAGAAACTTTTTAGAATAGTTTTCATCTAGCTGTAAAGTGACAGTAGGACTGTAATATTTAATGACTGAATGTATTGTATTTTACTTAGTGGCACTACCAAAATGGCTATATCAACAATTTGAGACTATTACAGGATGATCAGACTCCCTTCAATTAGAGACATCTAAAATTGTTTGCTAATGTTTTTTTTTTTTTTTTGTGCGTGTGTGTGTGTATACATACTGCATTAGACATTTTAAATGCCTGTTAAGGCTTGTTCAGTGCGTTTTGTTGTTTTGTGAAAGGGTCCTACCTGGGCTGATACCTGCACCTGTGTGGACGTCATCACGAGTGCACTTACACTTTAAACACAAACATGAGGGAAAGTTTCCAGTTATTGGATGTCGAGTGTGCCTTCGCCCACACGGTTATCAATAGGTTGTTTTGCCCTTTTGGTGAGCTTGGTGAATCAGCGATTAATGACAGCACTATCTCAAGGGGAACACTGTCACCTTGGCCAGAGAACACAGTTTGTGTGTACTAGGTCAGAATGTTTGTCCTTTGCAGTCAAGGAAGGGTGGGGTTTATGTCTGAGTATGTGGGTGGATGTTTTACCGCTAGGTGTGATGGGTATACAGTACACACATCAGCGCATGGAAGCTGTCCTCTGCTGCTTGTCCTCTAAAACTCTTTGAATTAAGGTTGTTGTGACACAGAAGTTTTGACTTTGATCCCAGTAGGTTGTAGGTTGTAGTATCACAATTCTATAACAAAACTATACTTGAATAGTTTGGCAATGAATGAATGAACAAGTGAATGAGAGAGAGAGAAATTATTTAGCACCCAGAATTCAAATTGTAAGCCCTAAATTACAGTCCCATTTATATGACTTTAAAACTCTAAGTTAAATAAAACAAATAAACAACTAAATAATTTAAACATCGTTTTGGTTAATAATATCTGAGTTGATGTGTTAGAGCAGCACAGCTCTGAACAGTCATGACTCAGGAAGCAAGCTGCTGTTGTCTGAATGTAAATGCCTCAAGTTCTGCTCGAATACATTCACAGATATGGTAGAGATAGCAGTTATAGTTTAAGCCCAGTGCTGTAACCACTGCAAGCTAAAGTCAGAAATAGTCAAGATGTGGGGAGTGCAGTGTTCTTCAAAATGGGTTACAGTGTTGCGTGTCTAACCTCAACCCCTGCTTATCACACTGCTTCAAAATTAGGCTATGCAAAAATTACATGACTAGTTTGTAATGGCAGTTGTGAAGAAGTTAATTCATTGGCACAAGCTTCATGTCTGTGTACAGGAAAAGCAGTATTACTGTATAAACTCAGTGAAATATTTTCATATTTAGCCTACAGAAGGTCACCAGGACATAACCATGTAACCTGCTAAGTCTAAGTCTAGGTCATGCTGCTTGTCGAACTAGACAAGCAGCACAAATTTTTTCCCAGATTTATTACCCAGATTTCTTGCCAAGTTGCCTGTTGGCTGTTTGCAGTGGATTTATAACACCTTTTGCATATTAGGTTATATCTGTTCACTGCATGTCTTTATCAGCAAGGTAAGGAAAAATATACCCAAGTCTCACTCTTTGAGCCCGTCTTTTCCTAAAGTTGAAGGCACAAACCCTGTTTTCATTAAGATACACAATGCGATTTGCTTACAGGCAGAATGTAATGTTAGGGTTGGCCTTTTTTAAATGCCAAGTTGACTCAAAAGATTTCTTGGGCATACACTACATAGCTTCTAAAATTCATAAGGATTTTGAGAATGGAGTCACTTTTATTGTCTCAAGGGTACAGAATTTGAGACAAAATATCATACGTGTTTTGCAATGAAAAAATTTCAATTTTACGTATACGCAGCAAAGACGTATCAGACTGACTCCTTGACCTGACGCACTACCAGAAAATCGGTTGCCATTGTACACCGACATGGACGTTTGCGTCATGTTTTGAAAAATTTTCAAACTGTCAAATTGGGGATCAAATCGGGGTACAAATCCTGCTGCTTAATCCAGCTCTAGTCCTAGCAGAAGTGTATAGGTACGTGATTTGGCATGTGTCCTATCTCCCTTTCTCGTGCTGCTGTTCTTGCTGTCCCCCAGCCCAAGGCCACTAATCTCACCCAACCTATCCTTAGGCAGTCTGAGACAAAGCTTCACTCTACAGCTGCAGCCCTGTCCTGGGAAGGAGCTAGTCTATACAGCTGACTCAGATACTACCAAAGCTTTTATACAGCCCCTTATACAATGGTTCGATCTGGACAAAATCCAGTTGGTGGTGGTTGTTTTTTTCCACCACACCTGTAACTTTCCGCTGACTACCATTGTCACCAGTAGCCACAATAGTTGCTTTGCTGTAAGAGGGATAGTTTTTTAATATGACTCAAAATTTTTTTTAATAAATAGTGCTACAGAGAGGTAAATAATATACTTCAGTTTTAGAAGTATTCAGACATGACAGGGACGTAGTATCAACTTATAGCTCACAACTAGGTTTACACATGTTAGTGTTCAGTGCCTTACAGTGTTAAAACTTTGGGTGTTGAAAATGCTAGTATTGAATTGGTATCAAATATTAATACTCCACTTTACTGTATATTAGTTTGTTTCCTGTCTTCAAGTGTACTGTGTCATGGCTTGCTTGATATTAAGAATTATACCATACTTCTGTTGAATTTTCTTCTGACTTGTCCTGATTGGTGTGTAATTTTTACAAGGTTTCCAAGTTTTATATAAAGTTGTTCTTTCTAATATGTTATTGTTTCTATAGTAACAGTAGTGAGTTGCATGATCGCTCCACATAAACGGATTTTAAAGTGTAATCTTGAGACGGATTTTAAAGTTTTCTGTGAGATGTTTGTTCAGCATTTTTGGAAGGAGTCTCCAGTGACAACACTGACGGGTAGAGGTAAAACTGTAGCTTCAAGTTTTCTGACCGGAGAAAGTCTTTGAGGTGGAGGGCTTTGTGGGTTCCCTGTAACACAAGTTGTATTTGTTTTGTTTTAACTTCAAGAGAGAGAAAAATGAGAGGCAGGTGAGGGAACAACTGTTTATACACTCTGTGTGTTATAATGTAAGTAATAATTGTTTAAAAAATAAAAATTGTTTTGCAGATGTTCCACAACATTAAACGTAACTCTCTAATCAGATAAAATGTACAAGATTTTTTTTTTTTTTTTTTTTTTAATTTTTTTAATTTAAAAAAAATGTTAGCATTGGAAAATTGTTGTGGTATAAGAGGAATGAGACGCTTCGGGGTGTTCTAGGAAAAAAGTGGCAATAGTAAGAGTAGCTTAGCTTGGTGTTGGGCCTCATTCCTTACTTATTTTATTACTTGCACATTTGTAGGGTGTTGTTTAATAGTGAAGTTCAATTCTGTTATCTTTCTGCTTCCAACCTTTTCCTAATCAGCTCCTCACAGGCAGCACTGCAGTCCTGCGAGTCCTTTCATGATGTGACTTCTCACTCTGACTCCTTGGGTATCTGTGTAGCCTGTGGATGTGTTTCACCGAAGGACATAGTACAGTACAGCTCAAGTGCCATGGAAGGATTTGTAGCTTAAATTGAAGGGATCTGTGGGGGATTAGCACTCTGGAGTAGGGCATGTTAGCCCTTCCAAAGCCCCTTAATCCCCCCCTGTTTTCTACCAGCAAGGGAGAAGTGGAACAAGGCATTGAGGAAAAAGGCTTCTCATGCCACTTCTGATAAACTTGGCAAGCTTTATGTTATCCCTTTGTAAGACAATCACAGATTTGTGTAGAATTAATACTCTATTAACTGTAGAGCTTTCATTTATTCTTTTCTTACCGTTGGAGTACATTTACTACTACACAGGAAGTGTGGTTCACGCAGCTGCTCTGGACTTTAACTTTCATGCTAACATTGCAAGCATGTGTTAGGAATAAGGAGAAAACGCTAGATCGAAAAGTGCAAAGTCATCCTTCCTAGAGTTCTAGCTCTCCCAGCAGCTATCAACTTTTTGGACTTGTGCGTTCTCTGTATTCGTAGATAGTCGTACTCATTATCATGCATTATCACACTGTATGCAAGTAGACGGCAGCCGGGCTGTTTTCTCTATTTCCCAGCTGCACAGAGCGGTCTGTGAAGAAAAGAGAGTAAGGAACAGATAATGAGGACACTGAGAAGAGTGTGTAACATAAAAAGAAGAGTGGCACTGTTACTGTGCGTACCCTGTGAACTCTCTGCTAGTTAACGAGAAGCCGCATTTCACAGAACACTGAGCCATTTCTGAGAAGTTCCCATTTTTCGTTGTCTGTTCACGCGGCATACAGCTGGTGTGTGTGTGTGGGTGGATGTGTGTGGCTGGCGAGGTGTTTTGCGTGGCGAAGGTTTGTAACACAGCAGGCACCTCATAGGGGTTTGCCTTGGTGCTAGTGACAAAAAATGAAATAAAATGTATCGGAAGGTGTCTTCTGCTAACAGCACTGTTAAACACCCACAAAAAACACTGCATGCAACTGCTGCATGAGTTAAAATTTTCATTTAACATTTATTTATTCAGTTTTAGCCTTTTTCCCCAGAGTAAATAGTGCAAGACGGTCAGAGAGGAAAGTTGAATATATATTAACATACTGGTAAATATACTTTTAATTGGCAAAATGAAAACCATATAGCCATCTGCTGTTGTCCTACCAGAGAGCAAAATCTCATCCCATGTAAGAGAATCTTTAGACATGTGATGCAGCTTGATAATTCTGTCTTAAAAAAATCTTATTTTATTTCCAGCATGACTATGGGGTCAAATTGAGGACTACAGAAAAATAAATAGCATGACTAACCTTCATTTATGTAATACATGTACACACACTGTCCACTTTAATAGGAATGCCTGTGCACCTGCTCATTAATGAAATTATCCAATCAGCCGATCATGTGGCAGTAGTACAGATAACGGTCAAGATTTTCAGTTAATGTTTGAATCTTCAGACTTCAGAATGGGGGAAGATGTGATCTCGGTGACCTTGACCATGGTTGTTGGATGGGCTGGTGTGAGTATTTCAGAAACTGCTGATCATGTGGGAATTTCATGCACAAGGTCTCAAGTTTAAACAGAATGGTGTGTACAACAAAAATTAGCTTTTTTTTTTTTTTTTTTTTTTTTTTTTTTGGTAGTAGCAATTCTGTGGGCAGAAGTGGCATTACACTTGATATCATATGTTACTTCTCATGTTGAGTTTAACCCATCAACAATTTGAGACTTTCATTTCACTCTAAAAACTTGCCGTTTCTCTTCACGCACATGTTACTTGCCTCTCCATCTGTGCAGCGTAGAAGTGTAATTACAGGAAAGCTTGCAAATGTGGCAGTGTGATTTGCAAAAGTTCCCAGCAGATCAGAGGAACTATTTAAAGGTTCAGGCTAAACAGCTGCAGTCCTGTTTACTGGTTGGTAAGCTGAATTATTCTATGTAAAAATGTTCCTGATGATCCCATTAATTTACTTAAGTGTAGTGTAGTGTGTGCTATAAAAGCGTGTCTTGTGCTGCGTCTCAGTTGCCCTGTGGGAATACTTGAGGCTCGGTTATCCTCTTTGAACCAGTGCTTGTGCTGGGCCCTTTGTTGCAAGTTTGAGAATGCTTCTCTTGATTTTCGTAGCCCAGGTCTCGTTCGCCTTGTCTCCTCTGACACAATCACATGACCTTGTACCTTAGTTTCTATTTAAAACGATCTGTTTGACTGTTTGATCATTCAGTGGCCTGTTTTGGAAGTAGTTTTTGAGTCCTCCCTTTCTCCTATGAATTATAAGGTCACAGTCTATCCCAGGTTCTCTGAAGTTCTTTCACAGATGTTTATTGTCTGCGAATTGTGTCCAAAAGGCCAAGAATGACTGGACAGCTTTTCCACAGTGCCTGTTTTGTGCTATGTGTATGTCTATAGTTCACTGGTTTGTTTCTTTTTTTTCCCCCTAGTAAAAAAGTGTTTGACTGTGAAACAGGCTGGGCAGATTTCCTCCTCTTTCCCCAACCTAGTTCTTTTTGTTTTCTTCCTTTGGTGTTTTGTTTTTCTTGTCTCTACTGGGCAATATGACGGTTGATCCAGTATACCGGTTGTAATTCTTTGTAAGGTGTGGATTTTATCCATACAGTTATACCAGTACTGAACTTTTTTGTGGAAATAAAACAATATAATTCCACCTAATTGACACAAAACAAAACTAATACTACACAACAGAGCAAAAGGCTGAAAGATGTGGGAAATAAAAGAACACAATTTATTTTGTGGTAGTTGCAAACACAACGCAGCTTGCACTGTCTTTCTTTCAGCCACTCCGAGCTCTGCTCTGTGAAGTGCTGTCATTGGTTAGTCAATAATCACATTTGTATTGATGGGAAAAGTTAATGACTCTGAACAGCTCCACTGAAATGTCAGTGAGATCGATAGCTTAATCAATCGTAGAGATGCTCAGCATCGGTTATTAGAAAATTCTGATGCATCTATTCACAAATAAACACGAAAGTGTCTAAATTTTTATATGTAGACTATATTTGTATAGATAGTGTAGCTTGCAATGATGCTAATTTTCATATAGAAACAGGAACATGTGCAGTATTGGACCCTTGCACGTTGATCTATGTCAGTTAAAACACGGAACAGATGTGTGAAGCAGGTGTTGGTATCTAACAAGCAGCACAAAACATGACTTTTTTTTTTTTTATTATTATTATTATTTATAGAAATAAATCCTGATATTTACATTCGTATCCACTAATGTTTGTTCATTCCAATGTTGTACTCTGCTAAAGAGCCAGAATAAATTTCCTTTGGTTTGTC
This sequence comes from Pangasianodon hypophthalmus, assembly GCF_027358585.1. Classification (NCBI taxonomy): domain Eukaryota; kingdom Metazoa; phylum Chordata; class Actinopteri; order Siluriformes; family Pangasiidae; genus Pangasianodon; species Pangasianodon hypophthalmus. The sequence goes on along the minus strand of NC_069732.1, from coordinate 10,486,874 downwards.
TTTTTTACAAGTTTTTACAAAATTAAATTCATATTTTTGAGCCATATCACCCACTGCCATACAGTATATGTCTGTCTTTTTGTCTTTCGGTCTCTTTTTTGTATCAGTCTCTCTCCAGATAAGGAGGCTGTAGAGTCCATTGCCAGTAGTGTACTACTATGTTGTGGCAGCGAATTAATGTAGGGACTTAGGATGTAGAGAATGATTGATGCTAGACTGCTCTAGCATGCAATATCATGCTTGTTTGCACAAATAAATAAAAATGTTTTGAACCTGTATAACACTCGCTGTATATTCAAGCTGTTCAATATAGAAGAAATGAAACTTTGGGTAATTGTGAGAAAGTGTCTCTCTTACTGTTGCATGTATGTCATTTTACATTTGCTTGCTTATGCAAGGTGCTTAATCAGGTTTATCTTTTCGTCAGAAATTCAGTGTAGGATTTAAAATTCAGGCTTTCTAAAATGGAATAAAGACCGAAATCACTAACCGCCCTTAGATAGAAAAAGAAAAAAGAAAAAAACCCTGATGATTATGTACGAGTTTGGTTGCTTATAATGTAGCACAATTAAAGTATAATTGCTAGGCACCATGTTTCATCTCTGGTTTAAATTAGATGCCATTTAAATAGATTTAATGTTTAGATAATGTAATATGTATTTTTAAAGCTGCTCTTTGCAAACATATCGATTTTGAAGATGTAGTTGCAGTTTCACTGCGCTATCAGGGTTTGACTTTGTTTCTCTTCTCTTGACAGTGTTTCCGTGCAGATCCAGGCCGCACATTTATGGCGTTTGTGAGTGGAGACTTCTGCCATGCTCAGCACCTCAGCATTGTGAGCAAGTGAATCATCAGCCCCCCGCGGGACTACGCTACCCAGAAACCCCCCTGACAGCTAGCACTGGGCCCAGTCTGTCTCTCCTGAATCCCCCTGGGATTACGCGTAGTCCTCAACTTGAGCGCAAACAAGTTCTCTCTCCCTCCCCTGCCACTTTCTGTCTCTACAGTCAATCCGAAACACCTCTCCTGAATGGGGTAATCTACAGTTGTCTCATTAGATGACTGAAGGATAGTCTCTCTTTTTTGTTTTTATTTTATTTTTTACCTTTTTACCTTCATTCATCCTGATTTATACATCCTTTGTGCACTGTGGACGAGACCATCCTCCATTTTTGTATTTATTTTTTATTTTTTCTAGTCCAGTGCCCTCCATCTCACCCGTGCTCGTTTTTTTTTTTTTTTTTTTTAATTTATTTTACCTTACTAAAAGTCCTTGCTGAATCTGAGCCAAAGTGTTTTTAAGGAACAGGAATCAAACATTTGTATTACTGTTTTAAAGCCGTCTTGCCAACATGAACCGCCCTGCCGCTGTTGAAATTACCTATGAGTGCATGAGATTCCTCATCACGCACAACCCTACCAACTCTACGCTCAACAAGTTCACAGAGGTAAGGGGGTGGGTGTGTGTGTGTGTGTGTGTGTGTGTGTGTGTTGATCTTCCTCTAAGTGGGTGTGTATGTGTGTGTAATGCACAAGGAAGTAACCTGTGCTCCTCTGACTCTGCCCTCAAGGAACTGAAGAAATTTGAGGTAAACACACTTGTGCGCGTGTGCGAGGCCACTTACGACAAGGCGCCGGTGGAGAGGGAGGGCATCCAGGTCCTGGTAAGTACTGTTGTTCAGGTTTCTTACTATAAGCCTCTTGCACACTCAGATTACTCTTGAACACACACTGAGAAGCTCTCACTCACCATGCACTGACTAACTCTGGCTTGCTGTCTGACATAAACCCCCTCAAGCAAGGAAAATCCAGAGGAGCTGCCCCCTGTGTATAAGCCTCAGTAAAACAGAAGTATAGTGTTCTGTCATATAACTCTCAGTGGTATCAGCCAGGGTGCACTGTCGCCACAAACCACTGTCAGCATTTCCTCTTCCAGTATACAAGTCTGTACAAGAACAGCAATAAACTAAGCAGTGTAGTAACATACTGCTGCTATACAGTCTCCCCTTACAGGAGTTTGAGTGCAGTCGAAGCAGCGAGTAACTTAAAACAAGCTAAATACATAACAGTAACAGAGGTGTGGTCAGTAATGAGCCTCATGATGGAGGCTTCTTTTGTTCTTTTATCATGTCACCTGTGTGACTTACAAGACTTCACAGTAGAGGAATACATTCTCTTTACTGCTCTTTTTTCTTATTTGTGAGTGATTTAAACGAGTCATCAATGCTTTTTAAATCTGTAATTTTAAATCATAAACTGTGTTCAATAATAAATCGCGTAAATGAATCCAGCATTTTACAGATTGGCTTTCTTTATATTTTGGTGCTTTGTACAGTATAAGTAGGTGCCAACATTGCTAACAAGAAAATCCTAGAAGGCAGAGAGAAGGGAAAAAACACAATTTTACCACAAAAATTCTAGCATGTGTCAGTGGACAAGATTCTTCCCCCAGATGAGTGTCAGTCAACAATAAGAAAACGAGGCAATGCAGCACCTTGGTGGTGGTGTTTTTTTTTTTTTTTAAATAAACCAGCCAAAGAGACTACAGTCCCACCCATTTGGTTTCTGTTGGCTCACAAGACTGAGGTTTGTGAATTCACAGGTCAAAGTTTGCCTGGATAAACTCAGCAAAGTGAAAGTAACCGCTACCGGACGTAAATTCACATCTTTCACATCCCACATCCTTTTCCTCTACATTGAATAGGCTTTTCTGCAGTGTGAAATAAAAAAAAAAAAGCAGAGAAGAATATTTTCAGGTGGCTCCTGTATTGTCATAGCAACGGCTTAAAAATCATGAATGCTATGGCTAAACTGTAAATTTTGGCACCTCTGCTAAAATAAATGTGAAATCTGTACTTAATGTAGTTTCTTCAGCTCAGCAATGACATGAATCATATTTGTTTCTAGTAGGCAGTGTAACGGGTTTAGAAGATACACTTATAAAATTGTCAACAGCTGAAGATTTTTAGATACCATTTCATATCAGGCCACTGATATACATGCCTTAAAGCTATGTTTGTCGTGGGGCTGCAAAGAGTGGATGTTCCGACTGCATTAACCTGCGTCCGGATCAGTTTTCTGTGCTTCAAATCAACACACATAATAATTAACGTGTGTCTGCACACAAGCCGAAGTCATGCTGCATTTTGATGAAGAACTTAGATGAAGGATCTAAAGTAGTGCAAATGATGCAGAGCTATGCTATGCACAATGTGAAATGTGTGCTGGTTTCGTAAATATCACAAATTAATGGTAGCCAGCTGCTGTTAGAAAAATGCAAGTCATGCTTGGATGTGATCCATCCATATAGCTAGATAGCTATGAGACAGAAACTGAGAGAAGAGTGGAGTCAAGCAAGGACAGTTAAGCCTGCTAAGTTATATTATACCTTTTTTTTTTTTTTTTCCTCCTTTCTCTCCCTGGATTGGGGTGGGGCCTTTATACTGGGATGTACTAAGAACCATGATGATTTGAGGTTGATGAGGTTGTACAATTATCCTGTCATGAATGTTTTATACTGTCCCAGCACAGATTTTAAACATCTGGTCTAAAGGACTGTTTTAATCCTTATTTTGTCCACTGCCAGATTGTAAATTGCTATCTACTATCATGGTGTCACATGCAGCCTGTATTTTGTGCCTGTTTTGAATGGATGTCACGAATAAATATTTAGACAGCTGTGGAAGTTATAAAAGTCAAAATCTCTCCGTCTTGGCTATATGGTTGACAGAGGTTTATAGATTAAGAGAGAAGCCAGCAACTTTTTTAAGGTGGAAATTTCCAACCCGTTCTTGTTCTAATCCTGTAAACGTTTGACCCAGCTCAGCAAACTCCCGATTTGTTTCTGGAAATGTTATTTGGTCATGACCCAGCTAAACTAATTTAGGAATTAAAATGAAACAAATGTGCTGGAAATGAATAAAAGCAATGCGGTATGGAAGGAAAGAAAAGAGCACAGGGTCTTGGAACAGTTCTTGAACTCATTTTTCGCAAGGAGAAAATATTCTGCACTCTCCATGGATATCAGTTGTCACATATGTATTTGTACAAAATGATAAAAAACAAGCATAATTTGTCTACCATATTTAAAAAAAAGCCAGAGTGTGTTTCACAGCGTGTGTGTGAGACAGAGAGAGAGAGAGAAAGAGAGCGAGAGAGAGAGAGAGAGAGAAAGAGAGTATGCAGAGACCGAGGGAAGGTATGTGTAAAGTAAAGAGAGAGAACCTGTTTTAGCCGGTAGTGAGCAGAAATTTCAGTTCAGTGGGAACATAGTAGGGCAGCCAGCCTTCCCAGTCTCTTTTCTTTTGTTCTTTCTTTCTTCTCTCACTCATTGTTGCAATAATTGATTTCTCTGCTAGGCCCCGTTTCGACAATGAATTTGTCAGAAAACCCAACTACTCCCTCCAGATGACATTGGACTTGTGCGTCATTTCAGTGAACTCGATACGTCCTGCCTCAGAGCGCTTACCCAGTCTCCTTTTTTGTTTCCATTTCCCACTCACTGCCCCGTGACTTTATCTCCCAGTCTTCCTTTCTCCTCCCATCCTTGCCATCCTTCCTTACTGATCTCATCTTCTCAGCCTGATTATCTTTTAATCTCTGGACTACCTCCTCCCTTTTTGGCCCAAACTGTCTCTCCTGCATTCTCATCTTTGTTACTCTTCTTTGTTACTCTGGCTGGGAGGAGGTTGGCAGATCTCTGTGGTCAAGAATAGATTGTGAGAATTCCATGCTCTCGCTATGCGTTCTAGCTCAGAGATGACCCTTGGGCCTCTCTCTGTAGCTCTTCAGATTAGTTTAGTAGTAAGTGCTTCATAGCTCAGACTTGCCATTGAACACATGCAAACCTCAGCTGTATTGAATTCCATGGTGTTTTCAGAAAGGGTATGCACTATGAAATAGACATGACTTATTCATATTTGCTTGCATGTTTTGTTGTGTGTTTTTTTTCCATACAGGACTGGCCCTTTGATGATGGAGCTCCACCCCCCACCCAGATTGTTGATGATTGGCTAAATTTGGTGAAGACCAAGTTCCGCGATGAACCAGGATGCTGCATTGCCGTGCACTGTGTAGCAGGATTGGGACGGTGAGTAAAACCTTTAGGAATTGTTCACAAAAATTATATGTCGAGTATAAGTATCTTACAAAGATAATTCATTAAGAATGGTGTAAATATTTGGGTATGTAAGAAAAGGTTAAACTTACGGTGAGGGTGTATCTAAGGGTGCTTTCAGTGTTCATAGAGTGTTTAGTCCATTTGAATCGAACCCTGGTGCATTTTCCTCTTTGGTGCCGGTAAGAACACAGGAGCACAACAACCCGTACGGTTCCAGTCGAACTCTAGCGCGGTTCGGTTGCAGTGAGAAAGCAATTCAGTCCTGTATCGGCCCAAATACAAGAAGTGAACCAAACATGTTATATGTTTTGTGTTGTGGAAGACATTTTTCTGTAGATCTGAACTGCTACACTGAGCTGCAAACCGAGCCAAAAAGGCAGAGCTGTGGAAATGTAATGCGTTCTGGAGATTTGGACTGACAAAGAAGTAAATAAACACTGGATGCGAAACATGTTTTAAACTAGTACCTTCTATAATTATCTAGTAATATATTGAGTGAGGCTCCGTGTTCTCTATGCTCAGGGTTTTTTAGGATTTCTAAGGGTTGTTTATTTTTTCCTGTCGTCGTATTTCTGACCAATGAATGAAAGGGTTTTACACTCTACATGTGTTTTCAACCCTACACACCTCCAGCCAACATTTTTTCACTTTTGGGTTTGTTTACATATGTGCAGTGAGAAAACAACCCAAACCAAATGGTAAATGAAACAAAAGTATCAATTTTGCTCTGATTCGAACTCAGGAACCAAACTAATAGGTGTGAAAGCACGCTAACTCTCATAGTCCAGCATCTCAGTTCACTGTTTCTGTCAGAACAAGTAAACCCTCACCCAGAGGTTACCCAATGATAGATTTAAAACAAAACAGTTTTATTGAATGGACAGTGGAGTGAAGCCAGCAGACACAACATTGACCAGGCATGGAAGCACTGGTTTCTTCTCTGAGAGCCCAAAACAGGTGTTCACTCAGCATTTCTTTCTAAGAATTCAAGTGCCCACTTTCTTTGAGAATGCAGATCACTATTATTGAACACCTGTTGACTTTGATCAATAATATAGCTGTTAATATGGTCACAACTAGAGGGTTTTTGTTTGTTTGTTTGTTTTAAATCCCACTGCCTTTGGCTCCTGAAGGAATTCTCATCACTCCTTCAGTTATTTTTGCATGTATAGAACTTAGTTGGTCCTGTTCTCAAAAAAAAAACCAAATGGTAATCTAAACTAAAGCAACCACGAGCAGGATAAAAATGAATGAATGTAAACACGTGCCTGAGCAGTCCACCATGTCCAGTACGTTCCTTGTGCCGTGAGCTTCATATCTGTCTGCTCTCATGAAAATTAAACACGCCCGCTCCCACGGCTTTTTTGTTGAGTCTCGTGGGATCCCAGTCTTGATGCACACTTTTAGTGACAACCCAATGCTATCACTATACTCCTGCTTTTCAGGATAAGTGAGTATATATACATAGTCTATACATAGTCTTTGATATTGTTTGCAGAGGTTCTCAGTATGAGGTCCGTGAAGCATAGCCAAGTGGTCTGGGATTTTTATTGTTTTGTTAAACAACCCACATTATCAAAGTTATTGTATTTACGGGTCCAAGCACCGAAGTCAGCTCAGACCTAATGTGTTCTATCGGTGGATTGCCCCAAAAAATATTATTTGCAAATTTAAATAATGTTAATGAAATGAATCCATACTGAGGGGTCTGCGGTATTTATTTTACAGTTAATGGGGTCCTTAGCTACGAACATTTTGAGAACCACTGGCTTACTGGGGTACATCCCTTTCTATAAATGTAGTGAGCAGTAGGCTTCATTGACATTTGTAAATTATTGTATACTTATTAGAACAATGATACAGCAGTTAAAAAGTGTTGTGTTTATATTAATTTAACACTGTTCATAAAAAAAAATGCAACCAAAGTGGTTCACAGCAATAAAAAGGAATAATGGGAGAGAATAAATATATAAAATGTGTTTGAGTATTGAGTTCATATAAAAAAGAGGGATAACAATGATTAATAATGATTTTCTGTTCCTGTAGAGCACCTGTACTTGTGGCCTTGGCCTTGATCGAGAGTGGGATGAAGTATGAGGATGCAGTGCAGTTTATCCGGCAGTACGTAACTCTCATGCAGGACTTTTTATTGGTACTACTCATCTCTTGGCTTCAACTCTCACCCATTGCCTGTTCTGTTTTCAGGAAGAGACGTGGAGCCTTCAACTCCAAACAGCTTCTTTACCTCGAAAAATACAGACCTAAGATGCGCCTGCGGTTCAAGGATGCCAACGGTCACAACTGCTGCATCCAGTAAAGTGCCAGTTGTAAACAACTAATGGAAAATTCACCTAGTGCAAGCTGTGGGTAATTAATGTGATGGTTAATATTCTGAGTCATGACTAATCGAATTACCGAGATGTAACAAATTAAACCTGATCTGTGGATTCACCAGCTGTATGAATGAGAGAGGTCAAAGCACACAGATATGGCTGCCTCCTGGTTACCAGTGTACCAGTCACGGCTATAACACACAGCAGTTCCTCATGACTTCCCAATGTCCAATCATGGGATAACTTTTTATTCTCCATTATTCTAAAATGAATTATTTTAACCATAATGAAAAGATGTGTATTTGTGTAATGCTGTTGGTTGTGATTAAACTGAACATTGCTGTTATAATTGGACAAGAGGATAGACACAGTTTTCAAAAAATCAGACAATAACTTGTTTTATTAAAACAACACCACTTCTAGTTGCCGAAAAGGACCAAAAGAGCTCTTTTCTCCATTTCCTGAAGTCACTTTTAATTTAGGGTCAGAATGGGTTTTAAATGTCAACTGTATTTATTCACTATAATTATCGAGTCTTGTCAGGAGTATGGTTGGGGCCAGGACACTTTTCCCCTTTTATGGAGCCATGTTCTTTCATTTTAGTTTTCTGAATCTCTGGGGAGTGCAATATTCAGTCCAGTTTAGAAAAGCAATCATTCTTTAGGACTATTCTACATGCGCACACATATACACACACACACACACACACACACACACACACACACACACACAGAGGAGAATGGCTTGATTTAGGTACTTTTCAATTGCCATGTCTGCTTACTCTTTAGTAGTGGGTCAGTTAAAGGCTTTGCTGTAGGCCGGACTGTCCATACACTTTTGCTGTGACCCTATTGTTCAGCCCATAGGCACACTCAAGGAAATGACGGATGGGAAACTTGATTTTTTTTTTTTTTTTTTTTTTTTTTTTTAAACTCTTTGCCCACATTTTGAAAATATCCCCATCTTGTTTTTAAAATGAATAAACAAACCATTGATATGAACTCTGCTTTGTCTTTTGTGTTTTTATATTGTTGGTGTTTGTATGTGAATAGTTCTGTCCAATTTAAGATCTAACATTATGTTAAGGAGGGGTTCCTGGATCATATCACAGGTGCGTTATGTAACTAACATGGAGTTAACTAACTAATGGGAGTGTCTGCATACTGACACGTTGTATATTTGTGTAACGCACCTTGTTTCTCAGCGCTTCAATGCTGCTTGTGAGCAGTAATAGAGAATGGTTTCGACATTATCCATCTGTCCTGGATGGTGTAGTACCCTTGTCTGTAGCACCACCTACTGGATTTAAAAGATGAATACCATGTTGAGACCATGTTTTTCCCCTTCATCATCTATAGCTTAAAGCACTGACCACTATGGCTGCATGGCATTGAAGAAAGATAAGATATGATAAAAAAAAAAAATAAGATAAGTTTTGGGACATCTGCCTTTACATGCACATGAACTTTAATAACATCCCATTCTTAATCCGTAGGGTTTAATATGGAGTTGGCCCACCCTTTGCAGCTATAACAGCTTCAGCTCTTCTGGGAAGGCTTTCCACAAGACTTAGGAGTGTGTTCACTCAAATATTGCTGAAATATTTACTTATTAGAAACAAGCAAAAAAATGTTCAAAAAGCATTTTAATAATGAATATTGTGCTTACCTTTCTTTCTTCCATAAAATGTGCTTGTCCCAATGGCAGCCATTTTGAAAAGACAAAATCAGGAAGTTGGCAAGGCCACACCCCCTCGCATGTGACATCATTTTGAAGGGCCAAATGTCTTTTTTTTAAGGTACAATATGAACTAATAGTGTGAAATGCGTAGTATGAGAGGTATGAGCAAAAACTTAATGTCCACTACAGTGGACAAAAATGAATTGCCGGGTCTCAAGAGGATAATTTTTGACCATTCTTCTAGAAGCGCATTTGTGAGGTCAGACACTGATGTTGGACGAGAAGGCCTGGCTCGCAGTCTCCGCTCTAATTCATCCCAAAGGTGTTCTATCGGGTTCAGGTCAGGACTCTGCACAGGCCAGTCAAGTTCCTCCACACCAAACTTGCTCATCCATGTCTTTATGGACCTTGCTTTGTGCACTGGTGCACAGTCATGTTGGAACAGGAAGGGGCCCGCTCCAAACTGTTCCCACAAAGTTGGGAGCATGAAATTGTCCAAAATGTCTTGGTATGCTGAAGCATTAACAGTTCCTTTCACTGGAGCTAAGGGGCCAAGCCCAACTCCTGAAAAACAACCCCACACCATAATCCCCCCTCCACCAAACTTTACACTTGGCACAATGCAGTCAGGCAAGTACCGTTCTCCTGGCAACTGCCAAACCCAGTGGAGGCGTGCTTTACACCACTGCATCCGACACTTTACATTGCACTTGGCAGCTGCTCGGCCATGGAAACCCATTCCATGAAGCTCTCTACGCACTGTTCTTGAGCTAATCTGAAGGCCACACAAAGTTTGGAGGTCTGTAGCTATTGACTCTGCAGAAAGTTGGCGACTTCTGCGCACTGTGAGCCTCAGCATGCGCTGACCCCGCTCTGTGATTTTACACGGCCTACCACTTCGTGACTGAGTTGCTGTTGTTCCCAATTGCTTCCACTTTGTTATAATACCACTACCAGTTGACCGTGGAATATTTACTAATGAGGAAGTTTCACGAATGGACTTATTACACAGGTGGCAACCTATCACGGTACCACGCTTGAATTCACTGAGCTCTTGAAAGCGATCCATTCTTTCACAAATGTTTGTAGAAGCTGTCTGCATGCCTAGGTGCTTGATTTTATACACCTGTGGCCATGGAAGTGATTGGAACACCTGAATTCAATGATTTGGAGGGGTGTCCCAATACTTTTGGCAATATAGTATGTGTATGTGTATGTGTATATGTATGTGTGTGTGTGTGTGTATATCTATCTTTGTCGCCCTAAAACTTTGACTTTTCGTAACTTTTTGAAGTATTAAATTCACTCACTTATCGCAAGCCTGTGCGATATGCATATTGCCATATTTACATTTGTGATATTTCGATATATATTGTGTAGCCCTAGTGACCACCCACCCTAATTCATATTCAGAAATAATTAACTTACCACTAGAAATTTCCCTGTGTTCCTAACTACGAGTTTCTTCTTAAAACCTGCTGAGAAAGGAAATCCCAGACTAAGAGGTCGTGTTTCATAAATGAATACTGACAAATGTTGGTTGATGATGTTTGCACAGAAAACTCCTAAATTAAATCCCATTGAACAATGTTAAAAAAAAAAAAACCTGGAACTAAAATGACATTGATATGCATGGAAACAGTGAGTAAAATACTCATGTGTCAAATATAATTTTGGCAAATTGTCAATGTAAACTATACATGTGTATTAATGACAGGACTTGCAGCTAGTGGACTTCCAGTGACGACCTTTGTGTTGTCTTTTTGGCTATGCTCACAGTTGATATGTTTAGAACAAAACAAGAACTGCATACAAGAAAATACATCTGATTGCCCTGTAAACTATAATACTGACACCAAACACATTGCAGAGAGACACAATCGGTGTGTTGCAGTGGCATATCCTCTGTATATGAATGCAGACCACATGCACCAACCTGAGGATATAAAGGTGTTTGAAATGTTCTTTAGACAAGATCGGATGAGGGGAGGTACAAACTCAGTGGTATAACTGTACTTTCTGCATGGAGAAGGGTCTGAGATCCCTTATACAAGTGTCTCATACCTTGTCAGAAATGACTGCTGTTGTTCCCTACATGGGAGGCTTCTCCAGATATTAATCATGGAGGTGCCAGTATTGCAGAATCTTAAAAAAAAAACAACAACAAAAAAAACTGTCAAATAATATGTGATGTGTTTAATCTCAAAATCACTCCCTGCATGTTATTCATTTTATATATAGATATTTGCTCAATTTTATGAGGTGTACATCTATAATTGTGCCATTTACTGCATAATAACTATAACAATTTTGATAGTGGATAGTGACATTAAAACCATGACAGAGTGTGCTGTTACAGAAAAATAACCAAAGACGGCAAAGTTGATTATTTTCCGCTAATAGTGCACAAAATGACACTTTTTCATTTGTTAATGAATAGTATGTACTACTTTTTAACTATTCATAATTACATTTAATGTTGTGGAACATCTGTGACACAACTTATTTATAGCAGCTATAAACAAAGCAAAGTCCTCTGTTCTGAAGACTGTCCCATGGTGGAAAACCTACTATCAATTACAATATCAATTACGATATCAGTTACAAAGAGCTGACACCGGAGACTCCTTTAATAAATATTAAATAAACATTTCCTATATTCCCATATCAATGATTCTACAGTATGTGTTTCTTTGGTACATAACACATATTTTAAATATGTTTATAGTTAGCCTGTGATTATATGGAGTATCCACCATACCATCTTAATATACCATACCATCCATATATACTGTATATGTGTGTGTGTGTGTGTGTATTACAGATAGATAGATACTTACAGGCTGAACTACTATCAGAGGTGCTGTTACAGAAAACTAATCAACACCTCCTGAGCAACCAGATTCAACAGTGCTGTTAGTGAGCTGTCTGTCTGTCCACTATCTCCAAAGTAGCATGTATGTCTTTTGTATAGCTTGTTGTCTGTGTTAAGGCTGATTTATCCTCTCCTGCTTGTATCAAAAATAATGGCACCCTCACAGGGAATACTACATAAACATGACACACCATGATTCACATTTTCCACTCAATCAACTGGAGAAACTACACTAAAAATACAACATGGGCATAGTAAAAGTGCTATAATAATTTTTTTAAAGTCTGGGACATTTTTTGTTCACTGAAGTGTAACTTTAAAGCACTTTGGGAACCACAATGCCTTGCTTCCAGTCAAACTAGCTACCGTTTCATCTGCTCTTTCCAAGGTGTGTGTTTGTGCCTTCTGTACAGGTTGTAGTCATTGTTAAGCCTGATTTAGCTCTCCTGCTTGTGTCTTTATGCTCTTCAGTATTCAGTATTCAGTACTCAGGGTTCAGGGAATGTTCCACGACCAACACTTTTCAAACATCAACGGGCTTTTAGCAACTCCCTCGGGAGGTGCCAATATGTTTTCCGCATCAGTATGGGCTGTAACTCAAATACGTCCTTGATCACTTTCCCTATTCCCTTTCAGCTAAAATAAATAAACATAATTAAAATCTTAAATGTAAAGGTGATTTATAACTTAAAATTAATTAACATTCAGTTTTATTTGAATATTCCAGCGTCATTTGACAGGTTTGCACCGAGACAGATTCCCTCGCTGAAGGGAGTAGTGCAAGTGGATAGTCTCTGAATGGGAATCGAGCCGAGCAGGAGGGCCGATGACGTGAACGTGACCGTTAGTGAGTGCGCAGTGAGAGCAGCGCTGAAATTCAAATTTTGAACAGCAGCAGAAGTAGCAGCAGTAGTGTGTGTGTTTGTGTGTGAGTGTAGAAGGGAATTTAAAAAGATTTGTCCTCAGTTAGGTTATAGAGAGAGGAAAGCGGGGTGTAACAGTGTTATTTAGCTTGAGTTTGGGATTAAACTACTCCGGAATGGACCCGTTCACCGAGGTAAATACCTTCTGTTAATATTCTGAAGCGGTGTGAGTTAACAGTAATGTTAGTCTCCTGACAAACTGTAGCTAACGACTCACTAATGCTGCCAGCTGTCTGACTAACTAATGACTCCAACTGTACATTCATTTAAATGTGAAATAGATGTGTAGCTGTTTTTATCGCAAACCTTTTTTAAAAAAATGACTAGAATAAGTGGCTAGTTATGCAGTTATCGCTAGCTAATAACCCGCTAGCCAAACTACCCATATCTTTGTTTAGCTAGTTCACCATGTTAAGGCGTGGCTTTCTGTGTCTTAGCCATTCAGAGTTTGTTCTGAAGTTTACAGTTTTCATTTATGGTTTCACAGACTTCTCAAATTTTGAAAAATATATATTTTTAAAATATATATGCGCTCAAAACTAGCTAACAGTGAGCAGGGTATGACTTGGGTTATGTCCAAATCCCACCAATGAAATGGCTGAATGGTGTCACGTGACAGCATTTTTTGGGAATGACCTGCACTAACTGAAATTTCCACTCATTGCTCGGAGGCTGCCAAACTGCAGGAGTTTGGGGATGTGTGTGATCATGCTGAGCTGTTGGTCATGTCTTTGATATGCATGCTGTTAAGAAGGTCGGCATTCACTATTGGCAGATATAACTCAGGGTGCATGTTTCAAAAACTGGAGAATGTCAATGGAAGAAACAGCATCATGGCAGTCAAAGGGGGGAAAAAAAAAAAAAAGGTTCCACAAACCATAAAAGCATCTCTTTGTTTAAACAGGTGGTTCTCAAACTTTTAGCAGCCAGGGGACCCATTTATCTGTTAAAATAATTCCCAGGACCCCTTCAGTACAGATTCGATTACAGTTCAAACACCATGTTCATTATTTACATGTGTACAGTAATATTTTGCCTGTGCATTTTTATTAAAATTATCATTTCATTCAACTTTACATTATTTATCAGCCTACTTGTTATTGAAGTAATGAGAATTGGATTTAACCAAAAACCATTAAACCAGTAAAACATGTTAATAACTATAAGAACTCAAATATAATAACACTGATAATGGTGGATAGTTATTGATTTTCAACACTGTAACAAAATAAAAATAATTGCGCATCCTCTGGCTATGTCTCACGGCCTTCTGGGGGTCCTGGGACCACACTTTGGGAACCACAGATTTAAAGAATATCAATACAGATAACTAAAATGACTCGCATAATACTGTGAGGACAGTACTTCATGTTGGCCTCATCCTGTGATCTCTATTCCTGTTTTTAATAGCAAATAAAATGGAGTTTGTATTAGAAAATATCTACTTTTTACTGATTTTTAAAATATAAAACCTCAGTTAAAACTGAAATTGCTTTCTGCTTGTATCACTTATGAAGAACAGTTAGTCAGACGAGGCACACAGCAAGTGTGAGGAGGGAACAGAAACCGCTATATTCAAATTCATTTAAAAACAGTACAGTGCTTAAAACGGGAAGCTTAAAGATGAGATTGTGATCAAGCAGGCTTAAAGATTAGTTGAAAGAAGTTGACTAGCAGCTGTTATAGAGACCTTTGGATAGATGTTCTTTATTAATTAATCAAAAGGGGATTAAAATTTGGTATTAAAATGTATATTAACATACCAATTACTTGTCCAGTCTTACAAATAATTCCTTTCTTTATTCAGACAATTTGTTTAAAAAAAAAATGTCTTGGGTCTGTATGCAGATCACGGTTTTTCTTTTTTCCTTTTTTTTTTTTAACAAAACTTTATATTGGTCCTTTTGTCATTTGAACATCCTTGTTAACATATAACAGTCTCCTGCAGAGTTTCTCAACAGAACTGTGTGTTTTTACTGTTTACTCAGAAACTGTTAGAGCGCACGCGAGCTCGCAGGGAGAATCTTCAGAAGAAGATGGCGGAGAGACCCACAGCAGCCAATCGACAAATGACCAAGAGGTCAAGAGAGCCACTGACAGAGACAAACAGTGTCGTCAGTCAGCCACCAGCTGAAAAAGGTGCCATCTTGTTTAGATTAGTTTAAGTTTAGGTTAACTTGAATGAGGCTACACAATAACTGCATTTTAAATCAACAGAAAACATCCGTTGTCAGGGGTCAAAATATATACGAGTGATGAGCTTTGTTTTTAATGCACTAGACTCAGTATCGATCATTCGCTAGCTTAATTTTTGAAATGCAATTCCCATAGCTTAATTTTGGCTAAGATTTAAAAAGTTTGTTGTTTCATTAGGAGAATGACCATGCTGTTGATGGTGCTGTTATTTCAGATTTTTAAATTTGTCTTTATAAAATAACTTGTTTGCATTACAGTACTTCCCCCTTCCAAACCCTCTCCTTCTAAGCGTCGCTGCTCAGAGGAGAATGCTCGTTTCACTGGAGAGGAGAACAAGGAGCCCATGGCTCTTCAGGTCACAGCTTCAGATCCCGCAACGGACAAGAAGCCCCCCATTGCACCAAGCAGTATCCGCTCAGCCACAGCGGAGAGACTGGCTGTCCATTCTAGCTCAGACTCGAGCACAGGGCTTGCACACCCTCCTCCAGGCAATGAGAAAATGGAGGCTTGTCCTTCACAGACCATAACAGGATGCACAGATAAGGTGATAAAGCACTCTATGATGGAGGAAAGCAGCGAAGCTCTCAAAGGCGATCCTGCTCCCACTCCAGCTGCCAGCGGCATGAAATGTCGTCTACAGAGACTGGCAGAACAGAGGCACTACTGGGACTCAGAGGGTAAGCTTGAGTCAGTTAGTTCTTGGATGAATAGCTACCTTATTTAGTTACATAATTGGCCTATTAAGTTATGATGTGGTTGCTTATCACCGTAGGATTTGATTATGGGATTACTATTAAATTCACCTCTGTGTCTTGTGGTGAATTAATTAAAATGTCAGTGGGACTGTTTATACAAAATGTTCATTCATATTGAACTGTATTTACAGGTAGCTTTGAGCCGGTCCCCAACAGTGCAGCCCTGTCCCCTGTTAAATCCCAGAGGATGGAGATTGCTACTAATCCAGCTCCAGCCATCACATCAGAGAAGCCATTAGGCAGGAAGGGCAGACTGGCAAACCTTGCTGCGACAATAAGTTCCTGGGAAGATGATCTTGGGCATCCACCCACTTACAGAGACAATGCACAAGGGCAGCCTGGCACGGCCTGTGTTCCTCCTCCAGCACGTGTGGGAATGAACACCAGTGTCAAGACCAGTGCTGCTGCACAGCAAGCTAAGTCTATCCAGCCGGTTGCTAGCAAGCCTGTGCACAGCGCTCAGCAGGTGGGAAACACAAAACATATTCTCATAGAGCATGAAAAAAGAGTTTTGTTTTGTTTTGTTTTTAATCCAGATGTTAATCACACTTCATGTTTGGTTTGTTCTAGCCACCAGTCTATTCTCCAGTCAGATCATCCAGGGTGATTCCTCCAAGCCCACAGAAGACTGAGATGCCTGAGCCAAAACTGGCTAAAGGACACCTCTCCCCTGCATCCAGCCCCCTGAAGAGTTTCTCTAGTCAGCACTCCACCCCAGTCAAATCTGGAAGAGTCCCGTCTTCTCCTCAGACTAGCCAGTGTTCCCAAAGCCCTCTGAAAACTCAGGCCCCATGCAAAGAACTAGGACCAGGAAAAGTTGTTAATGCAAGTCCTGCAAAAACAAACGTTCCTGCCAACTCTTCCTCCAGTGTAGTGCTCCCTCAGGCTACTGAGAGGCTGAACAAGGATACAACACCCCTACAGAAAAGTGGCCCAGTTGGACCTGCTGGTGAGTGACTTATTAAAAAATATATTTCTTAAGTTGCATTTAAAGCAAGAAGTTAAAAAGCAAGGTATCTGTGGTATTTCATTTTATTATGTACATCTTTTTTGTCCAAATCATTGCATTGTCCCTAGGGGGTGTTAAGTCATTTTTGGAGCGTTTTGGGGAAAAGTGCCAAGAACGTAATCAGGGTTCTCCTCTTAACGGTGTGGGTCTGGCTCGTACACCTGCTGCTACACCGTCATCCACTCACAAATCGAGACTGCTTCAGGAGAGGCTTACTGTCACACACGGAGCTTCCAGTACTACCCTCCTCACTCAGAAGCAGAAAATGGTGGGTTGTCTTAATTTTTTTCCTCTTCATATTTTGTGAAGTGGCTAGAGTTCAATTTTTATCTGACAAAATAATTTTCTTTTGTTCTTAGGAACGTGAGGCAGAATTGGCACAGGTTCGCAGTCGATTTCAGAACAGCAAGATGTCGAAAAGCAGAGAGGATCTCACAGAGGACACAAATAACTCGGAATCTAAGGTTGCCAATGCTTTTATTTACTTATAATGACTGAATAAATGTAGAATGAACTGAATGGCTTGGGTGTATATATACATAAATGTTGTTTGATGAATCACCTTAAACTAAGATGTTGTCTATAAACAACTCTTTAAGCAGTCTTTATGAATTATGTAACCTCATAGCTTAAATGAATCTCAGAGTTTACTCCAATGCAAAGTGAAAGAAACACAGGTATGATTGCAGCATTCCTTATCATTCTCAGGAGTTGGAAGAACCCAATAAAAAGTCTGTCCCAGTCCTTAACGATGAGCCATTGGCACCACAGCTGGATATTCTGCACACGAAATTCAGTGAAAATGGTAAAAAAAAAAAAGTCTAACCCTTAAAAAAGTCTAAATTTTTTTGAGAAATAATATAATGCAGCACAGTAATGTTGATTGACTAACCCAGTACGGTTGGTACCTTGCATTTATTCATTAGTACTAAAGTATCCTACTTATCTGATGGCCTAGGCACAATGATTTGATGATTAACTTCTACTAGAGTTATCTTCTAACCAGATTCTTTGCTTCATCAGAAACATCAAATATAAAGCCTGTCCTATCAAGCCCAATGAAGAAGGTTGATGTTCCTCTAGAAAAAGCAGGAATGGATGAGCAAAGAGAAAAAGGCAAGAAGATTAAAAGCTCTCCATGTTGCTTGTCATGTTTGCATGTAGTTGCGTATCTGTGAATGTCCTTAAACAGTTCCTCTTGATTTTGTAGAAACAGAGGAGGAGATACATGAGATCGAGATGAATGTAGATGGCTCCATTAACTCTGAGGTCATTAACCATCTTTTTGAAGATGTTTTGGAGGAGAATGATGAGCATGATGCTGAAGAAGATGAGGAGGAAGATGCTCTAAACATCTCCTCCATGTCTCTCCTCACCCCGCTGGCAGAGACTGTAGCCGCTGTGGTCAAGAGCCCTGAGAGGAAAGTCATGGTGAGTCTAGCACAGGAAAGGCAGTGTCATTATTATGCTTAGATCTGTAGTGTCAAACTTTGGATGACTACGTCTCAAATCAGATTTGTATTCTCCTTTTGTAAAGAACTAAGTTCAGCACGTAGAAAGCCTGGTTAGTTAAATTGGGTGCGTTTAAATGATCTCTGCGGTGCTGTGGCCATTCGACACTAGTGTCTGACACCCCTGCTTTACAGGCCTGGTGGACCAAAAACTATAATTACCACCAAAATATTGTAAACGTTTTTATTTCCATACTACATACGTTTTTCTTGTGGTGTATCAGACATCAACCCCAGCCAGCTCATTTATTGAGAAAAATAAGACTCCTGAAGGTGTTTCCAGGCCCACAAAATTCCAAAGGACACGAATGCTTCGCGCTGGCTCTTCTGACAGCATTGAGACCCTAGAAGAAGAGCACAAACTTCCCTACAGGTAATCATACAGTGCCATGATTAAATATGAAGCTAAATACCATTAATCATCATCATACCACCATATGTACTGAATGGGTACCTCTGTATTTCAGCATTGATGCATACAGATCAACCAGAGTGAAAGAGACCGAGAGACCTGAGGTGAAACAGGTGATTGTGAGGAAGGAAGATGTGTCACAAAGAATGGAAGAGCCACGGAATACCAGTCACACTAGCATTAAACAAAAGATGCAGGTGATTCAAAGTAACAATGATTTTGTCTGGAAAAATATGTACTTGTGTGGTTAGTTAGTTTCAAGTTGTCTCGTTGGTGCTTTCAGGTTTTGACCAATGAGATGAACATGCAGCAGACAGTGATCCATCAAGCCAGTCAGGCATTGAACTGCTGCACAGACGAGGAGCATGGAAAGGGCTCTCAGGTGGAGGCTGAAGCTGAGAGGCTGCTGCTTATAGCCAGTGAGTGACCAGTGACCAGCAGGGATCTAGACCATTGCTTTTTGTATTAGATATAATGGCCTGTTCTTTGTCCAGCTGAGAGGAGGGTGGCTCTGAAAGCTGCGCTGGATCGGCTGAAGGCAGAGGGACCAGCAGTTCAGAAGAAAAGCTCTTCCAAAGCCCAGGATGACATGGGCGTGCCTGCCTCCAAGGGCTCCATCACACTGCAGGAGCTTCGATTACCTCTTAAGGCCGACTTTGTCTGTTCCGCCGCTAATAAGCCTGGTACGTCCTGTGTTGTTTTATTTTTTTCAGTGTTCTGTAAAGGTTCTGTTGCAAAAGATTAGATATCAGTATTAAGTCTTGATGATGTGAAGATTATAGTACAGATATTGTAATAAACAATGCCAACATGCACCTTCTGAGAGTACTGTAAGTATAGTCAGTACTTTTATAACACTGACTCTGTTATTAAAGTAAAATTAGCTGATTAGACAGTGAAATCTATTTTGTTCTGTTACATTTGAAAATGTCAAGTATCGTGATAAGATATTTTTATCAAAAGATATATTGCACCCCAATCAAAATATGCAGTTTGCGTCCATATGGTGATTTTGATGTTTTCAGTTTCAAACTTCATTAATTAAATGTGTAGTTTATCACTGTTCAGTGGTTACGTTGGAGATCTATTTTACTTTTTATTATTTTTTGTTTTTTTTAAATAAAGAATCTGGAAGCCATTACTTCTTTGTGATGATCCGTGCTGGAGCTGAAAATACAGTTGCTACTCCTCTGGCCAACACCAACAATGCACTCAGTGGGGATGCCTTGACCTTTTCCACCAAGTTCACTCTGTGAGTCTAAATGGCTCTGTCACCAGTGTGGATATTACTCCCACCTTTTATTACATCCATTTTCATTTTCTTCTTTTCACATTTCAGGCCTGATGTATCCAGTGACTTTGAGATTGATATTGAGGTTTACTATCTTGTAAGTAAATTTTTCATTTTCTGTTTTTAATCATGCATAATTTAGACATTTTTCAGTGCTAGATATTCTGTTTTCTCAGGTTCTGAAACGTGAGCTGTTCGCTGATAAAAGAAAGAAGCCCGCTAAGTCCAAGGTACGAGTCTTTCTGTTTTGTTTGTTACTACTAGTGCAAATGAAAATATAGGGTTTTAAGAATCTACTCGCTGTCCTTGGTGTGCTACAAATGTAATGTGTGAGACTGTTTAATGTTTTGTCTTCTCCCATTAGGCAATCACCCCCAAGAGATTCCTTGCTATCACTGTAAGTAAACTCTTGCAAATTCTTAATTGCTTATGCACTGTCATGAAATGCACAATGTTCTGGGGTCGTATTCACACAGAATCTTATCTTACCACTAAGAGGCACTAAGGAGCAGAGTGTTCTCCTAAGAGGGACTAAGAGTTTCTCCTTAAAACATATTCACAAATGTGCTGCGAGGAATTCTTACTAAGGAGTTCTGAGCTAAAAGTAAAGGTTGTGTTGACCATGTTGGTGCAGATGACGGTTTCATGAATGAAGAGCAAAAGTGATTGGCTGATGTGGTAGCAGACTGCCAGTGAATCAGACAGATAGATGGATAGATAAATAGATAGAGATCATTTTAAAGCTTAGTGTTATCAAATATATCAGACAAACCTGACTGTAGTGTAAGGTTTTTTTTTTGTTTGTTTGTTTTTAAAAGCTGATGGTACATGTATAAATAAAATGTGTAAATTATCTGAACATTCTCCATCTTAAATTCATATTTACTAAAGGCTTTGGACAATCTGTTGCTGACAGGTGTTTAGTTCTGTGATATTATTAAAAAACTTTTTTTTGTCTTCTATAACAGAAAAGCAATCTACAAACACCTGGTGAGTATTCAGTAAAAGCAATGCTTAATTTGCTTAATTATTACAGTTTAAGCATGCAGCTTGGATAACACTGTGTTTGTGTTTGTAGTAGTGGCAAGCCCTGGGGGTCCGAATGCAGTGCGCACCAGCAACTTTGCTCTTGTTGGATCACACAAGTTAACCTTGGCTGCTATTGGAAAAAACAAATTTCCTCTGGAAAAGGTAAACTTCATGGTGTGCTTTGTATGATTCTTGCAGTTGAGATTAAAAAAAATATGGTTTTGGCATGATGAGAGAGAGAGGTTTTTTTTGTTGTTGTTGGGTTTTTTTTTTTTTCTTTTCTTTTTTTTCTTTTTTCTCCTCCTCTCCCTCCAATGGGCTTATTCAGGACACAAAAGAGAGTTCTTTGTATGCATTTAATTTGCATGTTCCCCAAGCAAAGCATTAAAGTCTTCCTAATACTAGCATGGTGCAGTGCTACTTGTAGAGATCAGCTTGTTTATGCGCACTCATTTCTCTCTTTATAGATCAGATATGAAGGGTGTGAGAGCAGGCTTCTCAGTGACATGTTTCAGAATAAGGTTTTTATATTTGTTTCATGTTCAGTAACACAGGGGTTGGATGCTTGTTGGCTGTTTTGTCTTAATCGTATTTTGCTTTGCAACTAATTTACATTGTGTTACTAACCCAAGTCACCTTTGTGTGTCCTCACTTGTTTACCCTCCCATTGGGTATTCTCTCTTTTCCGCGAATACTGTATGTTTCGTTTCTTCTTTTTTTTTCTTTCTTTCTTTTTTTTTTTTTTTTTTTTTTTTTTTTTTTAAATGCCACATGTTTAACTGAAACTGTTAAGCACGTTTTCTAAACTCCCATCTTCACCTCCAAACATCTAGGTGCCTTTTCTGTGTCCTTTGGAAGGCCATATTTACCTCAAGATGCAGTGTGAGGTCGACTCGCATGTGCAGGAAAGGGGCTTTTTGGTCAGTGTCCTATAGCCCTTGCATATGGATCACAAAATATCAGTTCTTTATAATACATATTATTGCTTGACATGGTAATAATATTTGCACTGTCACATCTATCACAATTTATAGACCATGTTTGAAGATGTCAGTGGCTTTGGAGCCTGGCACAGGAGATGGTGTGTCCTCTCAGGGTACTGCATCTCCTACTGGACTTATCCTGATGATGAAAAACGCAAGGTCGGCAAAATAGAGTGGGATTTCATCAATGCTATATCTTTGACAAATCGGAAGATAAATTGTTAAATACGTGATCTGTTTTTTGTAGAATCCTATTGGTCGTATCAATTTGGCAAGCTGTACAAGTCGTAAAGTGGAGCCTGCTAACCGTGAGTTCTGTGCCCGGCCCAACACCTTTGAACTGATTACAGTGAGACCACAAAGGGACGATGACAAAGAAACTCTGGTCAGCCAGTGCAAGAACACCATGTGTGTCACAAAGTAAGACTCTACTCAGTACATGCTCAGTACAATCTGTGATCTGTAACTCTGAGTGGTTAGGAATGGATATCACTATCACTATCCAACTATCTCTAATAATATGTGAAAAGATAAATAAAGAAATGCTAGAAAATGTTGTGCAAATCTAGTATGTATGCATCAAGGAATCTCAGTTCTGGAATTTACCAGTAATTTATGTCTGCATCATTTAACATACAGGAACTGGCTTAGTGCTGACACAAAAGAAGAGAGAAATCTGTGGATGCGGAAGCTCAATCAAATCCTAGTGGACCTGCGCATGTGGCAGCCAGACTCGTGTTACAGGCCAGTGTGACCCTGCCAGAAAAAGATCATAGGCTCTCATTCTACATCAAACTGTTTGCTGAGAAGTGCAATACAATATCAAAGTTACAAAACGTTTACAGTGGAATATAAAGTTAAGGAAGTGTATATTTGAGTGAAGTCATGGACATGGGAGATTAAAATTTAATAAAGCAATGCTCAACATTTAAGCATTTCGTAGAAGAGAATAATCCACCTCACATTTTTTGTAAAGGGTACATGCTGATGTTTAGAGCAACTAAATGTTGACTGTACAACTTAACATCATGAACCTGAACAGTGTATTGAATTATAAATCACAAATGACTGTTTACAATATCGAAAAGAAAGCCATGTGTTGGTTCATGGTTAATGAAATCAGTGACACACTTTGTAGGGTTTCTCTTAAATACAGGAAGCAAGATTTAGTTTGATTGGCATAGTTACTGCAGTTTAAAGCTCTAGACTATACTGAACAATTTCCTCAATAAAATGCAGTTGGCTTGCATTCAGATATGTAAAATTTCTGCTTCAATCTTTATATTTAAACCAGGTTTTGCTGAACTGCCAATATGTGTGCTGTAATAAAATATGAAAATAGTAACCGCTTCAGTTATAGTGGAATAATGTTTACACAGTAACATAAGCCACACTAAAGCATTTTTAGTATATTATTTTCAGCAGTGCTCAATATAATCATAAAACATAGGACAGTGTTTATTTAATATTAACGCTGGAGTGTTTGCTACACACAATATGTTGAGAACTACATGTCTTGGATTTTATTAATACAATGTCAAGCTTCATGCTTACATCTTAGATATATTTTAGTTTTATGGTGTTACTATACCTTAGTATATTTGTAAATACTGAGAGCATGTCATTTATATATAATCAGGAGGGTTGTTTTGCTTTTATTCAGGGAACTTTTATTCTAGTTTTATATATATTCTCTGTGGGTTGAACAATGTCAAAGTACTTTATAAACATTTCATGTATGAACAGTTGAATTCGGCTGGTCAACAAGGCTGACGATGGACGTCGGAACTGTTTTTCACTTTATTTTATTAAATTTATTTTTGCGTGATCAGTTAACTTTAAGATGCTTTATAATGCAGAGTGCCAAGACTGTATTCTTAGCTGCTGAAACTACTAAAGTGCACACTTAATGTCAATAGCTGCTTTAACTGTTTTATCTTGCAGTAGATCTTTTAAGACAAAAGATCTACATCACACCAGTTTCACTTTGAGTGTATGTGAACTATGTAGACACATATAGTTTTTGTTGTTGACACAAAGCAGACAATGGCTTTTTTTCCTTTATTACTAGCATTTTCTTCTATTAATATGGCTTAAATGCACATAGATGCCTGCTTAAAAGCCTTAACACTATGTTGTGATTTGCTGTGACTAGTGGACAAATTTATTAAGGCACTTGAGTATGCTTCTTGGTTTCCCACCCTGTTTTAAACACTCCAAATGTAGTGTCAAGAAATATGCAGTGCTGACACTCCAATAAAAGCCAGCAGCTTTAACCAATCCTGTGCATGGGTATCACTTTAATTATGCATTAATTCTTTTAGGTTACTTTCTCAGTGATGTCACTCAGTACCTTGCTGATGTACACTTTAGCAGTA
The DNA here is from genome assembly GCF_027358585.1 of Pangasianodon hypophthalmus. NCBI lineage: Eukaryota > Metazoa > Chordata > Actinopteri > Siluriformes > Pangasiidae > Pangasianodon > Pangasianodon hypophthalmus. The sequence continues at coordinate 10,462,380 of NC_069732.1, read as the reverse complement.
ACCCTGTTGTTCATACTAGCGAGTGACAGCCAACCATCTTTTTCCTGTACAAGAGCCACAATTCTGGCAGCAGTGATGAGTAACTAATTAGTTATGAGATGGCAGTGCAACAAATCTATGACTGGCTCTAATAAATTTCTCAGACCAATTAAGTACAGTAATCATTCAAACCTTTTACATGTGTATTCTGTCAGGTTTGGGAGAGTTCAAAAATGTTTCTGTGGTTTAAACAAACCAGGTTGGTATTTTCAATATTTATTTCACTAATTATGAACATGTACAATGTGTTACATAAGGATTCACCCTCCCTGAGTCCACCTGTTTAAAGTGACACTTGATCTTGTATAATGTAAATACACCTGTTTATGGAAGGCCCCTGACTTTGTTAGGGAACGTTCCTATACAAAAAGCATCACTAATACCAAGGAACTATCTGGGACAATGTTCTGGAAAAGTATCAATCAAGGTTTGGTTATTACGAAGACGAATATATATTGAACTTCCCATGGCCTGCAGCACCATTAAATTCATTATTAGTAATTAGTGATTAGTAATTAGTGAAGTGACTTGTGGCCAAGTATGGTGACCCATACTAGGAATTTGTGCTCTGCATTTAACCCATCCAAGTGCGCACACACACAGTAGTGAACACACACGCTGTGAACACACACCCGGAGCAGTGGGCAGCCTTTTTTTGCTGCAGCGCCCGGGGAGCAGTTGGGGGTTCGGTGCCTTGCTCAAGGGTCTCACCTCAGATGTGGTATTGAGGGTGGAAGAGAGCACTGGTCATTCACTCATTCAATCATTCACTCCCCCCACCTACAATCCCTGCCGGACCTGAGACTCGAACCCACAACCTTCAGGTTCACCTTCGGGTTGCAAGTCCGACTCTCTATCCATTAGGGCACGACTGCCCCCCAAATATGTAAACAATATGGCAAAACCACAACTGCCTAATGGGCAGCGTACCTCTGAGGAAACTGGAGGGATCCTCAACTCTTTTGGTAGAAGTTCTTCACAAGACAGTGATAGCCTACATACTCCACAAAGCTGAACTTTATGAAAGAGTGGCAAGCCATAGGAAAGCCCATTTGGGCTGAGTTGCCCCTTGGCCTTGGTTGCTACTCTGACTAATGCATACACTCTTCTGAAATCACAGATTGTGTCACTAAAAACTGAGGTTGAAAACACTAAGCATCCAGACAAATGTTTGACTCATGAATCACTTTTTTGGGGGAAACAGTGATTTTTGATGGGTATATTAAATAGTTTATTGAATGTCACATTTACATGCTATAAAATTTATTGTGTAATTCATGTTGGAAGTGGCATTTATACATTTTAAATGTCATTAAGGTAATGTTTTGTTTTTTTTTGTGCATAGAACTAAATTCTGAATTAACTAAATTTGCATTTCCCTCAAATTTGTGTACTTCCTGTCTTATTTTTGCTAACATAAGAGCTCTCATGTGTACCTTGAAATAGAGGTGTGCGCGAGACCATTTTTTAAATCCCACGCCCACAGTTATTTCCTAATGAACTTAGTTTTGTTACTAAGTTACTCTGTTACTATGAAACAGTTACTAAGGATTAATGGGTGATCCCTTTAGACATTCTGGCCCTGTTATCTGTGTGCCTCAGCAGAAATCAAGAGTCATCAGACCAGGCTATGTTTTTCCAGTCTTCAGTTCAGCCTCAGCTTTCTGCTCTTGGCTGACAGAAGTGGAACCCGACACGGTCTCCTGCTGTTGTAGCCCCAGAGGTGGGCAGTAAAGAATTACATTTACTTCGTTACACTTACCTGAGTACATTTTTTGGGTAACTTGTACGTTTAGAGTATATTTAAAGATGTGTACTTTTACTCTTACTCAAGTACATTTTGTAAGAGTGGTGATAATGGTAATAAATATGAGATTTTGTAAATTAGTTTATATGACTTGTTCGCAAGTCTCGCGAGACGTTGGAGAGGCTGCTTCTCGAGAGGCTGCTACGCATCTCCCGCTTACGTTTAGCGCGCGTTTAGTTGGAAGATAAAAAAAAAAAGATTAGTTGGAAGATGATGGCTGAAGCAGAGGAAGACGTGTGCGAGTTATCGGAGGCAGATCACCCGTGGCCTCATGTTCAGTCTATGTTTTCACTCCAAGATGTCAAAAAGAATAGTTTCATAATGCGATGCATGCTAAGTGCATCAAAACGAACTGACCTCGCAGCGTACAAGAATTCCAGCTCCAACCTGAAAAAACAAGCAGCGATAAGTGTCAAAATTACGCCTATTTGAACCCTATTAATGGTAATTTGGTAACTATGGGCACTGCTGAAGTTCAACATTAAAATTCTGTAAAAACAGATTGTTCAAGAAAGAACATATGACCAAATAAACATCCACATACTGAAGCGCAAACACACAAATTCATACACAAACATAATAACACACACTCTGCACACACACCTTCTCTTTTGTTCTCTGTTAGCTTGTTTGTGTTGTGAATGTGAAAATAAAGACAGAGTTAACTGTTAGAAAAACATCTGGGTGTGTTTGAGATTTTATTGCAAATGACAGGTTATGTGATGTTAATGTGCCCATCACAGGACTGAGATGGTTTTATATAAGCAGAACAAAGAGACTTGCAAGGAGAGGTGTGTGAAAGCTCTCCAAGTAGTTTGAAATTCAGGGTTTTCGCTTCCTATCAATCAGATCAGAAGTAACTAGTAAGTAGCTACTTGAGTAGTTTTTTCATCGGATACTTTTTTACTCTTACTCAAGTAACTATTAAGATCGTTACTTTTACTTTTACTTGAGTAAATATTTCCCATAAGTACTTGTACTTTTACTTGAGTACAGATTTTGGATACTCTACCCACCTGTGTAGCCCATCCTCCTCAAGGTTCGATGTGTTTGCATTCTGAGATGCTTTTCCATTGCCCACATTGCCTCTGCCGGCTTGCCTTCTTTCCCATAGTGCATCCTGGTGCCATCTCTTTCCCAGGTAAACGACGGACACACACCCGGCTGCCCACATGGTCCAGTTCTGTGTGCCCATGACCCTGTCACCGGTTCACCACTTGTCCTTCCTTGGACCGCTTTTGGTAGGTACTAACCACTGCATACTGGGAATATCCCACAAGACCTGCCGTTTTGGAGATGCTCTGACCCAGTCATCTAGCCATCACAATTTGGCCCTTGTCTAAGTCACTCAGGTCCTTACACTTGCCCATTTTACCTGCTTCCAGCACATCAACTTCGAGAACTGACTGTTCACTTGCTGCCTAATATATCCCACTCCTTGACAGGTGTCACTGTAATGAGATAATCAGTGTTATACACTTCACCTGTCAGTGGTTTTAACGTTAACGTTACAGGTATTGAACTTCAAAAAAAAAAAACTTCAAAAAAGAACTTCAAAAAAAACAAAAAAAAAAAAAGCCGGATTTTACGTAACTGCGACGAGCGCGAGCTATTTTGAAAGACGTCTCTCCAGCCAATCAGAGGGCGTGTTGTGTTAGTCTAAGGGGCGGGACTTTTCCATAGAGACGGGAAGGAGGTGCTAGCGCTTTCTTTCGCAGGCTGAGGAGCAGTGGAGCATTGGCGGAGGCTCGGAGCTCCACAGCGCGGTGTGAAAAGTCGACCATGGCGCCCAGCTCGCAGGCAGACGATGTTGTCTCTGGTGTTCGGAAAGGGATTCGGGCCATCCTGCTGGGGCCCCCCGGCGCGGGGAAAGGGACTCAGGTCAGACTCCATATGCTAGTCAGCTAGCTTAGCTAAGCTAACATGCGCCTGAATGGAGTGCATGGCTCATTCTCATGGCACCGTGTCGCTTGAGTATCGAGTCTCAGGTGCTATCAGTGTATACAGGATAAAGTTCAGTGCAGTTTCCGGGTTGGGATCCAGCACATTCCCTCTGTTTCCTGAATCGATTGCTCCATTGCACTGCGCTTTCATAACCTTTGACTCTGTGGCATTATTGAAGTCCTTGTGGAATAAAGTGATTCAACTGACTGGAGCATTTTACCTTAGGAAGGACCTGAAATTATGGAAAACTCCACCATGAAATATGTTTCTAGTGAAATATGTGATGTGTTTAGTGGTTCTGCTGCTAATTTGTTGCTTGGTGGTGTATTTTAGTTATTCCTGTGAGGTAAGATATAACAGTCAGGTTTCACTGTTCACTCTGAAAAACCAAAGAGTAAGATCTTCTTTCCTCCATCACCATTTTCCAGTGGTGTTGACATTGATTCATTCCTCTTCAGTAACCGCTTTATCCTGGTCAGGGTCGCTGTGGACTCAGAGCCTCTCCCTGGAACCAGGAACACTGGGTGTGGGGCAGGAGAATTTGCCCCGAATGGGACGATTAAGCCGGAGGAAACCCACACAGACCGTAACCTGAGCACAGGATCGAACCATGGAGCTGTGTGAAGCACCAGTCTGCCCAGTCTGACTGAGAACTGAGTTACTGAATCTGAATTTATGAGCACTAAAAACTTTCTAAGTAAAGAGAGTGTGGATTTTAATATGTGAATTTCACAGAGTGCTGAAATAAAACTACTTTCAAGAAAGTTAATGTGCTGAAAAAAGCTAAAAAAAAAAAAAAAAAAAAAAGTTAAAATAAACTATTAAGTGGTCAAGGCACCCTGTTTAACTGGACATGATATCTGGTTTAATGCTTTGTCCTTTGGCTTTTACAGGCGCCCAAGCTGGCAGAGAAGTTCTGTGTGTGTCATCTGGCCACTGGGGACATGCTGAGAGCGATGGTGGCCTCCGGCTCTGACCTGGGCAAAAGATTAAAACAGACAATGGATGCTGGCAAACTGGTAATGTGGGAAAAAAAAAAAAAAAAAGTCCACCTTTGCTCTGGAGATTTTACCTTTTTCCAGAAGCTTTTATTTCGTTTAGCATTTTTTAAAAAGTGTTGCTGTTTTTTTTTGTTTGTTTTTTGGGTCGCTGTCTGATTTCTGTCTGATTTAGGTGAGTGATGAGATGGTCGTCGAGCTCATCGAGAAGAACCTGGGTACTCCTGCCTGCAAAGATGGGTTTCTGTTGGATGGTTTTCCTCGCACAGTTAAACAAGCAGAAATGGTAAACTTAGTGTTGCTGGACTAGTGAGAAAAATTTCTAATAAATCACTCGTTGTTGTTATATGAAATGTTCCTCTTCTCCCCTGTAGTTGGATGAACTGCTTGAGAAACGCACCGAGAAGCTGGACTCTGTAATCGAGTTCTCTGTAGATGACTCTCTCCTTGTGCGCAGGATCTGTGGCAGGTAAGAGGAGGAAAAAAGTGTGCATTAAACCAAAAGGTGTGTAGTGTGCTGCTGCAGTTCTGTGTATGAATGCAGCCTGCACTGATTCATAAATCAGTCATAATCTACAGGTGGAACTGAAACTGATCTGATTTTCTCAGTCAGTTTGAGAATGTCTGTGTTTGAGGCGAGCACTGAGTGAGGATCAGAATATAAATATGGTTGGTGCATGTTGAAATTAAAAATATTGTAGACGTTGCACTTGAAATTTCCCTAACCTTTGATCTGCTACATCTTGCTATTTTGAAATCCAACCATTGTTAATTGTATTAACAAATAGTGCATCTGTAATACACAGCTCCTCAGTCCATCAAGGTGGAAATGTAAAACCACAGGAGAACTTGTGCTTTGAGCTTTTTTTTTGTTTTATTTATTTATTTTGATTTCTTTTGTGTTTATCAAAGTATTCTGAGAAACATACAAATTAGTGCACTATTCAAGCCTGATTTTTCTTTTCTGCAAACATTGTATAGACCCTAAATAAGGATATTAGTGGTGTTGACTGTTGATTCCTGCACCAGAGCATGAGAACACAAGACTACACATAAATTCCTATTTCAGTCTGATACTGACACTTTATTATGCAGTCTTGCGTCCTAAATCATTCGTTTCAACTCCGAGTTAATTCCTCTGAGTCGATTTAGACGTGTTAGGACAGTTACTATACCTTACAGTAGTATATTCCCTCAGGAGATGGACTTGGCAGCATTTCTTAAAGAATGTTTGAGTTTTTTTCTTTGGTCTGTTGCATTTTCAGACTTGTTCATCAGCCCAGTGGTCGCTCGTACCATGAGGAGTTTAATCCGCCCAAGGAGCCTATGAAGGATGATGTAAGTTTAAATGGTTTAGAAGTACAGGTTTGTATAATGTATCTGAATATTGCCAAATCATCCAGTAGAAAACTGAAGAGGGAAATTTCATAAACCTGGGATCTTGGGTTAAAGATTAAAGTTAAAGGTATCAGCACAGCAGCTCCATTACAATGCCAGCTTGCTCTGCTGTAATAACACTCTACACAGCAGATATTATAAGTTTACTGGTTACAGTCATTCTCTATTATTGTTAAAGGTGTCCTGTAACCGGAGGCATCAGTTTTCAGTTTGTTCACGTCATTAGCGTTGTCTGTGATTTTGCCAAATTTGTGTGTAGTTTATGCTGTAAATATTATGACAAATCACTAACGTGTTTAGTATTTTTACATCCAGAAACATTAGTAATTCAGTAGTAATGATAGTCAGTAATTCTTTTATTACAGCCTCAGCCATTATCAGCCTCAGATCCAAAATATAGAAAGTGTTCAGTATTGTGTAATTGCTGTTCTGGTAGCTTATGCAAGCTCATGAGGTGAACTACACTGTTTTCATGTAGCCCATTTTCTTTATAAAAATCTATGTGCCATTTTTAATAACAGTTTCATAGAAAAGTTCATATTGGAGCACTGGACATGTTGGAATAATTGAGTGACTAAAGTCCATTTCACACTTGTTTCTGAAGCACTTTTGTTATGCATTTAAATCTCATATATCTGCTTTCTTTGTGCTCTGAACTTTATTTAAAATATTAGTCATCTGTGAAGAAGTCAGGATTGTGCAACCTGTAGTTGCACAGCAGGGTGTTTGTACAGCAGTGGTAACTAGAAAAAGACGCATGCAATGTTTTTTCGTCACTTTTTATGAAGCTGTGTTGTAATTACCGCTGGCCCAAATTCGGCTGTTCTCATCCCCTGTATTTCACTGAAACAGTTGTACATGGGTAACGTGATAAAAATGAAGGACTTTGTCATGCCCGTATTAAACTGGTATTCAGAATGTCTTTTTGTGCTGCCAGTTTAGCATAAGGAATGCAACAGGTGCACTTCTTTTCCTGGCTCTACATATGCCACATGTGTCCTGTGTCTTCAAGGTGCCCTGTTTCACTAATGCTGGAAAGGTTTTTAAACCTAGAATGCTTTACAGTAATGTCAAAGCTCAAACTCCTCCGATTTCTCCTCAGGAAAGTCAGCTAGCTGTTCTACTACCTACAGAGCTAACATTTCAGCTAAAACAATAAGGCCATGGTGAATAAATACATTTACACCTCAGCTCGGTTGAATTCTCGAATCTGATTGGTCAGAAGGTCATTTTCTATAACAGCATGACTCGTTAATGTGTTAGTACTGATATATTCTCATTACTATAATAAGAAGTTAGTGAGAGTGTCAGAATTGTATGTCGGATGCTCCACATATATAAAGTCTAATAACAAACAGATGTGCTGTTAAAAATGTGCTGTTATTTAACAAAGAATATGGTTAAGCTTTCTGTGAGAAGACAATTGTGTAACACTCATGCAAGGAGTCTTGGGTGTCAGCGGTTTGTAACGTCAGCAAGTTCAGTAAAAAAGAAGAGGCTGGTGAGGAAACTGTTTATAACTGCTGTCACATAAGTGGAACAGGAATAATTATAAATGCATAATAAGTATGAAGTATTGTTCTTTTAATACATAAAAATCGTAACCATTGGCAAATTGTCATGGTATAAGAGGAATAAAACACTTTGGGATGTCAGGATGCTTTAAAACAACCGGTTGTTTAATATTGACCTATAACAACATGTCCTGTTGTGTTCTAATCCGTACATAAGTCTTCCCATTATCCTATCCCATTATCAACCTGTAGTTAAAAATGTTTTGTACTTCCGCCTGAAGAACGAGAGTTTCCTAGATGAAGGGAATTTTTTGATCCAGGTTTATTATTAGTGTGACATCAGGTGTTTTTGTTGTGTGTCCTGATGGAGGCAAAATGTGCACTGAGAGGTTTCCAGGTCAGATAGACTCTAGTTCTTTGTTGAGTAACACTTGTCCTAGACCTGATGAGATAATTAACTGTGCCTCATGTTCTGGTCTCATGTACTGGTATGAATATTTGTCTCTCTGCTTGTGCCTTCAGGTGACCGGGGAGCCTCTGATTCGTCGTAGTGATGATAACGAGGCGACGCTGCGCTCGAGGCTGGAGGCCTATCACAAACAGACAGTGCCGCTGGTGCAGTACTATAGCGCACGTGGTATACACCGTGCCATCGATGCTGCTCAGTCACCCGACATCGTCTTTGCCTCCATCCTTGCTGCCTTCTCAGCCGCCACCTGTAAAGACCTTGTGTTCTTCATCTAAACATTTTCTCCATCGCTCTTTTTCCTTAGTGTCTATCTCTTTCATGGAAGGGTTTGGGTTCTGCCTTTAAGGAAAATGCTGCACTTGAGTGTGTGAGTTTGGAGGAAGCATGTGGTTGAGTTGTCAGACCTGTGCCTGTGGAAACATGACAGCTTTGACAACTCTCTGTGTTTTCTTACACTACACACCATGGCACACACAGATTTTATATCTGTGTAATATTAATGCCTTGTTAGGAACTGAAAACAAAGTAGGCTGAAGTTTCAGAGGCTTTCTACATTTGTGTCCAAGCAACCAGCAGTAGGTCTAGACAAAAAAAAACCATGAGGATGTGTTTTTACTCAGAAATCTCTCACTAGGTCCGCATGACCAATCTGTCATTTTCTTTCTAACATCTCCTATTTCTTGCCCAATCTTTCTGATTCAGTGCTGCATGACAGTTAATCAGTTCCAAAAACTAAAACATCTGTTTTTTGTAGTTGCACTTTGTTCTTGTAATTCTACTCATGTCCACCAGGTGGTACGTGTATTTAATATTTTTGTTTGCTGCATTCTGCAGTGGAAAAAAGAAAAGAATTGATGTCCTTGCTTTCCCTTTTTGCATCCATGTGCTGAATAGAATATTTAATTTACTTAAGCCGTTTTTTTTTTCCTTCTACAGCTATCTGAAACCTGCTTCCTCCATCCAGTCTGAGCCTGATGAGACAAAGGGGGGGAGTGTCAATAACATAAGTTTATTCATGGGTACGATGATCTGCTTTTTTTTTGTAGAGTTTACCAACATTAAAACAGACAGTGTAATGACTCTGACCATCACTTGAAATAAAAGGCAATATTCTACTGTCTTCAATCATCTTGTAGTTTCCCTTTGTGTTTTTTTTTCTTTTTTTCTTTCTTGGGAGGAGAATATTATGTTAAATTATTAAATCAGAATGTTACCAGGGTACCAAATGTTGCTTAATTATAAACAGATAAAACATACAACATGTTGTTTTTTTTTAATAAATAAAAATCATAATTGTTGGAAAATTGCTGTGGTATAATAGAAACTAAACAATTTGAGACATTGGATTTTCCCCCCTATAACAGCATGCTTTATCATTTTTTATTCCTTATATAAATCATCTCATCTTTATTTATTAAACTGAAGTTTAATTATGTAGTTTGTGCTTTTATTCCTGTGTGAGGAATATTTTGTTAAAATTAATATATCAGAATGTTACAAATGTTTCTTAATTATAAACCTATAAAAGGTATGACACATTCTTTTAAAAAAAATTTAAAAATCCTAATCAAACACAAACTGGTGTGGTGTAGGAGGAATAAAACACTTGGAGAGGTCACAAGGCCTTGTTTATTGTTTTCCTGTAACAGCACGCCTCTCAGGGTGTTATTCCTTACTTAAATCATCTCATTGTCATTAGATCATTATCAAAAGAGTTCTAATCAGTGTTTTTGCTTTTTCCCCCCCTTTCTGTGGGGGATGTTTGGTGTTAAAATGAGTAAATCAGTATGTTCTTTCATTATGGCGCGTCTAGGATTTCACCTGGAAATAACACTGATTTCGTAAATGTAGAACTGCCCGTTAGATTTCTGTTTCGGCTTGAGTGTTCAAACCGCTTCCGGTATCCGCGCGCTGACCAATCAGAAGGGAGTGGTGTGACGTCACGGGGCGGGGTTTCCAGAAGCTCGCAGCTCGCGAGCAGGGGCTTTCCTCAATGACGTAAATGGAAAAGAGAAGCGAGCTGCGGGTTTAATCGGCGTCGCGGTGTGCGGTGTGCGGTGCGGATACAGAGGAGCAGGGCTAGAAAACGAACCAGACAGCTCATCCAGCCGACTGAAGAGCTCTGTGTGGGCTTCATAAGTGTGCTGAAGGAAACGCTTCCAAGGGGGAGTTGGGTGAATAGACAGAGTAGACAGCAGCTCTCAGTGTAACGCCCTGTTCCCACCAGCACTGATCCGGGTTAAGGTACGTGCCTTTGTGATCGCTCTGTAACGTGGATGATGATGGTTATGTTCATTAATGATGATACATGTGTATATATTTTTATATGAGCACAAATGATCGATGTGTGAACCAGGGAGATGGTCAGATTAATGCGGTCAGGATTTTTTTTTTTTAATTAAAACACCCCTAACTCCGTCATCCTGGCTTTATTCTCACATCCTTCCCCCCAACAGCTTTATCACCTTCTGCTATGATCCGAAAGAACAGCTCCTGACAGTGTATGTGCTTATAATTTGTTATAAACATAACGCTGTTTAGGTGTCATGTGTAGGTGGGCTTTGCTTTAGCTCCCACACACTTCACACACAGCCTGTGTTATTTCTAACCCCTCCTTCCTGTTCATATTTCCTTCAGCATTCCGCTTTTATTCCTGATCTAATCCTAGGCCTGTAGCGTTTTTCCGCCTGTGTGCTTGTTCCAGTGAAAGTCTAACGCACGGCTTGGCTGCTGGCCGGGTTCAGGCTAAATTCAGTGGAAAGTCAGTTGTTCCACTGTATAATGCCAGGCATAACTGCTGAGCAGAGGCGGAAAAAACAGTTTCTGTATACCTCACATTCTTTTGTTCACACTTACATGTCGTCTGTACAGTATATGGAGTTTATTTTGTCACTTAACTTCCTCCTGAAAAAGCTATTTTAGTCTGAGCAGCTTCCAGCTCCCCAAACACACAAATAACTGGTCAAGCTGGAGCACCATCTTTACCACCTTTATCTAATTACATGTCCAAATTGATCAATAAATATTTGAGATTTTCTAATGTCTTTACTGTTGTGTTTATTCATTTATTCATTCAGGCCATTTACATTCACACACTCAGTCACACCTAGTGGCAATTTAGTATAGCCAGTTCACCTACTGGCATGTTTTGGAAGGTGGGAGAAAACCAGAGAACCCAGAGGAAACCCATACAGACACGAAGAGAAAGAGTGTAGAGAAAGCGTGTATAAAAAGTGTGTGTGCATGGTGCCCTGCAATGTACTGGCGTTCCATCCAGGGTGTATTCCCACCTCACATCCGGTGTTCCTGGAATAGACTCCGGATCCACCATGACCCTAAACGGTATAAAGGTGTTCTTGTTCTTCTTCTTTCGGCTGCTCCTGTTAGGGGTCGCCAAAGCAGATTATTGGTCCGAATATTTGAGTTGGCATCATTTTTACGCTGAATACCCTTCCTGATGCAACCTTCCCTAATTTTTTTTATCCGGGCTTGGGACCGCTACTGGGAGTGCACTGTCCTGTGCAATCCCAGTTGCTGGGGTTGGTTTCCTGGCTGGGAATCGAACCCGGGCAGTGGCGGTGACCACGCTGTGGCCTAGCTACTAGTCCTCCAGTGACCCATCCTAAATGGGATAAAGTGATTACTAAAATAAAATTATTGTTCCTTCTTTGGTTTGGAGTTTCAGTAATATTCAGCTGCAGATCGATGATGTGACAGAAGTCATCCCTAATATAGGAAATGTTTGCAGCATGAAAGTAAACAGTTTGTCTTTATGTTGTGGTTTGATAAAGAACAGGACACTTGTAAATCGTATCTGGGATTATTTTGCTGCTTGCTGCTCAGTTGAATGTCGTGATCAGTGATGGGTATCTGCAGGTCCTCACTTTCACTTACGGCTGAACGCCTGAAATGTAGAACACAGAGAAGTCAAAATGATAAAACACTGTGCTGTGTGTTCTTACTGTGTAAGAATGATGAAGCAAGCTTTTCCGTGACTCCAAAACAACGATCCAGACATATAGTTTTTCTCCATAGGGTTTTTACAGGGAGACATAAGCACACCACTGTCTGCATTACATTCGACTTGTTTCCAGTGACAGTTTTGCTACAGAGGCCTTTTATTGGATAAATAGTATACTTCTTTTTTTTTTTTACCAAATGTACTTTATGTAAATGGGAAATGGGGGGAAACCCTGTTGTCAGTACGCCACGGTTGATAAGGCCACAAAAGTCCTCGTGATCAGTGTTACACAATGGCACAGAGCTACTTTTAGTCTGTTGTCAACCTTTCAGAAAGCTGTAGAATGAGGATTCACTCCTGGCAACAGATGCATTCAGTATCCAGAGGCTTTGCTTGACCTTACGACAGTTTCGTCGCATTTCCTCTCAGGTGACTCCAACACCGGGGCAGTTACTTTCATATCTTATCTTGAGTATTCAGAGTTAATCTGTACCCACTTTTTGGTAAACAGGGGTTCAATAAACATGGATTTACTTACAGAAACATTTCCGCTTTATCTTCCTTAATGTTTGTTTATATTTAATAGCAAGTAAAGTCGCGTGAACAATACTTGATGTAAGATTACAGGTAACTGGGGCTAGTAGGCTGTGGCTAAAATACAGTTCTTATGTCACGGCCATTTCCTGGATCAAAGCATAACTAGAGGAGATCATTTTTTAACTTCCCTGATTCTCAAACACACTTTGACCCATTTAATCATCCCAGATTGCTCAATCAAAATTTTATTATAGATATATAGAAATATTATTGATGTATTTCTGTAACGTAGCAGTTAGCTGACTACTTGTTAGCTTATTTGAACTGCTACACAGCTGGATGCAAACAAAGCAGTAGCTCAACTTAAATTAAAAGCTAATCATATTTCTGTTAGCAGTGCTTCTGTAACGTAGCTAAACTAAATATATGCTGCTGAGCGCTCAGTTCAGACATACTAGCTTGTTCAGCTATATCTGCTATGGGCTGTTGAGTGGGCGTGGCTAATCATCCAAATACCAGTTGACCATTAGATATTTAGGTGTGTGCTTGGAAGCAAAACTTTAAAACAAGGAAACACGTACCAAAGGTTAAAGACTCCTCAACAGAAATAGAAAAATTAATAAAGAATCAGAATGTTTTTTCATATAATATTTTACTCTTTATACTTGTATTGGTTATTATTATTATTATTATTATTATTATTTTGATACTTGGTATTTTGCTTGTAGGTCTGGTAATTTTATTATTTTATTATCCTGCTGTACATTTAAGAAAATTCTTTGTACTCCAAAATATTTGATCATCCATTCAATTAAATTCAGTTTTATTGTGTATTTAACAATACAAACACTGTCACAAAGCAGCTTTGTAGAAATCCGGATGTAGATTTAGGTCCCTCGTGAACAAGCAAGAGGTGACAATGGCAAGGGAAAACTTCCTGAGACAACATGAGGAAGAAATGTTCCGAGGAAGCAGGCTGAAAAGGGAACGCATTGAATAGTGGGATTATAAATCATTGTAAATGATTATTTTTCTACACCTGTATACTATAAAGTTGAACAGTAGCCGATGTGCTAGAAGGATGTACAGTATGAGCATATTGTTAACAGGAATCCTGGGATGGGAACAAATAGTCTTTATGATTACAGCAGCAGTTCTTGGGTACATGTCTACAGTATCCTGGTGAGATTATTCATAAATATATTCTGCTGTTTATTACAGTTTATAAAAGTTTAATGACTTTGAAATTGATTCGAAGTTTACAGTAGTGTTTTCTTATTTAAAGACTAGACCTACGTTGTTACCCTGTTTCAGAAGCAGTAAGAACCTCTTGGGTGCTGAGAATTTATTTCAGCTGGAGATATCCTCTGTGTTCACCCCTTTCAGCAGATTCAATCAGAGGATTAGGAATGTGGCAGCTTTAGTCATGTTGCATCTTAAAGGTGCATTAGTCAAGATTAGTTAAGATTGGAGCTCTAGTAGGTGAAGTACAACAACATTGGAATTATTTTTTTTTATTTTTTTATTTTTATTTATTTATTTTTTAAAACTCCTTGAACGTGCCACTCATTCCACCCATGTACACAAAGCCACGCCCCTATAGTCTACAGCGGCGTTCAGTTCGAGTTTGATCATGGCATCACTTTCAAGTGACGAGGTAGGCTGTTTTATTAAGGACATTGTCTGACATTGTTATTTAGATATAGATGAGAATCACCCCCACAGTATCTGACTGTGCTGGGCTCTTACTGGTTTCTGCCATGTTTAACTTTCTGGACAGACTAAGATGGGGGTGGGGTGAAAGGGTGTTGGGGAGTGCCTATAAAAAGACTGACAGCAGGGCCATGTAAACGGACAAAGCAGTCTGACCTGGCTTTGTCTCAGTGTATTATGGGCTCAGTTTCCTCAGCTTGTAATATACTTGTGCTGATTCTGTTGCTTAAACAATTATTCTTTAATCATGTTCTACATATTTTCCAGGTTATCTGTACTGGTAAGAAATTTTTAAAAATTGACTAATGCACCTTTAATGCTCTGTAGGAAACCCCTCCATTTATGTGACTGAGTGTACAGCTTGTACTCTGCTCTTTTTTGATGGCTATCGATAGATGGCTGGTTAGGATTTATTTATAACTAAGGCCACCTTTTTCAAGAGTAACCATAGTGTGTTAGCATAGTGCGTACGTGATATTAAAAGGTTAGACCTTTGATATTATGATTGAGTGGTGGTCTCGTGGTCCTTAAAGAATATTATGTTTCTTAATCTGTACTGTTAGTCGGTTTGGTGGTTTTGTAAAAATGTGAAAATGATCAGCAACACACACACAGAATAATTTAGCCTCCCTTCACTAAGCACGCAGAATTGATCACATTAGTTCATTAGGCCATCTGTTGCTGATGATGCCAGTTTCTGTCAGTCTGCAGAGATAAACCCGGTTTTGTGTAGCTAATCTGAAGTGTAATACACCACCATCCTCTAGACTTAGTGGCACACAGCTAGTGTATGTGTATAGTAAGCTCAAGTTACATTTTCCTTCAGCATACTGTCAATTAGATAAACAAGTTCTTTCAGAGGAATGCATTAATATAAGTGAGACACTAATCCAGTTGTAACAAGCCTTCTCCTGTTCTTGTAGTCATGGAAGAGGTTCTGATAGCAAGTCCGAACGTGTGTGTGACACTGAGCACACGTACCTGCTTAGCTGCAAATGTGACTCAAGGTATTATGTAACAGAAAGCTGATTCAGAGGCACACCTCACACAAAGCTGATCATGTAACCTGAGTGTGTGTGTGTGGATGGCTGAAAGAGATGGAGAGGGCTTGAGATGGAGCCCTGTTAGTGAGCTGCTGATGGATAGCGTGGCACTGCGGCAGGGTCCGAGCTGATGAGGCTAAAGTGCTGAGATGCTCTGTCTGTGTCTGCACAGGCTGGAAATGCTGAGACCTGAAGAATGAGATGAGATCGCTCTTATCTTCCAAAAGAGTGATGGAGGTTAGTCAGGACAGAGGGCATAGACCTAAGTGTGTGAATATTTGCATTGTGTCTGTGCTGTTGAAAGGCGGCAGGTTGGGATTTATCACTGAGGGCATTGTATTCAAGAGAAACTATTAGGCCGAGAAAGAAAAAAAAATCAGTCTCATCCATTTTGAAATTCTGCACATATAAATAAGTATCATCTGTACTTTCATATGATAACTTTATAATGTTAATTTTAGTCATTTTTTGCTACTCTTTCACTTTCAAGAATTTTCCCCATTGTATTGTTCTTTTCTTTATAATTTTTCCAATATTTTTCGTTCTCCCATGTATTCTTCCCTGTTTTGCTATCAAAGAGAGTTTTTGTGTGTTTCTCTCTCTCTTTGCTTTAATAATAATAATAATAATAAATGTAAGTTTAGATATTGATAAGGGAGTCCTTATTGTCCTTCAAATAAGGGGGTGGTGGTGGGAAAGGAAAAAAAGAGATAATTTGACTTAAATTAAACCTCATGCTTTGTTTTAACATTTTAAGGAGTGTGAATTCCTAAAGCGAAATAGAGGTGCTCCATTCTGGTTGCTGGTGTTATTTTAGGTTCTCTGTCTGTGATTGATGGATGAAGGCAGCGAAACCTCCATCATTAGACTTCATTCCTCGTTCATTCTCATAGACTTCATGCAACTAATGCATATTCGAAACCTTGCTACAGCGTAGCTATATCTATGTAATAATGCATATTTTTTAGTGTGTAATGTGTTCTGAACATTGGATCGCATTGATTAGCTTCCTGTTGTTTATCAGCGCGGGTGCTTTTGAAAACTAGAGCTGCTTATTCACTTTCTTCGGAACTTCCTAATCAGTGTGTTGCTAAAATTAGCTGCTATCAACCTGATATGAAATTGTCTGGTTATTTGAACTGCTTTTGCCAGAGGAGCTGTGAAAGGTGCCACTGTATAGTGCCAGTTTCTCCCTTTCTGAATGTGATATAAATATTCTTTTATAACGTGCCTGCCTCCAACCTCTTGTATTTTCTGAGCAGCTTTTGCAGGGTCTCAGATGTAATATTCGACACCCCAGTTCTTCCTGCCATATCTGTTATAACTGCCAGATTGCTTGGCAAATCTTTGTCCATTGTTTGTGACACATATCTTATTAATGCTGCCAGACGTCATACTGCTGCTTGCTGATCTAGTTTGGAGATAGAAAGGGTCACGGCAAAATGTTCTTTATTTTTTGGCTTGTCTTATTTTATTCTAGCTTTCTGTTGAGTTTGCCTTGTGTTTTGGCTTTGATATAACCCCAACTCATTACTGGATTAATGGAACTTACTCAATTGTAAAGAAACAGTAAAACAGAGGTACATTTGCCTGTTTTCCACTTAAAAACATGGAAACGTACTGCTCTCAATTGTACATAGAAAAAAGAAACAGCACAGCAATAAGCAGATGACCGTGTAGATCATATTAGCCAAATTATATCCCAGTTTGTCTAAATAGCCATATTTTTTCACCACTTTAATTATGGTGGGAGAAATAATAAAGCCACAGGGCCCTGGCAACTAGAATCAGTCCAGTTAAATAAAAGTCTGGGTAAGCAACTAACATTACTGAATGTTGACGACAATTTCCTTTTAATGCGCAACCATTAATGATTAGTTCATGGCCACAAATAAGACATCAGTTTGAAGTGGTTATGTTTTTATGTTTGTTTTGCACTGGCGCTTCGTATTACCATTTTTGACAAGCGCCATCTTTGACTCCGACCAAATGAGATACTTGTTCTGAACATGAAGAGAATAAACACATACTTTTCTGTCCACTCTTTAAACATTCTGTTTTTGTCATACGGAGCCCACGATGTTATAAATATCATGGCAGTTCATGTTTTTTTTTTCATACCTAGATTAGATCTGATACAGTATTTTTCGAGTCCACGGTTCGATGTGTTGGGTCAGCATACAGGGTGTAGTGGGTTGGTGACCTACATATCATACAGGGTATAGATTCAATAGGTCTGAATTTTAATAGTCTTCCACTTAATTAGATTTGAAACTAGACTTGGGCTCACTTCCTTCAAAATTCCAGTTCAAGCAAAGGGAGTGGCTGATTTAGCGTGAAGCTCAGAAAGAAGGACTGAGGAATATGTTTGTAATGAGGAACAAGGGTTTGAATGTAGTACTTCCATTTGCATGTTGTCTGCATGTACGTAGACGTCTTTGCGACTCAACTCACCAACCAGTGTCCAACACTCCTAAAACCTGGTTAACATTTTGGATACAGAAATGAATCAGTAAAAAAAAAACTAGACCTTTTCCTGACTGGGCTTTCGTTTGACATTACGTGCAGCCAGTGTTCTTTGATTACATTTCTGTTGAATTGGAGTTATGGTAGACTGAAGCTATTGTTGCTGCTCCGTGGTTTAATAAACATTAACACCGTAAAAAAGCTTGTTCTCTTGTGTTGAAAGGTGACACATTTTTCAAGTGAACTCTTGCTTGTCTACCCACACACTCCACATGCACCAAACCTCAGAGAGTACAGATGGTTATTATTTGTAATCAAGTGCATTAGCAGAGCCTGCTGCTTCCTCTGAAGAGAGACTAAAGTGGAACGGCCTTTGTGACTAAGGAAAGCACCTTGAGTTATGGTCTGTGTGTGTGTGTGTGTGTGTGTGTGTGTGAATGACCTGGGTCAGGGTTATTTGTGTGTGCTATATTAAACAATAGGATTATTATTAGGGTCTAGGGCACATGTTGTGCAGGTCATTGCATATGATTGTGAGCATCGGCCAAGATTTCAGGTCACAATAATTCCTGTTGGCATTAACATAGAAGTGGGTCACACTGACTCCAATCGTGGCTCTCCTTTTCCATTAAGATCAGAAAACAGGAATCAGTAGCGTATTCTCTTTTAGCCTACTCATCTGTGTACTAATCTTGAAACTGGTGGAAATGAGTGTTTTAGATTTTTTGGAAGAGGAGAAAGAGGCAAATGTGTTTAGAAATCTCATTAACTCTTAACTGAGAAAAAGAAACTGTCTTGATTTAAGCTCTAGTGTACAGCACTTGTCCTTACACGTTAGCTTTGATCATGGTGAAAGATAAGAGTTTAGATTAGAGCTGTTGCTCCAAGTATGGTATCGCTCCCCCTCCTCCCTCTTTTACTTCTGTTCCCGTAAAACAAATTTGCACTGCAAGGGCAGTTGGCCAGTTAACAGAGGAAATCAGGACATTACATGTGCCTTGAGTGTTTGTGTGTGTGTGTCTTTGTGTGTGTATATAGCTGGTGTGATTAAGTACTGTATCGTACACACAAATGATCTGAAGCCACCCTGTAATATTTAAAATGTAAAATTGTCACTCTGTATATACAGTACATAACGTAGTAGTCATATATATACATGTGTGTGTGTGTGTGTGTGTATATGTATGCGTATATAATATATATATATATTATATATAATATATAATGTGTGTGTGTGTATAGTATAGTATAATAGTGTGTGTGTGTGTGTGTTTGTGTGCATTCATAAGTGGCATAGTCACTGCAAGCGTCCGTGTTTGTGGTGCTGGTAGTGAGGATCACCATGGCAACCGCACTAGTAGCGCAGTGTGAAGTGGAGAGAGAGAGCTGAAGAGTGTGTGCTTGTGCATTTAAGCGAAAGCCAGAAGGTGTCAGTGAGAGTGAGATAAGAAAGAACAGAGAGATAAATGAACAAAGGACTGAAGAAAAATGAGGACAGTTTGAAAATTGGACAAATAGATCGTGCAATGGTGTGTCGTGTGTGTCATGTGTGGGTTCTGTGTGTGATCAGACATGCACCACTGACTCTTTTACTGATTAATGATATGTAGGAAAAAGCCCTGACTGCTCTTTTAGTTGTTATTATTATTTTTATTATGATAAATATGAAGCATGGTTATGCATACACTTGAGCCGGTTGACGAAATGGCATTAATAACTATTAGACCAGAGCACTGTTGAATTCTCAAATCTGATTGGTCAGAAGATGTTGATTAATTTTCTATAACGGCAGCTCTGACAGTAGCGTCAGCTGTGACACAAATCGTACGTTTATTTTAATGTGCTCTTTCTAATACGTCACTGTTTCTATAGTAACAGCTCATTGACAGGGGTTTGTATGGAGGACGTGCCACATAATCTGAAGCAAATAATAAATTAATTAAAAGATGTGCTGTTAATTAACAAAGAAAAGTGTATAATCATTGATCTGGTGAAGCTTTCTGTAAGGTGACGTTTATTTAACATTTACGGAAGATGTCTCCAGTGTCAGAGCTTTATCAAGGTCAGTTACAAGTTTCCGTCCAGGGTTTCTCAGTAACAAGCTGTGGGTTTTTTTTTTTTTTTTTTATTAACTTCAAGATAAATCAAGGGACATGAAGAGAGGTTGGTGAGAGAGTCACTGTTTATAGCTGTTATAACGTAAGTGATGACTTGTCTTGCAGACATTACATAATATTAAATGTAACTAGGAGCGGTTAAAAGCGCTGTCTGGTATTCATGAATAACTTGTGTGGGGGTCATCATCGTTAATTGTTTTCCTGTAACAGCACAGCCCGTTGTGTTTTATTCCTTATTAATACTTACAACCTGGCACACTCACAGCATATAATAATGAACATGGACATATACTGTACATAAATGCATGTAAAATGTTAAATAGTTAAATAAATAGAGGCCTGTTACAGTTGAACATGGACCGATTCTTTTCTCAGTGTTTGAAAATACGTTTGTTTTCCACGTAACTGTTTGTAGAGGTATTTCTGAATACATGATCTCAGTATCGCTCATCATTAAGAGTGCTACCTGTGATACTTTTGCTCCTGCTGAGAGGGAAGAGTTAACAGTGAAATCGAAACAGCTTGTCTGAGAAGAGGTGCGTGTGTGTGTGTGTGTGTGTGTGTGTGTGTGCGTGTGTGCGTGTGTGTGTGTGGGGAGAGGGGGCTACAGAGCATGCTCCTTTTCGCATACACACGGTTCTTCATGCTAACTTCCTGTGCCATTTCGCTTCCTTACAGACAGGCTGATTGAGAAGGAGAGGAGACGAGTAGCTCAGCACAGCCGTGTGATTCAACCAAAGCATCGGAGGACATTAAGCTGAGGACGGGAGGACGGTCTGAGCCGGAGGACATATTTTCTAGTGCATATTATATTTCATATTGTTATAGAAGCTGACATCTACGTTTTTTTTTTTTTTTTTTTTTTTTTTTTTTTTTTTTAAACTTAAAAACCCCAGTTTTACTAAAAACGAGTACATTTTGGAGTCTGTAGTATTGGAAATTATAGATGTTTACTTGATTGTTTGCTAATCAGCCTGCTTGAGTGTTACAAGAACAAACCGGTAGGACGCCAAGGGTTTTTTTTTTTTTTTTTAGTTTCTCTTTCCATTGCGTCAACCTTGTTCATTGAGGGTAAGCTCTGTTTCTATTGTTTCATGATAAGTACAGAAAAAAAGGAGTGACTGTTTGCCGGGAATCTTTCACTAGTGTCAGTAACTGGATATCTGAAAATCTGGTTTGGGACAACACAGCTTTTTTGGCATTTGAAGTACTCATCCACTGTCAATAAGAATCCTGACACAAGAGTCTGTATTTAAAGATTTTGGTTCAAAGTCATTAGAACCTTATTAGGAAAGAATCTAAAGGCAATCAGATAGTTCCTGGGCAATGGGTTCAGAAAAAGACTCTGAATCACCCCATTCCTCTGTCAGTGGCATTCCCAATCCTAAATGTCGTGGTCCGGGCAAGAAGCAGGGCAGGATCACCTTCGCCAGCCTCTTTCATAGCAAACGTGGTTCCAGGAGGAGTAAAGCTAATTCGGGAACACCTTTAGCGCAGCAGCACAACCAGCAGCAACAGCAGCTCCTTCAGCCTCCCACTCCTACCGCTGCTTCCCCAGACCCTCTTACTGCCGACTCAGCCGAGCCTTTATCCTCCAGCCAGGCCTCTCTGGGAGGACAGGAGCTCCTCGAGTGCCCACTATGTCTGGTGCGCCAGCCACGGGATCAGCTGGCAGAGCTTCAGGGCTGCAGTCATCGCTCTTGCCTTTGCTGCCTGCGCCAGTACCTGCGCATTGAGATCACAGAGAGCCGTGTGCAGCTCAGCTGCCCCGAGTGTGCCGAGAGGTTGGCGCCCAGGCAGGTGGCACTCATCCTGGATGACGCTGCCCTGCTGGAAAAGTATGAGGAGTTTCTGCTAAGGCGGTGCCTCGCCTCAGACCCTGACTGCCGCTGGTGTCCGGCTCCAGACTGCGGGTAAGAGTGAAAGTCATATTGAGCACTTTCTAGAACACTTAAACCTCATGTTCTGTTCACTACTTAACACGTGACATCTCATTAACCCATTCTATCTTTTTTACTCATAGCTATACAGTTGTAAAAATACACTATGTCCATACTGTGGAATTATGAGGTTATATCTGAGGCATTTAAATGACAGTAAGTCATTTTTGCCAAAATAAAAATATTATAGATGCTTACAATTCCGAGACGTCAATGGCTTCACTGCACATATTACTCATATAAACCATATTTGACACCTTGTTACATAAAATGATGTAAATATAACCTTTAATATTGACAAGTGAAGTCCATTGACAGGTGGGAGTAGAAATATGAGATAGTGAGGAAATGGAGCATTTAGTAACATTATTTTTTGGTTCTGCAAACATCTACAAGCATAACAGTACAGTACATAAGGGTTAAAATAATAAGGAAGGTCTATGGTTATAGAAGTATGGAATACAAGTCCTGATTCCCTGACATTCCCTGTCCTGGGAATTTAAAGGGTTACATGAATAGGTTTAAAAATATAAAATGTCAGAATGAGATAAGAATGTTAGTAACCATAATCATATCAAATGATAAGATCTCATTAGTTCCTACCAGCTTTCATTCACTGATAGTTCAGTATCTTAGGATGTAATCTCTATATTGTGTATTGGAAACTTTTTTTTTTTAACATAATTTGGTTTATAAATGTTTGACACCGTGAGTATCCCTGCTTTTTTGGCTGTTTTATAAAGTGTAGGAGGTGCTTTTAAAGGTCAGGGAGAGAGTGCTGTGTGGGAAGCCTATTTCAGCAGATGTGTCATTTAGAGACTATATGTTTACTGTGCACGACATTGTGGCATTTAAGAGATTTGTCAATCTCAGTAGTGGGTTGGTGACCTACATATCAGGGACATGCCTGTGTCTGTCTTTTGAGTCAGCACCCCTCCTTTTCCAGCCTACAGACGGGAGTTTTCAGAAAGGGACGTTTTTGTTCGAGGGAAAGAGAAATGCATTTCAGTAGCAGTTGTAATGGTTAATTTCCATGCCGCTTGTGAGTTTACTCAGGGTCAGACTAAGGCCGGTGTATGATTTTCATCTTGAAACATTCTTTCCCAATCTGAGGCTTCTCTTTCCATTTTACTATCAGTTTCCATGGCGACTGGGATGCAGTTCGGAGCCAGCGTTGCTAGGGGTAACACAGGAGGGGATTTAATTAAAGCGGTCATTACCTCCTTACTGGACCATGTGTGTGTTCTATAATGCGTGTTTCTGTCAACTATAAAGTGAGGCCTTGCTTCCCCTACTTCCCTGACTGAGTCCGTAAAAACATGTTGGGTTTTGAAAGTATAATATTTTTCTGAACTGTTATTGTTCTGTATTGAACTTGATCAGACTAGTTTGTTTATGTGTAGGCTTTCCACGGAACATTTTTACAGGAAAAAACTTCCTTAATGTCCTAATCTTTGTCTTTAGCAACACGTAACAACTTGCAGGTCAAGAGAGTTGTTTTTCAAGTTTGTTGATATTACAACATGAAATTAGATACACCAGTGTGGCATTTTGGGTTACCTCCTTAGTCAGTTATTACAGTACTTCATGTTGTTGTTATTGTTATTATTATTATTATTATTATTATCATTATTATTATTCAGCCCAAAACAGCATAACATAAATCCATAAGAATTTATTAACGCTTAACAACATTATAGTGTGTATTTTCAGTGAAGATAAATAAATCTGACAGTAAGTTTAAAGTGGAAAATTCTCCCATTGAAATACATTGACAGAATATCTTTTACAGAAGGTTTTTTTTTTTTTTTTTTTTTTTTTTAAACAGCTCACCAATCAGCAGCGCTAGTTTAATCACTCACTCTCTCTCTCACACACACACACACACACAGCAAAGGTGCACACTGTAGGGCCCAGCTTCTCTCCCTCAATCTCTCCTCTTCGTTATTTTTTTCCTCCTTCTTTCTCTTTCTCTCTCTTTTTCCCTCTTGCCTTTCTCTTTAACATTCTTCAGAACTATTGTATGGCACATAAATGCATTGTAAATTGCGCCCATACTAGCTGTGTGTGGTTTTTTTGTGTTTTTTTCCCTCCCTGTGTGTAGCATGCAAGCATAACTGTGCTCTAGGTAATACTAGTGTATTGTAGCCTATCAGAAAGCTCCCCTGACCTGCTCTTGTCGCTTCTGCCAGGTTTGCTGTCATTGCATCAGGCTGTGCCAGCTGCCCCAGGCTTGTATGTCGCAGGGAAGGCTGCGGTGCCGAGTTCTGCTACCACTGCAAGCAGGCCTGGCATCCGAACCAGACGTGTGACTCTGCCCGGCAGCAAAGGGCACTGTCTCTGAGAACACACAGCAACCACTCACCCAGTTACGCAGCCGAGCAAGGGCCCAGTGAGTCCATCTCCACTACTTCATCTTTCAGTCTCAGCTTTTATACCGCTGATGCTTTTCTTCAAAACAATATGCAGTGTAACTCATAGCGATAAATCATATAAAATAATAACTAAAAGTGTTTAACAGTGTGTTCACATCATGTCGTAATGACTGTGTATAAAGAATGAGAACTTCGAGTTATTCATCTCCTAATATGTCATTTCTATGGCAATGCATATTGCACTAATGGATATGATTACTAGCAGTTTTCTTAACCACACTGTAACAAGTTAAACCCTACATTACAATGGACTACTGATGAAATGTGACAAATGCAGCAGATTACAATTCCTGATATATTAAACTCGTAGCTACTTTTAACTGTTGAATGTGCTTATGGATGTACAACCTCAAAATAGTGAGCTTCCAACTGGTAATTAGGATTCTGATAAAAAAAAGTCTGAAATTCCATGAATGTTCTATAATAATATAATGATGCTTTACTAGTGCATGCTTTGTTTTTACCTTCTAAAATATATTTTCAGCCTCTGACCCAAATTTTACCTTTTTAGTAAGGCTGTGAGTTCACAGCACACAGCAAAAATGTGTGTTCAAACTGTTACCCCTGATCATTGCTCTAAAATTCTTAAACTAGCTGACATTTGGAAAGCGCTTCCTCAGCATATCTTGTTACAGGAGTCTCTGTATGCCTCTGCTTATACTAAACCTAACTCCACTAATCCCCACTCAGCTGATGACATCAAGCCCTGTCCCCGATGTGGCGCCTACATCATCAAGATGAATGACGGAAGCTGTAATCACATGACCTGCGCTGTGTGTGGCTGTGAGTTCTGCTGGCTGTGTATGAAGGAAATCTCTGACCTGCACTACCTCAGGTATCACAGAGCAGTGTTCTGTAGTTTCTGATAAACTCCTATAACGTCCATAAAATGTGTTGTATTTTACCTCTCTGCCTACATTTGGTTTCGATTCATGTTTTTTTTGGTTTTTTTTTCTTTTTCAGTCCATCAGGTTGTACTTTCTGGGGTAAAAAGCCATGGAGTCGAAAGAAAAAGATTCTATGGCAGCTTGGCACTCTGATCGGTGCGCCGGTTGGCATTACGCTGATCGCTGGCATTGCAGTGCCTGCCATGGTCATTGGCATCCCGGTTTACGTAGGAAGGAAGGTGAGACCCTGCTGCTCTGTCACACTAGTGCCATGAGTAACTCCCTTTATTGTGGAGTTCTCGGAATTTAGACACTAATACCAGGGACTTTATGAGGAACCACATTTAATAATTAATGATTTCTTGTCAGTGATATGGCTGAGCATTTCCTTGTTTGTTCACAGTGTGGTTTGTACATTATCCTTGCAATACTGTTACTGTGTAGTACTAGCTGTTAGGACATTAGCCAACATTACTGAAACATTACTACAAAGCAAGGCACTGTTTCTCTTTAAAAAAAATGATAACGAGTGAAGATATATTGAATAATGGAAGATTTGCCTAATATTTCTCAATATGAGATTGCTATATAACAAATATAAGACCCTTAAGCCTATTTTTAAACATATTTACTAATTTCATGCTTAAAATGGACTTATTCTATTGGCAGATAATTTTGCTTCTTGGCAGAAATAAACCCTTGAAATGAGCACAATTGTCTTCCAATAGAATAAGACAGTTTCAAGCTTGAAATGAGGTAGATAAAGATAAATCTATCTAGAAATAGGATTAATAAGCTTATAATTGTTTGAAAAGTTTAATTAAAAGATATTAATTGAATTTGCCTATTTTCAAGATATTTTTACTTGCTAAGAATTTTTTGTAGTGGGTTGTTTGACCTTACTGAAACAAGCATTCACTCTTTATGACATTTACTGTAATCTTCATTGTTTCATCTCTAAAGACAGAAAAATCCCTAGACTTTTTCCCCAAAATGACCAGCACAGTACACCAAAAATAAGAAGTCTCACTTCCCCTGAATTTTCCACATGTACTTCAATTACGAAATGTACCACACCCACAGCAGCGAAAATGCGAAACTGAATAAACAGGAATTCACCAGGAGCTTTAAGCAAAATACACATTTCTTGTTATAACAGCTCAGCTTCCTGAAAGGGAACTTCCTGAACTGCACTTCATTTTCTATTACATCAGATGCTATGTAAAGTTTGGCACAGTTTTGCACATAACTTTTGCACAAACTGTGCAAAAGTTATGTCTTCATGTTTAAGTCAGTGTGAATGTGCACATTTAAAAGCATAGTGTGTATCCGCTTGGCAGCGCATTGTAATACTATTTTTACTTTCCTGGCACAGATATATGCCCATTATGAGGGGAAGAAGAACTCTCAGCATAGGAGAAACCTGGCCATTACTGGAGGTGTAGCCTTGTCAATCATCACAGCCCCGGTTATTGCAGCTGTCAGTGTTGGTAAGTTTTCGTGGAAAAGTATGAAAAAGTCAAATAAGCAATATCATAAGCAAGAGTGCGATCATACTGAATATCGGCACAGCTGTGATTCGGCGTAGGCATGAAGCAGCAGGCTGAAACTGGCTTCCCTTCTTCCTTTTCATCTTCATCTGACAAGCTTTCATATTTCAAGTCCAAATCATATTTATGAAAAAAGTATTGTTTGCCATGTCCACTGACGATGTCGCTAAAACTACTGTAGTAAACGTTTCGAACTAGGAAGTGGAATTTTATGTGGTGAGCGCAGGTGAGCAGAGTGATACACACAGTCAAACATCCCAGTGCAATTATACTAAATATCAGCACTCTTGTAATGCCACTCGTCCTGTCAAATTAGTGGACCGAAACTAACTGTTGTATAATAAATGTTTGTAGTTTGTTAAACAAATATTGTCTGGTTTTTAAACTTGTTCCTAATAATTATTTGTACATTTACGAGTAAAGACATGTTTAGTGATGAATCACTTGTCTTGCTCTTAGGTATTGGTGTACCGATCATGTTGGCGTACGTGTATGGTGTGGTGCCAATATCACTGTGTCGCGGTGGGGGCTGTGGGGTTAGCAGAGGGAAGGGACGAGGCGTCAGGATTGACTTTGATGAAGACGATGGACCCATTACAGGTAACAGCATTTGTTGTAACATGACATATAATAATAATAATAATAATATCTTGTTTGTTATTTATGAATAATGCTTTTAGTTGTTCATTTTAATGTTTAACACATCTCTGCTCCCCATCTTTGCTCATCTAGTTGCAGACGCATGGCGTGCACTGAAGTCCCCCAGCCTTGGTGAGAGCAGCCTAGAGGGAGCAGCCAGTGGCCTTAGCACCACCTCGCCTAGTGAAGGCCTGTCTGTGGCCCCCGGGGGTCTCGTCGACACGCCCCACTTCAACACACTAGCTGGAGGAGCTCTCGGAGCCCGGACAGGAAAATACAGCAGGTGTGACAGAGTCCCAATTGTTAACATAATCTAGCCAAAATTTGTGATTTGATTCAAGTGTGGACATGAGGAGCCCTCGTAACTTTCAGGTCTGTTTACAGTAATTTAACTGTGTCGATGTTTCAGGCTGGAGGTTCAAGGCACTGAGATTGGAAAGGAAAATGTACACAGAGAGACAGGAAGCTTGGGAGCAGCCAGTGACTGTGCAAGCACTCGAGGCATGGCAGGATCCATTACCTCCTCATACACAATACCTGATAGGTATGTGTGATTCACTGTTGCTCATCAGTCTGTCGCAGCATTGTCTGGTCTGGATTTAATGTGCAGTCAAGCCAAGATCTTAATAAGATTCCACTTCCACTGTAGTGATGAAACATATCTAGTGTTGGATCAAAACATTTCCAATAGGCTTGGACAATAGAGACAATGTTCAGATTATGATACTTTTTTCTGCAATACACAGTACTGTCCAAAAGTCTTAG
This sequence comes from Pangasianodon hypophthalmus, assembly GCF_027358585.1. Lineage (NCBI taxonomy): Eukaryota > Metazoa > Chordata > Actinopteri > Siluriformes > Pangasiidae > Pangasianodon > Pangasianodon hypophthalmus. Next base: position 10,434,158 of record NC_069732.1, on the reverse strand, counting down.
GCACCCTTTTTTTTCTTTTTAGTGCGAACTTTGTTATAGATTCTTATTTTATGACTTCTACATTATCGAGTCAGTACAAAAACATGTTAGATTTCCAAACATTAGTTTTCCAGAGCAAAATTAAATGTTACAGAAAAATGTTTGTATGTCACTAAAGAAAGCAGCATATTACATAAGAGACACTTTTCAGACAAAAACATAATGAAGGCTGCTGGGTTTTGCTGCAAAAAATAAGAAGCAAGTGTGACAGTCAAAGTCTCCAGAAGAACTGTGGCTGCTTCTGCAAGATGCTCAGTAACACTTATAGCTCATTTCCTTATAAAACTGCACACATCATACCTGAGACTACTATTCTTTTTAAAGTGAAGGATCGTCACACCAAATATTGACTTTGTTTCATTTATTACTGTTTACTGTTCTGTATCGCTTTTTTAAATGTAGAAATATTTAATTTCATTATTTTTTGAAGGCATCTTTGCCCTACAGCATTTCTTTGCATGTGACTAAGACTTTTGCACAGTTCTGTGTGTTATATTTGCATTTGTGCAAAGTTTAGTGTAGTCCTAGAGCAAACAGAATTATCCGTTTAAATGTTGGCATCTCTCTTTCTGAATGTAATGTAAATATTATTATATTATTAAATGTTTTATTATTATTATTATTATTATTATTTGCCTTTATATAATTGCCTCCAACCTTAGAGAACTTTATAATACAAGGGCAATGAAACTATTAGGGTTGAGCAATGCATCATATCACAAGATCTCATTGATGGCGTAATTTCACTTTTTTTTTTTTTTTTTTAAGTATTTCACTGGGTACCAAACATGGTAAACAGGAAAGTTTGTTCAAACAAAAAACCTAACTAAACTCACTAAACATGTGTCCTTTTTGTAATGTGTGCTTTGTTAGGACAATGTGTGCTTAGTCTATTTATTTTTAGCTTCTCCTCCAAGGACATTTTGGGGGAAAAGAATGGTAGAGTAAATAATCCACTGCATTTGGGTCATTAGGTCTGGAGACCAGGGGGGTCATAACAAAGCAACTTATTTTTTTAGGTTGGCCTCACCTTATGTTTTTGTCTCGTTGAAGGATACACCCACATTTCAGGTTTAACATCTCAATTTTTGTAGATAGATTGTAAAATAGTGGTATTTGTTCCTTTTGTCAACCAAAAACTATGGAGGATGCTAACTTTTGCACTCAGCATATTACTGCTGCATTTGAAGAAATTGTAAAAGACTATGAGATCAGTGAATTTTAACTGATGTCGATTAAAAATGTAAATTATTCTTGACGTTCCAATGACTGTAGATCTGTCAAAGACATACGATTCTCATTTGTGTAATTTCTACTGGATTTTTGTTTTTCAGAGAAGGCACAAACCTGGAGATTCAGGTGGACATTGAAACCAAACCCAGCCATCTGTGTTTAACCAGTGAGGAGGATCTGGCTCCCCGTGCTTGTGCCATGGCGGCTGCTTCAGCGGAGGAGCCTCAGGACTGCAGCTCTCGCCGAGGGAGGGTTTTATCCCGCTCGTCTCTGGGGCTGTCATCAGGAGGCTCGCTCAGAGAGGGGCTCGGTGATGTGACGCTGGCTCAGCCTGAGAGCATCCGGAGCGACCTGGAGACATCCGATACGCAGTCAGACGACATCGCCGAGCTCACATCAGAGGACTGCGACTCTCCTAACCCTCCTCCTCAGCCCACCTGCCGAGCCCAGAACTCCACTGACGGCCTGCACTGCCCTGATAACGTCATCCTTTCTGTCTGAAAGGACCAGAGAGCTTTGACTGCTTTTTCGTATTATTTTGCTTTTTTTAATATAATAAGTAAGACAGCTTACATGCTCTCTGGGGAATTTGGTGGCATGGTCTGCCTGTTGCTCTGTCCGTTTTGCCTAAATTACTGACAGGGCTCTACCTCTATGATTCATACTGTTAGTAATTAATGTACCGACTGGTGCAAAAAAAATGCCTTGGCTATTGAAGCAAAAATAAGTAAATAAAATAAACCAAGATTTCCTGTCAGAAGAGACAAAAGAAAAATAATGCCAGACAAGTAATACTGAAAATACTATTAAGCACACATGTACAATTTGTGAGGGACTCTGGAAAGGGTCTATATGGACTGTAATGTTTTTTATGTATGTTGGGAGTGTGTGTATGTCAATTTTTTATTTATAACAAAGCAGCCTGGAAATTGTATCATTTGCTGTCTGCATGTGTATATACAGTATGCATGACCCGCACTTGTATATGAGGATACAAGTATAGTATGTAGTAGTTGCACTGACCAAGTTTGCACAGTGATAAGACGTAAATGGGCCTGCACGTGACTCTCACCTGCACAGAGAACGAAGTTCAGTGATGGAGGCGAGGCACTGTTATGTAGAGGAAAAAAACGATTATGGGAAATAAGCAATGATGGGGGCATCAGGCAGTTACCACCCCAAAGCTGATTATTTTCCTATAAAAGACCTCCTGAAGTGTTGTATTCTTCTTATACCACAGCAATTTGCCAACCATTACAATTTTTCATTTATTAAGGAGTGACATACTTTTTATCCCTTTATAATTACATTTACTTTTAAGGAACGTCTCTGAAACAAGTTAGTTTGTTCTGAAGACTTTCCTGTGTTGGAAAACTAAGGTGAAAAAGGAAGAGCTGTAGCTCTGACTTTTAACACTGGGTACTTTTTTTTTTTTTCTTTTTTTCCCAGATCGCTGTATGAGCACTTCACCATATCAGCAATTATGTTATTTCTAAATCTGTTGATGTGGCGTAGCTGTCATACAAGTTGCTGGGATACAATACCATATTAGAATGAGCTCCTTCGAACCAATCAGATTTAAGACTTTAGCAGCGCTGTGGTTTAAAGAAGACTAATCACTTCACAAGCAGACAGTTCCACCTTAATCATTGTCTGCCTGCCTTAGAGACAACACGCTCTCCATCATGCTCTCAGTCCCTTTCCACTGACAACACTATATGTGCACACGTCTGCTTGTGTGTGTGTGTGTGTGTGTGTGTGTGTGTGTTATTTGTGAGTTTGTATTAAATAGCAAAGATTTAAAGCATCGACAGTAAGACAGACCACCTGATGCACTTTTTTTTTCTAATAAAGCTTTGTATTATCATGGACTCCCTGCCATGTGTTTGGACTTGAGCGTTTCTGAATAATAAATTTAATCAAATCATCAGCTTCTTGCACTTTATCCCAGTGTTTGTCATTGCCCTGAAAGCTAGTTTTAACCTGTATACTTAGTATCCCCCTGATTCATTTGCTTTTAATTGTACCCCCCAAAAATGACAAACCATTTGATTGTATACTATTTGTTTGTTATATTATTGTGGAATGTAATGGAATATTATACTTTTTTTCATATGCTGCATTTTGGCTTCATATGTGTCTTCAATTATAAAACCTTAATCATAAACTAATGAATGTTATTATGTCATAATTGTAAAAATGGGGTCTTTCTTAAAATATCAGCCCTGGGAATATGATCCAATCAAGACAGCATTTATGCTCTATTGAGACAATGTGTTGAACTTAAAGGAAACGCTTGAATTTGACAATAAATACAAACTAATTAATAATGATATGAAAAACAGTATTAAAAGAACACATCTATCTTGCACTGTTCATGCCTCAATGCAGTGCACTTGGCAGACAAAAGGATCATGAGAATAAACATTTGTGTTGCAACAGCTAGTTTTGTATTTTCTGTTTACAGTCTAAAGATATCAGTCATTTCCTGCAGATTTCTTAGGCTAGCATAACAGTTATTTCCAGCCTAAAATGGAATTAAGTTGGCTAACTGAGCTGTACTGTGTTAGATGTGATAGAGAGGTTTGTTGAGTTCATTGTTTGGTGACCCGGGAAACCAAAGCTGAAATTCTCTGAAAGTCTAAATTTCCCAGATACAGACAGATGATATTGTGTAATAAACACATATTCCACTTTATGTGGCATAATATTGTGTATGTGAAGAGTTAGCCATTGTTTCCAGACAAAAGTAACCCAAAAACTACCCAATACCATAATAATAATAATAATAATAATAATAATAATAATAATAATAATAATAATAATAATAATAATCTGCTCTTGCAAAACCAGGCACATTGATTTTAATACTCAGCATCATGACAAATCCCAAACTGTACGCCAGGGCTGGGCACAGGCTGTCTGATGGGCGGGGGTTTGAGCTGGGGAGATAATAAAAAGGTCACCTCCTTATACACAGCGGGGGAAAAGAGGGCACCTGGAGTGCATTAAATCACATTATGGCTTATTAATGTTTCTACTACAGAGGCACCCTAGAGGATATGTTTTCTCACAAGTAGGAGCACCTAGAGGGCACTTCATCTCATTTTCTCCACTGGAAAGGCACCATTCAGGCACGTCATCATGTTTCCTTGCTGATAAGGGAACTATAGAGCATTGCACCATGTATTCTGTACTGTAAGGGCACTCTAGAGGGCACAGTATCATGTTTTATCTACCGTAGGGGCACCCAAGACACTTATGTGGCGTTGGGAGGGGGGACCCCTGAGTCTGCCAGTGCCCTACACATTATAATGTATTCCAAACTTTACAAAGTAACATCATACAGCACATATTAACAACTTAGTATTAACCCTTGTGTTCTGTTCAAGTCAAAATGTCCTGTTTAAAATTTTTAAACAGCATAAAATTTTATGTTCATTTTCTCTACTGAACAGAAAAAGGACTCATTCAAACGTACTATTTGGTGCATCTGCAATCCCGTTCATATTTATATATCGCCTTCATATTTATATATTCCCTTCATATATATTATGTTTGGGTTATTTTGACCTGGGAATAAAATAGATTATAAAAAGTGGTGGAAAAAAAGTATCCATAAAGATTGGGTGGCATAATAAACAATAACTATTAGAGAAATTACTCTAGTACATGCATACAGTAAAAGAACATTTTTATTTCATTTTGCACTAATTTCTATTTCCTACTGACCATTTCACCTGTTCTTTTACTACATGTTAATTAAATTAATTAATTAAAAAAAAAAAAAAAAAAAAAAAAACCCAGCTAGCTCATGTTGAGCTTGCAAAAGAATCTTTCTCATGTAAAACGTCACGGCAAAAACTACACAACACTAATTATTCCCACAGCGCCATCTCCCGTCGCCGCTCCCTGGTGACGTCAAGCCCAGGGGCTTTGCAGCAGTGTCGCAAACATTGCATCTCCGGAACTGATTTACGGCAAGCCGTCAGTGAACTGTGGTGGGTCTGGAAAAGGTTAAAGTGAACCCGAAGAGTACGGTGACTCTTTTGTCTTTTAAAAATAACAGCCTTTGCTTTATAGATGGAGATAATATTAATATTGGAACAAAAAGCTTTCACGGCCGCATATTGCCTTATAAACATGTTTACTGCTGGGAATGTCTAGCTCGAGCGCTGTATAAGCTAGCATTGCTATGTGGCTAGTTAGCTAGATGCTAACGCTGTCATGTAGAATTGGAGTCGGGAGTCGGGAATATTGTAGCTAGTACACTCTTTAAAGAAATAATGGTCTGTTTATTTAATACAGTATTTGTGCAGTTGTATTCAGTAGGTTAAACTATTAGTCGAGGGAGCTGATTACTGGCTTGTGTCATGACATGATGTAAACTTTACAGAAGCAGAAGCAGGTTTGTTTGAGCAGAGTGTACAGATGAGGAGGTGAGACAGCTGCACAGAGTAAAGGACTAAAGCGCTGCTGCATCACTCTCTCTAGGCAGAGATGACGCAAGTGCTAAATTACCCTTGGGGACTCTGTCAGTGGATAGTCAGACAGCACTGTGTACTCAAAATTGAATTCTTTTTATGCCATTGTTCAGATGTTAATTATTTGATTAATACACATATAATATACAGTGTATTTTTCCTTTAATGTTCATGTATTTTAACTCATTATACATATATATTTATTTTCTAGAACCATGCCGTTCGTTGACCTTCAGTCTAGGCTGGGAATCAACTTGGACCACTGGATCCTGGCCCAGAGCGGGGAGCAGCCTTACAAACGAGCCACACGCTGCCACGCCTTTGAGAAGGAGTGGATCGAGTGTGGCCATGGCATCGGTCAGACCCGTGCTAAGAAAGAATGCAAACTCGAGTTTGAAGATTTCTACGAGTGTATGCACCGACAAAAGACGGTTAGTACATTTAAACAAATGTTGTTGTTGTTGTTGTTGTTGGTGGTTTTTTTAAATTAAAAAAATCTTAATCTCTAAATACTACATTTGTAGCGCAGGTGCATTTGCACAGAACAACAATTTCAACACATTTGTTTGCAATGAGAAAGAACAGAAATGTGTTGATTTGTGATTGGAAATCTAAGGGCAGTTGCTCGGGCAGTCAATAAACATTCATGTGTAGACGCTTTCCTGTGTTCCTCAGTCAAAATGTATTTGTGAGTAAACCCCTAACACAGCGTTTTCAGAGAGAACAATTCGTGTTGTGTGTTACTGACATAGTCATAGAAGTGTCTCTGCTTCTGCACAAATGCTCACTGGTACCTCATAACCTCCGGGAAAGTGTAAGTTGTAAGCTTTTGAAAGTGGGATAAAAAATACTTAAGATTTTAAAAAAAAAATTAGATAGTTTTGTGTTATATAATCGAACATTTTACACTTTTATCGATGAAGTTGCTCCGAGGCTTCCATTAAAAGTGACTTCCAAGTCAACAGCTTTTTTGTTCTTTTCTCTGTGCAGAGAAATGTGTCGAGCTTTCACCATGCTGAGGTGGACAGAGATAAGGCTTAATTATTCAGTGAAGAGTTCAGTACATATTCAGACCCTACATTTTCTTTAAATGTATTATTTCGTCCTGTGTTGTCTTTTGAATGACACAGTTTTTCAGCTTATTCCTACATTCCTAACAATCCGAACATTCCTGTATTATCACCCAGAACAAGCGCTTGCATGAGATCCGGAAGCAGAGGGACAAGCTGATTAAAGAAGGCTCATACACACCTCCTGCACATCACACTGGCAATGAAGAACATCGGCCCTGAGCCCTGAGCTCATGCTGTTAAACACTCAGTGTGCTGACTCACTCGTGTATTATAATTATTATTCTAACAACATTGTTTATCTGTTCTACTCGAAATTTAATAAATACTATTCATCATTTCATGTCTCTTTATAAGTTATTTTGCACACACAGTCTCACAGACAGGATCATTGTTGGCATTTGTAAATGCTTTCGAAGGAAAACCACAAAAACATCAAATTAATAAAGAGGACTAACACTAACTATTTAATTATTTGTTGCTCTGTTTATTGTAATATTAAGTAAATCAGATAATACGTACAGAGTTAAACATAACTGGGTGTCCTCTTACTACCCAAAAGTGGATTATTTTCCTATAACAGCAATTGTTTATTTCTCTTATACCACAGCAATTTGCCAACAATTGCAATTTTTATTAATTAAACAATGACATGTTTCATTTCTTTCTGGTTATAGTTATGCAAAACAGGTTAGTTCCTGTTATCACTGACCATATGAAATAGCTGCTATAAAAAGTCATTTTCTCACCAGACTCTTTCTCTCTCTTATACGACAAAAAAAAGCACAGTCCTCTGACCTGAAGACTTTCCTGTAGAGGAAAATGTACTGTTAGAAAGTTCTGAGACCCGTATCTCTCATAAATATTAAATAAACATCTCTTTATAGAAAGCTTCACCACATCAACAATTATACACTTTTTTTTTTGTTAACATTTTTAAATCCACTTCTTAGCCTTAGATTATGTAGAGTGCCCACCATATAACTCCCTACATATGAGTTACTACAGAACTGATAACATATTAGAAGGAGTGCATTGATATAATCCTGGGATTTTAATTAAACAGGCACTATTGTCAGAACTGCTGTTACAGAAAATGAATCAACACCAATCAGATTCAAGAATTCTGCAGAACCGTGGTATATGTAGATTTATATCTGTTTATATCATTTATATATCACAGGTATGTGCTGTGTGTGATTTTGCCACTGGAAAATCCATGTAAAGTGAAAAATAAAGGGGTAAAATCCAGCTCCTCTGCTACAGAGCTGTGATGCTCAGCCTTATACCTGCCTGTGCTGGAATCTGTTGTTGTTATTTTCTACTGAAGAGCATTTTACTTTAAATCCTGCCATAAACCTGACTCGGTGCATCAGGGTGCACTTGATGTGCAGTTGGGTGCAATTGAGCTTCAGAGCAATTTTACAAATAGTTGAATGAAGTTTTTTAAATTATTTAATGAGCCTCAAGTAGCCTATAAAACCAACGTAATGCATGAATTAGTCACAATTCAAAAGACGGATTGTCCAAATAAAAGCTGGACAGTTGTATCCATGACACTTGCTCAGTCCACACAATCTGCTATTAATAAGGAATATTGTTTTGGTCCACTAGATGGTGGTAGAAAACCATCAGTTTCATACAATGACTTGCAAATGGTGTCTACTGGGCCAATCTCTTTAAAATAATAACTACTGTTTAATCTGAGGGCAACATTACATGTATGAAATTGGCTTATTTATCTTAATATAATATATTAATTAAAAATGATTAATAAGCAAAGTTTAACTCCATTTGAGTGCAAAAGTTTTTCTGTTTGAAAAAGGAATATACTAGAAGTAGTAAATTGTGAGTGTATCCTGTAACAATCCAAAACAGGCGCAAAAAAAAAAAAAGACCTCAGAATAGATTTGTCAAGACGTTCCCAGGCTTCATACTTGATTTGAAGAAGATACTCAGTGACATCCGGCACAGTTACAAGGGCAGGTGGGATCTGTGTGTGGGTGTGGGAGTACCTTTATATCTTTGTGGGGACCAAATGTCCCCACAGGGACAGAAATATCTGACTATTTTGAATTTGTGGGGACATTTGATTGGATCCCATGAGGAAAACTGCTTCTTTTTTAATAACAAAAACTGCAGCTTTTATTTTAAAAAACTAAGGGCTAAAGGTTTCCTTTTAGTTACTGAGGTTAAGTTTAGATTTATATTTAGGTGTAGGCATAGCATTAATTAGCTGTATTTATAATTATATCAATGGAATGTCCTTACAAGGATAATAAGACAAACTAGTGTATGAATTTACAACTTAGAGGATCTAAAAGTTGTTCAGTGGAAACAGAAAAAGTCAGACACAGTTACAAAGGCAAGTGATACCAGATTAAAAGTGATTCACCTTTATAACTGCATCTAACAGAATGCTACATTAGTGTATGTTAATATATTTATAGTGGAAAAAATTTGAAATGATAGAAGGCTACACCATTCTAAATAAACATCTGTGAAACCTTACACATTAAATATCTTGATAAAATACATTTCTTTTTCTTCTTAACTTTCTCCAAATGTTGCTTGGGGTGTTTGCAGTAAATATTTCCATATAACAGGCCTGGCACAATCAGCTACAAAATAAGATGGAACTTATGAGTTATAGAGCTCCCATTCATATGCTTATCATGACTTATGAGGAAACACACTATTTTCAGTATTTTCCTGCTGGCTCTCATCTGCAAAGAAAGCACAAAACCTTTCACATGTTAGGCTAGTAGTGTTGTAGACTGATACAGTTGTGTTTGATTAGACCATCAGTATTTGGCTCGGTTAATCCTCTGCTGTTGAACTAAATTCCTGTGCTTTTAGTCACACTTCAGTAGCTCTGACTACCACCTACTCGCACAGGAATCCATACAGGGGTGTGTACCCCCATGTCTGACCTCAAATCACACTGCTCCAACTCCAGCCTATTACTCCAACTTAGTGAATGTAGTTCATATTAATCATTACAACTTTGTGAGTATTTTGACTAATACTGTAGGGGCTACAGGACATCCATAAAGCCAATACGGTGATGTCATTATGTAGCCATTTAACCTATTTTGCACCAAGATACAAAACAGATATTCTCTAAATGCAGTCTGGTCCTGTACATGATTATAAACTGCACTGTTTAGACTCCCCCATCACCCCATGTCTAATAACCTGGATGTGATACAGAATCCATGCTTTTGTCTGTGTGGAAGAAGATGTTGGTTAATGCCATGTGTCTTTAATGGCTTTTTGGGGTGAGATTTGGGAAAGTGGACATCATTCTGATAATGATTCGATAGGGATGCACTGATTTTAATACTGAGTATTGTTTTCAGACACTGAAATACTGGCGCAGTGTCAGAATGGATCTGACATACTTGCAGAGAGTTGCAAGTAGTCAGTATCAGATTAGTTATCGACAAATTCTCAGTATTTTTACTGACAATAGGAAAGTGGGTTTGGTGTAACCCTAGTAGGTTACTGGTGTACTGGGTTCACTACATGGCCAAAAGTATGTGGACACCTAACCATCACACTCATATGTGCTTTTTGAACATCCCATTCCAGATTTAGTCCTCCCTTTTGCTGTAATAAAAACCTCCACTCTTCTGGGAAGGCTTTGCACTAGATTTTGGAACACGGCTGTGGGGATTTGCCCATCAACCACAAGAGCATTCGTGAGGTCAGGCCCTGAGGTTGGGTGAGGAGGCCTGGGCCCAATCAACGTTCCAATTCATCTCATCCCATCCCAGTTCTGTGCAGACCACTTGAGTTCTTCCACTCCAACCTTGACAAACCATGTCTTCATAGACCTCGCTTTGTGCACAGGGGCATTGTCATGCTGGAACAGGTTTGGAACCCATAGTTCCAGTGAAGGGAAATTGTAATGCCACAGCATACAGAGACATTCTACACAGCTGTGCACTTCCACCTTTGTGGCACAGATTTTTGGGGAGGAACACATATGGGTGTGATGGTCAGGCTTTCATATACATTTGACCATTTAGTGTACATGTAGTCCTAGGCCAAAATCACAGGCTGGACTGAAAGGCAGCACTGTCTAACCTGTGCTCTGTCTAACTCCAAAAACAAAAATCATGCAGTTTGGCTACAAGCCATGTTTTAGTGTCTTGTGATTCTTACACTGTCATCACCTCATCGAGGTGTGTGGCTGGAGATTGGGGAATGTGATAGTGATGGTGGTGGTGGAGGGGGGCTGAAGAGGAGGAGGAGGAGGAGGGAGAGAAAGCGACTATGAGGAAGAGGAGGAGGGGGGAGAGAAGGAGTGAGAGCGGGAGAGAAGGAGGGATATGAAAGGAGGGGAACAGACAGCCATTACCGCGCCACTCGGGCTCTGTAGTCCTGCTCTTCCGTTACCCGGCTCGGTGTGATCGCTGGAGGAAAGACTTCCCAACAGTCCACAGCGGATTGCGTTAAAGCCGGTGGATCACAGGATCGTAGCCGGGATCTCCTCGCATCCCTGCCCGCGTGGCTCAGTCCGGGGCTCGGGGACTCCGGCGATCTCCGGTAAGGCGCTTTAGAAATATAGATCCTCAAGCTGACTGCTTGTGTGATGGCTTCTCATCCTCATTCACTGCGGTATATTCAATTACTCTGATGCTGTTAGAGCCGGCAATTGAAACCATGCGATCTAAAAGCAGTAGATCCATCTGGCTCTTATTAACGGCCGCTATTTCATTAAGGAGTTTTTTTTTTTTTTTTTTTGGTGGCGCACCAGCACTGTGATCTCGGCCGTCATCATAAGGAATCCTGTGTGCTGTATGGACAAAGGCTTGCTCACTGACCGAACCCAGCACGAGCCAAGCCCAGATTTTACATGACATTTATTTTTAATAACGTTTGACTTTGACATGTTATAGTAGCCACTGTAGCAGATGCCTATTACAAGCAGTCAGTAAGACCCTTCATAAAGAGCCTTTTATTGATTCCCATGAGCCAGAGAGCAGACAGAGATGCCGACACATTTCCCTCCTCTAACAGCCCCTTATTCAGTCCAGTCCAGTGTCTTACCCCAGACTAACAGTCCTGCACACGCCCTAGGCATCTGAAAGCCAAATGTTACATAATTGAGTTTAACAGAAGCAAGTAAAAGGTGTTCTAGGTTTGTTGAGGTGAGAGGAGTAGTAGGCTACAACAAATGCTCCATGCCCTGAATAGTGAATGGCTTTATAGCCTCTACTCTCTATAGCACATTTACCAGGCATGTATAGATCTCATTTCTATTTTATTTTTAATGATATCAATATCAGAACTGGCTGATATTGACATCCTCACAGTAACTGCACTGACAGGCATTTTATCAAACTGAACTTTTCCTTGATTAGATTAGATTCAACTTTATTGTCATTGCGCAGAGAACGAGTACAGAGTAAATGAAATGTAGTTTTTCACATCTCCCAGCTTGCTAGGAAGCTGGGGTCAGAGCGCAGGGTCAGCCATGATACGGCACCCCTGGAGCAGATGTGGTTAAGGGCCTTGCTCAAGTGCCCAACAGCTTGAACCCCCGGAGCCTTAACCGGTCAGCCACCACTGCCATCAATAGTACAGCTTTTGTATCTTTAAAAGGTATCATTCACCTGGAAATGGGAATGTAGTATACCCTGAAAAAAATAGTTTGGCCGACCGCATGTTTTTGAACTTCCGCTCTTGCTACATCCCAAGGCAGCGTAACACACTCAGAGGAAAGTGCTATCTGCCGTCTTTCACATACCTGAGCTCATAGATGCCCATTGACTAGTGTCTTTGTGATTGACAGGACAGAGAGGTGTGCCATCCCTCCCACCCAGAGAGCACGGCCAATTTAGCTCTTGGCTCCTGCAGATGGCTGTGGCATCATCTGGATTTAAAGTCACTTTCCTTGATGATAGCGTGAACACTTTTCTGTTGTGCCACTCAGGAACACCTGAAGGACCACCTTAATATAAAGCTTTACTCTAAAAACTAATTAAAAGTACACCACCTGTACCTTACTAGGTAAAAGATAAATACCAAATGCACAAAAGATGCACCCTTGATGGTACCATGTCAGTGTCGAGGAAAAGTACAGCTTGGTACCTTTATTTCTGAGAGTGCAGCATGCTATAAGACAGTTTGTGTTCTCTGATCAGGTTCAAGATCTATTTTTTGTTAATTAACTTCACATACAATCATGGCATAAAACACATCAGTGGATTGAATCCTGCAATATGTCAGATCTGATCTGATACTGATCCAGTGATCCATGTGATATTCAGTTCATCAAACATCTCTGCATTCTGCACTGAAATATCATTTGCTTTTTAGTTCTTAGTGTATACACACTCAGCCAATTCATTAGGTTCTTCTGGTGTGTAGCTTCATGCTGGTCATTTTATCAGGGACATCTAACATATAGGTGCATTGACTGTAGCTCTTCTACACATCTTCTATGCACATTCTATCAGCCTTCCTATACTCCATCCACCAGTGGCAATGGACCACCAGTGGCAAATGGACCACAGGATATATTATTTGATTAGTGGACCATTTATAACATAGAAGTGACACTGTCATTGTGTTTTATGTGGTGTTACTAAGAGTATATCAGGTGCAGCAGCCATGTTTGGATTTTTAAACACTATGTGTACTTGTATACTGGACACATGTAACTTGTAGGTCCAAGCTGTAGGTGTACAGTTAGAGAATGTAGCTTATCTTTTTCTATGCACAGTTTATGTTAATTGGTCTTCATTAATGTCAGTTCCTGACCACAGGACTGCTTTTGAATGGATATTTTTGGTTGGTGGACTGTTTCCTAAACCAGCAGTGGTATTGAGGGAACACTGAGATATCTGATACAATTGTACTAGTGCCACATACAATACCATGTTATTTCCATGTCAGTGTAGCCACTTTTCTGAGAATACTCCACTAGCTAAGTAATATGAGTTTGGTAGTGGTGCTATGGTGGTCTCTTTGGATTGATGGATGAGGTAGATGGGGAGCTGACACAATGTGGATAGCCACAGATCAGTAATTTTATGTTCTCCTAAGAACCTATTTCGTATCCTGATACTGAATGATGTCCACTGTCAATCTAACTTGATTACTGTTCTCATTATGGTATAGCAGATAGGCATCTCCATTATAGTGAGTTCAAAGTCTGTTCATTCAGTGAACAATAATCCCTGAATGAGTGCAGTTCATTGAAGAATGTGAGTCCATTGGTCAGTGTATTCATGCCATTTCCTCTTCACTGAGTGCTAACTTTAAGAGGCCTTGTTGCCTAGACAGGGTGCTAGTAGTGCTAACTCTTAGATCTGTCCTTGTGAGAGCCATGTGAGGTGAAGTGTATCTGGCTATCTGTTTCCTATTCTCTCCTCCTTACCGTGGCGTGATTATGCCTGATGCTGAGGTCTGCGTTTTTTTTTCACAGTATTTGGAAATGCTGTGCCAATTGGACTGAGACATCAAATCAACACAACAACTCTGTGTCAGCACACAGTGCTCCTGCAGCTGCCGTGATCAGAGTGTATGGCGAGACTGAAATGATTCAATTGTGTTTTTATACATTTACAAAAAACCCTGCCTTTTCCCTTTACATTGTGCCTCACAAGCATAATGAGACAGTGTGGCTTCGAACCATGACTATTTATAAATGCTGGCTGCCACAGAAGGAAAACATGGCAGCAAAGGCCGGAATGTTGATCGAGCTTTAGCCTCTCTAAGCCTTCTCTGCACACTTTCCTGCTCTTTGCAGAAAAAATGAAACAGAACCAGACATGCACAGGAAATACCTGCACATCTATTGGACATTGATACTGCTCATTGATCTAGAAAAAATCCATTGTCTTCCATTTAGGCTATACTTAACACACAGTTGACTGTACATACATTTACAGATGTGGTCAATCAAGGATACAAAGTTAACTCATGAAAGTTTCAGAAGAACTGTAGGCCATAAGGGCTTTGTCACATTTTGTTTCATATTTTATTAAAGGTGATGAGAGGCAGAAGGGAACATGTGCAGCTACCTTGCACTTAGGTCAGTGGTATTGATCTGTCAGCTCATGTTGAGCTCGGAGATGGACAGGTGTCTAATCTTGCTCCCACGGGCCTCATTCGTTCCATCTGATCACAGAGGGTGAGAGATTGCCGCTCTGGGCCATCACCAGAAAGTACTATATTGATCTGGACTTAAGCTTATATTAATAGTTCATTGATGAGGATGATCAATCTCCCTGTCCTTCTTCTCTCTGTCATCATTCTTTGAGTCACTAGTGATCACCCGATCTCCTCCTGCTTATTATTGTCTCTATTACTCTGAGTGTATGAAATTTTCAGCTGATACTCTGTAATTAACTGACAACACAAACAACTTTGTTGTGCTGCCCAAATGTGTCTTTTTTGTGTTTATTTCTCACACCACACTGAAGTTCTAACCAACCTTCTCCCCATGCTTTCTTCCAGCCCCACGGCGACATGTCTTCTTCTGATGAGGAGAGCCTGAGTGAGCGCTCATGTGTGAGCGAGCGTTCGTTTCGTAGTGAGCGTTCAGGGGGATCCCTGTCTCCGTGCCCTCACAGCACCACTGGGCCGAAAGGGGACACTCTGCCTTGGAATCTGTCCAAACATGAGAGACGCAAGCGGAAGAGCCAGGACTCTGTGCTGGATCCTGCGGAGAGAGCTGTGGTGCGAGTAGCAGGTAGGAAATCCATCTGTCTCAGCATCTGTTATTAAGGACACCTTATGGGGATGCTTGAGAGACTGATTTAAGGTTGTTTTTGAGTAACATCACAGGACTTGAATTAAAGTGAGTTAGAGCAGGAGTTCATAATCACTTCAGATCATGTGTTTAGGGGCAATTAGAGAAAAGGCACAATAACAAAGGTGTTTGACTCAGTGTTTTCCCAGAACTAGGCTAAACTACATTCATGAAATATAATGTGATTTGATAAATAAGGAATAATTATTTTCCTGTAAAAGCATATCCCATAGTGCTTTATTCCTCTTATACCACAACAATTTGCCAAGGATTACATTTCTAAATTTATTTAAGAATGATACATCACACGTTTTACTGTTTATAGTTACATTTAATGTTGTAAAAGTCTGCAAAACAAATTAGTTACTGTTATCAATTACATTATAGCAGCTATAAACTTTCTCTTGAAGTTAATGAGACAAAAAAGGCAGCGTTCTCGATTCTTAGACTTTCCCATTGGTGGAAAACTTACAAAAATGTATAGCTTTACCTGACTTTTAGAAAGCACTGACACTGGAGACTTCTTCCATAAATGTTAAACAAACTTCTAGATACTTTCACCATATCAACAGTGATAGTTTTTAGTTTGTTAAATAACAACATTTTAAAATCAGTTTATTCTTAGACTAAGATTATGTGGAGCATTCACCATACATGTCCCTATGTAAGTTGTTACTATAGAAACAATAACTTATTAGAATGAGCACATTAATAAATAAATAAACCTGTGATGTTGTCAGAGCTCTGCTGTTATACAAAATTAATCAAAATGAATTCAACAGTGTTGTGGTATAATAGAGAATAGCAGTATACTTGTTTATCCATTGGCTGATATATGCTATTTTGAAGCAAACTGTGTTCTAGTGTTTTAGGTTTGTAAAGCTTGTAAATCCTGTCACATAATGCAACTGTGTGAAAGGATTGGGCTCTTCTGGAGTGACTCGGAGGTTGTCTAGTTGGAGAGAAAATAGGGGAAGCTGAGCTAATTTCAGACTTTTCCCCCTTCTGTCTTAGTTATATTGCTCTTCCACTTTATTTCATTACTGCTGATTAAGAGTGTTGGGTTGAATGCGAAATAGCCAGGAATGAGACAAAGAATTGGACTGTGTTATATGAGCAACTGCAAGAAGGCAGAGAAGAGGAAGGAGAATGAGTTACTGTAGCCTGGTGATAAAGTTAGAAAGGAGTGTGAGAACAGGATTCAGTCACAGTTTACAAGTGAAAACAGATTTGCACATACTTGCTACATGGTGTAAATGCTTTGCACATTGCAGCCATATTTAGTTTGTAAGTCGCAGTTTGTCTTCTAGGTGTGCATTCTGTGCAGTTTTATCTCTAGAAGACTTTTATTTCCTTTCTGAGCTCGTAATGATGGAAATCCCCCAGCCATGAAAAGCAAATCCAGAGATTATCGAAGCTCTGGCATGGAGTCCTTCTTCATTACATATGGAAATGCAATAATATCATTAGGAATGGTATTAATATAAGTTGCCACAGAGTAGGAAAATTGATGACTAGGCAAGATAGGCAGCATACTTATTAGCATCTCAGACATGACTGTCTCCAGGGGCTTGTCTACATTCGTTATAAATTTTTTTTTCATGCAACTCAGAGGCTCCTCAGCCTGACTCCCTGTGTTCCCCTGTTGCCATAGGGACACGTAAACTCTCCCAGTCCTTTAGTTTCTGAGGCCATGCAGAAAAAGAAAGCACACTGGGAAGTAAAAATGGCAAGAAAGGCCCAAAACAAACAGGGAAATACAGAGAGGGTGAGCATTTGAATTTTAATTTGAGCTTGAAAAGGACAGAGCTGATGTAGGGGGGCAGAAACGAAGGACTGGAGTGCAATCAAGTGAAACAAAATGGGGAAATAAAAAGGAGAGGAGAAAGCATGAGAGGTAGCCGGGCCTCAGATAAAGGCTAGGGTTCAAAGAAGGGGGCGTTGAAGAGAAGAGTAATGATGACAAAGAGGCAAAGAGGGAGAAACAGCTAGATGTGATGAGAAAAGTGATTGCTGTGGAATAATTAAGTTAGTAAATTAGGTCGTTTCCATTATATCCGGCTCAGACATATTCTCCAAATACTGGATGTAGTGGCTTCAGATTACTTGTTCGTCTTAGGGTAATGGTTTTGCTTAATGATTTCAGCTGATGTTTTTTTAGCACAGCTTGGATAAATTAGATAAGCCACCCCCTCATAAAACGGGTTTCTCAAGAGTCCTTTGGATAGTTACCAGTTTCAGCTTATAAAGGGAATGTAGAACTTTTTCTCATAGAGAAAGCCCCCTATCTAGGGTCATACATAGAACCTTTAATGGTTCCCCCAGAGTACAGATTCACAGACCTCGTCCTGGTAGACTTTTGAAAGAAGCCGTTATGGTGCTAGACGGAACCTTCGGTTATAACAGTGAATGCACTTATAGGAGTGTATGCGTGGTTCAGCAAGAGGTTGGGCTTTCTGAATGGATAAGTAACAAGGTTGACAGGAAAGTAGACATGCCTCTACTTTGTCCTGAAGGGAAGTTGGTGGGCCACATTTGTTCTTTCTTTCGTTTATAGCCTCGATAGAGACCTGAGTTTTTCATCTCAGTAGATATTTTATTGACAGCTGCTGAAATGTGATGAAGAGATGAGAACATCTCTTATCTGTCTCTCTGTCCTGTTTCAGAAATTACTATTACAAGTGGACAAGTGGTTGCTGTTTTGGCAGTTTCCTACTAATGTCTGTGGGCAGACTGTGGACCATGTGTAAATCTGAGAAGCTGCCAAGAAGAGCATGATGATGATGATTATGCTGATTATGATTTACAGCTGTGATTAGGTTTCACTATAAGTCAGGATCACTGTGGCTGTGTGTATTGCCAGACCAGCACGACTGGGGCTTCATGATAAATTGGCAACTTTCGAACAGCCCTGAATTATGACCTTCTGACACCCGGCTGGTGGATTTTAATATCAGAGAAACTGTCCAGCCATCCTGTGGCTGGGTTTATTTATTGCATTTTTCTATCCATTACACCAGTTCACTGTGGTATTGTTTCGATGTCACTGTGGTCAACATCATGACCAAAGAATGGAGACATGGTAAACATTAAGGAAATCTTGACAAGCACTAGTAGTAAAAGAGCAGAGGGGTGCTGGGTCTGTGGTTGAGTCACCATTCATGTTTAATCATCATCTGCTCTATTCTGTCTCACCCCGTTGTGTGTAGTGTGTCTCTGGCTGATGGATGCAGAGGAACAGTGGGCCAGAAGTAATATCCGCTGGCAGAGCATACTGTCCTTATCCAACACTGCTGGAGACTGTTTCAAATCTGTTTTAATACTTATGGCTGACTTTAATAAGTGTTTAAATGTTGAAATTGTTAGCTTTTCTGTATGTTCTAGTAGATTAGATTAAAAATGAGAAGACAAAAACATATGGGACCTTTTCTTTTCTGTATGGCCAACAGCCATTTTAACAGAATACACCAGTGTTTTTTCAACCTTATCTTTTAGCATCTGTATGATTAAGAGAAACCAGAATTGTGACTTGTATTAAGAAGAGAACGGAAAACATTTAACTTTCTTATAACAGAAATCTAAGGGCAGTTTTTAAACTCATAACTTCACGCACTTTGTTAAAACACACGAAAAACTTATAATTGTTGATATAGTGAAGGAGAAGTTTATTTATAATTTACGGAAAGAGTCTCGGGTGTCACCGCTTATAAAGTGATAACAGGAACCAACTTGTCTCATGGACTTTACACAACATTAAATGGTTAAAAAGTGCACTGTGTCACTCATTAATGAATTAAAAATGGTAATTATTGGTATAATCGCTGTGGTATAAGAAGAATAACACACTTCAGGGCATGCTGTTATAAGAAATAAACTCGCCTGTTCCACATCAGGCCATATCACACCACTTCAGCATGGATTATTTTCCTGTAACAGCACAGCCCGTTGTGTGTTATTCCTTACTTATGGAATTAAACAATCCCTAGATTTTCAAGTCTGTTGTTTTCCATAGAAATCACACATACACTACAGAGATGTTGGATAGAGGTTAGGATGAAAAATGCTGGAGTATTCCTTTAAGTACTTGTTTATGTTTGACATTTCTGATAAGAGCCTTCGTCTCTGTTAGTAAAGGGCGAATGTCCTCTATGCTGTTAACTCCTGTGTTTTAAGTGTGTTTTAGGTCATTGCATTGTCACTCAACTGTGGAGAAGGAATGAAATTAAACATACCAAATGTTTCTGAAAATATCTGTACTCATTTTGTAGTTGCACAAGAGATTATCAGGATTCACCAGTACATTACATTCTGTTGTGTCAGCAAATAAGCAAGTAGTAACCTAGTTTTTCCTGTATTAGAAGAAGAGAGGTGTGTTGCAGTAGTGGCTGTTGTATTTTTCACCATAGCTGTGTGTTTTGCCCTTAGTTACAGTGCTTTTCTAAGTTGTCCTACTTATCACACAAAAGTGTAAAAAAACACACATTCTGAGAAAATCCTAGTGGCTAAGAACTGTGTGGCTGTGCCATGAGGAAAGAAGTTTCCTGGCAGGAAATAACATCCATTGTACCATGACTGGTGAATTTGGGCTCTTTAATCTAATCTAAGTTCTGCTTCATCAGTCAGAATGCCCACCTTTTTTATTCATACCACATTCAAAGCTTGCCCTATAACCTTTATACCACATTATAAATATAAAGCTTACAATTATACTAGTATTTTCTAGATTATAAAACAACATTTTATTAAAACAGATTAAAATATTCTCCGTTTTATACAGATACAGTGTATGTACGTCTACTTACTTACCTATACTTAGCCTTTCTTTGGCCACTAGATGGCACAATCTGTGGATTTCTGGAACAAAAGCTCTGGCTGCATCACAAACTACATACAGTTGTACTGAATTCTGTGTGAAGGCAGATATTTACATTCCTATTAAGAGAATGTTTGAATGGTCTGTTCAGTTCAGTGGATTATTTTAAAGCAGATGTTATTGTGATCAACCATGATACAATTTTTATCTCATAGCAAAGGAACAAATGTTTGGTGTACAGTAAGGTCCGTGACTAAACTACATATTTCATATTGTGTGCTTT
Source organism: Pangasianodon hypophthalmus (assembly GCF_027358585.1). Taxonomy (NCBI): domain Eukaryota; kingdom Metazoa; phylum Chordata; class Actinopteri; order Siluriformes; family Pangasiidae; genus Pangasianodon; species Pangasianodon hypophthalmus. The sequence continues at coordinate 10,413,466 of NC_069732.1, read as the reverse complement.
CAAGTGGATTTTCCTAAAAGACAATATGAGAAAGGAAACATTCCATAATATATCATACTTCTAACTGAAACAGGATATTTCGTTGGGAATTGAGGTATAGCTGGAGTATGGGTCCCTGGGTTGATCTTGAGCTCGGATTACTGTCTGTGCGCAGTTTTTGTGCATGCTCGCTCTGTACATGTGGGTTTCCCCTGGGTTCTCCGGTTTCCTCTACTTCCCAAAAACATGGCAAGAGGTGAATGAGTATGTGAATGTGTGTGCATTGTGCTCTGTAATTGACTATTCCTCGGATCCACAGTAACTCTGATCAAGATAAGGTGGTTACTGAAAGTTAGTGAGTGAGTTATTGGTGAATGGCGACATGATCAAAATTCAGAAAGGGCAAAAGATTATGGGGGAAAAAAATAAGCTGAATATCTGACCCACACCCTATTCGCTATCTAGTGCAGAGTTTTTGCCAGAACCATAGTGGGGAATATCCAAAGATCTTATGAAATAAGTGTGTGTGTGTGTGTTGTCCTGCAATGGACCCCTTAAGGGTGTATTCCAACCTCTTGCTCAGTTTTCCCAGGATAGGCTTAGCATCCACTGTGACTTTGATCATAATGTAGTCGTTACTGAATTATGCTAAATTAATAATCTTAATTAAATAAACAATGGATACCAATATAATGCTTGCATGAAAGCCAGTTAATATGTCTTGCTTTAAAATAGAAGTATGAGATTAATAAAAACATCAATATTTAAGTGTGTGTGATGTAGCTCCACATGCAATAATGTTTTTATTAAGAATAATTCAGTGTGTAATCACTGCTGTGTACAGGCAGATCCGTCATACACTAAATCTAAGTCGCTTTATTAAACAAGAATCCCTCCATTCTTCATGTCCTCCTTTCCTTTTCTTGCATCCTTTCTCTGCTTCCTCGGAGGGAGGAGCTAAGAAGCGAGGAAAAGGAAATGAGGAACCGGAAATGAGGAAAAGGAATGGGAAGCACTCTGGTTGGTTGCTAGGGTGCGGTTTAGGACATGGCTCTGTCAGACCAGGACACGTCACCGGAAGTGGAAAGGGTTTGTGTGTTCAGCTGCGCCGCTCCATTTGTACCTGCGAGGGGCGACACAGGCTGGGCTTTAACTCGCTCAGGATCCGCGCTGCTGTAAGGGTTATGGAGGCGTGGATGACAAGCAGGAACTGCGGGAAGAATAGAGAAAGACGAGTCCTGTTTGCACTGGTGGAAGGAGAGGGAGGAGGACAAGAGGATGGCTGGACGCAAGCAAGAACCGGACAGCACAGAGCAGAAGCGGCCATGACAGTGAACGCGCACCGGGCAGCCGGGAGCACACCGGCGTGTGGAATATAAGGAGCGGGATGTGATTATACTGTGAAGCAGAAAAAAGGACAGCCCACTGCGAGCACCTCCCCAATCTCTCTCTCTCTCTCTCTCTCTCTCTCTCTCTCTCTCACTCTCTCACACACTTGAGAATCTCCTCTAACACACACACACACACAGACTCACACATATATACAAATCCCATTCGCCGGTTAGGACGCAGGAGGAAAGACTCGAGCAGCCAGACGCCGCTGGTTGCCGCATCAAAAGATGGATTTCCGCAACCGCACCTTTATATGAGGATTTGTTTCTTAGTGGACTTTAGAATATGTAAGCAAATTACAGAAATATTACCTTTTTTTTTAAATAAAAAATATATTTCTAGGAATTAGCGCTTTGGGTTACACATCCGGCGAGTTTATTGTCCGACATTTGAAACAGAGTTGAAGCCCAGGCTGGATTTAAAGCCGCGCCGGACTGACAGCTGCTCCCGGAGCGCCGGCTCCTCTCTGCCGGATTAACGTTACTGCCATAGCGGGGATCCAGGACACCATGGCCGGCTTCATCCCGGGCTTACTGCCCACTACTCATTCACAGGAGAAAGAGTTCGCCAAAGCCTACGAGGACGTCCTGGAGAGATATAAAGGTAAAAAAGTGTAATATTTTACATACACACACACACACACACACAAATAGACTGAATATACTGTACATGTATATATACAGACACAAACCCGTCACTGTATCAAAAGCCGGATTGTTTACATTTTAAGGTGGCGCGCCATAAACAGTTAGCATCTCTAAAATGTCAAATTGTGTTACTTTACATTATTTATTAACTTCATAAGGAATAATTAAAGCATTTGAAGAGTCTTAGCCTTCATTTTCACTTAGGCTAACCGTTCACAGAAGAGTAAAACAGGCACAAATATACTGAAATATATTGCAAGGTGTTTGTGTTTGGTGTTTGGTGCTGGTGCATCTTTTCGCCTCAGTAGCCTGTCTGTCTCAGGTCTCATATTGGTTCTTTGTGACTGGATTCAATGGTGGGCTGTTGAGCTCTAGAGTCCATGTGTTTGTTAAATAGGAGTAGGGTTTTAAAAATGAATAGCTATAGTGAAATGAATAGCTTTGGAGCAACTGAGGGAGGGAGAGGCAGCAGAGCATCTGTAATCCAGCCCTGATGAAAAGGGGCTCTTTTAATTATTGATTGATCACAATGAAATCCGAGTGGATGTGAGAGGGGCAGCTAGTTGTCTGGGACAGATGAAATATAGGTATATCTATTTGTTTTAAATGTCACATGTGAATACGACTCAGGGATATAATAATAATAATAATAATATCATTTTGAAGGTCTGTACTTTAAAGCTGTTGTTCGCCGGATAATCCACTCAAGCTTGCTGCTTTGTCTTTGCCTGTAAATCTCTCCCAGTGAATATATGGCTTACATTTCATCTCCATCAAATTACCGGGCACTTATTGTGATCATAAAATCATACAGTGGTGAATGAAAGCCATGTATGAACAACAGTAATATCTCTTCTCCTCTGCTCGCTCACATACTTTATTAACCTCCAGGGACAACAGATGCAAATTGGCTAGTATTACCACATTTCCAAAAGCACTTTTAATATGGCTGCCAGGGGCATTTTTACTTTGATGGATGAATGGATTTCTGGCTTTGGGATAGAAGGTTCATAAACTAATCTTTGTACAGTGCTTTGTGTTACATAGTCACACTCACATTGTAATGTTTTACCTTTACATGTTGACATTGTAATTCATTTACTTGACTTGACTTTTCCAAACCACCCAGTCTGCACGCGTAACCTACCTGAGTTATGCAATCGACCTTCTCATGACTAAGGGCTTAACACTGAAGCTGTCGCTTTAATCCACACTGACGGAGTGGTGTGGTTTACCTGGCCCTCCCCTCCCCACCTGTCCTGTCCTGTTTACACTACTTTTGTCCTGTGTTTGAAGTGAATTCCAGCATCTAAACAGTGGATCCCCTTTACCATTGGTTTGGGGGCAGGGTGTATCCTTGGACGCCTTTTTAAGACTATGTTACCTGTATTGCTTTGTGAGGATGAGAAATGTGAACTTAGCAGAGTGCTGAGGCATCACTTGGTTCAAATAGGAGGAAACATGTGATACAGGTTTAAATAATTCAAGGCCTTGAGTTGTTTTCCAAAATGCAGGGAGCTGGCGTGAGTTTAGAACAATAGCAGGATATCTAAAAGAGTCTGAGTGCCCGAAAAGGAAAAGAGACAGTCATGAGATTCAGAAAGAGACACACATTCACAGAGGAAACATTGATGCATAGACCAATATGGCCTTCAGACAGAAACCAAGAAAGTTCTTAATGTTTCTGAACAAGATACCCTGATATCCCGCGGACCTGCTGGTGTAGAATGACTCAGGGTTTAACAACAACAACAGCAACAACATAATGCATCAGATCTAAAATCTACAATGTCATTCAGTTGGATCTAACGGATGCACATTTATCTACAGTAAATCTAGAGTTGATCAAAAATAACACAGTTTTACACTTCCAAATGTACACTCCACATGTCGTCAGTCAGCCAAGACATGCTTTATAGTTCGGAGTTTGCTTTTTAGGTTTACACTGAAGTTGCTAACGTAAGCCTATACTACCCAAAATATAAATATATTTTCTGTAAATATATGCATCAGACCACATATGGTTCATACTTCATTCATCATACAGACTTGCCCATTAGTTTAGGACACACTATGAGTTAATGCAATCTCTAAAAACAAAGAAAACCTCACTGTTTAGCTAAACTTTGTAATGTTATTTGTTATATGCCACCCCAGACCCTGTCTGCCAAAGTCTGAAGATGGAAAGGTGGAAGCTATGTGAATAATATAGTCCTGTTTTGGGCTCGTAATTGCAGACCAGCTCAATTCTATTAAAAAAAAAAAATATTTGGAAAGGAGACTAGGTATGTTAGTGGTGCTGTTTACTTTACACTATTGTGCTGTTTGACCATTGCTAGTGAGCTGTGTTATTGTTGATGTCCGTGGAAGCATGTATGTGAATATGTGGGCATGAGTTTATGGAAAAAATTATAGGTGAGTGACTTCCATAACTTGTTAAATACACGAGTCTTGTTGCTTCAGTACAAAATTAAAGAAGCAAATGTCAAACACCAAATCTGATTTGTTTTTGCCAAAACATTTCTAATCAGCCAATCGGGTTTGCATTCAAGCGTGTTTACTGTCAACCTGATTTTGTCGTTATACTATATATTTAACTGAAACATTTGTCGTCATTGGCTTGATATTGTCATATCAGGGTTTAGGTGAACGTCTAAACCTTTGGAAGCTTCAGTAAAATTACTGTGGAAGGTAGTGTGTCAGTGGGGTTAAAACTTAAAGCTGTCTTCTGTAGTTTTTGCAACTTTGTGGTGTAGGTTTTGTGTTTTTGTGGTGTATTTCTGTATTATATTTTCTGGAACTGAGCTCAGTAACTAGGAGTTCCTCTTGATCAAGCTCAACTCTCAATCTTCAATTATGTGTCTGTAAAAGGAATGAACTGTTGTTTGTTAGGTGAGCACTGAGGAAAGCTATGGGCTGAAGCTTTTGCTCACTGGTCTGCTTTTTATCTCCCTGATCTTTGTGCTTTTTTCACTATGCACGTTTAAAATAATAAATATATATTTGGTAGACCTTTGTGGTCTGGTTTTCATTCAGTGTGTGGACGCCCTTTGCCTTGTATTGTAGCTGTGGACACTACAGCTGAGTTTCACATGCTGGTTAATGGTAAACTATTTTCCTCATACTGTTTAGGTGTTCTTTGCCCTAAAACCACCACCACATATGCAAACACACATGAGGGAGGGTTAGAAAGGGAGAAGGGAAAGGACTTTAGCATCCTGTGAGCATCCTGACGTCCTGATGATCACTGTTGTCCATCATTGTATTCTCCTTCAGGAAACACTGCTTCAAGTTCCTTTAGCAAGCATCTTGCTGAACTTACTTTACAAATATGTCTGCTTTTGAAGCAACTCTTACTGTTTGGTATAGTTTTGACTGCTGGTGTGGAAAGTCCCAAACGTTTTGTGTTTTTGAATGCAGCTCTGGTTTGGAGCGGAAACTTGAGCTGGAGTGCCGAGGGAGACAAGTCATCATGGCTGCATTTTTTTTTTCTCAACGTGGCCTTCTTTTGTCCAGTCCAGTCCATTCCACTTACCTCTCATGGCAGAATTCAGCGAACATGGCTACATGCTCCGCTTGCCTTGACCTTTTCTCTGTTTCCCTCTCATGATCTCTCTGTCCTGCCACAGCGTCATAGCATTTCAGCCCTCACTTCCTGTTTGGTGTACATATTCCTGCAGCAGGAAAACGCTCACAGAGCAGAACAGAATTTTCTTCTATCATCCTTGTTAGCCTTCTCTCTGCTAGAAAAACCTTTTGTGGTGTACCTCTGGTCACTTCACCATGCTGTGTTCAAGAGAAACAGAATCATGCAGATACAGGTCAAGAGCTTCAGTTGGTACCAGATGGGCTGGTTTGAGTATTTCAGATCTGTGATCTCCTGGGAATGGGCTACAACAGCAGAAGACCACATCAGGTTCCACTCCTGTCAGCCAAGAACAGGAATCTGAGGCTATCATGGGCACGAACTCATCAAACCTGGACAGATGAAGATTAGAAAAAAAAAAATCTCCTGGTATTTTTCTAGTCTTCAAGTGTCCAGTCTGGGTGAGTTTGTACAGGTGTACGGGCTATTAAAGTGGATGGTGTGTGTCTGTGTGTGTGTCTGTGTGTGTGTCTGTGTGTGTGTCTGTGTGTGTGTCTGTGTGGTGTGTGTGTGTGTGTGTGTATATATATGTGTGTATATACATATATATAAAATCCTAACTCCCTGTTTCTGAATGTTTGGCCCCCCGAGTGTGTAGGGAGGACGCACTCCCTCTGCACAGCTGTAGCTCCAGTCCTGATGGGCCTGGCATGCTGGGAGAACTTGCATAACAAATCCCCTGCTGTTTGTTACAGAACATATGTAAGCGCTGCTTTAGCTAAACTTTTGCTTAAAGGTTAAATATTTTTAACCTAACTACTATTTCCAGAATCTGCGGTGTATGTTCGAGTACCACGAACAAGAATTTTGACACATTTTCCTGTACTGAGAAAGGGGGGAAAAAATTACTGCTACTGTATTTCTCCAGGAGGCACAGTGGTCACAGCTCCAGGGTCCCTGGTTCGAGTATGAGTTCGATTTTCTGTCTTTGTGGAGGTTCGTATGTTCTCCCTATGTCTGTGTGGTATGTTCTGGGTTCTCTGGTTTCCTCCAAACTACCAAAAAACAGCAGGTTTTTATCAGGAGGTTGGCTAGTCTAAATTGCCCCTTGGTGTGAATGTGTGTGGTGCCCTCAGATGGCATCCCGTCCAGGATGTAGTCCCACCTCATGCCCCGTGTTTCCGGGATGGACTCTGGATCCACCATGACCCTGACTGGGATAAAGCGTTCACTGAAGAGTGAATGAAAGAATGAAAGAATAGCTTTGGTAGGACTTTCTCTCGTGTCAGTCTCAATCTAAAACCTTTCTGTTTTTAAATTCACATTAATTATTTATATTTTTTGATGAAATACAAGGAAATATGTCAGAACTCGAGTCCATGGTAAATCAAACATGCGCTACAAATGTGTGGATTGAAAATATTGAAGTATTCTCTGAGTTTTTAATTATGTATTGTTAGAGCTCTGTGGACTCTGCAGTACAACACCTCAGCGTATACCCTGAGAAGAATCAATAGTGAGGCTCCAGATTGGAGAGAGGGTGACCTCAGTGCTCCCCACTCACACTGCAGTAGCAAGCTCTTACACACACACACCTAGCTCCTCTCTCAGTTTGCTGTCTCTATGCTGTACTGGATAGCTACATCAGGAGGTATAGAAAACAAGATGAGCTCTATGTGGCCTTAAATGAAGGAGTGTGGAGACAGTGGAGGTTGAATGGAGGAGGGCTGGAGAGGACAGACGGAGAGAAGCATGCAAACTGTTAATGAATAAATCATGTAGTGTGCGTTAAAGGCATTGGGACACTGCAGCTCAGAGGGGCATTGATTTTAAATGCACCGGAAACCTCATCCAATCTACACACACACACACACCCACACACACACCACCATCTCAGCATTCCCACTTCACTTTCTGTACCATGGAGACGAGTTCTCAGCTGGCCTGTAATATTCTCTGAATCCCATACTAATTCTTTCTTATCCACAATGCAGAGAATTAATGAAGGAGAAGGTGTGCTTGTACCATGGATCATGGCGTCACGTGGCATTCCCCGGCTGAAATACCAAGTTTATATGATGACATTTCCTTATCCTCTGTGCAGTCAGGTTGTGGGAAGCACCTGTGTGTTTCAGGATAGAAATCAGCACAAGCCAGTTCATCCTCTACTGCTGTGGATGAAAGACGGCCTTTGTGTCTGTTTGTGTTGGAATTGGTCGTGTTTGTGAAAGCTGGGGACAAAGCCACCCAGCTGTCATTCTGACAACTCATCCATCCATCTCTCTTCTTGGGGAATTGATTGATTTAGAGATCGCTGTTTATAGAGAGCGGAAGTAGGGTGCGGAGATACCAGAACTCATCTATCACCTCCATATGTGCAGATTGTTGTGAGGAAGTACCCTGGAATACGGTGTGAGGAATATGGCTGGGCTGTTAGGATTGAGTTTGATTATATTGTGTAATTTGCCTTATGAAAGTGGCTTTCAAGGACAGAATATTGTAAAATTATATAAACATTCCCCAGCAACTACATAAGTTTTAATCAGTACATAATGCACTTATTTAATATATTGTGTAATCTGTTTTAGCATAAAACTGAAATGGTAATCTTAGTGTTTTGGCTCAACCATGAATGAGGGTCAGATACCTTTTCAAATGATTTGCGTTGCTGTTGTAAAGAGCATGTGCATCATCCATCCAGCAATAAGTCAGCAGTTTCACAATCTCGCCTGAATTCAGACATTTACATCTAACGCTAGTATAAACATGCATGATAAATCTGAGATTAATTTTTGTAATATTTGGTGAAGTTTTCCTCATAGTCTGGCAGCTGTCAGTAAAATGTCTGTCTCAGAGGAGATACTCTGGTCTCTGTGGCACTATATAAAAAATATATACTATTTAAAAAAAAAAAAAAAAAAAAAAAAGGATGTGGAGCAACATCAAGCCAATCAGGAAAAGGAGGAATATGTGTCAATCCAGTGAGCTTTTCTCTATTTTCACAAGTGTTCAGATGTTTTAGGCCTAGTCAATTTAAAAAATGACAGTTTTATGTTTTGGCCACAGTAGCATTTGCGATCCATTTCACAGAAGTTTCTCATCTACAGTGAAATGCAAAAACAATTCAACCATGACCTTTGTCATTTCGACCATTTTTTTGTTTTGACATTGGCGTTACATGGAATGTGAATCTGTAAAGAAAACTGGCATGAAAGAAAGTAGACAACAACTTTGTCTTTCCAGGCAAAACTGTACTTGTGCTACTTTTAAAAGCGACGAAACGAATGGCATCACAGTGGGTTCAGCCATCTTGAAATTGTGGCGATCACATGACAATCATAGATTAGCATTTTCAAAAAAGCTACATTTTCACCTTTTCACATGATTTATCCACTCTGGAGAGTGAGTTCATAAAGATGTGTTTTCATTGGTTGAACACAGTTTTAGCATTGATGGAAAGGCAAAACATATAAAACAAGCAATGTGTTTGCAGATGTACCATGTTAGTGAGGAGTAGGCCATGGTCTAGGCAGCGCTGTAATTGGTTGAGTTTGTGAGTCCAAAACCACTAGTTTCAGGCAGTTAACCTCCATCAAAATCACTAACTAGGGAATCAGTATGCATCTAGAAAGTATGAATAACTGGTGACTACATGTAGGCTATTTCACCAAAATTCCTTTCCTTTTGATGCGCTGGGCACTTATAATCTTGGGAAAATTTTGTGCAATTACAGGTTTGCAATTATAAACTTGATTCTGCTTGTCCTTCTCAACTGACTTTTACCACAACTATGCGTTCACACTTAAATGATCTCTTTAAGTCTATTTAACTGGTTAAAAATTTAACACAGTAAACTGTGATTACAACAGTGTTTTAAGGTTATTATTTGTCACGCTGTATGAAATGATGCCAATAAAATCGTTTCTGAATTCTAACAAGATAACATGTTCATGTCAAATTATACAATGAAGAGCCTCTAATGATAGACCTATGATTAAAGAAAATTACAACGTCCTGCTTACATCATCAATCAGCGTGATAGACAATGGGGTCATATAAACAGAAACAAGCTCTTGGTGTAATAGTAGCAATGTTCTGCCTCGAGAGAACATGTTTTTAAAGGTGAAGGATAGAAGTTTGGAGTCGTTCATGGCTGGGTGAAAGAGGACATCTTGGAATGCCCAGCCCATCTTTTTTTTCTTTTTTTTTCTGTTGAATAGCATGCATGAGAGCTCCCTGTATCTAGGAACCATGCATGTGCATGTATGCTGGTAACGTTATATTAAATAGATAGATAGATAGATAGATGTACTTTATTGATCCCTTTGGTCACAATGGCACTAAACTGGGTGCCAGTGAGCATGTCATGTTACGCGCATTAAGAGTACCGATCTCACCTCAAGACCAAAGAGTTCTTTTTTGAGGTGTAGTTTTAGTCTGTGACAGCAAAATCAGGCCGAAAAAATTGTACAGTGTAGAACAAAATTGCAGCCTGGAAGGCTCGGACAAAGCAATTGTGAATAATTAGACTGTATTCCCTGTTCCTTTAGTGAGTCAAAGTCCCTTGACACGGTATTTCCAGGGATAAAGCAGCATGTAATTCTCAGATGAAAGGAGGAGTGACGTAGATCCGTGATTGAGGTGTTATCTGATCTCACTCACTTACTGAACACAACAGGATCTACAGTTTCACAATTAGATCCCACACCCATCACTGTTTTGGGCCGTCACTTGACCTTTACTAGTGCTGGGCTTTTGTGAAGGATGACACTGTTGGCTGTTAACAGTTTTGTTTTGGTATGTATTTAGAAAGTGGCTTAGATCTTGCGTAAACCATGTCGGACCATCTCATTCACCTGGCGAGTATGCCTCGTTATTTCTGTGTTAGAAATCAGAGATCTTCCTCGTCCCGCAGAATCGACTGACCCACTCAGCACAGCGTTGTGCTGCTGTTTGTGCTTTCTGGCTGTAACGCTCTGGTGAAGAGCTGTGATGAGTGCTTCCTCTGGGTTTTTCCTGCTTTTATGTCTCTCTCTCTGTTTACAAGACAGATGTTTTCAGGCTGCGCTGCAGTATCTGCTGCTGATGTTTCAGCACTGTAGCGCAGCTCTGTGAATTAGTGACCGAGTGCCGAGACTTGTGTCGTCAACTTCAGGAATTTTCACATTAAATTGTTTAATGTTACAGCCACCCGTTATTTCTTGTGTGTGTGTGTATAGGAGTGCTTGAGAATATGAGGGAAACACCACGCTGGCATGATAACGATTCTGCTACCACTACTGTTGTTGTGTCTGGCAGTCTATGCATGTCCCTGCTACTCCACTCCCTCTCTCTTCCCACACATTCCCTCTTTCTCTGGATTTTAGTAGGTCAGTAGTTTCCAGGGGTGGAAATCTGGAACATCGTTAACAAGCTTCATGCCTAATTGCGGTGCCTGAAATTGTCAGATCAGGAGACCTGTTGGCAAAAGGAAATGACACCATTTAGGTTTTTTTTTTTTCTTTATTATTTGCCTAATAATGCCTTGCAGGACTGAAACTTGTTATAAACGTCCTGTGCTTCATGTTTCGTATGTCTTGGTCATATTTCTGTTGTCTTTCTCCACAGCCCTAGTGCACTTTCCAGTTCAGTTCTTCAAGCTGTGTGAAAGGAATAGCAATCAAGTGGTCTTTATGCATGCTCAGCGTCCAGCTGGTCACTTTTCCGTTCCTTTTGTCAGATATTCTCTGGCCGAGGACAGAGAAAATAAACCCAGAGAGAAGAGGCCTAGGGCTGGGGACTCGGGCAACTGTGCACTTTTCATCAATAGTTCTGAAGTATAAATATTTATATTCAGATCAGTGCGACTAAAAGAAGCCAAAAAGCATGACTACTTTTTCTTATTATTTGAACAGCCAACATTTTTACATAGTTACAGAGATTTGAAGTTAATTATAAAGGTGGGGTCAAATACTTTTCAAATTGCATTCAAACTGAATTTTAAGTACTTGATGGATTTGGTATTTTAAATGCAAACAGAGAAATGGAATTTGTACAGAAGCTGGACTATGCAGCATAACAGTAGGTGGAAGCTGTCACTTTTCTAAGCAAAATAAATCACAAGGACCAGGTTCATTTTAGCTCGACTTTACATTTTTACACTACATGTAAAAATCCGCCATCTTCGAGTTGTCTTCATGCAGTAAATATTATTCATTTAAGTTTTCTCAACATGCTGAATCCTAAATCCTTTTCACTACATATGTTCACTGCATAGGGTATAGCGTGCTGGTTCACTATAAGATAAAAAATAAACCAACTGTGATTTAATCAGGGAAAAAGAGTGACTCTGATAAGTGTATTGGAAATAATATGTGCGAGCCATTTTGTGTGATTTTCCTCGAACCCTTTTCCTGCATCAAGCCACTCATGGGTCGTTGGGTTATACAATTTAGGAAATGTGTATTTGACATCCTTTAGGCAGCTAACAGCTAAAAGTAGAACTTGTGATCTTAAAGATTTAACTGTGTCTCTTTTTACTGATTAATACGTTAATATTAGGAAAATTAAATAGTATGTGAATGGTGATGTTTGTGCTGCCAGTTTCTTCTTTTGTAAACAGGTGTGGCACTACTTTAACATCCTGTTTTTTCTTTCTTTCTTTTTTTTTTTTTTTTTTTTTTTAACTTGAGTGGTGATCTTATTTGAACATGCTATTGGCAGGCCCTTTAGGCATGGTGGCAACTAGGTCCATTTATTTCAGCCTTTGCAGTCTTTAATATTCCAGGTTCAGGCGTAGATCCTGAGGCATTATAACCTTTTTTGCTAGACCGTGTGACCCCCTGTGTGAGGAGGGCAATCTGTCTTAATCATGCCATTCACTCTTCAGAAGAGTGGCCAAGGCCAAAAATGGGCTCAATTGCACGGGGATGAGGCTGGCTCTTGGCTCTCGGATCTTGGTGCTAAGCTCGTCAAAGCTGTGTATTCACTCATCACCTAAGAATACATGAAAATTGCCTTGCTCTGTTTTGCTGTTAAAATTGTTAAAAATTCAGTCTCTTAGAAGCTTCAGATTTTTCTTGGTGTAGCAGCACTTGTCACCTCCTGCTCTAATCTAGTCCAGTCCTAATCTGCTGTTTGCTAACCCTGTAATTCCCCTAATCCCTCCATTTTGTTAATGATGGGTAACATGGATGGATATACAGTAAATACCGTAACTAGCAGAGCGTAAACCGTTAGATATTGTTAAAGGAATTGACTTTGCTCATCAAATGAGAGAAAAAAAGAGGTTGAGAATGTTAATTAATTATTATTACTGTTTGTGAGGTTTTAAGTAAAGTCTATTAGTGATAGATTTTAGCAAGCAGATTTACAGGGTGGGATCTGTGAATGCATTGTCTGAGCTGTCCAAATAGAGCTTTGCATGCTTCTTGGACTTATTTGTATGACTTAAGTGGCTAACTCTGGCTCAGTGACCACAGAAGTGGCTCCAACCCGCAATCTCTAGTCCTCATGAACATGGGTAAATTTGAAAAAGCTGTTTTTATGTTTGGTCATACTAGCTTTTTCCACTTTTGTCCACTTCCCAAAAGTTTGTCGTTCATGAAGCACCATGAAAACAAAAGAAAACAGAACCCATGACCATCTGCCATTTTTGTTTGCTGTAGTTGCATGGTATGTGAATAGCTAGATAAATAGTTAGACCGCAACTATGAACATAAAACACATTTGTGCATGCTAAAGCGTCTGTGTATATTTTACAAAGCAGTCAAACATGACATTACAATGCCTAATACAGAACATCACACTGGGTCTTCGGCCATCTTGGAATTGTGGAGGTCACAACAGTTATACGCTAGCGTTTTTTTCTTTCTTTCTTTTTTTTTTAAATAATGTTTTCCCTTATTCACACTATTCACTGATGGAAACACTGAATAGAAAGGCAAAATAGATTAAATAAAAGATGCATCTTAAAAATTACATGGGTAACTGTGGACTAGGCAATGAGGTTTTGGTAATTTGTGTCACCTTTGATCTGATTATGAATGAGAACACTTCTGATGGTCAAAACTGCACAAAATAGTTTGTTTCATGCCGGGCTTACTAAGGTTTTTTTTTTTTCAGTTTTATCTTTTAGCAAAATAGTAATTTGACATGAAGCATATGTTTTTTGGCATTGTATTGTTTTGGGATAAGGTATTGTGATAATGTAATTAGTATTGGTATCAAAGTCAGTGTAATGTTATTGTGTATTACGTCACATAATAAAGGACTGTTTTCACCCCCAATCAAATCTGTCTGAAGCGGTTTGAAGTGCTGTGATTGGCAGTAAACAGGAACTTGGTTCAGCACCATTTGGCCAGCAGTGATCTGTAAAGTGAAAGTTTTTTATTTAATGTATAAATGAATAATATATAACATGGTACAAGGTAAAGTGCAGTAAGTGAGCTGTGTGACTAAAAGTGCAGATTTGCTTGTGTGTGTCTGCATGAGAGACTGAGAAAGCGAGAGTGCGTCAGAATTACATTCCTGAAATAGCAGGGAGAATTCAGGGAGGAGTCGGGAAAGAGGAAGTAACACAACATGCAGCCAGACTCTATTCAAAAAGCAGGAAATGCAAGAACTGAAAGCTGGTCTCACTCAACACACACACACAATGCTGCTTTGAGGTTGTGTCATGTTTCCCTAACGGACAATAAAGTCGGTGAAACGAGAACCTAACTGGCAGGGCAGCCCCGCCCAAATCCGATATTTCCATCACATACTCAGCTGATGAAAAGTGCAGTCACTGGCTGTGGCATGCCCTGTGTTTGATAGAGCTGTTAATGGAGCCTCGCCAAGCGCGCTGTTCCTCCTCATCATTCTGCCCCACTTTCAGCTCTGACCTTTTCTCTGCTGATGCTTTAGAGCGGCGAGCATCGCTCCACTTCTCCCACACTCTGACACTGCAGACATAGTGGCCTTGTATAAGTTTATGGACCAAAAGTGCTTTATTTAGTCAGTAAATGCCTTTGGGCACTTTAAGCTTCATTGGAAATAGCACACATAAATGTATTGTTAATAAAATGCTGTTTTGTTATATAACTTTGTTTTACAGTGGCTAGCTAATGAAATGGACTATTGTGATAAAACAGGCTTACAGATATGTGTATTAGCAGAGATTACAACGTGTGTGGTTTAGCCGTAACATTTAATAGATAATAAAATAACAGCACAAGAAAGACACATTACCTTCTGGTAGTGGGTATTTTCACTTCACACTGAATTTAACGTGAATGTAATGTGTGAATTCGCAAACCTTGGTGTTGTGAACCAATAGAAAAAGGGAGGCCGGGGCTTTTGCTTTGAAGTCCTATCAGAAATATCATAATTACGAGGTGAGTGTGCTTGTACAACTCCACAATGTTGTAATTGCAGCTTGGAAAAAATATTTTTTCCTCTGTGAGCTACAACTTTCCGAGTTGGAGCACGTCAGTAACAAAGAGAAACATGGCGGCCACCATTGTGAATGTGACGCTTACAGCAGATGGTGAGATTGAAGTGGTAATTTTACATGTTAACTGTTCACTTCTTCCTTCAGTAAGACTAAATAAACATCTTGTCATTAATTATACAAAGAACAATTAAGAACAAAACCACTTGAATACACACCACGCCGTAATCACCACCTTCAAACTCGTGCACACAAACCTCCAAGGAGGCAGCATCTGTTCAGTAAACGTGACGTGCTATGGATTAGATTAGATTAGATTGAGTTCTCAATATTTAGTAAAAAAAAGTTTGCTTTTGCTTTGTGCCGACTTTCTGTAGATGAACCTCTGAATTTACGAACTTCAGTTTTCTCTGTGCTGTTTATTATTTATTCTGTTAGTATGGAACCATCCTGTCCACTGACATGTGATATGGTTTTTGTGAAAATTTTCAGTTTTTTCCCTCTACGCTGCAGCGTTTTTCTTGATAGCCACGTTTGGTCCTCTACATTAGACAACTGTAAAGGTTTTGTTTAGCCAGTGTTCGCTAGCGCCACTATTTGTGATGAGATATGTGGCCAGAGCAACATCTGGCATCTCGCTATAGTGTCCAAGATGTTTACTCCAGCTGTATAAACCACAGTATAATTGAGTAATTGTTATATAAAGCAGCCTAATGCTGTCCCAGTTTCATATAGGAGTGTGTTTTCCTCTTTGCTTCATGTGCCCTCTTTACTCATTGGTGCTGGTCTCCTGCTAATAACTGTCACACAGAATCTTAGGTCATTCAGGTCATCGGTCTATTTTTATGAAAATGCTTTTCAACCTTCAGAAGCGTGCACGCACAGCCCGTTCCGGCTGCTTCACATGATCATGTCTGGACAAGTCGGAGGTGGCGTGCGCCCCACCGTGGTGTCTGAACTCAGTAGAGATTCAGTGTGGAGCAGGGAGACGAGTACCGATCAGCTGCAACCACATGGTGCTTTGATTTCCTTTAGGGAAAGACTTGTATCCTCTTCCCCATGGCTCATTATGTAGCTGTAAATTAAGAGAACGCAGATCTTTTATTGGATTACAGAGTTTAAGGTTAGATCAAGGGTTAGGTTTTGTTATTGTTAGGATTATAGACACTGTAATGATTATTGGTTAAGATGGGATTTTTGAGAAAGCGTGTGTGGGCATGTGTGCACATGGGTGCGTGTGTGTTTGGCTTGCCAAGTCTAAAGTGAGAGTGTTTGGTGTGGTATATCATGCATGAGCCAGACTCCTGACACGTGATGTTCCTGTAGACAGTGCACTGGGATCCTTTGTCATTACAGTGTGTAAATTGTGTTTGGGAGATTACAGAGGAAGTGCAGTTGTGTATTTGAGCAGGTGCTTATGCTAGCACAGCGCTCTCTCTTCTCTCTCTTTTCTACAGATAAAGCTGCTTTCACACAAAGCATTTTTTTTTCTACAGAAAAATGACTTGCTCCTTGTGGGCTTGCACAGTATGCACACTGTAACCATAACAACGCTGTTACTACTTCTGCCTTCTGATTGTACTGGCTAATTAGCTAGCTTATCTATCTAGATTTATTAGATTGAGTTCTCAATATTAAGGCTAACTGCAGTGAGGAGGAGGCTTTGTGTGTGTCTGTGTTGAAATATCTTCATTTTCTCATATCATAAATCTCTAACAAGCTCTAACAACACACATTTTTCTACTAGCACTCTGTCCCCCATGTGGGTTTTTTGTGCTTGGCCCCCCAAGCTGTGTCCTGATTGGTCAGGTGATACAAAGCGCTTGACATCACTTGGCACTTTTCCGAAAAGTGGAACTCTTCCGTGATGAAAAAAATGCATCACATTCCTTCTGCCTTAAAGTCACTGAGATTTTTTTTTAATTTTTTTATTTTTTATTTTTTTATATAAACCAGAGAGACAACTAAGAACGTTTAATGGAGAACAAATGATTATTGTGCTTGTTTGGGCCTCAGGATAGGGCAGGGCAGAAGGTAAAATATCCCCGAATGAGTCATTTTAGCTCATTAAATTGTGAAATAATGCCCTAAACACTACTAGAAAGACATAGAGACATAGGAACAACTTTATACTTTTATCTTTTTTAAAAATGCCAGGGAAAAGTCCTCCTGCTCTCCCAAATAGCTGGCTGGCTAGTTAACCACTAGTAAACTAGTTTGAGTTTGTTGAGTTTATCACGTTATCTAAGAGAGCTGCCTGGCTAGCTAAATATAAAGTTCTGTGGCTAAATGCTTCTGGCAAACGTGTAATCATGCACTAATAATTTGTCTATCATGTGTGGTGTAAGCTGTGAGGCCGTGTTGTGAGATCACAAACTGAGCTCATACTGTATGTAACACAAATAATACTGAGAAAGTTTCTGTTTTCAAATGAAAAAAATATGAATTTAGCACTGTTCTAGCTAGTTGACACAGACACCTGACCATATAATTGGAATCATCCATCCAAGGGGAGTTTTGTTAAACTTTTTTTTTTTTTGAGTTCAGTGGTACTTTAAATAATTGACTAAATAAAGCTTTTCTTTAAGCCCTTAAAGTGCTAATCGAGTGCAGCTCATTCGGATAATGTCTGAAAATGGCACTTGTTTTCAGATTGGACTGAATTTGTGTCTCGCTTACTAAGATTGATGTTGTGGGCCAGCAGGAGAACGTTTGAGCCCCCTCTCTCACCTTTGACCCTTTACACTGCACTGTTGGTGAGCTGCACGCTTCTGTGTCCCAGGGGGCTCTCAGTGACTTTCAGGGTTTTGTCCATGTGCACTTGTGTGTGTATGTGTGTGGAGATGTTGTGATTAAACGAAAGTGCAGTATTGATCCCCCATCTGTAGAGAGACCTCAGAAACCTCTTCCTCTCTCCTCAATTTTCTTCTTGCTTTCTTGCTTTTAAAATGTGCATTTGGTCCCAATTCCATCCTGTTCAGGATAAAGAAAGCTTTTCCCAGTGTGGACGTTGTCAGCAGATGTTTTCGGATTTCAGCTTCTGTCTCCTAATTGCAGTGTAACCACAAGACATTCAGTGGAGAGTCTTAGCTAAAATCCTCTTCTTTGCTGTCTTTTTGTTCACTAACTCTCCTTAAGCCAAGCCCAAATAAAGCAATCTGATAAGCTACTGTACAATAAACTAAATGCAGTACAAACTTAATCACTGTTTATATGCAATTTTGTTATTTAAGACTGAAGCATAAGTGTAGCAGCTTAATTGCTCACACACTGTAGACTATATAGATTTATATATTGAAGTTTGGAAAATATTTCCTGCTCTTTTTCAAATCTTCAAATGTCCAGTTTCGGTGTTGCTGTGCCCACTGTAAACTCAGAATCCTGTTCTTGGCTGGCAGGAGTAGAACTCGATGTGGTCTTCTGCTCGATATGGCGCATCCCCCTCAACGTTTGACATGTTGTGTGTTCTGAGATGCTTTTCTGCTCACCACGGCTGTAAAGAGTGGTTATTTGAGTTACCATAGCCTTCCTGTCAACTTGAAGCAGTCTGTCCATTCTCTCTCTTCAATAAGGCTTTTCCTCCCACAGAACTGCTGCTCACCGGGTGTTTTTCGCACCATTCTATGTAAACTCTAGGGATTTGTTTTTGACATTGTTCTAGAGACTGTTATTTTGCCCATAACATGTCTATGTTGATCTCCGCCATCCAGAAACCATGACGGATGCCAACCTAGGCATTCGACAGTGTATGCATTTGTTTCATACACGCCGTCTAAGCTCCTCCCTGTCTTGATTTACTGTTAGGTGTTTAAGCTTTCAATTAACTGTGTTTATTATTGCCTAAAATAGAAGATCAGTATGTATAACATTTGTGTGGTGATACAGTCTGCCAGTTATGCCGGTAATTGATTAGATGTTCATTTAAAATGAGTCAGAGTGAGGGGAAAAAAAAACACTTTCTCATTCCACACATAAAGGTCACTGGATGTTTTGACCATGGTGCTGGGTTTAGCTGCAGTTTCTGCTGTGGATATTTAGCCTATGACTCAGGTTACCCCTTTTAAACGCCTCAGACTGCAGCTCTAGGCGTGTTTAGTACATCTTGTTTGGAGCGGAAGGCTTTGCTCCACTGAAGCACAGGCTGTGAAGCAGCCTCACTCCAGCCTCACTCCACATCATAGCACTCCTACACTGCCTATTTACACACACACACACACACACACACACACACACAACAATATAGAAAGAGTGGGGGAGCGGCAAAAGCGGAGAGGAAAAAAGACCCAGAGGAGAGGGGGAGGAGATGCAGAAAGCACCGGTGTAGTGAATGAATGAAAATCTTGCTCCTGGTGCTGCAGCAGATTTCAACTCGCACACTTTCTCTCTTGCTTACTTTCTGGGTTGTCTTTCTGTTATGTTTATTTTCCGAAATTTTAAGCAAATTTCCTAGAAGTCAGCAAAATAAAATGTGAGTCACTCTGGATTGCCATCAGCTCCTGTTATGCAAAAATCCTGAAAATGGCATAATGGGATTAGAGAAACATACTACAATACCCAAACTACATGGCCTGCGTACAAAAAAAGACAAAAACAGCAGTGTGTTGAACCAGAATAAATCTTACCATAGAATACCACAGAATAAATTAACTTCTCTGATAACAAAATGTGTGTATCTTGTCCATTTTTAGCTTTTAACAAAGGTTTAATGAAGCACACATTTTTTTGTTTCCTAACAAAAAAATTCGCTTCAACGATTATACAATTATTTTTTTCATTAAACCTCAGCACGATTTTAAAAAATCCATTTATTAATAGTCTTAGATTATGTGATGTGTTTGTTATACAAAAACAACACACACCTTCTGACCAATCAGACTTGAGAAATTTTTTTTTTTTTTTTTTTTTTTCTTTTTTTCTTTTTTTCAGAGAAACTTTTCAGCAAAATGTTTTTGATTATGGCCAGGAAAAGGCAAATATGGTAGATAAGAATCAATGATATTAGTAATGGATTACTGCTACCAGTATTCTCTCTTTCCTCCTGAGTGAAACATACACCCTGTTCACATCAGTATGCAAAAGAAGTAGATGAGCACAGTAAACGTGCAAAGCCGATTAAAAACTATTTGACTGGCTTCTGTTATGCTGGAATTATTTTTTATTATTCCATAAACCTTTGTTAGAATAATCTTTTGTATTCTAGCAAACCCCTGCTAAGCTAATGGCACTCCAGTCCAGTTCTGCTGTCGGTTTGAAGTGTTTATTGGAGCTCAGGTCTGAAAAGACTTTCCTCTTTAGGCTTGGAGAAAACAGCGAGGTCTCTGAACTATAGGCGGAGGTTCGTCAGTGGCCCCTGAGAGGCCTGTGTGTCTTCAGAACAGTGTTCATGTAAAGATCCCCATCTTACACATAATTACTTTAATCCTGCCCCTGTTTGCCCTGAGGTGAAGGAGAGACAAAGAGAAGAGTAGATGGAGGGGGTTAAGAGGAAAGTGAGAGAGTGAGACATGGTGGGAGACAGGTGTTTTTAAAAAGGACAGAGTTTCAAGAACAGAAAAAGAGGTTGTGGAGCAGGAGCTGGGTGGTGAGGGCAAGGAGTGTGTGTGTGTGTGTGTGTGTGTGCGCGCGTATGCAAGGTGGGTCGCAATTCAATACAGTTCTTTTTTTCTCAGCTGCTTTCACAGTTGTCCTGTGTGTGCTTGAATTCAAGGGCGTGTCTGTTCTTTAAGTGTGCACTTGGATCAGGACTCACTGAAGGAACACACACACGCACACTGACCATGGGGTTCCGAGCTGCGGATAAAACGACAGCTGCTCCAGAGAATGAATATGATACAGTGTGATGGAGGGAAATGGAATTTCAGGGCAGGGTTGTAGTTAAAATGTTGCTGATGCGTGTGAGATGTATGAGATGGAGTGATGTATTGAGGATGCCGCTGACTACTCTGAGTTAGAAAGGGCTAGAAGGTTCATAACGTAAAAGAAAAGCCCTGTCATGATTATGATATTTTGGCTGATGATTGATTGCCATACACATAATTGCAATTAGCAAATGGTCTTTTCTTTTAACTTTTTTCAGAATTTACTCATAATTCATACATAAGAGGAGTGTAATTATGCACATTTAGTGAGCTCTAGAATTACTGGCATATTTCACCCCACAGGTCCCAATAATTTTGGAGATGAATGTATGTAGCCATTTATCAACCTGTCAGATGTTGCTATGGCTGAACTCTATACTGTATATTCTGTATTCTAAAACGGCCAAAAATTGTAAAAAAAAAAATAATAATAAAATAAGTAATAATAAAAAAAACATTGTGGGAATATAAGGTTAAAACAATATTTTGGAAATGCATACAGTCTAAAACTTTTCTAGCTGCATGTGATTTTCTCATGATTTGATCAAATTTTTGGGAGCTGCATGCTGTTGCAATAAGGACATAACTCAAAAAAAAAAAAAAAACTATGCCACTGCTGAATTACACTTTAATTAACAGCCTAGAAACAAAATGTGAAGACACCAATGTACCATTCATTTTTCATATTGACATTACATCGTTAGACTTCAGCTTTGTGTAAACTGTGACTGACGAATAGTCTTCACAATCCCGTTACTTATCTCACGCAGCTGTGGAACCCAGTGAACGACAGGAAACCATGACTGAAGCAGGTGTGTAAGCGTGTACATGACTGTTGTGCATTCCCCTAAACAGCTGCCTCTCCAGTGTCTCCACCTGGAATGTGCTACAGTCATGACTTTATGTGAGCCTGGAGACATGGCTCTGTCTCCGTGTAGGACGTCTCCTGCCTGAGGCTTTTATTACTTGTTTAGGCCTGTGCCGAGCTTTTGGTGTGTCCTGACCGCCGGGGCGTTGCTTCACTCCCCCACTGTGTGTGGAAATGGGTTAGCTTTCGCTCAAGGACTCGCTGGCATCTCTGACATTTGTTTGAAACCTTCACTTTGGACAGATGCCTTTTTTTCTTTCTTTCTTTTTTTGTTAAAGAAACTGAAGGCTGTGTCGCGTTTTTTTTATGTTATGTGATCATGAATACGGTCTGCTAGTGTTGGGTGTGTTGTAAGTCAAGGTGATTGAGAAGATGCAGTTCTGAAACTTTTTTTTATTTCTACCTGTCCTCCATATTGTATACTACCATATACTACTGCTCTTTTTCTCATTGTTTCACTATATGCCCTACTTCATAAGGTCTGCAATTCTTCCACTAGAATGTTCTTTATTTCTGTACTGTAGCAAGGATGGACAGATCACTAGCCTGGGCACCTGGGACTACATTTTCCATCCAGGCTCTTAGTTTTTATCTATAGTTGTCTGGCAGACAAGCAGAAATAGAAAAACATCTACTCTTTAATGACTTTCACAAAACAAAAGTTTAAATGTATAATTTAATGCACTTCTTGTACCTCAATGCTGTAACTACAGCAACTGCTTCCGAATCCTGCTGCTTTAACCAGGAAGACTTTTACTGGGCGGAGAAATTAGCGTGCACACGTAAACAGATGATTTTTTTTAGAATCAGGAGCACACACGTATGTGGAAACACTGATGAAATCCGTGAAATAAAATCCAGATCAAAGCCTCTGTGTAGCTCTCCTGCTTGCAACACACATTCATCCTGCAATTAAACATTTCAAGAGAAAATAAAGATGTTAGGCAGACTCAGATAATCTTTTATTTGCAGTCTGAAGCGAGAACACCACAGCTCGTAGTCGAAACACTGGCCAGTGGCTTGGAGACGGAAACACAATGTTTCAGGATTCAAGATTTTTATTTGGAACATACTCAGTATATACCTTGCAGTGAAAAGAAAAAAATGGTGTACTCCATACACTGTGCATTTAAATACCTAAAATATAAATAAGAAAAGAATAAGAAATAATATGAAATAAGAAATATTTGTACAGGAATGTGCAAAAAATAGTAATGTACAAAATATACAGTTATGTTGTGTGTAGTAGCAATACAAAGTGCAGAGTGACGAGAGTCTTTATGGAGTCCTAAGGGATCTGTATGGTGGAAATATTCGTGTCTGATGGCCTGAGGGAAGAAGCTCCTCCTGAGCCTCTCAGTTTTAGCCATCAGACATCGGAAGCGCTTGCCTGATTGCAGCAGGCTGAACAGACAGTTACTGGGGTGGGTGGAGCTCTGGTGCTGCATTGCCTGGTGTAGATGTCGTGCAGAGGGGAAAGCAGACCCGGAGATGTGCTCAGCTAAGCGCACTACTCTGTGCAGGGCTTTTGGGTCCTGGGTTGAGCAGTTACCCTGCCACACTGAGATGCACTGAGGCAGTAAACTTTCTGTAGCCCCAGGATCACTAGCGAGACCCTGAATTTTCTCAGCAGTCTCAGATGGTACTGATGGAACTGTTGTCTGGATGTGATGAATCCAGGTCAGTTCCTCGGAGATGTGTACTCCAACTTACCTGAAGCTGCTCAATCTCTCCACAGGGGTCCCACCGATCTCGAGTGAGGTGTAGTTCTGCTGCCGCCTCTTCCTGAAGTCCACAACAAGCTCCTTGGTTTTGCTGACATTTAGAGAGAGGCAGTTAGCCTGGCACCAAGCTATTAGTTTGTCCAGCTCATCAATGTGCTGCATCAGAAACATTAGTAAGAAGATAAAGATCATATACTCATTTGTTCCTTAGTCTGTGTTAATGCATTTAACTAGCTAACTAGCTTGCCGTTTAGTATTACACTACGTTCGCCACCACTTGTTAGCCGATTCATTCAGGCTTCCAGGCAACTGAAACATGGGACTGAGCAGCTTTTACTTTCCTGGTGGGATAGCTCATGGATTTATCATTTGTCCACCCTTACTGTGATGTTGAATACTGTGTGTGTGTCTCTGTGTGAGAGACGAGGGACTGTTTCCAGTGTGTATTTGCTTACACCAGTACAGGTGAGCAAAATAAAACAGTCAAAATGCCATCGAACACATAACTACTGATGCTCCCTCATGCGGGATTTAATTGCGGTGTACGGTGACATTTTCCCCTTTAATCTGCGCTCGACAGGAGGCCGTGTTTTGGCTCTCCGGTAAATGATCTGGATCGAGAACACCGTGACTTTTTGCTCAAATACAAATGCTTGCAGCTGGGTTGTGTTTCATTTTCTCTCAGAAAGTTCTCTACAGGACTCCTAATTCTTAGCAGTCAGCTGTAGGGGATTTGGAATGGGACCTAATGCTTGAATCGAAATGGATTTTTCAAAATGCTACAGAACAGAAGGCCACCCTGTTAGCCCCTCTGTCTGAGCTAGCTGTAGATATCTGTCTCACTCACCTTGGCTGGGGCCCTACAGCTAAACATGTGCCTGTCAGTCTGTCTCTGTCGCTGTCTCTGTCGCTGTCTCTCTGTCTGTCTCTGTCTATCTCTGTCTCTTTGTCTCTGTCGTCTTCTCTGACTTCTTTGTCTTTCTGTCTTTGTTTAACTCTGTTTCTGTGTGCCTGTCTCTGACTATTTCTCTGTCTGTCTGTCTGTCTGTCTGTCTCTTTGTCTGTCTGTCTGTCTGTCTCTTTGTCTGTCTGTCTGTCTCTTTGTCTGTCTGTCTGTGTCTGTTTTCTCTCTGTCTATCTCTGTCTCTTTGTCTCTATCTCTGTCGTCTTCTCTGACTTCTTTGTCTTTCTGCCTTTGTTTAACTCTGTTTCTCTGTGTGCCTGTCTCTGACTATCTCTCTGTATGTCTGTCTCTCTGTCTATCTTTCTCTGTGTGTCTGTTTCTGTTTGCCTCTGTCTGTCTCTCTTTCCGTCTTTCTGTCTTTTCTATTGGGTATGGGGATGTTACTTGGCATATTGTGTTTTTTCTTTTTATTACACATTTACACATTTTTGCTCTCGCGTGCTACAGGTATTGAGATTCAGACACTGCTTAGTTCATCAGATGTTGGCTGTCATGGTTTGTGTAGATCAGCGGATATTTGAGTGCTTTTGTCGTAGAGCAAGCGGGAAATGTTCAGCACAAATTCAGTTTTGTTTCTTGTCTATACTACTGAACACAGTGTGTATTAGTGTTTTCAGAGAAGGACTGCAGGAATGCCCCGACTGCTTCGTGACTAGCCTGAAAAATGTCATTGCTACTGTGGCAGCGCAGTGTGTTATGTGAATCACCTAAGATCATTTCCGTGTATCTTTAGCCTACATAATTTCTGTAGCAAACAGAGTGATTGCTGTTGTTGCAAGTCTGCTTTAGCTCTGTAAAAATGAGTCTTTACTAAATGATGGATGGGTTTCGTAATTTCTTTACTTTCACACCCAACTGTGGAATCCAGTGATTGACATCAAGCTATAACAGGTTTCTTGTGTTCTTACTGACCAATTAAAGCTCTTTATTAAATAATTTTTGTTCAAAACAATAAATAAAATTAAACTTGTTTGTTCATAGGCTTGTTAAACAAATATTACTAATCCATTGTTGGACATAGTGTTTCTTATAGCACTATGTTTATGAATCTATTTGTAGATGAACAAATAAAGAAATAAACAGCTTTGTTATAACAGGGAGTTTACTAGGGACTCAAATTTCTATATGCCTGCTATGTGTCCTGTTCTTAATAACAAATAACAAATTCAATAATTGTTTTTTAGAAAAAAGGGGAAAATAACAGAATATTGAATCACCATACTTAAAATATTGTAATACTGATTAAATTGCACCCAAACATTAGTGTACATAATCTGGAGGTCTCTGCTCAATACTGTGTGTTGTGAGAATATCTTCCAAGTGGCGTGATCTGATTTTTTTTTTTTTTGCCGTATCACCCACCTCTCCCTCTCTTTCTATATGGCCTTTGTGTATTTCCCCTCATAACAGCTGGTAAGTTATAGTGTACACCTGCAGTATGCCATTAGCTGGAAATGGAGGTATATTTCTCTCTCGTTGCTCCTGTCTCTGGGCATTTGCCTTCGTACAATAGCTCATAAGTGCTACGGGGTATGGGATGTTAAACGATGATGAGTATGTCATGGTGATGGTGTCTGAAATTTCAAACCTAGCTTACTTCCCGTTCTCATGCTATGCCAAGCCAATGTGACCAGTATATAGCCAGTAATATGGGACTATAATAAGGATGCAACAGGAGCTTTTTTCTGATACTGAGTACTAAACCATATTTGTCACCGGATGGTTGTGTGTAGGCCCTAAACAGATACAAACCCAGATGCGATAGGGGGCACACTATATGTGTTTTAGTTTTTTTGTTTTAAGAAAGCTTGTCAGACATCTGATTAAGGCTAGAGGTTTTTACTTTCATGCAGTTGAGCAGTCATATATGACGTGGACAGAGAAACACATTCGTTAAGATGAAGGTGAACAGCGCATTTACAGCAGTGCTGTTAGTGTTCATTCATTTATCCTTAGTTACTGCCTGGTCAGTGTCACGGTGGTTTAAATTATGCTGCTAGATTGGTTATATATCATGGGAAATGGGAATGGAAAAAATACACACATTGCTATTTCAAAAAAGAAGAAAAGAAGTGACAGTTTGGTTCCTGTTTAGGCCACACCCACTTAGGAATATTTGGAGCACCAAACATGTATGCCAACTTTATTACAGCATCTTCCTATGTCCAAACATATGTACAACAAATGAATATTGCCGCGTCAGTTGATCAGAGTCACTTTCATACAACTCTGCAGTGTAAATATGACTTCCTGCTTGGTTGTGTAAGGTCTGTACAGGTGAAAATGTAGGAACTTCCTGGCCTCATTTTTATCTTTAGTCTCACATTTTTTTCCCCTGTCGCCCTTAATCAGTATCTTCTGACCCTTCATCTTGGTGCTGTGTGTGACCTACATAGTGGTGTGTTTGCAGTCTGTTTTTCTCTCCGCTCTTTTGAATCATTGGGGAGAAATCAGCATTGATGTGCTGTCCTTTCGTAATCTCCTCAACATGAGGTCTGTTCAGCAGCCAGTGGTTTCCCCTCTACTTTCTGCTTCTTTTTGGTTTCCTGCATGACTGTGTTTGTTTGGAGCTGACTGTCCCTAGCTCCATAGATGAATGCCTTATTGTTGAAGAGTGTGTGTTGGTGTATGCTTCTATTTATGCATGTGTTTTTAACCTCGTGACCCAGACCCACTTGTGTTATTAGGGCTGGATAGTACGACAGTATAATCTTGATATTATGATAAATTATGTCACATCTTTCTGAGATATTGCAGATACCGTGATATCTTTTTCTGGCATTTTTAAAGTACCAAGTCCAAACTCTGACTGGAAGCAGCTGATTTACTTTTTTTTTTTTTTTTTTTGTTTAATGCAACTCTGTTGTTTTGTTGGCGCTTTGTTAGTAAACCCGTTTATCTTGATCCATATCATGTAGTGAGAAATGCCTTCATATTTCATGATATGGCCCACCCATAGTGCTCAGTGCTGTGTACACTGTATGTTTTATTGTTAGCTATGGACGTGCACAGATCGAGAAACGGAACAGGAGCTAGAGATAATTCAGATCAGATAGACCTGTGTGTGTGTGTGTGTGTGTCTTTGTTGGACTTACAGGTATTCAGGGATGCGTCAGATCCTGATTTGACTTTGATTTGACTTTGATTATGCATTTCATTTAAAGCATTAGATTACCTGAATGCATTAAACTTAATCTAGCTGCTCTCCTTCATGGCTTCCAGCCAGTTTGTACATAAGTCACCTGAGTGTGTGTGTGTGTGTGTGTCTGTCTGTCTGTGTGGTCTCGGTGGAAAGAAGCCAGCTTGTGTTTATGATGGTGTACCTCTGATTACGTGTGGATTTGTGGCCCGGCTGATGTACCGCTGCGTGAGTGCTTCTCTGCAGCGCTGCATGCAGCATCAGTAGCAGAGGCTGCTGGGAGAGAGGGGGTGGTGTGCAGGTGAAAATTTCATCGCATCAGCAAAGTCATACACTGCTTGGACTCTGTATAGTCCTCTTGGGTACCACACCTGAATCCAAACATTCCTTCCTGTGTGCTGTAACCTGATTTCTTTATTTTTGTACAGTATGCAGACACTAAATGAACTTTTGATGTACATCTTGATGCAAAAAAAAAAAAAAAGAGCCACACTGCTGCCAGGAAGACCGCCTGATATCAATTTTCATGCTGTTTACCATTAAACAGACATACAAAAAAGTGTTTCTCAATCCTGGTTCTGGTGTTTCTCCTCGTCTTAGTTCATCTGATTCAGCTCATCAGCTAATTCTTAAGACTGAAGTTAAACTGGAAGAGTTTGAGCAGCGATATTTTGAAGTGGGGTTGATGAAACATAGCCAGGGGGTCTGTGGTTGTTTAAAAATTTTGTTCCAGTGATCAAAGTTTTTCTATTTATTATTGAGTTCTTATAGCTATCAGCTGATTTGACTCCTGATTTGACTCCTAGAATTGAATATTAATCCAAACCTCAGTGACTCAAAATAACATAAAGCAGTATTTGCATGATTATTGTTATCATTTTATGCCACTCTATGATTTGCATCTTCCTCAAATCATAGTGCTGTTATTCATGTAAAAAGTAGACATGGGGAAGCTCTGGTCTTGTGCGTTTTACCCAGTTTAAATCCCTATTCATGTCTCTGTATGGACTTCCCATGAAATTACTTTTTCTTGTCTTATAAAGCTCTCAGACTGCAACCTAACAGATTTTTGTTCTCTTTCTCTTCCATGTCAACGTCACTGCTGCTATTCTGGAATATTCTGGCACCGTTTTGCAGGTAATTAACACACATCACTTTGGTTTTCTGTTATTTTGAGTTGTGACCAGAACTGCTGTTTTAACAGTGACTCTTTTACTGGATCTGTTTTTGAAAAAATAAATAAATAAATAAATAAAAGTTTTATTAGATAATGGTGAAAAAGCCATGTTGTTATAGCTGTACAAGCCAGTGTTACAGTATACGTTAGTGTTGTTTTGAGGAAACCCTGTAACTTTAACTAGCCAGCTTTGTTTGTATCCCGTGATGTTTGCTATCCAAATGTATCAAGTCACATGACTGTTCTGCTGCGGTCGCTATAATTGGGGCCAGAATTTCTTGCTTTGCTTCATAGTGTGAATGTTACTAGAGGTGAAAGATGGCTACAATAAATTCCTCACCTATATACGACTACCAGGTACATTGACGGTCAATAAAATAGACTGTCTGGCTGGATAAAGGATTCCAGGGTGTTTCATCAGGAGGAGAAAAAAAACACGTTATCAGCTAACTAACTAACCTCTGCTAATGTTAGCAATATTTGTTGCCGAGATAAACTTCCCAGTTGTCCCATAACATAACTAGCTAGCTAATATAGCTACGAGGCAGCGTGACCAGGAGGATTCGCTGCACTGCTGCTTGTAGGAGGTGTATGAAAGGAAGTGTGTTAGGGCAGTTGATTATCAGTATAAATGGAAATGAATCTCATTATTGAAGCACAGACATGATAACATTGATGCAGTCAGTCTCCACTTCGTTCCTCAAAATGACAGCAGTTACACAGTGTGACGTCACATGAAACAGAAGGATAAATGATTAGACAGTGAGCTTGTATGTTTGAGAAACACAAGGCATAACTTTTAGCAGACATTTAGCAGACCAGACACATTTTAGAATTATAATTTAATTACTCTGTTTTTGAACCAAACATTGGACATAAAACATACTGTTCAAACACAAAGGGAAAGTATGCTTGCTGTGCTTCCTGCTAGTTCTCACTCTAAAGAAGCTGTTGGACATATTGCGCCTGAGGCGATGTTGCTAGCTGCTAGGCTATAGTTAGAAAATACTGCTGGAAGAGACAGAAAGTGTGACGAATTGTCACAGACCAAGTTAAAATCCCACCAGATTAGCATTTACAGAATTCTACAAATAACAATAAAAATATAATGAATGACTCATGACTCGTCAAAATTTTGCTGCTTGCTTGTATTAAGTTTACACCTCAGCACCTCAACTGCAGCTCACACAGGGAGATGTAGTCCATTTATATCTCATTTTCAAAGGAGATTAGGGAAAATGCTAGAAAAAATCTAAATAATTTCTCTTTGCCTTTCATATTTTTAAAAAAACATAAGAGAAATAAATTCAATACGGTGTGCTGAGGTAAAGTAGTGATAAACAGTCAGGGGGAAAGTTTGCTTTGCCCATGTTTTTAATGGAAAAATAGGAAAATGTACTTTTATTTTAAGTTATTTTAATTTTATTTAAGTTATCTACAAAAATTGTTTCGTTATATTAAAATACAATGAAATGCTCATGCATCCTGTAGTAAGATAATCCAAAACATAAATACCAAATTCAAAATAAAAAGCAAATCACTATTAATATCTTATGCAATATTTTATGTTTTTTTTTTTCCTTGTGATATTGAAGGAACAGTTGTGACCTGACAGTTTCTTTTCTTCCATCATTTAGATGTTCAGTCTCTCTCGGCTTTATATTTAAGTGTGATTCATGTAATTGTCAGTAGGAGCTGGCGGCTTCTGTCTGCCTCCTTTTGTGCTCTGAGTGTATGCGTGCAGTCAGGCAGTCTTAAACCTAGACTCGGACTAAAAGTGTACTGTGGTACCGCTGTAGAGTGATGTACCATTAGTCTTAGCAACAGATTGCTATGAATAACATTACACAAGCCTCATGACTGGATTAAACAGGTAATATGGTTTAATATCCTGTAAGGAAGATCAATGTGTAGGCGTCTGTGGCACCTCCGGCTGTGCCCCAGAGGACTCGCTGGCCAGCATGACTGCACCTCAGGCTCACTCTTCTTCCCGGCTTATTCATGTGCTCTTCTCGAAAACAGTGCTCTTCTCAATCCTCTTGGCGATCGCTGCTAATTACAGCCTGTTACCCAAGCACTGCGTGTAGTTCATGTTCTCACGGGAAACGTGTTTGTGTGTGTCATGCGTTTGTGTGACGCCAAAAACCATGTGTGTTAAACGGTTTGAGGAAATCTTGTG
This sequence comes from Pangasianodon hypophthalmus, assembly GCF_027358585.1. Lineage (NCBI taxonomy): Eukaryota > Metazoa > Chordata > Actinopteri > Siluriformes > Pangasiidae > Pangasianodon > Pangasianodon hypophthalmus. Next base: position 10,382,541 of record NC_069732.1, on the reverse strand, counting down.
GATGAGGGGTTACTGTGTTTATGTTGCCTCAAAGTTTGTCTTGAGGATTTAGTATCCTTGTTAAACGGCTATTAGTGGCGTACAGTGCGTTTGTAGCTTTCAGACAGTGTGAGGTGTTGAATTGGGTAAAGTAGGTTTTATGATTACGTCATCCATGTACAGTGTTACAGCATATCTTTACTTCAACAGTGGAGAAACCTGTAAGCTAACACAAGAACCCCCTTTAACTGTAAAATATATTACACACACCCCCTCTGAACATAATCCAACGATTCAATTATTAGGCTCATTATGTAATTGTACATGCACAATAATGTTCTGGAGCTTTTTATTCCTGAAATTTCTGCAAACAGAACCAAGTTGACATGCTATTTATAGGTGACTTGTTTTTGAGTTGGATTTAAGCCCATTCTATTCAAGGGACCAGTCAAATGATGGTCCACTAGGCTAATAACTCGAAAGAACTCAGTAATAAAATACAATAACCTGGGATCTGAAGTTAAAAAAAAAAAAAAAAAAAAAATCATTGACTTGGTTATGGTTCACAGACCTCTGGGGGTGCCTGGCCCCGCTTTGAGAACCACTGATGTAAACACATGAGACACGCCATGGTACACACTAACAGCACAGAGCAGGAGCATCATGAGGATGAAGTTGGTTGCATAATATGCAAAAGCTAAGCAAAACTGTGCAAATGATACTGTCATCATTAAACACTTATGAATGTAGTAGCATAATGAGCTAGATAAATAAACCAAGTCTAGTCAGATGATATTGTGCTGTAAAGTGAAGGTGCAAATAATAGTTGGGGATTGGGAAGTGGGCGTGGCTCTCTTGATATAGCACTGAGTAAAGATGATGAAATTAGCTGCTGCAGTGTAAGGGTGGGAATCTCCAGAGATTGCACAATTTGATTAGATTTTGATTTAGGGTACTATACAATATAAAATCAATACAAGATGCATCTTGATGTATCTTAGAGTTCTGTATCCTTTATTATGATCTTTCTGTGGTATGACCACTCTCTGATTATAAAACACAATATTAGAATGTTCATCCATTATGAAAATGGATGCCTTAGGGCTGGTAGAATAAATGCCACTCAGATATGTAATTTTTACATATTGAAGAGAAGAAAAATCTACATTTTAATGTTGTACTTTTAGTCATCCAGCCGAAGTCTGTTGAAATAATGCTAGCAAATGTTTCTTGCTAAATGGTTCTTTGAACCACTTTACGTTGGAATAGGGCTCTGAATAAAATGCATATAATTTATGGCATACTTGATTTTCATATTTTTATGCTCCTGCCACTAGGAGGTTCTGCTGAATTCTCAAACCTGATTGGTCAGAAGGTGTTTATTAATTTTCAGTAACAGCAGCTCTGACTGTAGTTCTGGCAGGTTTACATTAATGTGCTAGCTGTAATACATTTCTATAGTAACAACTTGTACAGGGATTTGTGTGGTGGATGCCTAAGACTAATAAGAATCAGATTAAAAAGGTGCTGGTATTTAACAAAGAAAAACCTATAACTTAATATTGTGAAGGTGTCTGTAAGGAGATGTGTATTTCACATTTATGGAAGGAGTCTTCTGTGTCACCACTTTGTAACAGTCTAGTTTTCTGCCACGGGAAAATCTTCAGGACAGAGGACTTTCTGGCTTCTCTGTAAAATTACAAGTTGCTAGAGAAAAAGGATGGGCTAGTGAGGAAACGGTTGTTTATAGCTGTTATTACATGAGTTATAACAGGAACTAACTTATTTCGCAGATGTTCCACAACATTAAATGTAACTATAAACAGGTCGAAAGTATTGTGTGTCATTCTTTAATTACTAAAATGTAATTATTGGAAAATTGCTATGGTATAAGAAATAAAACACTTCGGGATGTGCCGTTATAGGGAAATAATTAACTTATGGGTGTTAATGGCTACACTCTCCACACCAGCCCGTTGCTGATTATTTTTCTATAACTGCATGTCCTGTCATGTTTTACCCTTTTCTTATGTCCTATGTAATTAGTGAATAAGAAACCATTTGGGATTCAGCCTAAGTGTGAAGACAAGACAAAGATGGCGGATGGAGCCTACGTAGTGTATAAAAAGGAAAATCTGATCTAGTAGTGACAGGAACATATTAATGTGAGTAAATAAATAGGAACACCACTGCTACTTTGTTTAATGTAGGTAGTGTTAATATCTCCAGTGTTTATAGAGCAGTTCAATGAGGATTTCTCTTCGTGCTTTAATCTGTTGCTCCATCCTGAGTATTGTGGAATCAGGAGAGGATTCACAGCGAATACTCTGGTGTGAAATGTTATATGTAAGCACTAAGCAACCACCATGTATACGTAAACATATGGCTTATTCACACAGCCCACAAAGTTCGATGGAAAAGGGTTTTAGTGTTAGGCAAGGTCAAATTGTTTGAACACTTTCTCCGTTCTTTCCTCTCACACACTGAAAATGTATGTACGTTATCAATCAACTTCTGAATTGCGCATACACACACCACCACACACCCATAGACGCACGCTAGTATACGTCTGACTCATGGCAGGAGTAAAGCACATGCTCTGGCTCGAGCAGTGACATCACCTGCCTTGTGGTCAAAGTGCAGTTCCGGCTCAGAACGCGCTGCTCCCTCAGAGCTACCAGGCTGCTGACTGGCGCGCACACACACATCCGCGGGCTTTTGCTGGTCTATAACCGACAACACGAAAAGCAACCAAAGAGAGAAAACTGACATGGAAGACACCTGGATTTCCATAATGACCCTGGATCTTTGACCTCTTGGATTTCATAGAGCCTACAGATGAACTGAGGCCTCTTCCTTTTTTCTTGTTCTCTGAAAGTCATTTCTTATTACTTTCACATTATCGCTTTCCTTCCTTTTTAACTCTCTCACAGTTTGTAGTTCCTTTCTTATCTTTTTATTTCTTGTGGTGTTTATATGACTAAGTTGATATGAGCGCCGCAGCATCATACAGGCAATATCTTCAGGACCTTGAAATCAAAAGAGGTTGGTTCTATTCTTTAATAATTACCTTATGGCTTGCTTTTCTAATAATAATAAGCCTCATTAATCAGGGATGGGAATTAGTTTTAGATGCATCTCAGTTCTCTCTTCACGTAATTGTACAATACCTGTGTTTGGGGTGGTACCTTCAACGGGAAGTACTTTGTACCTGTAATTTGTATCTTTTACCTGTTAGATTACACTGTGGCTGAATTCAGGCAAATAGCCAAACAAGACAAAAAATTGTTTTGGGCCAAAATTTGAGTTTTCTCCCTACAACATACACTGACACCTCTGCGTTAACCCTTTGTGTTCTGTTCACTGCTTAGGAATGGCTATACTGTTCACGAGTCGTATTGACTTTGGGTAGCGGAGACAGATAATATTTGAAATGACCAGCCTTGAATACATCTGTGTTTTTGGGGAACAGTAAAGATACACAAAACCTCTTCTCATGCCTGGGGATGCTCGTAACACCAGGTGTTGGTCATAAGTATGAATGGGGGTTATTACCAAAATATAAAATTTTTACACTTTTTTTTTTTCGTTTTCACTTTTTCATGTTCAGTAGCGAAAATGAGCCAAGCGTAGTTTCATGGTGGGGGGAAAAAATTATATAATTTATAACATTATATAGTTTATATAGTTTGTAACATAACATAAGGGTTAAGAAACCTGTAATATAGTTCACCAAAAATATGTGGAAATTTTTAATTTTGGAAGTGTGGAACAGTTTATTTACTTTTTAATCTTGCCTTGGCTATGTAAAGAGCTGGTTAAATGTGGTGGTCTGCCTAGAGATGTCTAAATCCTTGCTTTGTACGATACTGGCTTTCAAAATATCTGTGATGCTTGTGCGCTGCAGCAGGAGTGGAATCTTTAAATGCAATTTTCTCCTTTTTCACATTTGGAGGAACCAGATTTTATACTGTAATTTAATTGTGGTTGTGATGCATGCAAGAGAAATATAGTTATAGTATGGTAGTAGTTTAAAATGAAAAGAAATAGGCTATAGAAATCAAAACTTGAGATGCATTAAGATGCATAGAGAATCGATTTACTATAACATTTGACTACATTGAGTCAGTATGAATCGTCATGCGCCTAGAGATTCCCACACTTAATAATCATAGTGATAGTTCAGATGAACTTGTTTGAATCCATTGTTTGGTAAATGTTCGACTGGCACTCAGTGGATGTTAGGATTAGAACAGAGAAATCTTGTACATCGAAGTGAACCCAGTGCATCATAGCTTTGTGACCGTGGTTGCTTTAGAGAGCTGTGCGTTGCTGTAACTCACTCGGTGGGGTGTTGATGCTCCTTTGGGGCAGCTGTCACCTGTTGTTGTAGCAGACCTAGGCCATGGTCAGCTGTGTTTCTGTAAATTCCTCCCCACAGGTCCTCACATTTACTAAGTCTGAGTCAAGGTGCCAACTGTCTTGGAAAAATCCTTTCTTCTGGGCACACTTTTAGAGACTGATGTCATGCTAATGCATCCTCACTATTGTTTGTTAATTGAGCATGAAGCTATAATGAAAATGTTTGAAGAACTAATAGTTTGTGTTTGTATATGTGTTTACTCTTAAGTCATAGAATCATATAATCATGCCAAAAGGCAAGACTGAGTGATGGAGAGAAGGGGTGTGTGTGTGTGTGTGTGTGTGTGTGTGTGTGTGTGTGTGTGTGTGTGTGTGTATAAAGTGTGCAGGGTGTACCGCTGCTATGACTGTGGTGAATGGCTATGGTTTGTTTAATGGGCGTAGCCTCTTCTTTCTCTTTCTCCCCTGCGGAGGTTATGCATTTTTCTTTCCCGTGTGCTGTGTGTGGTCTTCTGTTTCAAAATTTGTCTAATTTTATTTGTTTGCTATCTGCATACATTCGCATTTTATCATCTCAAATGAAATGGTGTGGCATGTGTTTTGGTGTTGTAATTCAATCCTGGATCATGGGACAAACATTTGGATAGTGGATGGCACCAGACTTGTGTGCTGACCATATGGATAAGAACGGAGGAGGGGTGTTTTAATACCTCACTAATATCCACACACTGAGCCTATTGTCCCGGCTAAAGTGGCTTTCTCAAAAAATGTCAAACTGTAGGAGTTTAAAGTTTAATAGGTTTTGAGGGTGATGTATTGGGTTTGTGTGGTTTTTGGTAAAATATGCTCAAGATTTTTACCTCTGTCAGTCTGTGATGCACTGTATGGCCAGAAGTATGTGGACACTTGATCATCACACCCATATGTGCTTGTTGAACCTCCAAAACCATGGGCATTAATAAAAGTTGGTCCCCCTTTGCTGTAATAATAACCTCCACTCTTCTGGGAAGGCTTTCCCTAAAGTTTGGAGTGTGGCTGTGGGAATTTGTGTTCATTTAGCCACGAGAGCATTAGTGAGGTCAGGCATTGATGTTGGGCGAGGAGGCCTGGTGTGTACTTGGCATTCCAGTTCATTCCAAAGGTGTTCAGTGGGGTTGAGGTCAGGGCTCTGTGCAGGCCACTCAAGTTCTTCCACTCCATCCTTGGCAGACCATGTCTTCATGGACCCCGCTTTATGCACAGGGGCATTGTCATGCTGGAACAGGTTTGGGCCCCTTAGTTCCAGTGAAGGGAAATTGTAAAAAGACATTTTTGTGTATTTCTAACTTTGTGGCACCATTTTGGAGAAGGCCCACATATGCGTGTGATGGTCAGGTGTCTACATACTTTTGTCCATGTAGTGTATGTGTCTGTTGGGTTATAGCCTGCGGTCCATTCTGATGTGATGATTCTCGTAACTGTACCCTACTCCCTATAAACCTACACTCTTCACAGTGGGAACTCTGAAGTAGCGATAAAACTATGAAGTAGCGATAAAAATATGAGACCTACATCGAAGAGAATATTTGGCACAGAAATACGTTCAGCTGTTTTATTAAATATAGTTACACTTTAATATTACTGTATACAATGTTTCTTACTTAGATTTGATCTACATTTTGGTAAACGATACTGTTGCTACAGCCATTTTTTTCATTCAGCATAAAGACAGCACCAAGAGTCTCAGGAGCAAAGTGTCAGAATGACTGTTTTTAAAGGCCCTTTGAAGTAAGTGCTTTTCATCACTACAGATGGCTGCCACAGGCGTTTCTCTCCTCTGAAGCACCTTGCATACGTTGTATCAATTGACCACAGCAGTGGTGTATGAAGGGAACACATGTGGTGTTGCAAACTTTGAGCAGTTGAGGATGAAATTACAGATAGGTCCACCTGCATGGTGTAAGAAGACAGATGGCAGGTGGAGATGTTGGAGTGTAAGCTTAACATAAAGAACAGTGACATGGAAAACACAACTCATTCTCCTTCTCTAACATGACTTGCAGTAGGATCCTAAATCTGCTCAGAGATACACACACACAAATGTGCATCCATTCCTCACACGCATTCCTCACAATCTCACAATTCTTTGCCGCCTTGGCCTCTGGTTTTTCAAGGCCGGTTGCAGTGGCTCTGAAAGAGGCAGCATACTTTTACAAAGACGCAACTACAGCTTTGCTCTTAAATTAGACATGGAATTTGATGTTGTAGGGAATTTGACTGTGCTGTAGTTTGCACTACAGTTGCAACTTTCTGCTCACAGGCTTGCCATTAGACAGCTGCTAGAGAGTATCACACTGCTCACCACCATTCTTCATATACACTATGTGCTCCAGCTCTTTTATTCACATTGTTCTTGCTTGTTATCAGGCTTATTATAACAATCCAGTGGTTGAATCTGTCTGTCTAGGCTGTGTCTGGAGCTGGGGCATTGCCCTTCGTGGACCTCATGGATGTGCTGTTCATGTACTCTACATAACCGGTACATTAAAAGATTAAACATGTCCTTGGATGTCTGTTACATTCTAAGTGCATTGCCCATTTCTTTGGGCTGTTATGAGTCTTAGCCTGGTGTGACGTTTGACTAAATGATAAGGATAAGGTAGCAGGGCAAACAGATATGTGTAGAGGGAGTAGTGGGAGTAGAGAGAGTGAGACGGACACACTGAAGCTCAGTGCGACAGTGTAGCGGCAGCACATATGTAGTGTTAGAGATAAGAGCCGAGGCCAGCCTATCACGATAGTGCCAGCAGGGTGTGGCTGCTTCTGAAGAGAGAAACAAACAAGGCAAAATAGTTCGACAGCACTGTTGCGCTCCCTAGGGATGGAGTCAGTGATGAACTGTGGTGGACTGAGCACAGAGTTTAGCCCGAGTTAATTTGGATACGGAAACCAAGCTGATGGCGTCATGATGTGGCATTCACTCCGAGCATGCCCCGCCCTGACCCTGTCACTGCTACTGCAGAGCAGAGGAAAGTTAACTTAATCTGGATAATCCGTTTTCACACTCAGGACATCAGCATACCTTTATTGTCATTTACTCTTGCAGCCTTTGAACATTATTTTACCAGGATGCATGTGCTCACTTGCCATATAACTCATACAGGATATGATGTAAATTTCACCCTTCATTCATTCATCTTCAGTAACTGCTCCATCCAGGTGGTTGGAGGATGGACCTGAAGCCCATCCCGTAACACTGGGCACAATGTGGGAGATTTCACCCCAGGTGGTATCCCAGTCCACCATGCACTCATACACACTCATTCACAACTAGGGGCAGTCCAGCGCCAACAGTCCACCTACCTGCATACCTGGTAGGGAATGGACAGGGGGAGGAAACCAGAGACCCCAGCAGAAAGCCCCAGAAACAAGGGTGAACAGGCAAAACTTCACACAGACAGTAATCAGAGCTGAACCCAGAACCATGGAGCTGTGAGGCAACACTGCTACCCACTGCACCACTGAACACTTAGACGTTGCTCTCGGTGTATGCTTGTGAGTCAGTCAAAAATGATACATCTGCATCCTGGACTGATGTGGTTCTGATCCTTGGTAATGTATCTCTTCTGTTCACACATACACTATAATTACCAAAAGTATTCGGTCACCTGCCTTGACTCACATATGAACTTAAGTGCCATCCCATTCCTAACCCATAGGGTTCAATATGATGTCGGTCCACCTTTTGCAGCTATTACAGCTTCAACTCTTCTGGGAAGGCTGTCCACAAGGTTGAGGAGTGTGTTTATAGGAATTTTTGACCATTCTTCCAAAAGCGCATTGGTGAGGTCACACACTGATGTTGGTCGAGAAGGCCTGGCTCTCTGTCTCCGCTCTAATTCATCCCAAAGGTGTTCTATCGGGTTCAGGTCAGGACTCTGTGCAGGCCAGTCAAGTTCATCCACACCAGACTCTGTCATCCATGTCTTTATGGACCTTGCTTTGTGCACTGGTGCACAGTCATGTTGGAAGAGGAAGGGGCCCGCTCCAAACTGTTCCCACAAGGTTGGGAGCATGGAATTGTCCAAAATGTTTTGGTATCCTGAAGCATTCAAAGTTCCTTTCACTGGAACTAAGGGGCCAAGCCCAACTCCTGAAAAACAACCCCACACCATAATTCCTCCTCCACCAAATTTCACACTCGGCACAATGCAGTCCGAAATGTACCGTTCTCCTGGCAACCTTTAAACCCAGACTCGTCCATCAGATTGCCAGATGGAAAAGCGTGATTCGTCACTCCAGAGAACGCGTCTCCACTGCTCTAGAGTCCAGTGGCGGCGTGCTTTACACCACTGCATCCGACGCTTTGCATTGCACTTGGTGATGTGTGGCTTGGATGCAGCTGCTCGGCCATGGAAACCCATTCCATGAAGCTCTCTGCGTACTGTACTTGGGCTAATCTGAAGGTCACATGAAGTTTGGAGCTCTGTAGCAATTGACTGTGAAGAAAGTCGACGACCTCTTTGCACTATGCGCTTCAGCATCCGCTGACCCCTCTCCGTCAGTTTACGTGGCCTACCACTTCGTGGCTGAGTTGCTGTTGTTCCCAAACTCTTCCATTTTGTTATGATAAAGCTGACAGTTGACTGTGGAATATTTAGGAGCGAGGAAATTTCACGACTGGATTTGTTGCACAGGTGGCATCCTATGACAGTTCCACGCTGGAATTCACTGAGCTCCTGAGTGCGGCCCATTCTTTCACAAATGTTTGTAAAAACAGTCTGCATGCCTAAGTGCTTGATTTTATACACCTGTGGCCAGGCCAAGTGATTAGGACACCTGATTCTGATCATTTGGATGGGTGACCGAATACTTTTGGTAATATAGTGTAAGCCCTTGGGATCATTTCTTGGGAATTGCACTAGGTGTCGTCACAGTAGATTGCCGTGTCAGTCTTCCTAGGAATTCAATCCTGACTTGTGTACACTCATAAAGCTCTTCCTAATTAATTGCCATTAAATTCCCATGTAAAAGTGCATGTGTGAAAGGGGCTACAGGCTCTAATCAAACAAATAGCTCCAATTCAATGACTATGATGATTGTATATGTTTCTTTCTATAGTCTGAACAAACAATTCAGATTTTTGTAATTGGCAGTACAAACATTCTAAAACTCAGATTTAATAAATAAACCAGATTTACCTGCTGTGTGAACAAATGCGCACATTGAGATGATTGAGTTTGAGTTGTTAGGCAGTGAGTGGGTCTTGTGTACCTCTTCTAGTGTACATCTATACTGATACTGTGCAGCTCCGTTTCCTGATCTTTTCTAAGCCTGGCCTAAAAGCTGCTCTGCTGCCGGCTTGACAGGGCCCTATCTCGCTAATGACAGAGAGCCGTTATGGTGTAATTATGTGCTGTGCAGTGTGGTGGAGCGATGTATTGTTCTAGCTCTGGCAGTGTATTTTATGTGTGTGTGGGTGTGAGTAAGAACTCAGTGCTTGGCCCCCGGAGCTTCGCCTAAGATGGTGAAAGTCTGTTCTCTCTCTGCTGACTCAAAAGACACAGCCGTGATGTCAGTTGTCAGTTGCAGCTGTGACTCACTTTCATCTCATCGTTCAGTCATGCTAACACTTGCTCCTTATCTTGAAGAATTCTAGTCTTTGACCTTCCATCTGTTTTTTTTTGCAAGGTCATTACTCTTGGTGCTACTGAGTAGATTTAAATGACACTGCACTATATTTAAGATTTAAAGTTCAAGCTCCAGTTTGATGTGAAACCTTGCTGAACTGAAAGATATGTTGCATGCTGCGGTTGATTTAGTTAATGATATACCCTTAAAATGGATTGCGTATCGAGGAGTATTTACCACCTCTGTAACCTGTAGGAGTAGATCTGTATCAAGCAAATGTGAACTGGGAGTAGATATAAACAATCTACGTGAACCCTTTTTTACGTGAATCCATTTCATAAGCAGACTCAAATAAAAAGTGAAAGCATGTTTAGATTTTCTTTTATAGCTAATATGTTGTAAAAAAAAAAAAATAAATAATAATAATAAATAAATTTAAAAATATGGAGATGGTAGGGTCAAACGACGGGGGAGTAACCCAGCAGTCTTAACCTGATAGGGAAACAAAAAACTCTATGTATCCAGGATAAAAACCCCATATGAACCAGAAAGATAGCGAGCTATCCAGACTGATAATGTAATAGCCTAATTGAAATCTTATTCTATAATACTATACAACTATAAATACTATACAACTGGGGCAGCAGGGTGATGCCTAACAGCTTCAGGGTGACCGGTTTGATCTTGAGCTTGGGTTTCTGTCTGTGTGGAGTATGTTCTCCCCATGTCCCTAACAGTTCCTTTCAGGTTCTTAGGTTCCCTCCCGCCCCCCAAAAACATGCAGGTAGGTGGATTGGCCAAGCCAAACTGTGAATGAGTGAGTGTGTGCATGGTGCCCTTCACTAGACTGGCATCCCATCCAGGGTGTATAAAAACTCTCTCTCTCTCTCTCTCTCTCTCACTTGCTCACTCGCTCACTCAATCACTCACTCACTCACACACACACACACACACACGCCTCAAGCCCAGTGTTCCTGGAATAGGCTCTGGATCCACTGTGGCTCTGACAAGTGGTTACTGAAGATGAATAAATGAATACTATAAACTTAAATCTATTGCCACATGAATTCTGGACATCTTTTACTGGGTAACTCTGGTTATCTTCATTTTTTTCCCCCTCCATTTTGCTATTTCCAAAAGTCATTGCCCTGATTTATAAATAAACAGCATGTCTATGTAACCAACTCCTCAGTAGTCGAGGATGTGTTCCTGTCTGGAAAATAAACATTTTGCATTGTAGAAGTGTGATGCATAAATCTAAAAAGAATGGAGGAAAGAGATGTTGGTTGTGAAATAGCTTTTGTTTTTTGTCCTTTCCTTTAACCAGGCATTTCTCTCACCTCAGATCAATCCATGCTGCTAACACCTCTGCTCCGGAAAGCTAGTCAGTGTTGATGCTAGTTGGCAGTTGATTGAGTAGTTGCTTTCTCTTTCTTTGCATTGTGTTATCTTGAGTCTGATTTGCAAACTTGTTGCTGTGTGTGTGTGTGTGTGTGTGTGTGTGTGTGTGTGTGTGTGTGTGAGAGAGAGAGAGAGAGAGAGAGAGAGAGAGAGAGAGAGAGAGAGAGAGACAGTGGTGGTGGGAGAGAGAGACGGTGGTGGTGGGAGAGAGGCCTGTCACTTCCTGTTTGTTCCCTGGCCTCTAGGCTGCACAGTTTGTGAGCTGGCATGAGCTTTACAGTTCATACGAACAACACTGTCAAACACTGAAGCTGTGAGAAAAATCAGCTAAGCTATAAAAATGGTGTAAAATAACATGAACATGGATTAAGTTTGTTTCAGTGCAGGCTGTACAGATAGGGATAGCAAAAGTGAAAGTGTTTACGTCATGATAGATTCCTTTATAATACATTTGACTAGTGACGCGTGTGTGTGTGTGTGTGAGTGACTATATATTTGTTTTGCTTGGCGGTTGGCGGTTGGTCTTATGGTTTGTGGGGCCCTTGCGCCTCTCCCCTACAATCCCCTCATGGCCCCCAGGTTTTCAGAATCTCTTTTCTTTTCCTAACTCCTCTCTTTTTTATCTCCCGTTCCCACACTCCTGCATGGTCATTTCTTTTTCTTTGTAAACACCATGATTTAATTTCGATGCTGATGGAGCATGACACTAAAACTCTTTAGGTACTTCCTTTCACCTCTTCAGTTTGCTCTCTCATGTCCTCCATAGTTAGCTCTCCTACCTTCCATATTAAAGCACTTCAAACAAGCCGAAGTCTTCCAGGGCCTAGTGCTCCTGAGCCACACCTAGCTCGGATCTGGAGTGGCTTATTAAAAAGGGATTAGTGCTCCTTAACAAACCTGAGTCAGGAGCACTCATTAGCACTGCAGCTGACCGTTTAGTACATTAATGAGAAAGGGGGAAATGTGCTTTCTTAACTTTTAGAGACCTGTGAGAGCACCAGAGCATGGTAGAGAGTTTTATCTGGGTGTAGCACCTTATGCTGGTCACTCCGGTGGGAATTTCACATTATGTCTAAGAACACACGAATAAAACATCCTGGCTCACGTTATATTAACATCAGTCTCATCTCCTGTCTGACCTCCATGCGTTATTTTACTTTGAACAACTGGACTTTAAGCCCATGTCATGACTAAAGCAGTAAACAGTATTGACACTTTGCCCTTTATTTTTGCAAAGTAAGACTTTGTTTAGATAGACAGCTCTGTTTTTTTTTTGGCATATATGATAAACAAGGAAGACTTTTTGCACTATGAACATAATCCAGCCAGTTTTTTTGCAGTCAGATTCTACATTGTTTTGAGTTTACCCAATGTGAGATCTAGACATATGACTTTTGTTTTTGTTTTTGTTTTTTTTTTTAGTCATTTGGTATGTGGTGTTTTAGGGCGTTCTCACACCTAGTCAGTTTGCCGAGTCTGAATCAGAATGAATTTGATACTTTGGGTTTGTTTACTTTTGGTTTCACAGTGCACATAATTAAATGACCAACAAAAACCTTGGCTGAGGTGCCTGTAGGGCTGAAAATGTCCTTGTAAAACTATTTCGTTTATTGGTCAGAAATACAGCAATGAAAAAAGCTCAGCAAACCTCTGCCAAGTGTGTGTAGAAATCACAATCATCATCCAGGCATGGAGAACACTGGTGCTAAATGTATGATGAGGTAAGTCCATAACTAGTTTAAAACATTTTGTGTATGCATATGCATGCACCTATGTATAGGTTTTATTTTCTGTTTTTGTTCATTGGTCCAAATATCCAGAACACATCGCATTTCTGCAGCACCACAGCTCTTTCCTTGGGCTCAGTTTGCTTCTCGAGGTTTAGTTTAGCAGCTCGCGTCTACAAAACAAATGTCAAGTCAAATGGCTTTTCTTGTCATTTCACCCATATACAGCTGGTACAGTACACAGTGAAATGAAACAACGTTCCTGCAGGACCATGGTGCTACATAAAACAACACAGCTGCATGAGACTACACAGAACTAACTAAGACTACACACACCTACACAGGACTACATAAAGTGCATGTGTGCAAACACGTTCCCACAGAGCAAGGCAAGTACAAATTTCCTAAAACAGGACAATAGGCACAGTGCAGCCCTGACTGTTGCATGCAACACAATATACATGCCATAGTTGCTTCATTTTCTGCATTTGTTTCAATTCAGAGCTGGATCGCGTTCTCACTGCAATTAAACCATACCAGAATTCGCTTGACCGAGATGATCTTGCTCAGACACTCTCAGATTGGTTTCGGTTCAGATTTTGGTCCTCACCTGAGTTCGGTCCTTGTGTTCTCACCTGCCTAAACTAACTGCACCAAGGAGGAAAATGCAGCAGGGTTTTATTTAAACGGTCTGCATGCTGCACCTGTGAAAGCTCTCTTAATGTCAGAAATTTGCAACAAGAACAACAACACGGACAAAAACCAGTAGGGAGGCACTACTTAGAGTGTGCATGCTTGCATCGTTACCATAACAACCATCGTGAATACGTGAGAAAATCCAACTATAGTTTAAAAAAACAAATCATTTGATCATTTGCAATTTGCACTGCGGACACTTGGTCTTAAAATCCTATTTAAGAAATGAATTAGATTGGACCTGCTTTGTCCAAATGATACAGGCTTAATGTTGATTTGGGAGCTTGAGGTCAAGAGGCTGAGGTCAGGGTCTAATTGATGGGTCGCCTTGGTGATGACGACAGCTGAAGGAAAATGGTAGTGCCAATGATCAGCGAGCCGACTTTGTGTCTGTCCTGTGTTTGTGTAGCCTCTGCTCATTCCACCCCTTCTTTCTGCTTTCTTTCTTTTCTCTTCTTGTCTTTTCCCAGCCCCTGACCTGCTCCTAAATTTGTCTCTCTCACGACCCCTTTCCACTCCACCCACTTTTAACTGTGATCGAGGAAATCTTTCTTCATTCATCTCTGTAGCTGAAAGAGAGGGAAAGAGACACTCCTTCTCAGTGGAGGTGTGAGAGTAAATCTTGCTTTGTCTCTCATTCCTGTCGTATACAGTGACTTTCTGTGCCATCACAGTCTAAGCCTCGTCCCCTCCTCGTAGAGTTATGGCATTAGCAAAGGGCTTCGATAAATCTCCCTTTAATCACCCTGCATTTTGAACCGAGTCCAAACCCCAAAGCTCAAGCCATCACCTTGCCGATAGTAACTGTCGTGCCGGTGGCTGCTCTCTCACACACACTCTCACACAAAGACGACGTTCTCACCATTGTGGTCAAATAAATCTCTATCTCTGTCTTTGCAGTTGTTAAAGTTAACGAGGTGAAGTTTTGGAGGGGAGATCTGGGATTGGCATTAGCTTGACTGTTTTAGACTCAAAAACAGGGATTTCCTCACTTTTTTAGCAGTTTAACGGATCCCTGCACTCAAAAACCTAATTCTTTTTGTGTTTGGTTAAAATCTCTCGGGTTTGGATCGTGTAATTTGGTACATTCTTTAAAAAAAAAAAAAACACTCTCTAAACTGTACCTTTCCAGCTTGCTGGTGTATTTATTGTGCCTTTAGTATCTTTTAACCTACAAATGTGAATAAAGTGTAACTGTAAGAGGAAATTAAGATATATAATTGGACCTTAAGCTATATCTTTAGCTGGTTTTAAGAGTAAAGCTGTAAAGCACCTTCCCAGATAAAGTAGAAAAGATTGTTTCTGCTTATAGTGCTAAGTTTCCATTTTTCCAATTCTGGGAAAAAAGACAAGCAGAAATACTGGGAGCATTACGTATCAGCTCAATAGGCTGTTTTGGTTTGGAATCTTCAAGGTACGATAACTTAGTCTAAAAATATCACGGTATCACTGTATCACAGGATTAGTCATAAACAGATAGCTGTTTGATTAAGTTATGGTCTATGGTCATGCTGGTCTGTGTGTTTGATAGCTGCTGTGTATGGTAAAGTTCTGAACATTCTAGGAGTGACAGCAGAGGTAGCGATGTAAGATGTCCGCACCAGTAGCAGATTACACACAGCCAAAGGGGTTTCAGTGCAGTCCAAGTCCCCTGCCCAGAGAAACGGAGGTAGCTGTAGTATGACTTGGGGCGAGTCCAGCAGGATGGGTTTGTGAGATTTTTGGGGAGTCAGATCAGACACAAAACTGATGAGAACCAATGGAATGAGGAACTAAATGGGCAGATGCTAATACACAGTTAAGGATTTTAATAAGTATTTTTTTTTTTAAAAAGTCAACGGTGAGGTTGAACTTATGTAGAACTGCCTGCATAAATCATGACTAACCGTAACAACCCTAGAGCGCTGTTAGTGATATCAGGATATGCACAACTTCAATGACACTTCGCGGTAGCTAAAAACTAGAATTTGTATGCTAAGCTAGCAAGACGCCTTGACTAATATTAGTGATTACTAAAAAAATGGTTGTTATGGTATATATATATCGACAGGTTTGTCTGCTGTTAATAAGTATGTGAGAATTGAGACTCTGAAATATTCATGTCAATTTGTGACAAACGTGAGTTAGCTTACTAGCGGTTATTTAGCTAGCTATCTAGCTAGTGAGTTGGACAGAAGGAAAATATGAGGGTGTTTCTAAATTGTATATTAATGTATTTTTATTGGTTTTGCCATTTTATTGAAAGTGGAGTGGTTCCATGGGCATTAAAACATTATTATTCTACATAGTTTATTTTAATGGTGACAGATTCTGAGGTATTTTAAAGCTAGGAGCTGGTTTTGAACTGAACTTTTGATGTATTTATAGTGCTTGCAGATGGCTTGGTTGTTAGAGGGTCTTTATTTTGACCTTTAATGGCTCTTGATATACTGCTTTTTACAGTCTGCAGTGGCATGGAACATAAAACGCCATAATTACAGTAAAGAAAGCCATTTAGTGTGTAGGAGTGATTGCTCCAGCTTATAGGTTTCCTGTGAATTTTTCTGTGTTTCTCAAAACATTTGTTTAACCTACAAACATTCAGCCTGTTAACAGAGATTGATGGTTCATGGCAGAATTAGCACAGGCCCAGGCACAGGCCCAGTTTAACACTGTGCTAGGTTATGTATGTGTGTTTCAGGCAGTTTCCAGGATGCGGTTTGTTTGGTGGCATTTTCAGCTCAGTCTGCATGTGAAGTCAGTCTGCAGCTCAGTCTTCTGTAAACTCCTGATGGCACCTAAGCGCATATTCAAACAGGGCGGAGGCAGACGCTCATTTTGTGTCCACTGACCATGTCAATACACTAACACACACACACACACACACACACCCCTCTGAGTGCTCTGTCTATTTCTGCGCTGCCTTCCTGGTTGCTCTGTTTCCTTAATCTTAAACATTATTGCCCAGTGTAGGTGGTAATTAGCGTAGCGCGTACATGGACTCTTGTCAGGAACCATTAAGGAAGGACAGGCACGCAGACAACTGTGTCATTGTCAGCAGATCTGAGCCAGATCCCTGTGCTGAGTCACCGTATGGCTTCACACCTATTTTCACCAGTTACTTCCTGTGAGGTGTGACCAATGGCATGTGTACAGCTGCCGGTTTTCTTAATTATGGGAATGTAGGACCACGTGTGTATGTGCATATGACACTCTCTGGATAATGTCGTACATGATACCAGGCTGCCCCCTTTCTGATAGGGGAAGTGTTGCAGGGAATATTCAGTGAGTGTGTTGGGAAAAGAGCTGAGGAAGCCGCTCATTTTGCATGGTTATTCATTTGGAAACTGTTGTGCCAGGACTGACATCCTGTTTTGGTGAACATAGTGTCTTAGATATGCAGTTTGTTTTTGTGCAGCGTCAGGAAAGCAGTGATGGTTAGACTGGAGTGTGTGTGTGTGTTTGTGTGTGTACATTGGAGTGTGTGTGTTTGCTTTCATGTGGAATTGATTAGGTCAGCGTTTTCATCATCTCTGTCTGGTCTTTAGACTTCATCCGATTTCCCTGGTCTTTTAAGATTATTATTTGTCACACTGTATGAGATGATCCCAATGAAATCTTGAACAAATTCTATAACAGTCTCTATAACATGACTTCTCCATGTCAGATTATACAATGAAGATCCTCTGACGATAGACCCAAGATAAAAATTACTAGATTCCGCTGATGTCATCATTCAGAGTGATCCAGGCTTACACAAAAATGAGGTTGAATAAACAAAAACGTTCTTCAGAGTGAGCTTTTGCTAAAAAGGATATTTTGATTTTGTTTATTAGCTTGCTTTGTTCAGGTTTCGCCACTGCCACTACTGTGCGTGTAGCTGTCCTATGAGGTTTGCGTCATCCCCCATCATATGGTGGCCTCCTATTGGTGGCTTTTTGACAAGCATTGTAGCAGCGGTCACACTCTTCTTAATAAACAAAAAATCTCAATAGATTTTAATCAAATTTTTTAATAAAAAAGTATCTGACACTGCCAGAGCATTGTTGTCACCTGTTTTTAGGTCAGCTTTGGTAAGCATGTCCCATTATATATTCTAAGAAACCACTGATCTCAACTCTTTTACGATGTCAGAATGTCTTAAAATGTTGGAACAATGACATTGTTGGTAAGTACAGATGAAGAGAGGGATAAAGTTATTTAATAACGTAGATGGAGCGATAAACCCAGACGTGTGCTGTGCTCTGTGCTGAAGAGAGGGAGGCCATGCTGCCAATTGATTTATCTGTTCTTGTTCTTCACAGTGTCCTAATGTGCCCTTTCGCTCTGCTTCTGTCCCATCAGCTCTTTTCATCCATCTCAATGCTCTTTACATACACAGTTATATAATCTAAAACATCATCAGACTCAGGACTACCACAATAAACTTCACTGTTCATGTGCTATTTGAATTTTCAGGATGTTTTACAGATTTGAAAGCCAAAAATCCACATTTGAATGTTTTTGTTCCTGTGTTCTACTTTTAGTCTTGCTCTCTGAACTTTCTTCCAAATCATGTTGGAAAAATGGCCTAAATACATGCCTGACATTTATAGAGGCAGTATGTAGGGAGCATATATAATGCATAGGAAGCCACTTTTTGTGTATTGGAAAAGGGAAAAGGGAAAGTTGAAGTTGGTGTATTTTTTAATCTTAAAATTTAGGAATTTTTCACTAAGAAACCATTACTGTGGGTAAATGAATAAAAACCAACCTGCAACATTAAAGATTATGATCAAATTGTGATTTGAATTTATTTATGAAAGCGATACAATTTTAAGTTCCCTGCTTTATATGATAAATACACATAGCAGTGTGTTCTGTTTGTGGCAGTATGAAATGATAGGCTTATTAATATTGTAAGCATTTTGAAGTCGAAGAGGTTTACTAAGAAACATAGTGATTTCTATGACCATCATGGTGGTGCACAGGGTAGCATTGCAGCCTCACAGGGTTCACTCAAGCGCCCCAGCGTCCCTGCTTCGATCCTGAGCTTGAGTTTCTCTCTGTGTGAACTGTCGCATGTTCTCCCCATGCCCATGTGGGTTTCTTTGGTTTCCTCCCTCCTTCCAGAAACATTTTGGTAGGTCGATTGGAGACTCTAAATTACCCTTTGGTGTGAATGTGTGTGCATGGTGCACTGTGATGGACCTATTAGGATCTGGATCTACTGCGATAATGCGGTTACTGAAAGAGATTGAGGGAATGAATGTATCTGCATTTCTGTTTTTTATTGACTTTTGAACAACTGGAAATGCAGATACAATGACAATGTATTAAAAAATTTTACAAATGGAGTGAGTCCAATCAAGGAAATGACTTTTTGCCTTGAGCTCTGTTTACAGAGGTTTTTTTTTTTTTTTTTTAAATATGAAATACTACTATAATGCCTGCATGAAGGTTATCTATCTAAGGTTATTTATCTGTGCTTTTGGCTACAGATTGTCGTATAAGTGCTAGAGGAAGAATGTTGAGAGAAAGGATCGTATATCAGGGAGGGTGAAGTGTGAAGGTCAGTGTGACTTTACCAGCAAGCTCAGAGGATTGAGTATGTGCTGAATCAACATACCGAAACAAACAGCTAGTAAATGAAAGATGACACGAAATAGCGAGCAGGTTTAAGAGTTTACTGTGCTAATTTTACAGAAGGTGAGTGGAATTTAGTACTGGAGTGACTTGTGTGGGGATGTATGTGGGTGTGTGTGTGTGGGTGTGGATGGTGCTAGATTTTTCTCAGTGCATGAATGGATACATTCACAGTCCTACACAAGCGCCCATTAAGGCGCAGGGCTGTGCAATAACACTGCAGTCTCATTTCCTTTGTTTGCTCCCTGGGTTTTTGTCTCTCTCTCACTACACTTTATTGCCCAGCCAAAAACAAATCAATCAAAAACACTCTCTTCATTTTATTCTCACCTTATCTTCTGAATTTTTTTTGCTTGGTCCCTGTGTAAGGTTGTTTCTGTCTGTGTCTGGCCTGTGTGTCATGGTTGCAGCAAGAAAGTTCAATACATGATGCTTCATGGTTAAGTCATGATATTAATATGGTTCTGTTACAGTGCTGAAGGATAACAGTGTTTATTAGACATTTACTCACGATACTGCAGGTTTACTTTCATGTCTATTGGGCATTATGGTTGTTATTATTGGGTGATATGACAAAACTGTTACATAACAATTCAAAGGCATTTCTACAGCACATGATATGATATGTAGATGTAGATGTATATGTGTATATATATTTAATGCCTACAAAATTTTAAAAATATTTTTATTTAACACTGAAAATGATAACATTTTCACAGATTGTTAAATTTCTAACATTTCATTTTACGTACAAAATTTTAACATCAGCTGCTTCCAGTCAGTTTGTAAATTAAAAAAAAAAGATATCAGATGATATTCACAGTATTGCAGAAAAGCATATTGTCACATAATGTATTGCATTAATCATTACTTTATCACCCAGATTTTTGTTACACTCCTAACCATGACATTACCATGGAGTGTCTGTGATACATTAGCTGCTGTAATAATCTTATCCTCATATGTGTGGTTTGCTTTTCAGTGTGGTTTGATATATCATGTGGAAGAAGGAGACATAGTTTCATTCCTTCCCAACATACCTTTACCAAGGCTTGCTGAACTGACCATGCTCAGGGTGGCACATGGGGAAAAGTGGTCCAAAATTTTGTTAATAGCTGAATGCTGAAATCACTTATAGTGAAAAATGTCTCGTCCATCGTAACCTCCTTTTAGCAAAATCTGTTTAAAACAAAATGAATCTTATGAAGTTATTTACGTAATGCACATTTTAGATGGTCTCTTGATTTCCCTAAACAATAAAACACCAGAAATGTTTATTATCTTTGATGATATTTAACGGAACATATTTAGAAATATGTTTGGTTATAGTTTGTTCTCTAAGTGATCATTTTTCCACCTTAAGTTATATTTTTAAGGAGTATTAAATCCATTTCTAAAAGGGTGAGGGGAAAAACCCTAAATAAGTAAATAAAATAGAGAAGATAATGTGCACATGTGAATATGCACATTAATTAATAACAATAACAGTAACAACATCTGCAGCAACAGCAATAATGATAGATAGATAGACAGATAGATAGATAATATTTTTTATAAAAAAACATGCTTGAACGGTACCGAGTAGCAAAAATGACAAGTCAAACGTCCAATATAAAACCGCTTATATTCTGAAACTGGTATTTTCAGTCCATTCCCAGTGTAGTGTGCTTTGAGGTATTGCTGGCCATCACCGAATGATTTTGAGGGTTATATGTGGAACACGGGTTAAAATGTTTCGACCACTACATGCCCACTTCCCACCCTGAGCATGCACAAGCAACATGGTGGACGTGTATTTGGCCAACAAATGATCCCGTCCCAGTGTTCATTTACGTGAATTTGGTCTGCTCCTGGATTAAATTACAGCATGAATTAAAATGAAATAAAAACTTACTGAATGGGGCTTATGCAGCTTTAATACACAACACTGTAATTCAAACTTCATACAAATATTACTGCAGCTCCCCTCATATTTTCTTTAGAGTTTAGTCAGTGTCAGTTGTGTTTAGATGGATGGCATAGTAACCATAGCCGTGAAACTGGGCCACGCGTAACGTAGTAACTGTGGTTTGCAAACCGTAGTTTTGTTTTGGAAAAAAAAAAAAGAGAATGGCTGGGTAGTTTTTCTAAAGGCTTGCATCATTTATATTTCCTCACCTTGGCATTGAAGAAAAAAAAAAAGCATAATTTGCCTCCTTTTGTTCATATCCATCTGTTTCAGATGTTTGTGTCTGTATAGGTGTGTGTGTGTGTGTGTTCATGTGTATAGCTCTCTAGCTGGGGAAACCCCTATTTTAGATGCTTCTGTTTCACAGAAGTGAAATCGGGGCATATTATACTCAGCTGTGAAGCACAAAGCTAAAGATTCTGATATGATTCTGATATGATGCATGCACTCTTCTTCTTCTTCTTTTTCTTCTTCTTCTTCTTCCTCTTCTTCCTTATTTCTTCTTTCACATGCGAACCCAGAGTACAGCTTCTCCTCCACAGTGAGATCACACAGCCAACCGCAGATTTGTGGCTGTTTGTCTTTACCCACCCTTTCTTTTTTTGGCTGTACTTGTCACGACACTGTCCTTTTTTCTGCTGCGTTCCTGTCACGGTCATATCTCTAAATCTTACTCTGGTCCTCCTTCTAAAAGAGGGGATGATGTGGCAGAGATCTAGAGATGACTAGATATAGCGATGAGGATTGTGGGTAAGTTGACATTGGAAGTCCCCTGATGAAGATTTCAGTGAGGAAAGTGACGGTTATGTCTCCGGCTGTCACAGCACAAGCACTGAGACTGCGGCTTTACGTTCTGTTCATATCCTCGATTACGTATTTCTTCACAGTTTACATGAACATCCCATAAAACATTAAAGACAGAAAAGATTTAGTATTCAGACGAATATTAATTAGCCATATATGTATATTTATAGCTGCATAGAGAGTGCAAACATTAGCCTAGGACACAGGTCTAGCTGTTCTCTGATTGGATGAAGCCATACACACTCATTAATTATTCAAGAATTTCATTAGCTTGTCCTAGGGTAATGACATATTGTAGTACAGATGGTGAAAGAACATCGCACGTAAGCATTATCAGAATTTTATCGTCAAATGTGAATGTTGCAGATTGATTTTTATTTGTTTACCCACAATAATGTTTTGAACGGCTATGTAGTTTGATTCTACATCTCTACTCATCTTTTTTTCTTATTTATTTTTTGAAGGGCTTTATATTCACTGTATATGCTCACCTCATAGGATATAGTATAGTAACATATAACCTACAATGTGCACTATAATTCCCGGTAAAACACCCTTTAAGAGTCACTCAGCCAAAAAGAGTGTCTATTAGAAATTACTCACTTGTGTGTAATATGATTTCAAGGAGAGATAGTTTGTTTTTCGCAGTTGACTGCAAATGTTTACATACCCTTAGGACAAAATGAAGAAGTGTGCAAAGTTTCCCAGATGTTCCTAACAAAAATAGTCATATCACTTTAAAACATTGTCTGAATATTAAAAAAATCTCAAATGACTTGCAACACCACTGAGTTTATAACTGCTTCCAGTGTATTTCATGTCTTGTGAGAAATGTTTGTTTTTTCTCAGTTGTGATATTCAGTACAGCTAGCACAAAGTTGCACTCTGTTAACACTAGAGGTCATACTAGCTTTCTACTGTTCTCTACATTGATTATAAAATCATTTTTGCCTATTAAAAATCATTTAAGCATTTTTCTAAATTACAGAGCAACTTTTGCATATTAGAAATTTTTTTTTTTTTTTTTTGGCTCATATCAAGCACCACAAGAGTCACTGGGCCAATAAGTTTATGAAATATGGCTTTAATCAGGCCTGTGTTAATTAAATGAGCAAATGCAGATTTTTTTTAAGGACCTTTTTCACATGTCCATGTTTACGATTATAGAAGTATAATTAGTAGCCTTACAAAACTGTGAGATAGTGAACAAACCAGCAAATGCAGCTAGCAATCATTGCAGCATCTCTTAATGCACAAATAACTCAAGCGAACATGTGTATTTTGAGCTTTAACTCATTTCCCACTGATGTGCTTGTGAGAAGGAAATGGCTTTGTGCTATTCGCCTTGATGGTGGTGAGCATTTTAAGATTTTAAGAGGCAGCAAAGACGTCTGTAGCCAGCATTTCAAAGAATCTCAAAAACCCACTCAAAAACCACTGGATTCAAAAGTCTGAAACACTGAGCTATACCCCTATCAATTTGAATGGACAGATTAAACATCTGTTGTCTGGAAAAAATGTTTTATACAAATTCAGAAAGTCCAGCAGCGTGTGCAGGACTTGCTTTAGCTGCAGTTGTTCCTCCTACAGATAAGTGAGCTAACTAAATGTACTAACTAAAAAAGTAGCTAGCTATTTACTGCTTCCATTAATTAGGAATAATCCCGTTAATAGACTGTTCAGATTGACTGTCACTCATGCGTTTCAGTACCTGAACAGCTTTCAAAGCGTAACACTACTATTCATTGCCGGATATAACAACACAGTGATTGCGTGAAAGGTCTATACCTAAATATTATAGCTGGAATAATTTTCAAACCGTGAAATCTTTTTTTCCCCCTTCTTTGTCTCTCTATCCATTATACCATAGTGTGACTAAGACCCCCAGGCCTTTAGTATGTACAGTCATCATGACTCATTGCGTATATTCAGTCTGTCCATGCAGAGCCAGTGTTACAGTATATTATAGCACACCTTCAGCAGGGCTGATAAGGGCTAATGCAGGATAATGAGCAGCTCCAGGCCTAATAACACATACATGTCTCCTAGCCCTGTGTCCTGTCACATACTTACTGTCAAACGCTGAGCGCAGTCACAGCCACTGATGGCAAGACAGCCCTCTGTAACGTCTCCTGCCTGTCCTTATGTTGCATGAGCACATGTGTGCGTCACACACCCTTCAACACCATTCGCTACTTCAGGATGAGTCGACTGAGCCAGCTGCTCTCACCGCACGCCGAAGATGGGGACGGCCACGGCACAGAATATGGTAGTGAAGGGAAATGCTCGCTCATAGCAACAGAGATACACAAGTATAAACAGAGAGACATACTGGCACGCTCACATGTGCAAGCGCACACACACACACTTAGTGGTGCTCATTGAGGCTCAGGGAGGTAAACTGTGAGCATAGATTTTTGTGAGCATCGCTTTATTTTCCTATTTTAGTAATTTTCTGTCTAGCAACTGCTAAACACCCGGTGCTTGCTTCAGAGGAAAGGAATTCAGTCAAAGTGTGTGTGTGTGAGAGGGGGTTGTGTGAGTGAGTGAACCGACATAGTAGGGATGATGCAACTCAAGAGTTAACTTATTCAGAGCAGAATAAAGTTAAACAGAAACTTCAGTGACGTTGAGATCCTCTTTTCTTCTCCTGCGTTTGTTCCACCGTCTGAGAGACGTTCAGAGAGAACAAAAGCGAGTGAATGAGCATGGACATGGTGCTCTGCGCATCGTGACTGACAATACACAGGGCTTCGTGCGTACCAGCTCCCGGTTATCACGGTTCAGTTCTAGATTAGGAGCTTTACGAATCTATAAGCGGAGTGGAAGTGTGGTATGATGGAGCTGTCGGATCCAGCCCTGTGGACATCTGTGCTGTTTGTGGCCGTGCACTTCGTGACGGCGGCTGGCGTGTGGCTGTGTCGCAGACGCAGAATCAGACGAGCAGCTGCAGCTCTCAACGGTATACTTCTCTGTCTTCTTCATGTGTCTCTGTCTCTTTACCACACTACGGAACTCTTCCAGTTTCCTCGCTAGGCCCTTCCTCTTCCTCTTCCTGTGGCCTCCCTGACTCAGATCAGTGCTATCTCAAATGCAGCAGTGGAGCTGTAGATAGGAGAAATTCTGCTGTACTACCTAGTTTCTTGAGAAAAAGGAAAGACCTTTGCAGCTGTGAACACAAGTGTTCCCCTGAAATTGCTGTGTGCTATTCCTGAATTGGTAACTTGTAACTAACTTTCCAACCTCCAACTAGGGAAAACTAAAGAAAACACCCCTCAACTGAGAATTCCTACTCGGAAAGTCGGCAAAGCGTCCTCAACTCCGAGTTCAGCAAAGTAAACATGGCTGCTCAGAGCATCGACAGTAACCAAAGCAGCACTTATGTATTTTTAAATGAGATATTCTGTATATACTAGTAAAATGCTAGGAAACATATTAGCATGTTAAAATGCATAACACTGACTGTACAGGAGATAAATATACATTACAGTTAGCTTTGCTAGATTTTTGCGAAGTGAAGACAAACATTGAGGAGTCCATGTTTTTTCCCCACGTTATAGTTCGAATGCACGGAGATTGAAAATGATTTATTGGTTTGTTGATTTCATTTCGAGTATGTTTTCCATCAAACTGTTGCTTGCATTTATTAGAAAATAGCAGACGTTTTTTTCCACAGAATGCTCGTATGCCAGGGTAGCTACAGGACTTTTCTGGAGAATGTTTGGAGAGTGTTGAGGTGACGGTGTACAGACAGCATGTTAGCTGCTGGGTCTGATAATGCTGGAGACTAACTGTTTCACTAACAGCAGTCAGGATGAATTCAGTGTTGTTTGTATAGCTGTTTTATCAATACACATTGACACAAAGCAGCTTTAAAGAAATCCGGATGTGGATTTAGATTCCTGATGGAACAACTCAGAGCTGAAAAACTTTGAGATGACATGAGGAAGAAACCTTCAAATCAAAGAGAGTCACACTTCTGAGTGATGCCAGAGAGAGGGATTATATTTAAAAAAAAAAAAAGATATACTGTAAGTCGAAGTGTGTTGAAAGGATGTTTAGTATGAGCATCATAGTCTTTATGATCACAGCAGCAGTTCTTAGGAAATCTAAAGTATCCAGGTGAGATTATCCACTGAGCGAGAATTGGGCATATTTATTATTATTTTTTTAAAAAAGCAAGTGTGAATCTTTAGGGTATCCATGTGGGACCATCAGAAAGTGGACTGGATTAATCACTCAGGTTTGGACTGGTTGAAATCACCATGATGAATGAGAGATGATAGAAGTGTGAGAAGAATAAGGAGATGAAATATGACATTATCCAGCCACCTGGCCCTTTTATTCTTAGCAGAAAAGCCTGAAGAGCAGCAGAGAGGAGGTGCTGTATCTTGCGTGTGTGTGAGAGAGAAACAGAGAAGTGTGGTATTTTGGGTAACTTTTGGCTAACCGTTTAGTGCCCTCTGTGGGCTGCACAGTTAATCCTATTTAAATCTGGGTCCTGATTCTTGTATTCCTCTGTTAACTAAAGGTAACTGACTGTGATACTGGTGACTTTAGTTAAAGATAGTTAATGTTATTTTGTAGTGTTTTGCTCACTCTCATCCTTCTGGAGTTTCACATTCATATATTTTATGAATATTTGTTGCGTATTGTGGTGGCATCTTTATTTATTTAGTTATTTACTTAGTTAAGGTTTTAATTTGGTGACACTGGAGCAGTCATACAGATGCAAAGATTTATACATTAGAAGAATTGTAGGTTTATAATTTACACTGAAAATTAAAATGTTTTTTGATTGATTTATATTTTTCAGTGAAACTCTAGTTCTTCAATTGGCTGGATATTTTTATATGTTGGTGTAAAATAGTAGATGCAAAGTAGATTTTATTTTAAAAAATTTAAAAGAGCCCCACATTTTTGCTTACTGAGCTTAACGTTAGGGTTAGATTTAGTTAGGCACAGCATTAATTTGCTGCATAAATAATTGTGTGTGTGTGTGTGTGTGTGTGTGTGTGTGTGTGTGTGTGCGCGCACACACCATGCAGTACAGTTTATTATTAGCTATATTGGGAAGTAAAATATTGGGTCGGGCTGGGTGGAGCCACCAGCTGCATGTGTGTGTGTGTGTGTGTGTGTGTGTGTGTGTGTGTGTGTGCTTATTTTAGATGTACAGGTCCTGGTAAATTACATCTTTTGTCTTTCTGACACTGTACCGATGACCATCTCTTTTCTTGACCATCCTTAAGAGTATTCATTGCACATTGTGTGATTCCTGTGATTTTCTCTTCTCTGTGTGTCACTGTTCAGCCTCACTCAGTCTGATCTCTGTGTCTGATCACAGCATTCCTAATAGTGTGTTACTCAGACCTGCTTTATTACTCAGGCTCATACTGTCACTGCTCAACACTACAGCAGTTACTTCTGTGAGTACTGATGTTTGGCCGTGTTTCACTGAAGAAAGAAATGTCATGAAATCTCTGAGCATGTCACAGTGAAATCTAATCTTCAGAACTAGACAAATGTTCTTGAATTTTGTTCACCCACTTTTCCTGGTTTCCTGTGCCATGAGGAATACTTCTTTAATGACAGGATCTCGCTGTGCTGAAAATGTTCATATAGGCGCATGCATTTTCCACTTTTGACCACAATGCGGTGTGTGTTCATGGTCTGGACTTTTGATAACTTTGTGTTGGGAAAAATATTCATTCAGAATGTTCTACATACTTTTTTCTTTCCTATTAAATGTATTTAATTTATGATTATTAATTAATGTTCTGCATTATCTGTTTGCTTTTGTTTTTAATTTCTTCTTAATTTACCTATTTTTTGTTTTTGTACATATTTTGAAGGATTAAGATGCACTTTAAATGTAGAAAATTGCAAAACAAAATGATAATTTTATTAGTAATAATTAAGGCTGGGTAATATGACAGTATGATACTGATATTGAGTGAAGGCCTGTCTGGTCCAATACCACAGAAAAACTACTGTAGCACAAATTGCTGAAAAAGTTAATGGTGGCTATGATAGAAAGGTCTCAGAACATGCAGTGCATCGCAGCATGCTGCGTATGGAGCACGTGAGCATCAGAACTGGACCACGAAGCAATGGAAGAAGGTGGCCTGGTCTGATGAATCACGTGTTCTTCTACATCATGTGGAGGGACGTGTGCATGTGCGTTGCTTACCTGGGGTAGAAATGGCACCAGGATGCACTATTGAAAAGAAGGCAAGCCGGTGGAGGCAGTGTTTACTCTGGGAGATGTTCTGCTGGGAAACCTTGGGTCCTGGCATTCATGTGGATGTTACTTTGACACATACCACCTACCTAAACATTGTTGCAGACCAAGTACACCTCTTCATGGCGACGGTATTCTCTAATGGCAGTGGCCTCTTTCAGCAGGATAATGCGCCCTGCCACACTGCAGAAATGGTTTGAGGAACTTCACAAGGAGTTCAAGGTGTTGACTTGGCCTCCAAATTCCCCTGGATCCAAATCCAATGGAGCATCTGTGGAAGTCCCAACTCTAAGTCCACAACTTACAAAACTTACAAAACTTACAGGATCTGCTGCTAACATCTTGGTGCCAGATTGGTCATGTGGTCAAAATTGGTCTTGTGGAGTCCATGCCCCAACAGGTCAGAGCTGTTTTGGTGTCTTAAGGGGGACCTACACAATATTAGGCAGGTGGTGTGTGTGTGTATGTGTGTGTATATATATATATATATATATATATATATATATATATATATATATATATATATATATATATGTGTGTATGTGTGTGTGTGTGTGGTGTTGAACATTGCTGGTTAAAACTGAGCATGTTTTCAGGGTTTCAGAGGCAGTAGCACTGCTCCACGTGTCAGTCTTAATTTGGTTTTATTCTGTTAATCAGTGCTCCATGGTCTGAAGGAGCACAAATGTAATAGAAGCTAATGGGATGATGGAGGCTGGTTGGCGTGCAGGAGCTCTGCCTGTAACAGGAATTCATCCACTACTGAATATGAGCCATCTGTCTCTCCAGTCTCGCCCTGTTCCCAAACTCAGCACGGCCAGTCGCTGTTTCATAATATCGCCGCCTGATCGGAAGTTCCCTTGGACTCCCACAGGTTTTGCTCGTTCTGCTGCTCACAGAGGACAGTGCAGCGAGAGGGGGGAGGATGTGCACCGTGCCAGCCTCAGAGCGTCACTACGCACATGGACAGAGAGGGGGAGAGAAAGCGTGATACTGAAACACAAACCCAAAACAAGCATGGATGAAGGAAGGATGTAGAAGAACAGGACTGGGCAGTGGACTCCAGAGAAATTAGCGATAAGACAGAGAGAGAGAGAAAGGGAGAGGGATAAGCTTGCTGTGTGGCTTTAGCTCTTAGCGTAAGCTCTGATATTTATAGTTCGGAGGGCTGCAGGAGAACAGAGCTACGCAGCAAGACTTGTGCACAAAAGAATTCGGGGAGAGGTGCACAACAACAGCATCAAAGACGGCGGAAGAGAGGATGAAGAAGGGAAAGGAAAACATGGGACGATGGATAGCATACAGTCTCACTCTCTACAGCCAGGAAGAGGAGGAGCGAATGACGACAAAGCTCTGATAGAGGGAGTTTGTGTTTGTGTGTGTCAGCTTTAGTTTGAGTCAGTAGACCTTTGAACTCTGACTGATTAAAAAGGTGCAGGCCAATGATCCTTCCTGAGTGGCTTCTGCTGATTGACTCGTCTGTGGCCATTGTATTGTGGTTAGGTGTGATGTCATGCTGATTGCTGTGAGATTGACTTCTGCTGTTTTTCTGACCCACATGTTCTCTGATTGTTCAGTGTTTTTATTGATTAGTTCAGTGGCAGATTTTTGTAGCTGGAAAATCAAGGGTTCTGCTTCCCATACACATTATAATATGTGGGTTTTTTTGGATTAATTCCTTTCAGGGGGATTAATTTGACTCAACAAATGTGCAAAAACTGTAACAGGTATGAACTGATTTTGAATTACATTGAAGGGGTTCTTCGCTTCCTAAAGGGGTTCTACATGGTATCCTTGGAAACCTGAGGATTATAGGATTCTACGTAGATCCTTCAAGGGTTCTTCTAGAGGGACAAGCTGAAGAATGCTTTAGTGTGGTAACTTTTTTCTAGGAGTTTTGTTCAAATTTTACATTCCTCTATGCCTTTAAATGTGGAAGCAGTTTATTATATAATATGTTTAAAATACCATGTGAAGCAATTTATTATCTAACATTTTTTCATTTTTATGCTCTTCAAAACAAGTTTTGGGGAACAGATACAGAGCCTGGGGGGTCCATTCATACCCCACTCATTCAGGTCTTAATGAAAATCAGCTCCTTCCCAGAACTCGCCTAGATTTCCTGGTCCTTGTATCCTGAGTGCTTACTTTCACTTTTGAAT
Organism: Pangasianodon hypophthalmus; assembly: GCF_027358585.1. Lineage (NCBI taxonomy): Eukaryota > Metazoa > Chordata > Actinopteri > Siluriformes > Pangasiidae > Pangasianodon > Pangasianodon hypophthalmus. The sequence continues at coordinate 10,352,007 of NC_069732.1, read as the reverse complement.
TGAAAAGCCTCAGCAGAGCTCCTTACTCCTCTCTCAGACACACACACACTCTGTTTCTGTGTTCATATTAGATGCAGCACATGAAGGTGCAGGTTGTTGATTTGTAGTTATGTGCTGTTAAGTCACTGGCCTCCTGAAAGACACGGTGCATGACATCATCAGAAAGGGTGCATCCTGCTCTGGCTCGACTGTTCTTTGGACTTCCTTATGATGGTTGTGATAAAGGAAACAATATCACACCCACGTGCTTAGAAACTTCTTCCTCCTGCTTTTTCTTGCTCAACCTTGCAGCCTGACTTGACTAGAAAGTTCCATGGACTGCTGAGCCTGGTGAGGTAAACACTCATTGTAAGTTGTGAGTGAGGTGTGAAGTGAGAGCGCACGTGTTTCCCTACCTCTGCGGACAGCTGTATGTGAAGCCGTGCTGACGAGGCTTTGAATGTGGAGGGGAACTCTAGACCTTGGTGGGGGAGGAGCTCTTGGTCTGTGCGTGACACACACACACGTGGGAGCCAGAGTGTCAGCTTCTGCCATGGCAGCGAGTGCAAGTTACACACTCACTGGCTTTCCCTCAGGTGCTGGGATTTAGCCTGCGCTCAGATTTCTCTCTGGACCTTAATCTGGAGTCGACTGGATTAAGTAGGACATGGTTCAAGCGAGAAAAACAGAGGGAGAGGTCACACATTCTGGACTAAAAGAGGAGTAGAGCGAAGTGACAGAATGTGGCCGGACTACTATAATGAACAGCGGCTCAATGCTCACCTGCTCACGCTCATGTGCTGCACAGGTCAGTTCCTGTTTGTGGGTGGGTGAGGAACCACGTGTAAGAGTCCTTGATCACGTATGTGTGTTTCTGATTGGTGTTGGGTGTTTACTCAGCTCTGCAGTAGTGTGTGTGCAGGGTTGTTATTGGCTGTGTGTGTGCAGCAGTAGCACTACATCACAATAACTCCCTGTATACAGAGGAACGTGTGCCTCTCTGTGGCTGTCACTCCAGCTGTGTGGCTAAATTGCCATGGTCTCTGTGTGTATTATGTCTCTGTTTATATTTTGGGTAAGGGGATGTCCTTGTGCAACAGGAGAGTCGTACAAAAGAGTAGATTAACATGGACAAAGGGATGGGATGTTGACATGAACTGACATGTTGTGGGTGCAGCACAGATCTTTCACACAAACACAGATAACAAATTATCTTAATGTTTTATCATTCTGTCTGATATTTTGGATAACTGAAGCTCGGTTACTGTGACAACTTGGTATCAGAGCAGTATTTGGCATTGCTCAATACTCAGAGCTCTGATACCGGTATTGTATCAAAAATGGAAAAAATGGTTTTTATTACCTTTTAATTTGTGTTTTGATCACTTGTGGTTGTCAAATCTATTTTTTAATCATAGTTTTAAACAACAGACATAAATTCTTTATTTCTAGGCTATATAACTATAGTTTCTGTCATCTTTTTTGCGATACTGTGCAATATTCACAGTTTGAAAGTGCAATATTCACTATTCAGTAATTAGATATTTAATATCAGTATACCATATGTGTCATAACATTATACTTCTTTGCAAACGATTTACATTTTATAGTGCAGTAATGTTTTTCTACTCTATACATACCTATTCTTTTGGTGTGTATTTTTTAGCTGTCTGCTTTTGCACTTTACTACAACAGAACAACCGAGTTTCCATTCAGGGCTTAAGCATTGTAGCTATATTTACCTATCAGACGTTTTTGTAAGTAAGAGGTTTGCTGAAGCTGAGGTAAACTTTGTGATGTTTTATATGAGTTTTTAGTGATTTAGTAGATATCCTGTTTATAGTTAATGGCAGGTAACAAATTTACACTGAAACCACAAATCTATATTTGTGTTAAATACAAGGTTATATATAAAACCCACAACTAACAATTCAGGTATAGTAGTGTTTAAGCAACATTTATTGCTTACATTTATTCGCAAAAGTTGGCCTCTCTGCTGACTTCTTGTCAGCTGAATTTCAAGTTGAAAGAAATTGCTATGCTTTGGGGTGTTCTGTGAGGATGGAGTGTGAAGTGGTGGTACCCAGGATTTATGGTGGTACTTATGGATTTATAGATATTATTTTGAACTTTCAAGGCAATGTGACTGCCCACTGTGAAATTAGACATTACAAAATGGATGGACATCTAAAATTATGGGCCTGACATACTGCTCTTTACTGAAATGTTAGCGTCTTATATATTAAATTATCCGCACGTTGTTAGGGTGCTATATTTTCAGGAATAGTAATCTGTGGGTGCCACTGAACAGTGAGTTCATATGAAAAGTCACACTGATACTTGCGTGAAAGCAATGCCTGAAATTTGCATGAAATGACAAACCAGTTAAACATGTCCTCCGGCGAAAAACTTGCAACTGCATGTGTTGCAATTCACTGCTCCCTGTGTGTAAATGTGTGTGAATGATTCGGAGCGGGTGTGGGTTGCTAGCTTGTCTTTAGAAATGTAGTCTTTACTCCATATTATACTCCAGGTTCTAATACTAAATTCTTACACCCAAAGTCCTGTTTATCAAACAAAAGCTCTTAATCCCTCTGCTAATAAGATGACTGGTGTTTGACAGGAAACTGAAAAGTTAAATATTCACAATGTCCATTTTGACCTCGCGTTTGTGAGTATGATGTAATATGTGTGTGTATCACAGAAAGGAAGTGGGCAATCGAGACGCCACAGCACATGGCCTCTCTATCGCTAAGTTGTCATAGCAACCCCATCAACCGAACAGCTTAAATAGTAGGAGGGGGAAGGAGAATGAAAGAGGGAGAAGAGAAAATGAAAGCTGGAGTCTGGGATGGCTGAAATTCACACTCAGGCTGTAGTGTCAGGCTCTATTCTGGGCCCAGCTGCCTCACTGCTCTGGAGTGTTGACGCAGCGCTGTATTGCTCAGACCTGCTTGATATGCTGTGTGTATTCACGCAGGTTTTTCTACAGTACAGGACTTTGTTGTCTTTTAATTTTCTCCATAATTTTTTAAAGGTGCTCTTTGCAGACTTGCCAACCTTTACACATTTTATGTAAGAGCTCCGCATTTTAACATTGGAGTATGCTGCTACGAGTTATGTTAAATAAGTTAATTAAGTTAAAATGCACCAAAAGAGTCTTCTTTTTTCCTCCAATAGAAATGGCAGATTAGCCAATCGATATATAAATCTGGAATAATTGACAGTTGTGCAGGTGTTTTGAGCTTGATATTAACTGACACCCTGGAAGCCCTGCCCCCTTCTCCCAATTCACATTAGTAATATTTCCATGCCAAATCTAACAGTGTAAAATCTAACTCTATGCCTGTCGATGTATAAAATGTACTGCGCATATATAGGGGGTTTTACAGCAACTACCAGCTGCCGCTCATCTGTTTTAGTTAAACTGTAGATACTAGAAAAGTTTACATGTACACTTTCTAATTAATTGCTATACATAACACCTTTTTCTAGAAGAGGAAGAAAGACTGTGTACATGTAAATTTTTATAGTGTCTCTGACTTAACTAAAAACGATGAGCAGTAGCTTTTTCCCCCAAGCGCCTAATGGTTACCTTAAAACTGCCTATATATGTGTACTCGTTTATCTAACTTTGACAAGTGATTAGATAAAGATTATACCGAAAATGCGCATCCATTAAATAAGTGCCGCCCCCAGTCAGAACAGAGCTGCTCAACCCTGCCAGCTTTCCTTAAAAGCAGGGTTTTTGTGCAAGTCTACAAAGCATGTAATCTAAAGGCACTTTTTTCATGGCCCAGAAAAGTATGGATGTTGCTCTCAAAGTAAAGAAGTCTCCAGACATTATTATTTTAAAGTCGTCGTCTTTAGACGTTTACTTATTTTCTGCTCTAACACATTTATATAACTTTATTTCCTTCTTAATTATACAAGTTCAAAGTCACCGTTGAAAATGTTTTAAAAAGACCTGGAATTCTTTCACTAGGAAAAGGCTCAAGCCGTACATCGTTTCAGTCAAGATGGGAGGGAATGAAGAGTTTGTCGATGTTTGAATTGCAGTAGAGGGTTTTAAAATGACAGACGGCTTCTTTAAGATAATCTGCATTTACATTGACTTATTTGGCAGACACTTTTATCAAAAGTGGCTTATAATTTAGGCAGAATTCATCAAGAGTTGAAGATTAAGGGTTCTGCTCAGTATTCCAGCATCTGGCATTTGAACGTATAACCTTCTGGTTAGTAGTGCAGAACACTGAGCTCCCTGTACGTCATCTGTTGTCCATCTATGGGTGTGAAGCATTTACATTTCCATAAATGTAGGCCTGGCCTAGCTAATAAAGTGTGTTTTATTGCTCACATGGTTGCATTTGTGTTTATGCAGAGTATCTGAAAATCCGAGCTTCCGCACAGTTGTAAGGTGGAGCTGGAGATGAAATGAGTGTGTATCATGTTTGGCTAATGAGTTTAATTGTCCCACGTGGAGACGTTCAAGGTCAGCGAATATTTAGGTCATCTAAAACAGACTTACTACAAGTGCCTTATCAAACTTGGCTATTTTTGACTTCCATCAAGTACAACTTAATATGGCTAATGTTGTTAGACAGTGAGCTTGTTCTATGATGGGGTAATAAAAACATTTGTATTGGGGTATAATCTGCTGTGTAAGCACTGGAGAAGTTACTTTTCCTCACTGTATATTTTTAGAACTTGGTCTGAAAACATGAGGATGGGGAGGAGCCTCTCTAAATAATACAAGCCACAATAATGACACTGCAGTTCTCTTGCTGTTCCAGCATTAAATCTCTCTTTCTTTCTTTCCTTCCTTTTTTTTTTATCTCTCTCCAATTTCCTCTTTATCTGTCCTCCTTTGCAGATGAGCGAGACAGGGTGCAGAAGAAAACCTTCACCAAATGGGTCAACAAGCACCTTATCAAGGTACAGTCCAACATGCATGGTTTTGGTTTTTTTTATTGGCTTTCTGCAGTATATAATATAGATAAGGACTGGCACCATTGAATTGTCTGATGATTAAAATGTGTGGAACAGATGTGTATTCAAGCCACGACGGTATTGATTCAGGTAAACTGTTTTATAAATGTGACAAAATCTACAAAGCACAGGATATTAGGGCATGCATGACATTCAGAAAATGTTCCAAAGGGGCCTATAGTGTCCAGTGAATTAATGACTTAATGAGTTAATGGTAACTAAATACACCTGATAATTCCATCCATGACTAAAACTAAACCCACAGAGATCAATTAGAACAGGAACCCTCTCTTCAGCTTGCTCAAGTGCTGCATCTGATTTAAGTTATCTGTTCTTATATCACATTGCTGCTGAATTCTCAAATCTGATTGGTTAGAAGGTGTTGAGTAATTAATTCTGTATAACAGCAGCTCTGAGTTAGTTCAGACTGCCACGCGAATCACATGGTTATATTAATGTGTTCTTTCTAATATGTTATCATTTCTACAGTAAAAATATGTTAGACATGTGTAATCAGTGATGTGCTTTTATATGTGGAGACTTTCATGGAAGGAGTCTCCAGTGTCAGCCCTTTTTTCTCCCAGTCAGAGGTCAAGCTGTAACATTAATCCATAATTATCAGGGGACTTTGCAGTTTGTTAGTAATATGACATACCGTATTTTTTTTATTGTATTAAGTTCAAGAGAGAGGGAGAAAAAAAAGAGAGGTTGTAGAGGAAACAGCTGTTTATAGCTGTCATAAGTGATAAAGAGAGCTAACTTATGTGGACATTCCACAATGTTAAATATAACTATAAATGATTAAAAGGTATGATATGCTGTTCCTTAACTCAATGAACTGAATGTTAATGTTAAAGATACAGCAAATGTAGTGTTTTGGCTTATGTCCAAGTTGTTCTTGTTGCAAACCTCTGAGATCACATGGCACCATATACTAAATAACAAAAATACCCACATGAAAGCTTTTTTTTCTTTTTTTTGGGTGGGGTAGTAGATGTAAAACGGATATGATACATATTAGGGCAGAGTGGGGGCGTAAAGAAAGAAAAAGGGAAAGAATAAATCCTGGTTAGATGTGACAGATAGATGTGGCAGATGAGTCACATCCAAAAATGTGAAAACTTACAAATGTGGCTGCAGTTCAGACAGAGAAGCTGCTCTGTTAGATATGGCAGCCAGTCAGATTTGAGCTGCCTGCCTGAGCACAACCTTACAGATGTTTATCAGTAGACCATAACAGATATTTAAGCCCAATGAATGCAGTTTGGAGGCAGTTTAAAACTGCTGTATTTCTGTTGAAACTCTGTAACCTTGCATCATTCAGCCATGGAACACATTGTAAGAGACTGCAGTGGCATTGTGTAACAGATTATCAGTGTATTATTGAATTTAGAAAAGATAAGAATGTTCAGCATGTTAATCCATCAAATGCACAGAATGCAGTTTCCCATGACTTACTTATTTATGACAATCTGCCATGTCACTGAAGCAGGCAGTGAGTGGTGTGTGCACTCACAGCTCTGCACTCTCAGTGGGTGGTGGGGAAAAGGAACACACACCTCATGATATAATAACCTGCATAACACAGACCCACGACACTCAGTAACAGCAAAAGAGACGTTTTATTTGAGCTATTTGATGAATTTACCCTGAATTACTCCTTTGGGTTACTACTGAATTGTTGAATGACAAAAGGTTTTATATTTGTATGATATGAAAGCATTGTGATTTTCTGCTTATTATTTACTCAAATATTTAGAAATTGTTTTTTGACCAGTACTTTGTATAATTGAGAATGAATTTTTTATTTTATTTTATTTTTTTTTGAGGATGAATTACCTTTACTGTATATGATTGTGATTTATACACTGTATATTCTTTTTGGTTTGCTGCGTGGCATGATGACAGGCAGAAGCACCGTCTATGCAGTGGTTATATGTCAGCATTAGTCTGGTCAACCTCACTAATCACACCAAGGCATGGACATGAGGAATGCTGGGTATTCTAAGAGCAGGATCAGGGACCAGTCAGGGCACAGAGTAATGGAGCTGGTGACCTCATAACTTAAGCTGCATTACTGTAATGTGGGTCAGACTGCACGCGGCAAGCGCAAACCTTGGCACAGTGCTGCTATAACGTTACACAAATGCTGGACATTGTGAGTTATATTTACTGAGGAGTTGTGTGACCTTCTGGCTGGCTGTAATGGAGGACAAAGTCACAAGTCAGGAAGCAAGAGGGAGGAAAGGGTGCATTTTGAAAAGAACAGCGAGGTCGATAACAGATTCAGGAATACAGTGTCAGGAATTGGGGTGGTGTGAGATAATCCAGTTTCCTACCATGTTAGTCTATATCAATAATATAATATAAAATCATGATATCAGCTATTCAGCTATTAACTGATTAATTCTGTAACGTGTTTGTTTAAGGTGGGGTTTTGGATATGTCGTTTGAGCTCAGTGCCATGTTGCACTGTTGTATGAAGCACTGAAAGGCTCATGAGCAGTGTTATTACTAGAGAAGTGGAAACAGATAAGCTCTTTCCTGCTGCCCACATGTGGCAAAGTGTGATGCAGCTATGCTGTCTTGAGTAATAGCAACTAAACCAAACACTTTTCCTACCATGTAATGGAGCAACTGGTAGTAATCACTGTTGGGATTATTACTTAGTTGGCTTTTCCAATGATTTGTGATGACTGGTCATTTTCAGCAGCCACAGTAATTTTTGCTTCACAACAGATTGGTTTGGGGGAAATAAACACCACACAAGGTCTTTAATTTGTAAGGAATTACACACAACGGACCCTGCTGTTAGACAAAATAATCCACCCCAAAGCGGATTATTTTTTATAACAGCACAGCCTGAAGTGTGTTACTCCGCTTATACCACAGTGATTTTTTACAATATTTAATGTAGTAAGGAAGGAAAAAGGATTAAAAAAAAAGGATTACAATATTTAATGTAGTAAGGAACTACATATCATGCTTTTTCACTCTTAATAGTTACATTTAATGTTATGGAACATCTGTGAGACAAGTTATCACTTACTATAAACAGTTGTTCCATCACCTCCTCATGTGACTGAGAAACCAGAAAAGCATAAACTCCTCTGTCCTAAAGTCTCTCCCATATCAGAAATTTAATTCAACTCTCCAAACAGAAAGCTTCACCAAATCAGTGACTGGTTTTCTTTATTAAACAGCAACACATTATTATTATTATTATTATTATTATTATTATTATTATTAAAACTGTTTATTATTAGCCTTATATTATGTGGAGCATACATCATAGAAGTCCCTGTGAATGTGCTGTTTCTATAGAAATGATAATGGAATAAAATTAGCACATTAATGTAAATCACTTATGTTACAGCCAGAACTATTGTCAGAGCTGCTGTTATAGAACGTTAATGCACACCTGCTCTGTGGTATAATCCATAGTACTCCATACATTATTCTTCATTTGGCAAGCATGTTTCCCACAAAAATCTTTTTAGTCCTAATGTGTAAGTTTTGTGAAATTTTGTAGATAATTTGTATTTGTAATTTTCATAATATGATTTGTTGCATAATAACCTTTGAAAACTGTAAGAAATTTAAACCAAGCATCCTTTGACAACAATTCACCATCTTAAACATCTTTTTTTCTGGTAAGATAATTAAATTCAGCACATGTGCAGCAGAGGTGAATCCTTTCTGCAAAACATGCACATAATCTATTTTAAGTTTAATTGCTAGCTAACGACCGCATCTATTTGACAAGCAGCCATTAAAAAGAAAAACGTGGAGTCCAAATCCGAACACAATGTCACCATTGTGGTTACATTCCGGTTTCAAATGCAGCGAAAAAGGAACCCAAGAACCTTAAGGGTACAAAACAAATACTATGATGATCAACAATGTAGTTGTCTTCTACAGTGGCAGCAGATCAGACGCTGTGTCTGGGGAAATGTTCACAGCAGGTTCACATGACGGTCAGGACTGAGCAAGTGATGTCACGTGTCTGGCAGCGTGTTGAAATTTGCGCCTGAGCCCGGTGATCTCTGTGTGCGTGTGTGTTTAGTTACCAGTATGTTAGTCTGTGCTGACTGAAGACATTGTGTGTGTGTGTTTGTTCTGTACACATATACAACATTAACATGACCTCATTCTGCAGAAACCTGAGGATTGTAATGTGGAACCTGTTTCATATGAGTGATAAGAGTTAAGAAAAAAGCAGACTTTTTTGTTACAACTTAAATGCACCACATTTTGTTTGCAAAGTTAATACACCCTTGCTGTGTCCTCAACATAAACCTGGTCATTTCCCCTTTTTGTAGACATTAAATAAATGTTTAATCAAAATGAGCTTTGTGCACGTTCTTTTTTTAATTCAACATTACTGTTTTTTTGGCAGTTTGTTAGCATACCTATACATCACAATACAAATACAGTAGTTTATAACAGAAATGTCTTTAGGTATCTTCAAGTATGATATTTTTGATATCACCACACGTCCCTTGTCTCCTGACTTCCACGCTGTTAGGTGTGGTGAAAGTTGATTCAGTGGAGGAAGTACAGGCATGGCTGATCAGGTGTAGCATAACACATTAGGCCCGAATGCAAATCACAAGCGTTTTCTTTGCATTATAACTACGCTCAACCTACGTGTAACTAGGAAGGTCCTTCTCTCACATTTGATATTATATCACGCTATATCAAAGTATGTGCATTCTGTAAAGATTTACTGACAGGAAACTGAAGGAGTAGGATGGCTTGGTAGAAACATGCTAGAGCGTCTGAAAGTGCCACCTGTCCACATTGTTTTTGTGATTATATGCAGCTCACAGAAATCCTGAACTTGGTGATATTAGCTATTCTTCTCTCTCTGCTGTAACCAGATGTGTCAGTGTTTTACAATTTCACTGATCGTTTTCATAGTTATGCATTTGTCATGCAATCTTGGTGGACGAGAGGGCAGTTTTTCTTAGATGTGTGCCCAGCAACAGCAAGAAAGTCAGCTGTCCAGTATGCGTTCTACTTAACGATTTTTCTTTTTTTTTTTAATCAACCAGAGAACAGTCTTGTTTTTTTCTTTTAGCTCACAAACCCAAGCCTTATGAATTTACGGGTCAAAGTTCATCTAGATAAAGTCAGAGCCACATCTTTAACATTGTGTCCTTTGCCCTCCAGTAAATTTGCTTTTCCACTTGATGAATTTTATTCATGTTTGGTCTGACCACTACTTTCACTGAAAAAGCAGGAAAGTGTAGTTTTCGGATCTCTCCTGTATCACTGTAGTAAGAGGTCAAAATCATAAATGCTGTGGCTAAAGCATAGCTGTTTATACCTGTGTGATCAGTTTCCAGCTGCTGTATGAATTAGACAGATAGTTCATACTGGTATTGATGATGCATTTATTGTATTCCTTAATTTAAAGTTAGGACTTTTGATTGAATTCTTGTATCAGTGCATCTTTAACTAACAGGTTTTTTGGTCACCCTTTTTCCTTTTTGGTTCTTGCTGCTGTTGTGTCTTGTTTACACTTTATTGGGTTGACATGTCACAGATTTCTACATAGATCTCAGGTAATCAGAGAAATTAAAAATTTGGATAAAAATTAATGACAAGAAAACCATTTTAGGAGTTTTGTATTGAGCATTTTCCATCTGGGTTCTCTTTGCTCAAATAAAGTAGCACATTTTTACAAACTGAAGATAAAAAAAAAACACTATACAATGCTGTGATCTGTGTCGTTAGCATTATAGGCTAATTATTATCCATATACATTTCACGTTTACAGCTCTAAGACGGAAACTGTCAGAAGTCAGGACATCTACATCTAATGTTAGTCTATGAATTACTGCTAGCTCTTAAAGACTATTGTATTTAATTCATATTTCGATGCGTCTGCTGTCCTCTGCTGGATAGAGATGGTACAGCAGCCAGTTTGCTCTACATATTAAATCATGTAGATATACACTTACTGATGTTTCCATGGCAGTGTGAGGATTAGGTGTGAGTATAGGAAAGATTTTCCTATTTTAATCTATCAGGTGAAAATTAACTTCCTGTCGCATTTTCTCACTCTCTCCCTATAGGTGCGGAAGCACATTACAGACCTGTACGAGGATCTACGAGATGGACACAACCTCATCTCTCTGCTGGAGGTGCTGTCTGGAGTCACGCTGGTGAGGAAACACAAATGGAGTCACCACACATACACAAACATGCACTCAAAACCAGTTCCAAATTCATTTTACTGGACCATTACACTTCTGTATGTGCTTGATACTGCTGTCACTCAGATATCTGATGCAGCAAACTACATGACGTTAAACTCACTGCTGGAGAGCATGATTAGCTGGCTGTTTGGATAAGGTTACCTGTGCTGTCCTATCACATGACTTCAGCATCCTCTTCCCATAAATGCACTCACAGTCAGGCATGAGAGCACAGATTCAGAGTGACCCCATGCACAGTGCGATGGTTGATGATGTCAGCATCACTTTTCTTCTTCACCCTAAAGACTGACTGCAGAAACCACAATGCAGCGAGGTCTATGGGTCGATGGATGGCTTAATAGAGTGACTGCTCACTCTGAATCACCATCTTTCTACTGCACATGCTCAATCCCTGCTCCTTTCTCTCTCTCGTTTTCAACCACTTTCATCCTCTCTGTCTTGATCATTCCCTTCTCTTTAATACACACAGAAAGCAAAAGCAAATTGCTTGTCTGTCTTAAATGTTTTTGGTTTACTTCTTGCTGAGTTGCATTTTAATTTGCATTATTCTATCTCTCCACTGCTGTCTTACCTTCCTCTCATTGCTTTTGTTCAGCATTTCATTTTCATCCCTCTCTGTTGTGATCAGCACAAGGGCGGGTCGACTCTGCAGAGGCCGTGCGTGTCTCGCGCCCCTCCACTCATCTTGCTGGGTGGGGAGGATGAAGAGGATGGAGATCAGGGAGTATGTGTGACCCCCAAATCCTTTCATACCCCCACACACACCTAAACACCACACACACATCCTGAAGCTGCATGCGAGTGATGTGCACTTAACCCCATGAAATATCAAACACTTTGTAACAGCATTCTTATATGATCCTATAAAGCAGATTTTACATTTAATCTGTTTTTGTTCTGGTATTTTTTTGTGTCACGTACTTTACATTCTAATTGTACTTTTTAAGGATTTAAGTTAATCAATGTACGTGATTCTCATTTTTAATTAATTAATATTTAATAATTATGGCCAAATTTAGAATCACCATCTGTGCATTAATGGTGGTTTATATGTACCCATAAACCAGAAATTTAGGTAAATGCTGTGTATTATAAAACTATAAGATCTACTGTGGCCAGTGACAGAGAAGTTGCCACACTCACAGGATTACATTCATACAACAGCACACACTTAAAACTTGCATTTTTATCTCTACGAGTTTACACGGGGTAACCTGTGTCAGATACAGTTGTGTGCAATGGTTTGCATAGACTTAGGATAAAATGAAGTAGACAGATTTATACTTTTCAACACTTTTAGTATGTTTGGGTTTACAGATGTTCTGTCAAATTGTATATGGTTAGAATACAAAAAAAAAAGGGAAAAAAATTACTCAGTCACCTCTTATGCGGAATTATCGTAAATACGAGTTTCCCACTAGGATGTTGCACACGAATGACCTCTCAAGTTGTAATTATGACTGGGAAACTCGGAGATAATTTTGATACCCGAGTTTCCGAAATGGGAGGAGTCCTAAACTTTCAACATGGTGGAGGAGAGTTTCTGTACTGAATGACAAGTTTTTTTTTTGCCCGAAATGCGGCTAATAGTTAGCGGTTGCTGTTCTGGTCATATTCATTTATGTACTATATAAGCAACCATTCTATGCATGTTGTACATTTTTACACCCTGAAAATAGCTTGAATTTGACCAAAATTCCATTATTGTCAGAAAGCTAGCTAACTGAGTAATATGTGCTATGGTGTCAAAATAAAAGTATAATAAAAAATTAAGTACGTATGAATGAGCCTGGCGTTATCCATATTTCATGCTCTTTTTGACAACAAATCATGTGAACATGACATACTTGTAATTACCACTTCAGTAGTGTGAAGTAGGATAATTCCGATAGCACATGAAGGCAGCATTAGTCACACACAGATGAGAAACGTCCAGAGGTGGTAAAAGTCCACAGTTTCCCTGCTCAAGTAAAAGTGCAATCACTCTTCTAAATAAATACAGTATGTTTTAACAGTTGAAGTACAGCTTCAAATTATTCACACAAGTTAAAATAGAAAAGTATAAACTCTTACATTTACTTAAATTATGAATGTAAAAGAACAAGGTTCACAAAAGACATCTACCTCAAATCATTCACTGATTTTAGTTACTGATGGTAAATTAGTGTCACTTTCACCTAGGAACATGCGAAAACCTTAACTAAGGCTAACTAACAACAGATTTATTCCTAAGTTTTTGCGTGATGATAACTCTGATGATACAAACTAGCTAAATGCTAATAGCTAGCTGTCACAATATAAACTTCCTTAATAAATACAAAATGTGGGCGCTAACAGATAGATTACAGTGATGGGTATTAGATCTCATTCTTGCTGTAGTTCCAGTTTAATTTAAATTTTTTTTTTTTTTTTTTTTTTTTTTTTTTTAATAAACTATTCCTTGAAGCTGTCTGATATTAAAAAGTCACCTATTGACTTCAGAAATATCTGATAATAGAGAAATGTAGTGATAGTTGAAAACATAGTGATTTTTCCTTTGAAATGTAGTGATGTCAAAAATATTAGGTGGAAGAAAACCTGAACTAAAGTACAGATACTTACAAGCCAGCCATAAGTACACTAACGAAGTAGTTATACTTTTATTACTTCTCATCTCTGGTAACTTGCAGTAAAATACATTTCTTGGAATATAATTTGGATGGATGTTATCACAAAGGAGTGACTGAGGCACAGTTTTAATTTACTTGGACGTGTAAATTAAAATAACAGTGTGACTCTTCTCCTTTCACTACATGGGTGAGATTAAAACGTGTACTGCAGCCAGCCAAGACATTTTTTACTTCATTTTTCAACTGCTATCATGGTGTCCATCACATATGATTGTTTCTATGCAGCCAAAAATAACATACACATCTAGTTTTCATTATTTTGAGTGGCTCATACATCTTCCACAAGCCTAATCCCATGTAAAGACCTAAAGCCAGGCAGGACAGATAGATGTTATCAGCACTCGGTGTCTACGCTGAGGCAGTAGGGCACATGATAATGTGCCTCTTCTGCCCAAGTCATGGAGCTGATCCTGTCCATGTGCTCAGTGAGATTACAATAGAGCTGCTCCTGTTCCCACTGCTGCAGTGATGACTAACTACACCTGCATTCTGCACACAGGCCACTGCAACCCTCTGTGTGTGTGTGTGTGTGTGTGTGTGTGTGTGTGTGTGCGCGCGCCTTAGCGTGGCTTCCTTGCCTCCTTCTAGTGTGTCTGATGTGATTTAAGCAGAAAGAGTGTGAGCTTGTGTGTGTTTTTGTGAAAGAGGAACTGAGGTAACTAGAGACTGTCACAGTGTGTGTTAGTGCATGGAGTGATGATGAATGCAGGTTTTCTGTGTGGGAGATTTTACACCAAATGACCATAAGCCATTCCTGACACTTTGAGAGAAGCTTTTTTTTTTTTTAAACGACTACCAATATCCCTAGACCTTTGCTCTTAATCTCTCCGCTACGCTCCTTTTTCTTCACTGCTTTTGGCTTGCAAGCGACACTCTCCTTTCTCCCATTGCCTATAAGCTCTGAACCATAAATGACACGTTTTTATTTTCTTCTCATCTTGCTCTTTTTCAGCCCAGAGAAAAGGGCCGGATGCGATTCCATCGACTGCAGAACGTGCAGATTGCCTTGGAGTTCCTCAAACAGAGACAGGTATGGGCGAACCACACAACACATGCACTCCATGTCCTTCTTGATTGTTCTATCTGGTCATTACATTTCATTTGCTTATAAATGTTGTGTGAACAGAAATCACAGCTCACCTTACAGGCAGCAAATGTGTCTGAAAATTACAAACTGCTCCTTTAAAGAAAAGCTCTCGGGCGATTAACAGTCGATGAAGTTAGTGGCAAATACTTTTGTCAGTATACTTTAGAAATAGTGGTGGATCTTGAGATTACATACAAAAAGAACAATAAATACAATACTTTTATAATCATACATATTATTTATCATAATCATAATATGTAAAATACTATTAATGTAGGTTTTTGCTGTACTCTTTAAATAACTATCAGGTTGTTCATTGCAGGTCAAACTGGTAAATATCAGAAATGATGACATTACAGACGGAAACCCAAAGTTAACTCTAGGCCTGATCTGGACCATCATCCTCCATTTCCAGGTAAGTTTTCTTGTTTTCTAATCCAGTTACAGAACCACTGACTACTTGCTGGGTCTTTATCAGAAGTGTGGAGATAATAGAGTTGTTTATGTATGGCAGTGCTCAGAGCTCTAATAGTTGCTGTACGATAGCCAGCTATGTCCTCGTTTCTCAGTGAGAGCTGCAGGGATGTGATGCCAATAAAAAGCAGAGTAAAGGGGCTAAATTAGGAGAGAATGAGTGAGACAGAGCGTGCCAGAAGAAATCTGTCTGTCGCTTTGTCTGCCTGTGTGTATGTCTGTGTCTGGCTGTCTGTCTGCATCTGTTGGCATGTGTTGTCTCTTTCTGTTTCTCTTTGTATCTGTCTGTCTTTCTGTCTGCCTGCCTCTATCTGTCTGTCTGTCTGTGTAAGTCTGTGGCTGTATGTCTGTGTGTTTACTTGTGTATGTCTGTCTCTGTCTGTGTGTCTGTTTCTGGAAGTGTGTGTGTGTGTGTGTGTGTGTGTGTGTGTGTGTGTGTGTGTGGGCTTGTGATTGTTAGAAATTAAAAATGAGGGTCACATCAACACATGGGTGGTTGTTTGTTACAAAAGCCCTCAGTTGGTCTTGATTTAACAGAAATGAGTTATCGATTTACATCTTTTGACATTAGGAGCAGTGACACGCTTTCTGTGCTAAGGAAAGACAGGGAGAATGTAGGACATTGTGTCTCCATTAATATGTTCTTTCCATAACTCCTTTGTGAAATCCAGAACCTTGCAGGTCTGAAAACATAAAAGATTTTTCTGTGCATCTAATGATTTGATTCTTTTTGTCTTCAGTATGCTGTGTGAGATTTAGATTATGTGCTAATCATGTGATTTTAAGGAAAAGGCTGCTTTTTAAAGCACAGTCCACTAGAGGGTGCTGTGGATTTCGAAGGTGGGATGATGTCATAAGGTGACATAGGGAGCCGGTTGCTATGGAGACTGTGTTTTATGTGACTCTGCAGACATGATGCAGCAGAGGGGGAGGGGAGGAGGACATTGGAAGGAGGGATGAAAGGAAAGTCCCTGGGCATGTTGGGAATGAGCAGTGTTACAGTAGATGGTGGGCAATTCTGAACGACTGTGCAACTCAGTGTGCTAAAGTTTGTCTGAGATGAAATGTGTGAAGGAAGAGCTGGATCGTATTAAAACAGAACCCTTTTATTAGTCTATACCCCTGTTCGATATGCATCAAAACTGTACATAAACATGGTCATTCATGTATTCATAAGATCCAGTACCATCATCTGACAGTATCAATACTGCCACCTTAAATGAACACCACCATCCATCTTTTTGCCACTTAAAACCTGCAGGCATTCTGCGCTGCCACAGGAGACTAATCATCCTGTCTCTCTCACTCAATTTGGGACACGTCCCCTGGAAACTACCGCTGCAATTTAGGCTAACTCTGGACTGAATTGTCCTCAGTTTGTCCTCGTATTGCTCTTGTGTATTTTCATCACAGTCTTTGGGTTGCTAATGTGCGTAATGGAGTATTTTTTCTACAGCTGAGGTGGCGGGAGTGCAGCTCTCCCAAAGGAGCTGTTTACATTAGGTGGTTGATGGAAATGCTCAGGAAGAAAACTGTCTACTCAAACCGGAGTAATGACGCTGCAAGAGGGTCAATCATCAGATGGCTCCCAGCAGGGCTGAATGCTGAGGAACTTCCCTTCCCAGTGCTAAAAGGTTGACGTAATGATCTCATCTGTGTACCACGTGAGAGGCGTGGATGTTTGAGTGCGGGGGTGGGAGGGGGACATTGAATTAAACGCCTGTTCACATTGTTAATTTAGTCTACAGTTGTAGATACTAATTAGTTCATCAATCATGCCACTATGTCAATATCAGTGGGTCTTAAATCAGTCTGCATTTCTGCATTATATTAACCATACATTATATATACCATATGTTTGTGTTAAGTGATAAGCAAGTGATCTTCCAGATTACTCAGCAGCTGACAAGCCTGAGTGTATTTTTCCTCAATGACTTACTGTTTCCTTATTCCACTTTCTTTTGCCATATTAAAAATTGGTTTCTCAGCTCCAGTGAAGTGTCTGCCTTAGAGAGAGTTTTTGGATTTAGAATATTTCCTTTTCAGAGTCTGCCAAATATTAAGGCTTTCTTGTTTACTTATTTATTTATTTAGTGTGCATGTGGGTCTGTGTGCGCGTGTACATGCAAAGCTCTGAGCTCGCAACAGCGAGAACAAGTGAGAAGCAAGAGAGAGGGAGGGACGAGGAAGCAGATAGGAGGAGAGAGAGAGGAGAGAGGGAGGGAGGGAGCTACAGCAGCAGTGTGTTGTGTGAGGCTGCAGCAGACTGGAGATAAGACTTCTGTTTGCCGGCAAGGGAGCCAGAGCAGCCAAGTTGCCCAGCGACAGAGCGAGGAGGCAGGCAGCACACTGCTACTGGAGCCCCTGGCTTCTCTTCATCTCAGGCCTTTGGAGGATCACCACTGAGACACATTCTTGGGATCACAGGAGGCACACACACTGCTTCTCTTACACTTGGAGCCCCAGATCAATCAGATCCATCGTGTACTGCTCAAGAGATGGAGCTCTTACTGCTTTCTCTCTGACCGGAGCATCTGCAGCTGTCTACAGTCATCACACATATCCAGGAACTGGATAAATTTCCTGGTGTTTCCCTGCACAGCACTTCATCCAGAGCAGGTTGAGGCAGCGAGTACAGCTGCTCTAATTAGATTCCTCAGCCAGTGAGGCCAACGGCACAAGGGAGTGGCAATCTGCCTGCGGAGGAGAACATCTTCAATGGAGAGACAAAGAGGAGATGAGTCCCCCAAACTAAAGTCGACAGTTAGGTGTATCATGGGATTAGTCATGGCCACAGTTACCAACGTTGGGGGATAGTGAGTTGTGTGTGTATACCTTTGCCGTTTTTGTGTGTGCATTGCATGCATGGTTGTGTAGTCTCTAGACTCATAGCGCTCTCTGCCCTCTTTATTGACATAAATGTCTTCTCTCGGTGCATGTGACATCAGTTACCGTGGCAGTGGAGGCAAGACACACTGTTCTCCCTCCTCCCCTTGCTGCTCTTTAATGTCTGGAGATTGATCTTATATTGCACGCCTTTGGAGCCTCACACATACAAATAAGGGACTCTGGGAATTAAAATGCTGAGCTGTCATTGGCTCTGATTGACTGATCATCAAAATTTAAAGGCTTAGATAACTCATCCTTTCTGCCCACTACCAGCTGATCTGTGACCTAGTGTAATGCTCCCTAAACATTTTATGTTGGAGTACTATTACAACTACTATCACAACTACTATTGTTACAACAGTCCACAAGCAGGACTATCAATAATAGATTCTAGTGGAATCTGAAACAGAAGAACACTTTTATTACTCCCGGGACATCTCAAAATTCATACTGGTTTGTGTTTATTTGAAAGCAAATAATGGCACACTTTTGCCAAGCTGGCAGTCATGTGTCCTGACTCAGTCTTAGTGACTGTTTGTGTACACACTCTTGAGAGATAGCTTGTGTGTATGTCTGCACTGCAGCTCTTACCTTGTTCTTACTGAGGAATATCAGCAGGTTGAGTGTGTGAGCCAAAATTGTTGTGCAGAAATACCTGGTCTTCAACACATAGCTTATGAAATGGGCCAAAAGGGTCCTGGTCTAGAAGGACCTTGACTTCTACCTGAAAAATCACTGCATCTGATCTACGTGGACAATGGGATTGAGGCTAAAAATGCATACTGGTGGACCAGAGTATTTCATAAGGAGAGGGGCTGACATCTAGTGCTGATATCCTTGACGTGCTACAGTAATGTTGGTGTATGAGTGAAGGGTTGACCACAGCTTTGACTATCTGCTGAGCATGAACAGGCGGAGCAGCTGCAGGTGTACAGAACTGACCTCCAGAGGTTCAACATAAATCATCTTACATGATCTTATCTTCATATCTCTATGTCCTCCATTATTCAAGAAATTATTAAATGACATCAATCTAACTGAGTTTTTTTGTTCCTGGTTACTGTTGTATCTCACCTTCTTTCTGTACTCTGCTGGAAATGGGGAACTCTCTTGGTTGTGTAAAGCAGCCTAGAGAAACAGGACCAGGTGCCGCCCCTCCTCTGTCACCCAAGAGGAAACTCCGCTTCAGGCGAAAGCGCAAAGTGAAAAAGGCACAGAAAGGTGTTGAAGCAGAGGCTGAGAAGAAGGATGAATTTGGAAAGGTTAGCCTTACAAGGGAGGCCAAATTAAGTATCACAGATTATGCTTCAAACAAACTAGGATCTAGCAAAACAGTGACTGAAACTCCTACCCAGGTGGTCCTAGTTCCTGGTGTAGCACCTATCTTAGGCAGCACAGGGACATTGCGAGGGAGCAGAGTGGCTATTCTTTCTCCTGCTCCAAGCCCAGCATGGATGGGGACATTCCATCAAGGGTCCGACGAAAAGCTGACTGAGCAATCTCAAACTAAGGCAAACTTGGGCACCATGACACCTGGAGGAGGTAGAGTCTGCCGGGTTCAAGGCCGGGTTCAGGGTATTCTTGAGAGACCCTGTATTTTAAGTGCCAAAAGTGGGGAACTAGAGCCAGAGGACAAAGATGAAGGTAGGTCATGCGAACTGTTTGTAGATGATGCCTCAGAAATGGACCAGAAGGGAATAGTTCACATTCGCGAGGTTGATGGCAGGCTCTGTGTAGTCCGTACTGTCTACCCAAGAGATTACGGATCACCTTTGTGGCACAACCGAGGAGTGGAAGTACACTCAGAGCCACCTGTTGCATCTCCTATTATTGGTGGCATTCAGAAAGTACACGTGCTGGAAGGAGAGAAACAACCCTCCAGTGTCACCAATCCAGCAATTTCTGTTGGTCAACCAGAGAAAGGATTCATGTTGGGCAGTCATACTCAGGGTGCAGAAGGTACTGGTCCCTTGCAGGATCCTCAGTCTTCAGGTTATGCCAGTGATGTGCCTATTACCTCTCCAGACATAGCGGGTACTGCTCAGACAGATTGGGGAAGCTCTTCTGAAGTGCTGAACACTTCAATATTGGAGAGTCCCATCTCCCCGCCAGAGAAACCATCACAACCCCTCTCTCAGGTCAGACACAATTGCTAATTCCTTTGTCTTTCTTGGGTGGTACTGATCATAATCATTATATATAGAAAATTTTAAATGGATGGTTGAAAGGAGTTTTCTTTTTTGAGCACCACATTTTGTCTGTTAATTGTCTTTGTCCGCTTGAATTCCCAGACTCAGAACTTTATGTTTTACTTACTGTGCATATCACGAAGCAGACATCGCCACCACTTTCCTGACCACTTCCCCTGAGCCTAATCATCACTGAACACCATAGTTTTTTTTTTTCCTTTTTCCCCCTATTTTTTTTTCTTTTTTCTCTTTTCACTACTTTGTCCATCTGTTATCACACCATGCACAGCCTTCTCTGTCAATCTTGATACTCAATACAAGAGGTTGACGATCTGGTATTATCTCTACCAAGGTGGACAGATCATAAACTTATTAGCTCGCCCACCAGGTAGTAAAAGTGCCAGTGTAGCTGGTTGCCTAGAAACCTAAATGACTAGGCAAAGGAGTGGTAGCTATTGTAATGTTTTATGTCATGACCCACTAGTTTTCTAGTTAAGTGCATTGCCTGATTCTAAAAATATCAACAGTCAACCGTGTATGCTAATTTAGCTGAGTAGTAAAAATGTTCTGCCATCAACTAGATCATGCCTTGGTTGTGTAGTGCAGCAAGCAGTGGGTGTAACTATAGTTACACCTTCGCTGTAGTTATGCTGCAGAGTACGTTAAGTTAAAACTTAGCCTACTTACAAAGGAGAACCTTGGTTTTGTGGAAGTAGTAGGTTTTTTTGTCTTCTTCTGGTTGTTAAACCTTTATATTTGCTATGCAACAATAAATAAAACACCTAACAGCCCTGGCACAAAAATCTGTTTTTCCCATGCTGCTGATATGGCCATCAGTGTGAGCATTGCTGACATGCTGATACGTCACCAGTTGCTTTATGTGCAATCTTTTTTTCTTCTGTTCAGTTCAGTGATGCAGGTTTATGCATAGTGCGTGTGACACATTCTCCTCTCCTTATCACGAGCACTCAGGAGAAGTAGTTATGGCGTTTGTTACAGCTGGATTGACAATGTGTTAATAGTCTACTGTTTATAAAATGACTGCTCCTTAACCTTTTCTGGGGCAGTAATAAGCTGGCATTAGGTGGTGATCATTTTTATGGCAAGCCACCTGCTAGATGGGTTCATTTTATTTTTTTTTGGACATTGCTGTGTGAATAGAAACACATGATCTTGACTGCTTTGCTTTGACCTTAACAGTGCGTATGTGTGGAGCAGATCAGTACACCACATTCTGAGTAGTCCTTGTCCTCACTCTCTGTATATCACATTTCTCCACATCTAAAGCTGGATTAATCAGGACAACTGCAAGCAGGCCATCTCAGAGGGACTAGGCTATTTTAATTTTTGCCTCACTCCATGTCTCTTTTTTGACTCTTTTTAAAATTTCTCTTGTTAGGTCCAGTGTCTCTTTGTATATTTTATCTCCCTGCCATCGTTACAAATATATATTTATTTTATTCTTCAGGCATCTTTTTATTTATTTATTTATTTTTTTATTTTGTTAGAGCTGTCTCAAAACCTCTAACAGTATGAACGAAGATGCACAGAGGATCTTGCTACCTTTAACTTGGCTGCATAATCATATATAACTGGCTTAGTGTGGATTATGTGATGCAAGCATTGTGGAAGGTGCTAGAAACAGCTTTTCCCACACTGATGTTAACACTAATCTTAAGCTTTAGCCTCACTGCCCCACACACATAGCTATAGTTTCATAGATCACACACACACTATATGTTAGTTAATTTAAAGGATAAATCAGTAACTTCTATCTTCTAACTACTGTATGTGTAGTGTATTTGATTACCACTGAGGATAATTTTAGCTCATTTGCCCATTCTGAGAAAACAGAAAACCTGTTTAATTAAAACTTGCTTACAACCGTCAATAAATATTTACGCGAAACACATGCATACATGTAGCTTTTTTTCCCTTTTTCCCCCGTGTTTTTTACTCTTTTGCTCTTTTCCCCCTCTGTCTCCATCCCTCCATCCTGTCTCACACCACCCAGAGTCTTCTCTGTCAGTCTTGATACTCTGTACAAGAGTTTGATTATTCAGTGTTCTCTAATGTGAGCATTGCTGACATGCAGGTATGTCATTAGCTGCTTTACCTGCACTCACTTTTCCTCTGTTCAGGTTTCCTAAGGTTTTGTGGTACCCATAATATATGATCAGGCTAAAACTTACTATCTCTTTCTTACTATCTTATAAAACAATCTCTGAAAGTCCAATTATATGCATTTTCAGAAAGCTAATACACAGTGAATCTATACAGTGAATATACATTTGTAGAGATGACTGAAAAATAAAATGCACAAGACACTGGACTTGACAGGAGAAACTGACAATGTCAAATAAGGAAAGGCATAGAGTGAGGCAAAAAATTAAATAGCTCTTATGAATTCTTGAAAGATATCAGGAAATTAGAGCCTGAAGTGCTTGAAACTGTACTAAAGTACACAAAGCTTTGGTAACATGGTCTCTTACCAAAGGTTGCATCCTACGATTCCTTTATTGTTGGAGCATAACAATGAATGCATTATATGGTACAGCATTTTAAAGACAGAATTCAGCAGATGCCCTTAGTCTTCCATTGTAAGTCAACTTATTTTCCTTTTTTTTCTCAGTACAAGAAGTACAAATTCTTGTCTCTAGAAACTGCTTATATGTTACAGAATAGAAATAAATGCCAGTGTATTTTTTAAGATTGCTAACTTCATCTATATGGATATCTGTATGGAAAATAAAATAATTATTTTCTGGAATCCATCAAAATGTCTTAATGATGAGTTAGTTGTTAGACTATGGCATACTGTTTGAGTGAGTAGTTGGCCTGAATTAAACAGAGTATACTCTCTTTACCAAAAAGCCTGGTGTTTCTTCCCTGCAGGAACTGCACTCTGCTAAATAGAGCAGCTTCACTTCTCTAGGGCTCTAGCATATAATGATCTGAGACTTTGTAAGTAAGAAGGCTTTGTTTTTTTTTTGTTTTTTTTTTTGTTTTTTTTTTTTGGCCATGCACTTATTTTTGGATTCAAGGATTCAAGCAATGTGTGATATTTGTAGTAATGCAGATGATTATATAGGGAATGCCTTATGTGCAGTAGTGAAAATCCTGTGTAAAATACTTCAAATGAAGAGCCAGGCTACTCCAAATTTGTGATTAATACAACTTGGCCTCATCAACTTTATCGTAAGAGGCTAAGTATGGAGACTGTATGGAGTCTGTGATTTATCTGTGTGTGCTTTCTCTCTCCCTTGTTTGCTCTGATTCCCCAGAGTCGCTAGCTATCTTCTGTTCTGAGTTTGGGTTTGCTTTGTGCTGGCACTGGAGACGCGTGTAGAGCGTGAGGGAGAGGGATGACGAAGGAATACAGATGAAGTGCACCAGGCACAAGATGATACCACATTCCACCTCCTTTTGTCCAAATGGAGAATGACTAGAAAAAGTAGAAAACAGGAATGCAGCTGAATGCTTGTGGCTTTGTGGGAGGCAGCACAGAGAGAAAGAGAGAGACTAAAAAGGAAAAGACTGCCATGAGGGAAAACAGAACGCAAGTGATGGCATTGCCACAGGAGAGATGAAAGAGAAAGTTGTGGATGTACTTTCATGAAAATCTAAAGAGATGGACAGGCTTTAATAGATCTGATTGAAAAACGCATTTGGGCTGTACACTGTTACACTGGATAGATGGAAGGCACTGATTAATGCTGAAAGAACTGAAAGCTCCCACCGTGTGTGTGTGTGTGTGTGTGTGTGTGTGTGTGTGTGTCCCTAAATGGGCCTAAAATCAATTTCTTTTTTTGTGTGCAGATATGTAATTATTTGTGCGGAGTATTTAAAATGAATGTTAAAGTAATACTACAGTGTTTTTAACCTAATCTACGTCTGTAGCATATGTGCGATTACCACAAACAATTTCAACACTTTTTCCTAACACAAAGACTCAAAACTCACTGAGAATGAGAGTCTAAGGGCAGTTGTAGAATTCTGCTGAACGCCTAAAATACATGACTATATATATAAAACACACATTCAGAACTGTGCTACACTCAACAATCAACAACAGATGTCTTTAAGACTTTCTCTCTCCTTCCTAATCTGTTCTTATGTAGTTTTATCTGACTTTTCACTACTAGAGCTATACAGGAAAAAGCTATTTCAGTTATGTCTGTAATACATAGCCACAATTTTTCTCTCTGAAGAAGCAGTCCCATCTCTGAAAGAATGAATTTGACAGATTAAAATGGAATTCTCAGCCTCCCATGTTTGAGAGATCAATCATCCTTTCTTTCCAACAGATCTCTGAGATCTATGTGAGTGGTGAGTCAGGTGACTTGACAGCCAAGGAGAAGCTTTTGCTATGGACTCAAAAGGCCACCGAGGGCTACCCTGGCATTCGCTGCGTCAACTTCTCCTCCAGCTGGAGCGATGGCCGCATGTTCAATGCCCTCCTGCACAGATACAGGTGCATACATGCGCACAAAACAATATCGACACCCTCACACACAGTCACACTCATAGTTGTGTGATTGACTCTACACTGCCTGCAATGTTGACTATAATGTACTGACTAAAGATTAATAACATTAAAATGAACTTTATAATTAGAAATTCGTTTTTGTGATACAGCGACTACCAAAGAGAAGCCATAATACTGTCTAGGCTACTAAGAAATGCACACACTCTCACAGAACTCTCAGTATTCGCAACTCTCTTCTCTTCATCATAAAATTCAGGCCAGACCTGATTGACATGGAGCTGGTGGCACGCCAGAGTAACCGTGACAACCTGGAGCAGGCGTTTGAGATCGCAGAGTCGCTAGGAGTGACACGACTTCTGGATGCTGAAGGTAGCATTCAGTTTGTTTTGTCTGACTTTATATTCTTTGGTTTTGTCTTTATTTACACATAAACAAATTTTATTGCTGGTTTGCAAATTTTCACCTTTCTGCTTTTTTTTCTTTAGTCTTTCAGGCTTATTCATTTAACTGGTGTGTTATTTAATGGATAAAAAGGATAAACACTTTTTATGGATAAAAAATGACAACAACAACTATTGTTATTATTATTATTATTAGTAGTAGTAGTAGTATTTTAACAATAATATTTTTATTTTGTTTGAAAGTCTGATAAAAATAAAATCCAAGAATATCTTTAAATACTGACAATTTGCTTTTTACCATATGTTTGTATTTACATTATTATGATTGTAGTCTTTATGTTTGTATGTTAAAGCTCCTCGTATTCTGGTATAAACATAATCAACCTGTCAGCAGTCATTTTAACTATTGATCATGTGATTATAGCCTGTTTTTGCATTTGCAATTATGCAGCCTGTGTTTAATGATTCATACTCTCTCTACTTTCTGTTCTTCTCACACTAGATGTGGATGTACCCTCACCAGATGAGAAATCGGTCATCACCTACGTGTCCTCAATCTATGATGCCTTTCCCAAGATCCCAGAGGGAGGAGAAGGCATCACGCCGCAAGTATGTGCAGTGATCTTCCACACTTAACTTTCAACACATGCACAGTCCTTTGCTGCTCTCTCACTTTTATTCCCTTCTTCTTTTTCTCAGGAGGTTGACCAGCGATGGGCAGAGTACCAGTCTCATTTCTCCTCGTTGCTGCAGTGGACGAGGCAGCACATGGCCCTCATGGCCAACAAGAACTTCCCCCAGAACCCTGTGGAGCTCAAGGTATGTTGTTTTTTTTGTTTTTTTTATAAGGTTAAACAACAGATGGATTTCAGACAAGCGAAATGCCAAATGAAGATTTTGTAGTCACAATTAAATTACAGTGGTTACCTTAGAGACTGGAGTGCATGTAAATAAAATAAAAGACATAGTGGCTCAGGACCAGATGAGATTCATTTTTGTGTGAGTGTAACAGTGTCTTGCTTGAAGGTAAAATATGATCATCAACATTTGGTTTTTTTTATTCTTCTTTTCACCCCTCAGGCACTTTACAATGAATACGTCCACTTCAAAGAAACCGAGATTCCTGCGAAGGAGACGGAGAAAGGGCACATCGAACACCTTTACAAGCTGCTGGAGGTGAGGGAGAGGAGAGAAATGAAAAGAATAAACAGAGAGGGATGGAATGGTTGAAAAAGAAGTTGACCTTGATTCTGCTGTGGAATGCAGCACACTGTTTATCGTATGGTGCAGTGAAGCTCTGCAGGAACATGACTCCCGGGAAAATGGAGATATGAATGCTTTATTCATAGAAATGAAAGACAGGGATAGAGAAGAAAAATGATCTATTATCAGTGTCCCAGGGAAAAGATTTTTAAAGTCTTTTCTGTTCTGAGTGTGTGGTTCTATGTTCCTCTTTAGGTATGGATCGAGTTCGGGCGCCTCAAACTCCCACAGGGATTGCACCCTAACGACCTGGAGGAGCAGTGGGGGAAACTGATCCTGGAGATGCTGGAGAGAGAGAAGGCGCTGCGGCCTGCTGTGGAAAGGTGAAGGACGATATCTCGGCACACAGTCTGAGAAATAATCACATAGACCTTTAAATGAGAGAGTGACAGAGCTGTAGGTTCTTTTCTGTTTCTTTCAATAAGAATAGTTTCTAACAAGATTGTTCTTTCTTTTTGGATTTCAGACTGGAGTTACTCCTACAAATGGCTAATAAAATTCAGAACATGGCTGTGGACTGTGAGGAGAAACTCACCTTGGCCAAGAACACACTGCAGTCGGTCAGTAAGCCTCAATGCTGAGACAAAATCTTTATTCTTCATTTATCTGCTTCTGTTCCCACTCTTTGATTTGCAACATATAATGCCCCTTAAGGTTTGGTACCAAAGGTTTTTTTTTTGTAATTTTTTTTTGTCGGCCACAGTTCCAGCGCGATAGGTTCTAGTTGTATTGTTTTAAGATTTTAGATCTCTAAAGAGCAAGCCAATGGCAACAACAAGGAAAAACTTTCTGAGACAACACGAGGAAGAAAATTTGACAGTAACCAGACTCAAAAGAGAACCTATCCTCTGCCTCTTCTAAGAATATGCAATATAAGCATATTGTAAATTGGAGACATAAATTGCTTTTAGGAAGTGCATATCAAAGTAATCACACTTGTGGGTGGGACTAGCAGCAATGCTTGATGTTACATGTTGCATGTAACATGGTAGGTATAACCAATCTGTAGCATGTACACAAAGGCAGAAAAAAAACGCATTCGCTTGTTTTGTTGTATGTACCATCAGAATCTACATTATGCCATTTCATACCAAAGCACTCAAATAAATTCTCAAATATAATTTGGTGGTGTTTAATTTTTTGTAACAGCACAGCTCAGACTGTAGTGTTGGTTACAAGACAGGTTTATCTTAATGCATTCATCCTAATATGTAAAAGCATCACACAGCACTTTCATAGATCATTTTCCTAGAGCAGTACATCCCAGAGTGTTTTATTCCTTACACATTTCTTAATTTATCCATAATTGTATATGGCTTTGATCACATACTATGCATTCTATATGTTGTTTTCATTTTGTCTTATTTCTATCAACAAAAGTACAGTGAAGATTTCTGTTTTTTTTTTATCATTTACAATTTAAATTCTCTCAGATAATGAGCCTTTTCGTCAGTAATGTCAGTAACAGTAGCTTTGTCAGTAGCTACTATAAGATGGACAACTAGCAAGCTGAAAAAATTGCAGTGTTAAGCCAAACCTTTTGTCTGTGTTAACAGTATAATCATTGTGCATCAAATTGATGCAGTCACTTTTACAGTCCCAGAATTCTGTTGGATCCTGTTTGGGTTAGTTCTTGTTTTTGAAAGTGCAGTGGAAAAATACCCTAAGTGTCCACCATGTGTTTGATTGCAGGATATGTCTCAGCTGGAGAGAGGAGAGCAAGCACGCTGTGAGCAGGAGCTGGGTGCATACCTGCAGGACTGTGAGGCTCTGGTCCGCCAAATGCAGCTGGACCTGCAAATCCTCCGAGATGAGAAGTACTACCAAGTCGAACAGCTGGCCTTCAGGTTTGTGAGAGGGAGAATTGGAGTTAAAGTTACAGGAAAGTGGGCCAGAGAGAATAATGAATAAAATTTTCTCATATCTTTATTATATCATGTTTATTATCTCATATTTTTTATTATATCATTAGATCATGCCTTTCTCTTGACATGGCTTATTCTTCTTTCTCTCAGAATGCACTTTTTTAATTTTTTGATCTTTCTGTGTCCTCCACTTTCCTATAGAGTGACACGTCTGCAGGAGGAGCTGGTCTCCCTGCGACTGCAGTGCTCCAGTGTTTACAGAAAAGGCCACTTCCTGTCAGGAGGAATGATGGGAGATCAGACTCAGATGCTCACCTCGGGGAGCTTGGCCACGCTTGGAGCCCAGACATTGCTGGGGGCAGCAGGCGTCATGGCAAACCTGCTCAGACGGCCCATGTCTCGCTCCGAACTGGTGGCCATGTCCTCATCTGAGGACGAAGGGAGTTTGCGCTTCATTTACGAGCTTCTGGGATGGGTGGAGGCAACGCAGGTTCGATTGCATTGTATACTTATTAGGCACAAAATAAAAAAAAAAGTATCTTTTTATGCAGTACATTCAGGACTTCCTGTAAGTGTTCCTTTTGTGCTGTGGATGTGACATTTGTTTGCTCAGGATTTTTTCACAATCTTCTCAGTTTGCACAAAATACATTTTAAATGCTGTATGCTGTAAAAATTATCAGCACATACCTAAAGAACATGAAAGGATAACTATAAAAGTATTTGTAAGGCTTGAACCCCTGCATTAGGTTCATATGGTTGTGCAAGGTAACATGGGGATGAAGAGTGTGTGTGTTTGTGTGGTAGGAGCTGCTGGAGCGGGCTGAGTGGGGCTCCGACTTGCCGTCTGTAGATCAGCACTTGCAGGATCACCACACCATCCACAGTGCCGTGGAAGACCTGCTGCACAGCCTGAAGGAGGCTCGTAGTTATGAGGTACTGTACACATACACAACGTGTTTATCACACCTCTCTGACCCCTGTATTGATTGACTCATCTGTGCGCTCTTTTTTTCTCTTCAGCCACGTGTCTCTTCCAATTTCCGAAGCAATTATTCTGAAACCTTGGCCAAGCTGGAGAACCAGTACTGCAAACTGCTCGTGAGTGTGTGTTTGTATTTTAAGGCTTGTGTGTGTGTGTCACTGCAGTGTACCTTAGTCCTCATCAGGGTGTGACAGAGTTCATCCCATGACAAAGATAGAAGGTACAGAGAGTCTGCATATGACACAGACAAGGAAATGCACAGCACCTGCCCATGACACATACAAAAACACACACACAGTTTTCATCTCCTTTCAGCTCAGTAAAGTCTCTAGAGTCAAGTATTTAAAGATTGAGAGGGTTAAGGGAGGGTGCAATCTTTCAAGGGAGTAAAGGTGTGTGCATGTAGGGGTGTGTGTGTGTGTGTGTGTGTGTGTGTTTGTGTGAGTAGTCAAGGGTGAAGGATGAAACCAGAGTTTGTGAATGGTTTCTGTTGCCGCAGGAGCATTCGTCATGGCGACTGCGTTGCCTGGAGAGCTTGCGAGCGTTTGTGTCACATTGCACTGAAGAGCTCATCTGGCTCAATGAGAAAGAAGAGGAGGAGCTGGCCTTCGACTGGAGTGAGAACAACACCAACATGGCTGCAAAAAGAGAACAGTATGCTGTGAGTGACAGTAACAGAATAAGTATATCATATATCCAGGCAAGACCAACATTGCACATAACACATCATATTCTGTTTAATAACCTTAAAGGAATACTCCAATATTTTTTTGAACTCCATCTACCATATCTGAAGTCTGTGTGCAGTAACCATGAACTCCCTGTACTGATTAATAAATAAAAACCTGTTTACATGCCACGCACTTACAATGGAAGTCTGTAATGTAGAATACCACAAATAAAGACTTAAACTGCAGAGCTACATAATGTGGAACACCGAACATCTACATTCTATATTATGTGAAATATGTTAAAGTCTTGCCACTGTTTTGTACAACTTTCAAACATTGGAGCAGTAAATAATTGCAGTTATTTAGGCTTTCCCTGAGGAAATCCATCCATGGGTGATCAGATTATGCATTTATAAATAGCCACAAATTCTTCTTTCTGAAAAAGTAGTACCAACTCTGAAATACCATTGAGATGAAGGATCCATGAAAGTATTTTTTTAAAACCCATTTTCTCCCAATTTGATGAACTGCCATGCCCACCAACCAGCCAACTTCTGCTCATATATCACAGCGCAGAATAACACATTCTGAGGAATGTGCTGTCTGCCCTTTTCTGCATACATGAGCTCACAGATGCCCATGATTGGCTAGTGTAGGTCTGATCAGCAAAGGAGTGCGAGTAACACCTTCCCTCCCTCCCAGAGTGCATGGCTCAGGATTCAAACCTGCGATCTCCTGATGATAGGATGAACACTTTTCTGTTGCAGCGGTTTTTTTTGTTTTTTTTAAACACAAAAAAGTGTCTTACATAAATGTTTACTGATGCCCCAACAATTGCCATTGGACTTCCACTCTACATGAATTTTAAGTAACTAGGATTTCTGATCTGTTCTCAGTAAAGGAAAAAGTGTTGAAATTATTGTTCATGATCACACATGCACTACAAATACTGTAGATAGAGATTCGGTTGAAAATCACTGGAGTATTCCTTTAAATAGTGCATGTCTCTTTATTATTAATGCTAAAGAAATAAGCCTGATCTAGTGTGTTATTAGTAGATTGCCAGTTCATTTGATTTCTGTCCTTATTTCACAGGAATTGAGGGCAGAGCTGGAGGAAAAACAGGAAGTGATGCACTCCCTACAAGAAACAGCTGATCAGCTGTGCCGGGAGAACCACCCAGCCAAACAGACTGTAGAGGTGAGCTGTCAGTAAGCATTACTCAAAATGTAATAATATTAATGAAAGAACCCTCACATCCATATCACTATGCATTAAATGAATACTGATGGAATTAGAAATGCTGTAAGGGTATTTCTTTTTAAAGGAAAAAAAAAATCCACCTTTGCCATTTTTCAGATTTTTCTCATACACACTGGGCCAAATGCCTAATAATTATTTAATCAGGAGTATTATTGGCTTTACTATTATTAGTCTTGATGCTAATTATGCTCTCTGACCACAGGCCTACAGAGCTGCCTTACAGACACAATGGCAGTGGGTTGGCCAGCTGTGTGTATGTGTGGAGCAACATCTCAAGGACAACACTGCCTACTTTCAGGTACTGTGTCAACAAAAAAAATCTCTAAAATGCACATTTGTCTGAATGAAATGGGGTTGTAACCGTGGTGATGCCATTCTTAGTTCATGAGTGATGCACGAGAATGTGAGACGTACCTGCGACAGCTTCAGGACACCATCAAGCGGCAGTACACGTGTGACCAAAACAGCAGACTAGGCAAACTGGAGGACCTGCTGCAGGACTCCATGGTAAGGCTATTTTCACTGATTACACATGCACACACATACAGAGATCTATTGACCTGAATAGCACTCAGCAGATGGCACAGTGAGAAAGGGGGGCACACAGAGCAGGCATGAGCAGTGTATATTTCCTCCATGACCATCAGGAGAAGAGACTGAGCTGGCAGAGGATGCTGGATGGATCACCGTAGTAAAGGGGTGTAACATAGTGACACTATCCATATCTATTTGGTGTTCCAAGTAGTCTTTATATGTATTTGGATTTAAAACCAAAGTGTGGGTGGCCTAGACCTGAAGGTTTTTTTTTTTTAAATTAAATTAATTTAATTATTAATCCTACAAATAAACCACGTGAAACACTGGAAAACAATGGGGGAAAAAGAACAGAGGAAGAAATGCAAGCACTGTAAGCATGGTCTGAATTCTGGCTCTGCTGTACAGGTCTACATCACACGAGTTCACTAGTCTCAGCTAGTGATTAGATACAAGACTTTCTGGCCAGTTTTTTTTTAACTGAATAGTGCACCTCCTATTTGTATCTGTGTCTACACATCTGTTCTATTCTTTCTGTACGGCCTAGTGGTATATACATTAAAATTAAGTACATTAACATAATACAGACTGAGAGGTGAACAAGACATTCCCTTCTTTGAGTTTGAGTTTCTGATCCCTCAGGTTGTTTTCAAGTTGCTTGGTCCACATCCACATTTGGTGTTGATTGCTGCACTTTTTACTCTGTGAGCCACATCCTCCAGAGAAACTGGAGGGTTAGTCATCTCCAAATCATTACAACTTTCATCTCTGGATTTCGTCCTCGATTGTGGGTGGCTGTTCACTTCTTAGTCTGATGGTCTCTTAGACAGTCATAGAAGGAAATTCTCAGGATTAAATGTTGTGCTTGTTTGCCAAGTATGGAGAAATATTTTCTAAAATCCTTCAGCAAACACACCAATTTACTGCCTCTGAGGTTGTCCTCATCCAGACCCTAGCTAAGGACCAGAAAGAAAATGTCTGAGATGTTTGTTAATTGTGTTGCCTTTGATGTATTGGGAAGGTATACATGCTTGCATGGACTTGTTGCTATTAGAATAAAAAGCATGTTGTTGAGACATCTTGAGTCTCCCTTTCTGAGCACAGTTCTCACTGGGGGCACAGATTCATCTAATTCAACATGCGTTCGACAGATGCCTCTGCGCAGCTGTTTTTAATTTGCTCTATGGAAAATAACACATTTGCTACTTCTGACTGATTTCTTGACACTGTTCCATATTGCTCCATGACTCTCACATCTGCGTGGTTATAATTTCCACCTCAGTTTTGGTAAAAACACACCTTGGCATTTGATCACCACTCAACAGCACCAGCCCTAACCCAGCATTAATTCCCTGCACTCTCAAAACCACTTGTAAAATTCCAGACCGGAGTGTAATGCCGTTAGCACTGCCTCAATTTGTCTCCGCTTCTCAGAGCCAGCGCTGTAATGAATTCCTAATGAACCTCCAAACTCATGGAGGCCAGAGAAAAGGTTAGAATTTTGTTCATTATTTATACCGGTGCCCAGCTGAGATGCTAATTGCAGAGACAAAATCCTACACTAATGTTAGCACAGGGATCACTTGTTGACTTTGACCTCTTTGGTGGTGGCAGCCATTAATCTAGATCCTTGGTATAGAAAATTAATGTGGTTATAGGTGGACTAGATATTTGGTAGAAAATAAGAGCAATGTATGTATGCAAAATAGTGCAAAATAGGTTCTCTCAGTGGAGTAAATTGTAATGTTATCAGTTAACATATTAATTTTGATCTTAGCACTGGACATAAGGCATATTAGCAGGTGGTAGGTTTCGTCTGTAAGAAGAAATGATCAGCAGCTTGTCATGGATCTGGAGCGTGTCCCAGCAACACTGGACACAAGGCAGGAATACAGGATCACAGGGCATCCTGGTCACAGGTTGCCATGCAAAGACACAGTTACACACTCATCAACACCTAGGGGTAATTTAGAGCCACCAGTCCAGATAATTGAATGTTTTTGGAAGGTGGGAGGAAACCTGAGAACCCGAAAGAAAACCCACACAGACACATGAACATGTGAAACTCCACACAGATAGTATCCCAAGCTTAGGACTAAACAAGGGACCCTGAAGCTGTGAGGCACCTTTGTGGGCTAGCTGCCAGTATAATTAGTACAAAAAAACTAGAAAGAAATCTTTGCGTTCATAATTTAGAATTTCTGCCAAATATCCCCCAGGAACTTTAGAACATTTTGAAATAAAATAAGGCAAATTATAAACTAGCATAATGTTACATAACTAGCCAGATAGCTGTGTTTTGCCAAAGTCTAAACTAAATGTTGAGCTTAAATGTTGTGTTTCATTGTACTGGAAGATGAGATTGTGTGTGACTCCATTTTTATGTGTGACTCCATTTTTATGTTCTGTTCGACTTTGTCTTTACGTTTTGCATAGGAGTTTCCTAACAAGTAATAGAATCTTAAGAAATGAAAATTGTGTAAATGATTATATATAAATAGTGAAGTTTTTAGTTCTCTCTTCAAGGGCTTGGCATAATGCTGTAGCATATCACAGTTGTAGTAGAAAAATCAATATCAAAGTATTTTACATATTGTAATCAAGATACAGTGTAAACAGTATGTTAATTTACATGTATGTCTTATTGCATTGCATCAAATGAGCTCAAATTTAATAGGTATCATAATGATAATACTTGTATCCATAAGTTGATTGTATGTGAATAGATCTATCTGTATAGAATCATTGGTCAAATGTAGTCTTCAGCAGTGTCATATGATCTAATGTAAAGTAATGAGTTTGCAGATTGAGTGACACGTGATTGTTTTCGACAGGAGGAGAAGGAGCAGCTGATCAAGTACCGTAGTACAGTGGCCAGCCTGGTAGGACGAGCCAAGACGATGGTCCAGCTCCGGCCACGTAGCGCTGACTGCGTTCTGGGTACCACCACGCCCATCCGTGCCATCTGTGACTACAAACAAATAGAGGTATGACCCATATAAATGATGCACACCCACTTACACCTAAGCTCTGTATTGAACTTTCATATCGCTAAGAACTGATCTCTCTCTCAGTTTTTTTAATGGCTGATTTCCATTCTGCCCTGCTCAGGCCATGCCCTCAAGCCCTTTTGCTATCCATTTCAATGAAATGCATTTCTGTAGAATCAAACTCATGGTGTATCTCCAAAATGTTTGAGCGTCGTAGCCATCATTGCAAACCCAGTGATGAATTATTATAACACATTCTTCCCAGCTCATTGCTTACCTACATTTCTTGCCATCCTCTCTAAGTCTTACAGTAGCACTCTAAAACAGGATGAAAATAGAGGGGTCTCTGTTTTCTGCAATAGGTGAAATAGATCTTATCGCTGTCAGGTGTAGTGTGACGATTTTTGAAACGCTCTTCACCGTCTGCAAATGTGCAGCTGCGCAAGCAGAGCTGTTTTCACTAACACTGGTAGAACGTAGAGCATCCGTGTTTGTTTTATGCATTGCACAAACCACAGAAAACGAATTTCAGAAAAAAGAATTTCCATATTTCACATCTTATCACTTATATTTCATAAGAGCCACTTGGTCCTGACTGAATCCTAAATTTATTTACTATACATGCTAACTACATAGGGTATAACAGTGATGTTGTAGGACCTACATATTACAATATAAGCCCAACAGAATACCATTCGAGGCTCAAGAAATGAGGGATTCCAATAGGTGCCTGTTGTAATGATGGTTGAGTGCAAAAAAATTTCCATACCCTTACTTCTTCCCCCCATTTTCTCCCTAATTTGGTCTTGCCCCTTCCACTAGCTAACTCTCCCCTATCGTACGACAACTACCAACTGGGGAGGGTGACGGCTAACACATGGATGCTCCAAGACACATGAAGCCAACTTCCTCATCTTTTCAAACTGCTGCTCATGCTGCGTCACAGGGCAGCGTAACACACTAAGAGGACAGCACTATCTGCTCTGTTCTGCATACATGATCTCACAGATGCCTGTGATTGTCTAGTATCACTCCAGTTGACAGTAGAGAGACAGTCACACCGTCCCTCCCACCCTGAGAGTATGGCCAATTTTGCTCCCTTGTCTCCCGTCCATGGCTGTGGCATTGATTGATGATTCAAACTCACAGTCTCCTGATGATAGGGCGAATGCTTTTCTGTTGCGCCACTGAGGAACACATACATCAGCCTAGTTTGAAATAATGAAACCAACAAGACCATATTTTAGGTTTTACATTTGTTTCAGGTGTTCCTTATTTTAATAATGGAAAAAATCTAAATCATAATTCTGAATGTGGCCTTTCAGTAGAAAACTGCTGGTGAGTTTTTGCCTTAAACATGTGTTGATTGATTTTAGATTATTAGACATCTTAATAAAGCACCTTCAAATAAATTAACTAGAGCAAGCCGGTGGGGTTGTAGTCTTGAGCTTGCTAGTTCAGACTCAATTGCTATAATATTTGGACCATGCTGTAACAGGTTTTAAATGAACAGAGAATTCTGCTTTATGTGTTAAAAAAAAAAAAAAAAAAAAAAAAAAAAAGGTACAGTGGAGAATACAAACTTTTGAACTCAACTGTAAATCCTTGGATGTCATTTTACTTTCAAGACACAATTATGTTTGTTAATTTAATTGGGAAATTGATATCTAATTGAAGAAATATGTGTGAATAAAGTATTCCTTAAATTACATGAATATAATTAGACCGTTTCCTATATCAAGAAGCCAAAAAAAAAAATTTGGCCAGGGACAAAGAACTTAGGATCATATGGAGATTTTTTTGCCTTTGAATATGCAACTATTGTGTTTGTGTCTACGCGTGTGTGTCTATATATGTGTATGCGTGCTTGTGTGTGTACTCACTGAGCCAGGAGCGGAGAGGCACGGGCAGGTGGAGGTGCAGTGATTACTGTCTGAGCTAACGTAGAAAACACACCTGCAACAACATGCGTCAGACACACTTTAACGCACAGCTGAGTGTGTGCATCATTTAGGCATCATGAGTGAGATGTGATGATATTTCAAATTTTACATTTTTAAATCTGATCAGTCATAATTGTATTTCAGTCAGGCTGGCATTCACCAGGCCCTTAGTTGCGCTAGTCCATCTGTTTTTCCACCCATAATCACATTTTTCAGTCAAGCAGGGTCTTAAGAATGCCCAAATTAATCTTTGTCCTCCCTCTCCCTTCCTTTCACCTCCCTTTCTCTTTATCCCTCCTCCCCGTTCCCTCCTATTTTGCCCATACTCTCTTCCCTCTTCATTCCTCCTCTGTGTCTGCGGGGCTGGCAAGGCCAACTCTCAGGTACTACTACTACTCATCACTCTTTCCTCTGACCTGTGCTCTTTGCC
Source organism: Pangasianodon hypophthalmus (assembly GCF_027358585.1). NCBI lineage: Eukaryota > Metazoa > Chordata > Actinopteri > Siluriformes > Pangasiidae > Pangasianodon > Pangasianodon hypophthalmus. The sequence continues at coordinate 10,314,671 of NC_069732.1, read as the reverse complement.
CTGGCTCTATACACTCTGTCCAAATGCAGCACAGTTAATGCTCCCGCTTTGCCTCCAGCCTCCCAGTCACGATCACACGGTAGCATTAGAGCCACTCTCTTACACACTCATTTATTTTTCACATAGCAATTACAGTGTCTTGGTTGTAATTGTAAGTCAGTAATTATGAGTCATCATAGTCTGAAAACATCCTCTAGCATGCAGATTGTGGGCCATCAGCTGCAAAATGGGGGCGAGTGTTGTGGCACTACAGCATTTCAGTGATCCGTGAATAGCGTGTGTGTGTCAGCCACCGTCACGGACAGATGGTAGCTTTTTGATTTCTGCTACCTCACGCCTGCGTGCAAGGGGCAGGATGATGGGGTGGACGGGGCACCTGAATTTTCCCACCTCCTTATAATTTATTAGCTAAAAATTTCCCTATTGCTAGATAGGAGACAGAAATCTTCAGAAAACCCGATGACACACTACAGGTTTAAATGTTTGAATCCATATTAGGCAAACAGAAAAGAAATACTGCGTTCATACACCATATTACCGTTTAGTTACCCATGTGACTTCCATTAGCATTAACATTTCATTTCTTTTCTCATTTGGTTAACGACATGATATATTTTACATTTTTAATTTATACTCCACATTTTTCATTTATGCTTTTTTTTAATTTTAATTTTTCAAAACTTCCTTACCTACCTCCTCCTTCCTCTTTCCCCCCATCTATCCATTTCTCTTCCTCTGTCTCTTTCAATCTCATTCTTAGATCACGGTCAGTAAAGGAGAAGAGTGCGTGTTAGAGGATAACTTGCAGAGGACGAAGTGGAAGATCATCAGTCCGACAGGAAATGAAGCCATGGTGCCATCAGTGTGCTTCACAGTTCCGCCACCCAACCAGGAGGCTATTGACACTGCCAGCAGGTAAAGACACTCACAGATAAGGTCTGTGTTCCAAATGGCATGCTGTGCATACCACTAAAGGCATACTGCTTATTTTTGTCATTTTGTCATGTATTTTTTGTCATCATCTTTCATGTTAAATGACATAAGAGAGTGAGATGCAGTTTGGTTAGTGGTCAATAGCTAGTATTGCTGACAAATGATCCAGCACTCAGAAATAATTAGATAATTAAGTGGTGCAAATGAACCAGTTTTCAGGTTATTACAAATTAATTGCTGTTTAATGGCAACAGTCCAGGCTATTGAAATAGTTTTCAAAAACAATTTAAATATTTGCTAAAAGGTAATTTTAATAAATTTAGTTTAGTTAATTGCATGGCTTTGTTTGTGCTAATGAAGCATTCCTTGTGTTTTGTGTATGTAGAATAGAGCAGCTATACCAGAACGTGATGTCCTTATGGCACCAGCTGCACATGAACATGAAGAGTGTGGTGTCCTGGCACTATCTGCAGAAGGACATCAGCAACATCTCTTCCTGGACTTTGGACACGGTCATTAATTTAAACTGCAATACACTCAAGCTGTTCCCCTGTAGAGACTCTTCAGAGCATGTCCCTGATTCTGACTATTTCTGTTTATTTAGGTGCGCTTCCAGTCTCCATCTGACAGACAGCAGACCCTGGATCACCTGGACGCCCACCTAGCTGATTTCCTGGCAGACAGCCGTGAGAGTGCCTTGTTTACGGCAGCCGAGAGGCGCGAGCTCGAGCAGGGAGCACAGGACTGCCACGAGCACTGCCAAGCACTGCTGATCTCCATGGAGACAGGTAAACAGACAGGCCACGTGCTGGTGTCGAAAAATAGATCTGGATAAGCACTTGTCAGGATTAATGATGGGCATTGTAGGTAATTCTGTAGTATAAGTTACAGTATTTAAATGAAAAACCTGACATGAACTGACTAACAGCACCAAGTCAATAACAGTAATGTATCATTTCCTTTTATTTTCTTTATTATGTCAAAAACTAGACAGCCAGTTGAATAAAATAATAACCAAGCAAGCATACTTCAAGCACTACATCAGGCTGTTTTGTTATTTTTTTATTTTATTATTTTTAAAAGTTTGACCTATTAAGTGGTTGAATTGAATAATAAGAATTTATTCAGTAAAACTGGATAATGCTTGCTATTATTATTATTATTATTATTATTATATTTTCTTGTTTGTTTGTTTGCTTTATTGCCTTACTGATTAGATTTAATTTAGTTGTAATAAAATTTTGCCAGAGTTTAAAACAAAGAGTAAGTTTTAAATAATTATTGGTTTGGAAACAGTCAATCCACTCTGTCAACCCTGATTTTAACATGTTCACTGTTTGCAGGTGCACATGTATATTACACCCATTTTAACATAAGAAATCCCAATTTGTCCATGACACTGTGCGTATAATAAGCAGCAGGCCTTTTTTCATGTGAGGCAAAACAAAAAAAATTAGATTACATTAGCATTTCTCTAATTGGTTAGGTGGTTACTTAACAAGTTCTCCATTAGTATATGACTCAAGGCCACCACTTCTTAGCAGTAATTCTCATTTTGTTTCTCTGTTTCTCTCAGTGGAGAAGGATGAGTCGGTATCACGCTCCTACCTCTCAGAGCTGCAGAGCATAAAGTCTCATCTGCAGGAGGCAGAGCAGAAGCTGATGATTGGCATGCAGACCCCGCCCCCTAGTGGAGTGTCAGGAGAAGGTGCAGGCACAGCTGTTCATATTGCAGAGCAGGAGGTAAGCAATAACAGATTTAACAGCTCCACCTTCTGGCTGAGAAGTTCTGTGCTGTTTGTTTAATTCTTTTGCTTTCATACCTCATTATAAGTGCTAGTGGGTCTTAAATGGTAAGTGAGATGGCACAATGCTGCTGTATTTATTGTGCAGAAACTACAACAGCATCTGAAAAATCTGCAGTCGGATCTGGGTGACGTGTCTCGTCGCTGTGTGAGCTTCTTTGAGGAGAAGCCCTCCTCCTCCAATGTGCCTGTGCTTCGCTCCGAGCTCAATCTAGCTGTGGAGAAAATTGAGCGACTCAACTCGCTGTCCTCTGTCTACCTGCACAAGTCAGTACATACACAGGCACCCACATTTCTCATACACACCCTCCCTGTCAGTCCTCTCACTGTCTTGCTGTTTCTATCAGGTTGAAAACCGTAGATGTGCTGATGAGAAGCTTACAGGCTGCTGAGAGTCAGGTGAAGAAGTATGAGGGACGATTGAGCGAGGAGGACATAGTTCCTGCTGATACCACTGCCATCCAGGTCTTGAGAGAACAGATAAGGGTGAGTCACAACAACATGCACAAGTGCACACCTGTTGGTCCTTTGTTCTCTGGCTCTCTTTCCCATGTACACAAATGTAATTCACTATACATGGGTCTCAGGGTGTCCTTATTCATCTGCAGCTTGTTCAAAAGGACACTTGAAGAGTTAATGTCACTTTACTGGAGTCCAGTACAAAGCTCCTAATAAATAAGTTCCATATTATATCCCAAGTTGCTTAATCTGTTCAATTCAATTCAATTTTATTTGTATAGCGCTTTTAACAATGGACAGTGTCACAAAGCAGCTTTACAGAAATAAATGGATTCACAAAAAAAGATATATTGTAAATATATATTTACATATATTTACAATAGATATATTTATCCCTGTGAATTTATCCCTAATGAGCAAGCCAGAGGCGACATTGGCAAGGAAAAACTCCCTGAGATGATATGAGGAAGAAACCTTGAGAAATCTGTTACCTGTTTTCCTAGTCTTGGTTTAAGCAATAACTCACTATACTTTTGCAATTTCTACCCAAAAACTCGGAAACTGGTTTTAAAGGTAAAACTCAAGATTCAAAAAAATCTGTTAATTCAGGCAAAAATATCTGTAAATCATTAAATATAGACTTTTTTAAAGCTCTATATACATTTTTTTTTTCACTGAATGGAGGAAAGCCTCAGACACAACAGCTACCATTCAAATAAAATTAGAAAATAGAAGACACATCCTAATAAGTACAATAAGCAATATACCCTATATGGCCAAAAGTATATGGACACCTGACCATTACACCCCATTTCAAAACCATGCTCATTAATATGGAGTCATTATTCTTTGCTCTTCCGGGAAGGCTTTCCACTAGATTTTGGAGCATGGCTGTAGGGATTTGCTCATTCAGCCACAAGAGCATTAGTGAGGTCAGATGCTGATGTTGGGTGAGGAGGCCTGGGGGGCAGTCTGTGTTCTAGTTCATCCCAAAGTTGTTTAGTGGGCTTGAGGTCAGAGCTTTGTGCAGGACATTTGAGTTCTTCCACACCAACCTTGGCAAACCCTGTCTTCATCGGCCTCGCTTTGTGCACAGGAGCTTTGTCATGCTGGAACAGGTTTGGGCACCTTAGTTTTAAAAAAAAAAATCTTAATGTTACAGCATACAAAAGTAGAATTCTAGACAATCGTGTGCTTCCAGCTTTGTGGCAACAGTTTGGAGAAAGCCCACATATGGGTGTGATGGGCAGGTGTCCACATACTTTTGGCCCTATAGTGTATATCTGGACTGTTTCACTTGAAGGGAATTATTCATTTTGCTTGTAACTATGTACCATGTAATACTGTTATCTAAACATTCAGAAGTCTTTACTTAGTAACCACAGCTGTGCAAAGAGAAACCTAAGAGCTTTTTCATTTTGGCTGTAATATATAAACTAATCAGATAGTTTTCTTAATTAGCATTTCCATCTTTTTACAAGCCAGCTGCTAGCCTGGGGCTAGTAAATAACCCTCCTAAGTGTGTTAATAGGTATCCCATTTACTGCCTTGTTTACTGTCTTGTTTGTGATGTCTTTTGCCTGACGTCAGTTAACTTTCTCTCCAAAATAATATGTAAGAGAGCAGTGTTCCTTGAGGATGGGAAAAAGAAAGCTGCCATCCTCTTAAGTATCACAAGAAAATAGAAGTTTCCTTTTCACAGTGTTTGCAAATGGCACATCTCCGGTCTCTGACTTTATTTCACACTTGCCACAGATTGCAATATCCATAAGGCAACTCAATACCCTGTATATCAGTCACATAAAGCCAGGTTGGGAAGTTTCTGGTAACAGACTGGTGCACAGCATGGACCTCATTTAAATGTGTAAAAGTTTTCATTGGTCAAACCAAAAAAAAAAAATTCTTGCCAGATTTACGAAAGTTTCGATCCTCTGATTTTTTTCATACTCACATGCTTATGGTGTTAAATGCCAATTGCCCATAAATTAGCAAGCGAATTCACAGCACTGCTGAATTACATTTTATTGACGCCCACAAAACCTCATAAAAGGCAAAGTTCAGAGAAAGCGGAAAATGACAAATTTATGGCCAAACATTCAAAGAATGCCTCCTAAGCAGTGTGCACTAAAGCATGCACTAAATCTTCCAGTAACGCAGCTCAACCTTTGCAGCACTTTTTCGTGGTGCTATTTCTTTTGTGTGAATTTATTGGCTAGATTTATTTGTCTTAATTCATGGATCTCTTTTGGATTGCTTTCTTTCAAGTCACTTTTTTTAATTGCACACAATTTGTGTGTGCAATTAAAATAAATAAGCTATTTAAACTTGACAGCATAAAGCTCTCATAGGATATGGACATTTCTTGTGTAATGCTTCTACGAACAATTCACAAATAAATTTGTTTGTATCCAGGTTGATAAATGAGGCCCAAAGTTTTTGTCCATTATCAATGATTATTGATAAATAGAAGAACGGTCCCAGCTGTAATGGGAATGCTCACTGGTTAATTCATTTGTTTTACTTGTTTGTGATTTGATATTTTAAGGCTGCATTCAAAACTGGTTGTTAAAGTCCTATATGAATGAAATTATCTTACTTAACTATCTGTCTATGTCTTTCCTGCTATTCACTTGCTTTTTCAGAAATGGCATTCAGAGGTGAAGGAGCAGGACCACATCTTCCAGTCTCTGAGCTCAGAGGTGCAGCGGGCACGCGAAGCAGGCGCCCAGCTCAGTCAGCTGCATGCTGAGCGCAGTCCTGAGCTGGAGCGCTACCAGGAGAAAGCCCAGCAGCTCACAGAGAGATGGAATGGAGTACGCAGACAAATGGAGACACGGTGAGCTCTTTGTCCCGTAGGGAGGTTATGAAATGAAAGCGCAAGAGTGCTCAGGCATATCTATGGCTTAAAAATGTGGGTGAAGTTTGTTAGCACCACTAAGTAACATTTTAATGTGTGTTTACTGTAGGCAATCTGATCTGGATGTGATAGGCTCAGTGCTGCAGCAGTACAGAGACGGTCACTCTGGTCTTATCCGCTGGATTGAAGAGACCACCGAGAAACAAGAGAACACTCAGCCTGAGCAGACTGACAGCAAAGCCCTGTCTGAGCAGCTCGCACAGCAGACGGTGGGTCACAGCTTTAGAGATGTTTTTCGGCTGTAATGTATTCCATCAAGACTGACTTCTCTGTGTACCTCTGCAGGCTTTGGTGGCTGAGATTGAACAGAACCAAGTGAAACTGGACGAGTGCCAGACGTACTCTAAACACTACTGCACTGCTGTCAAGGTAAGCGCTCTTTCAGAATGGATTGACTCGACTGAGCTACTGTGGTCTGAGCTTGTTTTGGCAGGACTCCAGGAACAAGTTTTTCATCAAAATGTGTCTCTTTGTAAACAGCTACATTCAAATAGTATTTATCTGACAATGCACTGTGCCTCCCTGTTTTCCATCAGGACTATGAACTGCAGCTGATGACATTTAGAGCTTTTGTGGAATCGACTCAGAAGTCTCCAGTGAAAAGGAGGAGGATGCATTCTTCATCAGATGCCATAACACAAGAGGTATGAGAGGATAAAAGGAATGGAAGGGAAAGCAGATTTCTCCTTCTGTATGGATTTAGGGGATACAAATAATGTAATGGTTTATAACTGAACACAAAATCTATGGTTCTAGAGCCTGTTAGGTCCACAGAGCAAGTGTTTTACACTGTGTGTTGTCAAACTCTAAGTATTTTCACATAACCTCTTTTTTAGTATAGTATAGCTGTATGTTAACATTCAAATAACGTTAATAATCATAATTTGAAAGGGTGCATGCTTCAGTTCCTTTTGTTTTTCACTGTGAGAGAATATGCTACACCGTGCTCATAATATACTGTGTACAGAGCTGAATTTTTCAAATAAGCAAACAATTAAAAATTTAAAGCAAACTTTTAATGATAGTTTTTGACTCAGTTAATAAATTGACCTGCATGTTAGAAGGAAAACTTCAACTTTATGGACCAAACCTGTACTTGGAATGGTGCACGAAAAATAACACCAGTGCATTTCATGGTGATAGGCACCCATACTGAATTATGGAGAAGGAAAAATTGCTGTTGAGGTATGAAATTCCAAACATTAGAATCTGGAGCTTATTCCAGGAACGCTGGATGTAAGACAAGAATTTGTCCTGTATTGACATTTTGAGAGGTGGGAAGAAACCAGAAAACCTAGAGGTGACCCATGCGGAGACAGGGAGAACACGTTAAACCACCCCAACAATACATATTCGTGAATAGTAATTCCCACATTTCTTTATTCTAATTTGGCCCAAAAACGGAACCAAACTCTGAATGGGGTAAACTGTTATACCCTTATATCGTAGTGTAATGCTACATCTTTTTATTTCTGCAGTTCATGGATCTTCGCACTCGCTACACTGCTCTAGTGACACTGACAACGCAACATGTCAAGTACATCAGTGATGCACTGAGGAGACTTGAGGAGGAAGAGGTATGTCTTAAAGCTGGACAATTTGTTAATTTGTATTTTACAAGCTAATTTCACTTTTTATAATTAAATGCTTGCTCTTGTCTTGCAGAAACAAGTCGAGGAGGAGAGACAAGCCTGTGTGGGTCAGGTCTCTGACCTGCTAGGCTGGGTTAAGGGCCTTCAGGAGAGAGCTGCTGGACCAACTGAGACCTCACTTGCTGCACAGCAAGTATGAAGAGATGACTGACTTTTACCCTGGAAATCACACACTTCAAAAGAAATAGTGATTTTATAGATAACGATTTTGATTTACTTTTCTCTTCTTCAGGCAATCAGTGAGCAGTTAGCTTCGAAAAGCGAAGAAGTTGCTGAAGCAATCAGAAGCACACAAGTCTTCCTCCGTTCAAAACAGGCCAGCAAGTGAGTGCAGTGTCTTAACATATACAGATACACATATTATGGTATACTCTTTTAAAACAGGGGTCCTCAATTTTCAGTTAAATTCAGTTTTATGTTTTATGAGCCCTTTTAACAATACATATTGTCACAGAGCAGCTGTCCAGAAAAACAGATGTAGATTTAGTTCCCTAATGAGCAAACCAGAGTTGACAGTGATAAGAAAAAATGTGGAATCAGAAGTGAGATGTTTGGTTAGAATTGTGGATAAGACTGAGGACCCCTACTCTAAAATACATTCACACGATCACACATTTTATACTGACTTGGCCCCCTATGCTTAGATTGTCCCCTGAAGAGCGTGCCCAAGTTACATCACAGCTAGATGAACTGAAATCTACCTACAGCCAGCTGTGTGACCGCTCTGCTGCTCAGCTTCAACAGCTAGAAGAACAGCTGGCCAAAGAGGAGAAACGAAAGGTAGACTTGAAGGTTTAAGCCGAGTGTTCCACTCTGGCAGAGCGAGCTCAAAAAAAGCAAAATGCTTGCGTTGAAAAAGTGCTTTAGATGCATTGCTTTAAATGGTTGTCTTATGATAAGTTTTACATTTTCTAAGGGAATTATACAGAGCATTGTGTGTGACCGTGTGTGTGAGTGCTGCATGTTGTGTGTTGCCTGTCACTTGTGTTTTTGACATCCATCCCCACCTCCATAAGTCTCACAGGGTTGCTTCAACATAATGTTTTTTTAATAGCATGGAGTGAAATCCTAACATACAATTCACAACATGCCTGTAATCATGTCACCACCATCATCATTTGCCATCTTCATCAAACACATCTGCTTATTGCTACTTACTGGCCATGAGTTTTAAAGAAGTAGCAATTAATAGTTGAGTAGTTTTACACAAACAACTTCAAAGGTCATTCACATCTAGCTTTCATTCCGCACACAATTATTCATGATGATTTTTGCACTATAGATGTGGCCATTTTTAGTTTTTCACTGTGAAATTCATAGATACACACATACATTTTAAACATTCATCTATAGCTATGATTAGAATGTAGACTGTGTAGTCATATATTTCATATTGTATATTACAACATAGTTATACTGTGTGTATGCAGTGATCTTTGTGTGTGTGTATGTGTGTATCCAAAAGAGTGAGGTAATGGAGTATGGTGTGAATAGGAGTGAGGTTTTGAACACCACTTTTAAAATGGTTTCTTAAAAAGCAGACATTTCATAGGGATTAATGTAGAGGCCAGCTATGCATACTTCTGCCTGTTTGAGCATGATGTGTCCAGATCACAGAGCATTTATGTGCGTGTGCGTTTGTATGTGTGTGATATTGTCTGTGTCTATGTCCTTAAAAACAGTAATATTGTGTGACTTAATCAGCATTTTGCTTTAAAATCACTAACAGCTGCCAGAAAACATCTGAGTCAGAATAGAAAATGTTTTAAGACAAACATCAGTCAGTATGTAGTGTATGCATTTTAGTCATATCCTTTTTCAGTCTCAGAAATTTCGCATAGCACCCACATTTATAGTTTACTGTTTACTTAGAGGTAAGTCCCAAAACAAATACTGTACTTGGCTAGTGATCAAGAAATTCTATATAGGCCCCATTATTAGCCAGATTATCTTGGAGATAAGTTGATAGGACAATAGTCTAAGATTACAAACCGATAAGAATGTCAGGTAGTAGATAGTCAATGCTGACAGTGTCTCAGGCAGATGGAGTATGGCATGCAGAATGCTAACATCCAGCTTCTCACCTTGTTGCACCTCAAACTGCCGAGCCGTCGGCCTATCTGTGTGTGTGCGTTTATGGACCCCCTCCATACGGTAAGTAGTGCTTGCTTTCTCTCTTACCGTTGGCTTAGTTTCTGAGCTGCCCTTTTTTCTTCTCTCTTTTTGCTGTACCTAAAGAATACTCTTGTAAAATGCTACAGTATTTGTCTCGTTTTTTGCTTTAGGAAGCTTATGCTTTGTTGCTGTAAACCAGATCTTGATGTTATATATGCCTTTTTAATTTCAATGACAATCCATGCAGGCAAATTTGCCATTCACAGGATCATACATTAGTTAATTAATACTGAATGTCGACTTATGTGAGATTTGCATGCTTGGTTTGTGGGTCTTTTCTAAAACTCTTTACTGGCCTAGTTTCAGTATAAATAATAAAGCTGATAAACATAGGTTTATAATGGAAGGGTACTTAAACAGTGTATCTCCTTTTCCAGGGATATGAGATCATCGGTGGAGTAATTGATCTTGGTACTGTGGAAACCTTCCCAGTTTTCCAGTCAGCACAGCGAGGCCTTATAGACCAGGACACATGCACTGTGCTGCTGGAGGCACAGCTTGTTAGAGGTGGTCTATTACATCCTGATTCCCCTCAGGGTCTTTCACTAAAAAAGAGTCTCACCTCTGGTCTGATTGATAGTCGCATTTACCAGTCACTATCAGAAATAGAAGCCGCCCTTTATCATGCCCAAGAGTTAAAATTAACAAACAGTCACACGATACCAGTTGCTGCTGCTATGGAGGTGGGCTACATAAAAGAACAAATTGGGCTTCGTATCTTGGAGCTGCAGGTGAGCACAGGAGGCTTTTGGGATGACTCCAATTGTGAAGTTCTTAGTCTTGAAAATGCTAAAGACAAAGGTCTCATCTCAGCTGCTGTTTACGATAAGTTACGCTCCCGTCTTGATAGGCAAGAGCTTATTGATCCTAATACAGCTGAAAAACTCAGTCTATCAGAGTTTTATCAGCGATGTATTTTGAATGAGGAGACTGGCCTGCGTCTACTGCCAGTCAGTCAGCAGGCAAGGGGAACAATCTGCTTACGATCTGGTATAAAGGTCGGCATTTTCCGGGCAGTCCAAGAGGGACTGATTGACCGGCAAGTCACTATTAGACTTCTGGAGGCTCAGCTGTTTGCAGGTGGTATCACCGATCCCCGCACTGGTCACCGACTGACAATAGAAGAAGCTGTGAGGCATGGCCTTATGGACCAGGACCTGGCCTGTGCCTTACTGACTCACCAGTTACAATCAGGGGGAATCATAGACCCGGTCAGTGGAGAGCGCCTGGAATTAGATGAATCTATCCAAAGAAACCTTCTCTCTCCTCGCATGGCTTTAAGGGTGCTGGAATCTCTCTGGGCTTTTATGGGCATGTTATGGCCAGAGTCAGGGGAGCTGCTTCCTATCACTGAAGCTTTACAGCAGGGTGTCATTTCAGGTCACCTAGCTCGGAAAGTCCTAAACAAGCGACATTCTATTGGTGCAATTTACTCTCTAGAAAGTGGTCAGTTGATTTATCTGAGCCATGCTGAGAACGTTTTGGGACCAGAAGCAGCAGAGGTTCTTCAACAGACACAGATTCCAGACATTCTGCCTGCCATAACTCAAACTGGGTCCCTGCAGCGCTGGGGCTCTTCCTTTTCATCACCACTGTCCTCTTCAGCCCCTGCCTCACTGCCATGCCTTCAGCCTGATACTTCCTTACTGGAGGTGTCCAGGGCCCAGGAGCAAGATCTCCACTACCTCCTCTCTTACCTTATGACACACAGCTACATAAATGCCCACTCAGGAGAGCGTCTGGTGCTGCTGGACCCTGAACTGATGGAGCTCATTAATGTAACTGGAACAACAAAAGATCAAAACAGACATAAACCAGATTTGAAAGAGCCCTCTGACAGAGAGACAGCAGGAGAACCTGAGTTTATGAGGTCGTTAAGTGAAACAAAACAAGAAAACATTCAAATTCTTATAGATGAGAAGAAAAGCTCAACTTTAAATATCTCTAGAGATGATGAACAAGGAAAACACATTCTTTTCGAAGAAGATGGAACAGATATAACTGGTAATATTTGTAAGACTTCGCTTAAGAATGCTGTACAAAGAGTTGCAGGCATTTCTTTAAAAGAAACAAGCACTGATAGAATGTTAGTAAAGCTCTCAGATACAGCCTCCAAAGTATCAGAGACAGAACCTGAGACATCACCCCTATTTGTAAAAGAGGTGAAAATTTTGTCTACTGATTCCACATTTCAATCACTGAGTCCAGACATAGAAGAAACGAATAGGGGAGAACAATTCCTGGGACTGATGAAACCAGGCTCTTGGCCTGAGGTTGAGATGCCTGTCTCAGTTAAGAATATGCCTGATGAAAATCAAGTGGAATGTGCACCATCTGTGAAGAAATTGTTAGACATGGAAAAAGAGGACACTGCTGTTAAAACCACAAGTAAAGATACTGTAGAAGAAAGTCAGCCTGATCAACTTCATATAAATGCCAGAGAAGGCCTACAAGTGAGGAAAATTGAAGTATCAGATGTAAATAAACAAATGTCAGCTGAAACAGATACCAGCAGAAATATGGAAAATGCAGACTCATCAAAAATAAAAAGGACCACATCAGTGGAAATTTCTGAAGATGCAGAGCTTGATCACATGGCAAAGGAGTTGCTGCAGGGGGGTCTTTTGACTGTTGGGACCCAAAGGTTGCTCCTTGATGAGGCTGTATACCAGGGTCTGCTCCCAGGTAATAGTGCTGTAAAAGTAATGTCTAAAGCAGAGATTTTTGGTGGTTTCCTGGATGTGCATGCTTGTCAACCACTGAGCCTTGGTGATGTTATACAGGAAGGTCTCCTGGATAAAGACTTAATGAACAAGGTTATCCAATCAGAAAAGACTATGGCTGGTGTGTTTGATGTGGAACATGGTCGAATATGCTCACTAAGGGAAGCTGCTAAAGAAGGGTTTTTAGATACAGATACAGTATCTCGCCTTCTTGAGGCCCAGATTGTCTCTGGGGGAATTATTGACCTTGAAAAAGGCAAAAAAGTTTCAGTTAACCTTGCAGCAAAACTTGGACTAATAGAGGAAGAGCAAAAAGATGAACTACTCTTATTAGAGAAGTCATATCATGGAAAGAATTCTGATCCACATGTAATACAAACAAAGTTGAAACTACAACTACAGATGAATGGAATAATAGATCCCAAAACAAAACAGCCTGTACCTCTTCAACAAGCTCTTCAAAAAGGTCTTATTGGTCATGAGGAAACTGAGCAGATCCTACTGCAACAGGTAGCTGAAGGTGGAATTGTGCACCATGGGTCTGGCGTTCGCCTCAGTGTTACTGATGCAGTACATCAAGGCCTCATTGACAATTCACTTGCTCCAAAACTCAAACGGTTTGAGCAGTCGAGACAAAACCAGTTTAGTTCAGATCCAAATGCTGCTTTGCTTCAGGCAGCTGCAGGCTTCATTTATGATGGTGCTTCAAAGAGCAACCTTACATTGACTGAAGCTGTTTCCTGTGGTGTGATTGATCAGGGCACTGCAAATAAAGCTATGGGCTCTCCGATTGTAAAAAGTGGTGTTTTGGATCCTCAAAATGCTTGTGTAGTACCATACTTAGAGCTAATAAAACAGGGAAAGATTGACATTGAGACAGGTTGGAGATTCCTTGAAGTAAGACCATTCAGAGGTATTCCAAACAAAGAAAATGGTGACCTGATGACTGTGCCAGAAGCAGTGAAGACTGGTCAAATTGATCCCATTCCAGCACTCAGATTATTACAGAGTCAGATAGATTCTGGAGGTGTCATCGATATTTCAAATGGGGAAAAACTACCTCTTCCAGATGCTGTTGATAAAGGCCTTGTTCAAAAAGATGTTGCCATGATTATTGCTAAAAATTTATTTTTAGAAGGTAGGTTGGTTAGCCCTGTCAGTGGTCAGAGGGTGTCTAATCTTAAGGAGGCTGTTCAGGATGGGCTAATCTCAGAAGAAATGGCTGCAGAACTTTGTGATAACTTTGCACTTGTGGATCCTCTTGCGTCACAGAGTGTTTCATATCAAGACAGTCCTACAGTGAGGAGTTGTGAAAACATAGAAGTGAGTACAGTGCATTTTGCCAACATCGAAAAGCCACTCTCCAGGACTACAGATCATCATAAAGATAAATTGGAGGCTGATACAGATGAACAGATACAGGTCCTTCAACAATACCCGCCATCTGAATTGGTGGAACAAATACATGTGGATGTTTCATCAAGTGGAGTTGGGAAAGATGCTGATGTAACATTAGAGGTTCTAAGTCAGTTTGCTTTAAAAGCAGAAAAAAGGCTACAGGAGGCCATTGAAGAATGTAGTCCTAGACAACATAAAGCTATAGAACCCCAACAAGAGCCAAGAGACAGAATTGTTCAGATTCCACAAATATCTGCGATTGAATCTATAGTTGGAAAAGGCTATGACGTTATACCCCAAACCACAAAATCAGATATGCAAATAGAGCCAGCAGTTGAATTAGCAGGTACTAAAATGGGCATAAACCTGGAAAACTATGAGAAGAGTAGCTTCAGCATTGACGCTGAAACCACTCACAAGGTGCACGATGGACAAGCCCCATTTGACAAAGAAACAAATGGGATTACCAAGGCAGCAGAACCGCAGTCAGTATCTGATACAAAGACAATCTGTAAAAGTGAAGAGAGCACTGACAATAGAAATGACACACCTATATCAACACTTACTGAGGGGCAGAAGGTGCCTGGGAAAAAAAGAGGAAAAGCAAAACATAAAAAGCAAACCAAAATATGTACAGAAAATGATGAAAGGTCAGAGGTTCAACTACTAGATACAAATGTGACATCACGGTTGCAAGGTTCTGAGGACAAAAATGGAATAAAAGTTTACCCAGATGAAAAATCTGGTGAACCCAATGTGATAGAATCATCATCATCATCATCTGAAGACACCATTGCAAAACAGTTTGGAAGTGAAGTTTTAGATATTGACCTAAAAGAGGTCAAAGTAGATCTAGATATCAGAGAAGTTAGTGTTGTTACACCTACAGAGGATGCTAAAGGCAGCCACATGATAGAACTAAGCATTGTTCAAAAATCTCAGCATTGTTCAAAAATTGTGAATGTAGCTTCACCTTTATATGGTGCTGAGAATAAGACTGTAAAAGCTGATATTGGCATTGATCAGAAATGTTCTGAAGATAATGTGAAAGTAGAGGAAGAGGTCAAAGAGCTCACAGAGACCAAGTATGGAAGCGAAGCTGTAGTCACTGATCAGAAATCTAAAGATGTGGACATGAAAGGAGAGGCTCAAGTAGATTTAGAGGTTTTAAAACCTCCATGTTTGAGCTTAACTTCACCTGTAGAGAGAATGGACACCATGTTTGAAAAAGATGCAGTCACTAATGAAAAATCTGAAGATATCTACTTTAAGAAAGGGGTCAAAATAGATTTGGAGGTTGTAAAAACTTCAGACGTGACAGAAGCTTCTCTTGTAGAGGACATTGAGGACAAGTTTAGAAAAGAAGTTGTGCCTGATCAAAAATGTGTTGAAAATGTGAAAGAACAGAAAGAGGTCAAAGTGGATATGAAAGTTCTAAAGCCTATATATATGGGTGTGACTTCATCCACAGAAGACATGGAAACCAACTTTGGAAAGGACATTGTAGTCACTGATCAGAACTCTGTAGACGAGAAGATGAGAGAGGCCAAAGTAGATTTGAAGGTTATTGAAGGTGTCAAAGACACCAAGGGCACGTCTGGAAAAGAAGCTGGTGATCAAAAGTATATGGAAGAACAGAGAGAGGTTAAAATGGATTTGGAAGCTCTAAGATCTCCATGTACGAGCGTAACTTCACCTACAGAGGGCACCAAGAAGTTTGAAAACGATGTTATGGTCTCTGATCAGAAAGATGCAAACTTGAGAGATTTGGAAGTTTTAAAAACACCAGATAAAACAGAGGGTTCACCTGCAAAGCACATGGAGAACAGATTTACGAAAGAATTTGTCGACATTGGTCAAAAATCCATTGATAAAGATGTGAAAATAGAGAGATTGGTCAAAGCAGAGATGTCAGGAGTATCAGATACAAGTGATAGTATTGAGTCTATCCCAGAGAGTCTACACCAGAGAATAGAGGTTGAGAAGAGTGTAGTCGTGATGCAGCAGAGGCAACGTATGGAAAATATAAGTCTGGAAGCGGAAACACCAAAACATGATGATGCAAGTTTGGTTGATGACCATAGAAAAGTGACAGATGAACTGCAGAGTCAAATACAGTCCACAGTCATAAATGATATGTCAGAAACACAGGTTGACCATGAAATATATTACTCTGAGGATCATGCTTCAGATCAGTCAGACAAGAAGAAGAAGAAGAAGAAACGAAAAAGCAAAAAGACCAAGATGGTAAATACTGAAAAGGAACCAGAGGAGAGCAAAGTTGATGAGCCAGTGAAAAGACCACCAGTTGATGTCTCATCTCAAAGTCAGACATTCAGTGCAGTAAGAAAAGATGGAATGGAACGACCTCAAAAACCTAACCAGGCACAGCTGGAGAAAGAAGCACTTCTGATGAAAGCCAAGGAAAGCATTCTTAGGAAAGTCTTTGAGAAAGGTGTCAGTGAGAAACAAGCTGCTGAAGAGTTAGAAGCATTACGTCAAGGGTCAGCCAAAGAACGGCATGTGACAGCTCAGGAGAAAGCCACGATAGAGGAGAAAAGTTATTCACTCCATGCAAAGGAAAATGAGACTGATGTAATACAGACAAAGCAGATAGACAAAAATAAAAACCTGCTGCCAGGAGATGTTTTAACTGGGACAGACTCTACACAAACCCATTTCACACAGACAGACCAGAATAATGATAACATTTACAAAAAGCAGGACATAAGCTGTACAGAGAGCTCAGATGTTGCTATGGACCCCAGTAAGCAAATATCAAAGCCCGTTATTGGTTTAGACAGGCAAGTTGGTGAGACGAGAACAAAAGAAAGTGAACATCCGAAAAGTGAAAAGCTGGGAGACTCTGCAGTCCCCAAGGAGTCATATACTACTCTTACTAGGGAAGATAAAGACCGCCAAAAATCTCTGCCTCCTATAACATTAGCCTACAGTTTGGATGCTGTACCACAGAGTGAGATAAATACGTGTGTACATACCTCCAAAACAGAGCTGGAGGATACAGTTAGCAAGGAGCCACTGCAAGCCATGACTAAGGAATACTCTTATACTGACAATGAATTCAAAGATGAATCATCCATTGAAGAATCTTCAGAGTTAAGACTGTCTAATTTAGAAGAAGTCCCTGAGTCTGATACTACAGAGTGCTGGGAAGAGGAGGACTTTGAAGAATATCAAGAGGGTGTCGATGAAAAACAGGCTGAAACCCTAGGCAAAAAGCAGAGGACAACCCAACAGATAAGCAAGGTAAGATGCTGTGTTTATGTTAATTCTGCAATTATTTCGCAATTTCCTTTTTTGCTCTTTTAAACTCTTCTGCTGTAATCTTTTGTAGTCATCTTGGACTGGGAATTCTGTTGCTAATTTATTAATTTTTTTGTCTTGTTAGTCCTCTTTGGTCCGCCAAGAATGCCTAGAACACGATCAACAAATTGTAGCACTGCTCTCCATGGTGCGGCACACTGAAGTCCGTCTTAAGCAACAGCAGCAGCAGTTCATGGGGAGGAGTCTTGCCACACTTGATGACATCATTAAACAGACAGAGGTGAGCACTGCCAAAATATTGTTTCTACATTCTTGGAAAAAATGGTTCTTTAAGGGTTCTTTGGGTGGTTAACACAGGCTCAGATTATTGCAGAGTTAGGCAGATGTATGAATCAGGATTCTCTGGTATTAATTGACACTCGTGGAAAAATGCTGTTCCCCGGCGCCAGTCATGGCCTATTTCAGCTGAAACTGTGTGAATGTATAAGGGTTTTATGGTAAAGCACCCCCCTCTCCCCCTCAAAAGCTCTTGGTTGTTACCCTCAGACCCCATATATTTGTAAAAAATCCAGTTTCTAACTATGGATGAGTGATTTTTAAAAAGGCCATGTTGAAAACTGTGTTTTTGTTACACACACACACACACACACACACACACACACACACCCCCGGTGGTACTCTGCATTTTTCATCTTCAAGCTGGCAGGTTTTTCTAAGGGGGTTCTACAATCCTTTTCATGCAAGCTAAAGAAAATATGCTAAAGTGATTAATTATTTTGTGTTACTTAAAATTCTTTTGTTTCCCTTTTACTCTAAAACCAGGCTCTTGCTCTAGAACTCACTGATTTGGAGCCCCAAGTAAACAGGGAGGTAGACGCAGCCAAGCAGCTCCTGGAGTCACACAATGAGGATGTCCCACCCCAGTTAGTCACAGCCTTAGATAAGGACCAGCGGAGTTTGTCCCGTACGTTTAATGCTGCGAGAAAACTTGCCGAGAGTGCTCTGCAAGGGATGCAATCACATCGTGATGCACAGAAGGTAAGACAGAAATATCATCTATGAGCTTTCATTTTAAAGTACACCAAAGTGTCACCAGTTACTGTAAAAATGTGAAAATTACTACTTCCTAGGAGGCAGTGCGTACTGAGTTGGAGTTTCTGACTGGGCGAGTGGAGAGTCTTCTTGGCTGGCTTAAAGACACAGAAGCTCAGATGGAGCAAGAAGCAGCTTTATCTGAGGATGGAAAGATTAAAGAGAATGAGAGAAGAACATTAGTGTGGCTCACTCAAAAACTGCAACAAGTCAAGGTAAATTTTACTCACACTTACGAATTCTAAATAAAATTGTTGTTTTAGTGAAGTGAAGTGACTTGTGGCCAAGTATGGTGACCCATACTCAGAATTTGTGCTCTGCATTTAACCCATCCAAGTGCACACACACAGTAGCGAATACACACACCATGAACACACACCCGGAGCAGTGGGCAGCCTTTTTTTGCTGCAGCGCCCGGGGAGCAGTTGGGGGTTCGGTGCCTTGCTCAAGGGTCTCACCTCAGTCGTGGTATTGAGGGTGGGAGAAGAGTGCTGGTCATTCTCTCCCCCCACCTACAATCCCTGCCGGACCTGAGACTCGAACCCACGACCTTCAGGTTCACCTTCGGGTTGCAAGTCCGACTCTCTATCCATTAGGCCACGACTGCCCCCTAGTAATAATCTCTAGCAGTAGTCCAGGCTAGAAGATTAATCACAGGTTTATATTAATATGTTTGTTCTAATATGTTATTGATTTCTGTAGTAACAACTTACACGGGGATTTGTATGACAGATGCTCCACATAAAATGATTTTGAAACTGGGTAATTGTTGATATTAAGTGAAGCTTTCTGTGAGGAGACTTTTATTTAGCATTTATGGAAAGAGTCTCGGTCTCAGTTTGTAACAGTCAGAGGTAAAGCTATAACTTGAAGTTTTCCAACACAGTAATGTCTTCAGGACAGAGGGCATTGTGTTGTGACAAGCTGTGTTTTATTAACTTCAAGGAAGATTAAAATAGGTTGGTGAAGAAATTACTTAATAGTTGCTCTAAGGTAAGGTATAGAATTAAATATAACTATGAATGGATAAAATGTACAACGTATTGTTGTTTAATAAATTGAAAATCATTTGCAAATTGGTTCGGCTATACGAGGTTCAAAACGCTTTGGGACATGCCCACCCTGTAGTTGAAATCATGTTTTATTTCTTACATATCACATATGCTTTTCTGTTTTAGGATCTACAGGAGTGTCTCACAACCCGCTCCAGTGATGTAAATGCTGTGGCGTTTGACATCCAGGTGTTCATCTCAGAGCGCGCACAGGATCTGGCACCTGAGCAAAGCAGGCATCTGCTGGGACAGTTGCAGCAGCTCCAGAGTGCCTTTCACCAGGCCTCGGGCCGCACCCACGCCAGGGCTGAGGCCCTCTCAGTCCAACGAGTCAGAGAAGAGGAGCGAGAGCAGAAGGAACGAGAGAGGGAACAGGAGGAAAGAGAAAGAGAAAAAGAGAGACTGACTGCTAGGGAGAGAGAGGTTTGCAAATACCTAGTTGAATGCTTATGCCTTTACAGCCACAATAACAGAAACATGATTTTACTTTGGATTTTAATTAACACCTAGGCAGTAACTACATAACCAACATGATGATTATAATCTATAAAACAAATCTGATGCTTTTTAATTTGTTACTGACTTTTGCGACTAAGCAAGAGAAACATAGAAGCTGGTTTATTTTAAGGCATCAGTTTTACAACAATAATGTTGCTATGCTCCATCATGCTTCTATGGCTTATTTTTACCACTCACTTTGCTGCTAGATACTATTTGCTTTGTGCATGTGTGTGGATATAACATATGTATTAACCTCTCTGCCTTGCTGTTACAGATTGCCACAGAGGACAAGCGCTTATGCCAACTCGAAAAGGCTAGAGATTTAAAATCAGCCAGTTTATAATAACAGGCTTTCCCCCCTCCTCACTTTCTATCTGTTTTAAATAAAAGGAAAATAATAGATTGATGCAATGTCATTGTAATAATCCAAAATCATTTTTCCTGCTTGACTGACCTTGTGAAAGATTTGTGTTGTCTGTCTGTGTGATCAGTCTGGATACATCTTGCTCAAACAGTGCATATTTTTGAGTAATATGTGAAGTGTGATTAGTCAGTTTTGTGATGAGTGGTGTTGAAAACATTTCAAAACCGTGTGAGCCCTAACATTGGAACACAAGTGGTGCTGATAAATGTAGTTTTGAGTATTACACAAAGGACAAATTAAATTTTTTTCTGTTGGGTTTTAGGTAGTGCAGCAGCAGAAAGCAGAGTGCTCACAGAAGCTTGAAGGCCTCAGTATGTGGTTGGCTGGTGCAGCGAGTCTGCTGGCCAGTCAGAGAACGGGAGCTGAGTCAGATGATGTGAATGTACTTCAGAAAAAGCACAGTGAGCTCAAGGTGATATAATCATGCAACTCATTATTAAATTTTATATATAGGAATATAGATTATCCATGTGTCTTAATGTACATCCAATACATTGGGTCATAAATTTCAGGAGGTGCAGAAAGATCTTCAGACCCAAGGTGATGGCATGATGGAGACAATTCGGTCAGTGGAGGAGTTCCTGGCTGAGCGTGGTGAGGATCTGAGTCCAGAGGAAAGGGCTAACCTACAGGCAGCACTGACACATATGAAAGAGCAATACCACACCCTCAAAGACACTGCCCAGTCCTCACTGGCTCAGCTGGACTCGACCATCAACACAACACTCCAGCAAAACACACAAAGGGTAAAGATCTTGAGTAAATATATCAGCATTGCATTTCCTTCTTCAGTGCTTCCTGACGCTGTTTTCCTGTGCTCTTGCAAGGCTAAAGCAGAGGAGCAGCTGCAGGAGACTCAGGGAAAAATAGATGTGCTGCTTAAGGAGTTATCATCACTGGACACCTCTAGTGGGAAATCACTTGGAGAGACTGTTCCAGATGCCAACGTGCCAGGGGAGTCACTGAACTCGCACAATGATATGCTGAAGGTCAGAACTGAACACTCCAAATTAAAATGTGTAGTTATTCTGAATCCTGTTTTCAGAGTTAATTCATACACATTTGTGTTGTCTATTACAGGCTGAATTACAGCAGTTACAAGCCCTGCAGGCCCACCTCCTACAGGTGGCCCAGTCCACACGCTCTCTCCTGGAGCAGCCAGACTCCAGTTTGCCGCCGGAGGAGAAGCAGCGCCTGCGCGCTAGACTAGACCACCTCCAGAGCCAGCACCAAGAACGTCTACAGAGCTGCCAGGAGAAACTAAGACGGACTGAAGCACTTCAGGATGACCTCTCCAAATTTATGGAAGAACATGGCAACCTGGGAGCATGGCTGGAACAGAGTGAGAGGGAGCTGAGTTCCTTAAGGGAAGGAGAAGCTGATGCACAGGGACTAAAAGACAGGCTGGAGGAGCACAAAAAGGTATTCATTATGTCTAAATGTTCAATATTTCATAATTATTGAGTATAATTTTAGCAGTATTCTATTTTCATGTAGTTTCATGCATAAAAATGACTACTTGTTGCTTGTCAATGTTTTCTAGCTGGCAGATGATGTGATCTGCCACAAGGCAGATTTGCGCTTCGTGTCCATTTCTGGACAGAAGGTACTGGATTCGATACAAGGGACTCAGGAAAGGGTGGGTGCTATTGACCAAGCTCTACAGGACACAAGGCAGCTTGTCAGTGATAAGCTACAAGATGCAACGCAGCGCTACAGTTCTCTACAAAACAAGGTAGGGAAAAAAGTTCCTATCTGCATAATTCTCTGATCTTTTCAGGGTACAAATCCACTAAACAGAGTCATCCAAAATGTTATGAAATGTGTTTATGATGATGTCTTTTTAGGGGAATTAAATAAAAAAACAAAAATACTGAGTTAAACATAAAATTGTAGGTGTTTCTGTGCCTCTGTAGACATTTTCTATGGAGCAGTCACATCAGGTAATGTATTATTCATTCAGAAATTATTTTTGGGTGACTAATTTATTGGATTCTTTTGTGCTTGTTGCAGTCTGTCGATCTTGGTACCCATCTGTCCAGTCTACTGGATCAGTACCAGCAGTACCAGGATGAGGCTACAGCTCTGGATTCTTGGCTCAGTGCTCAGGAGCAGAACCAGAGCATATTGAAACCCAGTGGAGAGCAGACAGATACACAGACACTACAAAATACACTGAGTACTGTACAGGTAAGAGTGGCTACACTTCCCTGATGCAAATTGAAGAGGTTTCAGCTTGAATCAATGAGTGACATTAATAAAACCTCTTATGTCTCTAATGTTTTTTTTTTTTTTTTTTTTTTTTTTTTTTTCAGCATCTGCAGGACGAGCTCAGTGAGCACACGGTGCAATTGGAGAAGGTGAGGAAAGCTGGGAAAGTGCTCACTAGCACCCAGGAATCCCCCAAACTCAAAACAGCAGATATCAACACCACCACAGGTAACTATGTAACCATTTTCTGTTCATTACATTGATTTACTAGATTCAGATTAACTATGTTTTTAAATATTAATTTTGTTACATAATCCATTTCAGAAACACTAGAGAAGCGGTTTGAAACTCTGTCAGAGTGTGTGTCTCAGAGAGCTGAGCAACTCCAGACTGCTGTCGCTCAGTCTGTCAGTGTACAGGAGGGGCTCAAAGCACTGCTGTCCTGGCTGGATGGTTTAGCATTAGACCCTGGACCAGTCCAACCTACTGCCCAAGCAGTGCAGGAGGCCCTCACCCAAAATCAGGTATCACATTTATCTAGCTTTGCCATATGTAATATGACACTCGAGCCAAAAGAGAAGATGTAGCCATCACTAGATCTGTGAACTATTATAAACCTGCCTACTCACCTCATAGCAGTGGTAAAGTCTCGAAAGATTTTGAGTATTTTAATGTTTAAATACTCATAAGAACCCCTCCTAATGAATCATCTAGTGTTAATGATGTGTGAATTTGAAGAACTCTAAAAGTTACGTGTAAATATTTTTTCCTGATCCTTTGTCTTGTCTTTTTTTTTTTTTTTTAAAACAGAAACTGCGGCAGGAATTATTGTCGCGGCAGGGCAGTGTGGAGGCCACTCGTGACTCTGTGTCCAAGCTGCTGAAATCAGCCGATGCATCAACAGTCTCTGGTCTGCAGGGGGCACTGCAGGACCTGAGTCAGCGCTACAACCGCAGCCCAGACCAAGCAGGCTGAAAAAGAAGCCGAACTGCGGGTAGTTCTGCCCAAGCTGGAGGGCTTCGAGCGCCTGAGCTCGGACCTTCGAGACTTCACTCAGAGCCACGAGAGAGTTCTGAGCCTCGGGGGCCTGCCGGACCACAGTGTTGAGGATTATAAACACACCATAGAGGTAATGGAGATCATCCACTAACAGCAGCCATGGTGCTGTATTTAGACACTCTTTATGGGCACTAATGTTGCCTTATAAAGGGTAAAGTCGCTATTTAACTTATCATGCTTTGGTTTTAGGAGGTAAAATCAGATCTTGTCCAAGAAACAAGTCAGTTGAAGTCATTTGTGGAGCTTGGTGCAGACCTGAGCAAGTCAGGGCTATTTGCCAGTGCACACAGCCTTGTGGACTCAACCAAAGAAGTGTCTGAAGAGTTTGCTCGACTAGAAGCCAGCGTCAATGAGAGGTGAGTTCTGGGCACTAAAAAAGAAAACCCACCTGTCCTCTGTAAAGACATCTTAAAAGTGCTGTAATTCCTCATGTCCAATACAGGTGAAGTCCATTAATCTTTAATGAAAGTGCAGGTTCATTTTGTGCACTATGCAAATCAGAGCCTCAGTAAATTTCCTTTCACCTCATGTATTATGGAGCTGAGTGGGTCATGGGTCATCTCATGTGGACTCGGTTTTCCAGTATCTCAGTAAATAAGCTAAGCCACAAGCTACCAGTATAGTGAGGAATCTGAACACACCCTTATAGCTGCCACAATATAACTTCATTAATTCACAAGAAGTAAAATTTGCTAATTTATCATTTGATTTCAAATGCAATGTTTAAATTCACATGGATGCATAGTGTGTTGGCACTTTGGTGGTGGCTTCCACACGTTTGGTAGATAAGGTGGTACAAAATGCTCTTTGTGTTAGTTCAATAAAACTGCAACCTAGTATGCTAAATACTTTTTACAAGGGTGTGGTGTGGTGGATTATGTACAGATGGGTGACAAATTAAAGGGAAAAACAAGTTTACTAGAACAGCTTCAGTGCACATTGGCTACTGTACTGAAGGAATGTACATCTTTTTTCCAAAAGATTTTCCCTTAGCTAGGGTTTTGATTATGGTGGTATAGAGCAGTGTCTAACACTTCTCTCCAAAATCTCCCAAAACTTTTTTAACTGGTTTGAAATCTGGTGGCTCTGAAGGTCTTAGCATATATTTTATATCATTTTCATCCTCATTAAATCATTCAGTGAGACCTTTTATTCTGTGGCAGGGTCATCCTCAAAGAGACAACTCCCATCAGGTTAAAAATTATTCATTATAGGATATAGGATGAATCAGTCAGAATAACTTTATACTGCTTTGCAGTGACTTCCCCCAAAGGGGACAAGTGGACCCAAAATATGCTGTCTAAATGCAGTGACTTCCCCCAAAGGGGACAAGTGGACCCAAAACATGCTGTCAAAATGCACCCAGATATTGCTGTAATATATAACAGATATTACAGACATACAGAAATATACTCATGGGATGACTAGTATTGGCACTGCATAGCCGGATTCCAGCATAGGCTGAAGTCATGCCGGTCACCACATGGTGAAAATAAACCCTGTATTATTAATTTATTGTCGGTGAATAGTGTTATACTCTGCCAAACTGTGCGTTATTGGGAGCGAATGAGCCAGGGCCTTTTCAATATTCCTGTAACTAAATGTAATGTGGGTAAGAGTGGCCATTCTGTAATAGCGGAATAAAGGTCTGCTGAAGCACAGCCAGCTGTATGAGTTCATCGAGAGGTTTTAAAGCTGTGGTTTGGATGACATATCTTTAAAAAACAATATCGTGCAAAAGACTTGTAAGACATTTGGAATGAAAGGTGACTCCACCACTAACCTAAGCAAATACTTTCCCATTTGTTAGTCAATACCTTAATTTAATTGTCTGATTTTATTATTCAATGTGTCTACAGGCTGAATGCCATCCAGAGCTGTGACCAGCAGCTGGTGCAGTTCCGCTTGCTTTCTGGCTCCCTCCTCAGGTGGCTGCAGATGGCACAAGAGCAGCTGCCTGCTAAAGAACCCAACCTCACCACAGAGGGCCTGCAGAGGAGAGTACATCAGCTCAAGGTGGGTGTGCATTAGAGAAAATGACACCAAGTTGTGTTCTGAACATTCCAGATTTTATAAGGTTATAAACTGTTCCATGATTTGCTGTCAGGACCTGCTGAGTGAGTGGGAGTCCCAGGGCAATCAAGTTCAGGAGCTAAACAAGAGCAGCTCAGAGCTGGAGAGTCTGATCATCAGCATCACTGCTCCACAAAGCAAGACTGGTAGGAGAGGCATTCAGATTTTTGCCTTACACATTATATATACACCTTAAATAATCATCTTCATCACAGCAAAGGATTTCCATCATGTCTGCTTTTAGAAGTCATTTTTTGAGATAGCATACATTTACAAAAATGGGTAAAGCATCTTATAAACAGCTTGTGAAAATTGTCACATACTTTCAGATGTTTACTGTTCAATTGGATGTGCATCATTTTTTTGCGTAACATGCAAAAATGTACAACTTTTGCATAACGCTAAAAATAGTTGCTGAAGAATATCTTCCATGTGTTTAAAATCACAAAGTAAGAAATTGGAAATTGACAGGTGCATAAAACGAGTTTTGGAAGGTTGGATTAAATCCCTATTTAATAGGTAATTAGACGGTGGTATGTATTACTAATTCTCACACAAAAAAAGCTTCTTCACTAGAAATTTAGAGATTTGTGTTTGCTTTAGTGTCCTGCTCTGTGTTTAACCTTTGTGAGCTTATAACTGTACAGTGGTCTTTGCCTTATGTGTGCAAGTGCTTATGTCTTTGTAGTGTCCATGCATGTGTGTGTGTTGCACTCAGTGTCTGAGTGTGTGTCTTTCTCCCAGGTGTCCCCACGCTCAATGGTGCCGGTGGCTCCAGCAGTCTCAATGGCATTCACACCTGCAGAGGTGAGCCCCCTCTACTGAGTGCACTGTGCTGCAGGTCACGTTATCTCCATCCACATCCCATTATATGCCATCAGACACCCATTGTTTCACTCTGTCCCCAGCCTATCACCCATCATACCAAGTACAGACCCAGGATTGATTCTGGGCTCTATTGTAAAACTATTATTTGGCACCAAAACGTAGGAGCGGACCACACTTCAGTTAAAGTGTTCAGTTAAAGTGAATCCCTGAGATCAGACTTCCGGACGATACTTGTGTGTAAAAACAATTTTGACACCCAACAAAATGCATCAGACTCTCATTGCAACTGGACAACAACCCAACACTGCAACCACTCAGTCACTGTGCTTTCATAAATTTGAATTGCCATGTGTCAGCTTTTGTCTGTGTCTGTTTGGCTTGTTAGATTACAAAAGAATAACTGTA
This sequence comes from Pangasianodon hypophthalmus, assembly GCF_027358585.1. Taxonomy (NCBI): domain Eukaryota; kingdom Metazoa; phylum Chordata; class Actinopteri; order Siluriformes; family Pangasiidae; genus Pangasianodon; species Pangasianodon hypophthalmus. The sequence continues at coordinate 10,287,679 of NC_069732.1, read as the reverse complement.
GAGCAAATAGTGTCATCACCATAAACAAGAAGAAACATGAAAAACCTCATGAACCTTAAACAGGCTACACTCAACAGGCTACACTCCATTTAATAGAGTTATCACTGATCTTATCTTGAAACTATCCCACCCCTTCCCGGCAGACCTGACTGAGATCCAGGTGGTGGTAGCAGACGTGAACAGCAGGTATGAGCAGCTGGGTGGGGATCTTCAGGAGAGGCAGGGCAGGCAGCAGGCTTCTCTGGAGCTGTGCCAGAAGGTCAGACAGGACTCTGAGGCTCTGCACCAGTGGCTAGGTCCTCGGGAACAGAGCCTGGCACAGGGGCAGACTGCATCACCCTCACGGCCTGAGGTTGTGCGTGCCCAGGCCCGGGAGAACAAGGTGATCACAGAGAGAAAACCTAACAGATGATGTTAATATAATTGGTCAGAACACAGCATTTTTAGCAGCCTGGTGTCAAATGTTGCATAATCAATATAACGACTATGACATCTTCATGCATGCCATGCAGGCCTTGCTGTCTGAACTTGCAGAACACTCTGGGAAAGTGGAGGACCTGAAGAACACTCTAAAACAACTGATACAAGAAAATCCTGACTCCCCTGAAGCAGAGACCTGGAAACAACAACTAAAAGACATAGGTCAGTAGATCAAACTACCCAGAATGGAGCAATAGGGGAAAAATACAGTGGTGTTGAAGATTGCCATGATATAAACAGTGTGCTCTCAATAATAACAGTTATATTGTAAAAGGTCACTATTTTTTTTTAAACAGGACTGCATTAAATTCCTCAGATACATTTGGTGTTTTATGTGCATATTTGTTCAGCACTAAAGCTAAAAATACTTTTGTAGGGGACTTAGTTTTTCCAAAAGGTGGAGAGCGCCTCTGGTAAATCGCACAAAAGCTTGCTGTGGTGTGGTGCGTAGGTTGGAGGAACTGGAGGAGGCAGGAGAATGGCGTGAGCTCCAGGAAGAGCTTTTAGTTCTCCATGATATTTTATGTTTCTTGTGTGACTCAAAGCATTAAAATTATTCTCAAAGTGAAATTTGTGCTTTATTGAAACCACATGTGGGTGTCAGACTAGCTCTTCCAATGACTCCAAAAGTATGAGGGCAAGTATGTATTGCTGCCAGGATTGCCTGTGTACATGTTTCTGCTTCTGTGATGCCAGTACATAAAATTAGTCTAAATTAGAAGTTATTGTTTGTGACTCTTTTATCTTAATTCCCTGTATTTCCTACCAAAATTATTATTATTCATGGTTTCACTGCTTCCCAGAATCTTTGCGTTACTATGGCAACCTGTGCACCCAGCTTCTGTTGTTATGGTTTCAAGAGGCATCGTGATTAGTTATGTTTATTTTACACGACCTCATTTACCATTTCTTCTTTTCTTAGAATTTCGATGGGAGAACGCCAATCAAACTGCAGCACAGAGACAGACAGAACTGGAGACGTGTGCTGACAGACTGGGCAACTTTGCATCAGCAGCCAATCAGCTTGGTCCCTGGCTGCGAGAGAAAGAGCTAATGATGAGTGTGCTCGGTCCCCTGAGCATTGACCCGAACATGCTTAACACTCAGAAGCAACAAGTGCAGGTATATACAAGGGTATACACTCGAGTGCAGATGTTTGCGCTTTATCTAGAGTTAAATGTTGAGTTAATTTGTGGGTGTACACTGCAATAAGACAACAATCCAAAACATAAGGCAAGCTCAAGATAAATTTTTTTCCGTGAGTTTCTCAGACTCCAGAACTGTTTTGAAGAAATCTGCCAGCATGGCATATTAGGAAGAATTAGGAAGCAAATATTACAACTGAGAGAATCCAAAGCAAAACAGGCTAGAAAGAGAAAGGGTGGTATAAACATTTGATCTGATATGATTTTGAATATCTTAATGATCATTTTTGCTACTTCTGTAAAATGTCTATTACATCATTAAAGCCTAACACACTATGTCTTATTGTGATGAATTAAAAGTTCTTTTTTTTAAATAAGGGTATGCAAACCTTTGTACTCAACTGTACATTTTTCCTGCTTTCCAGTTATGCAATTTCCTGTTTTCTAACTGTTCTTTTCTTTCCTGTGAGGAAATGACTAAGACTTGAAAGGAGCAGAATTATATAGGCATTTTATAACAACATATGGCAATGTGGATTTAAATTATTTGGTTGTGTGAAACCTCTACTGTACTTTATAAATAGTATTTTTTAGAAGAATAGCCCTTACCTTCAGTGTCCAAATCCACTTTGACCTTTGTTATTCAGAAATATTATATTATTATGATATATATTTTATGGGTAATATTATGTGGTATTATTAGATAGACTTGTATACTATTAATAATATTAAAATGCTTAAGACCTTTGATTCTCATTCTCTCTCTCTCCCCCAGTTTATGCTGCGTGAATTTGAGACACGGCGTGCCCAGTTTGACCAGCTGACCCATGCAGCAGAGGGCATCCTCTCACCCGTTGGAGAGCAGGGTTCTGGGGACAGCCAGGATGTAGCAGAGGTGAAGCAGGAGCTGGCGTCCATCACCCAGCAGTGGGAGGACCTGACTTCTCGCCTGTCCGGACGTTCCGACCAGATTGAGCGTGCTCAGGGCACCAGCGAGAGCTTCCAGGCTCTGCTGAGGGAGCTCTCCCAAAGTTTGTCCCAGTTGGCTGAGAAGTTGGATGCCCAGGCCTCGCTTAGTGCCCAGCCTGAGGCCCTGCGGCAAAGGCTGAAGGAGACAGGAGAGATCCGTGCAGAGCTCGAGCAGAGGAGAGGCCAACTGGCCAAGGCCGAGCAGCTGTGTGCAGAGCTCAGCGCTATTGTGGTGGAACCCTACCTCCGAGAAGAGCTGCATAAGAGACTAGAGAGTGTCAGTGGCCCACTCAACAGCCTTGAGGAAAGAGCAGGTGAGGCAGGATAGAGGTTTGGGTTTTTAGAAACTGACTAGTATTCTTATTTTTTGAGCCATATGAAAGCAGTGTAGTGCTAAACCATTTGACAGCCCAACCTTATAGGGTTTATATTTGATCAGATTTTTGGTTCTTTTTCATTTCTGAATAATGTTTTCTGCATTCATGCAGAATCATTTGAGAGAATCATGATTTATCATTTCCAGCTGTGTTATAATGAATTGATAAAATAGTTACATCAGTAGTCTATTTGGATATTAATATGGGATCCTTGTATGATACACAGTTATTGTATTAAGTTTTATTTCTCTCTGCTTGTCTCCAGCGGATGGCCTGTCCCAGCTGCAGGCTGCTCTCTCAAGCACACAGCAGTTCCAGCAGATGTTTGAGGAGCTCCGTGCCTGGTTAGATGGGCAGGCTGCTGCAAGTAAACCCAGCCTGTCTGACACTCTCCCTTGCCAGCCTGAAGTTCTGCAAGCCTTTCTTGCCCAGCAAGAAGAGCTCCAACGTGGTGTGGCGCAACAGCGAGGGTCATACGAGCTCATCCAGGCTGAGGGAGCATCTATCCTGGCATCACTTCCTGCTGGAGATGAGCGCTCAGGTCTGCAGGCTCGACTCACCAAACTGCGCCAGGACTGGGAGGAAGTAAACCAACGCGTCACAGAAAAGCAAGCACATATCAAAGAGACACTGAGCCGTGCCGTACAGTACAGGCAGCATCGTGATGAACTGGATCCCTGGCTGAAGGAATGTGAGCAGAAAGAGGCAGAGATCCAACCTTCTCTGGAGTCTGCACCCCTAGAAGAAGCCCTGCAGAAAGCAAGGCAGTTAGGCCTGGACTTAGATCGTCGTCGCCCCCTATTGGAGGCTCTGAATTCTGCAGCTGACCAGCTCCTGGAGCAGAGCCGGACTGGAGAGGAGGAGGTGAGGGATGAGAAAGCCCAGCTGAACCGCAGGTTGGATGGCCTCTCTGAGAGATTACATGGACGCATGGCTCAGCTAGAGGAGCTGAACAGCAGACTGAAAGAGTTTGAAGATGGTAGACTGGCAGTAGAGAGAAGACTGGAGGCAGCCAGGCATCAGCTGGAGGTGCAGGAGGCATTGGGCCCTCAAGCATGCAGTAACAAGAGTCTGGAGCGCCTGCGCAGCCAACAGGAGGCACTCAGCTCCCTACAGCCACAAGTGGTATATCTGCGGGATCTGGCCAAGGGGCTGGCACAGGATGCGCCTCAGACAACAGGGGGTAGTAGAGATGGAGGACAAAATCTGGTGCAGCAGGCTCAGGACACAGAGAGGGAGTTTGGAGAAGTGACTGAGAAGGTAAGGAGTGTGTTACGACTAATATGGTGGCTTGGTTATTTATTTATTGATTGATGCTGTTAATATTTAGCATTTAGCATTGTCAATTAATGTGAATAAGGCTCAGTCTTATTTCAATTTAAATACTTAATATAGGTTTATAATATATAATATAGATCTACAGAGGTGCTGAATTACCTCAAAGGAGCTTAATTACGAGTAATAACTTCCTCCTCACTATCCATCACACAGATTGAGCAGTGCTGCTCTTCCCTCGAGTCACGCCTGCAGGGCGTAGGAGAAGTCCAGTCACACGTCCGTGATGTCTTCTCACGCCTGGCGGACTTAGACGATGAGCTGGACAGCCTGAGCCCTGTGGGGCGGGACGTGGACTCCCTGGCTTCACAGGCAGATGCAATAAGGGGATTCCTGGGGCGCCTGGTCTCCCTGCGGACTGAGCTTGAAGGCCATGGCAGTGCCTGCACAGCCATGCTGAGGCGAGAGGGTAGCTCCCCTGATCTCCTTGCCCTCAGGAGGGAGACGGAGGCTTTGAGTCGCCAGGCAGCCAAGCTGGCTGAGAGAGGTCAGGGTCGCCTTGCACTCATAGAAGAAGCTGAGGAGCGAGTGAAGGAGTTCTACGCCCGCCTCACAGAGCTACAAGGGCTACTCGACCGGGCAGAGGAAGGGCTGAATGCACAAGGTGTTGTGGGAACTGAAGTGGACATCATCAAACAACAGCTCCAGGAATTTAAGGTAGGGGTTTTGTCAAGCTGAAGCAGCTTTGTTTTTGCCGTGACAGACACTGTGGCTTTGAACATGTTTTTTTTAAATTTATTTTGAATTCTTTTGAGCACTAGAAGAAGACATTGCCAGTGACTCATGCGGAGGCATGGGCTGGAGACATTTTCGAAATAGTTTCTCTTTGCAAAATGTTTTTTTTTTTTTTTCCTCAGCTGCCGTATTAAATGGGAATGATTTTTATCCAGATAGTTTAGTTGAGTATAAATTGCACTGTAGAGTGTACAGTTCAGTTGTATAGAACAGTCATAATTTCCCTGCTCAGAATTGCTACACCTGGTAATTAGCTGAGGAATTCATTCAGGTGTTTTCAAGCCTAGGCTCAAAATACCTCCTGCTCCAGAGAACCAGCAGACATTTTCATGAACCTACCCATGTTATCACCAGTTTCATAATGAGATGTGGGAGTTTTCTAATGTAATAGCAGCCATGGGGAATTTTACAAGTTTTACCTTTCGTTTAGAACATACAGATGGGTGTCAAATTAAAGGAAAAACTATTGCCTCTGTTATGCTGTTACGATGTGTTTTTTTTTTTTACTGGCATGGTTTGGCCGCATTGTGCACTTAGAGAAAAGAATCGCTGCAAATAAGAGCAAAGTTTTTCAGACCGATTGCAGTGTTGATTGAAAACTGGCTTTTTTTTTTTTTTTTGATGGAAAAGCAAAATGGTTTCAGATTACAGCACCTTGTCACTGGAAGAACTTAGAGTGAGCTCAGCCAGGCAAATCTGTGAGGGCCGTCAAGCGTTTGTGGAATGAATCACTGCTCTCCTCTTTATTAAATCACCTCCAACTCTCAGCCCCCATCTGGGCCCTCGTCCCAGCAAGCTCCTCTGCAGGAGGAGGGAATCAGCATGACACAGTCACTCCTGCTTTACTGAGAGGGCTGCTTGCGTTGGTCCTGTTACCCCCTCGGCTGATTGATGATGACCCCTTCACTTTCTCCCTGGCTTGCACTTGTATTTATAGTGCCTCTGATGTTGTATCATTCCCTCTCCGGATCTTACTCATGCCCCTCCAGAGCGTCAAATGTGGTGGGAGTGTGGGAGTAAGAGAGGCACAGTGGAGGTTTGAGGTGCATTCTTAGAGCAGGAGAGAGTGAATCAGCGACTTCTTTTAAAGCAGCACACCTTGCTGAGTCATTTCCACTGAGAGAGCTGTGCTGTAATATGGCATGTAAATCTAGTATGGCTGGTTAATATGGTGTAACATTCTTAAAGTCATTTGTTACGAAGTATTCTTCTGGAGCGGCTCCTGTTCCCCACAGCTAGATGCCGAATATGAGAGCTCATTAGACCTGTCACTGTGGTGATGGACACAGAGCTAAATCTGAGAGCAGAACTAATCACTGGAACAATGTCTCTTCCCACTGTCTCTGCATCAGACTAGTGCAGACTCGCCCAGTTGGCTTTGCATTAGATACACTGGCAGCTTGTCATGCATATCTGAAAATTCACCTGTTACTAATTAGAACTTGCGCAGAGCGGTTGTGCAGAGAGCTTAACGCTTCATCCAAGCTGTACTTCAGCTGAGGAATGTTCTACTCTTTTATTGCACTTTTATTGCTTCTGCTTTTTTTTGTACTTTGATTTCTTACTTGTGCCTCTTCTTTGGTCTTTGTCTCGCCTTTCTGGTGTTCCTTTGTTTGAAATTCCTGCCGTCTAAGACTTCTTTCAGATTTACTGTTCCTGTTAATAACAATGTCAGCTACTGTACACACTTGTGCTCCTCTGCCCCCACCTTCTCTCTCTTCCCAGCAGGCTGGAGGACCGATTTGCTGAAGGCAAACAGACAGGGCAATAAGAGAAAAGGAGAAATATATATTACAAAAAGCTTGTAAACGATGAGCTGGGTCAGCATAGCATGGTACATAAGTTCATGGTAGCAACAAAATTATATCATGATACAAGAAGATATCTCCATTATACATGGTGTGCATCATGATATTTAGTTTAACTGCGATTTAATAGCAAACCAATAGCACTACATTTAGAAAAGTGCACCACATTTACCAAAGGTTAAAACTTCTTTACTGTATGTTTCAAGTTATTTTGTAGTCGATTTACAACAATACAAGAACGCAAGGAATGTCATTAAGGTAAAACTTTATCAAGAAGTTATCAATCATGTAGAAATACTGACAATACACACTATAGTTTGAAATATAAAGATACAAGGATCCCGTATTAGTATCCAAATATACTACTGATATATCTATTTTATCATAACTACTAAACTAAACTATTGATATCATATTAGGGGTGTGGCTACTTGCCTGGTCCAGCTGCTTGATGTAAATAACCCTTGATGTGTTATATTTTGACAAAATCCTTTGAGTATTAGGAAGTATAGCGTAACTGTAAAGCCAGAACAATGATGTCATTATGTGGCCATTCATCCCGCACCAAGGAACAAATCAGATATTCTGCAGAAGCATGATTATACGCAATACTTACTTAGCTGGTGCCTCCTTTTAGTGTGCTCATTGCCACCCCATCTAAAAATCTGGACACGCCTCTGAAAATACTGCTAATTAAGGAGGCCTGGCTGCTACTGTAAGTTAAGAAAGATGGTCTGTGTGCATGGGGTATTTTTAGAAAACTTCTAGAATGGGGTCTAGCATACTAGGAGAGAAGGATGAGGAGAAACTTCTCTGAGGTCTTCTTTCATCCTCCTTGGCTGTCTATTCTATTTTTTTCCATCCTGTCTGGGCCCCTTTCTTGTACTCACCCGCTCTTATACGCCCCCACCCCCATTTCACTTACAATGACACGCACGAAGGTAATTCAGAGGGCCAGAAAGCCTGTCTGAAAAAAAGGACTGATCTCCCATTCTCCCCCTCCTCTCATGCAAGCCAGACTCCATTTCGGAGACACCCAATCCAAAGTAGTGATGTCATTGCTGAGATTAGAGAGAGGGGGAGGCAGGATAAACCCAAATAAGCAAGGCGTGTGTGTGTGCGTGTGTGTGTGTGTGCGTGTGCGCGTGTGTGTGTCTGTATGTCTGTTTTTGTATTTGAGGAGACTTGTTTGTACACTTGATGAATGCCTGTGATGAGCCTTGGCTGGTGGGTCAGCACACATGAGGAGAAGGTGTCAAATTTTTAATATAGAGCACCCCGAGGGATTCTGGGAGTGATTGAATAATGGGCTGGGTCCTAACACGATGAATCATCTCATCAGTATTTTCTACGCTGGAGGTCTTTTTTCCTGGCTAAACATATGTATATACCACACTGAGTGCTTTAGATGCCACGTCAGTGTGTCCCTGTTCAGACCATAGCCTAATGCACATGCAGTAGGTGTGTGTGTGTGTGTGTGTGTGCATGTACTGGGACTATGGCTTAACGTCCATGTGGGACGATACTTCTAATTCCAGGCTGTTTTGGAGCGTTCGGAATTTCAGCTGTCTCCCCATCCTCAACCCCTCACAAACATAATCTCACACACACATACAGGGTGTGGTGGTCTCCTTAAAATTCCCGTGCCCTGTGTGCACTTGTGTGTGTCTGCATCCCACCACAGTGGAGCAGCTGAGCTTGGAGAAATAGGGTGGGCTGTGAGACATAGACACAGAGAAAAGGCACTTTCCAACTGGGCATTCCTGTACAGGGCTGGTTAGAACTGGTGAATAGCTTCTAAATCAAGCCGAGCGCAGCATGCTGTCTTCACTCTTGCTTGCTATAACTTACTCTCACTCCCTTTACACACTCTAATCCTATTTTTGTCTGTCGCTTTGCTTACTCTGTGTTCCTCTAGCATAACAAGGTCAGTGGATGTGTCAAGGCCTTTGTGTCCCCGGTCCAAACCCCCAGGGCTTTCCTTTAACTCAGATTCTCATGCACTCAGTTATTTGTAATAATTGTGTACACGATTTGCAAAAACACTGCTGCTGTGTTGGGGATGTAAAGGAGTTTTACTGTATGGATGCTTTTAGATAAGTGTCTTTTAATTTGTATTGTGGTCTAAAGCTGGTTTTACACAATATGATTTCTGGCCCAATTTTGCTGTCACAGACAAAAATCGCACATCATAAAATAATTATTTGATCAGGAGTTGAGATTGGTGTTCTTAGAATAATTAGCATAATGTGATGTGCTCACCAGTGGCTGATAGTGCCGTTGCAACCAAAGAAAGCTGACAACAAAGTTCTCGCTGTGTCAGATAATTTTGTCTGCCCACTGCTAAGACAGTTATGCAGAGCTCATGGAACAGCTACAAATATGCAGTGGTAAAACGTATACAAAACATGCTAATGGACAGAACAAAAAATCCTTATTAAAGGCACCAAGCTAGTTTCTGTTTGGCCTTCTTTTCTGCACAAGCTCAGATCGTGTTGATTGATGATGTAAGCAGAACTGTTTTAGCGATAACAGAAGGTCTATCATCTATCGATCTTCCACATATAATCTGACATGGAGAACACATATTATCGCACAGTCTGTTATAGAATTTGGCCAACATTTTGTTTTATTGTGAAGTAATAATCTTAAAAGACTGCTGAAATTACACAGTCTAAAACCATCATAAGACCACAAGGTAAATACTACTTGTGTATAAAGATATTCCACTTTTGAAATGTCTAGTGAAATCCCTTTTCTTTGCTGTCTACCTGATGGTTATGAGGACATGCCGATTATAACTTTGGCTTCTTCCAGCTGTATGGTTAAGAAGCCAAATTTCTGGGTTGACTGCCTCCTAATGATGTATAATGGCATGCTGATGCAGTCTTCGTTCTTTCCCACGAAGGTCCTTCCTAGCATTAAACACCTAGCAGTGAGATCCATTAGAATTTAATATAGTTTTGTTGTGCCCGTTTTCACAGTTTATTTTTCTTGTTTCTTTGTCCTCTGGGTTTGATTAGATTAGCATAACGTAATTAGCACAAGCTGATGACTTAATTTAGCTAATTTGACTCTCTATCCAAGCGATATCCAGCTAGGATGGGTGTGTGTGTGTGTGTGTGTGTGTGTGTGTGTTGCCTCTACCATTGCCTGTTATTGTTTCAGCTGTTGTGAATTACTGTGGCATTCCATAGCATAGCCCACTTTTCCCTCTCAGCCACACTCTATTAGCTCACCAACTGAAATAAATAAAGCACTTTGCACAAACAGCGGAGCCTTCTTGATGTGTGAAATTAATAGGCAGCTTAATAATTGTTGTAATGACGGTGATTTTCAGGGTGGTTAACAGGAGTTATGTCTGTTGTGCCATTTCTCTTTCTCTTTGACTTACCTCATGAACACAGTATTAAATGTCAGTCAAACAGTTACAAGAAAGGATGCAGTTCTGTATAAATCATTTCCAGACAATTACACAGTGGTAAGAAATTATGCCAGAAATCCCAGTTTCTAGTTTAATGGGAAGAGTCGATTGTGCTTTTATTTGGCTTCTCTGGTTTGCTTTTGTGTCTGGTAAAGAGGAGAACAATGCACACATTGAGAGGCTCAGGTAAAGCCTGCGGGTTAATTATGAAACTACTGCTGAGATCGAGAAAAAAAGGGGGAGTGTCAGCGCCTAGAGTGCTTAGATGCCTCAAAGAGAAAAAGGAGGGAGGAAAAGAGAAGGAGTGGGGAGCTTTGAGAGGTAAAGCCATGTAGAAAATACAATAATTTTGATCATCTCAGTTGTTGAGTAAATAGAGTCTATGCTCAGTGATGGGAAAAAGCAAGAACAAGCAGGAGATGGAGAGAACAGGATCAACAGGTGCTGTCCTAAAGCAAACAAAATGCACTGCAAAGTCAATAGCTTTCTCTGCCCCCTTGTGTTTACAGTAGATTAATGCCTGTTAATTTTTTTGTAGTGTAGTTCTATTGGAGACAAAAGCTGTAACACACTATTCCAGTCAGTCTGTTTTAGGGGATTTTGGGCTTGAGCCCTCCCTCTTCCTGTCTGAGTCAGGACTGTGACTTTTTAACTAGAAGCCAAATGAGCAGTCACTGACTGACTAAGAGAAAAGGGGGAGGGGGTGGATACAGGGTCAGGCACTGAATTTTACGTTAACTAAACAAAGTGAGTTAAAAGGATCGCATTTATACTATATAGAGATTAAGGCTGGTTTGCAGTACAACATGCAATTGATGGTCTCCCATAGTAGGATTTTAGTTAGATTTTAGAGTTAATCTGTTGCCAAAATATGATTAATCACATAATTTCTACATCACTGTTTTTTCTGATTTTCCATGATGGTAGGGATGTATGTTTATTAATATATAATTTAATCCGCTGGGGCATCATGGCGGTGTGTCTGGTCAGTTTGAGCTGAAGGAGAAAGAAATAGAGCAAGCATGAGGGCGAGAGACAGACAAACCCCTTTTGTTTCCACTGGGAGGTTTGTCTTGGAAGCAAGCATGACAGCTGCAACTAGACTGACAGAAAGAAAAAGGGAGAGAGGAAAAAAGACAGCAAGGGAAGGTTGAAAAAGAAATGAAAAGAAAGTATTTAGCTTGTTGGACACGCAGACCATGGACAGTGTGGGTGATTCACAGAGCAACTGTGGTGTGTGTGTGTGTGTGTGTGTGTGTGTGTGTGTGTGTGTGTGTGTGTGTGTGTGTGTGTGCGTGTGTGTGTGCGTGCGCATGAGTGTGTCTTCCATACATGTGCGTATGTCTGGGACTCAGCAATGGAGAGTGAGTGGGAGGGTAAGCAAGCATGCGTTAGTGCAGTGACTGCACTCTGCCAGAGCTCTTTATACATATTCCAGCACCGACCGAATAAGGAAAGGCAGTGAAGAAAGAAGAGCAAATAGAGAAATAAAACAGGGATGGGAACAGCCTGAGACACAAGACAAAACCAACACAAAAAGAATGGCATTCGTGCATAAACTTTTCATTTGCTGCTGCTGTCTCTCAGTTTCAATTCATTTTCATTGTAAAGCAGTGGCCTCAGTAACCCCACCCCCCCACACACCCCCCCCTTCCAAAACCATACTCTGTTCAGGGCTGGATAGAGTTTCAGAAGAGCAGAAGACGAGAATGCACAAATGGGGGCTTTGAATATTGCAGACTTTGAATATTGTGTGTCCTCCCTTGTTGTTTTGTTCAATTACAGAGTATCTATTTGAAAAAAGAGGGAGGAGCAGAAAGAAGAGAATGAGTAGGGGATTTTTGCTTCCGCATACACATATGCCAGTTTGTTTTGGAGAGAAAAGGGTAGCCGTTATTGATAAGCCTCTTTACTTCCTGCATACCAACACCCTTCCACCATCATTCATGTCCTATTTTTTTTTTTTCATCTTCTCTCTCTGTGTATCTCTTTTTCTCTTGTTCTTTGTTTCCCTAGAGTTTTTATGCTTGTGGGTTGGTGCCTTTGATTCTTTCTTTTTGTATTGCAAATACTTTCTTACTGGCAGTATTAGGTCTAGATTACAAACTATTTAGTCATATGTGAAACGGTAATATGTAATAGAGAGTGTATATAGTCATTAGTGTGAGCTAATTTGATCCTGTAAGCCAGTGATTCTGTTGAAACAAATCAAATCCCCTGCTTAGTCACTCCCCCTGGCATGGTGGCCCCTCCTACCAAAAGCTTTATCTCAGCCTCCATTTCTCAGCTTGGTCTTGTGTGTTTTTTTGGAAGAGGAAACCGGCATGATTGGAGCACTTCCTGTGTTTTAATACCAGAGCAGGAAACAGAACAAACGGAGCTGGATTCAAACAAAAACAGAGGGAGAAAAAGGGTGGTGAGAGTGAGAGAGTGGGAGTGGGAGGGAGAGAGGGAGAGAGAGAGAGAGAGAGAGAGAGAGGAAAAGTGGGAGATTTTTTTAGCAGCTGCAAACCATTTCAGCAGCGCAGTGGCCTGAGAACACAGTGTGAGAGAGTCTGCACGAGGAGAAAAGAGGAAAAGAAGAACTCTGTGCCTGCGTGCATCTTCTTGTGCTTTCATGTAGATCTGAGAAAGAAGAAGATAGGATGAGAAGGAGTGTGTCTGGGGATTGTCTGAAAAGCAGAGTGCCCCGAGTGGAAGGGTGCATTTGGTGTGAAGTACTGTCTGCGTCTCTGCCCTCTGGATACAGTCCCACAACTCTCTGCTCCCTGCTGTCTGGATCAGGCTGAAACCTTCACCCTCTCCCTACCTTCTAACTTCTAACTCAACCCCTCTGGACATGGCTGTCATTTGGATTCACAGATTTTCACTGCACTCTGGATAAGAGGAATATAGAAGGCAATCAGAGAAAAGGATTAATACCCTGTTTTTTGTTCTTGTTTTTGAAATGACAAAATAGACTTAAAAAAATCTGTGGATTTCATTCATTTAAAGTATCAAGATTCAGTCACTACAGAAAGGAGAAAATAACTATGAAAACAAGATATTTTGAACTCTGATTTGGGCTGGTCTTACAGATATGCTCTATTGGATTAAAAAGAGGACAAGGGAAATTTACAAACAGCGACCGACTGTCTGACAAGTGAGTCTCCTGCAGTATTTTCATGGCAGTCTTCTGACTGGACACACACATAAAAAACATTTTTAAGACAAAATGTTCTCAGTGCCAATCTGAATTCTAGACTATTTTTAAGGGAGTAGAATGTGCTTGAAGGAACATTACGATGAGAGACAAAATCACTTGATGGACACTTTGCATTTCCTCAACATCTTTTTATGCAACAGAGTATGGAGTTCTCACCTTAAAAGGAGCCTTTCATTGCCTCTCTTTGAAACAGCTCAAGTCACTAAGACGTCTCTGATTTTCCTGTTGCAGTAGAGACAGAGAGACGCAAAAGGAAGTAGCTGCAAGGAAGTTGGGGAAAGTATTGTAAAGGACATGTATGGATAGAGGTGGACTCTTTTGAAGTCAGAAAGAGAACAAAGGGGATGCAACCTACATGGAATGTTATTCCTCTATTCTGGACTTTGGACCTCTGAAACAGTTAATAACTGATGTTCCTACTTCTACTTGCTTGCATGCCTTTTAAACAAAAAGACTAATTAATATGTTGCTGAAGATGTTTGTCAGTTGGACTGAGACATTTTCCCTGATGCGCTCCATTCAGGAAAAATTAGGAATAACATTGTATATTAGAACCATGGACTCTAATCCTTCTGTGCTTATGATTATTTGCCCTGGATTATAAGTATCCTAACATTTTGTGGATCAATGTTTATTAGAAGTAATTGGACAGCCAAGACTTGAGGGCTTCAGCTACTAGTAATTTCAGCAGCAAACTGTCTTTGGAGGATTTATTTGTGGAATAGTTTGTGCCCCGTCCCAGCCCCTTGAGGGCACGCTTTTATGGGATGGGGAAGCCTCTGAGCCGGCCAGACTGTTTGCGGCAAAATCCCAGGTGTCTTAAGAAGGGCGATGATGAGGAAGCATATATTGAGGACTGCTATGTGCCGCAGCGCTCCATCTATGACACTATGCGGATTAATGAGCAGATTGACCAGGGCTCTAAGATTAGCCAGCCATCTCGTAGCACTTTGGGCTCTGGAGGAGGGGAAGGAAGCACACTTTCCAGCAATGGGACTTTAGGAGCTGACATTGGTGGAGTGTTTGTGGCACGAGGGGGGTCTGCTGATGCAGGGGTAAAAAAGTTAGATGAAAGAGTGATTTTTGATGCTCTTAAGCTAACTGGTGACCCTCAAAGCATGCCATCTGCAGGGGGTGTTGGCTCTAGTATTATTATTCCTACATCAAATTCAGCTGCTGTTGGGGCAGCTGTAGTGACCAAGAGGCGGCATCATGTCGGTGACAAAAAAGATAATCCAAATCGGCGCTCCTGGAAAGCATTTATGCCTCCAACTTACCCTGAGTTTGCTGAGCGGTTAGAGCTTTCGCCTGTCGAGTGTGGAGAGAAACGTTTATCTGGGGCAGGGATCCCAGTTTCACCTCTCCATCCATTACCTTCCTTATTAACTGCCCCAGCCTCCTCCATATCCACCCCACCTCTTCCTCCTTACAGTCCTTCTCCTGTGTTCTCAGGTGGCCCTCACACCCCTCTGGTCTCCAGCTCTCCAGTCCTCACTCCATCCATCAGCCCAGTGTCTTCTCATCCACCACATCCAATCAAGCATAAAGAGTCCCCCAAGCTGCACCCTCATCACCCAAAACAAATTAAGCCCATGCCTTCTCCTTCTAAAGAAAGACCAGGTTTACAGACTGCCCCTATATTCCAAACAATGCAGGATAGTGCTAGCTCTCCACAACCCAGCCCTGGTATCCATAGGCAGGTTGAGAGAAATGGTGACAAGAGTAAGCCAACAGCAACTCCCTTACTTTGTGTTAGAAGTGTGTCAGAAGAACAACCACAACACTGGAATATTGCAGTAACTAAAACATCTGACTCAGAGAGAGACTCACCATTCCTGGAGTATGATCAGGATACTGCCCCACTGATACCTCCGAAACCTGTATTTTGTCCTCCCACTAAAGCCCGTACCTGGCCTCGTACTACAAGAGGTGGAAAAAGGTCATTTGGGCATGGGGTAGCACTTCACAACTTGGCAATTCTTCCACCCTTGCCTCCTCTGCTAGGAGAGGACAGTGATCTGGATGAAGAGTCATTGTACCTGTTGGATCCCCCCTCACCTTTCCTGCAAGAGGGGGAGGGACTGAGTTATGGGGGCCTACCACTCTCCCCATGTCTCAGCCAAGAAGGGGGTGCAGAAGGCCTTTTGGGATGGCCCCTGCTTACTGGGGAACTTAGAGAGCGGACTGCTTCAGAACTTCGTTTTGAGGAAGATGAGCGCAGAATCTTGAAGGAGCTGGAGGAGGAGGAGAAAGAACAGTTGCAGGAGAGAGAAGAAAATGAACAGCTAGAGATGGAGGAGAAGAACTGGCAAGTGGTGTTAAAGCTGGATAGCCATGAAACAAGCAATATTTCCTGGACAGTAGAGGGGGAGGAATCTGAGCTGCAGGACTGGGAGACACAACAGCTCAGTACCTCAGATTACAGGCCTCTTCTTACCCCTCCAGTAGGTTTTGGAGGGTCAGAGGTTGCCAATGTTTCTCCTTATCCAAGTTCGGAGGATGGATCAGTTGACCTCTTTCTGGAATTGGAGAGACAATGTATTGAGGAGGAGGAAAGAAAGGAGGCATCTAGTCTTGAATCAGCTTTAAGGTCTACCCCTTCTGAGCCCCTGGTTGCATGTCATACCCTGCCCAGAGTGGAAGAAGAAGAAGAGGAGGAGAGAGAGGATAAGGTTGAGTATAACAGGGATAAAGCTGGCCTCAAAAAGAACACTGATCATATAAACCAGTTAGAGAAATATCAGACTGAGCCATCTGGTTCGGGAACAGACCAGAATCTTTCCAGTAGGGATACTGATGATACTCAAAGTTGGACTGCTAGTGAAAGCTATTATGATAGTGATGCTAACCCCAGCTTTCCACAGGATCACACCACACCCATGCTTGATATATGCACTTTGGATGAGCCTTTGTTGGAATCTGAGTCCAGTGGAATTCAGACATCCCACCTGGACAGAACTACTCTGTCAGATACAACACAAGCAGAAAGAAGAGAAACTGATTCAGACCTGGGCAGTGGAGTGTTATCTGAACAAGAGCAGTTAGATGATGAGGTGAAAGACAAGGTGCATGTAGTCCATACCTCAATGAGTCATAAAGACCTATATCCAAGTCCTGATAAACTATATGAAGAAAACAATGACTATGAGTTAGTTATGTGTAAGTCTAATTTAAATGAGGACATAATACACCTGTCTCTTGGAACATCTGATTTAAACAGTAATTTAGGAAAGGACACTGAGGACAGCAACTGTAATGTGGAATATCATGTGGAATTGGATCCCACTGTTTCAGTTAAGTTGAATTCTGACGAAGAAGGGACGTTGTTAGTTATGAAGACATACAATGAACTTTCAGCTGTAGCTGAGAAGGTTTTTGCTAGTGAGGACGTGCCTGTACCTGAGCGCAAGCTAACACATGAGGGCCAGAGGACTACAAGTCCCCCAAAATTTGATACCTCAACCCTTCTAGTAAGTCTACCCTCAAACAACAAACAATCTCCTCCCCACTCCCCAATCTCCAAATCAACTATAAACAAGGAGTCAAATGTGGGAACTCATGACAACAAAGATACAGATTCATCTGTTCCCACTGACAGCTTTGTTTACCTGGCAGTGGCAATGCCATCACAATACTCTCAGGACTGTCCTCCATCCCCACTTATGGAATCTACTCCTCCTAGTCCCCTTCCTAAACCTTGCCCTGATCCAGAAGAGGGGTCTTTTCTATCCTCTGATAGTTTTGTGTACCTGGCAGCTCCTGAACGTCTCCCTCTAGTGTCTGATGGGGGTTCTGCTGGGGAGGACTGTCGAGACTTGGACTCAGAATCTGAGACTAGCCAATCAGGTGTGGATTTTGTTCTAGGGTTGATGAATGAAGATAGTGACTGGGACTCAGATGGGTCAAGACCAGTTTCAGTGCCCCCATGTCAAGATCAGTGGGAGCAACTTGAACCAGGTCTCTTATATAGACTTTTTAGTGAAAACCAGTATGAACAAGAAATTTCTGAACCATGTGACGAAAAGGACGTCACTTGTCAATTGATGCATCCAGATGAGGAAACGACAGCATCAGCAATCTTTATCACTGAGGTAATGGCCATTGTAATATACATCTTAATGGGAAACGGGTCCATTTTTACTTGATCTATTTTAGTTAGATATGATATAGGTCCAATAACAAAGCACATACAGTACTGTTTACTATTACTATACTATCAAGAAGAAACTTACTTGTACTTTTATACCTTCTGTTTATTAGAACTTCTACTACCATGGTACTATTTCAGTTTCATGTATCATTACTGCCAAAAAACTTGTTTTGTTAGGTAAATAGGTATAGGTCCACCTTCTTACCTCTCTGTGTTAGTGGTTGCATGTAATTGTGCATCCTTGACTACATTATGGATCTGTATTTGCACTGCTTAATGTGGTTTATGCAAACAGTTGCACATTTTAATTTGACTTCAGTTAGCAACCACAATTTTTGGTCAGAGTGTTTGGTCAGAAGCATGTTTACATTTGTGAATTGTTTTTTTTTTTTTTTTTTATTTCCTGAAAATGAGCATGGCTATCTGATGTACAGTAGTTTCATGTATAGAAAATCTGTGTGATTTAGCAGCTTGGTTACAAATGAACACTCATTTGTGCAGATACTTGTTTCTGATTGCTTCTTCGTGGTGCACATGAAGGACATTGTATATTCCAAATGTCTTAGTGATGGAGAACTAGAGAACGGGTTTGTATATGAGAGACCAATACAGATGCTATTTTGCTTACGAGTTTGAAATAATCTATATGTCGGTGTTTGACAGTCTCTTAGGTTGCTGTGACTGGCCTGGTGTCTGCTCTGTGTTATGGTTGCTGTGGCGTGTGTGATGAGTCTGGCTGATGTAGACCTGATGTGCTCCTGTTATTACATTACTTGTTCTAAGTAATGGCCAAGCCTGGCTGTCCATCCACATTTCATTTAGCCATAGCTCAGCATGGGCAAGTCTGCTTTTCTGCAGAGTCACTGCCTCTTTTGTCCCCCAAATGTAATCACCTATCAGTGATGGGCAGAGAGCATTATAATTTCTGAGTGGCCAGCATGAATCAGCAAGCAAATTGACTTTTAAACTTTTAATATCTGTTGCAGGTTATTGGGAGAGGAACAAAAAGGCTGAGAGAACATATCTGTTATGGAGTGTCTGTCTCTAAAGCTAAACTGACTATAAATCTCCATTCCCCATTTTTCTGCTGTAAACCTACAACCCCCAAACTGCACCCCTCCCCTTGCTGTAGTATGAAGGCCTTGGTTTTGATATAGGGAAGTGAGAAATAAACACTGAGGTGTTATTTTATTTTATTTTTTTTTTGGGGGGGGAGCTGTTGCCAGTAACACACAAACAGTGTAAAATGTTGTTGAGAATATAAATAGATGATAAGAATGTGCCAAGCTTATCAGCCCTGGGCTCTGTGATTCAACTTCCCCCTGCAACACCAGAGGGGTAGGCACCTAATTCAGAGGAATTGCATGAAATGTGCTAAAGCAAACTCTGGGGTTGAAACAATCACCACTGAAATTGCATAGTTAAGTTGTGGCTGTTTTGAGATAGGATGGGGCGTGATCACAGACCAGTCATTCATGGAACAAAATGGCTCCATAGCTGAACACCTGGCAATGCTCATGATAAGAGTGGGCGATAAAGCTGTTAGCCAGGGAGGGGACAGGGGAAAGCTGATCTCATCTCAAAACCTGTGGTACTGTACAAAGGTGGATTGCAGGTAAACATGTGGCAGTAGAGACAAACAAGCAACCTGTATAGAAAGGGATGAGCAGGTCATCAGAAAGAGAGCCTGTGTTATGGTAAATGATAATGCAGGAATATTTGACTGTTTTGAAAATGATGGCACTGAAAGACTGCTTGTGGGAAGCACCTGTGTCAGGAGACTGCAAGGGACAAAGAAAGGGCAGGGCTTCAAGCCTGACAACCACATGCACACACTCATAAACACATAATCACACAGTTCAGCACAAGTTCAACAATAGCAAAGCTCTCAGCCAGATATGAACTCATGCATTGGGATTCTAAACCTTTTGGCTCAGTATTATTTAACAGAAACAACCATCTAAAACGGGTTATCAAAAATTTGCAGCCAGGGACTCTTCTAACTTTAAGACAAATTCCATGGACCCCCTCAGTACAGATGTAATTATTGAATATACTCAAACTATTCAAATATTTGACTCATTGTTCCAATGTGTAGAGTGATAATTTGCCTATTTACTGGAGCCATATAACTTTTTATTCCTGAACTTTCAAATGACAGAACATCTTATGAGTTGACATTATTTATAAGTCTGCTTGTTTTTGAGTTAATGAGCTAAAGATTTGTATTTTTAGGTCAGAACTGAAATTGAACTTAGCCTGTGGCCTAAAAAAGGAAAGAAAAGTTAAAAATGAAGGTAATTAACTGAGAATTAAGAAGGCTATAGAAGAGTATAGGGAGAAATGAGAGGGGAAACATGATCAGGGAACTGGGGGAGACAGTCTTTCACTTATTCAAGAAAAACTAATATGCTCAGGTATGTTCTCTAATGTGTTTTGTCATCCCATGTCATCTTGAAATATTATATTGTCATTATTGGTTTCATTATTGCATATGCATTTTCATTAGATCCATGTGTTGGGTGTGGGTGTGGGTGTGTGCGTGTGCGCGTGGGGGTGGGGGTGGGTGGGGGGGTGTTGGGCGGCGTAATTAATTGTCAGAGACGGCTGTAGTGATAGTGTTTGAGTGATAAAGTCACTAAATGGAAGGTGGCCATTTTAACTCTGGCTTCACTTTGCATTTTTTTGTACTTATCTCTCTCATTGTTTTTCTCTTTGCCTCTTTCTCTCTTTCTCTAACCTTCTGTTTGAGACTCAGGCACAGCTCTAAATAATACTATTTCCATGATGAACTATGAAATCTGATGAAAAATGAAACAATCTTGAATATTTTGGGAGAGAATGATGTAACCTATGTAATTTAACACTGCTTTGCTCTGATGCAGCTGACCTTTTGTCAGCACTATAACTCAGGCTTGTGGTTTGGACTAAAAGAGAAACAAAAAAATAAAGACTGGAATGGATAGAGATGTGGATTGGCATTGGGCAGGAAAGTAGCCAGGAGTAAAAGAGTGAGATGTAGAGACATTGTGAGGAACAAAAGAGGAGTTTGGCAAAATTGTTTGTAAAAGAAGAAACATGGATAATGAGGGAAGTTGAACACAGTGTGCGAGACTGACCAGCTTACTGGCACGTTCAGAGATTCGAAAAGGAATGAGAGGCATGTCAGATATTTTCCAGAGCTCTGCTGCACTATAGTCAAGGGCCTGAAGTGTCTTCTGCCCTGAGCTGGCCTGAGATAGATTGAGGGAAAACAGAAAATCATGATTTAAGAGAAGTGAAGAATAGATGATTCCATGTTAGCTGGACCGTCCGCAAGCACCAGCTCTGAGTGGACAAACATAAGAGACAAAATAAGTAAAAGCTAATAAAAGCTAATGCTAATAAAAGCATTAACAAAAAAAGGACCATCTCTCTCTTGCACACAGACAGCAAGCATACATAAACTTAAGCACACACACTTTGTTGGGGAGAGGGTGTGGTGGCTCATGGCTGTAGCTCATTGTTATTGAGAACGACAGATATCCTGTTTGAGGCACAAACTCGGCCTTCTCTGCAAAACAGCTGTGTCTGAATGGTTTCACATGCTGCAATGAAAACAGGATTTTCCAAATATGGGACAGATGCTGACTTGTTATTTCTTAATCTCTATCAAGAATTCTTCTTTTCTCCACTTAAGTAGTATGATTAACACATTATCAAAAACATGATCAAATTGATAGGACATCAAAGCACCCCTGAAACACAAGGCCATCAGTAGCTGTTTCATTTGCCTACATGTACATGAGTGGATGTGTAAGGGATCCTGTACTCTCTAAGCTTAGGGGTTTAAATTTACTCCACTTTCTTATTCTCATTTTCCATTTATCCCCACAGCTCCCAGTTTTGGTGCTGATGGTCTTTTTTTTTGTTTTGTGGCTGTCCTTGTGTGCAAACCACTAATATACTGTCTCTGAGTCTCTGATTAAGTATTGTGGTTTAGTGTCCTTGGAGATTTAAAGAGTACTATTGTACTGAGTTGAAGCCCTGTATTTGTTTTTTGAGTGGAGGCAAAGTAAATGCTCTTTAATTTTTAAGCACTTTACCACCTTCATAATGTTGCTGCTGGAAAGTGTGCATAATGTGCATTAGGTACTCGTCCTCCATTTTCTCTGTCTGGTGTGTGTGTGCAGGCTGTGGAGCGAGAGCAGGTAGACAGCATCCAGCCCAAACTGCACTACGTGAATGCTGTGGGACAGGGGCTAATCCAGAGTGCAGCTAAACACACAGACACACAGGCTCTGGAGCATGACCTGGAAACCACCAACCTGCACTGGAACTCCCTCAACAAAAGGGTATGACGTACACTCTTAAATTATGTCACAGGCCTACTAGAGCATTTTTTGTTTGTTTGTTTTGTTTGTTTGTTTGTTTACTGCTATTTTCCGGTTGAGAACTCGCAGCATGGCAAGTTCACCAGAATCTAAGTCAGCAGTTATTTTTATTGGCAAACTAAAATTTTGCATCCCCATGGACATGCTCTACTTAAATTATATGAATGAGCCTCATTAAGGTGTCTAATGGCTCAACAGTCAACACTTGTATTCATGCCTTAAATAGTACTGGACAAAGTAAAGTAAAGTAAACAGGTTCATACAGTTTGCTTAGGGCTTAGTGAGATATAGCTCTCACAGATCTAAAGCAATATGTTTCATTCATAAACAAAAGAAATTTATATACAAAGACACTGGGGGAAAAATGTCAGCTAGGTTTTCAGAAATTCAAACAAGCACCAATAGAACTGAAACAGCCTCATGTGCAAGTGGAATAAAAGCCAACATTTATATCACTTTCAGAAGTATAATTATTAATATCTCAACATTCACTTCTGAAAGTAAAGGAACATCTGTAATACAGATTTAAGTTCCTGTTGGTTTCATCATTATGAAGTAAGGGTTTGCAAACTTGTTCACTTAACTCAGGATGAAGGTGGGTTTCCTTTTGAGTCTAGTTCCTCTCGAGGTTTTTTCATCTTATCACCTCAGGGAGTTTTTCCCTTGCCATTGTCACCTCTGGCTTGCTTATTAGGGATAAATTTAAATTTTGTATCTGGATTTCTGTAAAGCTGCTTTGTGACAGTGTATAAATATAATAATATATTGTGGCTATATAAATAAAACTGAAGTGAATTGAACTGTATATTGCATTCCTAACTCTGGATGAGCAACCAACTGTATTATACTGTCAATGAGACACCTTATGCTGTCTGAAGATCAACTCCATGTGACTTTTTTCCTGGCTCATGTTTTTCACACTTCATGCATTAAAAAACCAACTGGAAGAACAAATGCATGTTAATGGACAAAGCAGTTGTGTCATGGTTGGTGGCCACATTTAAGTGGCTCAGATCACTGATTGAGAATTGCTGGTTTAAACCATTAGGAGTATACAATTGGAATTTTGGGATGTTTCTTTAGGTCGCCGAGAGAATTGCTCAGCTCCAGGAAGCCCTTCTGCATTGTGGGAAGTTTCAAGATGCTCTGGAACCTCTGTTAAGCTGGTTAAGTGACACAGAGGAGCTGATAGCCAATCAGAAGCCTCCATCAGCTGAGTACCGTGTGGTTAAAGCACAAATACAAGAACAGAAGGTGAGGTTTCCCCAATGACAGAAGTGAAGGTTATTTATTTTAAAGATAAGTCACTTAGTGTAATTACGTAATACATTCAAACAGTATGTTAATAACCCTTATAAAACAAAACTGTCTTGTATATTTTAGTTTTTTATGTATATTATTATATAAATAGTATACAATATTAGCCCCTTCAGTTTGTGGTCAAAGACATGAAGTTGTGTGCAGTTGATTGGTGCTAAATTTGATTGACACTTTGTAGGGAATTTTGCTTTTTTGTATTGTGAATGAAACTGAATTTGTGTTGTGGTGTTGGTTTCGGCAGCTGCTGCAGCGGTTGCTGGATGACCGGCGTGGGACGGTAGAGATGATCCGGGGTGAAGGCGAGCGCATTGCAGCCACAGCAGAGACACAAGACAGAGAAAAGATCCAGAGACAGCTGCGAAGTTTGAGAGAACGATGGACAGATCTTATAGAGAAGGCCAGTGCCAGGTGAGAGTGCACATCACCTGAAGATTCAATTAGAAACAAGTCAAATATCTGACTCTTGATTGAAATGTGACAATGAGTACATACACTTCAAGCCATCCTCTTTAAATTAAAATAATTATTTCACATACACTGAGCCTTCTTTCCTCTCGCAGGCAACGTCAGCTGGAGGAGCTGCAGGTTCTCGCTCTGCAGTTCCATGAGTCAGTGGAGCCTTTGGGAGAGTGGCTGAGTGCCACAGAGAGACGCCTGAGCTCCGCTGAGCCCATGGGAACCCAGGCCTCCAAAATTAGCCAGCAAATCAGCCGTCACAAGGTACAGTACACCACCGCCATGGAGACACTGCTGTCGTCAACCGCAAGAAAAAAGCTCTGCTTTCTTTTCCTAGAAGATTATCACCAAAAAATAGAAATGAACAGCCTAGAGTATGCAGCACCTTGCATCTTCTAATACCCAAGGTGTAGGAAATTTGCCAAGGAAAGTTGGTAAAACTCTTAATCAAGCCCAGCCTGTACACCACCCCCTGTCCATTTTATTTATGTCTGTGATCTCTTTCATTTTTGTGGTTTATTTGTTGTTTAATGTCCATTTGTTTTTTATATTTATATCTTATCTATACCATGTTTTCATTATATTTGATTTAACTCTTGTTTATTAGTATTTTTCAGTCATTAGGATTTCTGTTTTCATTTTTCTTTTGGTCATTTTTCTTTTGTTTTGTCTTTTTCTTTTTTTCCCCATGCCATCTCTCCCCATCCCTTTCTTATTCATCTGCGGGCAAAACCCCAGGCCCTCCAAGAGGAGGTGTTGTCTCGGGAAAAAGAGGTGGACCATCTAGAGGCCCTTGGCCAATCTCTCTCCCCTCTCAGCTGTGCAGCAGACCGTGATTGGCTCAGTGAGCGAGTGGTAGCAGTGCGCAGCGGGCACACAGAGCTGCGTAATTGGTGCTCTCGGCGAGCGGCCATGTTGGAGCAGGCCCTGGCCAATGCACAGCTGTTTGGGGAGGAGGAGGTGGAGGTGCTGAACTGGCTGGCTGAGGTGGCCCAGCGCCTGGCCGAAGTCTCAGTGCAGAGCTACCAGCCCGAGCTGCTGGCTGAGCAGCACAAGTACACTCTGGTAGGACAAGCGAGGCATTTTACGGATGCAGTAGATTTGGTTCCTCGTATAATTTATGGCAATAGGAAAAAATCTCTGATCTTTTTGTATGTAACAAATTAAAAAGTGAACTTCAGATTTGTGACATTTTATTACTTGGTCTCTCATAGTCTCTGAATGAGGAGATTGTGAGTCGGAAGAAGACAGTGGACCAGGCCATTAAGAATGGACAGGCTTTGCTGAAACAGACCACAGGTACCAAGAGCACTCCTGCACTCTCTTGGTTGCTTATTGTTATAGTTCTTATTGTTCTGACTCTCTTCTTGCTGTGTGTTAGGTGAAGAAGTGCTTCTTATCCAGGAGAAGCTGGATGGAATAAAGAGCCGATATGCAGAGATGACAGCAGGCAGCAGCAAAGCACTCCGTAACCTGGAGCAGGCACTGCAGCTCGCCACCCGATTTGCCAGTGCCCACGAGGACCTCAACCAGTGGCTCGACTCTGTGGAGGCAGAGCTTAATAACATGGAGCCAGACACAACGCCAGCCTATCAAGAGAGACAGAAGGTATAATGGTTTTTATGATTTTTCATAACTATATAAAAAAAATAAAATCAATTGAAATATTAAAACAAATTAAAAGAATTTGAATAAAACATAGCTAAGTAAATCCTTGATTAGTTCAAAACTCTCTTTAATCTCATCCTTGTTGGTGCACCTGACTCTGTGAGATTTAGGCCTTTAATGTAATTGTTACGTACACATAGTTGGTTTATTTAAATTTTTATAGGTAAAGCTTACTTCTCATTTATGCGTGTGCACTTTGTCACAGGACTTGAAATGTGTGTCGGCTGAGAAGCGGCTCATTCTGGACACAGTTAATGAGGTGGGCAGTGCTCTGCTGGACCTGGTGCCTTGGCGAGCACGTGAAGGTCTGGACCGTCTCGTGGCCGATGCCAACCAGCGCTACCGACAGGCCGACGAGACCATTACACAAAGAGTGCAGCTTGTGCAAGCAGCCATCCAGAGGTCGCAGCAGGTACTAAATCCTTTTAATGTGGTAAAATAAGTGGTTAATCTGTTTTAATAATCCATTAAACTGACAAAATAATCATCATGTAAACCTTTGTATCTGGTTACTTTCATAATAAGAATCTTCTGCATATGAGAATTTGCAGCACAATGAGCACTGACCAACAGAGTGGCTGCAAAAATTAAATTAAATTAATAAATAAATGAAGTTGTTCTTTTTACACATTTAAACTATTTTAGACTATTATTACAAAGCTGAATAGTAGGTGGTTTGGCCTTTGTTTTGCCAAGGCTGATGTAATTTAATATTTATAAATGCAGTTAAGGCAACTGAATCCTCTGGTAACCTGCTGACCTTACTATACTCTTGGACTGAAGATTTTCATTGGATTGCTGAGCTTAGTATACATATAAACAGATTGTTCTGCATCTGCAGTGAAAAATAAATTAATTGCCATTGATGTAAATTTTTCATGTAAACATAGCCAGTATCAGTAATGCTTTGTTTTTAAGGCTGAAAAATACAAAAACCCCTGTTCTCCAAATGTAATACTATTTATTTAAAATGATTCATTTTTGTGAATTTTATCTCTGAAACTGAGAGCTTGTCTATAAGAAAGTGACAATATTCAGTTAAGAAACAATTGTGTCGCAGTATGAGGAGGCTGTGGATGCGGAACTGGCGTGGGTGGGGGAGACAGAGAGGAAGTTGGCCTCCCTGGGGCCACTGAGTCTGGAACCTGACGTGACCGTGGCTCAGCTCCAAGTCCAGAGAGCCTTCAACATCGACATCATCCGCCACAAGGACACAGTGGACCAGCTCCTCCACACACGAGAGGATATCCTGGAGAGCTGCAATGAGCAGCAGAGAGAAGCACTGAAGGTAAGAGAGGAAAAGAGAGAGAGTGAGAGAGAGTGAGAGAGAGGTATGGAGCATTGTGCCACAATTTTGGACTGAGCAGTTGTTTCTTTTTCTTTCTTGCTTCTCTCTTTTTTGTTCTATGATAAATGTAAATTCTTAATGTATAAGTACAGTGCGACTCTTATAACAATAGTCAATAGTTTGCAAATGACATTCACATTAATGGCTCATGAGAAACCAAATAAAGCCACATCCCTAATGGCCCTGTAGGTAAAAACGGATTCACTGAGTACTCGCTATGAGGCAGTGAGTCAGAACCATGCCGAACGATTCTCAGCACTGGAACAGGCTCAGGTGCTGGTTGCCCGCTTCTGGGAGACATACGAGGAGCTGGACCCATGGCTGGGTGAGACAGAGGCCCTGATTACCCAGCTGCCTCCTCCTGCCATTGATACCGAGGCTCTCCGACAACAGCAGGACCAGATGAGGGTCAGTATGTGTTTTTCAGTGCAATTAAAAAAGTTTTAATTTTGCCATAGAGTTAATTTCTTTGTATCGTTAATATATATCAGTAGTTATTTTTACACTCATTCTCATCCAACCCCTGCTCTACTGCAGCTGCTGAGAGAGTCTATAGCTGAGCACAAGCCCCACATTGACAAGCTGCTGAAGATTGGCCCACAGTTGGCTGAGCTAAGTGCCCAGGAGGGGGCGACGCTGAGACAGCGCTACAGCGAGGCGGAACACCGCTACCTGGCCATCAAAGAGGATGTCAAAGGTCGAGCTGCAGCACTGGATGAGGCCTTCTCTCAGTCTGCACAGGTGTGTGTTCTTACTGTTTGCATGTCTGCATTGCAGTCCAGCTACCTATAACACTGAAAGTGTTCTGTTTAGTTCCCTAGGGGAAATTATGGTAACATTAATTTAAGGTTTGATAATAAACTACTCTTCTCTGCTTCCAATACACATGACCTGAGCCAGTGCAGCCGCTTCTCAGCTCATTATCAGCATATTGGGAACAGATAAAACTTGATGCTGTGCAGGGCAGTGGGTCCCTAGGACTGGGATTGAGATTTGATGGTGTAAAAATTAATTCATTCATAGATTAACAATGAAAGCTTCCTTAAATGAGGAAACTTTTATTTTAATAATTGAGGAAAGTATTCATTAATTTTAACTATATTGTAGTATCACCCAAATTTAATTACATTATACAAACTGTTTTTAACTTTATACAATACTTATTGATTAATTAATTGTTCAACCTTAAATTAAAAAAACTAAACATTACCATCCCGTAAATAGTTTATTATCAAAATAATGGTTGCAGTCATAGGTTAGAGTTCATCATATTTCCATTATCTTGTGTTGTTACAACCACATTGCTATTTCTTTATAGTTTTACTTTTACAATATCTATCTGCTACATTTGACTTACTCATAGTCATTATTGAAATTATATCACATCAGCACTTGGCTGAATGTTTGTTATTGATATGCTTGCTGGCTTGTTTGCATGTCATTTTATTAACACATTGTATTGTTTCTCCACCCCATCCCTTTAATTGTATCGTACTGTTACTGCACTCGTCTCTGCACTTGCCTCTCATTCAAATTCCACCTTCCTCCATCATGCACCTGGTGTTCACTTACTGCTTTCGTCCCTCTATTACTCCACCACTTTCCTTGGCTTGTTGCATCTTCTTGTTGTTCTCCCCTTACTTTCTCCATCCCATATGTGTTTGTGCAATCCATCCCTCCATCCTGTCACTCATTGTGGATGTGCTGTGTGTTCACCATCACTGCTCTCTACAACACCCACAGCTGACAGAGGTAAGAAATCCATTACTCACTATGCAACTCCATGTCCATCTTAAAGGCATAAAACTAGTGTTTTGTACGTTATTTGGCATGTTATGGGGCTTTCATCTAATCTTCAAATGCATGGTGTTATTCTGCAAAAAAGCAGCTATATATCTGATTAAAGTTGTCAGTTGTTTTGGGAAAAAATAAACATGCATCTTTAGAAATGTAAAAACCTTGTTCTCAGAATGTAAAATAATGAAAAATATTAATTATACAGTTGTGAATAAACTCCAAATAGAGTCCCTGTCTTCCCAAAATGTTTGTTGTTGTTAGTCCCTGGACAAACACTTTCCCTTGTCCTCATTTCATTTTTTAAGTTGCATACAGTTATCCTAAATAGTATGTCAAAATTGTGTACTATTCTTTACCAGTATCCATGCCTGTAATGGTGCATGGTTTAGAATGGTACAGTGCTATATGGGACACAGCCAGTCTCTAAAGAATTGCCAATATGGATGTTTATTTTGAGAAAATTGGGAGTCTCCACCATAATTAATTGTGGACCACTTACAGTACTAGCATTAGTGGTAGAGCATAATCCTAGCCTAGGCTGCTAGTCTAACCTTTTCCTCTATCAAATATAATAATTTAGAAAATGGAAACAAAGTGCAGAGTAGCTGGATGTGAGGCAGACAGACCAACTGGCAGACACAGACTGAAAGAGAAAGAGACAGACAGAAACAGAGACAAAGAGAGACAGAGAAAAAGAGAGAGATGGACAGACAGAGATAGACAGAAAGGCAGACTGAGACATAGAGAGAGAGATACACAGACATATAGAATTAATATACATGTATAATAGTATAATTGTACACTGTATATTTGATCCTTGACCCTCTTTTTGTTGTTCTGATTCAGTTCCATGATAAGATGGACCCCCTGTTGGAGACCCTCGAGGGAGCAGTGCAGCGTTTGCGGCAGCCTCCTCCTGTGGCAGCTGAGGTGGAGAAGATCCGTGAACAGCTGGCAGAGCACCGGGCGGCCGGGCTGGAGCTGGACAAACTGCTGCCCTCATTTAGTGCCCTGTGTGCGCGTGGGGAGGAGCTCATCACCCGCGCAGCACATGACGACCCTGCTGCTCAAGGTGCGCGCTCCATAACAGCACACCCACAAGAATATGTGGATTTAATGTATTGAAATATATAGTGCTGACATTTCTGTGAAGTTTGAGATTTGTAGGTACAAAGTGATGTGTTTTTGCTGTCCCTGCAGCGGTGCGCTCTCGGCTCCTGAGGCTCCGCTCCCTCTGGGATGAGATCAGACAGAGGGCAGAGGAGAGAGAGGGAAAACTGCAGGATGTGCTGGACTTAGCTGGAAAGTTCTGGGCTGATATGGCAGCCCTGCTGAGCACGCTCCGAGACTCTCAGGAGATTGTGAAAGAACTGGAGGACCCTGGAGTGGATCCATCACTGATCAAGCAGCAGATAGAGGCAGCAGAAGTAAGTCTTATGCAGCAGGCGAATTGTACTGAGTATAAAGCTTAGTGCAAAGGTTTGCATATCTAATCATTTCTGGATGGGGAAAGAAGGGAAACGGGTTGCTTTGTCATAACCCTCTTTGTTTCCAGAGCTGAAATCAGATATGTCAGGAAGAATGGGCGGAGTCATAGATCATTAGACAATATGTATATTATATTCAGAAAGGGAGATACAGATGATTAAATTGATATTTTTTGTTTCAATATACACTGCTCGACCCTTTTATTACTTATGCTATTAAATTTCCATTATATACAATTGCTATAAAATTTTAATTCTTCGTTGTAATTTTGTATGCAAAAGGCAAACTTGTGCTTTCAGTTGGACAATATAACTATAGTTAATAATGGAGGGTTTACTGAAGGGTTAATATTATTATTATTATTATTATTAGGGTTAATAATCAAATATTGCTCCTGATGTTATTTATAGCCAAAACAACCCATGTATTTTTTAGAAAAAAAACATACAACCATTTAAAAAAATACAACCATTTAAGCATATATTAGGTGCTCATATCAACTTCTGTAATGAGCACAAGCAATATTTTTTTTACACATCCTCTTTATTTAATACAGAGGTGAAGCCTAGAGTTATTTTAAGGTAAGATGAAATGAGAGGATCCTCAAGCAATTTTCAGGGGTTTTGGGGCTTCTGTTTCAATCATTATTTATATAAGATTGGTTGGGTTCTTTAAAATAAATGTTAAAGTTGTACTGTTATAAAGTCTTAAGTGGTAAGATCTGGAGTACATCAATACTAAGCTGTAAACAAAATATAGTGGTTAATATAATTATTTTCATTATATTTTTTATAATATATTTTATTTAACATAATATATTATAGTTTGCAAAAATAGCTTATAAGTAGCATAATGCAAATTAAATGACACTCTCTGCATTTCTTCAGCTTAACTGTCTGTGTCCTCTCTGTGATCTCAGGCCATCAAAGCCGAGACAGACGGCCTGAGGGAGGAGCTGGAGATTGTTCGCACACTGGGTGCTGATCTCATCTTTGCTTGTGGAGAAACTGAGAAACCAGAGGTCAAGAAGACCATCGATGAGGTAAGAGCAGAAACATCCAGTGACTTTTTTTAATCCCACTGGACATGCATCCAAAACCACTTATTTTCCTTTTGCTTAAAATGTGACCTTTTACCTTTCCTCTAGATGAATGCTGCCTGGGAAGGCTTGAACCGCACATGGAGAGAGAGGATGGAGAAACTGGAGGAGGCTATGACAGCGTCTGTGCAGTACCAGGACGCTCTACAGGTGGGTGGCACTGGCACTGATACTGAACCACTAACTGATGCAACACTGATGTAAAGAATGAATAAGCATTTTAATGAGGATTTCTGCTCTCCAGGGTATGTTCGACTACCTAGACAACGCTGTCATCAAACTTTGCGACATGCAAACCGTAGGAACTGACCTCAGCACCGTCAAACAACAGATAGAGGAGCTCAAGGTTCGAATTAGTTCTAGATTAGCTTCTTTTTTTTTACTTCAGTGAATCTGCAGATTATACAAAATCTGAACTCATTTTCTCTTCCAACAGCAATTCAAGGTTGAAGTGTACCAGCAGCAGATAGACATGGAGAAGCTGTGCCACCAGGGGGAGCTACTGCTCAAAAAGGTTTCTGACCAAGCAGACAGAGACATGATCCAGGAACCTCTCACTGAGCTCAGGCACCTGTGGGACAATCTGGGAGACAAGATCACTCTCAGACAGGTCAGCATGCCTCAGCCAGCTCTCTTATTTGTGTACTATAATGGATATTGAGGATTACTGATGCCATTTTTTTCTTTATGCCTTCTCTCTTTTGCTCTCTCAGCACAAACTGGAAGGAGCTCTTCTAGCCCTGGGTCAGTTTCAGCACGCTCTGTCTGAGCTGCAGTCCTGGCTAAGCCACACACATGCCACCCTGGACACCCAGAGACCCGTCAGCTCCGACCCCAAAGCCATCGAGATCGAGCTGGCCAAACACCATGTAAGCACACATTTAAGCTGGATTCTCATATCACGCATCATACCCTTGTTTCATTTGTGAATTTATATACTGAATAATACTGAAACGGGCTGCACTACTGCTCAACATTTACACATTATCCAGAATTGCAGCAGATCCATACAGCATGTGCAAACTCACACCTCCCAGTGCTTAACAAAAAACAGCAGGTGGAAGCCTTCTTTCCCCATCTGAAGGAAGACCGCATATATACGTGCAGTCTGGTTTCTACCGCGGCTGGCTTGACTGTGGACTAAAATGCAGCTTAAAATCAACACCTATGTGCAGCGGTTTATATAAGTAACATTCATGTGTAAAAAGAATTGAAATGCACATTGTGTGTTGTGCTTGCAGTGGCATAACCAGAAATTTCGGTGGGATGAGGAAATATTGTAATATTAAAAAAATGGTTTCCAGATCTGTACAATTAAATTGGTAAGTGTGACATGCTCATTCATTTCAGGTGGTTGTCAGACAGCAGCAGGAGCGATAATGACATTCATTTATTATTTGATCATTTAAGGCACAATCTACCACCAAACAATCCTTCCATATTAATTCTTTCCAGTTAGCATTGCCATAAAATAGCTTTAAGACAGTTCCACTAAAAATGATTAAAATAACAGGTGAATAATGAGGAGAATTACACCTTATAAATCCTGATCTACTTTTCTTTTACAGTAAACTTTAGCAGGCTACTTCACCGCCTCTCATCTTGATCATGTTTGTGTCATGTACTTTTATCCTGTTTCTAATCGCAGCAGCTGGTATCCAGTAAAGTGTGATTAAACAATGGAATGCATTAAAAAAAAAAACGTTTATTATAAACAGTATATTAAATTTTATTATCTAATAGTGTATATGCTTTAATAGTTGCTGTTAGCCCTTTTTTATGTGTTCTTTTAATTTATTTTCACACTAGGCATGTTTTCCTCAGAAGTGGCATCTCTTATAAATGTGGAGTGGTTTAAATAATTATAAGAAAAGCACTAAATCAGGTGTCAGCTCAAGGTGAACAAACAAGAGGAAGGGTACTGGAAAAATCAGTGTTAGTGGGTATACCTTTCCTCTTGTTTGTTGTCCTTGAGCTGACACCTGATTTAGTGCTTTTCTTATAATTATTTAAAACACTCCACATTTATAAGAGATGCCACTTCTGAGGAAAACATGCCTAGTGTGAAAATAGCCGTACAATTATTGTCCTCTCTACTCCTCCCTATGTGTTGTCTTTCTTAACACAGAACGCATTCCTATTTGTCTGTGCTAAATTCCCAGGTGTTGCGCAACGACGTCCTGTCCCATAGAGCCACAGTGGAGACAGTGAACAGTGCAGGCTCAGAGCTGCTGGAGTCCAGTCCTGGAGACGAGGCTAGCCACCTGAGAGACCAGCTGGATGAGCTGAACCGCAGCTGGGACAGCTTACTCCTGAAGACAGATGAGAGACAGAAACTACTAGAGACAGCGCTGCAACAGGTGCTCTACTACAGCACTACTGAAAACATTACTGCCTGTCCTTGAGCAAACCGTGTAGTATTTGTGGTGAGAATTGCAAAGGATTAAGTCTATTTTGGACTCTGAAAGGGTACTTAGCAGCGAGGACAGACAGTCTCTTTAATATTAATGGTAGTGAGCGTTGTTGATCAGTTGACTGTGCTCTTTTCAGGCGGAGGGTTTCCATGGTGAGCTGGAGGAGTTCCTGCAGTGGCTGAGGCGCACAGAGAGTCAGCTATCAGCAGCCAAACCCACAGGTGGCCTTCCTGAGACGGCCAGGGAGCAGCTGCAGCAGCACATGGTAAATACTTCACTACAGACCTGTATAGAGAACTCCATGCTCATTTCCGTATGCTTTATATACTGTGAGATTAAGGCAATTATGCAGTACAGTAGTCCATAAAAGGAAAACAGTGAACACCATATTTTAGATTTACAAAATGTCCAGAATTATTCTAATGTTTGATATTTAATGGTACAGCCATTTATGCATGCATTTTTTTGCCGTTGAGGTACACAGCAGCATACAAATAGATCTGACACTCTGTTTATATGCACACCCATAATCTAGGGCCAGTTTCCCAAAAGCATTGTAAAATAAAATCAGTTTAACAGTTGCAGAGTGTGTTCAGTGTGATGCTCTCTCTACCATTTAATGCTGGTCTGTACTCAGCCCTCATCATGGTCTGATTCTGGTGTATTATTAAAGGGGTTGTGTAAACCGCATATGACAATATTCATTCCACACTTTAAAGCTGTTATCATATTTCTTGAAATCTGATAACAGCTAATGAGGACACTTGAATTTTAATCCACTTTAATCAGGTTTATATAATTTTTTTGCCAAAATCAGATTTTTTATTTTTTTTTGCAGTTAATAGACTATTTTTTGCATGTAAATGCACTCTGTGTGTTTCAGGAGCTGCAGGCTCAGTTGACACAGCGTGGTGAACAGTACCACCGACTGCTAGATCAAGGAGAGTCCATGCTGTTGGCCAGAGGGGGTGAGGAGGCCAGCCCTGGAACCACTCAAACCCAGCAGAATCTGGCCCTGCTCCAAAACAAGTGGACCAGTCTGAATGCCAAGATGGACGACAGGAGGGTATGATAACATGCCTTGTAACTACTGTAGTCCAGTATCATTTTAATCAATATTTAATTAGCCATTGTATAGCCATCTGGTTCTCAGTGCTTCTTCTTTTGTTTGTCATTAGGCTAAGCTGGAGGAGGCTGTATCTCTGGCGACAGGCTTCCAATCATCACTGCAGGACACCATCAACTGGCTGACGCAGGCAGAGCAGACTCTGAACATGGCCCAGCCACCTAGCCTCATCCTTGACACTGTCCTCTTCCAGATAGATGAGCACAAGGTGAAGTTTGGCTGGTATAATTGATCAGTTTAGTAGTGTAACAGTGCTATGTCTTTCCTGACATCCTCATTTTGCTGAGAATATTTGTGTGGTGGTCTGGGTAAACCTGTTGGATGTTGCTGTGACTGAATTCTGCACTTATCACACCCAGCTTTGCACCACCCTCACTCCAAAATGCTAGAACTGCTTGATTGGTCTCTCAGGGTACAAGGAATATATACATCAAGGTTCTTCTCTGTCCTGGCACCGAGGTGACAAAATGAACTTCTCCTGGCTGTCCAAAGAGCTGGATCACTGGCTGTTTTCAAATGAAGACAAAAGACCCATGTCTTTAAAAAAAAAAAAAATCCTTGTCCCCCCAACCCCAACAGGCTTTTTAGACTGGTACTCTTAGTCCCTGACGCAGTGAACTAGCATGAGGATGTGTTAATGACAGAAGCTACAAAATATTTATAGTAGAAAATGTCAAAATTTCACCAGTGAAGGGTTTGCCCAGGCCTCCACACACATCTAATAGTTTTACTCAGCTGCCTAAAACCTGAAGATATTGCCACAACCCTGACTTTTTGCCTGGTGCTGTGTGCTCCTCAGGTGTTTGTGAATGAGGTGAATACACACAGGGAGCAGGTGCTGGCTCTGGAGAAGGCAGGTTCTCAGCTGCGCTTTGCCAGTCTCAAACAGGATGTGGTGCTCATCAAGAACCTGCTGTTGAGCGTGCAAGCTCGTTGGGACAAGCTGGTGCAGAGGTCTCTGGACAGAGGACGGCACCTGGACGAGGCCCGCAAGAGAGCCAAACAGGTAACCCTATCCTTCATTCTTTTTATTATCACTTAGGTGAACATTTTATTGATAATGTGCGTTTTATGGTTAGTTCCATGAGGCTTGGAGGAAGCTGACAGACTGGCTGGAGGAGGCTGAGAAAAGACTGGACTCTGAGCTGGAGATCTCCAATGAGCCTGATAAAATCAAAGTGCAGCTCACTAAACATAAGGTACAAATGTAAAAATTTGCCAAAAAAATTGTACTGAGTAACTGCTGTCTTGCTCATTGGTGCCACCTGCTGGGCCAAAAAACTTTCAGTGCTTCATATTTTTATATTTTCATTTCGCTAGCTATATTTAGATATCTAGATTGTTCTATTTATTTATTTATTCAGACACATACCAGTATGATGACAAGTCCTCTTTCCTGTCATTGACTCACTGTAGGAGTTTCAGAAGGCTCTTGGTTCTAAGCAGCCAGTATATGACACCACTGTGCGCTCTGGGAAGGCCATGAGAGACAAAGCTACCCTGCCAGCTGACACACAGAAACTGGACAACCTCCTCGGGGAGGTCAGAGACAAGTGGGACACTGTGTGTGGGAAGAGTGTCGAAAGGTGAAAAGCACACAATACTACAGAATCATTTGAATACTCAATGGAAGTGGATATAAAAGGCAAAAGAAAAGATAAAAGGTTAAAACAAGTTTGAACTGTCTCTCCTATTCTCAGGCAGCACAAGTTGGAGGAGGCCCTGCTGTTCTCGGGTCAGTTTGCCGAGGCTCTGCAGGCTCTTGTGGACTGGTTGTACCGCGTAGAGCCACAGTTAGCTGAAGACCAGCCTGTCCATGGAGACCTGGACCTCGTCTCTAATCTCATGGATTCCCATAAGGTACCACTGACATGCAGATAAAAGTCACTATTACACTTTGTTGAAATCTGATAATCTCTTTAATCCGATTTAAGATAGCATAGCATGCTGCTGAATAACCTGGTAACTGTCTAAATCAGATAACTGTCTGATTATTTTTGTGCATGTAAACACTCTTGATGTTGCCTTAGGCCTTCCAAAAGGAGCTGGGGAAAAGGACCGGTAGCATTCAGGCACTAAAACGTTCTGCTCGGGAGCTTATGGAGACAGGTCGGGATGACACCGCCTGGGTCAAAGTTCAGCTGCAGGAGCTCAGCAACCGCTGGGATACTGTCTGCGCATTGTCTGTCTCCAAACAGACGCGTCTCCAGCAGGCTCTCAAACAGGTGAAAAAAAAACAGATTAGACTATAATAAATCCAGTTACTGTAACAGTTAACCAGATAAAAATACTACTGGAGCACAGTTGTGCATCATTTCCTTTTACCTCCTCCCCCTCTCATGCCCGCTTACAGGCTGAGGAGTTCCGCACAGCAGTGCAGATGTTATTGGAGTGGCTCTCGGAGGCAGAGCAAACCCTGCGTTTCCGAGGCATCCTGCCAGAGGAGGTGGAGACCTTGCAGGCCTTGTTACACACGCATCGTGACTTCATGCAGACTGTGGAAGAGAAGAGAGTGGATGTGAACAAAGCAGCTGGCATGGGGGAGGCCATACTGGCAGTATGCCATCCTGATTGTATCACCACCATCAAACACTGGATCACCATCATCAGGGCCCGCTTTGAGGAGGTATTGTTGTTCCATCAAATTTTAAGAGGGAAAAAGATGAAAAACATTTTGATCTTTACCATGAGTTTAAAGAGGTGCAGCAGCATGTCATCACTGCAGATTAATGGGAAGTTTATTGGACTTCTTTTTTGCAAAAGTGCATCCCAATTCAACATGAAAAAGTGTCACCATATCATTGCTATCTGGTAACCCTGTCTCACAGCTGACATGAAGTATTTTTGTGCCATTGTCATGGGAAATATTTAAAATTGTGCTAAATATCTTGTTACGCATAGGTGAGAATTACTCCTCAATTACTTCATGTCCGTGTCACACGCAGCAGTTTATTTCATTTGTTGTGCTTTAACATGTCAGCAAAAAAAGGTCAAAGTTGGATTTGATTGAACATTGAGTGCAGTGTGTCAAATACAAGCAATGTGTGATGCTTTTTTGTCCATATTGAGACAGTGTCTTCACTTGTATAAAGTAATTTTTCCTCTCGTCATCTCTCCACCATCTAAATTCCATCTCCATAGTTCAGCCTGTTGCTATTATCAGAAGTACACCTAACTGAATGCTCTTATGCATTCTGTAGGTTTTAACATGGGCGAAGCAGCATGAGCAACGGCTGGAGGCAGCACTTGCAGAACTACTCAGCAATGCAGCACTGTTGGAAGACCTGTTGTCATGGCTACAGTGGGCGGAGACTACATTAGTGCAACGTGACACTGAGCCCCTCCCCCAGGACATCACTCAGCTTAAAACGCTGATCACAGAGCACCAGGTGGGTGGGGCTGCACTGGACAGGCTTTATATATATATATATATATATATATATATATATATATATATATATATATATATATATATATATATATATATATATAATGATAAAAGGCTAAACTCTAAATAGAATCTGTCGAATGTGTTTGTGTGTGTGTATATTGTTAAAGATCACCAATGATGAAACGTTTAAACTGTAATTGTACACCTCTTTCAGGTTTTCATGGAGGAGATGACTCGTAAACAGCCTGACGTAGATAAAGTGACAAAAACCTACAAGAGAAAACCATCAGAATCTTCTAGCAGTCTTGCTGAGAGAAGGGGTGTCCGTAAGTGGCCTTGCTTATGCCTCTGTACTGCTTACATTCACGTGCATAAACAGAGCACAATGTATTTGCAGTGTGTTGTTGAATATTTGTGTAATGTAGGTGTGGTGAGTGTGAATACAGATTGTTACTAGATATGTTTGCTTTCTCTTCCTCAGGCAAGCAGCAACAGCAGCAGCAGCCTGCCATGCAGGTAACCGGAGGAAACCCTCGTCTTAACCAGCTCTGTTCACGATGGCAGCAGGTTTGGCTACTGGCCCTGGACCGCCAACGCAAGCTCCATGATGCCCTCGACAGGCTAGAAGAGGTACAGTGGTTTTTTTTTGTTTCGTTTTGTTTTTTTTTTTAAACTCTTTTTTTTTTTTTTTTTTTTTTAATAGAGGATGACATATCATAGTATTAGTAATTAGTGAAACTGTTTAATCTTGCAGAAGTGATAAAGGCATCATCGAGATTTCATGACGGACAAATAACAAATAAAACAAACTCATAAATAATAAATAAAGTAATTCATTAAAAAATATTATTAGCAATTAAATAATCAAATAAGTATATAGAATTTGTGTTTGATTTCTTAATATCTGAAGAAAAAAAAATCTTTGTTTGGTGCTTCCTTTTAAACTTGACATGTTTGTTTCATTCTTGGTACATAGTTTGATTTTGATTTGATTAGTTACAGTCATGTGCAGTCTGATATTTTTATCTCAGTTGACTTATTTTTGTTTGTGCCTCTCACAATGTTGCAGCTGAAAGAATTTGCCAACTTCGACTTTGATGTGTGGAGGAAGAAGTACATGCGCTGGATGAATCATAAGAAGTCTCGCGTCATGGACTTTTTCAGACGCATCGACAAGGACCAAGATGGGAAAATCACTCGGCAGGAATTTATCGATGGCATCCTGGCATCAAGTATGTATATACACATTGATATAAATAAGTACATAACAAATGATCTCTTTTGAAAAGTCGTAGTTTACAGTAATTAGTAAAATCCAGATTTCTTGGTACCCTTCAAGAAAATGAACATGGACAATAAAGAATAGAAATAAGAAATAAAGGTCCCGGTATAGTTTTTTTTAACACAATATTTATCCTATAAGAAAAGTCTTCTTAAGTAATAAATGTTTTTGGGAAACACTGGTAAAAATGATAAGCAACCCACAACTAATATTTGACCAAATATCAACACTGAACCCTTTACTGTAATGTCTAAGAAATTACTCTTTCATTAGGATTTAGAGCTGTTGACTGAAATTGCCTTTGAAAAACAGGGAGTTTGTGTTTTAGAGCTGTGCATTAATGTAATTCTATGTACTTCGGTCTTTAAAGAATTCCCCACCAGCAAGCTAGAGATGACTGCAGTGGCTGATATCTTTGACCGTGATGGTGACGGTTACATTGATTACTACGAGTTTGTGGCGGCTCTGCACCCTAATAAGGATGCTTACAGACCCACTACAGATGCAGACAAGATTGAAGATGAGGTATTGTCAACTTATCAAATCCCTTAGTATTCCCATCTTCTGTTTGTAATTATTTATAAGGTAACATTTCTCATATCTTCTCCATGTAGGTCACCAGACAAGTGGCCCAGTGCAAGTGTGCTAAGAGGTTCCAGGTGGAGCAGATTGGGGAGAACAAGTACAGGGTGAGTTATGAGTTAATAAAACTAATGGTGTTGACTAGAAATAAACTTACGCTCATTACAGGTGTACTAATGTATATAAATGAAGTTGTTTACTAAACAACCATCATGCTACAGTGCTGCTCTCTCACACCTGGTTCTAACCATCACAACCACCTTAACATAGTAATCTCATGCCATTTTTGGTTAAAGGTGCATTGCTGTATATGTGAGTCTGCTACATGACCGAGCTACTTCGCTGTACTACCACTGCATCACTACACAACAGTGTATGCAGTGTATGCAGTGTGTGCTTCTCACCACGAAACTAATGTCCATCCCATATTTCCAGTGAATGAAGGAGCTGCATTTTTTTCATGTTTTCTCCCTTCATCATTATCCACTGGGTAATGACACTTCCAGCAAGACTCACTCATTGGACTTCACATGCCTCGGGTCCATCACAATTACTGACTGAGCTGTGTGTGTCTGTTTGTGTCTATCTGTTGCCTTCATCCCTTTGTCATCTCTCACCTGTACTTCTAATACTGCCATTCACAGCACTCTAATCCATTTACAAGCATTAGGGAAAAATGCATTTTAATCCTCATCCATGCCTAGTTACAGTAATGTTAATACTGACTAATTATTGAATTAGATTTGTTTTAACTTAGAACAGTACTTAAGTTCATTAATTGTTTTCAACATTTGTGTTTGTACATGTTATTTCATACTCTCTCTTCTTTCTTTTCCTTGTTTTCTTCCTTCTCCATGTCTGCTGGATTTTTTGTAGTTCTTCCTTGGGAACCAGGTAAAGTGACTGGTGTGTTTGTGATATGGCCTCTGAAATCTGTTCTAGATTTGGTTAGGGATTGTGACCCTGAATTTGAATGACCAGACAGCCTCTATGCTGAACATGGCACAGAGAGCCAGTCCACACTACATGCTATTGAATATAGTACAGATATTTGTTTGAAACTCTCTGAGCCACAGTTACTGGGCATTTCCTGTCTGGTTTGCATGGTTACATAGCCATTACCCAAATATGCTGGGAATGTGTGCACTTCCAACTCTGGAGCAGATATCACAGGCCATGTCATTGTGTTGTATTTCTGTAATGGTGAATGTTAAAATGGTATTTTAATGATTCTGAAAAGATTTGGTGGTTTGATTGTTGTAAAATGTCCTCTAATTTCTTTGGTGAAGGAGCAATCTGTCAAAGGTTGTGTTCTTGAGATTTTGTGACTTTGGTAAAATATGAAATAGTTT
Organism: Pangasianodon hypophthalmus; assembly: GCF_027358585.1. NCBI lineage: Eukaryota > Metazoa > Chordata > Actinopteri > Siluriformes > Pangasiidae > Pangasianodon > Pangasianodon hypophthalmus. The sequence goes on along the minus strand of NC_069732.1, from coordinate 10,246,355 downwards.
TACCATAGTATTTATTTTGCCACAGAATTTATTAGGGGTCGGAGCTTTTAGGGGGTGATTTATGCAATTATAAATCAATGCTTGATGTACCTCGATTCTATGCATAATGATATTTTTTTCTGTGACCTCTGTAACTTGTAAAGCATAAAGTGAAATTTGAAATTTACATTTGGGGGTGGTGGGTGGGTTCTCTGTTAGGCAGGGAGAGTAAAATGCAGTGTTTCTCTGTGTTTGTTGTTCTCCAAATATTTTTTTATTAGTATGACAGAGCTTGTGCCCACACAGTCGCTTTCGAAGCAGAGGGCACAGGTCTGAATCTGTCCATTTTCAAATCAGCTAGTTTTGCTAATTTCATCACCCAACACGCATTGCATTTGAACAGATCTATTACTTAAAAAAAGATCAGATCATTTAAAGAGCAAATAGAGATTCATCTAAGAATCTAATTAAACAATAAAAAGATTAATTTAATTAATCTAAATTACAAGGTATATAGCAGTCGTACTCTGTATCTGAATAATCATAATATATTTGTCTAACTTTATTTATTTGAAATTTATAGCAATATTTTATTATTTTGAACACATCAGCTTTTAAATACTATGGTAAACATTTTAGAGCTTTTGGAGTGCTATGGAACATTGGGCTGAGCTTGATTGTGAATCATCTAGAATCTAAAATGCATGTTTTTTGCATGACATTATGTAATTTATTAAATTTTTTTTGTCTTGTTATTTTTTTAATCTCCAGTTGTAAGGTTTGAAGAATCTCAACTCATGAAATGATTCTAATGCTTTTCTTTTACGTCTCTTTTCTTTTACTGCATTTTTTTCCTTTTGCTCCTTCCTGTGCTGTGCCTCTCTCTCTCTCTCTCTCTCTCTCTCTCTCAGTTTGGGGACTCTCAGCAGCTGCGTCTGGTGAGGATCCTGCGCAGCACAGTCATGGTTCGGGTGGGAGGGGGCTGGATGGCGCTGGATGAGTTCCTGGTCAAGAACGACCCTTGCAGAGGTAAGGCTTATTTACACAAGCACACACTTATACACACCCACTTACACAAACATCAGGAGCAGCTGTGTATAAGGAAGCTGATGTATTTGGTTGGGTAAGATATGTTCCAGACAGCTGCGTTGGATCTGAGCCCCTGACAGACACAACGACATACACACTTTCTCTCATATTCTCTCTTTATGATGTACAGTGCCTTAAATAAGTGTTCACCCCCTTGAACTTTTCCTAGTGTTACAACCTGAAGTTGAAATGGACACAATTAGGATTTTTTTCCCCCATTTGATTTATACATTATTTATAACATTTGACAATAGAAAATATTTTTTCATTGTAACAAAACGGTTAATTAAACAAAAAAGCAGACATTTGTTCGTTGCGTAAGGGTTCACCCTCGTGGGACTTGGTAGAACCATCTTTGGCTGCAAATACAGCTGCAAGTCTTCTGGTATATGTCCCAGATGCTGTATGCATAGGATCATTGTCTTGTTGGAAGGTGAATCTCTGCCCCTGTCTCAAGTGTTGTGCAGACTGGAACAGGTGTTTCTCTAGGATTGCCCTGCATTTGGCTCCACCCATCTTGCCCTCAGCCCTGACCAGGTTCCCAGTCCCAGCAAATGAAAAACACCCCCACAGCACGATGCTACCACCACCATGCGTCACTTTGGGGATTGTTTCTAGGGTTATGAGCAGCATTGGGTGATGAGCAGAAAGTTCGGTTTTGGTCTCATCAGACATGGGATGTGTTTTTTTTATTTGTAAATAATTTTGCAAATTTATATTGCACAATTTTCACCCCAGTCCAATAGTATGGGGTATTTTGTGTAGCTTTATGACATATAATTCCAATTAAGTCCATTTCAGTTCCAGGTTGTAACACTACAAAATTGAAAAATTAAAATTTTACCAAGGCACTGTAAGATCTGTCAGTTACATCATCACTCCATCACTTTTTCTTTTTTTCTGCTGTGGGAGTCTCCGAAATATCTCTTTATTTCTTTGAACCTTTCAGACCTCTGATCATCTGCCATGTCTTCAGTCTTATTTTTACATGCATGATTATATATTTGGCTCCAGTCTCTCTCTCTCTCTCACTCAAACATTTTCTCACTCTCACTCTATTTGAATCATAGTGCATGATGCATGGTCTCTCCTTCCCTTTCCCCCTCCCCCCCCCCCCTCTCTCTCTATTTCTCTCTCTCCCCAGTGCAACATCCAGGACTTAAAATCCTTCGCTCCGACTCCAGCTGCTCCATATCATCTCGTATAGGTTGGGTCTTTCTCTCTCTCACTTCCTCTTGGTTTTTTGTCTCTCTCTCTCCTGTTTTTACTCAGATCATCTTTGGTTCCTGTGTGCTGTGCTGTGCTTGGCTGACTGTAGCACTAAACTAACTGTCCTTTCCCGGCTGTGTGCTTATATTGTTGCTATGCGTTTTACTGTATCAAGGGCTGGACCACATGTTCCAGAGTCCTCATTTAAATAACATGATAATGGTGTAAACTGAGCACATGGACTTTATGGACATGTATATCTATAGTATGTCTGTGTATGTGTGAGAGAGAGTATGAAAACTTTCTTCCAAGTTGTGTGAGTGGGGTTAAATGTGTGTTTGGGTTTACTTCATGTTGTCTCTTATGTCTCTCAGTGGCAGTCACTCCCGGCTATTTCTGCTGCAGAGGTACCTCACTCCTCTCTCTTCCTCTCTGGCTGTCTCTCACTCTTTCAGTCTGACATCATCCCTCCACCCTGTCAATACTCAAACTCTAAATCCATTGAACAACTTCAGATCCATCTCCTCACTGCTCCGTCTTTGTATATGTGTGTGAGTGTTGATGCTTTGGTGTGAGGGTATGTGTGTGGGGATGTCTCAGTCTCATGCCAGCTAGTGTCATGCTTCTCATTCTCATTCGGCTGGGCCTGGTCTTTGCGCTTTTTTTGTGCGTGACCCTGATGAGCATCGCAAAATCAAAAAAGCAAGAACTGGGTGTGGCAAGACTGGGTTTCTAATATTGCTCCGAGCAGCTCTTAAAAGGGTTTGCTCATGGGGAACGAATTACAGACTATACCTGGCTTATGGAGAAGAAATTATATGGTGTGCCGCCAATTAACAGCTGCCCTGCTGTTGCTTGAGACCATGGAAAATGGGGTTGTGTTGCAGTCTTTAGGACAGCTAGTGACCACGTCTATAGTGCACCGCTACTATTGCGCACAGCCCTCTGTTGCTCTGCCCTTTTCCTCTCATTTTGTCTCTCTCTCTCTTCTCTCTAGTCTCTCTGCCTGCCTCTGTCTGTGGTTGGCTGCTCTGGGCTGCGTGTTGTGTGCTAGGCCTGCAACGTTTGGTATCTGTTTTTTTGTAGAATGCTTCTCCACAGAGGCTTGTGTCGGTATCTAGTGTTTTTGTGTGCCTGAACTGTAACCAGCCACGCCTCTTGGTTTTCTATCAAAGCCCACTACTAGCACTGAGCACTCCAAAGTGCACAGTGGTGGATCCTCTGAGATTAAAGGCTATGCTTTTGGAGTGGCATCTGTGTCTGGCACTGACTGAGCGCAACCCTCAGAGTGAGGATGCTTGCCCAATTGCTCATGTCCCTTATTAAAATCCTGCACTGTGTCTGCCACTTACTATTAATATGGATTTACTGACGCGTCCGTTGACCCGGAGCAGTGAATTTCCTCTCATGCTGCTCACTGCCTAATGTACATGTTTGATTCCAACTCATTAACGCTTGTGCTTTTTTTGTCCCTTCCTGTCCCTCTGTATATATGAAGCACGTGGACGTACCAACCTGGAGCTGCGGGAGAAGTTCATTCTTCCCGAAGGAGCCTCGCAAGGTATGGCAGCCTTCCGCTCCCGTGGCCGACGCTCCAAGCCTTCATCGCGCACAGCCTCTCCAACACGCTCCTCCTCCTCAGCCTCGCAGAGTGCACAGAGCTGTGCCTCAGTGCCCTCTGCCCCTGCCACGCCTACTGCCTCCTCAAGGGTAAGCTTCACATCTGCGAACACACAATCACGTGTGTTAAATCCTCAGACCCCAGTCTTCTTCTTTTAGATCACTACTTGTTAGATTTACTCTTCAGTGTTTTCTGTTTCGTGTTGTTATTCATGTTCATATACATTCATTCTCGATACTGAAAATATTTACCAAAATATGATAATCCCATACATCAGGGGTCATCAGTCTTATCCGCAAAAGGCTCAGGGTAGTTGATTAAAGGGCAGTATATCATGTGTGACTCCTGATTGGTTGAAGTGAAAGCCTTGCTGATAAGATTTGACTGCCCTGCTATATGTCCATAGTCTGTTTTAATGTTATCTTCCATTACAGAGGTTATTGTCTTTCCTGTTCTTTATCACATGAGATTGTTGTTACTTATGTTCCCATTTCACTGGTTCATGTTGGGTTATTGTGTTTATTGTTGTTTCTGCATGTCATAATCACTTGGTCATCTCTGGGGTTTTGTCTCTCTTGTCTTTTTTGTCTTCCTTCCCTTCCTTGCTTTAAAATTTTCCCTCCTCCGCAATTTCACCCTATGTTTGAATTCATCACCACCTGCTCAATACACTGCACTACGCTGTGCTGTGGTACTCGCTCGCTTCCCAATCCCTCCCCTCCCTTCTCCCTCCCTTCTCTCCCAATGCTTTTTCCTCACTTTCTTCCTTCTTCTACTCCTCCTCATCCTTCTTCTCCCTGCCTGCTCATTTCCCAGTCCTCCCAATCTCAATCGCGGGGCTATGCCAAGCCCTGGCTGGCACACAGTAAAACTCCAACTCCAACCAAGTGCCAGTCCTGCCCAGAGCACAGCCACACTCCTGGGCATGAGGTAACACACTGCCTCCCCTCCCCCAAGTGTCTAACACACTAACAGAAGAGAGCTTGAAGAGGAAGGGTGTCTGAACACACACCAATAACCAATAGCAAATCATTTTGTTATTTGTTATTTTAGCAAATAGAAATGTCAGGCAGCAGATGCACAAAGCTTCAGTCAGGTTAAATCCAATTTGTGTGATTTAGAATACTGAATGTGAAAACAAATTATGTGTAATCTGAAGCATTTAAGGCATCATCTGGATGTGTATCATGTGGAAGTTAAGTTTGCAGTCAGCATGTTTTTATCCAAAGATTAATTTATGCAAAATGTGTTCTTCATTCAGAATTGTGCTAGAACATTAATCCTTGAAGGATTAGAGATAATGAATGCTGCATTACATCAGGTCAATTTCTGGATTTCTCTAATTGCAGGGAGGCTCCACGTCCAAGCTTAAAAGGCCACCGTTCCATTCCAGCCGTGGATCTCTGACGGGCGAAAATGGTGGAACCACACCTGCTGCTAAACCTACACGCTCTGGTGGGGAACCGCTCACAGCTTTAAGGGGTTCTTACCCCCACTGTGTGCGGATTGTTTCAGGAAATTACAGAAATAAAGAGCTGTTCAGTATAATAAAATATAATGATTAATTAAAATATAATGTTTTGCATGTCCTGTATGTGGCTGCTTTCATAAGGAGGTTTTGTCATGTCTGTAAAAACATTAATGTGCACTGCTGATGTGTTGTGGGTGTTTTTTGGGATCAGTCATTTTTACTCTTTATTTGTTATGAGAGTTAAGCGTGATCAGAAAATGTTGTTCAAGTGGGTAACTCTGTAAAGAAATAAAATTCCACTTTATTCTCCAGCCAATTATTTGTTTAATCTTAGGTTGCTGCAGTGTACAGAAATAAAAAAGAAACCATTCACCCTGAAGTACAGCCCTAAAGTATGCCGTGTAACTAATGCATTGTTAACTGCGCTAGCCTGTGGATGCAATTCTTAAATCCAGTTCATTTGGCAATGTTAATAACTAAGCAAACACAAAATTGCAGCATATATCCAAAATATAGTCCTATGCGATATTATTTTAGCAAGACCATTTTCAGCATTTCATCACAGCTTGCTGGTGCTGTTATTACATCAGCTTTGCAATCTGCCTTATTAAGGTAGAATGTGTGTAATCATGTAAAAAGAGCTGCATTTTAAACAGATACCAAAATGTCCATGTGAAACCAGCCAAAGTAGCATCTTGTACAGCATGTAGTTTTTAATTTCTTTACTCATTTAATCCTCTTTTCATGAAGGTTCCTTAAACTGGCCGATTTCATGGTGCTAATCTTTGCTGTCTCTTCCTCCTCAGACAATAAGCGCACTCCGTCCTCGGCCAGCGGACCCGCTAGTCGTGCAGGAAGCCGTGCTGGGAGCAGAGCCAGCAGCCGCAGGGGCAGCGACGCCTCAGACGCTTCTGAGCTGATGGAGACACGCTCAGCCTGCTCTGACACTTCAGACACACCGCGTCGCCCAGGCGCCAAACCTTCCAAAATCCCTACCATCACCAAGAAGACCCCCAGTCCCAAAACACCAACGACTAAGAAGTAGCGTGTTTTCACCATAAACAGGTGGAGATGGGGGACAGGAGTACAGGGCACTGATGTTGATGCTGCACCATTTTTTTCGTAGTGCATGCCACTTAACCTACCTGGCCACCAGCACAGGCATGTGGGATTGATGAGAATAGAGAACTGGAACATCTCTAACTACTCCAGCTGTACTAAAAACACCTGGACACTGCTGACCCCAGAACTGCCCCCTACAACAAACGTAACAGTGCTGCCTTATTTGTGTTACAATTTGACTGACTTAGTTTCTTGAACATGTCACTGAGCTGGAAAGCAACTAACACGTACGCACATGGACACGTGGAGTGGCACTACCACTGGAACTGGGATTTTATCTCAGCCCCGTCAATATGCAATGGCGAGCCACTCTTTAGCGCTGAGACTGGGAGATGGTACAGCCACGATTCCAATACTGACTCTCATAGGCACACATTTCTTTAGGATTTCTGTGAAAAAAAAAACAGTGGTAATGATTCTGACCTTTTTTCCACTGTATGCAAAGCTACTTGTTGTTTAGCAGATTTTATTCTGAAACGACTCAAGAACCTCACTAAGTATTCTGCACCTAGACCATGTGGTATGTGTGGTTTGTGTGCTAGTTTCTTTCATGGTGGATGAACTGAACAACAATTCAAGGAAGTGGTGAGCGATTCATCATCTCATCCTTGCTAGTGAGTCAGAAGCTTGGGCATGTGACCACAGCTTTCCTGGTTGTCTCAACAAAGCGTCCACCAACACTCACTGACGGCATTTGATGTCCATCTGATATCCGTATGTTTGTTTCTACATTCAGCAAACATAGAAAGTCCTAAATCCTGAGAGCACTTAAGTGACTCGTACAGCAGAATTTCACACATGCACTGACATTTTCTTTCCTTTTAAGCCTGATGCTAATAAAATCAGGCATACTCACCTGTGTGTTTTAACCATGATTAGTTACACATATCATGTTACAGAGATCTTTTAGTTGCTTCACGTTATGAGAAACCCTTCAAGAAATTGTGAATGTTTCATGGTTAATTTATAATCCTAACGTATTTTGTTTTGCTTGTTTCTTTTCTAGTGTAAAAAAATAATGTGTATTTATTTTTCATTACAGTATAATATCACATTCTGGGAAACTCTAGTATTACATTATGTCTGATAACTTTTTTGTGCTTTTTGTGTTTCTGCCTTTGTTCTAATGATTTTTCTGATAATGGTCGTTAGTGATATAATGGACCACAAAGCTGACTGATTTCAATGGTGGCCTTTTTGCCAGCGATTACAGCCTCTAGATCATGTCAAAAATTGCTTCCCACTTTGTTGTTGGAAGCTCTTACAGAAAGTCAGATTGCGGGGATTTGACCACATACCCCATGAAATGACTGTTCACATAGCCTTGTCTTTGACAAGCTGAAGCATATGAATATCTAATGAAAGTGAAATCGGAAGGTAATTTTTATTTATTTATTGTGTCTAAGGGAGGGGGGGTAAGGGCTATGAAATGGATTCATCTTTTGAGTCTGTGCAACTCTCTCAGTATGATGAAGAGATAAGGGAGCAGGGTGCGATTGTGTACAAGTGAAAAGTTAAGATTATAAATTCTTTTTTTGTTCTCTTTTGTATTAAAATTATGCTTGCAGTAAATCTCATTTGCTCTTGTTTATTAGAGATATGTGTGTGTGGGACATGTTTTTGGTGGGGAACAAATGTTAGTTTGGAATATCTGGCAGGTTTGAAATTATGGGAACATTTGGCTGGTCTGCATGAGTTAATCTGCTTTTATAGAAAAACTGCAGAAAAACTAAAAGAGCAATAATTTTTTTTTTTTTTGGTTACTGAAGTTAAAGTTAAGGTTAGATTTAAGTGTCAATGGAAGGTTCTCACATGTATATAAAAGTGTGTGTGTGTGTGTGTGTGTGCGCTCAGACCTCGACATACACAGGAAATTTCATGATAATTATAAGCAGGGAGTAATTACTTTTCCAGAGAGATAAAGGTGGCCAATTAAATCTTCAAACAGGATGGGTTTACGTAGATCATATCCACGCAATTACTAAACAGTTTCAAAGGAGCTCCACACTACAGAACATAAAGAACCTTTGTTTTTGATGTGTGTGTAAGTCCTTGGTGTGTGTGTGTCTGTTTATATTGGACTGTATATAGGTTCGGTGGTTGGATGGAGCGGATGGGGTTAGGGAGGGGTGGTGCTTCATGCTGCACACACACTGCAGCTGTGTGTCTGGGGTTATGTACAAATATTTAAACCCACTCACATCCTTTCCCTCCAAATGGTCTCCTCAGCACCCAGAGCAGCTTCTGTGGCATGTCACACTACTTCACCTCAGTCACGTCTTCAGACTGTCTTCAGAAGTCCCCCGTTCCTGTGGTGTACCATACACCACAGCAGGGAATGCACTGCTGCATGCGATGGACAGCATTAAAGAAAGTGAGGGGTTTTAAAGTGACTTTAAACTTCAGTTTTATTTCTGTTTAAAAATAAGAAAAGAAAACATTCATACACTCCTAAAAAACGGACTCCATTTAGCACCCTTAAGGATTCCTTGACTTAATAAATAAATGAACTATCTATCTATCTATCTATCTATCTGTCTATCTGTCTGTCTGTCTGTCTAACTAACTAACAGGGACAATATGCACGGCACAGTGGCAGGGCAGGTAGTGTTGCAGCCTCACAGCTCCAAGTTTTAATCCTGAGCTCAGGTTACTGTCTGTGGAGTTTCAGTGTATGTTCTCCCCATGTATGTGTGGGTTTCCTTTGGGTTCTCTGGTTTCTTCCTGCTTCCCAAAAACATGCCAGTAAGTGGACTGGCCTAGGTGTGAATGAGTGTGTGATTGTGTGTGGGCATGGTGCCCTGTGATGGGCTCCAGGGTGTATTCCTGCTTCACGCCCAGTGTTACCAGGATAGGCTCCAGATCCCCCATCACCCTGACCAGGATAAAGTGGCTACTGAATGTGAGTGAGTGAATGTGAGTGAGTGAATGTAAGTGAGTTAATTGACATCAGTATTCACAATGTAAATGTGTCAGATTTGCCCAACTGCCTAATTTTCAACTGCTGTACCTGGGCAGGTTGATGTTATTAAAAAAATAAATAGGACACAGAACAGGTAGGAAAGGAAATAAAATAAACAACAAAACAACCTTAAAAGAACACAGTTATGTATAAAGCACCAGACACACCAAAAACACGATGATACAAGCTTGACACTAATTTATGTGAGCATTGTTAACATTTTATATAACTAAACATAATGTTTGCACTCCTGACTTTCCAGCAACCATATTTAATTTTTTTCTAGAATAAGCCAGTGGTTTTCAAGTCTCTTAAATCAGCTGGAAGTTCATTCCTTGGCTTGTCTGTATGGGGAAGCCCTTGAAGGCTTCATGTAGAAACCTGTAACAATGCAGTTTCCCTTTTGGAAACGTTTTCAATTTGAACTGCGTTTAAACAGATGGAACCACTAAACATCTAATGAAATCACATATCCATTTCATTTTTGTCAGATTATTGGAAATATACTCTCTGAAATCAAATCTAGTTTTGATATAAACTTTTCAGTATAAATATGGACTTTTGTCCAAGTCACCTTTTGCATCCTCGCGTGACTGGACAAATTTTGGGTGTGTGAAAGATGAAATAGATGATATAGTCAATGGAGGAAGCACAGTAGTGGCAGAGAGAGGGAGGAGGATTCAGTCATTTGGGACACTCCCTCACTACATCTTGCGACGAGAAGGAAGTCTCATATTCAGATTACATATTCAGTGCAAAAGGCCAGAGACTGTCATTGCTGTACTTCTGTTTTAAGAGTCAGTGCCTGCAGGTGTGGTTTGTGTGTGGTTTTGGTGAAAGGGAATTGGTCTAAAAAAAATGCAAAGGTGAATTCATCTTCCTCAAAAGGACACTTCAGGAAGCATGGACAGTTTATACTGTGGATTACAACCCAAAGGCAAAGGAAAGCTGGTGAGAACTTGTCCATCTATGAAATATTTCTGATTTTTTTGGATCTGATTTCTTTCTTTGGAGTTCATTGGATCTTATTGGATCAAGCTGTAACTCGTCTGGAGAAAGGGCAGGTGTTGTGTTTCACTGTGGGCTCTTTGAAGACTTTCTGGTGCGTCATTAGAGCTGCTTTATTTATTTACTGTACCCTTAGACATTAACTTCCCATTTTGCCCCTGTCTTTACTCAGCACCTGCTCTTTACTTAGCGTTATTCTGGCTTTTCTAAAGTCGTACTTCAAAGGAGTGGAAAGTCTTAAGAAACTGTTTGGTTTCCTTTAAGCTGCTTCTACCCTGCCAGAACTTATTGCTCCTGCTGTGGTGTGTTTCACCGTCACGCTCCATAAGTAAACAGAAGATATTACATGTGAGCGAGAGGAACACGGGTTTATTCTGGTGATAACAGTCAAGAGAAAGGACACACAGACAAGAGGGTAGAAAAGATATGCTGACGGGGGGAAAGTAACTTTGATCGCTCTTGAAGAACTCACATGAGGACTGTTACACTTGAACACAAGTGAATGAATTCAAGGACAGCTTGTCTTGCTGAGACATTTAAACAGCCGTGTGGGCTGAAGCTGTCTAAAACAAAGCTGTCTAAGTACATTCAATTTTCAAGAGTCTAAATTTTAGCAGGAGGTAAATAATTCCTCCTAATAAATAAATAAATATCACCACCAATGGATGACCAGACTATTATCCAGGACAGTGTAGTTGCAGGAAGTTGGGCGCTCCTGGTCCACTATGTGTCCCCACACCATGGCAGAAGGAGGACTGCTAGTTGTGGGAACAGAATCGCAGGTGGAAGGTGGCTCTCAATCTTGACCATCATTCTCCCTCTATGCATGTTTGTGTGTGTCTGTGGGCAAATGGAGGGGATGGTGCACTCGAGCTTCCGCAGGCTAAGTGGCCGTGAGAAGAAGGAGATGCAAAAGGAGATTTTGTCCATCCTGGGACTCCCAGGACGGCCTCGTCCACACCCGCCTCTGCGTCCTCCTTCATCTGCTCCACTCTTCATGCTGGACCTGTACCATGCTGTGTCAGCCGAGGGAGACGAAGGCCCAGGTGTGGGCTTCATCCCTGAAAGTGTCAGTCATCCTGCATTGCCTACCCTAAGCACACACGCAGCACCACTTGGCACAGTGGTCAGTGAGGCAGACACCGTCATGAGCTTTGTCAACCTGGGTGAGTGACAGATAAAATGCTTTGGTTTATTCCATAAATAAACCAGCTGTTCTTCATTCTTCAGCTTCAGTTCAGTTACAATGTACATAATACCAAATCAACTCATGAGCTTTATTCTGATCAGGAAAAGATGTTTCAGTACAGTGCTCCATACACCTGCTTAAAACCTAGCGTCCCTTAATGTACTGAGGGATTTTAAAACAGTAATCATCCTAGCTATGTGTGTTGCAACTGTAGTCCGAGTCCAACTAATTTCTATCCACTGCACTCTTAGAAAAAAGGTTACGTATAGAACCCTTAGGGATTTGGCTTATCTTTTAGAACCTATACCTCTCTTTTATATAGACCATAGGGTTAAACTTTAAGTAGAACCCCTTTAGGAAGCTAAGAACTATTACTAAGAACTATTACTGAACCTGAACCTTCAAAGAGCACCTTCCTAAGAGTGTAGTGTATGGGTAATTACCACTGGCAATAATTTCAACACATTTCCAGGAACAGAGAATAGAATGGAAAACCAATTTACTTTCTTGTAATGGAAGCTTAAGGGCAGCTGCTAGGGCAAGCAACAACTACCCCTACATCTTTCTGTTCTTTACTCAGCACAGGGAAGTGTGTTGAAATTCTTGTTTGTGGTAATCAGCCAAACGCTACAGAAGTGGTGGATTCAGATTAGGTTGAAAACACTGGAATATTTGCTTAAGTTACTATTTCCTGACTTGGAATTGCTTACGACTGGAGACTTAGACTTTGACTTGGATTCAAATTTCTTTTTTTACTGAATTTTACATGCAAAATCTTACAGCAATATCTCCACTAACCCCATTAAGGAGGTGAATTAAACTCAAATTCAAAGCCACTTTAGGGACATCAGGCTTGACTTGAACTTGAGGGTGAGATTTAGGATTGAGGGTGACGTTAGAACACCAGAGTTATTTTTCTTGGTTGTCTTTTTTATTTGTCTTGCATTCCATCATTACATCATTAGTGTAAACACACATTCTTATGTTTTCCAAGATAAATAAATGTAATTCAATGCAATAGTGTGGTAGATTTGGCGTTGGGACAAGAAGCACAAGACACTAGAGTGAGAGCTAGGATTGGTGCTTTATTTCACTGAGAGAAGCACGTTATCTTTCCAGTATCTTTTCCTGTCTCATCGGCGAGACGATTCTTATCTGTCCCAAAATTGCAATTAGCCATGTTGTTCTCAGTGGCCTCCTCCCTTTATCTCTCTCCTGTGTCTTCTTCATGGGAGGATATCCGTGTTCTTTTATTCTAATTATCACTGCCGCTGTTATCCTGCAGCATATGTTCAGCAATATATTTTCTGCTGTACTGGAGCTCATCTCTGCATTAACCTGTAAGGACTGAAAGGGACTCTGATGAGTGTGAACACACAAAGCACAAACAGTGATTAGGATCTTGTATGCAGTTCGAGTGAAGGCCAGGAGGCATATGATGATGCTGAATGCGCACAGCTGTGCAGAATTACAGGCTCCATTGCTAGGCAGAAAGAGAAGGAGGGAGAGGAAAATGAAAATAATGTCAGGCACTCCTCTAAAAATACACTACAGGGCTGTAATTAGTGGTTTTGTGTTGAGTAGCAGCCGGCCCCACAGAGCCTCTAATTACCCTATAGTGCAGCCATGGCCATGGGTGTTAGTCTGGTCCACAGGCCTCTACAAGGACAAATGTTCATCTCATTCTCTCTTTATCCTCTCATCATCCCATATACTCCTTCATGAAGGACACTCACACTTCCAACACCTCTGCCTTCATTTCCTTCTATATAGTCTATACAGCTCATGAACTTTCTCTTCCACTCTGGAGGGTAATCTAATTTGCTCTCTCTCTCACCTAAAGCTCAATTTGTGTGAAATTCTCCCTTATTCTCACTCCTTCCCTTCATATCTCAGTCTTTCTTTCTGCACTGTCATCCTCTAGATCGGGTTATGGGCAGCTGGGATCTTGCGAGCTCTCAGTAACTCCCCCCTTGCTCTCTTTCTGTCCTTCAGTGGAGCATGAGAGAGATCTACTCCAGCCTCGGCCCTACTGGAAGGAGTTTCGTTTTGATCTGACGCCGCTTCCTCAAGGAGAGACAGTCACTGCTGCAGAGTTCCGCATCTATAAAACCCTGACTATGGGTCAGAGAGCTAACCGTACCCTCCATATCTCCGTCTATGAGATCCAGAGGGAAAAAAGATACAGGTCACACTCTAATCTCTTTTTGGTTTTTTTTTTCTTTTTAAAGTGTCTTTTTCTTATTGTAAAATCTTCTCGAGAATTTCATATCTTGCAATGAAATGTTCCGCTCATAGAGAAAAGGGTTATTCAGGGTTATTTGGATGGTTAAGGGTTTTTTGAAATCTAATATCCTGCGGTTGTGCAGTGAGTAAAGTTGCTGCCAGACAGTTCCAGGGTCCACAGTTTGATCCCGAGCTCGGGTTACTGTCTGTGTGCAGTTTTGCGTGCTCTCCTCGTGCCCACATGGGTTTTGCTCCTAGTTCTCTGGTGTCCTACCACCTCCCAAAAATATACTAGCAGGTGGACTGGCTACTCTCCCTTTTGTGAATGGGATGGTTTTTGTTTTAGGCTTTTACCTAGAACCTTTAAAAGATCACAAACAGGGGCTAACTGCAGAATTTTTAAGGTTCTAGATGAATTTTTAATGTACTTTTCAAAATACTCGTCAAGGAAATATTTGAAATTTGAATATACTACACTAAGAAAAATTTTAATCCTTAATGGTTAATATTCTGTTTAATATTAATGATTAATGGTTTTTGCTCTCTAAAAGGATTCTACTATAAACCTTTCTACTATAAACCTAAATGAAAGGAAACTTCCCTGTTCTGCACAGAACCTTGAAGGTTTCCACCAGAGGGACGAAATGAAGAAAGCTTCACGGTGCTAGATAGACGTTTTTACCAAAAAGAATATTTTTCTTTATATTACACTGGAATATTGTGGAACATTTCTGAAAAGGAAAACCCCTATTGTTTTGGCTTCTACATAGAACTTTAAAGGGCTCCTCCAGAGGGCCAAACCAAAGAATCCTTCAGACACTAGATTCTTTTGTAAGAATGTGACCATCGAAGTTACTGTTTACTTTCAAAAAGCAGTGTGTGTAAGCCTGATTTTCTTCATGAAGCCTGATTTTGCTGGTGTGATTTTAGGGAACCTGAGCTAGTATTGCTGGACATGCAATCAGTTCCAGCAGGGCAGGAGGGCTGGCTGGCCTTCGATGTAACAACTGCCAGCAACCACTGGCTCCTGCAACCACGAAGCAACCTGGGCATCCGACTGTATGTGGAAACGGAGGATGGTGGGCATCTCATCAGGCACTGATTCAAAAAATAGTCAAATAATAGTTGTTTTATATTGATGTGTGATTGTCTCTCAGATGATTGTATTCATGTTAAATGGCAGTTTTAAATAGTGATATCTGTTTATATCTTCACTGTGCTCTTTTCCTCTCTCAGACCGCTCATTATCCGCTGGCTGGGTGGGTTTGGTGGGCCGCAGAGGACCGCGTTCCAAACAGCCTTTCATGGTGACATTCTTCAGAGCAAGCCAGGCCCCCTGCCGCCCACCTCGCGCTCTCAGACACAACACACAGCGCAGGAAAAAACACAAAAATGATCTGCCTCACCCAAACAGACCAGGTTTATTTGGTAAGGGCAACTGAATATGTTTAAGGTATAGTGTGCCAGCTTGATGCATATTGAACATCTGATGAGTTGAGATATTTAATTTTAAAATTTTCTGTAGGAGAGATTGCTGTCAGAAATATGATGGGCTTAGTTTTGCTGGTTTCATCTAGAATGTAACATTAAAGCCAACAGACTTATTCATTAGCAGGATTTTTCTGTAGTTTCTGACTCTGCAATAAGAATAAGCTAATCTTTTAATAAAATATGACTGAATTAGAGTGGTCTGCACTCTGTTTTCAAAATAGAAGCAACTTCCAAGATTATATGGTGTCTTACATTGAAGTACCATCAACACAGCAACAGCTAAACAACGACTAAACAGTGATATGCCGAGGCCACTGTCTGAGTCATTACAATTTGCTCATAAATTGTTGTCTTTGTTTTTTATTTCAGACCAAGCTCCTGTGAGTAATGGGCGACAAGCATGTAAGAAGCATGAGTTATATGTCAGCTTCAGTGACCTGGGTTGGAAGGTAAAGACTTACATATCCCCTAAATTAACACTATGCTACAAAAAGGTATCTTTCCAATATCACAGTCAACATATCACTGCTTTTGAAACAAGTTAGGCACCATTAGTCACATTAGTTATTAAAATATGCATACTTTTTTATTTGAGAGCTATGCTTAATATACACTCACAGGAACTTTAATAGGAACACCTGTACACCTGCTCATTCATTCAACTACTCTATCTAATCAGCCAATCACGTCAATCAGCCAGTCATCAGCACAATGCATACATTCTTGCAGATGCAGGTCAAGACATCAAACATCACAATGGGGGAAATTGTGATCTCAGTGACTTTGGCATAGTCTGGCTTGAATATTTTAGAAACTACTGATCTCCTGGGATTTTCATGCACAACAGTTTACACAGAATGGTGTGAAATGCAAAAACATCCAGTGAGCGGCAGTTCTGTGGCTGGAAATGCCTCACTGATGAGAGAGGACAGATGAGAATGGACAGAGCGGTGTTGAACTAACATGAAGGCTACGGTAACTCAAATGACCATCTTTACAAATACAGTGAGCAGAAAAGTATCTTGGAAAGCACAACGCATCAAACCTTGAGATGAATGGGAACAGAAGAAGACCACATCGAGTTCCACTCCTGTCAGCCAAGAACAGGCATCTGAGGCTACAGTGGGCACAGAGTCAGCAAAACTAGACAGCTGAAGATTGGAAAGACATTGTTTGACCCTTTTTCAATCTTCAACTGTCCAGTTTCTGAAATACGCAAACCAGCCCATTTGGCACCAACACCCGTACCATGGTCAAAGTTGCATTTTTTCTTCATTCTGATGTTTAATGTGAACATTAACTGAAGCTCTTGATATTTTATGCACTGCGCTGTTGCCACGTGATTGGCTGTTTGGATAATTGCATGACTAAAGCAGCTGTACAGGTGTTCCTATTAAAGTGGGCTCTTCTAAACGCTTTTTTTTTTTTCTCCTCAGGATTGGGTTTTGGCTCCTCCAGGTTACTCGGCATATTACTGCGACGGGGAATGTGACTATCCTCTTGGTTCCTGTATGAATGCTACTAATCATGCCTTGATCCAGCTTGTGGTTAGTACTTTTAACATCAAGCCTTTTTTCCACTGTAAGATCAGATGGTCACCATCTTCACCATCATCTTTGCTTTCTGAGCAGGCACAGTGTCCTGTGACTGGTTACATTTTCTTTTTCCATCTATTACATTTATAAATCAAGCCTAGGAAGCACCTGTAAAAAAAAAAAAAAAAAAAAAAAAAAACTACAGCAATAACAGGAAGTGATGCAATAGGTCAGCAATGGCATCCTCTGTTTGTAATGATGCCAGGTTAGTAGTATATAATATTTCCCTCGAAAGAACTTCAGTGTCTGGAGCTTGAAAAGAAAAAGAGCGGAGTATGAGAAACTGGTTGACTTGCTTTCCAGGCTAATAAGAGAATGCTATTTGCCAGCAAAGGTTATGTGACTAACACAGGTGATCACATACCTGTCTCTGCAAGCATAGACACATAGGAAATTTGATGCAATGATGGACTTTGTCTTAAGATCTGCTCCCCAGTGGCGCAACAGTCTAAGCATTCACCCTATCATCAGGAGATCCTGAGTTTGTATAATAATATGTCAGAGTATAATAACCCAGCTCTTTGGCTGGCAGAGGTGGCATTCCTCTTTCTCCTGAGTCACACTAGACAAGGTCTCTTAGCTCATGTAGACAGAATCAGGCAGTTATTTTTTTTCCTAAGCTTTTACAGCTACCCCACAGCGCTACTTAAGCAGCAGTTCCGTAAAATATGTTGGTTTCATGTATCTCAGATGAAGCACGTCAGCATCCCAGATTAGCAGCGGCTGATGAAATGGGAGACAGCATTAGATTTTGCATTAGGATGCTTCCATACTTGCCTTTTTTCGGTGCTTTGTACAAAAAAAACAAAACATCTCAGCACCTCGCACACTGTAACCATAACAATGCCCCTACCAGTCCTAGCTAGTATCAGATAATTAACAAGCCTGGGTTGCTATCTGGGGTTTGTTGGCACTTAAATATTTTCCTTTCAACCTGTCATAAATCTCCTTATATTTGCTCACTACTAAAACAAATTTTTTAAGATAGTCCTTGCTGTAGAACCACAAGTCCAGGAGGTGGAGCTGGACCTGATGCAACTCCTCCTGTAACCCAAACCCCTAATCATTAAAGCCTAACCATAACCCCTAACCCACACAACACTGTACAAAACAAAACAACACACAACTCTATTTTAGATCTTACAGAATACATTCAGAAAAATCAAATTAATTGAAAAGCAAATATGTTACTGATGTGTCTCAATAGGTTCAAAATGTCTTTCTCTGCTGCGTTGATTACCATTTATTAGTTATTAAGATTAATAGGATTAATAAGAAACAACCAGATTGAACATTGTAAAACCAAAGGTATTTGAATATGCAGAATAATGTTAGATCTGTATTTCCCCACTGTTCAAAAAGTTATTTTATAAATGTTTCACAAGTTGATGCAACCTTAAAGTGTAAGCCTTGTTGAGCTGTAAATGTAGATTATGGTACTTCACATTTTTTGTTAGCTGGAATGTCAAAATTTGATGTCCCATATCTCAAAACAGCTCTACACT
Organism: Pangasianodon hypophthalmus; assembly: GCF_027358585.1. Classification (NCBI taxonomy): domain Eukaryota; kingdom Metazoa; phylum Chordata; class Actinopteri; order Siluriformes; family Pangasiidae; genus Pangasianodon; species Pangasianodon hypophthalmus. Next base: position 10,227,888 of record NC_069732.1, on the reverse strand, counting down.
CAGACAGAACCGTATAATACTACAGTCACAAAGTGTTAAAGCACCACGTTTGCATGATATCATATCACCACCTCCTGGTGAAGGTGGGATTTTAGATTTCTACCCAAATGTAGTAGTTGAACTGTGACATCACATGGTGTTTCTTTGTACATTTTTGGGAGGTTGAACATCCTGACTCATAAAATCAACAGGGTACACTATCACAAAAGTGAAACAGATGTACAAATCAGTCAGTGAGTGTCTATATCACGAAATGGTTTTGTTTATCCAACTGTCCAGAGGAAATATTGTTCCATGTCAAACTGTGTCCAGGTATAAAGAAAATTGCACTGGTTTCTCTCAGATGAGTTCAGTCCGACAGTGGAATAAATGTTTAACCTGGTCACAAAAAATTAATCAGAAATAGTTATACCTGTACATCTAACTGAATTAAAGATAAAGTGACTCCTTGTCATTGGCAGGTTCACCTTATAAAACCTGACGAGGTCCCCAAGGCCTGCTGTGCACCAACCAAACTCAGCCCCATCTCTGTGCTATTCTACGATGACAACAACAACGTCATACTCAAGAAACATCGAAACATGGTGGTTAAGACTTGTGGCTGCCTATAAACATGTGTCTCTGTCTTATTTAGTGGTGCCAGTCTGCCACTGTCCCCTACTGCACTATTTCTAGCAAACAAAATTATTGTTTCAAAAGGATCTATATATATATATATATATATATATATATATATATATATATATAAAATGTTTCTCCTGGTGTAAAAATAAGCTATTTAAAAAAAAAAAAGGTGCAACATCCAGTCATTGTGGTTTGTAATAATTTAGGAAATAATCAGGAATTCCAGTTTAATGAATACAGGTGTAGTGTAATGTTATAGTCATGATGGTTTCCTCATCCTAACATGATGTAACCCAGCAGTCATTACCATCAGAAAGCATACAGCTAACTGTAATAGTGTATTTAATTGTGTGGAATGTCTTGCTAGCACTTAGGTGAGTGAAATGAACAGTGTGTGTATGTGTTGTATTTTGTTGATGGAATAAAATGAGTTTTATATTAATATAATGTGCAACTAACATGGACAGTATAGAGCCAGTAAAGAAGTTTTTCCCTTTTTTTTCTTTTCTTTTTTTTTTTTAAATATCTTGAATACCATTTATAAAGTCCAACTTTTCCAATATCTTGTACTGTACACTAAACTAAAACACAATTTATTCTTTATAAGAAACAGAAGTTATTCTTTAAAGCATACTTTGACATGACAGATGAACAAAGTGAAACAATTCATGATCATTTAATTGTAATGTTTACAACATATTGCTTTCTATTGGCCTCTCTACTGATTCCTTTCCTTGGATGTCAATGCCCTACAGAAGGAGTACAAAAAGAATCACAAATTTCTAAAAGACATTTTTAAAAAGTCTCTCTGATTGGCAATAATTGGCATCAGTGTGTAAAATCTTTCTTTGTCAGTCCATTCAGATTGTGAGCAGGCTCTCTGTCACACTGCCACCTGTTTTCAGATTGCATTGCAGTGAATGAAGAATAAACTATCTTTCTCAAATTCTGCTATTCACGACTGATTGTTTCACCTTACCTGGATGTGCTCCATCATGACTGACCATGTTGTAGATTTGTGTTTTTCCCATGCTGTACCAGGAAATTGTTCAATAATGGGAGGCCAGTTTTCCAGATGCAGATTATGCTGGTGTTAGTGTCTCAACTAAATTACACTGCCACTGGGGAGTAAATAAAAGTCTACAGGAACTTGGATTCATTTGTGTTCAGAAAACCATCCAGTGTGTCTGTTTTGCCACACAGAGCTTAATCACCGGACCTGGTTAAATATATGCCTGAGTTATGATCAGTTAAGACGTTTTGTTTTTTCCTTTTTTTTTTTTTTTTTCTTTAAACACTGTTACTAGCGTGATATTTCAACTTCTGACATAATCAGTACAGCACTTGTGTTAAAAAAAAAGCCTTTCTGTGTAATTTATGAAGTTAGGGACACTCAGTGAAAAAGTGTTGTTCAAGGGTTCACTGTTACCCCACAAGGACAACTGGAGTACCATTAAGGGTTCATTTTCTAAGAACGTAGTATGAGAGAGACATTCTTTCTTATGGTAGGTCTTGTACATACAAATTTGAACAAATGAGCTGCAACTGTGAACTCAGTTGTGAAAAGCAGTGATGTCTAATAATGTATTCATATTTTAAAGAACACCACTTCTTAGTTATATTTGTTGTGAAATATCCATGAATCAAGTCAGTTCCTGTTATCTCTTACATAATAACAGCTATAAATAACCCCCTCCTCACCAGCCTTTTTTTTTTTCTTAAAAAAAGGAAGCTTGTCATGTTACAGAGAAACCGGTAAGAGTAAACTCCTCTGTCCTGAAGACTCTCCCATGGTGGTAAACAGTGCTGACACTAGAGACTGCTTCCATAAATGTTAAACACCTCCTTACAGAAAGCTTCACCATATCAACAGATAGCATTTTCTTTGTTAAATAATGCCACATTTTAATGCTTATTATAGAAGAAAACTTTGGGACAGTATTCCAAGGCTATCCATCCAGGACAACCACAGCTTAACATCCATTTTTCACATTTGCATGAGGACAGCAGGTCTGGTGGAGATAATGTGCTCCTACAAATTGTGCCATAAAGCATATGAACAATAAAGATCAGCATTCATCAATTTCAGGCAGATGTTTTGGTGATGGGTGTGAAACTTTATGTCTCTATTCAATAATTTATTCTGAAGTCAAAACTGCTTTACACATTTGTACACGTACCAGCTCTAATTAATTCCCCTAATCAGCAAGTTATTCCAAACGCACCACTACACAGCTCTGAGGTGATCACAATGACACATAGTGACTATATGCTTACACATTTATTGAAAACCTTAGCAAAAAATTGAAAATTAAGCACACATTAAGCAATTTCAGAGGCTCTATTCAACACCCGAAGTACTTTACAAGAACATTTGTTTATCTCTGAGAATATTTTTCACCCAGTTGAATTAATCTAATCCAATCACAATCCTGGCCAATATTGTTAATTCACACAGTGATGCAATTCCTATTATGGCTCATGTTTACAGAGCATTACTGAGTTGTATGCACCAAAGAACACTTATGCATCTGTGTTAATATGAATTTTAAAGTGAAAATGCGCAACAAGAGAGAGGGATAAACACTGTAGGTTTTGACAGAAGGTGATAATGAGGCTGTTACGGCACACTAAAACTGATGGTATGCCCAAACGAAGGGTAATACATATAAAAATATAAAATCAAAGGGTGCTGGTGTGCTTTAGTCCATCATTAAGTCTCCTGTCACATCATATCCAGAGTCTGTTTCTAGGAGTCGAATCAGTTGGCCAAGCTGAATCGCATCATTTCTCCCCAGGGTCTGTAAAAGACACCATATGCAATGAGAAGCAATGACGATACACGCAGAACATGTGACACGTTTGCATTTGAACTTCAGAAGTACTGTGATCCACTAACACATCTGTTGCCTTACCCCAGGTGCAGATACTGGTAGCTCCTAAAGACGTTTATGCCTGCACATCTACCAGCTCAGGGGGCATAGGAGACTTGGGGTGTTTACTCTCAAAATGCTGCTTGAAAGTCTTGGGGTCTGGCATCTGTGTCTATTAAGGACAAGAAAAAGTCACAGGTCATTACACAGCACATTCCAATGGCAGATTAAGCCAAAGAGGGAAAAAAAAAAAAAAAAAAGAAAGAAAAATTATATATCTATCTATAAAAAGGATGCCGTTGTGTTTAATGTGTGACAGCTCTCAGTATAAGTGCATAGACCCACCCTGCAGACAGGACATGTGTGGACGAGTGCTGCTTTGGCAGCTGTTTTCTGATCTGCTCCCTGTGACTTTTTCTTCTCTGCTGCCTTTTTGGCGTTCTTCTGCTGCGACTGAATCTTCTGCTGCCCACGAGCCATTGCCTTTGCCTGTGAACACCACATCCAGTTGACTCGTAATAATAACAGTGGCAAAACAACACACAAAAATAGCTAGCTAGAAGTCAGTCACCCCAATTCTACCAACGTGGGGAAGGGGAAACTATCACAATGCTCTCTGAATCAATACACAAAATATCATAACATACACTACCTTATGCAAAAATAAAACCTGAGTATTCGAAAAACTATCTTAAAATGTCAACACTACCCAACACGTGATTACTTTACTTTATGGAATGAGTAATAGGGCAAATATATAGTGTGATGCTTAACAACACAATACGCATCATGTTATTTTATTGTGCTGAGCTTTATGCCAACAAAACAGAACATTTAAAAAGCTTTTTATTAAATAATTATTTAAAGTTTTTATTTAATACTTTATTGATCTGATTTGCAAAGTCCTTTAAAGTGTGATGGAAAAAAACAGAAAGAGGACAAATACATGGAAAAAAGTAAATAATGAAATAGATGATAGCAGTGATTGAAAGATAAAATAAAATCCTAATAAAAAGTGCATAAAAACTGAATAATAGTACAATAATTACAGTTTAATAAAAGTAATGTAAAGGTAATTCTAAGTTAAATGCTCAAAATGAACAAATGTTTTAGCTGTTAAAATCAGTGATAGATGGAGCCTGATGAATGGTTCATGGAAAAGTTCTTTGGTGCATAAAAACAAGACTTTGATATATTATTAATAAAGGAAGGAACGGAAGTGAAGTTTAAAACAACTGGTGAAGAATAAATGTTAAATCCAAGCAGTGACATGTTAGTGTGAGAAACAATGTCATGGGAAACTGAAGTTCTCCAAACTCTCAGTATTAATCTGACTTTGTCCCACCGGCCAGCCGTAATGAAGCCTATTGTTCATCTTCATGGGGAAGTGACTCGAGTCTCATTCCTAATTCTGACCTCAAACTACATCTGAGAGCTCGAGCTTCTACTCACTCACTGTCAGTTCTCTTTACTGACTTAAACTTTGCTTCTTATCAAGGTGGGTCACCATGGAGCTGATTGGGTTTTTATTTTGTTACAATGGTAGAAAAATCACACGCAAGTTATCATTATTGTTATTACCATTTGAACTGAATGTTTAATCTCAAAAACAATTAGATCTTTTCAATAATGTCAGCTTGATCTCTGATGTGTTGGTGGAAAGTTCAGGAATAAAAATCTCAGTAATATCCAGAATATTAATCTATACGTTTAGTCTAATATCTGAATAGCTGGATTATGTTGTAAGGAGAATTTGTGGAATTTATTTTACAGGTTATATATCAGTCATTTAATACAGCAGCAGCAGCATTAGCGAGCTCAGCGCTCTGCCCTGCTGTTATTCAGGCCAAACACAGACACTATAAACACATGTCTGGAAAACAGACCTAACCCTAAACATCTCCATCAACATTCACTAAATGTAGTGAACCAGTCTCCTAACAGCTAAGACCTGTCTGTGGGCGGATAATCCTCAGTCTGGGGTGTTGGCTAACTGAACTAGCTGCCCGTTAAGCCGGTTATGATGTTAGCATAGTGCAGCACTCAGCTAGCTGCTGAGCCATCTTTCCTCCTCGCCCGACATTACCATCCCGCCTGCTGTACTTCACTCCTCTCCTCGTCCTATCACGTGTTTTTCCATAAATCCAGCGCAAATAAGATCACAAATATATTAGTAAAATAACAAAATAACAAAGCAGGTAAATTACGGAATGAAACATTCATTTGAACACTTCTTTAAAAACAATACCTTGGCGTTTCAGAAGGCGAGCCTGTCGAAGGGACGACGAGGAGGAGAGCGGATAACGCACATCCAACTTCCGCTCGGGAGCTCGACATAATACAAGTCTTTTATCTTTAGTACACTGAACTAAAATTATAGATATGACATTTAAAATGTATTACAAATTTCACCAGTTAAAAGTTATATTCGTAAAGACAGTTTCTAAAAAGAATTAGGCATTAAATACACCCAGGACAATTATGTATACATAACTTATTGTTAGTAAATCACTTTGTTTCTTCTGTCTTTTTTGTGGGTGAATTTAAAATGTGACCCTTTTCAATTCGCGCTATATTTAATAAAATATTTAATAATATAATATTTAGTTATAACCCAATAAAAGAAAATATACACAAGGATAAAATTGTATAAAATTGGAACAAGTAGCAACTCTTTATTTTGGCGGAAGCATGAACTTGACCCGGAAGTTGTTAGTGAACGTCTTCACACTGGAGGAAATTAAAAAATGGCAGAGCGCGGATATAGTTTCTCTCTTACGACTTTTAGGTAAAGTGTTGATTAAATTAGTTTTTTGTAGTTTATACATGTTTAAAGTACAGTAAGTAAACCACAGTGAAGTAAATAGCTGTGTAAGAGCTCTGTGTGTGTTCATCTGTGAGGGAGTGTGAGCTGCTTTGTCACGCTGAGCAAGCAGCACACTAGTGGCTGGAAACTGAAAGCCTTAAACACTTCTTATGTGTGAGTTTTATCAGTTGAAAGGTGGATAAATTAAACACTTTATTTAGTTATTTACCGTTTATTTGTTATGGCTGGTTTCCTATGGAGTTGTTATTCACTAACATTAATAGCTTGCTTACAGCGCAGGTTCCTAGCCCTGCTCCTGGAGGAGTTCCTGCATGCAGTTCCACTCCAACTCAGCCTGGGCTGTTAATTACCTGTTTACTCACATAATGTGTGTTAGTGCAAGGCTAAACACTAAATGTGCCATACAGAGAGTGCTCCAGGACCAGGGTTGGGAACCTGTACCTTACAGCACTGTTCAATTCAGTAGATTTCTGTCTGATTGTGTGGAAACTGCTTTTCTCTCCACAGCCCTTCTGGGAAACTGGTACAGATTGAATATGCCTTGGCGGCTGTGGCAGCTGGTGCACCTTCTGTAGGAATCAAAGGTAAGTAATCATTTTAAAGTTTGCTCCCATCCAGGGTGTATTCCTGTCTCGCACCCAGTACTCCTGGGATAGACTCCAGACCCACTGCCAGCCTGACCAGAATAAAACAGTTATTGTTAAAATTATTGCAGTGCAGATGCTGATTTCCACCTTTTCCCTGCTATTCAGCCTCCAATGGTGTGGTGTTGGCAACAGAGAAGAAGCAAAAATCCATACTTTATGATGAGCAAAGCGTTCACAAAGTGGAGCCAATAACTAAAAACATTGGTATGGTGTACAGTGGTATGGGTCCTGACTACAGGTATGCAGTAATCACATTTCTTTGTTTATTAAACACATAATCAGATAATTAACCCTTGAAAATATCATTTGCGTATTTGATCAGTTATATTTAGATCAGTTTTGACCTGAGTAATGCTTACTGTGTTGTATGAGACAGCTGAACAGTAAGAGTGGACAAAACCATTACATATGCCCCAAAATTACACATGTCCAGCACACAAACCCTAGTATTGTGATGTTTTGTTTTGTGATGCTTCTCCTGACAGAGTCCTGGTCAGGAGAGCCAGGAAACTGGCCCAGCAGTACTTCCTGGTTTACCAAGAGCCCATTCCTACAGGCCAGCTAGTGCAGAGGGTGGCCTCGGTCATGCAGGAGTACACACAGTCAGGGTGCGTTCACGAAGCTTCTTATAATTATTCACATTTTATGCATAAGAATGTATAATAGCATTGTTCTATAATCTCAGTTCTGTTACATTGTAAATACTGAAAATGATAGACAAATTAGAATTGGTGAAAATTTACACCTGCTTTCAATTTTTTTAAACTTCTATTTATTTATTTTTTTTGTAGAGGTGTACGTCCATTCGGAGTGTCATTGCTCATCGCTGGTTGGGATGAGGACAGACCATACCTCTTTCAGTCTGATCCTTCGGTAAAACAAATGCACACATTTTGTTGTAATCTGTTTAGTTTTATTTTTTCATTACGTGGTGTATGAATTCCAAAGGCTTGCAAAGTGCATAACTCAACTGTGCTGGTCTCACAGGGTGCGTACTTCGCCTGGAAAGCCACAGCAATGGGAAAGAACTATGTGAACGGAAAAACGTTCCTTGAAAAAAGGTAATAGAGCCAGTTAACCACATTTTGGTTTTCATAACAACCATGAAAATGTCCACTGCTGGGACTAAAACTACAGTGTGCCCTTACTATAAAAAAGTCTTTGTATGGAATTATCTCTGCTACTTGCAAGGGGAGCACTGACAAGTTTTTTTTCTTCTGTTCTGTCTGGGGCAGAGCTACATTCTAGCCCAGAAAAATGGCAGGTGGCTTTAATAATAATAATAATAATAATAATAATAATAATAATAATAATAACAGATTTCATTATTTAATTTTTTTCCCCCCTGCAATTCAGTTTGAAATGATATGATTATTAAACATTGTTTAAATGTTACATTACATTAGTGCTCCCTTAAAATTGTTTAGATTACTTGCAAAATCATTTCTCCAGTGTGTTGATTTTGGAGTCACGTTTCCCCTTGTTCACTACTGATATGTGCATACAGCGATAAGTGATAAGCTAAGCCCAAAACTCACAGTTTGTGTAGCAGTGCTTTTGTTAATTCTGTAGGTATTTTTCTTAAAAATGGTAATCCTTGAGACACTTCAGAGGAAATACAAGACTGCAAGTGTTTGCAGATGTAGTATAATCTACTCCTATGAGCCAAATCAAGACATCCCTCCTATGTCTCCACTAGCCTTGTGTTAGTGCTGAAAATGCAATTTAAAGAAGAAAAATCTTGTACAAAAATGTCACATGAAGAATTGTTGCCGTTTCCTTAATTCCAGATACAACGAAGACCTGGAACTTGAAGACGCCATACACACAGCTATCTTGACCTTGAAGGTGCGTTACAGCTTTACAAACTATTGTAACAAACATCATTGACCAAACTTACTGTGGATTTACTTAATAGTTGGTATTACAGCATTCATAAAAACGGAACCTTTATCTAACATCAGTGAATGTAACATTCAGGAGCAGTTTACAATTCAGAGTTAGTTTTGAGCTCTTGAAAAACAGAAAGCTCAACGCGGAGACAGTTCAAGCATTTAGCAGTTATTTACCTTCTCGAGCAACAGTAGTAATTTATGACATTAACCTTACTAATATTTGTCCATTTTTTTTTGTATTACCTAAACCATTCATTCTGTCTCACGTTTCAACAGGAAAGTTTTGAGGGACAAATGACGGAAGATAACATTGAAGTGGGCATCTGTAATGAAGCTGGATTTCGTAGACTTTCACCTGCTGAAGTGAAGGATTATCTGTCAGCAATTGCATAAAAAAAACTGCAGCTATACAAGTGTGCTTGTTTTTTTTTTCACTGTTCAAAAAACCTCTATAATTCTGAATAACAGCATTTTTATTACTTGTATATCTACTCCTCTTCTTTGTACAAGAACACAGACTATCAATAAATGTTATGACTCACTCTGTTTTGCTGCTTTACTTAAAGAAGCAAAAACACATTTGCAAAACAATTACAGCAATTGTGAAGATAAATGGCTCTATAATGGCTAACAATAACAAAAACATCTGCATACAGCAAGTTATTCACCAATAGGCCATGCTACAGTAGATTGTTTAACATTAGAGTGCTTTTTCAAAGCAACACACTCATACACAACTTAAAAATAAAGAGCAATTTTACTCAAAATTATAAATATAAATCAGTATTAATGATTACAGGAAAAATTACAATACAAGAACAATTTTTACAATCTGAAAATAAAGCAAAAGTCTCCAGTGGCTTCAGGGTTTTTCTTCTTTAATTTAATGAAACAATTTGCATACAATAAACAACTTATTCACACTGTGCTGTGAGCTTTAGGCTTTGAGACACTGTAGAGGCTGAATCAGTCGTGTTCATGCATCAGTCACTGATTTGGTTGGTTCATTATTATACCAAACGTCGACAATCGCAACTTGTCTTCTACATTTCAGCATGACTTTGATGCAGTTTATTTGCTGCTTCCAAAATTCATCACTTAGCTCCAAAGTGTTGCACAAATTCAGGAAGTTTATAAACTTTTCCTAAGCCCACATTCGGGTCCATGCTGATAAAGTCATCCAGGTTCATTTTGGATTCTACAAAATCAGATTCATGAGCTGTTAGAGAGAAAAGAAAGCAGAGAGAAAACGAGAGGAAAAAGCATTTACCTGTAGTTTCTATGCAAGGATATGGTGGTGGGGGCATACGCCATGTCCCGTTAGGATGCATCATGTGAGATCTATCTGAAGCAAACTTCTTTAAGTAGGTGACAGCCGGAATGACTCGCATTTTCCTGAAAATAGCACATACTGATTTGACCAAATGTCTACGAACTTGACATTTTAACCAAAGTTTAAAAAGGTGAAAGTAGACGTTTTCTCCAAAAACTTCTACAGCTTTAACTCGCCTTCGAAATTTCTGTTTCAGCAGCTCATCAGATCGAAATGCTTCCCTTGAATACACGTCAAAAGGACACGGGAAGGGAAGAGTGGTGTCCAGATCATACACAAAACTCTGTGCTTGTGGGTTCAAGTGCAGTAACACAACATGGTAATCCTAAAATACATCACATATTATAACACGCACAAAAAAACATGACTTTATATGATCTTCCCCCTTCATTTTGTGACGAGACCTGCGTACCCATATCACAGGTTCACCCCCTCTGCTGGATTTCTGTTTCCAAATAGGGATCTGCATTACACAGGGAAAAAAACATGATTAACACCATGAGCACAACATATCAATCTCTGCTTTCTCATTAAACTTTACCCACCGTTTTTTTTTCATTCGATATGAAGACTACATGCACTTCGTCCAATGGACACACCGCCTGAGCCTGGATACATTCACACAATTTCCACACGTTCTCTTCACTGCAGAAGAAAATGCATTTGAAAAGAACAGAACAGATTTAAACTTATCGTTATTAAAGTATCATGTGTCTCAGGGAACCTTGACAACTACCACATTTCTCACTTTTATTTCTAGAAAGATGGTGATGTGATCATTTTTTGCAATCTTTCAGATTTGTATAATCTACCTGGTAGCTTTCAATGATTGCAAAACAAATTATGATTGAAGTATTTATGATAGATTTTATACTGAAAATGGCATTGAAAAAATAAGAGTGCAAGTTGTTTTCTTGATTAAACAATATATAAATATCATTCCAACAAACTGTTCTGTAAAAATCTTTTTCTAAAGCATGTTGTCAAAGTTAAATGAACATTTTAATTCTGAAATCATCTAAAGACTAGATGTTTGGTTTGATTATATATGCAAATATGGAATTAGATTTAGAAGCCTCATTTACATAAACAAATACACATCAGCAATCCATTGACAAAGACTGATTGTGATATCTATTGTTCTTTTTAAATACCCTATTCACTAATAGTGTCTTGTCTTAAATACTTACCACCTCTGCCTGAAAGTAAGAACTGTTTTTTTTTTGTTTTTTTGTTTTTTTGTATAATTAGGATAAAGTTTCTACAAAGGAGCTCCGTACCTGCACATATTATTCAGGAGCTCTGTAGGGAACATATACAGATCCTGAGAACACCTTATAAGACGTTATATTACTTTACATTAAGTAATATACTTAATGTAAAGTAATTACACACACACACACAATTAATAATCTACTAATATATTTTTCTAAACCATCAACTCAATTAAGTAATTAAAATAGAAGAATGGTATGAAAACATGCAGTCCTACCAGTAACAGCTCGTGTAAACACACTCCTCTCTTAGTGGAGTGATAGCTGTGTATTCTGCACAAACACCTTCCTCATGCATGTCTGCGTAGAGCTAAATTAAATCAACTTCAATTAACTTCAATTCTTTTCCATAAACCGTTATCATGCCATAACTTTCAAGCGCTGAAAATATTAAACTTCCTTCTCTTTTCGTTTACTTTAGTGTAGTAGCGTGTTACATTTTTTGAAGTCCGTAAGGAAACTCAGAAGGATATTTTAGTACCGGGGTCTAATAGCTGCCACATTCCAGGTTTAATCTGGGTGTTAACTGAACAATGTGATAATCACCTTAAAAAGGTGACAACTGCAGCATCTGGCTAAATGGTCACATATACACATCGCAAAATACGAACACTTCATGCTAATTTATGCTGATTTTCAGTCAACAATGATTTACACTACATGAGTTGTACAAGAAAGTGTTACTAATAAGTTCTTGGGCAATAAATAGTAATAAATTCTAGTGTCTCAACATTTCTACCAGTTTTCTTACAACTTTTTGAGGATTTTATAAAACTGCTGACAGAATACTAACATCATTCATCGGTTACCTGCGGTTACCTGCGTATTCTGATTCTTTTATGAATTTATAAATGTTTATTGATTGCTCCTCTCTAGTATAGTGAAATCCAAATCACTATCAGTCATCAATTTACTAAAACTATAGACTGTCTTTTTCCTTATTCATTAAACTGTATTGTTTTAATAATTTATTTAATTCATAAGGTGGTGGTGTAACTTGTCCTCCAGCCCTTCAGTGGTGTCAGTTTCTGACCCCAGGATTAATGTTGTATTAAAGTGATTATAAATGCCACACACTGCTCAGATAGCTTCTGATGGACCCTTTTGACCCTACAGTCAATAAATTTATACATACAAAGTGCATCTATATGCAGGTATACCTGATAAAATGCTGAGAGTTAGATGTTAAATGTGAAAATCAAAACTCGGAGTAGCAGAATGTATGCCTATGTCTATTTGTTATTAGAATCCATAATTAGTCTACTTAGAATAAAATGAAGAAAGACAATACATTACAGTGATTAAATATAGTATGCTAGTCATTGTGAAAAAAGACTTCATTCTGAATGTGATATAAATATTCTCTGATAACTTGTATGCCAACTCAATAATATTTTTCATATTCAGACCCAGCTCTTTCTGATAGCCTGACATCTGTTGTAACGCTGTCTGATATCATAAACTTTATGATATAACTATAATTTTTTATTTACACTCTGAGAAAAAATAATACCTTTCGTTGACACTTGGGTAGTCCACTATGGGTACATCTTTCGTACCTTTACTGTGTATCTTTCACCTGGAAAGATGAATAATGTGTATGTTTAACATATTAATCTATAAGATAATTATAGAAATAGCTTTTAAATTAATATGTTATTCACCTTATTCACCTTAAATTAATATGTTATTCACATTATTCACCTTTCAATGCAAGATACAAGACTGGTAACAGGTAGTACACAAGAGTGGCCTTTAAGGTCCAGTTGTGTACCTTAAATCAAATTAAAGTGACTTTTCCCTCATTTTAACTATTTGTTTTTGTAACAAAGTAACAAAATACCAAAATAATATTAAGAAAACGTTTTAAAATGAAGAGCTCAGGCTACTTGTCAGTTCACATGCAAATAGGCTACAGGTCTGTGGTTTGAGTGTTTAGGTGCCGCCCACATATTACCACCTCATTAGACTCAGTAACAGCTGCACTTAGGATGGAATGCACACATATTGTTCCCCTGTATGCTGGAAGGCTTATAAATTTGGACCAACAGTCTTCTGAAGCCAGTCCTACCTGAAGTCAGACCTCGACTTTTTAGCCATGACTAAAACAGTGTATGGAAGTTTTAGGCCTGTACTGAGAGAGAGCCATAAATATAAAAGACACACGAAGGGAACATACATTGGACTTGTTGCATATGTCATTCAGGATTCTCCCAGCAAGATGCTCACCTTCAAGCAGGTACGATAAGGGTCAACATTTAATCACAGGAATGCTGTTAAACATTTTTCAATGCATGCTATGTTATAGCTAATCAACATTGTATTTTTTTGCAGATTATGAAGAAATTGGGTGTGTTTGTCACTGGGGACAGGAAAGGTCTGGAAAACAACATCAGAGTCTGTCTGTCATCCAACAAGTGTTTTGCAAAAGTGAGTTATTGTCTGTGTTTAACATCACTCAGATTTTTTTAGTTTTGTTAAAATCAACACTGACTGAAATGTTGCAATTTAACCCCAGGTTCCCATTGACCCAGAGTACCCAAATGCCAAGAGGAACTTCTGGAGAGTGGATGAGAGCAGCATCACCCCAAAGATGCTGCGCCGTCATTTCAGTGACATAGCAGAGCTTTTCCCAGGACTGCCTCCTGCATGGGACAGAAAAGCAGCACCTCCACCCGTCCCCTCTCCACCAATCTGTCCTGTCAAGATGGAGGACCGTCCGAACAAGTTTACCGGCCCTTTTTCTATAGAGTCGCTGTTAAAGAAGGATCATCTCCCTCGGGTGCGGATCACTCTGCAGCAGCAAGCAGCTCACACTGTGTTCAGCACTCACCTCTGCTTTCCTGACCAGGTTTACAGCAGAACAGCGAACACAGACTCACATGCATGTTTAGAGAACAGACAGCACAGCTGGTATTACATGCACAGATCTGCAGAGGAGGCCTGCTGGAGGAAGCCTGTACAGAGCATGGGTTTATCTCCTGAGCTGCATCATGCACTGTTGTATTCACCACACTTTCCTTATCATCACACTCTATTCACTAAAGTGTCGAGCTCTCCACCTAACACACACCAGCTCACACACACGACATGGTAACTTCTCAGACTGAGACTTGAAATGGTGCA